>NW_025766769.1:0-1346478 GCF_003918875.1 Haliotis rubra | reverse complement strand
GAAGAAGGAGTAAGTATATACTCCGACACGTTGTGTTCCCCATAATAAAGACGTTGACATTATTCACCTGATGAAGGAGTATGGATATACCGCGACACGTTGTGTTCCCCATAATAAAGAAGTTGTCATTTACCCGATGAAGGAGTAAGGATATACTCCGACACATCGTGTTCCCTCATAATAAAGAAATTGACATTATTCACCTGAAGATGGAGTAAGGATATACCCCGACACGATGTGTTCCTCATAATAAAGAAGTTGACATTATTCACCAGAAGAAGGAGTAAGTATATTCTCAGACGCGTGTTCCCCATAATAAAGAAGCTGACATCATTCACCTGATGAAGGAGTAAGCATATACTCCGACACGTGGTGTTCCCGATAATAAAGAAAGTTGACATCATTCACCTGATGAAGGAGTAAGGATATACTCCGACACGTTGTGTTCCCCATAATAAAGAAGTTGACATGATTCACCTGATGAAGGAGTAAGGATATTCTTCGACACGTTGTGCTCCCCTTAATAAAGAAGGTGACATCATACACCTGATAAAGGAGTAAGGATATACTCCGACACGTTGTGTTCCCCACAATAAAGAAGGTGACATCATTCACCTGATGAAGGAGTAAGTATATACTCCGACACGTTGTGTTCCCCATAATAAAGAAGTTGACATCATTCACCTGATAAAGGAGTAAGTATATACTCCGACACGTTTCTGTTCCCCACAATAAAGAAGGTGACATTATTCACCTGATGAAGGAGTAAGTATATACTCCGACACGTGGTGTTCACCATAATAAAGAAGGTGACATCATTCACCTGATGAAGGAGTAAGGATATACTCCGACACGTTGTGTTCCCCCATAATAAAGAAGGTGACATCATTCACCTGATAAAGGTGTAAGGATATACTCCGACACGTTGTGTTCCCCATAATAAAGAAGGTGACATCATTCACCTGATGAAGGAGTAAGGATATACTCCGACACTTTATGCTCCTCATAATAAAGAAGTTGACATTATTCACCTGATGAAGGAGTAAGGATATACTCCGAGACGTTGTGTTCCCCATAATAAAGAAGTTGACATCATTCACCCTGAAGAAGGAGTAAGTATATAATCCGACACGTTGTGTTCCTCATAATAAAGAAATTGACATTATTCACCTGAAGATGGAGTAAGGATATACTCCGACACGTCGTGTTCCTCATAATAAAGAAATTGACATTATTTACCTGAAGATGGAGTAAGGATATACTCCGACACGTCGTGTTCCTCATAATAAAGAAATTGACATTATTCACCTGATGAAGGAGTAAGGATATACTCCGACATGATGTGTTCCTCATAATAAAGAAGTTGACATTATTCACTAGAAGAAGGAGTAAGGATATTCTCAGACGCGTGTTCCCCATAATAAAGAAGCTGACATCATTCACCTGATGAAGGAGTAAGGATATACTCTGACACGTTGTGTTCCCTGATAATAAAGAAGTTGACATCATTCACCTGATGAAGGAGTAAGGATATACTCCGACACGTTGTGTTCCCCATAATAAAGAAGGTGACATCATTAACCTGATAAAGGAGTAAGTATATAGTCCGACACGTTATGTTCCCCATAATAAAGAAGTTGACATCATTCACCTAATGAAGGAGTAAGGATATACTTCGACACGTTGTGTTCCCCCATAATAAAGAAGGTGACATCATTCTCCTGATGAAGGAGTAAGGATATACTCCGACACGTTGTGCTCCCCAT
Organism: Haliotis rubra; assembly: GCF_003918875.1. Taxonomy (NCBI): domain Eukaryota; kingdom Metazoa; phylum Mollusca; class Gastropoda; order Lepetellida; family Haliotidae; genus Haliotis; species Haliotis rubra. The sequence goes on along the minus strand of NW_025766769.1, from coordinate 1,344,712 downwards.
AATAAAGAAGGTGACATCATTCACTTGATAAAGGAGTAAGTATATACTCCGACACGTTGTGTTCCCCATAATAAAGAAGGTGACATCATTCACCTGATGAAGGAGTAAGGATATACTCCGACACTTTATGCTCCTCATAATAAAGAAGTTGACATTATTCACCTGATGAAGGAGTAAGGATATACTCCGACATGTTGTGTTCCTCATAATAAAGATGTTGACGTTATTCACCTGATAAAGGAGTAAGGACATACTTCGACACGTTGTGTTCCCCATAATAAAGAAGTTGACATCATTCACCTGATAAAGGAGTAAGTATATACTCCGACACGTTGTGTTCCCCATAATAAAGAAGTTGACATTATTCACCTGATGAAGGAGTAAGGATATACTGCGACACGTTGTGTTCCCGATAATAAACAAGTTGACATTATTCACCTGATGAAGGAGGAAGGATATACTCGACACGTTGTGTTCCCCATAATAAACAAGGTGACATTATTCACCTGATGAAGGAGTAAGGATATACTCCGACACGTTGTGTTCCCCATAATAAAGAAGGTGACATCATTCACCTGATAAAGGAGTAAGTATATACTCCGACACGTTGTGTTCCCCATAATAAAGAAGGTGACATCATTCACCTGATAATGGAGTAAGTATACACTCCAACACGTTGTGTTCCCCATAATAAAGAAGGTGCCATTATTCACTTGAAGAAGGAGTAAGTATATTCTCCGACGCGTGTTCCCCATAATAAAGAGATGTTGACATCATTCACCTGATGAAGGAGTAAGGATATACTCTGACACGTTGTGTTCCCCATAATAAAGAAGGTGACATCATTCACCTGATGAAGGAGTAAGTATATACTCCGACACGTTGTGTTCCCTCATAATAAAGAAGGTGCCATTATTCACTTGAAGAAGGAGTAAGTATATTCTCCGACGCGTGTTCCCCATAATAAACAAGTTGACATCATTCACCTGATGAAGGAGTAAGGATATACTCTGACACGTTGTGTTCCCCATAATAAAGAAGGTGACATCATTCACCTGATGAAAGAGTAAGGATATACTCCGACACTTTATGCTCCTCCATAATAAAGAAGTTGACATTATTCACCTGATGAAGGAGTAAGGATATACTCCGACACGTTGTGTTCCTCATTATAAAGATGTTGACGTTATTCACCTGAAGAAGGAGTAAGGACATACTCCGACACGTTGTGTTCCCCATAATAAAGAAGTTGACATCATTCACCTGATAAAGGAGTAAGTATATACTCATCGACACGTTGTGTTCCCATTAATAAAGAAGTTGACATTATTCACCCGATGAAGGAGTAAGGATATACTGCGACACGTTGTGTTCCCGATAATAAACAAGTTGACATTATTCACCTGATGAAGGAGTGAGGATATACTCCGACACGTTGTGTTCCCCATAATAAACAAGGTGACATTATTCACCTGATGAAGGAGTTAGGATATACTCCGACACGTTGTGTTCCCCATAATAAAGAAGGTGACATCATTCACCTGATAAAGGAGTAAGGATATACTCCGACACATTGTGTTCCCCATAATAAAGAAGGTGACATCATTCACCTGATAAAGGAGTAAGTATATACTCCGACACGTTGTGTTCCCCATAATAAAGAAGTTGACATTATTCACCTGATGAAGGAGTAAGGATACACTGCGACACGTTGTGTTCCCCATAATAAACAAGTTGACATTATTCACCTGATGAAGGAGTGAGGATATACTCCGACACGTTGTGTTCCCCATAATAAACAAGGAGACATTATTCACCTGATGAAGGAGTAAGGATATACTCCGACACGTTGTGTTCCCCATAATAAAGAAGGTGACATCATTCACCTGATAAAGGAGTAAGTATATACTCCGACACGTTGTGTTCCCCATAATAAAGAAGGTGACATCATTCACCTGATAATGGAGTAAGTATACACTCCGACACGTTGTGTTCCCCCATAATAGAGAAGGTGACATCATTCACCTGATGAAGGAGTAAGTATATACTCCAACACGTTGTGTTCCTCATAATAAAGAAGGTGCCATTATTCACTTGAAGAAGGAGTAAGTATATTCTCCGACGCGTGTTCCCCATAATAAAGATGTTGACATCATTCACCTGATGAAGGAGTAAGGATATACTCTGACACGTTGTGTTCCCCATAATAAAGAAGGTGACATCATTCACCTGATGAAGGAGTAAGGATATACTCTGACACGTTGTGTTCCTCATAATAAAGAAGGTGACATTATTCACTTGAAGAAGGAGTAAGTATATTCTCCGACGCGTGTTCCCCATAATAAAGATGTTGACATCATTCACCTGATGAAGGAGTAAGGATATACTCTGACACGTTGTGTTCCCCATAATAAAGAAGGTGACATCATTCACCTGATGAAGGAGTAAGGATATACTCCGAAACGTTGTGTTCCTCATAATAAAGAAGTTGACATTATTTAACCTGAAGAAGGAGTAAGTATATCCTCCGACACGTTGTGTTCCCCATAATAAAGAAGTTGACATTATTCACTTGAAGAAGGAGTAAGTATATACTCCGACACGTGTTCCCTCATAATAAACAAGTTGACATCATTCACCTGATGAAGGAGTAAGTATACACTCCGACACGTTGTGTTCCCCATAATAAAGACGTTGACATTATTCACCTGATGAAGGAGTATGGATATACTCCGACACGTTGTGTTCCCCATAATAAAGAAGTTGTCATTTACCCGATGAAGGAGTAAGGATATACTCCGACACGTCGTGTTCCTCATAATAAAGAAATTGACATTATTCACCTGAAGATGGAGTAAGGATATACTCTGACACGTTGTGTTCCTCATAATAAAGAAGGTGACATTATTCACTTGAAGAAGGAGTAAGTATATTCTCCGACGCGTGTTCCCCATAATAAAGATGTTGACATCATTCACCTGATGAAGGAGTAAGGATATATACTCTGACACGTTGTGTTCCCCATAATAAAGAAGGTGACATCATTCACCTGATGAAGGAGTAAGATATACTCCGACACGTTGTGTTCCTCATAATAAAGAAGGTGACATTATTCACCTGAAGAAGGAGTAAGTATATTCTCCGACGCGTGTTCCCCATAATAAAGATGTTGACATCATTCACCTGATGAAGGAGTAAGGATATACTCTGACACGTTGTGTTCCCCATAATAAAGAAGGTGACATCATTCACCTGATGAAGGAGTAAGTATATACTCCGACACGTTGTGTTCCCCATAATAAAGAAGGTGACATCATTCACCTGATGAAGGAGTAAGTATATACTCCGACACGTGGTGTTCCCCTCGATAATAAAGAAGGTGACATCATTCACCTGATAAAGGAGTAAGTATATACTCCGACACGTTGTGTTCCCCATAATAAAGAAGGTGACATCATTCACCTGATAAAGGAGTAAGTATATACTCCAACACATTGTGTTCCCCATAATAAAGAAGGTGACATCATTCACCTGATAAAGGAGTAAGTATACACTCCGACACGTTGTGTTCCCCATAATAGAGAAGGTGACATCATTCACCTGATGAAGGAGTAAGTATATACTCCGACACGTTGTGTTCCTCTAATAAAGAAGGTGCCATTATTCACTTGAAGAAGGAGTAAGTATATTCTCCGACGCGTGTTCCCGATAATAAAGATGTTGACATCATTCACCTGATGAAGGAGTAAGGATATACTCCGACACGTTGTGTTCCCCATAATAAAGAAGGTGACATCATTCACCTGATAAAGGAGTAAGGATATACTCCGACACGTTGTGTTCCCCATAATAAAGAAGGTTGACATGATTCACCCGAAGAAGGAGTAACTATATACTCCGACACGTTGTGTTCCCCATAATAATGAAGTTGACATCATTCACCTGATAAAGGAGTAAGTATATAGTCCGACACGTTATGTTCCCCATAATAAAGAAGTTGACATCATTCACCTGATGAAGGAGTAAGGATATACTTCGACACGTTGTGCTCCCCATAATAAAGAAGGTGACATCATTCACCTGATAAAGGAGTAAGGATATACTCTGACACGTTGTGTTCCCGATAATAAAGAAGTTGACATCATTCACTTGATAAAGGAGTAAGGATATACTCCGACACGTTGTGTTCCCCATAATAAAGAAGTTGACATCATTCACCTGATAAAGGAGTAAGTATATACTCCGACACGTTGTGTTCCCCATAATAAAGAAGGTGACATCATTCACCTGATGAAGGAGTAAGGATATACTCCGACACGTTGTGTTCCTCATAATAAAGATGTTGACGTTATTCACCTGAAGAAGGAGTAAGGACATACTTCGACACGTTGTGTTCCCCATAATAAAGAAGTTGACATCATTCACCTGATAAAGGAGTAAGTATATACTCCGACACGTTGTGTTCCCCATAATAAAGAAGGTGACATTATTCACCTGATGAAGGAGTAAGGATATACTCCGACACGTTGTGTTCCCGATAATAAACAAGTTGACATTATTCACCTGATGAAGGAGTGAGGATATACTCCGACACGTTGTGTTCCCCATAATAAACAAGGTGACATTATTCACCTGATGAAGGAGTAAGGATATACTCCGACACGTTGTGTTCCCCCATAATAAAGAAGGTGACATCATTAACTTGATAAAGGAGTAAGTATATACTCCGACACGTTATGTTCCCCATAATAAAGAAGGTGACATCATTCACCTGATGAAGGAGTAAGGATATACTCCGACACTTTATGCTCCTCATAATAAAGAAGTTGACATTATTCACCTGATGAAGGAGTAAGGATATACTCTGGCACATGGTGTTCCCCATAATAAACAAGTTGACATCATTCACCTGATGAAGGAGTAAGGATATACTCCGACACATTGTGTTCCCCATAATAAAGAAGGTGACATCATTCACCTGATGAAGGAGTAAGGATATACTCCGACACGTTGTGTTCCCCATAATAAAGAAGGTGACATCATTCACCTGATGAAGGAGTAAGGATATACTCCGACACGTTGTGTTCCCCATAATAAAGAAGGTGACATCATTCACCTGATGAAGGAGTAAGGATATACTCCGACACGTTGTGTTCCCCATAATAGAGAAGTTGACATCATTGACCTGATGAAGGAGTAAGGATTTACTCTGACACGTGGTGTTCCCCATAATAAACAAGTTGACATCATTCAACTGGTGAAGGAGTAAGGATATACTCTGACACGTGGTGTTCCCCATAATAAACAAGTTGACATCATTCACCTGATGAAGGAGTAAGGATATACTCTGGCACATGGTGTTCCCCATAATAAACAAGTTGACATCATTCACCTGATGAAGGAGTAAGGATATACTCCAACTTAGACGTTGACCACATTCTCAGCAGAGTCATGGTGCTGACAAACCGGAATCAGGTCAACCCCAGGCCCAAACCAACGATCATGGATTCCGGAATTCCCGTGGAACTCTTCCACATTGCGAATTCCGACTGACACACAAAGTATCCAAACAACATTGATGGATATACACACAACATTCTGGGATTACCGAAGCTAGTAGCTCCAAATCCAACGACAGTGCAGTCCTGTCCTGTCATAGCGTAGTCGGCGGTGGCGAGGCAGGCTGGGGCGGTGTTGGAGATGGCGTTGAAGTCGATGGGGTCGACCTTGAGGATCGCTACATCATTGGCTGCAACGTAATGAAGTTTGTAAATAAGAGCCAGTGTCTATGATTTGTTCAACTATACATGTACTTTCCAAAATATAATGACACTATTGGTAGAAATATTTTGGAAATATATACCTTAATTGACTACGAATGTTACCTATAGTTAATATTAATAATAATAATGGATATTTTATTGCGCCATTTTCCACCCACTGATACATGCTCAAGGCGCTACATAACATCATACATACAGTGCATACAGAGGATAAAATAGCAAAATAAGTATACATTGAAATTGATGACAGAAAGCTTGATTTTAGAGATAGGCTTTGGAAAAAAAGGAAGTCTTCAACTTAATTTTGAAAGTTTCCAATGTGGGAGACTGCTTTATGTGGAGAGGGAGAGAATTCCACAGAGTAGGACCAGCGTACTGGAAAGACCTCTTGCCAAAAGAAGAAAGCAGAACTTTGGGAACGGAGAGAAGACATTGGTCTTGAGATCTGAGAGTTCTGGTAGGGGAGTAGACAGTGAGAAATTCAGAGAGATATGAAGGAGCTTGATTATGCAAACATTTATACACAATGCAAAGAAGTTTGAAGTCAATCCGGAACTTGATTGGAAGCCAGTGTAATGATGAGAGTACAGGGGTGATATGGTCTCGTTTAGTGGTAAGGGATATAATGCCCTATAGTGATTCATAAACACATGCCCTGTCATCGTTACGCATGGTGATGATCACTGGATTGTCTGGTTCAGACTCGATTTGTTTACAAATAACATCATACAGCTGTAATACTGCTGAAACAAATATCTGCTCATGATATAGTCACAACTGTACAATCGACTCTGTTTCTGGCAGAGATTTCTTATGAATGTGGCAAGGGTTTTGTCGCTTCTCACGGACATTGATTGTTTCATGTATTGAATGTTGCAGGTTTCATCGACTGTGATTTTTACCTGTGGTTTGAGTGCTGTAGTTCTCATGCATCTCGAAGCTGTTGACGTTAAGCATGGTGGTTGATTCTATTGTTGTGTGGTTGCCCACATTCACCTGGATTTCATCAGCAGTTTGGAACCTACACAAGGAAGTTACGATCTGTGTTAAGGCGGTGCTTCCTTGTGTTACGAACTAATAACAGCTGACAAAATGATCAACTTGGAGGTGTATGCATATTAATCTAATTAAATACGTTTCAATATTAAATGCAATTATCTACAAAATCCAGAGCCCGTCGTTCATCGCTTCAAACAGCAGCTATCAACAAAATAATGATGATACCAGGTGGAGCAATCGGTAGGCGGTTCCTGTCTTACCTGCGTTAGCGGTCACAATCCCACGCAAATACAAGTCAACTGTTCTACTTATTCATGTATTAACTAAGGACATCCACATTCTACTTATCAATTTGTTAAGTAAGTACATCCACATTCTACTTATCCACGTGTTAATTCAATACATCCACAAACTACTGATCCGTGTGGTAAGACAGTACATCCTCATTCTACTTATCCGTGTGTTAAGACAGTACATCCAGATATTCCTTATCCGTGTGTTAAGTCAGTAAATCAACATTCTAGAATGTGGATGTACTCACTTAACTCACGGATAAGTAGAAATGTGGATGCACTGACTCAACATACGGATAAGTAGAATGTAGATGTACTGATTTAACATACGGATAGGTAGAATGTGCATGCACTGATTTTAGACATGGTCAAGCAGAATGTGGATGTACTGAATTAACACTGATAAGTAGAATGTGGATGTACTGACTTTACACACGGATAAGTAGAATGTGGATGTACTCACTTAACACATGGATAAGCAGAATGTCCATGTACTGTCTTAACACACGGATAAGTAGAATGTGGAAGCACTCACTTAACACATGGATAGGTAGAATATGGATGAAGTGACTTAACACATGGATAAGTAGAATGTGGATGTATTCACTTAACTCATAGGTTTGTATAATGTGGATGTACCAACTGAACACACACGGATAAGTAGAATGCGGATGTATTAAATTAACACACAGATAAGTAGAATGTGGATCTACGGACTTAACACGTGGATCAGTAGAATGTGGATGCACTGACTTAACACTTGGATATGTTGAATGTGGATGTCCTGAATTAACACATGAATAAGTACAATGTGGATGTACTCACTTAACTCACGGATAAGTAGAATGTGGATGTACTGACTTAACACACGTAAAGTAGAATGCTGATGCACGCACTTAAGACATGGATCAGTACAATGTGGTGCACTAACTTAAAACGTGGATAAGTAGAATGTCGATGTACTGACTTAAAACAAGGATAAGTAGAATGTGGATGTACTGACTTAACACATGGATATGTAGAATGTTGATGTACTGACTTAACACACGGTTAAGTAGAATGTGGAAGCACTCACTTGACACATGGATAAGTATAATGTGGATGTACTAACTGAACACACGGGTAAGTAGAATGCGGATTTACTGAATTAACACACGGATAAGTAGAATGTGGATGTACGGACTTACCACGTGGATAAGTAGAATGTGGATGTACTGACCTAACACATGGATCAGTAGAATGTGGATGTACTGACTTAACACGTGGATAAGTAGAATGTGGATGTACTTACTTAGCATATTGATAAGTAGAATGTGGATGATCTGAACTAACACACGAATAAGTAGAATGTGGATGTACTCACTTAACTCTCGGATAAGTATGATGTGGATGTACTCACTTAACACACGGAGAAGTAGAATGTGGATGCACTCACTTAACACATACATCAGTACAATGTGGTGCACTATCTTAAAATATTGATAAGTAGAATGTGGATGCACTGACTTAACACATGGATAAGTACAATGTGGATTTACTGATTTAACACACGGATAAGTAGAATGTGGATGTACTGACTTAACACATGGATATGTAGAATGTGGATGTACTCACTTAACACGTGGATCAATAGAATGTGGATGTACTCATACTTAACTCAGCTATAAGTAGAATGTGAATGTACTCACTTAACAAATGGATGAGTGGAATGTGGAAGTACTGACTTAACACACGGATAAGTAGAATGTGGATGCATTGAATTAGCACATCGATATGTAGAATGTGGATGTACTGACTTAACACAAGGACAGGTAGAATGACGGTCTACTGACTTAGCATACAGATAACTAGAATATGGATGTTCTTAATTAACACACGGATAAGTAGAAAATGGACGTACTGAATTAACACATGGATAAGTAGAATGTGGATGTACTCACTTAACGCACGGATAAGTGGAATGTGGATGTACTGACTTAACGCACGGATCAGTAAAATGTTGACGTACTGACTTAACACACGGCTAAGTAGAATGTGAATGTGCTGTCTTAATACATGGATAAGTGGAATTTGGATTTACAGACTTAACACACGGATAAGTAGAATCTGAATGCAGTCCCTTAAGACATGGATAAGTAAAATGTCGATGTACTGATTTAACACATGGATAAGTAGAATGTGGATGTACTGACATAACACTCGGATAAGTAGAATGTGGATGTACTGTCCTAACACACGTATAAGTAAAATGTTGGTGTACTGACTTAACAAACGGATAAGTAGAATGTGGATCTTCTCACTTACAACTTGGATAAGTAGAATGTTGGTGTACTGACTTACACGGATAAGTAGAATGTAGGTGTTCTGACTTAACACATGAATAAGTAGAATGTGTATGTACTGACTTAACACAAGGATAAGTAAAATGTGGATGCACTGACTTAATACAGGGATAAGTAGAATGTGGATGTACTGAATTAACACACGGATAAGTAGAATGTGGATGTACTGACAACACTCGGATAAGTAGAATGTGGATGTACTGACTTAACTCATGGATAAGTAGAATGTGGATGTACTGACTTAACTCATGGATAAGTAGAATGTTGGTGTACTGACTTAACAAACGGATAAGTAGAATGTGGATGTTCTCACTTAAAACTTGGATAAGTAGAATGTTGGTGTACTGACTTAACACACGGATAAGTAGAATGTAGGTGTTCTGACTTAAAACATGAATACGTAGAATGTGTATGTACTGTCTTAACACATGTATAAGTAGAATGTGGATGTACTGACTTAACACACGGATAAATAGAATGTGGATGTACTGAATTAACACATGAATAAGTAGAATGTGGATGTACTCACTTAACACACGGATAAGTAGAACGTGGATGTACTGATTAAACACACAGATAAGTAGAATGTGGATGTACTGAATTAACACACGGATAAGTAGAATGTTGGTGTACTGAATTAACACGTGTATAAGTAGAATGCGGATGTACTGTCTTAACACACAGATAAGTAAAATGTGGATGTACTGAATTAACACACGGATGAGTAGAATGTGGATGTACTGACTTAATACAGGGATAAGTAGAATGTGGATGTACTGAATTAACACACGGATAAGTAGAATGTGGATGTACTGACATAACACTCGGATAAGTAGAATGTGGATGTACTGACTTAACTCATGGATAAGTAGAATGTGGATGTACTGACTTAACTCATGGATAAGTAGAATGTGGATGTACTGACTTAACACACGGATAAATAGAATGTGGATGTACTGACTAAACACACAGATGAGTAGAATGTGGATGTACTGAATTAACACACGGATAAGTAGAATGTTGGTGTACTGAATTAACACGTGTATAAGTAGAATGCGGATGTACTGTCTTAACACACGGATAAGTAAAATGTGGATGTACTGAATTAACACACGGATGAGTAGAATGTGGATGTACTGAATTAACACATGGGTATGTAGAATGTGGATGTACTGTCTTGACACACGTATAAGTAGAATGATGTTGTACTGACTAAACACATGGATAAGTAGAATGCGGTTGTAATGAATTAATACATGGATAAGTAGAATGTGGATGTACTGAATTAATACAGGGATAAGTAGATTGTGGATGTACTGTCTTAACACACGGATAACAGAATGCGGGTGTACTGACTTAATGCACTGATAAGTAGTATGTGGCTGTACTGAATTAACACACGCATAAGTAGAATGTGGATGTACTGAAATAATACATGGATAAGTAGAATGTGGATGTACTGAATTAATACATGGATAAGTAGAATGTGGATGTACTGACTTAACACTCGGATAAGTAGAATGTGGAGTACTTACAAAACAAAACAGACAGTAGACATGGATGGACTGACTGAACAACGAGGGGAGTGGAAGGTAGGTGGACTGACAGAACAACGAGGGGAGTGGAAGGTAGGCGGACTTACTCAACACAGTGTGAAGCTGTCAGAATAGTGCAGGAGTCGATGATTGTAGCTCCACACACGGGGTTGACGCTGCCCCCGATGTTGAGGGAGGCGTAGGAGTCGTAGGCTCCCTCCTGTATTGCGATGCCTCCCATGATTCTTGTTGTTTTGGCAAGAGCTCGGATCGTTGAAAGATCGTTGCAATCTTGTAAGGGGAAGCAAAAGTTTCTCATCATAAACATTTCAAACTTGTCCTTGTAAATTCTGTTTTCTTTGATAAACAACAAACATAGCCCAGTACCGTTTGTTATGAAGTGAGTCAGCGGATTCAGTTTCAAACCTTTTTTTAACCACTAGACTACCCGCCGTCTGTTGTTAGGAAGCCTCGACATGACTAAACTATATATCATGTATTATACCCAAAGCATGCTGGCTCGGCTGCTGTCTACTGTTGTATCTATTCAAGACTGGTATGAATGTTGTTGGGATCACAGAAGTGGGTAGGTTGCTTAGTAATCTCATCATGTCAGATGTCTTTGGTACGACAATAAACTGGTTAAATAAATTGATGGGACAAAGTCACAAATAAACATATTTACAACAACATAAACATTCCCATTATATCCATAATCTCCCGGTGGGGATTGAATGGTCACTATGGATGCAAAGAAAAACAGAACTCGTTTGAATGGAAACCAACTGTACATATCTCATGTCTACATTCTTTGGTAGGTGTCACCGAAATCCAAGGGGTGCTGTTGTTTGACAGTCATTCTGAGGTGCAAATGCCAGAATACTTGTCGCATGAAATTGTTGCATCGCATTGACTCACACACTTACTGAGGGAGGGAGCAGCCGTGGTTGTTGTCGTAGTTGCGGCTGTAAAATTCGTCGGTAGTGTAGTCGTGGCTGTTATAGTTGCAGTAGTTGGCGTATAGGCCCCAGGCGTACACTGGTCAGACAAGACGCCGATGAGCTGTTCGAAGCCACATTTTGTGTAGCTGCTAGGCATGTTTTGAAGGAGATTGCATAACCACGCCTTACCAGCTGATGACAGGTCACTGAATGCTGCAAGTATACAATGTAGATAATGTAATGAATTTAATTATATTGTCCAACACCTTGTCAGTGGACGCCAAGCGTTGTCACATACATGGTATCTTAAGATACAACCATGATGGCGTGGCTCGGTCATGTCATTACAGTCTTTGTCATACCATTCGTTTTACTTTGAGGTGAGTGAGTGAGCGAGTTTGGTTTAAAGGCGGGGGACACCAGAAATGGGCTTCACACATTGTACCCATGTGGGGAATCGAACCCGAGTCTTCGGCGTGATGAGCGAACACTTTAACCACTAGGCTTCCCTACCGCCCTTTACTCAGAGGTGCATCCATGGTAAGACCTAGAACATATTGAGGGCGTCATGCAATAGACCCATACACAAACTCCGACGTATCCCGCCCGACAAATCTGACCTTGTTGGCTTTGATCAATCCAATTAAAGCAGCATTTTGAATTCACAGTCTTCTTAGACAATAATGTGATTGGCACTGCTTCTGACACTTTGGGTAATGCAGACTGCTACAGTGTTGGGGAGTGTTCACATTGCCTTAAGGTTCTTAGTGGATGAATCCCAGACAGCGCTTCCCGGGAGAAGTCCCGAGTGGTGCTGGCCAACGTGGAAAGGGTTTACGAGCCGTGAGCGAAGGATGATCGTAACCAACCTGATGATGCCGGATCTGTCTGAACCGTTCATATATTAAATAATAGCAACATTATATCGATAATGTCTATCACAGTTATGTATTTTTCATAAGTAAGGTGTCGGCATTTACTGAGTGAGCAATTTGTCTGAGAGGACCTTTGGGGGTCGGCATTAACTGAGTATGCAATTTGTCGGAGGCCTTTGGGGGTTGGTATTGGGTCAGTTGTTCAGGAATTTGTCGGAGGCCTTTGGGGATTGTAATTGGGTTAGTTGTTCAGGAATTTGTCGGAGGCCTTTGGGGGTTGGTATTGGGTTAGTTGTTCAGGAATTTGTCGGAGGCCTGTGGGGGTTGGTATTGGGTTAGTTGTTCAGGAATTTGTCGGAGGCCTTTGGGGGTTGGTATTGGGTTAGTTGTTATGCAATTTGTCGGAGGCCTTTGGGGGTTGGGATTGGGTTAGTTGTTATGCAATTTGTCGGAGGCCTGTGGGGGTTGGTATTGGGTTAGTTGTTATGCAATTTGTCGGAGGCCTGTGGGGGTTGGGATTGGGTTAGTTGTTATGCAATTTGTCGGAGGCCTTTGGGGGTTGGGATTGGGTTAGTTGTTCAGGAATTTGTCGGAGGCCTGTGGGGGTTGGGATTGGGTTAGTTGTTATGCAATTTGTCGGAGGCCTGTGGGGGTCGGTATTGGGTTAGTTGTTCAGGAATTTGTCGGAGGCCTGTGGGGGTTGGGATTGGGTTAGTTATTATGCAATTTGTCGGAGGCCTTTGGGGGTCGGTATTGGGTTAGTTGTTCAGGAATTTGTCGGAGGCCTATGGGGGTTGGTATTGGGTTTGTTGTTATGCAATGTGTCGGAGGCCTGTGGGGGTTGGGATTGGGTTAGTTATTATGCAATTTGTCGGAGGCCTGTGGGGGTCGGTATTGGGTTAGTTGTTCAGGAATTTGTCGGAGGCCTGTGGGGTTGGTATTGGGTTAGTTGTTATGCAATTTGTCGGAGGCCTGTGGGGTTGGGATTGGGTTAGTTATTATGCAATTTGTCGGAGGCCTGTGGGGGTTGGTATTGGGTTAGTTGTTCAGGAATTTGTCGGAGGCCTTTGGGGGTTGGGATTGGGTTAGTTGTTCAGGAATGTGTCGGAGGCCTGTGGGGTTGGGATTGGGTTAGTTATTATGCAATTTGTCGGAGGCCTGTGGGGGTTGGTATTGGGTTAGTTGTTCAGGAATTTGTCGGAGGCCTTTGGGGGTTGGGATTGGGTTAGTTGTTCAGGAATGTGTCGGAGGCCTATGGGGGTTGGGATTGGGTTAGTTGTTCAGGAATTTGTCGGAGGCCTATGGGGGTTGGGATTGGGTTAGTTGTTCAGGAATTTGTCGGAGGCCTGTGGGGGTTGGGATTGGGTTAGTTGTTATGCAATTTGTCGGAGGCCTGTGGGGGTCGGTATTGGGTTAGTTGTTCAGGAATTTGTCGGAGGCCTGTGGGGGTTGGGATTGGGTTAGTTATTATGCAATTTGTCGGAGGCCTGTGGGGGTCGGTATTGGGTTAGTTGTTCAGGAATTTGTCGGAGGCCTGTGGGGGTCGGTATTGGGTTAGTTGTTCAGGAATTTGTCGGAGGCCTGTGGGGCTTGGTATTGGGAAAGTTAGTTGTTCAGGAATTTGTCTTCAACAATAAACTAGGAATTGTTGTTATACCTTCATCGCGTAAACCACTGAGACTTGGCTTGAATGTAGTCATCAACAGTTGCAAAATTTTGTAAAAGATGTATGTATAGCTCCTTCCGTAGGACTTCTGTATTTGTTGATAAGCTTTGTAATTGGTGAGGGTATCGGTTCCTAGTATGATGCAGAGAGCCCTGCCAAGAAGGTCCTCTGGAATGTGATTGTAGAGATTCGACGGGAACGGTGGTGCGGTAGGAGGCGGTGTAGGAGGCTGCGTAGGAGGCAGTGTAGGAGGGGCTGTTACATGGTAAGGGTAGTTGCGGTGGTAGTTGTAGTGGTCATCGTTGTAGTAGTAGCTGCTGTTCAACAAAGTGAACAAATATCATTTCAGGTTTTGATTTAAGAACTTGATTTAACTGCTACCAGCTGCATGTTGAAATGGAATTCAGTTGCCCAACACAATACACACCCTGATCCCATACATCTACCAAAGTTCCAACACAGGTGCATACACTATATCTAAATACCCAAAATGGCTTATATACACACAAGGCTTATATATTTCTTTGACATGAACTTGGTTCGTGTAGACATAAATAATAGGTTCCTTTTTCCAATAATAGGTAGCATAGCTGCATCGTTTGATATAGCTAAATGGTTACCGTAATTTGTTATCTGCACACACACGCACGCACATATATATATATTTAAAAAAAGACTTGAACAAACTGAAGTATGCAGATTTACTAGAAATGGAAAATATGTCCAAGCGGCCGCCAACACACCACTCACTAAGTACGTACACACACAGGATAGCAAGCATACAATAAGAGAAAGCTTGAAGTTCTTCACCCTATGTTCAAGGGGAACCTGACATGCCTTAGAGTCTATTCGTTTTTTTCTGAAGACTCCATGATACATTTATTCACATACGAAAACACCTGTTCTGTCCAAGGTTCCATAGATTATGATAGAGAGACACACTTACGGTCGTCTGTATCCTCCACTTCCTGGACGACGGTAACTTCCCCCCGACCTAGAGCTACTGTATCCGAAATGGGGACGGAGTCCGCCATCCTGGGCAACAGTCAGGAGGACCAGCAAACACAGCACCAGCAACGACCTCATGATGAAGATGATCTGATTATCAATCCCTCGGCAATTTATAGCCCCCATAACTCCAAACAGGTGCGTGTGACGTCATCATCCAATCCACGGTTGACTTTTAACGGAAAGAAATCCCTATTGGTTTGGTTTTCAGAAAGTGTAACTCAAATTCACGTGGCAGCACTGCACTTTGTTTTACAAATACATCACATGTTCATTGGATAGATATAAGTTGTTATAAACATATATGCCTGGCCTGATATCGATTCAGTGACATGGCGCAATGCATCTACTTGAGGTTGTACATGTGAAGGACATTATGTTGTCTGTTGACAACGTCACCGGCGTTCTTCTATTGATCGACTTGTAACTGTATCCAAATAGTAACCACCCATTGTTTCTGTTGTTTGTCAATACACAAGATACACCTGTAGGATGGCTATGAGAGGTGTGGATAGACACGACACGACCGGTAAATGGTAATGTGGGTCTAACATCAACAATATTGTGTATACGCCACTTTCAGTTGCACTGTACATCTTGAACGATATGAAGCTTTTCAGACAGACGACTCCCACAGATGACAGGTTCCAAATCAATCTAATGACTCATTTTTCTATTGGTATGATAAAATTATGTGCTTCAATCTATCACCTATTATCAAATTGTGATTAAACGTTTGTTTGTCGAGACTTTGTTCAGGGCATGCCGAAACATGGGCTAATAAAGAGATACCAGTCATCATGTGGCCTATGATCTGACCAATCAACTTTTAGCACCTCCGAATTTTATTTTTTTTTAACAAATATCATTACGTTATTGTCAGGTGTGATTAAAACTATCAACGGTTGCGATCGTTCTTGGTCGAATGGTAAAATATAGATGTTGAGTGTTTTATATGAAAATGTACATTCAAACATACACATGGAACTTAGTTAAGCACCCCCATGTTTTAGAACAGTGAACAAGGTGTCAGAACTTTCATACTTCGAAAAGGGCAGTAATGCCTAATTATCTGATGGAAAATTGAATAATTGACTAAAGAAAAACAACAAAATGTAGACAATATGTTAATTTATAATTTCAGTTGGTTGTTTATCAAAATGAGGCACCACAAATTGATAACGACTGTCCGTGATGTAGCGCTGGCCATTAGGTCACCCTGGTCAACTTAACGTCATGGGAGACGCTACGCCTCCACCAAAGGGAACAGTAGGATGAATGTTCCTCGGCACAAAAGAAGTGATTGCGCATCCAATGTCTCTTAGACGACCATTCGTAACATGGAGCAGGAACCTGCTTTCGTCTGACTAATGGATCCATCTCCTGGTTCGAAGATTCCAGCGCCGAAGAGCACGAGACCACTGCAGACTGCCCTTGACGTTCAGATGTCAGAGATGGACGTCTGTTGTACCAGGGCAAAAGTCGTGAGACAGTTCCGCACAGCCCTGGTTGACAAACGTCTGTTGGGCATCCAGAATTGCTTCAAACAGGTGCTCGTGGTGAAGGGTTCACACCTAACGTAACGGGACACATTGCGATCTTAATGCTGGAAGGGCCTTCCTGGGCCCTGATCGATCCTTGACATCACTTTGGTGTTTCTGGTCTACTAATGACAGAGTCGCGGTACCCAAACTGACGCCCGATGGCCTTGAAGGACATGCCAGCTGCATGCATACCCACTATCTGCCACCTGCTCCTGTGAAGTCATTTTAACGTGTATGGATGATACGGGTGGCATATTCACATTTAAATAGCCTTGAAAGCCAGGCACAGATAGAGCTTTCCAAGATACGAGTGGGTAGCATGATTTAATAATAATAATAATAATAATAATGTGTCCATTTATATAGCGCCAAACTCCACACTAGGTAGGCTCATAGCGCTAACAATCAAGGCACAGCACATTATTACCCCGGATAACCCATGCATTACATGCATGTGGGCTGCGTTCTGGCAAACCCTCTTAAACCTTGTCTTTCATCACCTGAAATGTGCTATTAAACAGTGGTATCATTGACACATCATCATCATAGAGGTCATCTTAATGAAAGTTATAAGGGTCTGCCTAATTTAGTTCCTTGTGCATAACGATAAGTAAAGCGACAAAAGCTTCAAGCCACAGGCGGTTCCCGGTCTTGGCTAGAGACGTCATGTGTTATGGTTGCATTGAGCCTACAGTGTGAAAGTGTGCGTTAAAAAGCTCGACAGCAGAGGACGTAGGGCAACTGATCGTACCACCTGGTGCTATTACCTTTATATACAAGCAGATAGATACTGATGCTGAAATGCTCGGCGTTAAACAACGAACAAAACTTCATGCATGAAACAAACAAATAAACAAGTGCTCGTAATATGGTCGGAACTTTTACTATCGGCTCTGCTTTTCTCAGCGATTTCTTCTGGATGTGGAACGGACTTTGTGGCAATTATTTCATGTGGTTCATTTGCATTCTACGATTTATGTTTTTTTCTTTAATTTCAAAACCTGACGCAACGGACTAGTTGGATGCATCCATACTATATTTTGACAAACATATCGGAGTGACTGACACATAGTACTGTAAGTCGTAAAGCCTCTCAAGAACCACACTAATACTATATGCCTCTCAAGAACCACACCAATACTATATGCTTCTCAAGAACCACACCAATACTATATGTCTCTCAAGAACCACACCAATACTATATGTCTCTCAAGAACCACACTAATACCATATGCCTCTCAAGAACCACACCAATACTATATGCCTCTCAAGAACCACACCAATACTATATGCTTCTCAAGAACCACACCAATACTATATGCTTCTCCAGAACCACACCAATACTATATGCCTCTCAAGAACCACACCAATACTATATGCCTCTCAAGAACCACACCAATACCATATGCCTCTCAAGAATCACACCAATACTATATGCCTCTCAAGAATCACACCATTACTATATGCTTCTCAAGAACCACACCAATACTATATGCTTCTCAAGAACCACACCAATACCATATGCTTCTCCAGAACCACACCAATACCATATGGCTCTCAAGAATCACACCAATACTATATGCCTCTCAAGAACCACGCCAATACTATATGCCTCTCAAGAATCACACCAATACTATATGCCTCTCCAGAACCACACCAATACTATATGCCTCTCAAGAACCACACCAATACTATATGCTTCTCAAGAAACACACCAATACTATATGCTTTCAAGAACCACACCAATACTATATGCTTCTCAAGAACCACACCAATACTATATGCCTCTCAAGAACCACACCAATACTATATGCCTCTCAAGAATCACACCAATACCAGATCCCTCTTAAGAACCACACCAATACTATATGCTTCTCAAGAACCATACCAATACTGTATGCTTCTCAAGAACCACACCAATACTATATGCCTCTCAAGAATCACACCAATACAATATGCCTCTTCAGAACCACACCAATACTATATGCCTCTCAAGAACCACACCAACACTGTATGCCTCTCCAGAACCACACCAATACCACATGCCTCTCAAGAACCACACCAATACCATATGCCTCTCAAGAACCACACCAATATTATATGCCTCTCCAGAACCACACCAATACTATATGCCTCTCCAGAACCACACCAATACTATATGCCTCTCCAGAACCACACCAATACTATATGCCTCTCCAGAACCACACCAATACTATATGCCTCTCAAGAACCACACCAACACTGTATGCCTCTCCAGAACCACACCAATACCACATGCCTCTCAAGAACCACACCAATACCAGATCCCTCTTAAGAACCACACCAATACTATATGCCTCTCCAGAACCACACCAATATTATATGCCTCTCAAGAACCACACCAATACTATATGCCTCTCAAGAACCACACCAATACCAGATCCCTCTTAAGAACCACACCAATATTATATGCCTCTCAAGAGCCACACCAATATTATATGCCTCTCAAGAATCAAACCGATACTATATGCCTCTGAAGAACCACACCAATACCACATGCCTCTGAAGAGCCACACCAATACCACATGCCTCTGAAGAGCCACACCAATATTATATGCCTCTCAAGAGCCACACCAATATTATATGCTTCTCAAGAACCACACCACTGAGAACTGTATCGCATGGTATGTATGTCTCAAGAACCACACCAATACTGAGAACTGTATCGCATGGTATGTATGTTGGTGAGAACTGTATCGCATGGTATGTATGTTGGTGAGAACTGTATCGCATGGTATGTATGTGGTATGGTGAGAACTGTATCGCATGGTATGTATGTACGGTGAGAACTGTATCGCATGGTATGTATGTACGGTGAGAACTGTATCGCATGGTATGTATGTACGGTGAGAACTGTATCGCATGGTATGTATGTACGGTGAGAACTGTATCGCATGGTATGTATGTACGGTGAGAACTGTATCGCATGGTATGTATGTATGGTGAGAACTGTATCGCATGGTATGTATGTACGGTGAGAACTGTATCGCATGGTATGTATGTACGGTGAGAACTGTATCGCATGGTATGTATGTATGTATGGTGAGAACTGTATCGCATGGTATGTATGTATGTATGGTGAGAACTGTATCGCATGGTATGTATGTATGGTGAGAACTGTATCGCATGGTATGTATGTACGGTGAGAACTGTATCGCATGGTATGTATGTATGTATGGTGAGAACTGTATCGCATGGTATGTATGTATGGTGAGAACTGTATCGCATGGTATGTATGTATGGTGAGAACTGTATCGCATGGTATGTATGTATGTACGGTGAGAAACTGTATCGCATGGTATGTATGTACGGTGAGAACTGTATCGCATGGTATGTATGTTGGTGAGAACTGTATCGCATGGTATGTATGTATGGTGAGAACTGTATCGCATGGTATGTATGTATGGTGAGAACTGTATCGCATGGTATGTATGTACGGTGAGAACTGTATCGCATGGTATGTATGTACGGTGAGAACTGTATCGCATGGTATGTATGTATCGGTGAGAAACTGTATCGCATGGTATGTATGTACGGTGAGAACTGTATCGCATGGTATGTATGTATGTACGGTGAGAACTGAGAACTATATGGTATGCATGGTATGTATGTTGGTGAGAACTGTATCGCATGGTATGTATGTATGGTGAGAACTGTATCGCATGGTATGTATGTATGGTGAGAACTGTATCGCATGGTATGTATGTACGGTGAGAACTGTATCGCATGGTATGTATGTTGGTGAGAACTGTATCGCATGGTATGTATGTATGTACGGTGAAACTGTATCGCATGGTATGTATGTATGTAGAACTGTATCGCATGTATGTATGTACGGTGAGAACTGTATCGCATGGTATGTATGTACGGTGAGAACTGTATGCATGGTGATGTATGTACGGTGAAACTGTATCGCATGGTATGTATGTATGGTGAGAACTGTATCGCATGGTGGTATGTATGTATGGTGAGAACTGTATCGCATGGTATGTATGTTGGTGAGAACTGTATCGCATGGTATGTATGTATGGTGAGAACTGTATCGCATGGTATGTATGTTGGTGAGAACTGTATCGCATGGTATGTATGTACATGGTGAGAACTGTATCGCATGGTATGTATGTACGGTGAGAACTGTATCGCATGGTATGTATGTACGGTGAGAACTGTATCGCATGGTATGTATGTATGGTGAGAACTGTATCGCATGGTATGTATGTACGGTGAGAACTGTATCGCATGGTATGTATGTATGGTGAGAACTGTATCGCATGGTATGTATGTATGTATGGTGAGAACTGTATCGCATGGTATGTATGTACGGTGAGAACTGTATCGCATGGTATGTATGTACGGTGAGAACTGTATCGCATGGTATGTATGTACGGTGAGAACTGTATCGCATGGTATGTATGTTGGTGAGAACTGTATCGCATGGTATGTATGTGTGGTGAGAACTGTATCGCATGGGTATGTATGTTGGTGAGAACTGTATCGCATGGTATGTATGTACTGTGAGAACTGTATCGCATGGTATGTATATGTATGGTGAGAACTGTATCGCATGGTATGTATGTTGGTGAGAAACTGTATCGCATGGTATGTATGTTGGTGAGAACTGTATCGCATGGTATGTATGTTGGTGAGAACTGTATCGCATGGTATGTATGTATGTTGGTGAGAACTGTATCGCATGGTATGTATGTACGGTGAGAACTGTATCGCATGGTATGTATGTATGTACGGTGAGAACTGTATCGCATGGTATGTATGTACGGTGAGAACTGTATCGCATGGTATGTATGTTGGTGAGAACTGTATCGCATGGTATGTATGTTGTCTGGTGAGAACTGTATCGCATGGTATGTATGTACGGTGAGAACTGTATCGCATGGTATGTATGTATGTATGGTGAGAACTGTATCGCATGGTATGTATGTACGGTGAGAACTGTATCGCATGGTATGTATGTACGGTGAGAACTGTATCGCATGGTATGTATGTACGGTGAGAACTGTATCGCATGGTATGTATGTACGGTGAGAACTGTATCGCATGGTATGTATGTATGGTGAGAACTGTATCGCATGGTATGTATGTATGGTGAGAACTGTATCGCATGGTATGTATGTATGTATGGTGAGAACTGTATCGCATGGTATGTATGTACGGTGAGAACTGTATCGCATGGTATGTATGTACGGTGAGAACTGTATCGCATGGTATGTATGTACGGTGAGAACTGTATCGCATGGTATGTATGTATGTATGGTGAGAACTGTATCGCATGGTATGTATGTATGGTGAGAACTGTATCGCATGGTATGTATGTATGGTGAGAACTGTATCGCATGGTATGTATGTATGGTGAGAACTGTATCGCATGGTATGTATGTATGTATGTATCGCATGGTATGTATGTACGGTGAGAACTGTATCGCATGGTATGTATGTACGGTGAGAACTGTATCGCATGGTATGTATGTATGGTGAGAACTGTATCGCATGGTATGTATGTATGGTGAGAACTGTATCGCATGGTATGTATGTATGGTGAGAACTGTATCGCATGGTATGTATGTACGGTGAGAACTGTATCGCATGGTATGTATGTACGGTGAGAACTGTATCGCATGGTATGTATGTATGGTGAGAACTGTATCGCATGGTATGTATGTATGTATGGTGAGAACTGTATCGCATGGTATGTATGTTGGGTGAGAACTGTATCGCATGGTATGTATGTTGGTGAGAACTGTATGGTAGAACTGTATCGCATGGTATGTATGTACGGTGAGAACTGTATCGCATGGTATGTATGTATGTTGGTGAGAACTGTATCGCATGGTATGTATGTACGGTGAGAACTGTATCGCATGGTATGTATGTTGGTGAGAACTGTATCGCATGGTATGTATGTACGGTGAGAACTGTATCGCATGGTATGTATGTATGTATGGTGAGAACTGTATCGCATGGTATGTATGTACGGTGAGAACTGTATCGCATGGTATGTATGTACGGTGAGAACTGTATCGCATGGTATGTATGTACGGTGAGAACTGTATCGCATGGTATGTATGTACGGTGAGAACTGTATCGCATGGTATGTATGTATGGTGAGAACTGTATCGCATGGTGTATGTATGTATGGTGTAGAGAACTGTATCGCATGGTATGTATGTACGGTGAGAACTGTATCGCATGGTATGTATGTACGGTGAGAACTGTATCGCATGGTATGTATGTACGGTGAGAACTGTATCGCATGGTATGTATGTATGGTGAGAACTGTATCGCATGGTATGTATGTACGGTGAGAACTGTATCGCATGGTATGTATGTACGGTGAGAACTGTATCGCATGGTATGTATGTACGGTGAGAACTGTATCGCATGGTATGTATGTACGGTGAGAACTGTATCGCATGGTATGTATGTATGGTGAGAACTGTATCGCATGGTATGTATGTACGGTGAGAACTGTATCGCATGGTATGTATGGCTGTGTCATGTTGGGAATGGAGAGGGAAACGGGTTTCACTTTAATGGACCAGTTATGTTTACATGTGACATTTTGTAACATTACAAAATGATATTTAGGTAGATATATAGAGACTCTCACCCAAGTGTCTACTGATGTCAAATATATCAACTCGAGTTGATACAGTTACAAATATCCGAGGCTTGTCCAAGATATTTTTACCTTTATCAACGAGTGTTGATATAATTGATATCAGTAGGCACGAGGATGAGATTTTATTTATCATCAAAAGTCATTCTTCATAGTTTTCAATGAAAAATGTACATCTCTGAACACTTTACTACCATTAGACTTACAGTGCAGCGATATCAAGTTCATGACGCCATAGCATTGTCAGGATATTGTACAAAATCTACTGTCAAAGAGGATACTACCTTCCGTGTAATGCCTTTTTTATTAAACGAGTTAATGATCTGGTATCAAACGAGCGAAAGCGAGTTTGATACTAAATCCTTCACGAATACCATTGTGACCTCATAACTGTAAAATCGTTATGACGTCATACGTCTAGCGGTATTACGCTAGTGTAATATTACCGTAAAAATATTACACTGCGGTATCTTCCACGGGCGAGTAATAAATAACAGTATCTCCCTGGAGACATCGTATGATCTCTCACAATAAAGCAATATCTCAAGTGAAACCCAGTTTTGGATGATAAAATACTAATCTATGGATTTAAACACCATTCAAGATACATGTGTGAGGTTTAATTTGTTTTGGACGGCCGGGGCCAAGCCGGACCGAACAATTGTGACAGAGATAATGTTGAGAGACTGAGTGTGGGAAAAAAAATCGTAGGCTGGGTAGGCAGAGACAAGAAGGGTCACGTGGACTGGATTTGTTTACTTCATTCAAGTATGTTATAATATAACAACAAAATCCTGATTAATCGAAAATGTATTTTTTACAATCAATAATTATTTTCAATCCTCCTTTCGATCGATTTTCGGGTAGGCTGTGTGGGCAGGGACCACATGGGTCGGGTGGACTGGTTATGTTCCTGGGTAGGCTGTGTAGGCACATACATGATGGGTCGGGTGGACTGACTCTGTACCTGGGTAGGTTGTGTAGGCACAGACATGATGGGTCGGGTGGACTGACTCTGTACCTGGTAAGGTTGTGTAAGCAGACACCAGATGGGTCGGGTGGACTGGTCCTGTACCTGGGTAGGCTGTGTAGGCACAGACATGATGGGTCGGGTGGACTGACTCTGTACCTGGGTTGTGTAGGCAGAGATAGTGTGTTGGGAATCAGAAACCAAATCCCCTATCGATATCCGAGCACTTCTGGTGAATGATTGTCGATCATAATCGAAATATATACATTTTTAATGTAATAACCAATTTTAAGGGTTTCCCCAGGTTTTGTCTAATTAATGTTTTATATAACTAATGCTGTCATGCAATGAAATGCACATATGCAAGAAAGACACTGGAATTGTAATTAAACAAAGTGGCTTCAATTTTACAATGCTTAGTGCCATGTTTTCATTACTTGATTATTATATTCTATAATATTAAATATATATATACCACCATTCATAAGTATCCTAAGTCTGATTATACTCTACTATATTACTCTTCATGTTGCCTCTAAAAGCATTTGCTTGCATACACAAACAAACCATGATTTGACACTGAGACAGTCTGACACATTCACACTGCTGACAGCCGTTTATCTTGGATTGAAAATATCAAAAGTCAGTATTATGGTCAGTATAGATCGCAATGATATTGACGGACACAGATGGTAACAAACATTCACCATTTCACACCAACACATCAAAACATGATGAAACTAATGGCGAGATTTATTCATATTCAACACTGTATAAATAATAAAATTCGTTATTTGATCTATCAGGCCAGAGTTATGAAATAACGACAGATATCTTACCTTCCAGTCATGGTGTTACTTGATGTACCATTACATAATACAATGTACATTAACACGTGTATCAGCAGATGTTTGTACGAACCTTTGAAAGCATAGTTTTTGCCGCATAAGTGACAAAAAGTATTAATCATATCAAGGTTAGATTTATTGGGAGGTGGGGTCTGTTTACTTATACAACAAATATTTATCAGTATATTTCATTACGTTCACAATGCATGTAGAATTGTCATATGAAAGACAGGTTTAGTAACATTTCGTAATGAATACGAAACTTTACATTACACTGTTGAGCGCCTTTTCGTTTGAGAATGTCAAATTTAATGGTTTGTTTACTTCATTCAAGTATGCTACACTTAAACAACAAAATTTCGTTTCATGGAAAATCTGATTTTTACAATCGAGAATTATTTGTAATCCTCCGTTCAATTTATTTTCGATTATTTTCGATAATCGGAACACCACTAGGAAGAGGCCAGAGGGGAAAGGTGACCAAGATAGGCTGTCTAGGCCGAGACATGATGGGTCGGGGAGACTGGTTCTGTACCCGGGTAGGCTGTGTAGGCCGTGACATGATGGGTCGGGGGAACTGGTTCTGTACCCGGGTAGGCTGTGTAGGCCGAGACATGATGGGTCGGGTGGACTGGTTCTGTACCCGGGTAGGCTGTGTAGACCGAGACATGATGGGTCGGGTGGACTGGTTCTGTACCCGGGTAGGCTGTGTAGGCCGAGACATGATGGGTCGGGTGGACTGGTTCTGTACCCGGGTAGGCTGTGTAGGCCGTGACATGATGGGTCGGGGGAACTGGTTCTGTACCTGGGTAGGCTGTGTAGGCCGAGACATGATGGGTCGGGTGGACTGGTTCTGTACCCGGGTAGGCTGTGTAGGCCGAGACATGATGGGTCGGGTGGACTGGTTCTGTACCCGGGTAGGCTGTGTAGGCCGAGACATGATGGGTCGGGTGGACTGGTTCTGTACCCGGGTAGGCTGTGTAGGCCGAGACATGATGGGTCGGGTGGACTGGTTCTGTACCCGGGTAGGCTGTGTAGGCAGAGACATGATGGGTCGGGTGGACTGGTTCTGTACCCGGGTAGGCTGTGTAGGCCGAGACATGATGGGTCGGGGTGGACTGGTTCTGTACCGGGTAGGCTGTGTAGGCGAGAGACATGATGGGTCGGGTGGACTGGTTCTGTACCCGGGTAGGCTGTGTAGGCAGAGACATGATGGGTCGGGTGGACTGGTTCTGTACCTGGGTAGGCTGTGTAGGCCAAGTCATGATGGGTCGGGTGGACTGGTTCTGTACCCGGGTAGGCTGTGTAGGCAGAGACATGATGGGTCGGGTGGACTGGTTCTGTACCGGGTAGGCTGTGTAGGCGAGACATGATGGTGGGTCGGGTGGACTGGTTCTGTACCTGGGTAGGCTGTGTAGGCCAAGTCATGATGGGTCGGGTGGACTGGTTCTGTACCCGGGTAGGCTGTGTAGGCCGAGACATGATGGGTCAGGTGGACTGGTTCTGTACCTGGGTAAGCTGTGTAGGCAGAGAAACAATGGGTCGGGGGACTGGTTCAGTACCCGGGTAGGCTGTGTAGGCCGAGACATGATGGGTCGGGTGGACTGGTTCTGTACCTGGGTAGGCTGTGTAGGCCGAGACATGATGGGTCGGGGGAACTGGTTCTGTACCCGGGTAGGCTGTGTAGGCCGAGACATGATGGGTCAGGTGGACTGGTTCTGTACCTGGGTAAGCTGTGTAGGCAGAGAAATAATGGGTTGGGGGGACTTGTTCGGTACCCGGTTAGGCTGTGTAGGCTGAGACATGATGGGTCGGGTGGACTGGTTCTGTACCTGGGTAAGCTGTGTAGGCCGAGACATGATGGGTCGGGTGGACTGGTTCTGTACCTGGGTAGGCTGTGTAGGCCGAGACATGATGGGTCGGGTGGACTGGTTCTGTACCCGGGTAAGCTGTGTAGGCCGAGACATAATGGGTCGGGTGGACTGGTTCTGTACCTGGGTAGGCTGTGTAGGCAGAGACATGATGAGTCGGGTGGACTGGTTCTGTACTGGCGTAGGCTGTGTCTCCCGGACATTTCAGGGTGTGAGTGCATGAGTAACCCAATAACATGATGGGTCGGGTGGACTGGTTCTGTACCAGGGTAGGCTGTGTCTCATGGACAGTTCAGGGTGTGAGCGTATGAGTAACCCTATAACATGATGAGTCGGGTGGACTGACTCTGTACCAGGGTAGGCTGTGTCTCCCGGACAGCTCAGGATGTGAGTGTATGAGTAACCCTATAACATGATGAGTCGGGTGGACTGACTCTGTACCAGGGTAGGCTGTGTCTCCCGGACAGCTCAGGATGTGAGTGTATGAGTAACCCTATAACATGATGGGTTGGGTGGACTGGTTCTGTACCTGGGTAGGCTGTGTCTCCCGGACAGCTCAGGATGTGAGTGTATGAGTAACCCTATAACATGATGAGTCGGGTGGACTGGTTCTGTACCTGGGTAGGCTGTGTCTCCCGGACAGCTCAGGATGTGAGTGCATTAGTAACCCTATAACATGACGAGTCGGGTGGACTGGTTCTGTACCTGGGTAGGCTGTGTCTCATGGACAGTTCAGGGTGTGAGTTAGTGAGTAACCCTATAACATGATGGGTTGGGTGGACTGGTTCTGTACCAGGGTAGGCTGTGTCTCCCGGGCAGCTCAGGGTGTGAGTTAGTGAGTAACCCTATAACATGATGGGTCGGGTGGACTGGTTCTGTACCAGGGTAGGCTGTGTCTCCTGGACAGCTCAGGGTGTGAGTGTATGAGTAACCCTATAACATGATGGGTCGGGTGGACTGGCTCTGTACCAGGGTAGGCTGTGTCTCCCGGGCAGCTCAGGGTGTGAGTGTATGAGTAACCCTATAACACGATGGGTTGGGTGGACTGGCTCTGTACCAGGGTAGGCTGTGTCTCCCGGGCAGCTCAGGGTGTGAGTTAGTGAGTAACCCTATAACATGATGGGTCGGATGGACTGGTTCTGTACCAGGGTAGACTGTGTCTCCCGGGCAGCTCAGGGTGTGAGTGCATGAGTAACCCTATAACACGATGGGTTGGGTGGACTGGTTCTGTACCAGGGTAGGCTGTGTCTCCCGGACAGTTCAGGGTGTGAGTGTATGAGTAACCCTATAACATGATGAGTCGGGTGGACTGGTTCTGTATCTGGGTAGGCTGTGTCTCCCGGACAGCTCAGGGTGTGAGTGTATGAGTAACCCTATAACATGATGAGTCGGGTGGACTGACTCTGTACCAGGGTAGGCTGTGTCTCCCGGACAGCTCAGGATGTGAGTGCATGAGTAACCCTATAACATGATGGGTCGGGTGGACTGGCTCTGTACCAGGGTAGGCTGTGTCTCACGGACAGCTCAGGGTGTGAGTGTATGAGTAACCCTATAACATGATGGGTCGGGTGGACTGGCTCTGTACCAGGGTAGGCTGTGTCTCCCGGGCAGCTCAGGGTGTGAGTTAGTGAGTAACCCTATAACATGATGGGTCGGGTGGACTGGTTCTGTACCAGGGTAGGCTGTGTCTCCCGGACAGCTCAGGGCGTGAGTGTATGAGTAACCCTATAACACGATGGGTCGGGTGGACTGGTTCTGTATCAGGGTAGGCTGTGTCTCCCGGACAGCTCAGGGTGTGAGTGTATGAGTAACCCTATAACACGATGGGTTGGGTGGACTGGTTCTGTATCAGGGTAGGCTGTGTCTCCCGGACAGTTCAGGGTGTGAGTGTATGAGTAACCCTATAACTCCAAATGTGAAGCTATTTCTGATGTTGTCACCTGGTACCTATACCTATACAACACACCCTTCATGTCTGGTTTCTTTGGTAATATTCTGCAGGTCACCTTCCTCTGTTCTCAGTGCATGCCCGATATAGTACTCAAACAATGTAGCTGAAGCAACATAGTTTATTATGAAAATACTTCAAGTCAATGAAAGACACACATAAGAAATATACAGTGTATTGCATAGATGTTGTTTCAAGTAGACTGACACACACCAGGTTGGTGGGACCAGAATCATTAATACCTCACACTTTGTCAATACCTTCACCATTAATACCTCACACTTTGCCAATACCTTCAGCACTAAGATTTTTGTTGCTAAGAACTCAAAAAGACATAACACTAAGATTTTGTTGGAATATAATCCATAAATTCTGTCCAATAAAAATTCTGAGCAACCTTAAAAACAAAAAAAGGAAGAATAATTTGGGGTTTGAATTCATTCCTTCAATTTTGTTCAACATTTGGATTAAATAATGTAATGTAGTCTGTGTAATGAGAGATTTTTAAAAAAGTACATTTATGTCACCATATGTTGGTAATTACAACTGTTTAAAAGGGTCAGAGGGCATTCATAGCCAACCCCTTGCTCCCATGTATAAAAAGATCAATATTAAGAAGTAATGCATTTGACTTATCACAGAAAACGTTCACATCTTTTACCTATGCATACAAGTTCACTGAAAAATGTGACATTAAAATAAACTATTCAGTTCTTTTATATTCCATTAATTGTTAAATTAAAAGTTTAAGTGTTTTAAATTCTGTTCCACCACCAATATATATCTAAAATATTTGATCATCTCTAAAGAACTAAAAGGAAGTATTCTGCTATGAATGTTTCTGGGAGACACAACATCTGATATGTCACCCCACACTGTACATGGTAACCACACTACATCAGCTGCAGGTTACCCCACCCCACATGGTAACCCACACCACCCAGGTTACCCCACCCCACACAGTACATGGTAACCTCACCTGACTACAGCAGCTGCAGTTACCCCACCCCACACAGTACATGGTAACCTCACCTGACTACAGCAGCTGCAGGTTACCCCAAACCCCTCATACAATCAGGATGAAAACAGCTAGGAAGGTATTTATTTAATTTTAATGCCAAACAATATTCTGTCTCAGACCAATACCAAACCAAAGATATATGTCATAAGGAAAACATAAAAACCACCACATCCACAAAGGAGAACATAAACCTGCGAGACTCCCTCTCCCTATATAAGACAAGTTTAGATGTGTACCAGACACTCTTGGATTGTATGAGAAAGAAGAATTTGACTGAGATATGCCTTCCAATATGGTTTAATTATTATAAAACAATAATGCCACAAAAATACATTAGAATTTCTTCTTTTTAATTTAGGCTCAAATTTATAAAATAAAAAAATATATCTGGTTTTGAAGGGGTAAGTGAGAAAATAACTAGCCTCCATAGTATCAAAAGCCAGAACATGACCAAGAACACATCAACACTTTCGTACACTGCATCATAATATGAATGTGTCCTGGAGATACACAGCAAGGTTCTGTAAAATAGGATTACTTTTAAATATTATCCTTTACAGCTACAGGATTAACACACAAATATCTGGGTAAATATATCTCCCTCAATATATCACCACACGATAGTATATCAAAAGTGAGATTCATCTTCACACAAATTCATTTCACAAATTTCAGATTCTACTCCTTCAAGACCATAGGAATATTTACACCTTGAGCGAGATTCCACGGAGAGTTTGATACTATTGATACCCTACAACATATCACCAGTCATCCTGGAGAACATCACTGCAGTGATGTCATATGAGGAACGATTTTCAGTTAGTTGTATAGAAAGTGTGTAGCGGGTGAGAATTGTGCACTGTTGTCAAAAAGGTCGATTTAAGTTAATTAAAGACCGAAGTGAGTAGTTTTAATGACGGGGTTTCATTTATAGCGATGCCAGTTAGTGATTTATGTATTTGTAACCCCTAGAGTATATGCGATCTTTAAAGCTGATAAATGGAATGTTATTTATAGAAATATACAGTTGTATGGGAAACCAAAAATATATATTTATCCCCCTGTGACCAGCAATAAACACTCCTGGACACAGGTAAAAATGACAGAATGCTGGATTAATGGAGATTGTTTGCAATCCTACCTACAAAATAGTGATTAAAGCACAAGTGACTGTTAGACTTAAAGGTTCCACAAATATGCTGGTATGTAAGTACATGACCGTCACTAGATCTATCGTTACTGACGCAGGGTGTTGGAAAACAGGAAATATTGTTGTCTACTACTGCGTGACAAACAGAGAAAATATCTGAACATAGATTTGAGAATTTAAATAATGCTGATGCTGACAGCAGGTGACCACTGGCTCCCACTGCACCCAGAAAGATTGTTTGACAACCCTGTTTATTTCTAAAATATCTTTTTCAAAGTCAATTATTAAACATTTGACCTTTTTCCTTTATTTAGATATTGTGAAATATATTTAGTGTCTAGTTCAGATGCATCTTCTGAACAGATCTGTAACAATGAGAGACAAGGATGCAGGATATAGGGCAAGTTAGATCTGGTTGGAAACTGGCTGTTTCCGTCCCACAACTTTGAACGTCATCGCACGGTCACGGGTTGTGTTGGGGAGATTTGCCTTGTTAAGGCGAAGATCATCCTCATCAGTGCTTGGAGAGTAGGACAGGTCGGTGGAGACGAGAAGTGCTCCCTGAAAACAGTAGTTACAGTCCTTCATATTTAGGGGAATATGCAGTCTAAGTAAACTTAGGCTCAGTATTATTCATTACACTGCTATACTGAGTCTAACAAAACCTAGTAGAAGGTCGCATCAGCTAACCTTTGAGGGACCTATGACTGTCCAATCAAACTGATCAAAATCAATCGAGCTGATTTAACCAATCAGACAACGACTACTTGTTAGGGTTCGGCACGACTTACAAAACAGTTTTGGGATTTTCTCTGCCCTGGTCGCTGACACTGATCTATCAACAAACTCCGCATAAAACACAGATATTTGACCTGCATTATATACGCTTATGGGTTTCTAATGACATTGTTACTATTTGCTTATATTTTCGCAAGATGACATCCTTGAATATCAACAAAAACGCTATTTTCAGCGACTGTTTATTTATTGCGTGTATCACTCGGAAGCGATCATGCTGAAAATAGCATTAGGAATTGTTCGAGTTTTTAGGTAAAGGTTCAAACAGTATGTGCGAATGTTAACTTTTCGCAATTTGGTAAGCTGTGTTCTGATTGGTCAGTTCAAAAGGTTAGCTGATGCGACCTTCTACTAGGTTTTGTTAGACTCAGTATAGCAGTGTAATGAATAATACTGAGCCTAAGTTTACTGGGGGAATATGGAGAGGGATAGAAAGAGAAAAACTGCAGATCCTTAAAAGAGCAGTACTATTTTGATGTCACAGGAGATTTTGATACTTTCTCCAGTCGTCCTGAAATGATGCAGCATCAATAGCTAATTATCACTGAGTTTAGATGTCTGAGTTCTACCCAGTCCAAGAGTGTGGCATGTCATTACCTGCACCGTTACATCACAACACCAAAGTCTTTCATGCCAGACATGTTGCGGAGACAGCTCAAAGTCCCATGTCAGGATAAACCTGATACATTGCTTCTTACATCACCACGGCCTTCATATTGACCAGGGTGCCGTTGTACAAAACAACCTTAGCGCTAAGGCTACCTTAAGTCTACGTTAATGAATGTGAGTTACGGTAACCTTAGCGCTAAGATCGCTTTGTACAACGGCACCCAGTACTGACCATGTCGCTACCACGCTTATCATATGGGAACAGGGTGCTGGCATAGCACCAGGGTGTTTGGAAGATGCAGCATATCACCTGCTGGTTACCATGGTTACTAAGTGACCTGATTGCACCAACCTTGAGAAGGGTGAGATGAGCATTGGTGAAGTGGATGTTGTCTGTTACAGGCAGAACCAGTCCTTTCTGTCCCTGGGCTACAACATACAACAACAACATGGGCACCCGGTGGGATAAAGTCATGTGACTATTACCCTCTAGCACCTAACAGGCAGCTTGGGTTGTCTGGGGTAATAATAATCAGATTTTTTGGGCACTTTGAGCATGCATTGTGCGTGGAGCAATGAGCATGATAAATGGACTAGTATTAACAGACTGTACAACATACAACAATACACTATACAACATAAATACATGCCTTGTTTCAGGCATATCAATTTCTTTTTATTCCTTATACAACATTCCAAGAAACATCAGGTGAAAGGAGCAGCAATTAGCTCTGAAACATCCTGTAGAAAACTAAAAACAATTTGCTTTACACAGGTTATAGAGCATAACCTATTTGCTCTTCCCGCCAGGAAGTAATTAATGCATTAATGCATTTGTTAACTAAGGACTCGGCTGCCAAACTCACCGTTAAGCTGTGGAAGGACAAACAGATTGATAGCAGTGTTCATCACCAGCTGGAGGGCTGTAGACTGCAACACAAATATAGCCAATCAAAATATCGGCCTGACAACCTTCAGCAACTTCATCTAGATGCCTTCTAATACAGAGGCAGTGTTTGAAACAGATCATGAGTTGGACAACACTATCTTGTTTACCATATTCGCTGTATAAACGGCCCTGCTCCATGAAGCATCTCTGGGTCAAGTCTGTAGCTATTCTTTATGAACTGTGACGGCATCATCCTGACAGTCGCTACTGTCCTGTCAATATTACATCCAGACACAACCATGTAGACGGGGGAAATATACTTCCTTCCAAAACTTTAGACTCACTAGTGTAAATATAGCCACTTACTTCAGTCAACTGTTCTAAACTAAATTTTCGAAAATATTCCATACTGTTTAGGAGTGCTGTTTACACATGACCTGATGTATTGTAAAACAAATTCAAAACGTTTAAAAGATTATTGTCATGAGTTCAATAAATGATAAAAATCAGTGAAAATTTGTGAATTCTGAACAAAACTTTACACCAAATTGCAGCTGTTCCCATGCACAATATTTGAACATGCTTTTCAGCAAAATGATACATGATCCTCGTGCAATTCATCTGCATAAGATTTGCAGTTGGTTCCCCCAAGTTAGTGGAGAAATCAATCTTCGATGTGTATTAAGTGAGTCTAAACTTTTGAAAGAAGGTATAGTTGACCAGAAACTAGTATTGAAACAGTTTATTGTATAGGTATCCACCTGCCTATCATAGTCTTAGATGCAGGTAAGAGATAATGAGGAGGTCTGGCTTGGTGGAGAGAATGTTTTTGTTCCCTTGATGGCATTGGTCCAACTACTTGTTGATCACAGTATCAGTCCGTGGACTGGTAACATGTTGATCACAGTATCAGTCCGTGGACTGGTAACATGTTGACCACAGTATCAGTCCATGGGTTGGTGACTTGTTGATCACAGTATCAGTCCATGGACTGGTGACATGCTGACTACAGTGTCTGACTGACTGGTGGTATCACATGTTGCTGATCACAGTATCAGTCCATGGACTGGTGATGTTGATCAGTATCAATCCATGGACTGGACTGGATCTCTGTATCAGTGTTGGCGACTTGTTGATCACAGTATCAGTCCATGGTGACTTGCTGATGTATCAGTCCGTTGGTGACATGTTGATCACAGTATCAGTCCACTGGTGACATGTTGATCACATGTATCATGGTGGACTGGTGACTTGTTGATCACAGTATCAGTCCATGGACTGGTGACATGTTGATCACAGTATCAGTCCGTGGACTGGTGACATGTTGACCACAGTATCAGTCCATGGGCTGATGACTTGTTGATCACAGTATCAGTCCGTGGACTGGTGACTTGTTGATCACAGTATCAGTCCGTGGACTGGTGACTTGTTGATCACAGTATCAGTCCGTGGACTGGTGACTTGTTGATCACAGTATCAGTCCGTGGACTGGTGACTTGTTGATCACAGTATCAGTCCGTGGACTGGTGACTTGTTGATCACAGTATCAGTCCGTGGACTGGTGACTTGTTGATCACAGTATCAGTCCGTGGACTGGTGACTTGTTGATCACAGTATCAGTCCGTGGACTGGTGACTTGTTGATCACAGTATCAGTCCATGGACTGGTGACTTGTTGATCACAGTATCAGTCCATGGACTGGTGACTTGTTGATCACAGTATCAGTCCGTGGACTGGTGACTTGTTGATCACAGTATCAGTCCGTGGACTGGTGACTTGTTGATCACAGTATCAGTCCGTGGACTGGTGACTTGTTGATCACAGTATCAGTCAGTCAACCCCCAAAAGTACAAGAATCTCTTCTTTCTTGAGAAAGTGTAACCCCAAATACAACATATGTTACACTTACAGAAGTGTGGACTGTTGTGTTTTGATCGGGTAACAAGACAGGAAACTGAATTGTAACGAGCCAGATGGGTTGTTCTCGTAGTTACATCATCACAGGTGGTGAGATTCATAACATACCTTGAAGACTTTGCTTCAAATGCTACAATTTCTAATTTCTGCCACCATGGCTGAACAAGCTAAACAATTCTATTTAAGAAAAAGTATTATTGAATGGCTTGATTCTTCTTGTAATCTGAAAGAGCAAATGTCCGAACCTGAAGACTCACTTCAATAGATGACTTACCGACACTGGGCCAACAGTAGAGTTCTTCACATCCAGCTGGAGGCTGTGGACAAAACAAACTACAATGAGAACCACAAAGACTACAATGTCATAAATCAGGCATATACTCTGATAATGTTCATCCCACTCGCCCCTGTCTGTCACCTGTAAGAAGAGTCATCCAGTGATCACCTGTATGAAGACTCATTCAGTAATCACCTGTATGAATACTTATCCAGTTATCACCTGTATGAAGACTCATCTAGCAATCACCTGCATAAAGACTCATCCAACAATTACCTGTATGAAGACTCATACAGCAATGACCTGTATGAAGACTCATCCAGCAATCACCTGTATGAAGACTCATCCAGCAATAACCTGTATGAAGACTCATCCAGCAATCACCTGTATGAAGACTCATCCAGCAATTACCTGTATGAACTCATACAGCAATCACCTGTATGAAGTGATCACCTGTATGAAGACTCATCCAGCAATCACCTGTATGAAGACTCATCCAGCAATCACCTGTATGAAGACTCATCCAGTGATCACCTGTATGAAGACTCATCCAGTAATCACCTGTATGAAGACTCATCCAGTCACCTGTATGACATCCAGCAATATGAAGACTCATCCAGCAATCACCTGTATGAAGACCCATCCAGCAATTACCTGTATGAAGACTCATACAGCAATCACCTGTATGAAGTGATCACCTGTATGAAGACTCATCCAGTGATCACCTGTATGAAGACTCATCCAGTGATCACCTGTATGAAGACTCATCCAGTGATCACCTGTATGAAGACTCATCCAGCAATCACCTGTATGAAGACTCATCCAGTGATCACCTGTATGAAGACTCATCCAGTGATCACCTGTATGAATTGATCACCTGTATGAAGACCTATCCATTAATCACCTGTATGAAGACTCATCCAGCGATCACCTGTATGAAGACTCATCCAGTGATCACCTGTATGAAGACTCATCCAGTGATCACCTGTATGAAGGCTCATCCAGTGATCACCTGTATGAAGACCTCCATCCAGTGATCACATGAAGACTCCTGATCACCTGTATGAAGACTCATCCAGTGATCACCTGTATGAAGACTCATCCAGTGATCACCTGTATGAAGACTCATCCAGTGATCACCTGTATGAAGACTCATCCAGCAATCACCTGTATGAAGACTCATCCAGTGATCACCTGTATGAAGACTCATCCAGCAATCACCTGTATGAAGACTCATCCAGCGATCACCTGTATGAAGACTCATCCAGTGATCACCTGTATGAAGACTCATCCAGCGATCACCTGTATGAAGACTCATCCAGTGATCAATGAAAGTTATGTTTGAAAACACAACAAACAAATCAAAATGCAGGCATGACTTCAAGTATTCTGCTCATAGAATCCCTCAGAAATATAACTCAGATACAGTTAACTGTGTGATCAAATCAGCTACTTGTTAGATGTGTTTTAAATACCATCTGCAGTATATATTACAGATGCAGGAAATATAAGAGAAACATTGTGCAAAAGTAAAGATCACCTATGAGTTGATAGTTCATCATCATCATCATCATCATCATTGGATATCTATATAGAGCACATATCCACGCACTAGTACATGCTCAAGGCGCTGGTATTTTTACCCTCGATCATTGGATGTCAATCTCAACGGCACATCTTATTATCAATCTCAGCTCCCTGGGTATCATACAACTCTTGCTGCCACAAGGCGCACCGAGTTATTGCGGCTTTCCCATCCTTACGAGGTACCCATTCACAGCTGGGTGGACTGGGACACATAGTAACAGTACTTTGTCCAAGTTTACTGCTCGCTTGCTCTCAGATGGATCCCAGCTGGAAAAATAGCCACAAGAGCGGGCAATTCGCTATGCGGCCTGGCCTAGAGTTGGTCATGAATGACTTTGGGATACTATATCAACAGACAATAACTTCATGCTGATGCTAGCTCAAACTGAAAACCTGCATTTATCCAGGTAGTTGAGGGAGACAAAATAACACTCGATGCACATGTCATTTCTTATGAGCTAAAAGTTTAACAAAAATGCAACATCTGTCAGTTTGCTACTGGACGCCCTGGTTAGTCGGCTGAGAATGAACGCTGGATACCTACTTTGTACTGGTAATCTTCCCCTTCACAAGCTGTCTGTCTATGTTGGCAGTCACCTTGGCAACAAGCACCTGCAGAAATGTCATAGGAGGAGATGTCATTGTCCATTGTGTTAACATCACAGCAGTTGAAGAAACAAGTTTACTGGGTGATTCTAGAC
The DNA here is from genome assembly GCF_003918875.1 of Haliotis rubra. Lineage (NCBI taxonomy): Eukaryota > Metazoa > Mollusca > Gastropoda > Lepetellida > Haliotidae > Haliotis > Haliotis rubra. Next base: position 1,306,467 of record NW_025766769.1, on the reverse strand, counting down.
AGTAAACACTAAACACTCAGCTTCAATACTCCACTTTCCAATATATATCTGCTCAAATGTTCCAGACCAAGATACCTATATTATGTTAATACCATGGTCAGTATGTGCTTGAATTTTATTTGCTTCTCCCTTGGGAGCATTCAACCAAAGCTTTCTCATCAGAAGTCACATCTCATCCTATCTGGTAGCCATACACTGCTTCTGAACAGAGGCATATGTTGAACAAAGTTTAATGACCATCTCATCCTATTTGGTACCCATTCGGTACCCATTCAGTGCTGACTGAACAGAGGTATATGTTGAACAAAGTCACATGACCATCTCATCCTATCTGGTACCCATTCACTGAATGAGGGGTGTCTGTACACATACAGTGGAAGTTGTTTAACTGGCACTCATCAGGACACATACAGGTGGGAAGCTGTCTAAACCAGCACTTTATTACACATACAAAGGGGTGTCTGTACACATACAGTGGAAGTTGTTTAAACCGGTACTCATCAGGACACATACAGTGGAAGCTGTCTAAACCAGCACTCGTCAGGACACATACAGTGGAAGCTGTCTAAACCAGCACTCATCAGGACACATACAGTGGAAGCTGTCTAAACCGGCACTCATCGGGACACATACAGTGGAAGCTGTTTAAACCGGCACTCATCGGGACACATACAGTGGAAGTTGTTTAAACCGGCACTCATCGGGACACATACAGTGGAAGCTGTTTAAACCGGCACTCATCGGGACACATACAGTGGAAGCTGTCTAAACCAGCACTCGTCAGGACACATACAGTGGAAGTTGTTTAAACCGGCACTCATCGGGACACATACAGTGGAAGTTGTTTAAACCGGCACTCATTGGGACACATACAGTGGAAGTTGTTTAAACCGGCACTCATCGGGACACATACAGTGGAAGTGGAAGTGGAAGTTGTTTAAACCGGCACTCATTGGGACACATACAGTGGAAGTTGTTTAAACCGGCACTCATCGGGACACATACAGTGGAAGTTGTTTAAACCGGCACTCATCGGGACACATACAGTGGAAGTTGTTTAAACCGGCACTCATCGGGACACATACAGTGGAAGTTGTTTAAACCGGCACTCATTGGGACACATACAGTGGAAGTTGTTTAAACCGGCACTCATCGGGACACATACAGTGGAAGTTGTTTAAACCAGCACTCATTGGGACACATACAGTGGAAGCTGTCTAAACTGGCACTGAAGAAATAATCCGGTTTAGATAGCATGCCGGATAGCTGACACAGTTACCTACAACTAGAACTGAACTAGTTTTGTCACTCTCACATACATTGTACATTGTTGTATCAGGATGTTCTCTCAGTTACTGCACACATTAAATTATCTTTGTCGCCAACCATGTAGTTTCAATACAGGATTAATAGGTGACAATACACATCCCGCAAACTCCTCGCCCCACCAGATTAGACAGCGCTGATTATAGTATAAACACATATTCAGGTGGCTTATTTCATGCTGGGATCGGGAATTTACAGCTGCCGGATTGCGGAGCTTTTAAATGATATATATCAATATACAAGCCATAGACGGGACTGAGATTTTATGCCGATGTTGACAACTTGCTGGACAGCTACCAGTTTTGACAGCTTCAACTGAATTTTTTGGTGAACCTTTGGGAATTCTGGGTAGGAAACTACCAGTCCCCAGCAACTAATGCTGGACTTAAGGTGACCAGTTGGTCCTCAGGTCCCAGGTAGAAAGTGTATCATCCATCAGGGAGGAATACGGCTCCATCAATCACCAGATTGTTCAGTCCACATCTACTAATTCCAAGTTGTCATTTATCTGGAATACTGTGAAGTGTTGTTTTTGACAACAAGCAAGCAAGCAATGCACAGACCTAACTATATGTACAGCGGAGATGGTAAGCAATGCACAGACCTAACTGTACTTACAACAGAGATGGTAAGCAGGAAGGGAGTCTTTCCACTTGGAGTCTTGGCGTAGAGGTCAACGTTCCCACTGAAGTTCATGTTGATGAGGCCGCCAGTGATGGTGATGTTGGGAGGTGCAGTGGCGTGCATCCTCATCGTCACTTGACTGTTGACAGTGATATTACAGAGGTAACCCCCATTACCCCTACATGCCACTACCTACAGCTTACAACAACATAGTTTACGGTCTTGTTGCACTGTTAATCCCCTGCCTGTTACCTATTCCATACAATGGACTAACCCACTTAAGAGACATAACAACACACAGCTATAAGACTGAGAGAATGATTTTTAATGAAGGTTGATATCATCATTTGTCATCATCAAGATTTTAATAAGGATTAACAATAAGTTGTCATCATGATTAATTGATGAACATTAACAATTAATTGTTTAACATTCAATGTACATAGTACAGTGTTGATACCCATAGTACAGTGTTAGGGCTGTCGATGATGTCTATCAAACCTATCAGCATTCAAATCAAATCAGTTTAGATCAAAATAATAGTTTTGTTATATTGTCTTAATATCGAAGTTTTTGAATCGGGATAAAGTATCAACAATATTTTGAATTTCCTCAACTTAGGGGATTTCCAGTTTTATTGTATCAAGGTAGAAATGATCTGGCATATGTCAGCCGGTAAGATGAAAGATTTGTAGATAATTTCTAAACTTTTTACGCTATAATCAATATTTCAAAGCTTCTTGAGCATTTAATCAGTGGGCTAACTTTCGTTTCATAGAGTTTATGTGAATATCCCAATAACAATTATTTTGAAGGGTCAAGATGCTTATGATTATCTACGCCTTGGTTATCACACCGCTCATTGTAAGATCAGGCTCAATGCTTCTATTTAGTTTTCTACTGAACTGTATTGATTTTGTTTTTGTTAGGATTGAATGAAACCTTCCATTCTTTGGCCCAATTTGAAATTCCTAATAAGTCATTATTTAAAACAGTCTGCAGCTATGTCTGGATCATCAATTATAACGATAGAGACGTGTCGCCTAATATTACTAGCAATATCATCTACAATATCATTAATATACATTATGAACATTAGGGTCCTAAGACTGGGTTTCAATATTACTGTGTATCTTTCATCCTGGCACTAAAACAACTTAATTTCAACATTTAACAACCTACACAAATTGTTCTACTCACTAGAGGTTTATCTTTCATCATGAAACTAATCAACTTTTAGCTGATCCCAAATTTCCTTGACACAAATCACTATCCAATTTGTAAAATTGTTCTACTCACTAGAGGTTTATCTTTCATCATGAAACTAATCAACTTTTAGCTGATCCCAAATTTCCTTGACACAAAACACTATCCAATTTGTAAAATTGTTCTACTCACTAGAGGTTTATCTTTCATCATGAAACTAATCAACTTTTTAGCTGATCCCAAATTTCCTTGACACAAAACACCAAACAATACAGAGTGATTGGGGTCTTGCTGATCTGAGACCAACAGTGCATACATGTTACAGAGAGATTTACAGGGGTTGGAGTCTTGCTGATCTGATACCAGAGAGATTGGTGCATCTGACACGCAGTACAGAGTGACTGGAATTGTGTCAGTATGTTAGATATGATTTAATTCTTTATATTTGATCAACAGAAACTTTTGTATTTTGTTGCAGTGGTGTTCATAAATTAGTAGGACTGCAGACATTTCAGAATGTTTAGCTCTGATATTTCACTTGCCATGGGCTAGCGGGCAATTGGTTTTGGGCACACTGATTGTAGTTACCTGTGGAATGAAAAAGCCAATGCACTTGTATGTGCAAGTTGTGTTAAAGATTGACCTGTTACCGGGTGGAAGCTGAAACAGGAAACATTATTTGTACTTAACATGAAATAATTATATTGCTACTTAGCTTTATCCCGATTGGTTACTTAAGAGTTTCAAATCAAAATGATACACTTTTCAATTTAAATTCAGTTTTGGTTTATTAATCACAACTTTACATGAAAACAAGTTAGACGTCTAAACTGAGAAACAAATAAAGCTGCCAATTAAAATTTCTAGAAGTGCAACATGGGTTCTACGTACATCCTTGGCAGTCAGATTATGCTGGAGGAAGCCGTGCTTGAAGCCAGCATAAGCCAGAGAGTTGCCCATGAAGTCTGACACCCACAGGTACAGCATGCGGGAGGTGTCGGTTGTGGTCGGCAGGGGGGTCGGGCTGAATGGACATTCCTCCTTTCCTCCCTTCCAGTAAACTTCTCCCTGAAACACACTCAGTCTGAGAGGGATGGTGGATATGACATGTCGTTTTGACTGTGCAGTGTATAAAAAGTTCATATTTCCTCCGACATGTACCACAGAGATGGTGGTGGATCATTCCCAAGAGTGTACATACATACTTCAGCTGTCCACGTGTGTATCACCTGGTTTGAGTATTTACTGTCTGCTACTGCTAGGCTACCCCTGCCATGATGTTACTGCTAGGCTACCCCTGCCATGATGTTACTGCTAGGCTACCCCTGCCATGATGTTACTGCTAGGCTACCCCTGCCATGATGTTACTGCTAGGATAACCCCTGCCATGATGTTACTGCTAGGCTACCCCTGCCATGATGTTACTGCTAGGCTACCCCTGCCATGATGATTACTGCTAGGTTACCCCATCATTGGCCATGATGTCCATGATGCCATACTTACTGGGCTACCCCATCATTGACCATGATGTTACTGCTAGGCTACCCCATCATTGGCCATGATGTTACTGCACGAGGCTACCCCATCATTGACCATGATGTTACTGCTAGGCTACCCCATCATTGGCCATGATGTTACTGCTAGGCTACCCCATCATTGGCCATGATGTTACTGCTAGGCTACCCCATCATTGGCCATGATGTTACTGCTAGGTTACCCCATCATTGACCATGATGTTACTGCTGATGTTACTGCTACCCCATCATTGACCATGATGTTACTGCTAGGCTTCCCCATCATTGGCCATGATGTTACTGCTAGGTTACCCCATCATTGACCATGATGTTACTGCTAGGCTACCCCATCATTGACCATGATGTTACTGCTAGGCTACCCCATCTTTGACCATGATGTTACTACTTAGGCTACCCCATCATTGACCATGATGTTACTGCTAGGCTACCCCATCATTGACCATGATGTTACTGCTAGGTTACCCCATCATTGGCCATGATGTTACTGCTAGGTTACCCCATCATTGACCATGATGTTACTACTAGGTTACCCCATCATTGACCATGATGTTACTGCTAGGCTACCCCATCATTGGCCATGATGTTACTGCTAGGGCTACTCCCATCATTGACCATGATGTTACTGCTAGGCTACCCCATCATTGACCATGATGTTACTGCTAGGCTACCCCATCATTGACCATGATGTTACTGCTAGGTTACCCCATCATTGGCCATGATGTTACTGCTAGGTTACCCCATCATTGACCATGATGTTACTGCTAGGTTACCCCATCATTGGCCATGATGTTACTGCTAGGCTACCCCATCACTGACCATGATGTTACTGCTAGGTTACCCCATCATTGACCATGATGTTACTGCTAGGCTACCCCATCATTGACCATGATGTTACTGCTAGGCTACCCCATCATTGACCATGATGTTACTGCTAGGCTACCCCATCATTGGCCATGATGTTACTGCTAGGTTACCCCATCATTGACCATGATGTTACTGCTAGGTTACCCCATCATTGACCATGATGTTACTGCTAGGTTACCCCATCATTGGCCATGATGTTACTACATTAGGCTACTCCCATCATTGACCATGATGTTACTGCTAGGCTACCCCATCATTGACCATGATGTTACTGCTAGGCTACCCCATCATTGACCATGATGTTACTGCTAGGCTACCCCATCATTGGCCATGATGTTACTGCTAGGTTACCCCATCATTGGCCATGATGTTACTGCTAGGCTACCCCATCATTGGCCATGATGTTACTACTAGGCTACCCCATCATTGGCCATGATGTTACTACTAGGCTACCCCATCATTGGCCATGATGTTACTACTAGGCTACCCCAGCATTGTGATGTTACTACTAGGCTACCCCATCATTGGCCCCATCATTGATGTTACTACTAGGCTACCCCATCATTGACCATGATGTTACTGCTAGGCTACCCCATCATTGGCCATGATGTTACTGCTAGGCTACCCCATCATTGGCCATGATGTTACTACTAGGCTACCCCATCATTGACCATGATGTTACTACTAGGCTACCCCATCATTGACCATGATGTTACTGCTAGGCTACCCCATCATTGGCCATGATGTTACTGCTAGGCTACTACCCCATCATTGACCATGATGTTACTGCTAGGTTACCCCATCATTGGCCATGATGTTACTGCTACCCCAACATTGGCTACCCCATCATTGGCCATGATGTTACTACTAGGTTACCCCATCATTGTTACCTATGATGTTTACTGCTAGGCTACCCCATCATTGACCATGATGTTACTGCTAGGCTACCCCATCATTGACCATGATGTTACTACTAGGCTACCCCATCATTGGCCATGATGTTACTGCTAGGCTACCCCATCATTGACCATGATGTTACTGCTAGGCTACCCCATCATTGACCATGATGTTACTACTAGGCTACCCCATCATTGACCATGATGTTACTGCTAGGCTACCCCATCATTGACCATGATGTTACTACTAGGCTACCCCATCATTGGCCATGATGTTACTACTAGGCTACCCCATCATTGGCCATGATGTTACTACTAGGCTACCCCATCATTGGCCATGATGTTACTGCTAGGCTACCCCATCATTGACCATGATGTTACTGCTAGGTTACCCTATCATTGACCATGATGTTACTGCTAGGATGTTACTGCTACCCATCATTCGCCATGATGTTACTGCTAGGCTACCCAATCATTGGCCATGATGTTACTACTAGGCTACCCCATCATTGACCATGATGTTACTGCTAGGGTTACTACATCATTGGCCATGATGTTACTGCTAGGCTACCCCATCATTGGCCATGATGTTACTGCTAGGCTACCCCATCATTGGCCATGATGTTACTACTAGGCTACCCCATCATTGACCATGATGTTACTACTAGGCTACCCCATCATTGACCATGATGTTACTGCTAGGCTACCCCATCATTGGCCATGATGTTACTGCTAGGCTACCCCATCATTGGCCATGATGTTACTGCTAGGCTACCCCAACATTGGCCATGATGTTACTGCTAGGCTACCTCATCATTGACCATGATGTTACTACTAGGCTACCCCATCATTGACCATGATGTTACTGCTAGGCTACCCCATCATTGGCCATGATGTTACTGCTAGGCTACCCATCATTGACCATGATGTTACTGCTAGGCTACCCCATCATTGACCATGATGTTACTGCTAGGCTACCCCATCATTGACCATGATGTTACTGCTAGGCTACCCCAACATTGACCATGATGTTACTGCTAGGCTACCCCATCATTGGCCATGATGTTACTGCTAGGCTACCCCATCATTGGCCATGATGTTACTGCTAGGCTACCCCAACATTGACCATGATGTTACTGCTAGGCTACCCCAACATTGGCCATGATGTTACTGCTAGGCTACCCCAACATTGGCTATGATGTTACTACTAGGCTACCCCATCATTGGCCATGATGTTACTGCTAGGCTACCCCATCATTGACCATGATGTTACTGCTAGGCTACCCCATCATTGACCATGATGTTACTGCTAGGCTACCCCATCATTGGCCATGATGTTACTGCTAGGCTACCCCAACATTGACCATGATGTTACTACCCTAGGCTACCCAGACATTGACCATGATGTTACTGCTGATGCTACCCCAACATTGACCATGATGTTACCGCTAGGCTACCCCATCATTTGCCATGATGTTACTGCTAGGCTACCCCATCATTGACTATGATGTTACTGCTAGGCTACCCCATCATTGACCATGATGTTACTGCTAGGTTACCCCAGCCACGATGTTACTGCTAGGCTACCCCATCATTGACTATGATGTTACTGCTAGGCTACCCCATCATTGGCCATGATGTTATCACACACAGGTTATTAACTATAAATGTCATCAGTTACGTCACGATATGCAACTTTCGTGTCCACAGATATGTTACGTGACACGGGCACAGATAAGGACATGTTACGTGACACGGGCACAGATAAGGACATGTTACGTGTCACGGGCACAGATAAGGACATGTTAAAAGCAGCCTTGAACACATAGGGCAGCTGACCTTCAGCATGGTCTCCATGAACTTGGTGTCGAAGGTCGGGTTTGAGATGAGGCTGTAGTCCAGCAAGAACGTCTTCAGCACCGAGACTGTCACTGAAAACAAAAGGATGACATCAGCCCAAGCCCTTCGGAACAGATTCACAACTGCCAGTGCCCAGTTGCAACAAGCCGCATGGGACATCTGTCTTCCACATGCACTTGGCTGTTTTTGGCTGTTTGAATCAAACATGGTGCATGTGTGTTTCCATGTACCCTTGTATTTTGCTGTTTTTAAAGCACAATATTTCATTTCACTCAAACTCAATGAATAGCGTTTAGGTTTATATATGACTATCAAATTTTAGAGTGTTCCCATACTTTTTGCTTTGTGTAAATATATCAACATATAGAAATTAGCTGGTTGGAACACGAGGAAGGAGAGAGATAAGTCATACTTACTGGGAGAGCTTTTGTAGTTGTTTGTTGGCATCAGTGTTGATGGCAGCAGTAATCGAAAGGGTACACATCTTCAAGCATTATGCAGGAACACACACAACTTTGAAAATATGCAGTGACACAAAATCTGATAGTTTTAGACAGTTGATTATGTACAATAATTATTCTTAATAACTAGTAACATAAATGCTGGAGTTAAAGGATCACAGCTGCAGTTGAGACATATATTTGGTACCCCCCGACTTACCAGCGTGTTGCAGGAACACAGGGAAACATGACCCAACACTCAGAGACTTCATCAAAGTTGTATTCGCGATTATTTGATTTAAGCGAAAATGTTGGCTCAGTTTGGACTGACTCTGACTCGGAGAAGGTCCTTGGCCTTCTTCCTACGATGAGAGCCACTGAAGAGGCTATAAAAGCCAGGAAGCCACCATGGAAGTGGATCTTCTATGCCCCAATTCCACTGAACCAGCTACTACCCGGACAGCTTGGGTTTTACCCAGCATCACCTGTAAGCAATGGAAGTGTTGTCGCTTCCAACATTCATCCTCATGGCATACAAAAGGAACAGCTCCAGAAATGGGCATGAAAGACACAGAACATACCAAGTTTGATAGTCCGGCTGAAGCTGATGCTTCACTGATGCATCAAAAAACTGACATGGTCTGAAATCTTGATCCTGAAATCAAACATAAACATTCATCATAAAAACATTTGGCTAGTGAACAAAAGACATGTTAATATTGGTGAATCTTCGCTTACTGTCCTGTCCATGTAAACCCGCAGATTTCACAAATGTGAACTGATGTCTGCTGTTGGCAACTCATGTCAAAACCCACATCTAGCATCAACCCACCTCTACTCATTCCACCCTACCTCCTCCATTCTAGCACTCTGTCCATTTCTACCCATATACTCACGGATAAACTTATCTCAACTTACATCCAAGCTTATCATGCCCATATCATACTCAGGTCAACTCCACACATCTACTCAAGCTACAACTCAGTCTACTCATGTCAATCCCACATCTAATCAGGTCAACCCACATCTACTAGTCAGTCCCTCATCTTTCCAGTCAGCCCACATCCAATCAACCAATCTAGCTCATCTTCCAATTCACATCTAATCAGGTCAGCCCCATCTACCCATACTTAGGTCATAGGTCCCAGTCTACTCCCAAGTCCAGCCCAGCCTAACCCAGGTCAACCCACATCAACTGGCATGTCAACCCACATGTCTGCCCATCAACTTTCCATGTCAACCCACCTATCTACTCAGGTCAACCCACATCTACTCATGGTAGCCACATCTACTCATCTGTCCCACATCTACTCTTATCCAGCCCATATCTACTTGTCAATCACACATCTACCAGCATGCTCACCCATCCATTTCAGGTCAACCCACATCTACTCCTTGTCAACCACATCTACTCAGGTCAGCCATCTACTTCAGGTCAGCTTCACATCTACTCATGCCAAACACATCTACTCTATACTTACTCAACCCAGCATCTACTCCTTTTATGTCAGCCATACATCTATAGCCTCAAATCAATTCCATCAACCACATCTACTCATATCAATCAGCCCATCAAACTCATGTCAACTCCCACATGTCAAGCCCTACATCTACTCCAACTGTCACCCAAATCTGCTCTTGTCAACTACATCTACTCTTGTCAACCCAATGCCTCTGCAACTCTCAAGCCTTCTCATGTCAACCCCACATCTACTATTGTCAACTTTACATCTACTCTTGTCAACCCCATCTGCTCTCGGTCCGGCCATCTACTCAGGTCAACCCATCTACTCATGTCAACCCACCTCTACTCTGTGTCAACCCTACTAGGTCATCCATCTTCTTATCCTTCCAGCCTCACCTGGTCTTGCCCACATCTACCCATGTCCATTTTACATCAACTCCATTACTCATCCAACCACATCTACTCATGTCAACCCATCACTTTCCATTACTCAGTCAACCACACATCTACTCATCTACTGTCAACCCACATCTACTCTTGTCAACATCTACTCATGTCAACCTATTCTAATCCCACATCTACTCATGTCAACTCCACATCATAACCCATCTACTCATATCAACTCCACATCTACTCATTGTCAACCCACATCTACTCATATCAACCCACATCTACTCATGTCAACCCACATCTACTCATCATGTCAACTCTTTCAGTCCCATGTCAACTCCACATCTACTCATGTCAACCCATCATCTACTCTCATGTCAACCCACATCTACTCATGTCAACCCACATCTACTAACTCCACATCTGTCAATCCCACATCTACTCAGGTCAACCCACATGTCAACCCCACATCACTCAACCCATGTCTACTTATGTCAACCCACATCTACTTATGTCAACCCACATCTACTCATATCAACTCATATCTTCTCATGTCAACCAACATTTACCCATGTCAACCCACATCTGCTCATGTCAACCACATCTACTCATGTCAACCATGGCAACCCACATCTACTCTTGTCAACCACATCTACTCATGTCAACCCACATCTACTCAGGTCAACCCACATCTACCCAGGTCAACCCACATCTACCCAGGTCAACCCACCTACTCAGGTCAACCACATCTACTCAGGTCAACCACATGTCCACTCCTGCAAATCTTCTCAGGCAACTGCAAATCTTCTCAGGCAACCCACATGTACTCATATCAACTCACATGTTCTCATGTCAACCACATGTACTCATGTCAACCCACATCTACTCATGTCAACTCACATCTACTCATGTCAACCCACATCTACTCATGTCAACCCACATCTACTCATATCAACTCACATCTACTCATGTCAACCCACATCTACTCATGTCAACCCACATCTACTCATGTCAACCCACATCTACTCATGTCAACCCACATCTACTCATATCAACTCACATCTACTCATATCAACTCACATCTACTCATGTCAACCCATATCTACTCATATCAACTCACATCTACCCATGTCAACCCACATCTACTCATATCAGCTCATACTACTCATGTCAACCCACATCTACTCATATCAACTCACATCTACTCATGTCAACCCCCATCTACTCATGTCAACCCCCATCTACTCATGTCAACCACATGTCCATTCTTGCAAATCTTCTCAGGCACCCTACCATCCTTGCTTGTACTTGTAGTGGACGTTTCCGTGCATGGCCAAGTCTGCCCCAGCGGCGTTCCACTTGATGCCCGCCCCTTTCTGCGGCAACATTGAGCTGCGTGGAGACGTGAAGCTGGAAATTGTCATTCTACAACAAAGTCAGAAACAGAGACTGGGATGAAGACTGAGGAACATTTTGTGATCATATCATGTTTAGTCAATTTTCATTCATCTGATTTTGAAAATACATCCCCCAATGACTAAAAGAATTGTAATACATTTACATTTGGTACATAGAGTGACCTGTAAAACTTTCAAACAAATCAATGTAAATATGGAGCAAAGAGGGAGGGATGGTGATTATGATTCTTTGTTTATCAGCACTGTGGAAAACATAATCTGTGTTCTTCAATCTGTTCTCTTACAATCTTACAGGGTATGGAACTCCAAACAATCTCTTATCTCCTATAAGAAGATCTAGAGTGCAATCAACTAACTCTTGTACACTCAGATCTAGAGAGCTACCAACTACCTTCTGTACACTCAGATCTAGTGTGCCACCAGATACCTTCTGTACACTCAGATCTACAGAGCCACCAACTACCTTCTGTACACTCAGATCTAGAGAGCCACCAGCTACCTTCTGTACACTCAGATCTAGAGTGCCACCAACTACCTTCTGTACACTCAGATCTAGAGTGCCACCAGCTACCTTCTGTACACTCAGATCTAGAGAGCCACCAACTACCTTCTGTACACTCCAGATCTAGAGTGCCACCAACTACCTCTCTGTACACTCAGATCTAGAGAGCTACCAACTACCTTCTGTACACTCCAGATCTAGTGTGCCTTATCTGTGTACACTCAGATCTAGAGTGCCACCAACTACCTTCTGTACACTCAGATCTACAGTGTGCCACCAGCTACCTCCTGTACACTCAGATCTAGAGTGCCACCAACTACCTTCTGTACACTCAGATCTAGAGTGCCACCAACTACCTTCTGTACACTCAGATCTAGTGTGCCACCAGCTACCTCCACTCAGATCTAGAGAGCCACCAACTACCTTCTGTACACTCCAGATCTAGAGTGCCACCAACTACCTTCTGTACACTCAGATCTAGAGTGCCACCAACTACCTTCTGTACACTCAGATCTAGAGAGCCACCAACTACCTTCTGTACACTCAGATCTAGAGTGCCACCAACTACCTTCTGTACACTCAGATCTAGAGAGCCACCAACTACCTTCTGTACACTCAGATCTAGAGTGCCACCAACTACCTTCTGTACACTCAGATCTAGAGAGCCACCAGCTACCTTCTGTACACTCAGATCTAGAGAGCCACCAACTACCTCTTGTACACTCAGATCTAGAGTGCCACCAACTACCTTCTGTACACTCAGATCTAGAGAGCCACCAGCTACCTCTTGTACACTCAGATCTAGAGTGCCACCAACTACCTTCTGTACACTCCAGATCTAGAGTGCCACCAGCTACCTTCTGTACACTCCAGATCTAGAGAGCCACCAGCTACCTTCTGTACACTCAGATCTAGAGTGCCACCAACTACCTTCTGTACACTCAGATCTAGAGTGCCACCAACTACCTTCTGTACACTCAGATCTAGAGTGCCACCAGCTACCTTCTGTACACTCAGATCTAGAGAGCCACCAGCTACCTCCTCTGTACACTCTCAGATCTAGAGTGCCACCAGCTACCTTCTGTACACTCTCAGATCTAGAGTGCCACCAGCTACCTTCTGTACACTCCAGATCTAGAGAGCCACCAGCTACCTCTGTACACTCAGATCTAGAGAGCCACCAACTACCTTCTGTACACTCAGATCTAGAGAGCCACCAACTACCTTTCTGTACACTCTCAGATCTAGAGTGCCACCAGCTACCTTCTGTACACTCAGATCTAGAGTGCCACCAGCTACCTTCTGTACACTCAGATCTAGAGAGCCACCAACTACCTTCTGTACACACTCAGATCTAGAGAGCCACCAACTACCTTCTGTACACTCAGATCTAGAGAGCCACCAACTACCTTCTGTACACTCAGATCTAGAGAGCCACCAACTACCTCTTGTACACTCAGATCTAGAGTGCCACCAACTACCTTCTGTACACTCAGATCTAGAGAGCCACCAACTACCTTCTGTACACTCAGATCTAGAGAGCCACCAACTACCTTCTGTACACTCAGATCTAGAGAGCCACCAACTACCTCTCTGTACACTCCAGATCTAGAGTGCCACCAGCTACCTCTCTGTACACTCAGATCTAGAGTGCCACCAACTACCTCCTGTACACTCAGATCTAGAGTGCCACCAACTACCTTCTGTACACTCAGATCTAGAGAGCCACCAGCTACCTTCTGTACACGCTCAGATCTAGAGTGCCACCAGCTACCTCCTGTACACCCAGATGTAGATTGCCACCAACTAACTCTTGTACACTCAGATCTAGAGTACCACCAGCTACCTTCTGTACACTCAGATCTAGAGAGCCACCAGCTACCTTCTGTACACACTCAGATCTAGAGTGCCACCAACTACCTTCTGTACACACTCAGATCTAGAGAGCCACCAACCACATTCTGTACACGCTCAGATCAAGAGTGCCACCAGCTACCACCTGTACACCCAGATGTAGATTGCCACCAACTAACTCTTGTACACTCAGATCTAGAGTACCACCAGCTACCTTCTGTACACACTCAGATCTAGAGTGCCACAAACTACCTTCTGTACACACTCAGATCTAGAGTGCCACCAACCACCTTCTGTACACGCTCAGATCTAGAGAGCCACCAGCTACCTTCTGTACACACTCAGATCTAGAGTGCCACCAACTACCTTCTGTACACACTCAGATCTAGAGAGCCACCAGCTACCTTCTGTACACACTCAGATCTAGAGTGCCACCAACTACCTTATGTACACACTCACATCTAGAGAGCCACTAACTACCTTCTGTACACACTCAGATCTAGAGAGCCACCAACTACCTTCTGTACTCACTCACATCTAGAGAGCCACCAACTACCTTATGTACACACTCACATCTAGAGAGCCACCAACTACCTTCTGTACACACTCAGATCTAGAGAGCCACCAACTACCTTCTGTACACACTCACATCTAGAGAGCCACCAACTACCTTCTGTACACACTCAGATCTAGATTACCACCAACTACCTTCTGTACACACTCAGATCTAGAGAGTCACCAGCTACCTTCTGTACACTCTCAGATCTAGAGAGCCACCAGCTACCTTCTGTACACACTCAAATCCAGAGAGCCACCAACTACCTTCTGTACACACTCAGATCTAGAGAGCCACCAACTACCTTCTGTACACACTCAGATCCTAGAGAGCCACCAACTACCTTCTGTACACACTCACATCTAGAGAGCCACTAACTACCTTCTGTACACACTCAGATCTAGAGAGCCACCAACTACCTTCTGTACACACTCACATCTAGAGAGCCACCAACTACCTTCTGTACACACTCAGATCTAGAGAGCCACCAACTACCTTCTGTACACACTCAGATCTAGAGAGCCACCAACTACCTTCTGTACACACTCAGATCTAGAGAGCCACCAACTACCTTCTGTACACACTCAGATCTAGAGAGCCACCAACTACCTTCTGTGTACACACTCAGATCTAGAGAGCCACCAACTACCTTCTGTACACACTCAGATCTAGAGAGCCACCAACTACCTTCTGTACACACTCACATCTAGAGAGCCACCAACTACCTTCTGTACACACTCACATCTAGAGAGCCACTAACTACCTTCTGTACACACTCAGATCTAGAGAGCCACCAACTACCTTCTGTACACACTCACATCTAGAGAGAGCCACCAACTACCTTCTGTACACACTCAGATCTAGAGTGCCACCAACTACCTTCTGTACACACTCACATCTAGAGAGCCACCAACTACCTTCTGTACACACTCAGATCTAGAGAGCCACCAACTACCTTCTGTACACACTCAGATCTAGAGAGCCACCAACTACCTTCTGTACACACTCACATGTAGAGAGCCACCAACTACCTTCTGTACACACTCACATCTAGAGAGCCACTAACTACCTTCTGTACACACTCACATCTAGAGAGCCACCAACTACCTTCTGTACACACTCAGATCTAGAGAGCCACCAACTACCTTCTGTACACACTCAGATCTAGAGAGCCACCAACTACCTTCTGTACACACTCAGATCTAGAGAGCCACCAAGTACCTTCTGTACACACTCAGATCTAGAGAGCCACCAACTACCTTCTGTACACACTCAGATCTAGAGAGCCACCAACTACCTTCTGTACACACTCAGATCTATCTAGAGAGCCTGTGTGTGTACAGGAGGTAGGGTGATTAATTCATTCTGGTCAGGTGGGGGTCACAGTATCTATGGTAAGTGTGTGGCTAGGCTAATTCTGGCAAATAGATAACTGAAGGATCCTCACCCAGTTATATCGTAGGACACTTTTCCAGATTTGCCGGACTGGTCTGGGATATGGAGTTTCTTGATGGACTGGGATAAGGCCAACATAGCCATTTTGTTTGCTGAAAATAGAAGAAAGTTGTGAGTGGATGGATCTTCTTGCCGTACGTTCTTGTATGTCACCACTATGTAGCATGTTATTGTTGTATATCACCACTATGTAGCATGTTATAGGTGTATATCACCACTATGTAGCATGTTATAGGTGTATATCACCACTATGTAGCATGTTATAGGTGTATATCACCACTATGTAGCATGTTATAGGTGTATATCACCACTATGTAACATGTTATAGCTGTATATATCACCACTATGTAGCATGTTATAGGTGTATATCACCACTATGTAGCATGTTATAGGTGTATATCACCACTATGTAGCATGTTATTGTTGTATATCATCACTATGTAACATGTTATAGGTGTATATCACCACTATGTAGCATGTTATTGTTGTATATCACCACTATGTAGCATGTTATTGTTGTATATCACCACTATGTAGCATGTTATTGTTGTATATCACCACTATGTAACATGTTATTGTTGTATATCACCACTATGTAACATGTTATAGGTGTATATCACCACTATGTAACATGTTATTGTTGTATGTCACCACCATGTAACATGTTATTGTTGTATATCACCACCATGTAGCATGTTATTGTTGTATATCACCACCATGTAGCATGTTATTGTTGTATATCACCACCATGTAGCATGTTATTGTTGTATATCACCACTATGTAGCATGTTATTGTTGTATATCACCACTATGTAGCATGTTATAGGTGTATATCACCACTATGTAGCATGTTATTGTTGTATATCACCACTATGTAACATGTTATTGTTGTATATCACCACCATGTAGCATGTTATTGTTGTATATCACCACTATGTAACATGTTATTGTTGTATATCACCACCATGTAACATGTTATTGTTGTATATCACCACTATGTAGCATGTTATTGTTGTATATCACCACTATGTAACATGTTATTGTTGTATATCACCACTATGTAGCATGTTATTGTTGTATATCACCACTATGTAGCATGTTATTGTTGTATATCATCACTATGTAACATGTTATAGGTGTATATCACCACTATGTAACATGTTATTGTTGTATATCACCACCATGTAGCATGTTATTGTTGTATATCACCACTATGTAGCATGTTATTGTTGTATATCACCACCATGTAGCATGTTATTGTTGTATATCACCACCATGTAGCATGTTATTGTTGTATATCACCACCATGTAGCATGTTATTGTTGTATATCACCACCATGTAGCATTGCTGTGTTATTCAGCATGTTGTTATTGTTGTATATCACCACCGATGTCACCACCATGTAGCATGTTATTGTATTGTATATCACCACCATGTAGCATGTTATTGTTGTATATCACCACCATGTAGCATGTTATTGTTGTATATCACCACCATGTAGCATGTTATTGGTGTACATCACCACCATGTAGCATGTTATTGTTGTATATCACCACCATGTAGCATGTTATTGTTGTATGTATCACCACCATGGTCAGCATGTTATTGTTGTATATCACCACCATGTAGCATGTTATTGTTGTATATCACCACCATGTGGCATGTTATTGTTGTATATATCACCACCATGTAGCATGTTATTGTTGTATATCACCACCATGTAGCATGTTATTGTTGTATATCACCACCATGTAGCATGTTATTGTTGTATATCACCACCATGTAGCATGTTATTGTTGTATATCACCACCATGCAGCATGTTATTGTTGTACGTCACCACCATGTAGCATGTTATTGTTGTACATCACCACCATGTAGCATGTTATTGTTGTACATCACCACCATGTAGCATGTTATTGTTGTATATCACCACCATGTAGCATGTTATTGTTGTATGTCACCACCATGTAGCATGTTATTGTTGTATGTCACCACCATGTAGCATGTTATTGTTGTATGTCACCACTATGTAGCATGTTATTGTTGTATATCACCACCATGCAGCATGTTATTGTTGTACTGTCACCACCATGTAGCATGTTATTGTTGTATGTCACCACCATGTAGCATGTTATTGTTGTATGTCACCACCATGTAGCATGTTATTGTTGTATATCACCACCATGTAGCATGTTATTGTTGTATATCACCACTATGTAGCATGTTATTGTTGTATATCACCACCATGTAGCATGTTATTGTTGTATATCACCACCATGTAGCATGTTATTGTTGTATGTCACCACCATGTAGCATGTTATTGTTGTATATCACCACCATGTAGTATGTTATGGTTGTACCACCATAGCATGTTATTGTAGTGTAGTACGTCACCACCATGCAGCATGTTATTGTTGTAGATCACCACCATGTAGTATGTTATTGGTTGTATCGCCACCACCATGCATGTTATTGTTGTACATGACCACCATGCAGCATGTTATTGTTGCATCGCCACCACTATGTAGCATGTTATTGTTGTATGTCACCACCATGCAGCATGTTATTGTTGTATCGTCACCACCATGCAGCATGTTATTGTTGTATATCACCACCATGCAGCATGTTATTGTAGTACGTCACCACCATGCAGCATGTTATTGTTGTACATCACCACCATGCAGCATGTTATTGTTGTATATCACCACCATGCAG
The DNA here is from genome assembly GCF_003918875.1 of Haliotis rubra. Taxonomy (NCBI): domain Eukaryota; kingdom Metazoa; phylum Mollusca; class Gastropoda; order Lepetellida; family Haliotidae; genus Haliotis; species Haliotis rubra. Next base: position 1,287,359 of record NW_025766769.1, on the reverse strand, counting down.
CATGTTATTGTAGTATCGCCACCCCATGTAGCATGTTATTGTTGTATATCACCACCATGCAGCATGTTATTGTTGTACGTCACCACCATGCAGCATGTTATTGTAGTACGTCACCACCATGCAGCATGTTATTGTTGTACATCACCACCATGTAGCATGTTATTGTTGTATATCACCACCATGCAGCATGTTATTGTTGTACGTCACCACCATGCAGCATGTTATTGTAGTACGTCACCACCATGCAGCATGTTATTGTTGTACATCACCACCATGCAGCATTGTTGTATTGTGCAGCATGTTATTGTAGTACGTCACCACCATGTAGCATGTTATTGTTGTATGTCACCACCATGCAGCATGTTATTGTTGTACGTCACCACCATGCAGCATGTTATTGTTGTATATCACCACCATGCAGCATGTTATTGTAGTACGTCACCACCATGCAGCATGTTATTGTTCTATCACCACCATGCATGTTATTGTAGTATCGCCACCACCATGCAGCATGTTATTGTTGTACATCACCACCATGCAGCATGTTATTGTTGTACATCACCACCATGCAGCATGTTATTGTTGTACGTCACCACCATGTAGCATGTTATTGTTGTACATCACCACCATGTAGCATGTTATTGTTGTACGTCACCACCATGCAGCATGTTATTGTTGTACGTCACCACCATGCAGCATGTTATTGTTCTACATCACCACCATGCAGCATGTTATTGTTGTACGTCACCACCATGTAGCATGTTATTGTTGTACGTCACCACCATGCAGCATGTTATTGTTGTACGTCACCACCATGTAGCATGTTATTGTTGTATGTCACCACCATGCAGCATGTTATTGTTGTACATCACCACCATGCAGCATGTTATTGTTGTACGTCACCACCATGCAGCATGTTATTGTTGTACGTCACCACCATGCAGCATGTTATTGTTGTACGTCACCACCATGTAGCATGTTATTGTTGTATGTCACCACCATGCAGCATGTTATTGTTGTACATCACCACCAAGTAATATGTTATGGTTGTACATCACCACCAAGTAGTATGTTATGGTTGTACATCACCACCAAGTAATATGTTATGGTTGTACATCACCATGCAGCATGTTAGCGATATATTTTTTCTGTATTACCAGTTTCATTCATCTCAATCACCTAATTCCAGCGATCCAGCACACTTGCTCAGTTCTCCCCGACTTTTGCAGGTACTACCAAGCTGACATCACAGTGCCAAACACAAAATCCACTTAAACCCGGGGCATGGGTATTTTCTTAAAGTTGCTCTATAAGAAACTCATCCACAAATCATGCAATTATAGCACATTGCAATATAGGCAGTGCCAAATTCCCTGTTGTTGCCGTGTCTGGCCACAGTGGTGCAGGCATTTTATCGGTTGTAAACTTTGTCTTTGAAAACATGTCACTAATTTCACTTTTGTTTATGATACCCATCATTCCCCAATATGCTTGAAAACAGGTTAATAATCTACACCAAAATGTCGCTATTGTGAAAATAAAGACGTTGATCATCCATGAACTTGTAAGTAATACAACGTCACTATCATACAATAAAGGAGATGATTATCCATGAACTTGTAAGTAATACAACATCACTATTATATAATAAAGGAGATGATTATCCATGAACTTGTAAGTAATACAACATCACTATTATATAATAAAGGAGATGATTATCCATGAACTTGTAAGTAATACAACATCACTATTATATAATAAAGGAGATGATTATCCATGAACTTGTAAGTAATACAACATCACTATTATATAATAAAGGAGATGATTATCCATGAACTTGTAAGTAATACAACATCACTATTATATAATAAAGGAGATGATTATCCATGAACTTGTAAGTAATACAACATCACTATTATATAATAAAGGAGATGATTATCCATGAACTTGTAAGTAATACAACATCACTATTATATAATAAAGGAGATGATTATCCATGAACTTGTAAGTAATACAACATCACTATTATTATAATAAAGGAGATGATTATCCATGAACTTGTAAGTAATACAACATCGCTATTATATAATAAAGGAGATGATTACCCATGAACTTGTAAGTAAAACAACATCGCTATTATATAATAAAGGAGATGATTATCCATGAACTTGTAAGTAATACAACATCGCTATTATATAATAAAGGAGATGATTATCCATGAACTTATAAGTAATACAACATCGCTATTGTATTAATTATCCATAAAGAGTTGTCTTTCCTGTTGTATGCATATCATTAATGCCCATCATGTAGTGTAGGAAATAAGTCCCGTCCCTTGTCCTATAAGTCCCGTCCCGCCCGAGACAGGCTAGATTTCTGACGGACGGACTAAATATACAGTTAGCCAGCCCCATGGTCTGGTAAAAAATTTAGATTCATCATATCTTAAAATATATTTGTTAAACTGAGCATTACATTTAGACTTGACAATTGCTGTTTGAACATTGAACTATCGTATCGCAAGCTCAAAGCACTGCGTTGACATACTCAAACAGAGACACCAATCGATGTGCGGAGTAAATACACGTCTTAGGTTCATTAAACTATTCACATGGTAACTAAAAACATTCTTTTTATTTTTTGTATTGTCTGGTCTGGTTAAATTCATTTGGGGCTGGTAACATTTTGAAGTTACCAGCCCGGATGTCTGGCTGTGTTTTTGGCTTATTTCATACACTGCTCATGCCACTCACTGGATTGTCTAGTCCACACTGCTTGATCTACAGACCGCTGCAAGATACGTGAAATATTGCTGAGTGGGGCGTTAAACAACAAAGTAAACTAAGTGTATCTACGGTACATGCTCCACAGTAGCCACCCACCTCCAGAATACAATACCGTATTGATCACCATAACTGCAACAGGAGTCCATCACCTACTTTCTCACCAATATGTTAGTCTTACAATTCTGAGACTGAAAATTCCCCGCGGTAAGACTTCCGCCCGTATCCCCTCTAGATTTTAATGATAAAAAAAAATGTCTTTGAATGGCATTTTTAGAAGTTGAATATGTCTTTCAGTATGTTCTGATACAATTAAAGAAACATTTTAAAACTCATCCTTAGCAGGTGATATGATTTGACAAGGATGAAATTTAAGGGGGGATACGGGCGGAAGTCTTTCCAAACGAAGATATAACTATTTGGTATTACTCTTAGTTTCATAGTTGGAACGTCTGTTGTCTCATTCCCGACTTCAGACAACCAAAGTTGATTGTATAAGTGTTCCGCCCGTAACCAACCCTTGAAATGTATTCTATTTATTATGATTATTTCTAGTGTTTAGGTTTGGGTTTAGATTTAGCATTATGTTAGGTTTAGGGTTAGGGTTAAGGTAGGGTTTCTATAGAAATCATCTATTCTTAGGCATAGAATGATAAATACAACGGGGTTACGCTCGGAAATCTTTCCGTTGATTGTATACCATGTATTCCGTCCGAATTGAAAACGGCAGGCTTCTATTGATACAAGTAGGACACAAACACACTTTCCCTTGAACCTAATTGCTGATCCCTGTACAATTTAGTTTCAACAGGTGCTTCTTAACTAACAATAAATTAGTCCCTTGAGTCTTGGACACTTGCCAGCTTCAGTAGCAATAACCCGTAGTAACTATATAGAATGTCCTATTCGTGATAAAACCGATCTCATATCCCCAGCAAATCCAACTGGTGGAAAACAAAAGCCAACGTCAATAATACTCACCATAATTAAGGCCACTCTGGGTTATTCTTGCTTTGAAACCCGGAGAAGTAGATGCACCAAGACCCACAAACAGCACAACAAAAATAACAACAAGCTTCATTTTGTTGTTGTCACGACAGATCACGTTCACAGGCACCGAGAGCGGTTCGTCCCTTGTCCTAGCGTGTTAACTAACTTGCTCGTCGAAAGTCTCAACTGGGAAGTAATATGTGTTTCTGCGAATTAAATCTGGGCTGTACAAGTCTGAGAGCACGAACCAGGAAGCTGAAACAAAAGCGACTATCAGCCCTGCAGCTCCTCACAATATCAGCCAGTGTGACGATGTTGGGAAATTCCAACAAAGGGACGTTACTCTTGATATACCTTGTATTCAATCAAGCGTGTCGACATGCGATTGACGTTGTGAAGTTTTGGTGTGTGCAGTTTCGGCAAGACACATTGCTGTTGAACCAATTTTCAATATTCACTTCTCTTCGGGGGAAGCACTCCATCCATGCATATTGCAGCAGATAAACCAGAATGTCAATAAAAGTTTCAAGTGTTACCTGTCGCATGTGCATGCAAAGAGAAAAACTTACGTTTGGATTGTAAAACACTTTAAATTAAAGTGTTTTTAAAACCATCCAAATGTAGTTTAATACATATACACGCTCATATAATATTGGTAAAGAGTCAGCGCACAGGATCGATATTTAAATCTATGAGATTTCCCTAGACGCATTTGATTCTTAACATAAAGCGTACTGTGTAGTTTCTGATCTACCAATGAAGACCGAATGTAGACTACATGTTCCGCATCGTGAATCTGTGATGGACAGACACGCAGCCTCATGTGGAGATGAGTCACTCTTCCTTTATCGCCGTTAGTTTTGGTCAGGAAACAAATACAAAGAGACTTTGATCGAATATAGTGAAACTAACAAGTAACGAAATTACGTGAGTATTTTCGATTCGTGCATGGTGGTCACCAAGGCAACGAGAAGATTAACTCGATTTTATATCCGGATCATACATGCCTTGATACTTAAACATTTTCCTTAGATCTTAACATATTTCTTAATACCATCGATAACATACCAAATCACAAGTGCAATGCCAACAAACTTTGACAAACACGCAAAGCTAAACATATTATAGAGACCATTTCTGACACAAGATTAAGTTGTTATAATAGCTTTATTTTAAGTTAGTGGAAGATTTACTTTTACCACTCAAAACTGTGTTCCACAGGAGATTTTGCTTGTGTGAGATGATATCGTTTTGACAGATTTTGTACAATGCTCAGACAATGCTATGACGTCATGAACCTGATGACGTCACAATGCTATGGCATCGCCGCACTGCAAGTCAAATGGTATTCAGACAGATCCGACACAAAGCTACAGTCAGACCCGACAAACAGCAACAGTCAGACAGACCCGACACACAGCTACAGACAGATCCGACACAAAGCTACAGTCAGAAAGCCCCGACACAAAGCTAGTCACAAAGCCCCGTCACAAAGCTACAGTCAGACAGACCCGACACAAAGCTACAGTCTGTCTGACTCTGTAAACAGATGCTGTGTGGCGGCCCTCGGTTTTATCCCTATGTAGGATTTCATCTGTCTGACTCTGACTGTTGCTGTTTGTCTGACTGTCGTTGTGTGTTGGGTCAGTCTGACTGTAGCTTTGTGTCAGGTCTATCTGTAGCTGTGTGTCGGTCTGTCTGACTGTAGCTGTGTATCGGGTCTGTCTGACTGTAGCTTTGTGTCGGGTCTGTCTGACTGTAGCTGTGTGTCAGGTCTGTCTGACTGTAGCTGTGTGTCGGGTCTGTCTGACTGTAGTCTGTGTGTCAGGTCTGTCTGACTGTAGCTGTGTGTCGGGTCTGTCTGAGTGTATCTGTGTGTCAGGTCTGTCTGTCTGACTGTATCTGTGTGTCAGGGTCTGTCTGACTGTACTGTATCTGTGTCGGGTCTGTCTGACTGTAGATGTGTGTCGTCTCAGGTCTGTCTGACTGTAGATGTGTGTCGGGTCTGTCTGTCTGACTGTAGCTGTGTGTCGGGTCTGTCTGACTGTAGATGTGTGTCGGGTCTGTCTGACTGTCGATGTGTGTCGGGTCTGTCTGACTGTAGATGTGTGTCGGGTCTCTCTGACTGTAGCTGTGTGCCGGGTCTCTCTGACTGTAGTTCACTCACTCAATCACTCACTCTCCAGCCACTGGAGAAATCGAAAACGGTAACGGCTTTGTCTGAAGAGATGTCCATGCATCACATCTATGTTCGCCTATTTCTTGTCGTCAGTGTAATAAATTGACCTCTATGTGTTTATCTATGTCAGCTACAATTGTTCGAAGTCTTCCGAAAAATCGGAATCGGAAAATGTAACGCATCCTCTACTTCCGTATGACGTATGACACATATGTCACGTATGTGGCGGTTTCGATGAGATTGTTTGTTTCCATGTATAGTTCTGTATAATTAGCATTTGTGCAGCTTGATTTGGTTCTCATTGTCTGCACACAGATATCAAAGTGCATATTACTTTGTAAATAGTAACGTTTCTAAGATACAAAGGCAAAATTATATTGATCAAGCCTCGCTGTCGGCGAGTAATGCTTAACAGGTTTAGTTTTAAAGCTAGCTCGTACACCAAGCACAAATACAATACGAACAGGTCGCCAACAATTCAGATTTTGTCTGTGTTTAGTAGCCGAGCAGTTATTTTGAAAGCAAGAGGTCCTGTGTAAATCAGAGCAGACGACATCGATGCACCCGAGAGTCGTGTTTTCATTGGTTGTGCCAAACCCGCACGTGCTCCAGGCAGCCATGACTCTGGACACTGTATTCTTTCAAGCTGAAATATTGTCTCAGCATTTTCGTATTCAACTTACAGTATCATCTAAATTGGGGGCGCAGTGGGCGAGCTGTCTAAGGCGCCAGGCTAGCTTGGAGGTGCCGGGATCGAGCCCACCTGTGACCGGGTGTAACAAACCTTGGAGTCAACTTTGTGTGCATACTCTTTCAGTGTTGTCACAGCCCCTAGTGTACAGTACACACCACTGTGCACTTAAAAGAACCCACGAATCCGTTGGTAGATGACCAGATGGTGGCCACATGAATACGTGCAAACACCTATAGTTGCGGGTACAGCAACGTGCAGTAAACTTGGACAAAGTACTGTGACTATATGTCCCAGTCCACCCAGCTGCGAATGGGTACCTCGTAAGGATGGAAAAGCCACAACTCGGTGCGCCTAGTAGACAGCAAGAGTTGTATGATCCCCAGGGAGTTGAGATAGAAAAATACGATGTGCCGTTGTGATGCATATCCAATGATCGGGGAAAATCAAAGCGCCTTTGTGTGTGTGTGTGTGTGTGTGTGTGTGTGTGTGTGTGCGTGCGTGCGTGCGTGCGTGTGTGTGTCTGTCTGAGTGTGAGAGAGACACGGTGCAATTCACTCTCTTGACAGAACACGGGATCTGCTGTCCGAATGTAATTCCCATATTTGCCTTGACAATAATCCTTGACTTGATGCACGCTACGTGTGTTCGTTTATTACACCAAAGAGGTAAACATCTACGAGGCCAACAGACCATAAATAAAAGTCTGGTTTCGTATATTTACCCTACCACCACGCCCCCAAAATAAAACAATTGCCTTGACGAGAGTCGTGTGCGTTATCAGGCATCACTGTTCTGAAACTGCGACAGCTATCCTCGTGTGAAACAGAAACTGGAATCCTGTCAAGATCATATGACAACTGGCACGAATGCTGTCACCACGATCATTTCATTACATAGCTCTCCTCCATCTTGGTTATTTGATCACATGCAGGTTAATGGTCATGATACATACATGCACGTGTAAGTTGTAACTGTACATACTTACAGTCTTTAAATGTCTAGGATATTTATGGGTAAGAAAACACAAAGACACAGGAAGTAAAAGGTAACCTATCGGGATTTACAGAATTTGGAAAATGTGTAAATGATTTAAAATGCACGCACCACTAGCGTATGTTTAAAAGTTTCTATCGGAAAGATGCTTTCCTGGGGATAACGGAATGACCGCTGTCAATATCTGTGAATTAGTTTGTTTTGTACTCGTACCTGTTACATCTCCTTACATAACACAATTAATGTTGTTTTATTGTTAATGTCACTGTGCCCTAATTCACATGGGTATTTTTGCCTATTTTCGCCAAACACATCTGACCCGAATTTCACTGTGGTTTATGAACTTGCGTACAGACTGAACCACGAAGGCCAGAACTTTGCTACCTCACAACAGAGGAACGGCCTGAGATACAGGTGTGACAGGGCTAACAACCTGATATACAAGTGTGACGGGGGAACGGCCTGAGGTACAGGTATGACGGGGCAACTACCTGAGATACAGGTATGACAGGGCTAACGACCTGATATACAAGTGTGACGGGGGAACGACTTGAGGTACAGGTATGACGGGGCAACTACCTGAGATACAGGTATGACAGGGCTAACGACCTGATATACAAGTGTGAGGGGAACGACTTGAGGTACAGGTATGACGGGGCAACTACCTGAGATACAGGTATGACAGGGCTAACGACCTGATATACAAGTGTGACGGGGAACAACTTGAGGTACAGGTATGACGGGGCAACTACCTGAGATACAGGTATGACAGGGTTAACGACCTGATATACAAGTGTGACGGGGGAACGAATTGAGGTACAGGTATGACGGGGCAACTACCTGAGATACAGGTATGACAGGGTTAACGACCTGATATACAAGTGTGACCGGGAACAACTTGAGGTACAGGTATGACGGGGCAACTACCTGAGATACAGGTATGACAGGGCTAAGGATCTGAGATACAGGTGTGGCGGGGGAACTCTCTGATGTACAGGTATAACGAAGAAAGGGCCTGAGATAAAGGTATGACGAGGCAACGACCTGAAATACAGGAGTAACAGGGGAATGACTTGAGGTACAGTTATGACTGGGGAACGACCTGAGGTACAGGTGTGACAGGGGGAACGACTTGAGTTACAGGTGTGACAGGGGCAACAACTTGAGGTACAGGTGTGACAGGGGAACAACTTGAGGTACAGGTGTGACAGGGGCAACAACCTGAGTTACAGGTGTGACAGGGGAACGACCTGAGGGACAGGTGTGACAGGGGAACAACTTGAGTTACAGGTGAGACAGGGGCAACAACTTGAGGTACAGGTGTGACAGGGCAACAACTTGAGGTACAGGTGTGACAGGGGAACAACTTGAGGTACAGGTGCGACAGGGGAACAACTTGAGGTACAGGTATGACAGGGGAACAACTTGAGGTACAGGTGTGACAGGGGAACAACTTGAGTTACAGGTGTGACAGGGGCAACAACTTGAGGTACAGGTGTGACAGGGGAACAACTTGAGGTACAGGTGTGACAGGGGAACAACTTGAGTTACAGGTGTGACAGGGGCAACAACTTGAGGTACAGGTGTGACAGGGGAACAACTTGAGGTACAGGTGTGACAGGGCAACAACTTGAGGTACAGATGTGACAGGGGAACAACTTGAGGTACAGGTGTGACAGGGGAACAACTTGAGGTACAGGTGTGACAGAGGAACAACATGAAAGGGGAACAGGGGAACAGCTTGAGGTACAGGTGTGACAGGGGAACGACTTGAGGTACAGGTGTGACAGGGGGAACAACTTGAGTTACAGGTGTGACAGGGGCAACAACTTGAGGTACAGGTGTGACAGGGGAACAACTTGAGTTACAGGTGTGACAGGGGCAACAACTTGAGGTACAGGTGTGACAGGGGAACAACTTGAGTTACAGGTGTGACAGGGGCAACAAGTTGAGGTACAGGTGTGACAGGGGAAGAACTTGAGGTACAGGTGTGACAGGGGAACAACTTGAGTTACAGGTTTGACAGGGGCAACAACTTGAGGTACAGGTGTGACAGGGGAACAACTTGAGTTACAGGTGTGACAGGGGAACAACTTGAGGTACAGGTGTGACAGGGGAACAACTTGAGGTACAGGTGTGACAGGGGAACAACTTGAGGTACAGGTGTGACAGGGGCAACAACTTGAGGTACAGGTGTGACAGGGCAACGATTTTATGTACATGTGTGACAGGGGAACAACCTGAGGTACAGGTGTGACAGGGGAACAACCTGAGGGACAGGTATGACGGGGGAACGACCTGAGGCTAACGTTTAATTTGTTTTTTTTACACTCGTTTGTTTGTTTAACGCAGCACTTAACAATATTTCAGCCCTTATAACGACTGGCTGAAAATAATTGACTGCGGTCTAGACAATCCAGAGATCCACGTCATGAGTATCGATGAACGCAGTCGGCATACGATGAGATACATCAGCAGAGTAAGTAAGTCTGGTTCCCGTTCATGGGTTGTGGAGGTATGCGCGAAGACGTGCTAAAATTTCCATAGGTTGTGTTAAAAATGTACCCAAAAGGTCAACAATAACGGCCACATCAAATCCCTGATAACAATATTAGAAGACCTTTGGTTATTGATGATAACATTGTTACAAGAACATGTGATAACAGCGGTATCACACAGCCATACCAACACAGTATCGTCTGGGTACACAGTCAATAAACCGGGAGTACGTCAAGAGCTTGTATGGAAACAGAAACAGTGTTGTCCCTTGATACTTCCAGTGACGGACATGAAGGTGAACGTGTGCCTTGTCCTCATCTACATGAGCGTGGGGTTCATGGATGGCAGGTTCCTCGTCGAAGAAGACACAAATACAGTTGTCATTTTCTCCGGAGAGTTAAAGATTGAGTTATGGAAGAACCCGTATCACATGGTTGTGTACGACAACACTACAGGGAAATCTATAGTCACCGAACGTTCTGATAAAGGACATCGTCTTGGTTATGGAAGGTGGGTGGGGGAATATTTCCACATCTATGAAGGTTATTTATGGAGGCTAGGGGACATCGTGGAATGGTACGAGGCCACAAGCCTTGTTTCGGTTAGTTACGGCTCCAATGACGTCACGGCATACATCGCCACCGACGACCCGAAGAACACAACGATTGAGTTGAGACTGTACGACCTGTGTCAAAGACAGATGTCCTTCTCCTTCACAATACCCGACGAGTCCATGAACAGAGTGAGGTGGACATTAGACACCCCTGACAGCCAACACGAAGGGTTCTATGGGTTTGGCGAGCGCTTCAACTCTCTGGATCAAAGGTTATACAAGGTCGGGTGCTGGACGCAGGACGGAAGTTTCAGTATCGGCAAACTCTTTCCCAACTTCCGGTTTCCTGGAGGTGAATCCAGTACGTATGTACCCATGCCGCTGTTTCTGTCCACGAAAGGGTACGGCTTCCAAATGGACACAACATACAGGGTAGAATTTGAGTTTTCCCACGTTTATATTGCTGAAATTCAAATAGAATCGAACATTTTTGCAGCAACACTGTTTGGGGGTCATAATGTCAGAGACTCCTTCAACAGAATCATCGAGACGAATGGGCGCTCACTTATACCGCCAAAATGGGCGTTCGGACCGTGGAACCAGCTAGACGATGAGGTGGCGGGAGTCAATATGTCACAACGCACCGACGATATGCTGTTTAAGTATGACATTCCCTTTTCAATGAACGTTAATACAATTCATTTTCTCCCAGGAGGGGTAAACGAAAGCCAGTACGCCCAAATCCTAGCTCGGAACGAGAAACTGCTGAACATGGGGATCCCTTCTACGGCATACTTTAACCCAATGGTTGAAACCTCCTACAGTGACACCTACAACGAGGGTGCAGCCAAAGGATACTTCACCAAGAATGAGACTGGAGATCCCTACCAGTTCCTGTACATAGCCGCCCACATATTCCGGGTGTCGCAGGTCGACTTCACCAACCCCGACGCCGTCACCTGGTACCAGGGTCTTCTCCAGCAAGGAATGGACCTCCAGTTTAAGGGCTGGATGTACGACTACGGCGAGTACACGCCGTCTAACTCTGTCAACAGTCTCAACCAGTCGGGTTTGGAGTCGCACAACGAGTACCCGCTGCTCTACCAGAAAGCCTGTTTTGACCACCTGACAGCAAACAACACACCCGGGTCCCCCTACGCCCCTGATTATGTATACTATGTCAGATCCGGCTACACTGGATCCCAGAAGTACACGTGGGCTCACTGGACTGGGGACCCGTCTACGGACTGGTCCCAAGGCAGCGGGATGATTGCACAGATGAGGGGAAGTCTTAACATTGGTATTTCCGGTATGCCCTTCTCGGGTTCTGATATTGGCGGGTATGAGTGGTACACAAACCGGGCTCCGAGCCTGGAACTGTGGGTTCGGTGGACACAGCTTGGAGCCTTCAGTGGACTGATGCACGAGCAGGGGGGCGGGAAGGGCATAGGGGCCAAGACACACATATTCGACACCCCCGTGGGAACACAACTCTGGAGAAAGTTTGCTAAACTAAGAACGCAGTTGTTTCCATACATCTACACACAAGCTCATACCGCTCACGAGACGGGCCTTCCGCTGATGAGGGCACACATTCTGGAGTTTTATGACGATCCAGAGGCTTTACTTCCGGAGGACCAGTACATGTTTGGAGACAGTATCCTAGTCGCCCCAATACTCAATGAAAACTGGACAGGTAGGACGGTGTACCTGCCCAAAGGAGAAACGTGGATAGATATCAGCAGCAACATGACGTATGACGAATCTGATGGGAGATTCCGCATCGGACAGTCGGAACCACTTGAGGGAGGCAAGTTTGTAACAATTAGTGCTCCATTAGATACTATTCCTCTGCTAGTTCGGGCAGGGTCAATCATCCCAGCGTTCGATCCCCGCGTCCAAGTTCTGAGGACAGCACCACACCCAAACGTTACCGGATATGACGAAATAAAGACTCTGTACTTGTGGGTGTGGCCAACGTCGACTGACTCATCGTCAGGACATGACTGGCAGGACAACACCTTCAGCACGTCGCCGATGTCGTCGTCGGTGGGGAAGGGTTTCGACGTAGCTCTGAACGTGACGTCGGCTAATTATGACACTGTTATTTGTCAGATTGCCATCAATGGAGGGCGGTCAGTGAATTCGGTGACGGTTGTTGGTGGAGGTTCATCACTTACGGAGGTGTCCACGTGGCAGGCTGTTGTCGATGATGCAGAAACCGCCGTTGGAGCTTGGACGTTTGATACCCAAAGACATATTCTCTGGATTAAAGTTAGCACCAAACCTATTGTCATTAACGCTTTGTATACAGAATAGTCTTCGATAAGTCTTTGTTCTATGCTATTTTTTACAATTTTTTCTGGGAGAGATATTAAGGACAGCACGGGATCAGTGTCCTCTCGTCCGTCTACTGGTGGCATGTTGTCGGCGCTAGCTAGGACCTGAAAAAACACGGACGATGTGTGTACCATTTCTGATTTAGATTTATTTATGGCATTAAAATACTTTAACTTGAATTGGTTGTCGAAAATACATAACAATTGAAACAAAATTCACATTGATTGTTTTTTATATGTTGGCAATCAATTTTGACTTTTGTAGAAAATGATATCACAAAATGTATTTTTCCTTTAATCGTCACCTGAATACTTTCTTTTGAACATGTTTCATCGGTGGAATGCATATCAATTGCGCAGCCACTGGGGCACAGTGGTGTAGTGGCTAGCATACTGACCTCTCACGCCAAAGGCCCGGGTTCGAATCCCGGTGGAGACACCATAATTTGAGACCTGGGTCTCATACTGTGTTGTGTCCCTGGGCAAGGCACTTCGTTCACATTGCACTCAGTCCACTCAGCTGTTTAAATTGGGTACGGACCTATACGATCGCGCTAAGCGCTTAGTAGCTGCTTTGAAAGTACAATTCCGTCAGGGTAATATTGTAACGCCAGAGAACAGCATTGCGTTGGATCCCAGGCGCAAATATTAGCTTTAATAATCGCCATTTACACTTAATGGATTCTGAACTGGGTCTTGATCATTTGTTCTTATGACAAACAGGGTGTGGCCAAGGCTCTGCTTCACGCAAATACTTATATTGGAGTTTGAACGGGATCTCGACAAGAAAACGTTATTGTAGGTGCCGGCTGTGTTGGTGATGCTGCCAGATGTTGCCGCTCAGCGTTCATACCTGTAATCCTGTTTCCTTGTTTTACGCCGGAGACTCCTAGGTTTCCTGCGATCTGCGAAAATATAACAGAACTGAATTACAAAATATTATTGTCAAGTATTTTTACTGTACGTAGTTTTCAGGATTCGGATAGCAATACATGGCCGGTTGTGGCGCATACTGTCGCCACAGGTCAAACGGCGCTGTGGGCATTGAAATGTACGGGTTTGGGTTTTTTTAAAAATAAAATAACGGGTCACTTCTCGGTGTAGGTTACACTCACAGGGGTTCGAATCACTGTTTGGACAATAATTTTTTAAATAAAAATCTACACTTTTGCAACCGTATATTGTTTGTATATGTTATGTGTAACTTATATTTCAAATTTGAACGAAATCGGTGAAGAAATGGATTTTTTAGAAAATTCTCCCGCTACACTTATAGTCCGTTTGGCTCAAAATCGGACCGATGAATTGCAATCTAACTCGAAAACTACTAAACATATAATACTCAATGAAGCACAGATCATAATCAAAACATCAAGAATAAAAAAGTTGTTTAACAAACTATCATTAAAATTTTGACACAGTTCACTATTTGTTACGAGGGAGGACTGCAAAGAGAGAAACAGCCAGGTGTACGCGGAGCACGTGCACAAGTGCCGACAAAGTTATTGAATCATTTACCTGTGCTGTCTCCATCCTTTCTCGCACACCTGGCTGTTCCTCCCTTTGTACCCTTCCCTCGTAACAAACAGTGAACTGTGTGAAAATATTAATGATAGTTTGTTAAACAACTTTTTAATTTTTAGGACTTAAATTCTGCAAAAATATCACAGAGTTGGTCTGATGTTTTGATTATGATCAGTGTTTCATTGACTATTATATGTTTGATAGTTTTCGAGTCAGATTGCGATTCATCGGTCCAATTTTGAGCCAAACGGACTATACATAAAATACTCTAATAATTATGTATATTATACTGTGCTGTATTTGATGTAAGTGTAGCGGGAAAATTCGGTATGGATTCTTATACCGTTGTCAAGAATAAGTGTCTTGCTTGACAACGGTATAAGAATCCATACCGAAACGTTTCATCATATATAATAAAGAAGGTGTTATCCATAAAGAATCTTACTTTCTTATTACTCACCAACTTCTAAAATGCCAATCAAACAGATTAAACCGTACAGGCAGATTGTAAGAGCGCATCAGTCAGTGTGCGTGGTCATACAGAGTTGCGTCCCTTACACCTGGCAGACGACATTTACTTTCCAAATGGGGAGGCACGAAACACAAGATTTCGGACCAACAGGCGGTTGCAAAGGTGCGTGTTTCAAATTGTTGTTGAATTGTCATAGTTTTCTGAAAATCATTAAGCTTTTGTTTTAAAAAATACAAGATGCCACCATAAATAGCACTTGAATGCATATATTCTTTTCCACTTCAGAGTTCATCAATATTTCTTTCAGTTTCATTTGACATATCAAATTTTTCCCGACAATAGAAATTTGACCAACTTCGTTTTTCACTTCACAAGTATGTCTTTATACAGGAGATTCTAGGTTATAGATGACTTTACCTTATCAAGGGGAAAAGTTGGGTGGCCGAATGGTTGAAGTGTTCGCTTGCCATACTGACTTCATGGGTTTGATACCCGAGAGCTGTGTGGGAAGCCCATTTGTCTGTTTGACATTTGTTGCGTTAAGACTTTCGCCTTTATCCCCTTAAAATTTAAGGATGAAGAATTACTCAGATAGTATGATTTGACTAGGAGCCAAATTTAAGGGGGGATACAGATGGAAGACCACTATGTGGGTACCATAGGGGACTAGTCGATGTATCGATTCCCCAGATCTGTGCAGTGTGGGAAGCCCATCTCGGGGTTGCAGCCCTTGGGCATGACAGAAACATGGGTTTGACTTCCAGTTTTCCCCTGATTGTTTCTTGGTTTGCCTCCACCATGCATGTTTGTGAGGGGTTTTCTCCAAAGTTGTAAATTTCTCTGGACATTGGTGCTACAGATCATCCCTGCTGAATGCAGTAACTCCATTATTACCCCAGTCAGGAGTCAGTGGCTGTGTCATGTTATAATTGTGATGACACTCTCTGAGTAAAGTACAGATTCTAGGACTTTTCGGGATCCGAGTCCCACCTGGGATTCAAACTCACACTGTCAGACTAGGGCACTTACTCGCTTGTTTGATTATCTGAGAGCATATTGAGAAAGGAACTCAGTATCCAGCAAGTAGTCAGCCTTATGAACGGTATGTTGTAACTAAACATTACACAAGTTCTGTGAGAGTCCCAAAGTTATTCTTCAGGGAAGTAGTACTTTCTGATCGAATCGTACATTAGCTGTACTGGGTTAAACCGTGTATGATCAACACGTAATTGGACCTTCGACTCTGTCTTTTGAAATCTTGGTCGAAACTTGTGATTTTTTTACTGAAGTACTTATTAGATAATAATATAATTTTCCTGAAATATGAAAAGGGAGCATATTTGGTATTATTATTTTGGTTAAGAAAAACCATGTGGACTTACAGTTAGTTTTGCATCCATAATTTCATCGAAATTTAATTCTCACTCACTCATTCCAACCAACCCACTGACTCACTCACTCACTCACTCACAGTCGGGGTGGGTGGGTGACAGCCAAGGGGTGTCAGCTCATCAATGTAGATGGGGTCTGTTAAGCCTGTGACATATATGACATGATTATTGGTAAACTGGATGCAAACTCATTCATGCACAGATTGACAATCAAAGCTTTGTGTTGAGAAGTCATGTAACTTTAAAGAAAAGGACTTTGTTTGGTGTTGTAGAATTTTTACACTCTTTACCCAATCGCTGCAAAATGTTTCCAGTGTATAATTGTTAAAACCGATGTAACGCCCACCCATTGACACCCACTCTCTACCCACACACATACCCACACTCTACCCACACACCTACCCTCAGTTTCTGATCAATCTCCAACAATACCTGTAACAGGACAGGCAGTGTATTTGCATCTTAGCTTTTTTATGGGCTGATCAGATATTCGTAAACAACCATTTTTAGAACTGTTGGCCGAACTGAAAATAAAAAAGACTACAATGAATCAATTCCTGGGAGTATCGTAAAATATTCTTGTGGCTTCAAGAGAAATCAATACAATTACCCAGTCTACCATACAAAGAACTGAAATGGCCACACGTGAGATTTATAGCCAGCCACGCATTTCTGTCTGTGTTCCACATCTCCGATCATATCCTTTGATTTACACACAGAATAATTACGCAGTATTTACCTGCGTGACTTGTCACTTCATTAACACATCTTTCCATCCCGTGTGTTCCCCCTGAAACAGAGAGCCGAGTCGGTATTGTGTGGGGAGTGTGTGGAACTCCACCTCACGGAGTCTGATGTGTGTGCTGGACATTACGGAACAATGTCGTAGCGAATCAGGCTGTTAATACAGACATAATCAGAGAGATTATGTTACCCTAACCCAAGCAAGTCATGAGTATACAGAGAGTTATTACAGGAACACCTTCAGGCGAGATCTGTTGTGTGTTGCCAGGATTACCGACATAATGTATGTTTTTTGTGTTGAAGCTGATTCCTTTATGAAATGGGTTTGTGTCATACAAGACTTGTATTGGAAGGATTAGTTTAATAGATTTTGGGTAAAAAGTGCCACCTTTGAACTATTTGACATTTCTGTCTCACCAATATATTTTCCTGTTTTTAGTATTGATTATTCCTAAATGTTTTGAAAGTTGGAAAGTTGTTTTGAAACAAGAATATGTCATATTGATAAAGTAAAGGCCCATTCACAGTTTCAGGCTGTCTTTAATTTTTCTGTACCTAATGTAATTGACAGGATACAGGAAAATCATGGCATATATGCAGACCTCGCTTACAGAATGTCCCATTGCACCCCAATTTCCAAGTTTTTCGACTTCACAATGTGTGATGGTTTGGTACCTCCTAATCTCTTGACTGACATTGGGAGAGCACCCCAGATTGCTGCCTGGAACACAGCCTTTCTAACACTCTGGGAGCTGGGTAATGCAGGAAGTTGCTGTACTGGTGTAAAGTTTTGTTAAGAATTCACCAATTTTCACTGAGTTTCATCATTTATTGAACTCATGACAACACTCTTTTCAATGTTACGAATTTGTTTTACAATACATCAGTTCATGTGTAAAACAGTATCTCTAAACAGTATGGAATATTGTACAAAATCTAGTTTAGAACAGTTGACTGAAGTAAGTGGCTACATTTACCATAGTGAGTCTAAACCTTTGATGGGTAGTATAGAAAAGATGACTGTTCAATTATCTCTTTTACAGATTCTCCACAATCACAACAAATCCTCACAATTTTTTCAGAAATTTGACCCACTTTTTACACTAATGTACCATATATTACCGTAAATACACCGAATTTTGAGGACCAAAAATAGCAGTCTGTAGAAGGGGTCAGCTTATCTATGGGTTACACTTTCATCAAACTTTTGTTCAGGGGGTAAGAAAACGACATTGTATCACTTTGCATGAACAAACAGACAAGAGAAAATGACTTTCCCAGTAAAGACGTCAAACATCACTAGACAAGATTATTTACTTTTGAGTTCTAATTTATTTTGCTAGGCATTGTATTATATGCAGGGATTAAGATTACCGTGTGTATTTGTCTCATATGTAAAGCCGGAAATTAGCAATCAGCTGTGCACACGCTTCCTGGCGATCTAGTTAAAACATACCCAATAATATAATGGAATGAATTCTGACACAGTGAACATCTAAAACTATTATTTTACCAAGAGAAATATATCCTAGCATTGTGTAATTTTACTTACAGGTTTTGCTCTATAAACGTTAAATATGTATAATCAATACTAAGGTTATATGGACCCTCACAAATATGGTAAGCTGAAGTTGTACACGCATGGAATGAGGTGAAATACACATGCCAGTTTTTTGTGATTCCAGCTGCAATAAATATGTCTTTTTGCAAAACAAAATATATATGCGTATCCATTTTCTGTCAACTACACTTCATTTTGAGGCGTGAGTAGACACAATATGATTGTGATTTCTGTGAATAAAGCAGGTAGAAGTTATGATTATCGGTAACTGCCAGTTGTCTTGTGGTCTGAGTTGGGTAATCGTTACTGTTTTCGTAAGAATTATTAGCGACAATCGATTATCGATTATCGATTTATTTTGCAATCGGTTATCGCATAGGAAAAGGGTAACCGATCAATCATCGATTATAATCGATGATTGGAACACCACTACCTCCTATAGTGTAACATGGACTTATGTCGTAGCGCTACGACTGTTGTACCTCCTATAGTGTAGTGCTACGATAGCTTTGTGAAATGGGGCCCTGACTGCCAGGATACATTTATTTTTATCTGTAAACGAGAATAATAATGAAACTATTGACAGTCAAAAATGAGGCCAAGAGACTGGTTTGGCTGACAGATGGAAGTAAGTGTTTCAGATGCCATATGTAGATTAGATTAAGGAGCAGTCCCCATAATACAGTTATGAGTAAGGTTGAATTAAGATAATCCTATATGGAACCCTCAAGTATTAAGGAGTCCTTAATCCCCTTAATTTGAGAGTTGAGATGGGAATGAGTATTGGCTGCGTGAGCTGAGAATGAGATAGGAAAGGAATGGATGTGATTGTTTTATCAAATATGTACTCTGCGGCCGGTAAGAGTACTGGTAATACCGTCATCGATGACAGGCCAATGCTCCCTGGCACTTATAAATACATGGGTAAACTGAGGCCTACAGTAAATGTCAGCTAAATATTCATATCAATTGATAACTGTTGTTACAGTTTAAGGTCGCAGGTATGTTGTGTATTACCAGTAGATTACATTAAACAATACTAATGTTTTACTTGACTGCATTAGATGACTCATGTATGTTTAAACACATGAATTTATGAAAATATAAGCTTTTAAAATAAATCCCATATATGACCATATTACATTTTTGTCGAATGTTGGCTCTCATAGAAATTTGGCCATCACTGAAAGATATAACAAATAATAATGTTCTTCAATATATCAATATTAGTTGACAGATACACTGTTATGGGTTGTTCAAATTCTAAATTCTAATTGTAGACTTACACTAAGTAAATCTGTACCAGTATGTTTGTAAATAGTATATTGTTAGATTTTAATGCATCATTATACTATAGTAAACTTATATGAAGTATATTGAAATACCTAAACCTAAATATTTAACATTTATTTTCCTTAAATACTTGTGTTAACTTCAGCCCTTGCACAAATCTACTAAAGGTAAGCTTGGATAGTTCAGCCATTGTACATAGGTTCATGGGTATTGTCACTTGGGCAGTCACAGGCTTGGCCTGGGATTAGGGTGTTTTTTTCTCTGGGTCCACGTGATTGTTTTAGTCATGTGGGGTCACTGCTTCAAACTTTTGCTGATCAGTCAGCCTATTTTTCCTTTCTGCCATTTTGTAAATTTCACTTCTTGATTGAATCCAATATTTTGATGTTTACAATTTTGGAACTACAGAACATGTAACTGATTCTAAACAATGATTGAAGGATGGCACCAAACCAAATAGAACCACTGTTCAACAATGAAGTCCCAGCACTGTTTGTAGTTCAGAGTGTATTTCATAGGTATTTACTGAAATAAAGGTTAAAGAAACAACTGTTATAGTAGACCATAATAGCAGTAAGATGGACATTGTGTAAGGTAATTACAGATTCAGGAAGTGATACTGACACAGTGTTTACCCACACAAGAGAGGTAAACAGCCATCTCCTCTGTCGATGAGATAAATGGCGGGATCTGATCAGTGACAAAACCTTGTTCACTACCAGGTGTTTTATGGATGTTTGGTGTAAAAAAAGTTGTAATTGTCTGAAAAGATTTTTATGTGGAGATTTATGTATCCAGTCGCCAGAGAAATCTGATCTCCCGACAAACAAATGACAAACAGCAGTCAGCGTCACCAGTAAGTGGGAGGAAAATGTTATTGTTAGTCGACAGAAGCAATTTCAGATAAAGGATAAAGCTTCTTGTAAAAACACATAAAGCTTGCTTCAGATATGTGCCAAAACAGTACCATATTTCCTCCAAAGATTATCATGTCGATAATCATTTTGTCACTTAACTTTAAACTGCTTTGATTCTTCATTTGACTTATAGAAGTGTTGACAAATTTGCACATGGAAGTATGAGTTTATAGTAGTTTCTGCTAGCATCATTTCTACCAATACTTCTTGATGATTTGGTGGATTGTGTGGTCTTGCTTGGTGACTTAGTGGATTGTGTGGTCTTGCTGGGTGATTTGGTGGATTGTGTGGTCTTGCTTGGTGATTTGGTGGATTGTGTGGCCTTGCTGGGTGATTGTGTGGTCTTGCTTGGTGATTTTGTGGATTGTGTGGTCTTGCTTTTTGATTTTGTGGATTGTGTGGCCTTGCTTGGTGATTTGGTGGATTGTGTGGTCTTGTTTGGTGATGTGGTGGATTGTGTGGTCTTGCTGGGTGATTTGGTAGATTGTGTGGTCTTGTTTGGTGATGTGGTGGACTGTGTGGTCTTGCTTGGTGACTTGGTGGATTGTGTGGCCTTGCTTGGTGATTTGGTGGATTGTGTGGTCTTGCTTGTTTATTTTGTGGATTGTGTGGTCTTGCTTGGTGATTTGGTGGATTGTGTGGTCTTGTTTGGTGATTAAGTGGATTGTGTGGTCTTGTTTGGTGATGTGGTGGATTGTGTGTTCTTGCTTGGTGATTTGGTGGATTGTGTGGTCTTGCTGGGTGATTTGGTGGATTGTGTGGTCTTGCTTGGTGATTTGGTGGATTGTGTGGTCTTGCTGGGTGATTTGTTGGATTGTATGGTCCAGACTGAAATGTTTAAGCCCAGCCATACAGCTGGAATATTCTTACAGTATGTACACAATATGTACTTGATATATACGATATGTACACAATATTCACAATATACCGTTAACTATGTTTATAACAAACATGCAATTTACACAGTATATCCTTGCAACATACAATATATGCCCAATTTACACAATATATTCTTGCAACATGCAATATATGCCCAATTTACACAGTATATACTTGCAACATGCAATATATGCCCAATTTACACAGTATATACTTGCAACATTCAATATATGCCCAATTTACACAATATATCCTTGCAACATACAATATATGCCCAATTTACACAATATATCCTTGCAACATACAATATATGCCCAATGAACACAGTATATCCTTGCAACATTCAATATATGCCCAATTTACACAATATATCCTTGCAACATTCAATATATGCCCAATGTACACAATATATCCTTGCAACATTCAATATATGCCCAATGTACACAGTATATCCTTGCAACATTCAATATATGCCCAATGTACACAATATATCCTTGCAACATTCAATATATGCCCAATGTACACAATATATCCTTGCAACATTCAATATATGCCCAATGTACACAGTATATCCTTGCAACATTCAATATATGCCCAATTTACACAATATATCCTTGCAACATTCAATATATGCCCAATGAACACAGTATATCCTTGCAACATTCAATATATGCCCAATGTACACAGTATATCCTTGCAACATTCAATATATGCCCAATGTACACAGTATATCCTTGCAACATTCAATATATGCCCAATTTACACAATATATCCTTGCAACATGCAATATATGCCCAATTTACACAATATATCCTTGCAACATTCAATATATGCCCAATGTACACAGTATATCCTTGCAACATTCAATATATGCCCAATTTACACAATATATCCTTGCAACATACAATATATGCCCAATTTACACAATATATCCTCAATACATACAATATATACACAATTTAAACAATATATCCTCAATACATACAATATATACACAGAATAAGCAATATGCACTGTATACACAAAATATACAATATATGCTCATTGTATACACAATAAAAACAATTTATAATTAGGAATCAATGTCCTAGCACTCCAGCACTGTTGATTGCTGCTCATGATATCAATCACTAGATTGTCTGATTCAGATTTCATGATATACAGGTTGCCGCCATATAGCTGTAAAGCCTGGCATGTGTCTGATCCCACCTGTATGAAGGCGATGAACCAATTATCCTCCAGACTAAACTGTAGAAGGATGCTGTAGAGCACTGTCGGCTTCCTGTCCAGCACCATTAAGCTGCATTAGGCCGAGAATATACATTAGCAAGGCTGGTTCCTACAGTATGCAACAAGGTTGTGCATATAAACATTTTTTTTAGAATTTTGGCAATGGATTTACGAGAAAAGAATTTTGAAAAAAATGTGTAATTCAAAAATGATCCTTAAATAGATATTCTACCATGGCTACGTTTATCTTCTAATTGTTTTAATGTTGTTGTTTACTTTGCACAGCACATGTGCTGTAGTTCTTGTAAAGACAGTTGTCTCATTTATACAACAATGTGTCTCTGGTAGAAACTTGGAAAGACAAAGTATGATTGATTTTGTGAGGTTATTTCATTTAGTCATAGATATTCACTTGGCTTCTAATGCAGTATTGTCAACAATGGTAAAACCTATAATATCAATCATTGGTTTCCCTGGTCCAGACTTGATTTTATACATGCCATGGTCATATAGTTGGTACTATGAGTGAGTGAGTGAGTGAGTGAACAAACACCCAGTCTGACACAAGCACTGGTTATAACTTGGTATCCAATGCTGAAAGGGTCTAGTAAAGAGTGGCAGTGGTAATGAATGTTATGATAAAGTTGCCATCTTCAGTTATTGAAGACCATCACGAATATCCGGAAATGAATCACTGAGGTAGATGTTTTTCATGGCTGTTTTTTAAAAACTATAGATTTAAGTCGCGACAGAGGAAGAGAAGTCTGTTGTAGAGCAGCGGCAACAATGTTATTAATCTGATACAAAAAAGACAGAGGCTAAATAACACTGGAGAAAGCAGATGATTCAAGTTTTCACAATTTGAAAATTGGAATTTCATCCCACTGTAGTTAAGTATCTCAAGGTAGGCAGGAGTGAACAGAACAAGTCTGTTGTCTCGGATTGTACAAATACTCGTATATTTGTGGGGTCTTTGAGGTGAAGCGGCTAGACTGAAATGCTTCTTGATCAGGAGTTGCAGACACACAAATACTTCACTCCAGGTCTGGATGATCACTTGTCTGTGATTGACTTGTAGTCAGCTCAGACCTGAGTGCACAGACAGGTTAGCAGTTTACTCCAGGAATACAGAGTGAGTGAGTGGGTGGGGTTCTGCCACACTTTGAAGGATATCATTATGTCACAGCTAGTATGGTGGACAGCTCAAAGTAATACGTCTCATTGATGGTGTCATATTGATGAAGGCAAATTGTGATTGCAAACACAGAAAAATGATCGGAGCAAACTGGGATTTGAACCCCTGATCATATAACCAAGGTCTGCACTGAACAAGAGGAAATGTGAAACTGAAAGAGTCATAATTACACATGCTGATATACACGATAATCAATTCCCTCTCTGATAAATATCACACTGTAGGGAACAATTTGTGATCAGTTTCAACACACAGATTTGGCTGACAAGGAAAGTGGTATTTGTGCAGATGCTCAAGGTCATTAAAGATCACAATATAATCAACTATGTTTGATAACAAACATGCATATAATGAACTGATCCAGCATTCCAGATATATGGTGGCGGTCTGTAAATAATCGAGTCTGGACCAGAAAATCCAGTGATCAACAGCATGAGCATCGATCTATGCAATTGGGATAGATGCCTTGTGTCAACCATGTCAGCGAGCCTGACCACCCAATCCCTTTAGTCGCCTCTTATGACAAGCATTGGTTACTGAAGACCAATTCTAACCCAGATCTTCACGGGTCACGAGGCCAGGATGTATAGATGTGTAATGACATTGCGAGATGTCTGTATGGTAATAACACTGGAGGGTGCCCTCATGGTGATAAAGTTTGAATCTATACAGAACAAATACTGACATACAAGTTCTCACTGACAAAACAGGATTACTGAAGAAATGAAATCAGTTTAAGCATGACATGTTATGGTCAGATGTCAATTAAGCTCACAGAAATATTAGATTTATTCTTTCATTTCATTATAATCAATTTGATTATTTAAACACCAGCTATGGAGACGGTACTTTCATCTTGAAGTGGGTAACTTGATCAGCTTGTCACAATGATGTTATTCACGGTTGGAAACGAGGTAAATCCTGGTAAACTGTTGTGGGGAGAATGGGAGGACTCAACACATTTCTTCAGCTGTAGGTTATGGTGGAATCTGCAAGTGGTATTTAGAGCTGTAGTGTTGATCAAGACAGGGTTTCAAGTTTGTATCTGTACCTATACATGTTTGTGTACCTTTAACAGGCAAGTGTACTGTTTTACCTGCATGGAAATAACTGTCCCAAATTACCCACACTGAAACACCTGCTCCAAAATACTTGCACCCAAATACCTGTACTAAAATACTTGTCCTGAAATACCTGTACTTATGCCTGTGCTGAAATACTCTTGCTGAGGTACCTATGCTGAAATACCATATTTAAAAACAACAAAAACCCACTGAAATACCTTTGCTAAATATTTGTACCCTGAACTGAAACACCTGTGCCAAAAGACATTTACTGAAATGGACTCTTATGGAACTACCTGTTCTGAAATTCTGATATACCTGCATCACAATACTAGGCCTGAAATACCTGATTCAAAGTACAGTGAGCCATCATTATACCACCCCCAAAAATACAGTGAGCCATCATTATACCACCTCCCAAAATACAGTGAGCCATCATTATACCACCCCTGAATATACAGTGAGCCATCATTATACCACCCCAAAAAATACAGTGAGCCATCATTATACCACCCCCAATATACAGTGAGCCATCATTATACCACCCCCAAAAATACAGTGAGCCATCATTATACCACCCCCGAATATACAGTGAGCCATCATTATACCACCCCCAAAAATACAGTGAGCCATCATTATACCATCCCGAAAATACAGTGAGCCATCATTATACCACCCCGAAAATACAGTGAGCCATCATTATACCACCCCCGAAAATACAGTGAGCCATCATTATACCACCTCCCAAACTACAGAGAGGCATCATTATACCATCCCCAAAATACAGTGAGTCATCATTATACCACCCCGAAAATCATTATACCAACCCGAAAAATACAGTGAGCCATCATTACACCCCCCCAAAATACAGAGCCATCATTATGAGCCATCATTATACCACATCCCAAAATACAGTGAGCCATCATTATACCACCCCCAAAATACAGTGAGCCATCATTATACCAACCCCAAAAAATACAGTGAGCCATCATTATACCACCTCCCAAAAATACAGTGAGCCATCATTATACCACCCCCCAAAATACAGTGAGCCATCATTATACCACCCCTAAATACAGTGAGCCATCATTATACCACCCCAAAATACAGTGAGCCATCATTATACTAACCCGAAAATACAGTGAGCCATCATTATACCACCTCCCAAAATACAGTGAGCCATCATTATACCACCCCCAAAATACAGTGAGCCATCATTATACCACCCCAAAAATACAGTGAGCCATCATTATACCACCTCCCAAAATACAGTGAGCCATCATTATACCACCCCCAAAAATACAGTGAGCCATCATTATACCACCCCAAATATACAGTGAGCCATCATTATACCACCCCAAATATACAGTGAGCCTTCATTATACCACCCCCAAAAATACAGTGAGCCATCATTATACCACCCTAGATATACAGTGAGCCTTCATTATACCACCCCCGAAAATACAGCGAGCCATCATTATACTAACCCCGAAAATACAGTGAGCCATCATTATACCACCTCCCAAAATACAGTGAGCCATCATTATACCACCTCCCAAAATACAGTGAGCCATCATTATACCACCTCCCAAAATACAGTGAGCCATCATTATACCACCCCGAATATACAGTGAGCCATCATTATACCACCCCGAATATACAGTGAGCCATCATTATACCACCTCCCAAAATAGTGAGCCATCATTATACCACCCCTCAATGTGCAACTATCACTGGTGCAGCATGTGGTATCCTTAGTCTCCCAATAATTCATGAAGAAATTCTCCCAAAAGCCTGAAAATAAAAAAATGACAAATAAGCTAACGAGATTTTATTCTGAGTTGCAGTTTGCGAAATAGTTAGCTTTGTGATATCTGGCTGCAAGTGATTGTAACCATTCTGCAGTTTGCTTCACTTCTAAAAATAAGCATAAAAGTATAGAGATTTAAGGAATTTGCTCATACAAAATCACAGCAACCCAATTAAATAATGGTTTGTTGTGAATATTGAGATAACGTGTCTTTCAACTTCAAAATGACCACATGAATTTAGTTTTGCATGTCCCTGCTACTATGAAGCAACTATCAGTTTCAGTCACTACAAATATGTTCTATGTAAAGCTTCAATGCATAATGTGTAGATCTCCCACATAAAAAACATTCCCAGAATATGATAATCACAGGCCACTGTGACTGCAGCATTGTCTACGGTCCCCTGTACCAGTACCAAACTGGAAGGAATACACAGGTTAAAACCCTTAAGAAAGACCAATCAGCACTGATATGGGGAGATGTTTGACCTTAAATTCATTTGAATTGTGTAAAGTGAGGCCTACCTTCACAGAGGCATTTTGAATTGAAACATCACACTCATATTACAGAATAGTTACAACTTTATTTGCAGATGGTTTTGACATAAGAAGCCTGAGCAGGGAAAAGTGTGTCTCCATGTCTGTCTTAGAGTCTGTGGTGTGTGACACTGTGGGTTTCCTTTGTACAGTGAGATCATGTTCCATGATGTAAGAGACCCGTGACGATCCGGGGTAGAATAGGTCTTCAGCAACCCGTGTGCTTGCCATAAAAGGCGACTATGCTTGTTGTAAAAGGCGACTAACGGGATCGGGTGGTCAGTTTCGCTGACATGGTTGACACATGTCATCGGTTCCCAATTGCGCAGATCGATGCTCATGCTGTTGATCACTGACTCGATTATTTACAGACCGCCGCCATATAGCTGGGATATTGCTGAGTGCGGCGTAAAACTAAACTCACTCACTCACTCCATGATGTAAGACTGACTATACTATTCAAAAAAAGAAACTCATAACCCAGACATCTTTTGCGAAAATGTTGTATTTTCAAACATGTATAACTCGTCACAAATAGACTTTAGTTCATGAATTTTTACATCAGTTAAGAAGAAAGAAATGTCTATACAACCAAGTGGATAATTTTATGTAATGGACACGTTGAGTGCGATGGTGATGACTAACACGATCCTGATGTCGGGTCTCCTGGCTCTCAGTCCAATATCTCTCAACATGTTCCGTACAGTTTGACCGGATATCCTCCGAAGTCCAGGCACCCTGGCTGCTATGCTCTCACCCGTGGCAGTAGGATCACACAAATGTAGTATGCGGATGTACCAATCTTGGGCTACAGTGGTGACTCGAGGTCTGCTTGTATGGGGATGGTCATTTGTTATATACCTGTTATACCGTATTTTTTCAAGAATAAGAAAAAGAATAAAAAATTATTTTTCCCCGCTGAAAAAATACGATCCTAATGTTTTTATGGGCCAAAAATGTAAACTTGCAAGAAAATTGTTTCCAGATTGTTTTTTGCCCCGTATACACTTCATAAATTGCGAGAAGTAAAATACTTTGAGTATTTAAAAAGGAATATTACTCTGACTTGTGATTTTATTTATATTTTTTTCCCCTTCTGCTTTAGGTTTTCTGAGGACAAAAATCCGTAAAACAAGAAATAAAATTGGTCTGGCCTTATCTGTGTTTGTAGACCTCTGTGACTTAGTTTCCTTATCTGTGTTTGTAGACCTCTGTGGCTTAGTTTCCTTATCCGTGTTTGTAGACCTCTGTGGCTTAGTTTCCTTTTCTGTGTTTGTAGACCTCTGTGGCTTAGTTTCCTTATCTGTGTTTGTAGACCTCTGTGTTTTTCCTTATCTGTGTTTGTAGACCTCTGTGGCTTAGTTTCCATATCTGTGTTTGTAGACCTCTGTGGCTTTTTCCTTATCTGTGTTTGTAGACCTCTTAGTGGCTTAGTTTCCTTCCTTATCTGTGTTTGTAGACCTCTGTGGCTTAGTTCCTTTTCTGTGTTTGTTCTGTGGGTTATCCTGTCTGTTTGTAGACCTCTGTGGGTTATTTAGTTTCCTTTATCTGTGTTTGTAGACCTCTGTGGCTTAGTTTCCTTATCTGTGTTTGTAGACCTCTGTGTGCTTGTAGTTTCCTTATCTGTGTTTGTAGACCTCTGTTTAGTTTCCTTATCTGTGTTTGTAGACCTCTGTGGCTTAGTTTCCTTGTGTTTCTCTGTGGCTTAGTTTCTTTATCTGTGTTTGTAGACCTCTGTGTAGACCTCTGTGGCTTAGTTTCCTTATCCTTATCTGTGTTTGTAGACCTCTGTGACTTAGTTTCCTTATCTGTGTTTGTAGACCTCTGTGGCTTAGTTTCCTTATCTGTGTTTGTAGACCTCTGTGGCTTAGTTTCCTTATCTGTGTTTGTAGACCTCTGTGACTTAGTTTCCTTATCTGTGTTTGTAGACCTCTGTGGCTTAGTTTCCTTATCTGTGTTTGTAGACCTCTGTGACTTAGTTTCCTTATCTGTGTTTGTAGACCTCTGTGACTTAGTTTCCTTATCTGTGTTTGTAGACCTCTGTGGCTTAGTTTCCTTATCTGTGTTTGTAGACCTCTGTGACTTAGTTTCCTTATCTGTGTTTGTCCTTTAGTTTCCTTTATCTGTGTTTGTAGACCTCTGTGGCTTAGTTTCCTTTTCTGTGTTTGTAGACCTCTGTGGGTTAGTTTCCTTATCTGTGTTTGTAGACCTCTGTGACTTGACTTAGTTTCCTTATCTGTGTTTGTAGACCTCTGTGGCTTTGTTTCCTTATCTGTGTTTGTAGACCTCTGTGACTTAGTTTCCTTATCTGTGTTTCTGTGGCTTTGTTTCCTCTGTGTTTGTAGACCTCTGTGACTTAGTTTCCTTATCTGTGTTTGTAGACCTCTGTGACTTAGTTTCCTTATCTGTGTTTGTAGACCTCTGTGACTTAGTTTCCTTATCTTAGTTTCTGTGACTTAGTTTCCTTTATCTGTTTGTAGACCTCTGTGACTTAGTTTCCTTATCTGTGTTTGTAGACCTCTGTGACTTAGTTTCCTTATCTGTGTTTGTTAGTTTCCTTATCTGTGTTTGTAGACCTCTGTGACTTAGTTTCCTTATCTGTGTTTGTAGACCTCTGTGGCTTAGTTTCCTTATCCTTATCTGTGTTTGTAGACCCTCTGTGTTTCCTTATCTGTGTTTGTAGACCTTAGTTTTCCTTATCTGTGTTTGTAGACCTCTGTGACCTCTGTGACTTAGTTTCCTTATCTGTGTTTGTAGACCTCTGTGGCTTAGTTTCCTGTCTGTGTTTGTAGACCTCTGTGGCTTAGTTTCCTTTTCCTTGTAGACCTCTGTGTTTGTTTCCTTATCTGTGTTTGTAGACCTCTGTGGCTTAGTTTCCTTATCTGTGTTTGTAGACCTCTGTGGCTTAGTTTCCTGTGTTTGTAGACCTTGTGGCTTAGTTTAGTTTCTGTGTTTGTAGACTCTGTGGCTTAGTTTCCTTATCTGTGTTTGTAGACCTCTGTGGCTTAGTTTCCTTATCTGTGTTTGTAGACCTCTGTGGCTTAGTTTCCTTGTGTCTGTGTTTGTAGACCTCTGTGTTTGACTTAGTTTCCTTTCCTCTGTGTTTTGTAGACCTCTGTGGCTTAGTTTCCTTATCTGTGTTTGTAGATATCTGTGACTTAGTTTCCTGTTCTGTGTGTGTAGACCTCTGTGGCTTAGTTTCCTTATCTGTGTTTGTAGACCTCTGTGGGTTATTGTGGACACTAGCTTAGCTGGATCAGTTTCCTTATCTGTGTTTGTAGACCTCTGTGGCTTAGTTTTCTTATCTGTGTTTGTAGACCTCTGTGGCTTAGTTTCCTTATCTGTGTTTGTAGATATCTGTGACTTAGTTTCCTGTTCTGTGTGTGTAGACCTCTGTGGCTTAGTTTCCTTATCTGTGTTTGTAGACCTCTGTGGGTTATTGTGGACACTAGCTTAGCTGGATCAGTTTCCTTATCTGTGTTTGTAGACCTCTGTGGCTTAGTTTTCTTATCTGTGTTTGTAGACCTCTGTGGGTTATTGTGGACACTAGCTTAGCTGGATCAGTTTCCTTATCTGTGTTTGTAGATCTCTGTGGATCTGCCTGAAATAAGTTTTAGTTGTTACATTGCTTTCGAAAACACTCTCAAACCAGTTTTAAGCTGGGCTGACTCACTCAGAAATTTTAACAGATGAATCAGAAAGTAAAATGTAACGTTGGATATCACCCTGAATATTCATATTTATTAACAGAGCTTTCAATCGATTAGTGTTCAAAATAATTTTAAGTGTTTATTGGAAGTGAAAAGCCGAAGGCATAGCCTAAACAGGCTTGTCGTTTCATGAATATTTACCTTGAAAAAAGTCATTGCTAATTCATGTGTATTTCCAGTATGTAAACAAAATGATAATATATGGTGACAGTTGGTTACAGCATACTTATGAAATGCTAATCCACGTAATATTCAAAAAAGTTTGTATGTTGCCCGTTGGTAAAGGCAGGAAACGATATATTCAGAAGTGCTTTACTTGTTAGATATATAAGATACCTTTCAGTGTTTTGAATCAACGTTCCTTCGATTTAGAGATGTTATTCAATGAATCACTCCATGAATTCTAGTAAACTCTGCAGCCCTCTTAGCACAGTGGTGTCCTTAAACTACACCAGGATCTGCTAGTCTTGGGTTTGAGCCCAAGAATCTACCTGTTTCTTTACCTTGGTGTGTTACTAACTGATAAATTGCATTTCAAGCTCTGTGAGGCCAAGTAAGGTCCCTGTCACTTTTGCAAAGAAAATTATGAATGTGAATATCAGATTAACTTGAAGTCTGCCAGCTGACAGATGAAACCTTAAAAATGTGACTACATCGAAGTTAAACTGTTTAACCTGCTTCCTAATTCACTTTATCATGCTGTTTTAAGAATCAAGAAGAGTCGCCAAGTCTCACACAGTGGGTACAAAAACACACATTATTTTTGCAATTCTCCATCTGAATATGCATAGTCTTCTAACTATGGCAACAGAGTATAATTCATGCTTATTGATGTGTTGCATGGTGTAACTGGAAGGATTCACATTCTGACAATAATTATTCAATAATTAATATCAGTAAATGTGTACTAAATGAACTTTCATTAACAAATGTACGCATCACCATCCAATATGAATGCACCTGATCCCGTTAGTCGCCTGTTACTGAAGACCAATCCTAACATGTTCTAACCACTTCTAATCTTCACGGGGAACCACCCAGTAGACCTTTCTACATCAGTGATCAGCACCCAGTAGACCCTTCTACATCAGTGATCACCACCCAGTAGACCCTTCTACATCAGTGATCACCACCCAGTAGACCCTTCTTCAACAGTGATTACCACCCAATAGACCCTTCTACATCAGTGATCACCAACCAATAGACCCTTCTACATCAGTGATCACCACCCAGTAGACCCTTTTTCAACAGTGATCACCACCCAGTAGACCCTTCTACATCAGTGATCACCACCCAGTAGACCCTTCTACATCAGTGATCACCACCCAGTAGACCCTTTTTCAACAGTGATCACCACCCAGTAGACCCTTCTACATCAGTGATCACCACCCAGTAGACCCTTCTACATCAGTGATCACCACCAAGTAGACCCTTCTTCAACAGTGATCACCACCCAGTAGACCCTTCTACATCAGTGATCACCACCCAGTAGACCCTTCTACATCAGTGATCATCACCCACTAAACCTTTCTACATCAGTGATCACAACCAAGTAGACCCTTCTTCAACAGTGATCCCACCCAATAGATCCTTCTACATCAGTGATCACCACCCAGTAGATCCTTCTTCATCAGTGATCACAACCCAGTAGACCCTTCTACATCAGTGATCACCACCCAGTAGACCCTTCTACATCAGTGATCACCACCCAGTAGACCCTTCTTCATCAGTGATTACCACCCAGTAGACCCTTCTACATTAGTGATCACCACCCAGTAGACCCTTCTTCAACAGTGATCACCACCCAGTAGACCCCTCTACATTAGTGATCACCACCCAATAGATCCTTCTACATCAGTGATCACCACCCAGTAGATCCTTCTTCATCAGTGATCACAACCCAGTAGACCCTTCTACATCAGTGATCACCACCCAGTAGACCCTTCTACATCAGTGATCACCACCCAGTAGACTCTTCCACATCAGTGATCACCACCCAGTAGACCCTTCTTCATCAGTGATTACCACCCAGTAGACCCTTCTACATTAGTGATCACCACCCAGTAGACCCTTCTTCAACAGTGATCACCACCCAGTAGACCCCTCTACATCAGTGATCACCACCCAGTAGTTTTTTTGTGTGGATCTTCACTGGTCTCATGTGTATTGGGTGATGATCATTGGTTAGTACATGTGTATTGGGTGATGATCATTGGTTAGTACATGTGTATTGGGTGATGATCATTGGTTAGTACATGTGTATTGAGTGATGATCATTGAATATCATATGTAAGTAAGACATCATTGAGCACATATATGTTTTAGGGATGATCATTGATGG
Source organism: Haliotis rubra (assembly GCF_003918875.1). Taxonomy (NCBI): domain Eukaryota; kingdom Metazoa; phylum Mollusca; class Gastropoda; order Lepetellida; family Haliotidae; genus Haliotis; species Haliotis rubra. The sequence continues at coordinate 1,253,661 of NW_025766769.1, read as the reverse complement.
GATCACTGATGAACACATATGTTGGGAAGATGATACACTGACTTGTAAGGACCGTACATTCACCCTTTCGGTCATGCCACACATTATATTCCAGAGTCCAATTGTCAGAACTTCTTTCTTCCATGTAATGAATAATGGAATAAGTTAGAAATCGGCACACTGATGTATACAGGGTAGAGTAGTAATTAGTTGTGTGACACCTTCAAGAGTGTCAGTTAAACCCCTGAGATAGTCTGTGTCAGTGCGGGGATGACGGTTCAAGCGGCATCAGACTTCCTGGTTTAACACTATCAGGGGGAACAAAGAGTAGCCTCCCACACACTTACATGCAGCACTTGTCTGTGTCCATTGATTCTGGGACCGTCGACTCAAGAATTATTGGCTTTCAACATCTGAAGATTTATACTTCTAGTTATCTCCTCAACTGTTGTTATGGAAGTACATTCAGATGGATGGATCTGTGGATTGAAGCACTTACCACTGAGGACTCACTAACACAATTAACGTATCTATATCAAATAATTAGGCTGTGTCTGTGAATCTGGGTGATGATTGCTGACTGTTTGTCCTGAACAGTTTGTACGTGAAAGTGTCCTCTGTGGTCCACAGTCTGGTGTTGTGAGATGTTTGAGGTCAACAGTCTGATGTGTTGAGCTGAAGGATAGTTATTTTCTTTCTGTGGCTGTTGAAGACAGATGCTGGGAGCCAATGGTGGGTGTTCCAACCGTTCCCGAACAATTCCTGATGCTCCATTGATGCAAGGGTTTTTTAAGTTGGTGTATAACTACACTGTAACATGTATTCCGTTTCCCAGACTATGGAGAATTAATTAAAAAAAAGAACTCAACTCACATCTAGAATGAAAAAAGTGCTTCCTGTGTTGTGATCTGGAACTCTCGATCCTGAAGCCTTTTTCAGGAATTCACAGTTACTGATTGTTATTGCCTGTACCGTGTGCCATTAGCTTAAAAACATGTCCTAAAAGTCGTACTCACGCCCCCCAGGAATTTTAAGGTAATATCAAAGAGACTATCCTTTAGAAGAGAATCTAAAACTCCAGAATGAATGATAAATTCCAAATGTGAGTCTCACAATTAGGGCTGAAAAGGTATACCGAGGTATTTTGTTTTTGGTTCAGTACACTGAAATTCACTTGAACATACCGAAGATATCATCTTACTCACATTATGCACATTACTTTCGGAATGACATCACAAATATTCCATGTAATTTAATTCTAGTGACATCTTCATGTAGCTACTGTTTCTGACATTTCTGTGCCAAAGTTCTATTGTCAACAACTCATGCTAATTCGATTGGATGAACGAGTTCGTGTAACGGCACTTTTGTTTGGGTCCTAATTCCAAGAAGATTTCTTCTCGGGAATTTTAATTTTAATTTTTATTGATAATGAACCGAAATGTATCGAACTGAGAGTTGTGTACCGCACCGAACAGTGGCATTGGCGTACCTTTGCACCCCTACTCACAATACCCACAAGTTCTTTATGTCCAGCTGACAATACGATCAGGTGTGACTTGAAGTGTAGTAAAGCTAAACCTTTAAACTGGAAACAGTAAGGTAAAAAAGTTACTGACAAAAGGACAGTATGTGGCACACTTGGTAGGATGTTGCATGATAGTGTAGTAGGGGATTGTGGCTGTGGCCGAAAACTCATATAGCAAGCTGAACTAGAGATTTAGGAAAAAGGGTTCACAGTTGAATATAGCCTGTTTGGCGTTCTATCGAGGGAGTTTTTAATTAGGAGATAAACATCATGTGTTGGCAAATATCTGGGTGTTATTGAGTATGTGATTAGTTAGTGATACACTGGTGTTGCTGGTCATGATCTAAAAATATTGAAAAAGTGAGTGGAACTTTGCAAGTTTGTTTAATGATACTTTGGTGTCATACTTTGAAAATTGCTGCCATAAATTAGTTTTTTCCAGAGTTTCTTCAATTGTTGCATGATATTTTATCTTGAGCATTCACAGTTATGGCATTAATATCATTGTATTCAGTGCAAATACTGATGCAACACGAATGAAATACGTGTTTATCAAGATACTTGTCAAGACTGAGTTTGAAAACTGGTGCCATAAATAATTTTGTTCTCAGTGACCTTCTGTGTGTATTTATTTCACATTTAATCATTTTTTCTGATGTCATAAAGTGCCTCCAGTGCCTATCTCATTCTAAAGGGTGTATATGGCTCCTTTTCTATAGTTAACATTAAGGTCCATATTATTCAGTACTATATGAACAAACATAATGCTAATGTGCCCCATGGATGGCGATAATGCTGGTTTGTTGTGAAAGGACTGTATGACATGAATACTTATTGTGAAGGGGTCTCTGATTGGTTTGCCATGTTGCACATGATGGATAAGTAAGGGTGTCAAGGAACAATGGTTCATTAAGTCTATCCATGCTTCATCTTCTGGCAGTCAGGAGCCAGCCAGGGTTGTCATGTTTTGTGACAGTTGTTACATCTTCACCGTGGTTGTTGATGAACACCAAGGGTGATTCTGGGTCAGAATAGGCCTCTGTTTGTCATCACAGCTGACTGAATGGATCTGGTCATCAGCTTGTGATTGGTCAGACTTGTGATTGAACAATGACAAACAAACTTGAAAAGACTTGTTTCTTTGTTGAGGAAGCTATACAGGGAGGGTGGATACACCTCCCAAAGATATGGCATTAAAACCTCAGGATAAAAATACTCAAATATCACATACTTGTGTAGTACTTGATGCTTCCCAGCATGCTGTAAGAGGCCATTAAAATGATTCAGTGGGCAGGAGGCTTAAAACCAGACTATCTGGGAGGTTGTTTACAGTATCTGGATTATCACACACAGACCTGTTTATTTTCAGGAAGATGTAATATAGCTCAATTCACGTTTATGACATACAAACCTGTTTATTTTCAGGAAGATCTAATATAGCAATATTCATGTTTATCACACACAAACCTTTCTATTTTCAAGTTGATGTAATACCAGTATCTACCGGGATGACATTCTTTTGTTAAGGAGACTAGTATAATAGCAGAACAAGCAATGTACAAGCTTCTACCCAGCAGGCACAAGACGTCTATTAGACGTCTAAATGAAGTTTATATCTGGTTGACGTTGATTCAACGTACCCATTTCGACGTCTAAGCCTAGAGGTTGATTCAACGTTTAATAGATGTCTAAAGTCCGACTAGCATTTTCTTCATTTTTGGTTATTACTGGTAGTTATTTTGTATTCCTTCTTGAAATAAGTTTTCTTCACTAAATGTGCAACAGAAGATCTTTTTACAGTTAGGTGCGTAAAATTAAGGACTTTTCATGGTTTTGCAATATTTTGTGGATATGAGAATTTTACGCATAACATTTGAATAAACCCAGCAACAAGTGTTACCTTCCTGTAAAAAGTATTAATTCTTTCTTAAAACAACTTTATGATATTCTGTTTGAAAGGATTCGAGCTTGAATCCAGATCGAAGACTGTACAGGCTATTAATGTTAACCAGTAGTACGGACTAGAGTTGCGGCCCCTAGACATCCAGATGTCGCTGCTGCATTCCGCGCATGTTCTCATTTCCCACGTGTTTCACCTCGTGTTGTGGTTTCTTGAAAATTGACTCGATATTCGATGTTCCTTCATCTCTACAAGAAATTCACGGTAAGACAGTTTATGTAGTTGGCATGTTCCTTACTTAGTCACACGCCTTCAGTAAGCCTAGAAAATCTAGCTGCATGCAAGGGACGACAGACGACTAAAAAAAATGGTTGTGCTTGTTTATGTTTTCCATAAATGGTTATAAATCTCGTCCATGTTAAACTGTTTCTCAGAATATTGTTGTTATTTAACATTTTTATAATTTTCTGTCCGGGATACTATTCTCCACTTAAATGTGTTATATTATTGGAGTAATTATCTGTCCCCTGGCGATTGAAAGCTTTTCAAATTTATATGCAATCGTCGAAATCACCAGACCGTCGAATTCATAAATTCGTTGGCTTCACATTACTTTTCAACTCGCTATGCGCATGCGCAGAGCGTGTGGAGTATATCCACTGGCCTGTTTTGAATGTTGTTGTTTGTTAAGATTTTTTGGTAGTCCACCAGCCCTACAGTGTACATATATCAATATGTAGATGTGGTCAACACACAAGTGTAATTCTCAATGTTCTCTACAATTATCTTAAAGCTGTTACAAAAGCATAACTGATAATGTCAAACTTGCTTTAATATCTCATATGAGATACTGACTTACATATTTAACAAGGAATAATCTTTTTTCAGATACAATCACACAGTTCCATGAGGTGACCCTGGACATTGTATATAAAGAGATGGTCAAGTTTTTTAAAAATGCTCCTGGGAAGTGTGGTGGTGGCGGGTTCACATTCTGAAGAGCTTGCTTAACCCATTCAACACCGTAGGCCGGAAAACCGGCCAAGACGTCACGAGTCCCCAGACACCGTAGGCCGGTAAACCGGCCAGGCAGTAGTCACATCAAAATTATATATAATTTTAGGAACCTAACTAACATATGATTCTTTTATCAAATCTATCACTTTTCACAATGTCTGAAAACACTTAATAAATTTCAAATGACCATATATTATCGACAGGATTAGAATTATAAACTATTTTTTGCAATGTTATTGATAAAAACAATTCTCGGACACATGCTTCGGCAGCGGGTCCACAATAACATTGTCAAAGAGCAAAGTAACGCTGTTTCGAGGAAATCATTAAATAAATTGAATAAACTAATGAATAAAATCAACAACAGCATTCATAAAAGATGTCAAACGTACATATAAAATTACTATTTCCATCTTTTCCATCAAATGACATCTAGGCTCTCGCCGCCTCAATCTTCATGCTCGGGACAAGATGTTTAATGCGAAAATATGTGCATGAAGCATTTTTGTCACAGATCATAACCTAGCCCGATACGTCCAATAAGTTCCATAATTTACGTATAGGTAGCGATTTCTAGCTTAATATGTTCAAAATAGCATTATTTTACCCAAAACTTTCGTCTAAATCTAAAAGTTTTCGTTTACGAGGATGGTATCCATTGCCGTAATATAATTGGCAGCCTTAGGTCACGTGTCTGATTTTGACCAATCATGACCCTTATAGCAGACTGTGGCGAAAAAGTGTCATTAGAAACCAATCTTTATCCAATAACATCGCTTCTTACAACTGTGAAAATACTCTCGGCAAGGGTACAGTGACATTGTTGATGCTCAGAGCTTTCGAACGATACCCGACATCAAACGATTCGCCTCCCATGTTATTCATACGAAGCTTCAAAAACGGAGGTATTTTCCGTTGTTGTGTCATGTTACCGAGCGGAGAGCCACTGATATCAGGAAATAGGCGACCATACATATTATTTAAGAAATCTTTTTATAATAATGTTCTGATTACGTAAAAATGAAAATATAAACGAAAAAGGCACAGGCATGTTATGACATGCCACAAATGGAAAAAAATCGCCATGGTTTTTGCTTCTTTCGTANGGTTTATCTGGACATTATAAATGTAAGCTTGCATTTTCATTACAAAAATAAATCTAAGTTGTAGTTGTATTATTTGAATAACATTATAAAAATAAACTTCATATTTATCAACAGTGGGATTAGATCTTTTAAATGGTGTATGAGATGTAGTAGCAATAACGTTTTACAAGCATATAATTTCCTTCATAAACATAGGCTTCATCTGTGACCTTAGAGTCTCTGGGAACTTGGTGTCATGGCAGTAAATGCCTCTGGTTGACTGGTGTTGAAAGAGTTAAAAAGATAAGTTGAAAGTTCACTGGCTAAAAAACACAATTGTTGAAGTTTAGTTACTTTGCAGACAAAAGTTTTCAAGATATTATAGTTAAATCATAATATAAGGGTTTTGAAAGTTTTTATTGGAATTCTAAAATTTCACTAACAAAGACTAGTAATTAACAAGTGACTTCGAGCCCTGAAGGAGGACAATATGACTTGACTGTCACTTAGTCCTTCTCACTAAATGGTAATATTCTCTCAGTTGTAAAGACTTAATTAAGTCACGCTTATTATTGGACTAAATTGAGATTTCCCCCTCAGGGTCTTTGTAACGACTACTATCAATAGTATACAAGCAAATAAGTAATGTCATAATAATGTTCTGGAAAACTTATTAATGTCTGAAAACAAAAGGACAATATCACCCAAAACAGTATATGCCTATTATACACCAAATATCCTATAAACTGGAATTATTGCTCAAAACCATGTAGAATCATTTCACTTAATTATTTGATTCAATTTGATCTTTTCAGAGACTATAACAAACCCCCATAAAGTGACGGAAAATGAGGTCTACCTCGAGATGGGAAAGTATCTGAAGAACGCACCTGGACGGTGTGGTGGGGGTGGAAGATCGAAGGATGACTGATGCCCCAATTTTGTATTTACATAGAAATAATAATGAAATGAATAAACTTGATTTTACATCATTTACAAATTTTGTTTTCTTTTATCAATTTATGTGGAGATAATGCACTTGAGCTTAAAAACTTCATGGGTTCAGTTTAGTGCTTAACTCAAAGTTCATGCTTAATTCTGACTTCATGCTTGAACTTACTGCTGAAATTCAATGTAAAACATTGAGCTGCATGAAATTGACCTCAAGAAGTCTTATAACCTGGAGCCCTTTCGATGGGATGAGGATGGTACATGTTTGAACTGGCAACTTGTGTAAACAACAAGTATTCTAGTTAGTAGAATAAAATGTGTTTTGGTGCACCATTAAAACAATACAGTAATTGGCATCTAATCAACGTCTTTTATACCTTTTTTTCAACGTTTAGATGACGTCTATCTTTAGACGTCTAAACGATGTTTAAGTTTCAACAGCTTCTAGACTTTAAACTATATTTAGATGTCTTTTCAACGTACATGTATTGTGTAGACGTCTATTAGATGTTGATGTGCCTGCTGGGTAGTTACCTGCTCGACTAGTCAAACATTCATGTTATTTTCAAGTATGGTTAATTAACGACAACTTTCTCATCAACAACTGACTGTGACAGTGCTGATTCAGTTATTTGACACAATTAAGTTTGAAAGTTACTTCAGTTAATCCTGTACAAATGTTAGTGTGTCATTCATGTCGGTTCTGTTGTCTGAATGAACCAGAGTGTGAATGAAGTATGTGTGCTTGGAGAGGAAACCTGTTGAGATCAACATGTTCGCCCTATCTGTACTCTAGATGTACACAAATACCACTGGTGGTCCAGGAATAGAGTCCTTGTAGCTGATGGTATCTGGCGGTACCTCAGGGCACCATCTAATGATGAACTGTTGACCAAGAGAGGGGACACTCACTTGTTTGCTGACTAACTGGTTTTGATGGAACGAGACATTGACTTTGGTCAGTGTCAGTGTCAGTGGTTTAGGTTACAAATGGCATCCATAAATGATTGGCCCAGTTTAATCTGCTGTGACATTTCTATGGGAAAACATCCATTCATGTGTGTTTACCCTGAGGTACTGGGCTGTACCCATCTCCCAGAGTTATTCTGAACTGATGTTGTTCAAAGTAGCTGACAGGATATTCTAGGCTGTCCTACAACAGGAGGGAATTGGGATCAACAACATGTTTTATCTTCAAGCAAGAATCAAGTGTTTTCAGTGAAGCATTGCTTGGAGATGTTTCAAAGGGGATCTTTTGCCACTCACGTGGGCACGTTCACAAGTTCAATAGTTATCTAAAAAGATCTTATAAGAAAGGAAAATATAACTAGCAGACCCTAAGGGTTACCTGGAAATTTGATGTATAACCGATATGATTTTGAACATGCTGATGACATTTCAGATCTAGGATGAGCAACAGGATTAAAAGCAATAATTTAGTAACTGAAAAAAACAGTAAACATTTTAAAAGTAATGTCTTTTGTATGGCTGCAAGGACAGCAATATTTCCTTTCTGAGATATGTTTTGCATTTTTAAAAATAAATATTGATTCATTGGTTCCTCAAGTACAGTAGCACTTTCATGGGTTTCAATAGAACCAATCTTTTTTGGTCATTATCCAACTACAGTAAACTATGTTTATACTTACAACAAACTGACAGAAATAATGGAGTTTCTCTGTTCCAGCCATTTGCTGTGTACTGTATAATATTAAATTGATGTTCAGAATGATGATGTTTATAATGAACTGAAATGGTTCTCAAGTACATTCATGTGATTAGTGGTCTCCTAATGACCCTTCTGGGGATTCCAAGTGAAACATATCCCTCAACACCTTAGGTAGATAACGTCATGGTTACAATGTGTGGCATGCCTGATTGTGTGCCTCACACCTGTGAGGACCCTGTTGAGAATCGGTCTTCATGTTCAGCAACCCATGCTTGTTGTAAGAGATGACTAAAAGTTAGGGTGGTCAGTCTTGCTGTCTTGGGTAATCGTATTCAAATTGAGTAAATTGTAATCACTGGATTGTCTGCTCTGGGCTTGATTATTTATAGAGTGCTGTCATTAGCTGGAATATTTTCACCGTGTGTGGTGTTTTGCAACAAAAACAACCCCCAAACACACCACCCACTGATATCCCTTCCTGGATTTGATATGAAGGCCATTTTGTGATGCAAAACAACATTTACTTGATCCCTGGAACTCTCTGCAGTAAGACTGCCCATAGTATACTTGTGCTCAACTGGTTTCCAAAGTTGTCAGGAATATATCTAGGATTTAAACCTAAGTGTTTTGGCAGGGATTTTTGGAGTAGCATTGTCATTTTTTTTACAGTTGGCATTTAGGGTAATTTAATTCAGAAGGCATTTTGACATTGCAGAAAGTTCATAAAATTTGATACTGACAGTTAGACGTCTTGTTCCATATTTGTCCTGTTGTCGGTGTAGTAAAAGTTACCTCTTGAAAGCCATCACAACAGTTATAAATATATTGACATGAACTGGAAACTATTTGTTCCAGTTTGGGAATGTTTGCTCACAACATGATACTGGCCAGTAAGCAGGTGAAAATCTTGGTTGAGGCTAGAAACTTATCAGAATGTATTCATTACCAGGATAGGAAAGGATACGAAGTGTGAACACCTGTATAGTAAAGTCTTAGACCCCAAAGACACTTACAGGTCCCATGATGGGATTCAAACCAGGGACCTTCTGATGTGAGGTTGGCTGACCTCGATGGAAAGGATGGCATCTTTGGAATGACTCCAAGTCCTTCTTTATAACTTCTTTATTGCTGCGAGAGCTCTTGCAGCTCTCACAGCTGCACAGCTCTCAGCTCTGCAGCTCTCACAGCTCTCAGCTCTCGCAGCTCTCAGCTGCACAGCTCTTGCACAGCTTTCACAGCTCTCACAGCTCTCACAACTCTCTCTCACAGCTCTCACAGCTCCTCGCAGCTTCTCACAGCTCTTGCAGCTCTCACAGCTGCACAGCTCAGCTGCACACAGCTCTCGCAGCTCTCACAGCTCAGCTCTCACAGCTGTCACAGCTCTCACAGCTCTCACAGCTGCACAGCTCTCACAGCTCTTCACATCTCGCAGCAATAAAGAAATTGTTATCCATATATTGTTATCCTTCCTTACTGCTCCAACTTCTAAATGCCTCTCAAAGAAGAACACCTTTAGTGCTTGTAACAATGTTTCAAGGATGTTCCAGTTACTTGATAGGATTAATACCGATAAACATCCAGGTAGCCCAGAAGCATTGTGACAAGAAATACAGAAGTTGTTATACATAATAGTGTCATGTCTTCACCTGCCTACTCCTCTGGACTGAACTCAGAAAGTGATGTATAAACATTGTTCTGAAACGCTCTCCCAATGCTTGTGATCAGCCTCCAGGTCATCTATTGCATGAAGCACAGCAAGCTGTAGTAACACACTGTTACATTAAACCATGCACAATGTAACATGTATGTATTTCAGAAATATGTAACAACTTCAAACATGACACCTTGCCCCCTTCACCACGTTCCCTATGTCATGTTTCATGTTGGAAAGATCACCTGTGATGAGCTGATATGGAAGTCTATTTAGGACGATTACATCAAGGTCGGGATGCATCCTTCCTGTGACCTACACAAATGTGACACTTAGAGGGCGACAGATACACTTTTTTACTTCAGCTTTAGTATTTTATTTTCAGCTTATTTTTAATTCCAAAACCGGACCATTTGTTTATGGATCTCTTTCTTCCTGTTTACTACTGACTGACCTCTGTTTCCTTGCTGGTCCATTCTTCCTGTTGGCTTCCTGCTGGCTGGTCCATTCTTCCTACTGTTTACTACTGACTGACCTCTGTACACAGGTTCCTTGCTGGTCCATTCTTCATGTTTACTACTGACTGACCTCCGTGTACACAGGTTCCTTGCTGGTCCATTCTTCATGTTTACTACTGACTGACCTCTGTACACAGGTTCCTTGCTGGTCCATTCTTCCTGTTTACTACTGACTGACCTCTGTACACAGGTTCCTTGCTGGTCCATTCTTCATGTTTACTACTGACTGACCTCTGTAACACAGGTTCCTTGAGACTCCAATGTCTTCCTGTTGTACTACAAAATAATAGTTGGCATACATATTCAACCAATTTTAAATGTAATAATCTTAAAGATAAATGTATTTTTTATATGAATACACAGTGCCATTTAGAAAATGGTCAAATGTAACATACTATATTGGGGATAACACTTTCTCAATTAAGTACAGATTCTAGTACTTTTGTTAGGTGCCTGACTCAGAGTGTGGGTTTGATTCTGGGATTGACTCAGAAAGTGTAATCCAGTTATAACATATGCTGTATTTTATATATATTATTTTATCAATAATAATTTATATTTACACTCTAGTAGCATATTCAATAGCACATTTTGCCTTTGAAGAATGAGATTGACGTAAAGTAGTATTTGGGTTTTGGGGTGAGCAAATGAGGCTCTGAAAGGACATTTAGTTGATTCTAATTTATTGGGGGTAGTAGCGTTTATTGGAGCATTAAGCTGGGACAAGGCATAATGTGGAACACTACTTTGTGTTTGTGTAGCTAGGATGTATTGCCAGATGGAGAACTCTGTTTCAGTCCTTCCCCTTGATTTTGTAAATTTGTATACTCATGTTTAATGTTTTCTTTTATTTATAACTTTGATTTGCAATGCTGGCTAATAAATGAAATTAAATCAGTCAATTTAGTGACTGATTTGTCAATAGTGAAACTTGGTGAATGTATGTTAGTGGATGAAACAGGAAAATCAGTGGTTCAACTTGAGAAAAATGAGTAGATAGGTTTAGGCCTGAGGCCTTTTCAGTACCAGAATACAGATTGACTGAGGACTCTGGTAGGCCAGGAAAACCAGGCATTTCTTTGGGTATAGTTTTGGGGGGGGAAACATCTGACGATAAATGTGGAGAAGTATATTATGATCTAAGTTCAGTTCCTTCCATAAACTCTTGCAGTATAAGGCGAGTGCAAAAAGAACGGAGTAAACAAAGTAAAGATATTTCACACCAACACAACATTTTCATGTATGTATTTTTTACTTTCACTGTTTTGGACCAAGCTCATTCATACGCCGTGTAAGATTTTGGTGACTGGTCTGATTCATCGTTAGTTATTTGTCCGATGGCATCTTTATTTTTCATTATTTTTGAAAACATCCCAAACCAACAAGAAATATATGTTTCATTGAAATATTTGAAATTGAAATAATTGAAATAAATGTCCTACAGTGGGGAAGTTTCAGTAAAGAGAAGAGTGATGTGTCAACATTATAACTTTTATTCCGCGCACATCAGTCATACAGAGCAATAACATCACACCTGTGCCAGTGTCTGTTCTTTAAACAGTGGAACCTCACTAAACTGGACAGGTCCTTCAAGCTTCTTGACTCACAAGTATTCACAGTAACCTGACATGGAGGAGCAACTATTATATCTAATATGTCAAGGTTTCTAACAAATGTGCTGTCGGGTCTGGACATACATAACACTGTTTCTACACAGACTATAGGGTGGACATGCAAAACTATGTTCAGTCGGAATATTTCCCTTATATATCAACTATGCAGAATGAAAGCCTTTTACAGCATAATCATAATGTTATAACAACACCTGCATATTAACCATAATATTTTCTAATTCACAAAAGATTATTTTAGCTGAAAATGTTTCAAGTTTATGATAATGATAGTAAGAACAAAAAAAATAATATTTGGGGGTAAATTCTTAAAGATAAAAGAACAGAGACTGGCAACAAGATATAGACTGTCTCCATGGAAACTATATATTATGCACATTTTATAAGGAATAAGTCCATATTCAGTGAAATTCTGATTTGAATCATATGGACCATCCGATGTGTAATAATGGATATATACATACCAACATCAACAGCGCACAGCTGTAGTTACCTGAGAGGAAACGTCCTAGTCTGGATATTGTTCTTGATGAAAACATTACACAACAAGAAATTCTTTGGTCAGGTAACTGTAGATGTTAGTTCATTGGCCAACAACACGGCTGGGGCCGACCATTTTATATTCTGTGTTGTGTTCCAGAAAATGATGTAAAAGTAATAAATATCAGGTTAAAAAAGAATTTTATGAAACAGAAAATTCAATTAATGTGTTGGCTGTAAAAAAGAAAGAAAACCCAGCCCTCAGAGTATTAAATGGCTGGTCCCTCATGGCAATTATAGAAGGCAATATTTCCAGCCTGCAGCGACCAGAGTCTCTTGACTGGACAGGATATGTACAGGTCATTACATTCACTCAGTTCATAGGCCACAACTACTTTCTTGTTTCTGTAGCCTGTCACAGTATGCCATGGCAATCTAAACAAGAATATTCATGCAAATAGATACTGCATCACAGATTACGTCCACGCACAGTGGATCATTACCTTTATATCTGGGTGACCTTATTCATTTACAGTGATTGGATTGGGAAGTAAATTGATGAATGGATGGAGGGCTAGATTGTGCTGAAGTACTCACACTGACTAAAGTGATGATGTCCTAAGAGTGGGTACAAGTCCTACAAGATTGAGGGTGAAATGTTTCTGCTGACATAGCACTTTTTCTACCTGATGACAATGAATTGTTCTATGTGCATATCCCAGGAGGATGCTAATGATCAAGAGGGTAATACTGACACATTGTTGAAGACTGTGCCCAACACTGGTGTATAAATCCTATATGACATACATGGGGGAAATGTGTAAAAGATGGATTTCAAATTCACAAAAAATAAGATTAATTGAAACTGAAGTCATTCATAAATATACTGACATTATCTTTGGTAAAGTCTGTGGTTTAAGAGCACTGTCATTAAAAGCAGATTTTGCTCCAAATATATCATGAACTCCACCAGGACCTTGCAGTCCCTAGATAGATCTCATAAGGTCATCCTGAAAACACTGTCTCCATGAAAGATGGATTTTTATGAGCCTGTCAGATGTGAGCTGTCTAAACAAGTAAATTTACTTGCTTCTTCACAAATACTTGGTGTCTAGGAAAAATGAAGCTGAAAGAAATTCTTGTGTCCTTAATTGTGTAATGCGACTGAAGCAACAATTGTAACATATACACAGTATTGCACCACCGTTATTGTTGTCCGTTTGGAACTGTCTGTTCATGCTCGTTTTGACAGCTGTAGCATTATCTGTTCACAGCATGCTCCACTGAATAATAACTTGCTGTTACCGAATGTTTTTCAAAGCCGCCATACTGATAGGCTGATGAGAAAGGTCACATGACATCATCTCCTAAAGAGGGATGCTTGTATCGATACAATGTATCAAGTATCAGAGAATGTCAAATTGGAGAAAGCTGTCTGATTGTAATGAGATTGAGTTTATGAGAAACTTTGTAATTCCAGTTCCGTCTGGGGGGGCTGATTGTCACATGAGTGAGGTTTCAAACTCCTTCTTCCACTGCTTGGATACCTGGTAGATGTTGTAGCAGCCGCAGCAGAAGATGTACTTGAGCGTCTTCCTGAAGTACGGGCTGATGATGCAGTACAGGATGAAGTTGACCGAGAAGTTCAGCGACTGCAGGAAGTTCATCACAGCTTCTATAGTCATAGGAATAGTTGCTCTCATTGTTTGTTATTTTGGTTATCACAATCACAATCTCCGATGGGGCCACCAGGATGAAAAACATCACCACAATCACCACAAGCGTTATTGTTAGAGTGTGGCTCGAGTTTTCTGATCCATGTCGATCTTGTTTAAATTTTTGTCTCATTTTGTATGAACGATAGATCTTTCTGCACAAACACACATTGAAGTAGAAGAGCAGGATCAGAGGAATGAAGTTTCCGATGAAAGCCCACAGTATCCGGTAAGCTGTGTCGATTTTCACGCTGCCCAGTAAGGGAACTGCTTTTGGCATGTAAATAGGATGTGATGAATTTGTGCTACACAGGAGTCTGGGTTCATACCGCCACAGAATCGGAACATTGAAGATAAAGGAAAATATGTATGAGATCACAATGATGATTTTTATCCGACGTGTTGTTAAATATAAGTCTTGCCGAAGAGGATAACAAATTGCCAGGAAGCGTTCCAGCGACATGGCAACAGTCAGCCACGTGCTGACCATGATGAACACATTGATGATGGCCGTCCCGTACATCCGATACTTCAGAAGAAACGCAGTATTGTCGTACATGTCATCCCCAGAAAGAAATGTAGTCGGAAAAGCAAATACACAAAACATAAGATCAGATACAGCTAATGCCACAAGGCAGTAGTTAGCTGCCATTTCAAGTGTGCGGAAAGATTTCTGAAGTTTACGCCGTGTTAAAATGGTTAGGTTAAGGACATTGCCCACCATTCCAAACAGACACACACTCGGTAGGGCGAAGCCATACACTATGTAGCTGACATCCTCAAACAACAGCTTGGCCCGCTCACTTCCTAGCCCGGTGTTGTTGTCCTCCTCATCAGTGATGTTCAAACAAGGACCCTGGATCCTGCAAAACCAAGTTATACAATCAACATTTGAAAAACAGGACCATTTCATTACAGTGTTATATCATGGCTCCATTCCACATGAAATATTATCACTAGTTCTGTTACTTGTTTGAAAATAAATCAGATAAAGTTAAGATGGATGGGTGACTGTGTGTGACACCTTGACTCCTGAGAGGTTCTAGGACTTCAGTCCTGCCCTACAATGAAGCACATGTGTTACATGTGGTCTCACCTCAGGCAAGTGAGTTTGTTCAAAATTACCTCTGTTCACCCAACCAAATATGGGTACCCGGTGGGATAAAGTCATGTAAGCATGTAAAGCATGTAAGGCAGCTTGGGTTATCTGGGGTTATAATATTCAGATTGTTTGGGCGCTTCGAGCATGCATTGTGCATGGAGCAATGCGCATGAATAAAATACATCATATATACCAGCCATTATATAATTCCTATATTCACCTGGCAAGAGTTATTAGGAAGGAGGGACGGTGGGGTAGCCCAGTGGTTAAAGCGTTCGCTCGTTACACCGAAGGCCAGGGTTCGATTCTGGTGTCCGACGGCCGTGATATTGCAGGAATATTGCTAAAAGCAATGTAAAACTTACCTCACTCACTATTAAGAAGGCAGACAACCACATCAGCATTCATTGCATTTAGTCTCACCGTGGAGACCGGATTATTTCACCACTGATAGATAGGTTACCTTTTTGTGAGCTATTATAGTGTAATGAAATTTATCGTGTATTGATTTCTTTGAAGCTATTTAAGGTAATAGCATTGTGTAAATGACTTTTTTAGATTATTATTGTCGCAGCCAGCGTCACTTCAAGAGATGAGGGAGTAGAAGATAAAAGGTGTTTCCTGGATGAATGGCAGTATTATTCCCATTTGTCTGAATGAATTATGCTTCTCGCTCTAACATGCTGTGTGAGTGAATCGTTGATAAGACGCACTGTGATAAAATAGGCATGATAAGTATGAGGCGTATCAAGCTGCTAGTATATACTTACAACATTTTGGCAGTACATGTGCTACATCACTTCAGGCTTGAGTTGCTCATCCAGAACAGGAGACTTGAACAATTGGGAGGAAGTGTTCAGCTGTTATTCTGTCTTCTTTTTATTTCATCATAATTTTCCAGGTGTATGTTCAGTTATACCACAGCATTTGTTGAATGTGATTATAACCCAGCTGTTGTGGATGTAACTTGTTTATCACAGTTCTTGTGAAAGGTGACTTTTATTTCACAGTTATAATATAAACTGATATTCCATCCAATGTCAGTATGAAGTGATGTTCCACAGTCAGTATATACTGACAATACTCCAACAGTCTGTATGAAGTGATGTTCCACAGTCAGTATATACCGATAATACTCCCAGTCAGTATGAAGTGATGACAATACCCCAACAGTCTGTATGAAGTGATGTTCCACAGTCAGTATATACCGATAATACTCCCAGTCAGTATGAAGTGATGACAATACTCCAACAGTCTGTATGAAGTGATGTTCCACAGTCAGTATATACTGATAATACTCCCTCAGACAGTATGAAGTGATGACAATATTTCAACAGTCAGTATGAAGTGATATTCCACAGTCAGTATATACTGATAATACTCCCTCAGACAGTATGAAGTGATGACAATATTCCAACAGTCAGTATGAAGTGATATTCCACAGTCAGTATATACTGATAATACTCCCTCAGTCAGTATGAAGTGATGACAATACTCCAACTCAGTATGAAGTGAACAGTCAGTATGAAGTGATGATTCCACAGTCAGTATATACAGTCGGTATATACTGATAATACTCCCTCTGACAGTATGAAGTGATGACAATACTCCAACAGTCAGTATGAAGTGATATTCCACAGTCGGTATATACTGATAATACTCCCTCAGACAGTATGAAGTGATGACAATACTCCAACAGTCAGTATGAAGTGATATTCCACAGTCGGTATATACTGATAATACTCCCTCGAAAGTATGTACTGAAAATACTCCCACAGACTGTATGCTGTGATATTCCACAGTCAGTATATACAGTTTCAGTATATACTGTTATACCTCCAACAGTCAAGTCCAAGTTGTTATTTCACTGTAACCTCCCCAGTAGATTGTGTGTGTTGATGCCAGCCAGTCCGATATATCCCATATTGCTCTTGTGGGTCCGTCCTTCTGGGATGATGGGATAGACCAGTGTTCCAGTTACCTTTCACACTGACAAAGCCTAGATGGAACTGAAATATAAAAATGACAAGCTCATTATTTTCAACTAATGGGAAAGGAAGATGAAAGAAGAAATTAGATGGTTGTCATGGCCAATTTTGTAGCAGTTTTGATGCATGGTCTGTAGTTATTGATAAACAGTTTGGAGGAACCGTGCAGCACTGACCACTGGGTGTGATGATGTGTAGACTTAGGCCAGAAGGGATCCCCAGACAGGGGTGCAGCCATTAAACTACTAAATGAGCCATATGGATGGGATCACGTGATCCCCGAGTATTGCTCATTAGGGTTCTAGAACCACTGATTAATAAAAATGTCTGATGAGTCTTGACGTTCTCTAATGTTTAGTGGAGGGGCCATCAGTCACCTGTTTGAAAGCTTCAGTGTTTTAGCCTAATGAAGTGTTAGCTGGCGTGACCTGTTCTTAATTTAATCCACATCCTAAATCCGCTCAACGCTTCATGCAGCATGTATGGTCAGCGAACAAGTGATTCTCGTCAACACTTTCATTAATGTAATTTGCTTGTCTTTGGTCAGTGAAAAGCTATTTTCTGATATTACAAGTCACCTTCCCAACTCAAGTCATCTGACGTTGGGAAGTTTCTCTCCATTTAAATGTAATGCATGGCATGATTTAACTCACAAGCCATCAGTGTGGGGTTTGTGTGCTTAATAAAAACATTTCACTTTCATTAATGTGATGAAGACGTTCTTCATTTCTGGTTCTATATTTGTTTTTCCTGACACAATCAGAGTTAAGGTAGTAGACCATAGTGTCTGCAGGAATGATATCAGGAACATGAAGGATATCATCTCTAAAGCCTAACATACATGGATGGTTTAAAAAAAGAATGTTTCCTTTAAGACACCTTCGAGTATTACGAATCCTTGTGTCTCTCAGGTTCAGACCCACAGCTAGAAAGGGGATGAGTATGGGCTAGGAGAGATGAGAAGGGGATGAGAGTGGAATGGGGGTGAATGATTCATTAAATACATGCTCTGGGGTCTAAAAATAAAACCAAAGAAATTTTTTCTCTTAATCTTGAGAAATCCCTGCCCAAAGCAGAGTCTACTATACAATTCTGGTTGTTTTATACACATGCCAGAGAGACTAAGCGTCTCTGTACGCATGTCAGAGAGACTAAGCGTCTCTGGAGATATATCCTGTTATTTAAGCTGACGTGAACAAGGGTTCATATTGTCAGTATGACTGGCAGTTATGCCCCTGCTTTTTACTTTTCGTTTATGAAAGAGTGTAAGTAGTCCCATAAGTGCAAATTTATTGACAAATTGGCAGTATATTGTCCGTATATTGGATTGACAAATTGGCAATATGTTGTCCATATATTGGATTGGCGAAATAAGTAGCATGTGCATTTAAAATAATTCCAATTAGTGTTTATAAATGTTGGAATAAAAGTCCTCTCATTACCTGCTTTAGTCTTGTACATTGTGTATCACAAGGATAGACAATATGACTAATTGTAGATATTCAGGCCAAGTTTTATTATTTGGCTTCTAGAATTTACATTCAGAAGCAAGAGGCCTCTAAACACCATAAATTATGGTGACCAAAATCCAGAAAATGCATACTTTCAGTCAAACACAGGCATTTTGAATTGTTGCAGGATCAAAGTTCTTCTGTAAAATAGAAAATCCCACGTTCTGGCCCAAATCAGCATTAATGGTTCTCTGTGTCCTGTCTCATGGTTAAAGCGCTGGCTTGTCACCCCGGAAACCTCTTCCTCAGGACTATGTAACTAATATTCTGTAGCAACAAACTGGCAGACAGGAACCTAGTCCCCATTTCACAAAGCTATCATAGCGCTTTGACTGTCATCCCTCCTATAGTGTAATATCTATAGCCTTACGACAGTCTGGTCCTGTACCACATCCTCTTCTTGATACCCCCCACGTATTGCTGGTAAATATCATAACACTGTCGTCTTGTCTTCATGCTAAGCGCTGTGCTTCATGCTCACCAAACCATGTTGTCAGTTTCTCTTTTTAAATTGATGCTAACATCACTGTATCCTTCAACATCCAACAATGCACGTCCGCTATAAAGGTATTATGCTTCTTCTTTGATGTAGTGCTTATCGATAGATGCTCACAATAACAGCCCATAATGTATGGTTTGTAATATCACCACATGCAACACTTCGACAGTGTTTGAGGGATTTGTGGATCGGGCCCTGAAAATATACATCACTGTGCCAAATGGAACTGATAATGTGCTGTATAGACAAGAACTCTGTAAAATCTTCAAGACTGACTGAACTGAACACTTACTTGGCAACATAATCTGAAATTAAGTTCTGGTAAAAACAAATTTGAAAAATTCAATAATTGATTAAATCTTTGTATGCCCATCCCGCCTTAATTTTTTCAGATACTTTAAGCACCAGTCTCAGGCATTAAGAAACCCACCATTTTCACATCCTCTGATTTGCCTCGACTCGTGCCAAACAATTAAAGGTCTGGTGTCTGGAATATTCACGTGGATCTAGTTTTTTTGTTGATTCAGCACAATTTTGTAACTTTTCATGCATTGTAATTCACTGGACATTTTTCAGAATTCAGATAGCGACATTTGCTGAAATTCTGTATGAAAATATGAAATATGAAAGAAATATGTGGTGAGATAATGGATATATTACTTTAGTGTCTACACATTAAAAAGAATTCTTTTAAATTTGAGAGTGTTATTTCAGAATTCCTCTGTATGGTAATAACCGCTGACATGGGACTACAACATTGGCATCGATTGGTTTATCTTCAAGTTAGATTCTTAAATATAAATGTAAATTTATTGATGCCTGGAAACGCATGATGTTAATGGTGATATGGAGTTTGTTGGTCTACAGATGGGTAAGTCCACACAAACCACCCCTAGTCCTTCAAAGTGAGCAGGTACAACATTAACCTGTGAAACTTTCATTGCCACAGCTTCTTTGTTGTTTATGACGATGTTTAAGGAGTCTTTCTTGCCCATATGTTCAGCTTATGAAAGGACATGAAGTAGCATTAAGGCAATGTGGAAGTTGTTATCCTTTAATAACAATAAGAATAAGAGGACATATATGTGTATAACCATTGTCTAGTCTGTAGACTGTTGCCAGGAAACCACAGGTGCTCTGTGGAAATTGTTTAAGGAAATTAATGTTCTTGAAAGCAATCCCATTGACCCCCAAATCCACTGGCAGCATTGACCTAACTGTAGCAGTGTGTCCTCATGAAAAGATTTTACAGTGATTACTTGTAACTGAGAATTTGATGATGCCCTCCGTCTCTCCGACAGCGCAGGGATTTAAGGGACAACAGTGTGCACAATTACACCTGCGACACGCAGATTAGGGGTCGGCAGGGATGCTGACATCTGTACGCCTTATCAATGCCACAATTGTGAATTTGCATAACTGTAAGTAGAGTAGGGAACATCTCAGTTTCTTCCCAATCTTGGCTAAGTTGTCTCCAGACTGTACAGATCAACCTCTTCAAACTGTTTCCACCTACTTAAGATCGGTATTAGCCTTCCCTGAAGAAGATTTGATGAGAAAGGTTAAATTACGTCAGTGCCGTCTTAATGCAAGTAAGGCATCCATCCAGGGCTTTATAATTGACAATGTTTCCTGTGGAGGATTCTGGGAGACTCAGTGGTCAGCCGGACTTGTGCAACAAATCTCACAGTTTCAATTCTGTTACTCTTCCAAGTCAGTTTTACTTAACCTTTCAGCAGGTTGTATTGGTTTTACGAGTTCCGAATCTCATTTCATGGTATGTGATAGGTGAATTTTTTCCAGTGTTGATGAATTGCATTTAATTAGACAAGATCTGTTTGTTTTTATCATTGATCCTTTTTGTGTGTCTGTATACTCATGCAATTCATCAGAGTTTTGGACGTTATAGGAGAGGCACACGAGAGCGAAACTTCAGTGTCAACATTGTTTACTCCAGCAGCGTGCGATACATGTATAGCTCACCTGGATCAGGGTGGCGCTATACCAGGGGAGGAGGTTGACGGGCCTAGTAGTCTTCATTTCATTTGTCTTGGTCTTGGGACTGTCTTGGGATCAAGTTATTCCTACACCAGAACCGAAATGGAAACTCCACTGTTATGTATTGTCCCTCTTTAAGTAGTAACATGCTGTTTTCAGTCACCTGGTGAATATTGTCCGTAATCCCCTAGCACTGTACTGTGCAGTCAATAACCTGTGTTTCTCTCACTATAGACGTACCTTTCTGGATATTACCAACAAATATGTGTCTGACAGTTCAGTGATGGTGATGATGATAAATATTAGTAGAATATTAAATAACCTGTTTCAATAACCTATGTTAATCCTACTGTACACATACATTTCTTTAAATGACAGTTCAGTGATGGTGATGATGATAGATATTGGTGGTATATTAATATTACAACAAAACCAAAACATGACACAGCATTAATCCTGAAATGGTCATGAACCTGCTTATGTGTTCATGTGGGTAGGGAATATTCAGCACATCGTCTGGGTGAGATGTACTGCATGTTATTGACATCAGCGTGTTATATATATGTCAGAGGGTAGACATATTGTGTTCATGAACACAAGCTGGTGTCAAATCAAGAGTAAGGACTTATTGAACTTTCTATAAAAAGTAAACAAATTCAATATATTCTGTCAGCGGGATTTATTGTGTTGAGATATATTTTATATGCGCTGTGAATATCAGGGCTGGGATTGGTGTTCAACTTGATGTAATTGGCAACTAATGGGCTGGAGAGGTGGGGCTAGGTGACTTGAGGTTATATTCCAATTGTATGGATCATTGTATGTCATTCACTGGATTGTCTGGTCCAGACTTAATTTTTCAACAAGTTATGATTTCGAGGAAGTATTCTTGGAAACCCTCATTCCTTATAGCAAGTAATACATATGAACAGAGAAGTCCATTCAGGAGTAAAGCGTAATTACATATGATAATTAAAATAAGTTCTTTAACAAACTACTCTATGGAATGATTATGACTGACATGTGTAGAAGGAAACTACTGATAATCCAAGACTAAACATGGAACCTGAACCCATCCCCCGGTCCATTGTATTTCATTCCACTTAGTCTCTAAATATATATCATATTATTATGAACAAACCTCACTTGAACCTGAGGAAATCTGGACTTACTTCATTAAAGGCTTTAGCACTGCAGAAAGGGCTGGGCAGAAGGGAACATAATGTGGTTCAGGGACTGTGAGACCGACCAGGCAGAAGGGAACATAATGTGGTTCAGGGACTGTGAGACTGACTAGGCAGAAGGGAACATAATGTGGTTCACTGGGACTGTGAGACTGACTAGGCAGAAGGGAACATAATGTGGTTCAGGGACTGTGAGACCGACTGGGCAGAAGGGAACATAATGTGGTTCAGGGACTGTGAGACCGACTGGGCAGAAGGGAACATAATGTGGTTCAGGGACTGTGAGACCGACTGGGCAGAAGGGAACATAATGTGGTTCAGGGACTGTGAGACCGACCAGGCAGAAGGGAACATAATGTGGTTCACTGGGACTGTGAGACTGACTAGGCAGAAGGGAACATAATGTGGTTCAGGGACTGTGAGACCGACTAGGCAGAAGGGAACATAATGTGGTTCAGGGACTGTGAGACCGACCAGGCAGAAGGGAACATAATGTGGTTCACTGGGACTGTGAGACTGACTAGGCAGAAGGGAACATAATGTGGTTCAGGGACTGTGAGACCGACTAGGCAGAAGGGAACATAATGTGGTTCACTGGGACTGTGAGACTGACTAGGCAGAAGGGAACATAATGTGGTTCAGGGACTGTGAGACCGACTAGGCAGAAGGGAACATAATGTGGTTCACTGGGACTGTGAGACTGACTAGGCAGAAGGGAACATAATGTGGTTCACTGGGACTGTAAGACCGAATAGGCAGAAGGGAACATAATGTGGTTCACTGGGACTGTGAGACTGACTAGGCAGAAGGGAACATAATGTGGTTCACTGGGACTGTGAGACTGACTAGGCAGAAGGGAACATAATGTGGTTCACTGGGACTGTGAGACTGACTAGGCAGAAGGGAACATAATGTGGTTCAGGACTGTGAGACCGACTAGGCAGAAGGGAACATAATGTGGTTCACTGGGACTGTGAGACTGACTAGGCAGAAGGGAACATAATGTGGTTCAGGGACTGTGAGACCGACTAGGCAGAAGGGAACATAATGTGGTTCACTGGGACTGTGAGACTGACTAGGCAGAAGGGAACATAATGTGGTTCACTGGGACTGTGAGACTGACTAGGCAGAAGGGAACATAATGTGGTTCACTGGGACTGTGAGACTGACTAGGCAGAAGGGAACATAATGTGGTTCACTGGGACTGTGAGACCGACTAGGCAGAAGGGAACATAATGTGGTTCAGGGACTGTGAGACTGACTAGGCAGAAGGGAACATAATGTGGTTCAGGGACTGTGAGACCGACTAGGCAGAAGGGAACATAATGTGGTTCACTGGGACTGTGAGACTGACTAGGCAGAAGGGAACATAATGTGGTTCAGGGACTGTGAGACCGACTAGGCAGAAGGGAACATAATGTGGTTCACTGGGACTGTGAGACTGACTAGGCAGAAGGGAACATAATCTGGTTCAGGGACTGTGAGACCGACTAGGCAGAAGGGAACATAATGTGGTTCACTGGGACTGTGAGACTGACTAGGCAGAAGGGAACATAATGTGGTTCAGGGACTGTGAGACCGACTAGGCAGAAGGGAACATAATGTGGTTCACTGGGACTGTGAGACTGACTAGGCAGAAGGGAACATAATGTGGTTCAGGACTGTGAGACCGACTAGGCAGAAGGGAACATAATGTGGTTCACTGGGACTGTGAGACTGACTAGGCAGAAGGGAACATAATGTGGTTCAGGGACTGTGAGACCCATCTAGGCAGAAGGGAACATAATGTGGTTCACTGGGACTGTGAGACTGACTAGGCAGAAGGGAACATAATGTGGTTCACTGGGACTGTGAGACTGACTAGGCAGAAGGGAACATAATGTGGTTCACTGGGACTGTGAGACTGACTAGGCAGAAGGGAACATAATGTGGTTCAGGGACTGTGAGACCGACTAGGCAGAAGGGAACATAATGTGGTTCACTGGGACTGTGAGACTGACTAGGCAGAAGGGAACATAATGTGGTTCACTGGGACTGTAAGACCCGACTAGGCAGAAGGGAACATAATGTGGTTCACTGGGACTGTAAGACCGACTAGGCAGAAGGGAACATAATGTGGTTCAGGGACTGTAAGACCGACTAGGCAGAAGGGAACATAATGTGGTTCACTGGGACTGTGAGACTGACTAGGCAAAAGGGAACATAATGTGGTTCAGGGACTGTGAGACCGACTAGGCAAAAGGGAACATAATGTGGTTCAGGGACTGTGAGACCGACTAGGCAGAATGGAACATAATGTGGTTCACTGGGACTGTGAGACCGACTAGGCAGAAGGGAACATAATGTGGTTCACTGGGACTGTGAGACTGACTAGGCAGAAGGGAACATAATGTGGTTCACTGGGACTGTGAGACTGACTAGGCAAAAGGGAACATAATGTGGTTCAGGGACTGTGAGACCGACTAGGCAAAAGGGAACATAATGTGGTTCAGGGACTGTGAGACCGACTAGGCAGAAGGGAACATAATGTGGTTCAGGGACTGTAAGACCGACTGGGCAGAAGGGAACATAATGTGGTTCAGGGACTGTGAGACCGACTAGGCAGAAGGGAACATAATGTGGTTCACTGGGACTGTAAGACCGACTGGGCAGAAGGGAACGTAATGTGGTTCACTGGGACTGTAAGACTGTGAGACAGACTTGGCAGAAGGGAACATAATGTGGTTCAGGACTGTGAGACTGACCAGGCAAAAGGGAACATAATGTGGTTCACTGGGACTGTAAGACCGACTAGGCAGAAGGGAACATAATGTGGTTCACTGGGACTGTGAGACGGACTAGGCAGAAGGGAACATAATGTGGTTCAGGGACTGTGAGACCGACTAGGCAGAAGGGAACATAATGTGGTTCAGGGACTGTAAGACCGACTTGGCAGAAGGGAACATAATGTGGTTCACTGGGACTGTAAGGCAGACTAGGCAGAAGGGAACATAATGTGGTTCACTGGGACTGTAAGACCGACTAGGCAGAAGGGAACATAATGTGGTTCAGGGACTGTAAGACCGACTGGGCAGAAGGGAACATAATGTGGTTCACTGGGACTGTAAGACCGACTAGGCAGAAGGGAACATAATGTGGTTCAGGGACTGTAAGACCGACTAGGCAGAAGGGAACATAATGTGGTTCAGGGACTGTAAGACCGACTGGGCAGAAGGGAACATAATGTGGTTCAGGGACTGTGAGACCGACTAGGCAGAAGGGAACATAATGTGGTTCACTGGGACTGTAAGACCGACTGGGCAGAAGGGAACGTAATGTGGTTCACTGGGACTGTAAGACTGTGAGACAGACTTGGCAGAAGGGAACATAATGTGGTTCAGGACTGTGAGACTGACTAGGCAGAATGGAACATAATGTGGTTCACTGGGACTGTAAGACCGACTAGGCAGAAGGGAACATAATGTGGTTCACTGGGACTGTAAGACCGACTAGGCAGAAGGGAACATAATGTGGTTCAGGGACTGTAAGACCGACTGGGCAGAAGGGAACATAATGTGGTTCACTGGGACTGTAAGACCGACTAGGCAGAAGGGAACATAATGTGGTTCACTGGGACTGTAAGACCGACTAGGCAGAAGGGAACATAATGTGGTTCAGGGACTGTAAGACCGACTGGGCAGAAGGGAACATAATGTGGTTCACTGGGACTGTAAGACAGACTAGGCAGAAGGGAACATAATGTGGTTCACTGGGACTGTAAGACAGACTAGGCAGAAGGGAACATAATGCGGTTCACTGGGACTGTAAGACCGACTAGGCAGAAGGGAACATAATGTGGTTCAGGGACTGTAAGACCGACTTGGCAGAAGGGAACATAATGTGGTTCAGGGACTGTGAGACTGACTAGGCAAAAGGGAACATAATGTGGTTCACTGGGACTGTAAGACCGACTAGGCAGAATGGAACATAAGGTGGTTCAGGATTGTGAGACCGACTGGGCAGAAGGGAACATAATACATAATGTGGTTCACTGGGACTGTAAGACCGACTAGGCAGAATGGAACATAAGGTGGTTCAGGATTGTGAGACCGACTGGGCAGAAGGGAACATAATGTGGTTCAGGGACTGTGAGACCGACTAGGCAGAAGGGAACATAATACATAATGTGGTTCACTGGGACTGTAAGACCGACTAGGCAGAATGGAACATAAGGTGGTTCAGGATTGTGAGACCGACTGGGCAGAAGGGAACATAATGTGGTTCAGGGACTGTGAGACCGACTAGGCAGAATGGAACATAATGTGGTTCACTGGGACTGTGAGACCGACTTGGCAGAAGGGAACATAATGTGGTTCAGGAACTGTGAGACTGACTAGGCAGAATGGAACATAATGTGGTTCAGGGACTGTGAGACCGACTAGGCAGAAGGGAACATAATGTGGTTCACTGGGACTGTGAGACCGACTAGGCAGAAGAGAACATAATGTGGTTCAGGACTGTGAGACAGACTATTGCCCCAGGTGCCAGACAGTCTCAGCAAAAACAACCACTGACCATCTGCCCTCCTAGCCCTTGTTTTGAGTGACACAACATTGAATAGGCATCCAGTGAAGTTATGTTGTTCTGTCATCATTGAACTAAGTGAACCTGTATTCAACGCTACAGATGGCTGCTGTTTCAAATCCAGATGGAATGACTTGTAGCGCTATCCCTCTCCGACCTTCGTATCCAGGAATACATCTTTTCTTTCCTAACACTCTTCTGGACTGATTAAATCTCAGGGACTCTTATGAATGAAGATACACTAGAAATTAGTTTTGGAGGCTGTTGATTCTAGCCTCAGGGCCTGTTTGTGACTTTCAGGCTTGTCTGTGAATCTGTGCTGGGGAAATAGCCACTCTCAAAACCGTTGCTTTTCCACTAGTACATCTTCAAACTTCAAATCTAAAATTTTGTTCTATATGGTAATATTTCTTCACGATAATGGCTGATGTAGATCGCTAAGATTGTAACGCTAATGGCTATTTATCTATGCTAAGCAAATTTGTTGGTTTGAAGTATCACATTAACGAAACGTCTGATTATTGGTTAGACAAGCAGACATACTGCCCAAGGGAGGTAATCCTGTATGCACGTAATTGTTGAATGATTGAGGAGAGTCAGTCACACCAGGGCTCTGGATGTTGAGACGATGGATGTGCCGGGACTGAGGAACAGACACCTTCTTCATGAGTCAAACAGAACATTGGTACATGAGATGAAGCCAGAAGATTTTAGGAACAGGGAAATTAATCAGCCTTACTTCTAACACATCACAAGTGATGGAAACTGTTCCCTAGGTTTAGTACGTAACTGGCCATACACCCTTAGCTACTGTTGTACTGGAAGTTGCCATAAATTTCTGTCTGAGCCCTTTGATGGGATTCAAACCACAGACCTTCAGATCAGGTCCCACGCCTTGTCCACGTGATCAAAGTCGTGTTATCCCATCAACAAGCCGACTATAGTCAGGTGTAGAATCTGTAGTTGGTGACAGTAAGCATTATAGACAAACATGATAGAAGCTGACCTGCTTTTTTAAGATAGATTAGAAATTCGAGAAATTTCCACAATAATGAATTATGGACACTTTGCATCACCCCCAAAAATTCAGAATCCTCCATTCCGTGTAACTTTATAAATATTACCGTCTGTTACACAATATCCAGCATTTAGAAATGGTATGTTTTAACCTTGATTGCTTGACACTTTGGAGGTCTTGTCTGTGGCATGAATGCAGCAAGTAATCTCCAACAGTTCCTTGGACAGGTTAATTGGTATGTGTTTCAGGATTTGTTTAAAATTCTGATTTTCTTAAACATTGCATGCAAGGAAACAAGTAAAGATTAAAATCTCTTCCAGTGTGTTTGTCCTGCTATCAGTAAAACAGAAGTCTCTAGAAAGCCGCATCATCATAGTACACTTGAAGTTCTGATAGGATAAACTGGGAACTTTATTCAAATTAGGAGTTATTATTTAGACATTTGCTGCAAATTCATGGCTGCTGCATCCTTGTGTCAAGATGAATCCCTGAACTGATCTTGTTTCTCTTCATGGTATCATTATCAAGGTAAAGTATCATTCTCAGAGTGAGTGAGTGAGTGAGTTAAGTTTTACGCCACTTTTAACAATATTCCAGCTATATCACAGCGGGGGACCCCAGAAATGGGCTTCACACATTGTACCCATGTGGGGAATCAAACCCTGGTCTTCGGCGTGACGAGCGAATGCTTTAACCACTAGACTACCCCACCGCCCTCATTTTCAGACAAGCATGTCATTTTGGATCCAGGCAATTACTCACTATGGCGATAATTCATGCTCAGTAATGCTTAACATCTATTCAAACATGTGTAAAAATATGTTATCGAAGTGGAATGATGTTTTTAATATATTTATCTATTACAATATGTGCTAATATGGATTATATATTTCACATTTGTGGAATTATGTGAAATTCATCACAGGAATAGTTTATGTAATTAATAGTGATAATCAAAGTTTTTGCTTCAGGAATATCTTTCCAGATTAAGTCTCAACTTTACCTTGAAAATATTTATAAAAAACTATTTTTATCCCCCGTATCTTGGGATGTTATAGGAAATCCTTCAAACAAAATGGATTGGTCTGTCCAAGTTTAAACAGGGCTTAATGAAGCAGCACCCCATACCTGCAGCTTATCCCCTCCTTCCTCCTCCTCCGATTGATGTTAATCCTGCCCCCCTGGAGACAGCGCTTATATCATCCCTTCACCCCATTCATGGCCACTGTACAATCTGATCAATATTAATGCACACACAAGTTTATTTCTCTGTTTGTGTTTATCACTTATTGAGAGATCTATGAAGGCGCTGTCTCATGAACTGCATACAGATTCTTCAACATGTGATCCAAGAGAATCTCTCTCTGCTGTTTTATTGAAAGTGGAGCGGGGAATATGAGATCCTGGCTACTGTCAGTCGAGGGGAATAATTGAACCAATACTGCACCCATCAACCCTTGAGGTTCACTATATGGTGCAAATTGCCATGAAATAAAAATATGTTTGCATGGAAAGAAACACATGAAAGGAAGCGAGAAGCCTGATGGGGTACGCGATAACTACTACTGTTTTAAAACTGGGAAGTTGTGAATGGATCTGAGATCTGACACCAGTGCTGTTAACGTTGAGGCGTATATGCAGGACAACCAATGAGAGTGTCGGGAGGACAAGACTTTATGGATCATCAACTCCTTTATTTTTGACAATGGTGATGTTTCGGTATAGATTCTTATACCATTTTCAAGCGGTATAAGAATCTATACCGAAACATCGCCATTGTCAAAAATAAAGGAGTTGATCATCCATAAAGTCTTGTCATCCCTATACCTTCTGCAGGTACTGCCATTCAAATAAAACTAATTATGATGACAACAATCCATGGTTCTTACTGTATTTTGAGCATGTGTTTATGAATCACTGTCTAATGGTGGTGATGCCAGGTGTTTGAAATAGCAGCGTATCCTGCTCAGCAAGTGGCACTCATCACAAACACATGCAAAGGCAAGTGAAATGTTCATCTTCTCAACTAGACATCAAAAAGAGGTCACTTATGTATGAGATAGTTTATTACAAATCTACCATCAAGCGTTGTGAAAGCCGTAATCATGAGAATGTTGTAAGTCTGATAAGAGAACGTCTGGTAGAATTCATTGTACCTCAACATCAGATGTTGGTAGCAAAGCTTAGGGCCACTGGAATTTTGCACAACCAATATTATAAACTTTAATTATGTATCAAAAAGCTATTGCTGAAGTGGTGCCTTTTTATCTTTTTGTATGTCAGCCAAAATAATTGTACCTGGGTATTTCCTTCTTTTAAGTAGTTCATGGTGTATGCAAAAGGGGACAAGTTTTGTAAGAAAATGCTTAAGTTTCATGAATGAAAATTTCC
Organism: Haliotis rubra; assembly: GCF_003918875.1. NCBI lineage: Eukaryota > Metazoa > Mollusca > Gastropoda > Lepetellida > Haliotidae > Haliotis > Haliotis rubra. The sequence goes on along the minus strand of NW_025766769.1, from coordinate 1,223,283 downwards.
AATCTTATCAACGAAAAAACTTTTCATGATGTACTTTACAGAGTCAAGGTCCGTACTCAATGCTTTTGAACATAAACTCATGCTACTATATGAGCAATCTTCTAACATGCCCATGACAGAGGGAGTGATGTCACTGTTTCCTTGTTTGAAATGTCACTTGTAACAATGTTCAGTACATGATGCTTACATGCAACGGCTTCAGAGACCATGTCAGTGGCAACACCTACAAAGTTATCATGTCCGGCAGCCAGATGACAGCTGGTGAGGATCGTGCTTGTAGTCAGCCTGAGGTTTTAGAAACAGTAAACACTTTAGATCAATCTAAATTGTGTGATTCTAAATCAGAATATGAAATTTCTTTCCATGAAAAATACCCACAGGGCCTAGGTCAGCAGAGCTGACCAATAATCACATTTAATACAGGAATGAGTTAAACAAATTAAGCAGCAAAGTGTAAAACTTATCTAATGTCAGAAGTTGTAAGAATAGTTTGAAATGAAGTTGTGGCCCGAACGGAAGCAGTATGGATGAAGTAACACATGGAGGAAGTGACATCAAGTCAGAGAATATTGGCCTGGTTGCAAGCTGCCATCTCCTGTCTGCCATACTCATAGTCACTGGCCAGCAGAGTGGAAAGGGCAACAAAGTAACCAGTACTTGTAGTGGTTTTGACAATTACATTTATTTTACTTGATAGGAATTGACGTTGTGAAGGACTGCTAATGCTAGGTATGCAATTCTGCTCTGCGTGATGATGTTTCCCCCGTTATTCAAAACATCTGGGATGAGGTTAAGTCAGCCCAGCTATCTCATCCGACTTGGACTACTTGTATCAGTGTATTTCACTACAGGAATCACTGCATCACTGGAGGCAGGATTTTGTAAATCACTTCAACACTGTTGGTCATGCAAGACGCCCACTGACAGGTCCTCAGTAACTGTTTCTTGTGGTTGTGAGGTTACTTAAAGGTTCTGATGGTGACAAATGGTGACTTGGTTGATTAAATGTCATCATAATCAAGAGGGGTGCTATATCACCCATATCAACCACTGTATACAACTTTACAACTTAATGTGTAGAGAACTGCAGTGTCTTTTGACATCACACATATCAACACAACAGATTTAAGATTCTATCGTACAAATTCATTTTTCCAACATTTCCAGCTTGTAAACAGTAACAACCAATGTGTTGAGTGTAAGTACAGCTGACCAGCTTCAGCAGCAGAAACATTGGTGATGTCATTTGATTCTCATGTCATATTTCCCAGTGACATCACAATGACCTTGAAAGCTCAGTAGTACAATGCCTTGGTACTGATACCTCCTGGTATTGGATCTCATCCTAACAGTATTTCCTGTGATTGCCAGATATGTATGTGATGCTTTATACATTACAGCATAACATCATGTTTAATTACACTTATCTTGCCTCACACATAAATGTCATTTTCTGATTGGCTGAGTGCTCTTCTATTATTTTCAATGTATCCCGCTTACAAGCGAGTAACATTTTCAATGTACCCCGCTGGGAATGCCGAACTCATTTTGTACTTCGTATTAATGTGATTCTTTATCTCGAAATAACATTGAATCACGCATGATGTACGGAAATTACCAAATTTTGCAAATGCAAATCGATGGAAGGGAGATAACTCTAAATTTGTTTTTCTTGTCATATTGTCCTCCATACTATGATCCGATACCCATGCTTTAAACAGTTCAAAATGACCATTGAGGTGTTCGGTAAGATAAATACGTTGACCACTGGTCCCTCAGGGCCCAAGGGTTGATGTATTCTCGATGTTAATTTATGTGCCCTCGCCCATCAGCCCATGTCTCCCTCGAGACCAGTGAACAACTTATAATATTGACAGCATGTGTATCAGTATATATCAGGACATATATCCCCATTTGAATACATCACAGAATCAGTGAATGTCACTGTATGTCACTGCATGCCCCTGTATGGACCTGAAGAAACTGAGGTCTATGTAATGATACCTCTCCTACCAGTTAGAGTGTTCTGACCACTGTAACGTTAGGAGAACTTTGACAGCCTTGAAAGCCTGCTGTTGTTATCAGCAAAATGTTACTTGAGACAAAAAGAGTCAGACAGGCCCAATTGGTTTTGATGAATCCATTTATTTCACTTCACAGAAACTGACAATACTTAGTCTCACTTTCCAAGGCCCAAACAGATAAAAACTAAAGGCCCGGGCACTGTATGTTGTGGGCATGTTCAAGATCCATGTACAGATGCGTGAACATTTATAAATCTTATATACAAATGGAGGGATAACACAGTGCGTAGATCATCACGTGTAGGCCTTACAAGTGGTATGTAGATCTGTTGATGTGAGCATTTATAACATGATACATTTCCAGGTACTCAAGACAGTGTTCAATCTCAGTATTGAAGTGTACAATTATGAAGGAAAAACTTGTTCTGACTACCCTTCATGTTGTAGTACTGGCTACTTGACACCAGATACCCTTCAAGAAGCAATGCTGGCTACTTGACACCACATACCCTTCTAGAAGCAATACTGCCTGCTTGACAGTAGATGACCTTCAAGAAGCAATACTGGCTACTTGACAGTAGGTGACCTACCAGAAGCAATACTGGCTACTTGACAGTAAATGACCTACCAGAAGCAATACTGGCTACTTGACAGTAGGTGACCTTCAAGAAGCAATACTGGCTACTTGACAGTAGGTGACCCACCAGAAGCAATACTGGCTGCTTGACAGTAGATGAACTTCAAGAAGCAATACTGGCTACTTGACAGTAGGTGACCTACCAGAAGCAATACTGGCTACTTGACAGTAGATGACCTTCAAGAAGCAATACTGGCTACTTGACACCTTCAAGAAGCAATAGATGACCTTCAAGAAGCAATACTGGCTACTTGACAGTAGGTGACCCACCAGAAGCAATACTGGCTACTTGACAGTAGGTGACCCACCAGAAGCAATACTGGCTGCTTGACAGTAGATGAACTTCAAGAAGCAATACTGGCTACTTGACAGTAGGTGACCTACCAGAAGCAATACTGGCTACTTGACAGTAGATGACCTACCAGAAGCAATACTGGCTACTTGACAGTAGGTGACCTTCAAGAAGCAATACTGGCTACTTGACAGTAGGTGACCCACCAGAAGCAATAATGGCTGCTTGACAGTAGATGAACTTCAAGAAGCAATACTGGCTACTTGACAGTAGGTGACCTACCAGAAGCAATACTGGCTACTTGACAGTAGATGACCTTCAAGAAGCAATACTGGCTACTTGACATTAGATGACCTACCAGAAGCAATACTGGCTACTTGACAGTAGATGACCTTCAAGAAGCAATACTGGCTACTTGACAGTAGATGACCTACCAGAAGCAATACTGGCTACTTGACAGTAGGTGACCCACCAGAAGCAATACTGGCTACTTGACAGTAGATGACCTTCAAGAAGCAATACTGGCTACTTGACAGTAGGTCATCTACCAGAGGCAATACTGGCTACTTGACAGTAGGTGACCTACCAGAAGCAATACTGGCTACTTGACAGAAGGTGACCTACCAGAAGCAATACTGGCTACTTGACAGTAGGTGACCTTCAAGAAGCAATACTGGCTACTTGACAGTAGGTGACCCACCAGAAGCAATACTGGCTACTTGACAGTAGGTGACCTTCTAGAAGCAATACTGGCTACTTGACAGTAGGTGACCCACCAGAAGCAATACTGGCTACTTGACAGTAGGTGACCCACCAGAAGCAATACTGGCTACTTGACAGTAGATGACCTACCAGAAGCAATACTGGCTACTTGACAGTAGGTGACCTTCAAGAAGCAATACTGGCTACTTGACAGTAGGTGACCTTCAAGAAGCAATACTGGCTACTTGACAGTAGGTGACCCACCAGATGCAATACTGGCTACTTGACAGTAGGTGACCTACCAGAAGCAATACTGGCTACTTGACAGTAGGTGACCCACCAGAAGCAATACTGGCTACTTGACATTAGATGACCTTCAAGAAGCAATACTGGCTACTTGACAGTAGGTGACCCACCATAAGCAATACTGGCTACTTGACAGTAGGTGACCCACCAGAAGCAATACTGGTTGCTTGACAGTAGATGAACTTCAAGAAGCAATACTGGCTACTTGACAGTAGGTGACCTACCAGAAGCAATACTGGCTACTTGACAGTAGGTGACCTACCAGAAGCAATACTGACTACTTGACAGTAGATGACCTTCAAGAAGCAATACTGACTACTTGACAGTAGATGACGTACCAGAAGCAATACTGGCTGCTTGACAGTAGGTGACCCATCAGAAGCAATACTGGCTACTTGACAGTAGATGACCTTCAAGAAGCAATACTGGCTACTTGAAAGTAGATGACCTACCAGAACCAATACTGACTACTTGACAGTAGGTGACCTACCAGAAGCAATACTGACTACTTGACAGTAGGTGACCTACCAGAAGCAATACTGGCTACTTGACAGTAGATGACCTACAAGAACCAATACTGGCTACTTGACAGTAGATGACCTACAAGAAGCAATAGAGGCTACTTGATGCAAGAAGCAGTTTTTCCTTTATATACAGGACATACATTGACTCTGATTCTATTCCCTAAATCTTGTCACATGTCCTTATACTATTGCCATAGACTGGACGTATTTCCAGTTGGCAGTGAAAGTCTTCTTGATGCAGATATTAGAGAAAGAGTTTCCTCGTGGTTTAACAGCTTATCAGTCCAGAGAAAGGAATCAACTTTGGGGGAAAAAATCATCTTTTTTTCAGAAATGGCTTTAAAACTACACATTCATCTTAATATTTTGTGACAGTTGTCATTGTTTTGCTTTCCATTTCAAATCCATGAATTTTATTGACTTGGGTTCTAAACAAAACTATTTCTCTGAAAGATTTGACACAGAAGTGCAGGAAAGGCACATCATTTTGTCATATTCATTTTAAACCCACAGAGACTTAAATACCGTTTTGATATCTCCTGTAAAAAAGGAAACATCAATATTTTGAGGAAACAGATGATCTAATTACAAAATTTGAATCAATACATGAAATTCTATTCAGCTTTGATAATTTATGAAGAAAATATGTGTGAGGCATTGTTACATTGATGCTATGTTGATTCCCGAGTTTAATCTAAATAGTTAGCAGGAATCAGTCAGTGAAAGAACAATTGTTGTGTGAAGTATAACACTGCCTCATAACACTGTTGTAACACTGTCAGGACATCTGTTACAGAACTACAGGACCAGTAGACAGTCATACAGGATACTGTTGCTGTTGTTGTGGTTGTTGTTAAATGCTAACTAAAAGATTTGTTTATGTATTATTAGGACTATTTCAGGTTTATATTTATGCTTGTATAAACATTTAAAAAGAAGGTCTAATTTAAAAAGGTGATTATTCCTATGACCTTGAGAATCATGTGCTTTTTCAACACCATACCATATTTCCTGTAATAAGCGCTTGGTGTCCAATAAGTGCTGGGTCTTGGAAGTCCATTTAAAAAAGCGTCAGGGTGCTTATTAGAAGAAATACAGTATATGGATCATTTAATGTTGATAGTAACTAGTTTAAGCATTTAGCATAGCCTTCTAGGTAAGAATTTAATACTTATTGTGAAAAATGTTGTATAAGCAATTAGCAAAGCTTTCAACGTAAGAATTTAATAGTTATTGTGAAAAATGCTGTGTAAGCAATTATTAAAGCTTTCAAGGTACAAATTTAATAGTTAATGTGAAACATCCTGAGAACATTTTCCAGTTGCACACAATTATATTGTAAATCTTACCTGCTCCTGAATTATTTTGTTTATGTCTCATCGTGTCACATCAACCAAATATAAACTTTTAGAAATATTACTATAGAATATTATGACGATATGGGAAAACTAACACATGGGGTGTGTGGCGTGACAAACAAACATAGATATGTATCAGAAATAGGCTTTCTTCCTCAACAATAATAGGTGAGCAATTGATCTGTGTCCATAACTCTGTTTATGTGAGCTTTCCTTTAGCACCATGATTGTTAACTTTGAATAAACACCTGGTAATCAATGATCAGTTCAAATGAGCCAGGCAAGAGTCATTGACATATGTGTAGACTGCAAAGTTTACATACATCTGTATGGTGGCAAGGATGTCTGTTAAATTCACAGGTTTTTTTTGTTTGTTTTTGTTTCAGTCATAAATATTTCCATTCTAACCAAGACAGCAGCGCCATTTTACCACATTTTAGTTGATTTCTAGACCAAAACATTGGTAATTCTTCTCGGAAACTCTCCAGGAAACGTCATCCTGTAGATGTTATATTTGTTCATGATCAGTGAAACGTTTTAAAAAAACGTACTGGCTATGTGTTCTGAGTGATCTTGGCCCCTTCTGATAGGGGATTCTATTTAACATTTTATTAATAAAGATGAAATGAAAATACAAATACATCCACAGACTCTAAACATTCATTTTTTTAAAAACGATATTTTAATTGTTATTATTACTTGCACATGAATTTTGTAACAAGTAATAGTATATGTACAATATGAATGATCTATTGTTTGTTGTTTGTGTGTGTCACATTATGCTACTTATGATAAAAAAATCATTATTTATTCTGCAAAATTATGACATTGATGGGAATTTGAAAAGCTAAATATCTATTACTATATATATTTTCCATTTATAGTACAGTATCATTTCAAGACCATGCATGGTAGAAAATGTTTTCCAGTCTGTCATAATATGGTATGTTGTTTGTAAAAGATGTCATATTTTGTCTGATCAAATCTATAACCCATCTAAATCTACCCAGCCACATGTTGTGTGTTTTTCAAACATCCGATTCCCGATTTTATAAGAATACCACCACTTTCTATATATTTGTTAATTGGTTAAACTGGCTACTGATAACAGAATAAGATCCAAATATGATAAGATAAGGAGCTATCATTTAGCTAGCAATTAGAAAAAAGTATTCCTAACAAAGTTTTGTTAGAAAAGCCAGTTTAAAAAAACAAAATAAGTTTAACAAGTGGTAAAATAACTTACAGGAGAGAGTAATTCTCATATCCACACTCCGACAGCAGCTAAACTTGTCCACAGCTCTCATCCAGTAATTGATCATTGCCACACAATGCTGAGTTGGGGCCCCGTTCATAGGCGGGGATTTCATTGATTGCTTCAACAAGCCCGTGTAGCCCTACGATACTGACAGTTGGCTAGCTGCACACTCTGCTCATAATGGCAGCTTTCTACTCTCTCTGGAGGAAAACCCCAAGTTCCTGTCACGATTGGTCAGCAAGACACAAGACAAGCACTGATACAATGTTACAATAGCTGCTCATACAGGAGTGGTGTGGCGAGACAGTTGGCGATGTTGCTGAGATGGAGTCTGATATGATGGTGATAAATGTCAACTGCCATACCTGGAGGGGGCCAGAGTGCCGTCTAATGAGTGGGGAAGAGTGGAGGGGAACAACATCACTTCAAACTGGTTACAACAGTTTTGGTGTAACAGGGAGGCTGTAACAAAGTCATAGCACACACAGGTTGCTGAAGCAGTGTACAACAAGTTTACAGGACACCATAAAAACATCAGTAGTATAGCTACTTATAGTCTAGCCAAGTATACATGTTATCATATGTCTAAACATCGTATTTCCATTTTTTTGTATTTTAGACCCTGACAAAGTCTGCATATTATAGAAGTTTAAACATTGTGTTTCCATTTTAAATTAATTTAAACACTGACAAAGTCTGCATTTTATAGAAGTCTAAACATTGTGTTTTCATTTTATAGTAATTTCAACACTGACAAAGTCTGCATTTTATAGAAGTCTAAACATTGTGTTTTCATTTTATAGTAATTTAAACACTGACAAGTCTGAATCTTATAGAAGTATATACATTGTGTTTCCATTTTAGATGAACTTAAACGCTGATAAAGTCTGCATATTACAGAAGTCTAAACATTGTGTTTCCATTTTATAGTAATTTAAACTGACAAGTCTGAATCTTGTAGAAGTCTAAACATTGTGTTTCCATTTTATAGAAATTTAAACACTGACAAGGTCTGAATCTTATAGAAGTCTAAACATTGTGTTTCCATTTTATAGTAATTTAAACACTGACAAGTCTGAATCTTGTAGAAGTATATACATCGTGTTTCCATTTTAGATGAACTTAAACGCTGATAAAGTCTGCATATTACAGAAGTCTAAACATTGTGTTTCCATTTTATAGAAATTTAAACACTGACAAGTCTGAATCTTATAGAAGTCTAAACATTCTGTTTCCATTTTATAGTACCGTATATGACCGTCTATAAGCCGAATTTTGAGGACCAAAAAAAGCAGTCTGTAGAAGGGGGTCGTCTTATCCATGGTTACGCTTTCGTCAAACTTTTTTCCAGGGGTAAGAAAACAACATCGTATCACTTCGCGTGAACAAACAACAGAAGATGACTTTGTCAGTAGAGACGTCAAATTTGCAATTAAACATCACTAGACAAGATTATTTACCTTTTAAGTTCTAAGTTGTTTTTGCTGGGCATTGTATTATTTGCAGGGATTAAGATTACCGTTTGTATCTGAGCCGGAAATAGCAATCAGCTGTGCACATGTTTCCCGGCGATCAAGTTCAAACATGCACAGATAATATAATGGGACGAATTCTGACGCAGTCATCAGTGAAATATAATACAGAATACTATTATTTAACCCAAAGAAATATATCCTAGCATTGTGTAATTTTAGTTACAGTTTTTTGCTCTATAAATTAATTAAGATTAAGATTACCATTTGTATTTGAGCCGGAAATAGCAATCAGCTGTGCACACGTTTCCTGGCGATCAAGTTCAAACATGCACAATAATATAACGGGACGAATTCTGATGCAGTCATCAGTAAAATATAATACAGAGTACTATTATTTAACCCAAAGAAATATAACCTAGCATTGTGTAATTTTAATTACAGTTTTTATGTAAAATATATATAATCAGCACTAAGGTTATACGGACCCTCATGAACGTGGTAAGCAGAAGTTGTACGCACATGGAATGAGGTAAAATACGGAAGCCATTTAAATTCACACATGTTTACCGATGTTACTGTAAACTAGCAGTCAATGGAAAACAAGGCGGTAATCAGTTCGTGATTGTTGAATGGGGTAAAATAAGCAAGCAAGTTTGTTGCTACAATAAATATGATATTTAGAGAAACAAAATATATTATGCATTTTCTGTCAACTACACTTCGTTTCGATCCGTGTGTAGACACAATATATATGATTGTGAATTCTTTGAATAATGTGGACCAAAGTCATAATTATTGGTAACTGCCAGTTGTCTGTGGTCTGTGTTTGCCGCGATTAGGACCCCATCGCGGGGGATCGACTTATGCACGAAACATACCATTTTGACACTGATTTTAAGGGTCAAGTTTGGGGGTCGTCTTATCCATGGGGTCGTCTTATAGACGGTCATATACGGTAATTTAAACACTGACAAGTCTGAATCTTGTAGAAGTATATACATCGTGTTTCCATTTTAGATGAACTTAAACGCTGATAAAGTCTGCATATTACAGAAGTCTAAACATTGTGTTTCCATTTTATAGTAATTTAAACACTGACAAGTCTGAATCTTATAGAAGTCTAAACATTCTGTTTCCATTTTAGATGAACTTAAACGCTGATAAAGTCTGCATTTTACAGAAGTCTAAACATTGTGTGTCCATTTTATAGTAATTTAAACACTGACAAGGTCTGAATCTTATAGAAGTATATACATTGTGTTTCTATTTTAGATGAACTTAAACGCTGATAAAGTCTGCATATTATATGTATGTTTAAATGTGTTTCCATTTTATGGTAATATAAACACTGACTAAGTCTGCATATTAAAATATATTTAGACATTATGTTTCCATTATATTGTAATTTCAACACTGACCAACTGGAAATATAGCTATTTATACACATAACTTCTTTGAGTGGCATTTTATAAGTTGGGAAGTACAATATAGAACAAACTTTATGGATAACAACTTCTTTTACTCGTGAGTGTAGCGTTTCGATACAGATTCTTGTACTGTTGTCAAGCATGCTTGACAACGGTACAAGAATCTGTATCGAAACGCCACACTCACGAATAAAAGAAGTTGTTTTCCATAAAGTTTGTTCTATATTATTTATACACAAGCTCAGATATATTAAGGTATTTTGATAAAAATAATTGTAGCGAGTACCAATTAAGTCAGAATACCTACCTATCTTATATTATTGTGTATGTAGTTAATTAGATAGTGCACTGAAGGGCAAGCCAAGTATTCATTAATGTGGACAACTGTATAATTTATGATTTCCCTTCAGAATAACCAAGTTTCATCATTAAGAGGCCATATTCTTCATATTCACTTCATTTCTAATTTTAATTGGGAATACGAACATTTGAACAGATTGTATTCTTTTGGGATCCTTATTTGGCTGAAAGTTCCCACCTACTCTGTTTATTGAAATCCATTCATTGGATGCTGCAATAACACTGAATATGACTGCAACAATGTGTAATATAAATTGCATTTATAAACCTACCTATCAGAGAGATTAGGGTGATAACACCATTACTTAAACCAATTTGGATCAAGCGTAGTGATATTCTCACTCCTCGACTCAACAATCCAATTAGACCACAATAAATCAAATAAGGAACAAACATCTACAATGACAAGCCCCTATGTGTCAATCATCAAACAATTACCCAGAATTATTCTCTCCCCACATGTCGCCATAGTGTTATTGTAGGTGTAGTAAGACTTGCCGCGACACAATGTGCTGGAATGAATACCCCACTCCTTAGCGAGACATTCCGTTATTTCCTGCTACTGTGAGAGGAGGTAATTGCTGCGATTGTACCGCCACTTCTTGATTGGCTAGTCTGACTTTCACGAACCAGGACACAATACTTCCTTTGTGGGATGATGTTGCCTTTATTCAACGGTACACTGGTGTATAAACCTCAGGGGCACTTCATGTTATGATTATGTTATTTGTACTGTCTGGGGTATAAATCATAGTCGTGTTTACACTTTTATATGACTCTCATGGAGACACATTGCAGAAGCCTCTCCTAGACTAAAATAATGCCAAAATGATGTATTTGGTTGCTTGTTGTTGGTCCATCTTCCCGGTGGTATTTGATGAGAGGATACAAGTCATTCATGTAAGATGGACTGGACTGGACTGGACAGAAGTGTATCTCCCCTTGCCTCATGTCACTGTACCATTCCCTACTATCATAACCAGAGACGTTTTAGAATGGTTTTAAAGTCATGGAAATCTTATAGAACTTGAGTGCATGTGTTCTCTTCAGGAAACTATTTGTAAACTATTTGTAAACTGAGTGAGGACTTATTTATGGAAAATGGTTTCCTTAAAATAGTAGAACTCTTGTAGTGTGTTGATACTGTGAGAGATCATCATCATCATCATCATCATCATCATCATCATCATCATCATCATCATCAGTGACAAGCTGATCCTTCCAGTGCATGGTACAAAACTCTCTACTGCTTCATACATGCTGATGTTAGTACAAGACTCTCTACTGCTTCATACATGCTGATGTTAGTACAAGACTCACTACTGCTTCATACATGCTGATGTTAGTACAACACTCTTTACTGCTTCATGCATGATGATGTGAGTACAACACTCTTTACTGCTTCATGCATGATGATGTTAGTACAAGACTCTATTGCTTCATACATGCTGATGTTAGTACAACACTCTTTACTGCTTCATGCATACTGATGTTAGTACAACACTCTTTACTGCTTCATACATGCTGATGTTAGTACAACACTCTTTACTGCTTCATGCATGATGATGTTAGTACAACACTCTTTACTGCTTCATACAGGCTGATGTTAGTACAAGACTTTACTACTTCATACATGCTGATGTTAGTACAACACTCTTTACTGCTTCATACATGATGATGTTAGTACAACACTCTTTACTGCTTCATACATGCTGATGTTAGTACAACACTCTTTACTGCTTCCTGCATGATGATGTTAGTACAACACTCTTTACTGCTTCATACATGCTGATGTTTGTACAAGACTTTACTGCTTCATACATGCTGATGTTAGTGGAAGACTCTTTACTGCTTCATACATGATGATGTTAGTACAACACTCTTTACTGCTTCATACATGCTGATGTTAGTACAACACTCTTTACTGCTTCATGCATGATGATGTTAGTACAACACTCTTTACTGCTTCATACATGCTGATGTTAGTACAAGACTTTACTGCTTCATACATGATGATGTTAGTGGAAGACTCTCTACTGCTTCATACATACTGATGTTAGTACAACACTCTTTACTGCTTCATGCATGATGATGTTAGTACAACACTCTTTACTGCTTCATACATGATGATGTTAGTACACGACTATCTACTGCTTCATGCATGCTGATGTTAGTACAAGACTTTACTGCTTCATACATGCTGATGTTAGTACAAGAATCTCTACTGCTTCATACATGATGATGTTAGTACAAGACTTTTTTCTGCTTCATACATGCTGATGTTAGTACAAGACTCCACTGCTTCATACATGCTGATGTTAGTGGAAGACTCTCTACTGCTTCATGCATACTGATGTTAGTACAAGACTCTCTACTGCTTCATACATGCTGATGTTAGTGGAAGACTCTCTATTGCTTCATACATGCTGAAATGAAAACACGAGGATTGGTTTTTAAGCCTCACATCGAAGTTACAACATAATGGTATCCCACTTATTCAAGCATATATTCATCACACTGAAACCCTTGGTTGTGTTCCCTGCTTGGGTGAGGCTGAATCTGGTCTGGCATGATATTGCTGGAGCATTTCTAAAAGTGGCCAAATATCCTATTCACTTAACCAAAATGTTGTTTAGGTGACATAAAGTAAGTTGAAATGCAGGAAGGATCTACTTTTAAATAATCACATATGACATGCCAACAGTGCCATTTGTATTCTGTCAATGTTTTGTCTGCTCTACATAAACAACGCTGTTGGGCACGTGAAATCATTATCACATGCATGGCTTATAAGAATTTTAAGAGCTGGCATATCTTGAACCATAGAGGTATTATGCTGTTTGGGATGAGATATCATGCTGTGGATGTTCCACTTTGGAATATGGCTCACTCATAGCTATTCAGGATATAAATTTCTTCATTCTGTGAGCAGTAGATCAGCCACTTCATGCCAGTTGCAATGAATATTCAGCATCAAATTAGATGACATTTTTTTTTAATGAATAATTCTCACAAAAGTACTTATTTTATTTCAATTGCCCACCAAACTGGTTTGTGACCACACATCACAAGAATAAACGTCAAATCATATAGCTTGTGTTGACTTCAAAAGTTAATCGATTGTGGAAATATTTTGTTCATTCTGTTGGCTGCAAGTTTTATCGGCCTTTATGGATAATGAAATTTATACCACAGCATCGCCTTCAAGAGTTATTTCCCCTGAATCACTGAATCAATAAGGCAAATAGAGGGCTTGGATGGGATGATTATAACTTTCCAGACGCTTTGTTTGTCTAAGGTTTGAATTAAGAATCGAAGTGAAGCTCCCAAACTTGTCCCATACCAACGAGTTATAGTGCCAGAGAATGAGCGCCAATGAAAATGACATTTAAAGAACAGCCCCCAACTAAAACTTTTAAGAATAACTGTTTATCTTGGCGCTGCAGATGAGTGTGTGATGTTTGACTGCTGCATGTTTTTCAAGCTGTTATTAATAAAAATCCCATTTCTTTTCCGGATCAATTCTGATGTCTCACATTTGAGTCAACTCTGGAAACTTGTTTGTGATTACACTCACCAAAACTTATCTAGTTATTATTGCAGATAATTTGAAAATCATTGCAATTACATACAGTTTTTGTAATGTGCTTAACATTTTTGTTTGGTTTGTGTGTGATGATGTGTTCAAATTCTTGATTATGTCAGCGCCATTGCCACGTTTTCAGGTTTTGTCAAATTGTTAACCATACATGACCTGCATGACTTTGATTTCCCCAAACTTGAAGCTGAGATGCCACAAAACAAACATGACAAAGCTCTTCCATGTATTTATAAGAAATCTGTGCTAAAAGTAGACCCCACTCAGCCACAGGGGCTTGTAACGCAATAAACTGGCATCAAGATTTATACCGTCTCTGAACGGAAGGAAAGGGGTGTAACAAGTCAACATACAATATTTGTTTCAGGGCGAATTAAACAATGCTCATAAAATGATACTGCATGTCAAGCCAATAGATTTACCTACAAAATGAGACATCTATCACAAACATCGAAGCAGTACATTGAATCATTATTGCAATAAACTGCAATGCAAAAGGTCAGTATTGCCCACCATATTTTCCCATCTTTGCAGTTTCCTATGGGGATCTGCATCAGGGTAAGAAATGGCATCCTAAAGTTTTCGGCGTAACTGAAGGCATCCACATCCTAGCAGTGTTATAAGGGGGCAATTCCTTAAGGTTTTCCCCTATATCAAATGTAAATGAGAAGAAACTTTTAAAATTACTTATCTTGTTCTTGTAATTTTAAACCATTTGACCAAATTTCATGAAACAATTAAAAGTGGGATTATTTATATAAAATACAATATTCGTTTTGACTTGGGCCTTGTTAGGAAGTGTTTTGAGGGGATTGGTTTTTTGACCATCCAAGATGCCTTGTGCAAGAACTCCTGTTCCGACAGTTTCAGCATCAGCCTAATCCCTTGACATAGCGGGGTCTGACCTATGGTACAGCCCTGTCACCAGGGCTCCTTCACATACAGCCATTCTAAGCCTCGTATCTTAAACTACCTCTGAATTAAGTCGTGAGGATTATTCTGCCTGCAGCTTGTTTAGACTTGGCATCTACATGGCAGCAATCATGAGCTGCATCGGTCTGGTCAGACTAGCACGTTTCATTTACAATTCATTGTACTGTGATTACAAACATGTGTTTAGAGAATGATGCACAATATGAATATATCTTTTGTAACTTCTTCTAACATAGTAGTCAGACATGTTGTATCCAAAGAATCATTGTACTCTGAAAAAATTAATTATTCCTTATTGATTTTGCAGAAAAATGCGAAAATTATCATTAATTGTACAACTTGCAATACTGAAGGAATATTTGTGTACATGTATATGTATGGGAAGGTATACACTGGAGATGGCAATACGGGTCATCTATCACATTATTTCTCTCAATTTTGTTCCATGGCGCCAAACTTTGGCACCAAGTAATACATAGGACAAATCCTTGTCAGGTAGGCTGTATTCATGCGGCGCCATTGTGTGTATCCAGCAGACTGTATCACATGGGGCTGTATCTGATCTACATGTGTTATGTTCTGTCTACAGTGGCATCACTAACATGGAGTAATGTTTACGTATTGGATAAATATCATAAATATCAGTTTGACACTGCCTCTGTGCCATGTTTCCCGAGTCCTGATTTGTTTTGTCACATATGTCAACAGCAGTGCGTTTAAAGGTTTATGGTTTTGTTAGAGAATGTTTCCAGACAGTCAGACTGGTAGTGAAAATATGCAGTTCCAGCAAGTGCTTCAACAGACATGTGTAATTTCAAACATACAGAAAACTTTAAATTTGTGTATGAAAATGATCAGACATGTTTGACAAGCCTTTCTCCTTTCTTCCACTTGCAAGTTTGTGACTTTTGAGTTCATCATATGGCTTCAAGCTGGCCTTGTTTATGGCTGCCAGGTGGACATTATTACCATAAAGAATAATGACAACTATCAGCCAGTATGTGAACCAAGAAGTATTTAGAAAATCAGCTAGGTTCATGACTTACTTCTGTCCAGGTAGTGAAAGTTCTGAACACCTGTAAAATCATCATACAGTTTTTCTACTCTGAATGTGTATACTGTGATATCCCCAGTGGTGTATCCAACTCTCACATGTCAGTAGGACAGGGGGCCAGGTTGTCCTTAACACTGCATTTCCATGTACAGAGTTACTTCCCTTAGAAACCTAGGATCATGAGTTTGATTCCCAGATTTGCCCTGATTATGTTTCAAAGTTAGTCAACCACATAAAGTAATTCAGTCTAAGGTCTGCTTTACTTTAAGCTTTCCTTCCAAATGATAATCACATTCCCTGATATATCAATAGCTCCAATACTGTGCAGCATTTGAATCTACTCTGTTCCGATCAGCTTCTTGTAACTTGAGTCCTCATGAAGCATTGCTTTGATAAAAGGGGTCATGCGTGGCCATGTCATCATAGTGCCACAATATGTGTTGCTGGGTTGCATCCCCAAGGCACATCAGGAACCTATGATTATTGGTGTTTGAATCCAGGACCGCCTTGTTTATGTCTGGAGGTTTGTCAACAGTCAAGCATGATATTTTAGTCTTGGACCTGGTCACGTCAGACTTTACTCCTACGCCAACTGTCACACTGTGAGATAACTGGAATATCGGGAATACTGTGAGATAACTGGAATATCGGGAATACTGTGAGATAACTGGAATATTGGGAATACTGTGAGATAACTGGAATATCGGGAGTACTGTGAGATAACTGGAATATCAGGAATACTGTGAGTTAACTGGAATATTGGGAATACTGTGAGATAACTGGAATATCGGGAATACTGTGAGATAGCTGGAATATCAGGAATACTGTGAGATAACTGGAATATCAGGAATACTGTGAGATAGCTGGAATATCAGGAATACTGTGAGTTAACTGGAATATCAGGAATACTGCGAGATAACTGGAATATCAGGAATACTGTGAGATAGCTGGAATATCGGGAATACTGTGAGATAACTGGAATATCAGGAATACTGTGAGATAGCTGGAATCTCAGGAATACTGTGAGTTAACAGGAATATCAGGAATACTGCGAGATAACTGGAATATAGGGAATACTGTGAGATAGCTGGAATATCGGGAATACTGTGAGATAACTGGAATATCAGGAATACTGTGAGATAACTAGAATATCAGGATTACTGTGAGATAACTGGAATCTCAGGAATACTGTGAGTTAACAGGAATATCAGGAATACTGCGAGATAACTGGAATATAGGGAATACTGTGAGATAGCTGGAATATCGGGAATACTGTGAGATAACTGGAATATCAGGAATACTGTGAGATAACTAGAATATCAGGATTACTGTGAGATAGCTGGAATCTCGGGAATACTGTGAGTTAACTGGAATATTGGGAATACTGTGAGATAGCTGGAATATCGGGAATACTGTGAGTTAACTAGAATATCGGGAATACTGTGAGATAACTGGAATATCGGGAATACTGTGAGATAACTGGAATATCGTGAATACTGTGCGATAATTGGAATATCGGGAATACTGTGAGATAACTAGAATATCCGGAATACTGCGGGATAGCTGGAATATCGGGAATACTGTGAGTTAACTGGAATATTGGGAATACTGTGAGATCACTGGAATATCGGGAATACTATTCAAAGTAGCTTTTAACTTGATCACTCTCTCACTTTCTCACAAAAAAACTTACGTCCTTTTTAAGAAATCAGTCTGAAAATATTGTTGTCTCAATTCAAGAACAGTATAAAGATATTTACCCCTTTTCAATTCACGACTTTATACTGCATGTATATGTGAAAAACATTTCTGGTGATGTTTGTTTACCTTGTTGTGAAAACACAAGCAGCTTACTAGCACGTGAACTTGCAGTTGCGCACACTGTGTTGAGTGGTCCCATAAGGGCAGTACATTGGATACAGATTTATACCTTTTAAAGTTCCAGACTCCAGGGTCAGGAGACGCTTGCAGGGAGGCAACTTTCTTTGACAAGGTAATAGGCTTCTTTATGCTGTGTTCTGATACAGCACAGCCCATTGTCAAACTGTAGCTATTATAGCTTCATCATTTAGTGATACAGGGAGACAGAGTGGTTCAACGAGGGATCAGGTCACTGCACATCACTAAGCTGGTGATCAAAGGGAGAGGGTCAGAGGCATTACAATGTTCAAACAAAAGATTCTAAAAAATTGTACTTGTCAGCAGTGATGTCAGTGATTCCTGGATGCACTCAAAGCCAGTTTCAACTGTGAAAATCAGTGCATTGGCAGACTGCACTTTGTGGCACCATTTGTAGACCACCTTTTGGTTATCCTGCTGATGACTTTGTATTGTACTTTGCCCATTCTCTTTTGAGATTTTGATTGGCATATTCCATATTCTGTTTGCTTAATGGGTATATTCCTCTATTAACCATCCAGCTGGGGAGTATATGTCCCACATTGTCCAGCACTAGTAAGTATATCAGTATATCACATACTGCTACTGAGTATCATACGTTTTCTTATCACCTATTAGAGGTATATCTCTGCTGTGGTTAGTATTCCCCTGTATCATCCATGCTTCTGACTAGTGTGAATGTGTGAGGGATATATACCCTATATTGTCCATCTTGTGGCAAGTATATCCCCCATGTTGATCATCCTGCTGTTGAGTGTGCACAAATCAAGGGTATATACTCAATATTGCCCATCTCCTGGTCTGTATGTCCCTCAATAACCTTGCTATATGCATGTACCGGGAATATTTAGCCAATATTACCCACCCTGCAAGTTTTATCCCTTTCTAACCATGCAGGACCTTATTTTGTGATAGATGGGGACCCTATGCTGGAAACATGTAAAGCAATATATTATCTCCATGTCATTATACCACATGATTTCTAACAATTGTTATAATGTACATCATTTATGTGTGAAATGTATCTATATTTCTTGTACCTACTGTGTAAATATTTGTAGCTTATAGAATATTGCCACTGTTTCTTCATGGAATTCTATGCAATAAATATCTTATCTTATCTAAGAAGGATGGTGGGCTATGTAATCTTAAGCAGTAATAGCTGGAGTGCCGCTCAAGTAGGACTTCAAAACACTACTTTGACTGATGATGTTGGCCACAAGCTTGATGCTCTTATGTCCTGTATTGTGGCTTATCATCTGATGATGGCCGGTCAAGTTGGACTTCACATGTTTCTGTCCAGCCAAAATCTGATTATGATCAGCTGAGGGTTAGTGTTGACATGCATCTTGTATCTGCTATAAACAATGAAGTTCTGCTTTAAAGTTTACATGGGTTGGATGTGGTGTGAGGTCGGAAGTTGAATATGCGTAAAACTAAACTCACTCACTCACTCAATCACTCACTCACTTTTATGAAGATGCAGTCCTGTTCCTACAGATAAGAATCCAGTCCAAGGTGACATGCTTCCTTCTCTTGCAGATTGATTGCCATCAAAGATAGGAACTCTTTCTCCCCAAATAATTGATTTCAGAACTAATGTCTTGGCCTGACATGGAGCCAAAGTTGTGAGAATGAAGCCAGCAGGATTTGTGTTCATCCCGTGTGAAAGAGGGCAAAGGGGTGGGCTGAGGGGGAACCCGGAGATGACATTGAGACTTGGGGCCTAAAGTCCCCAAGGTACATTCCATCTTGATTTGGCAACAGCTGTATCCAGTTGTTGACAATAAAACTCAGGGCGAGAGTAATCAAACTGTGACCTTGGTTCTGGTGTAGAAGTGTCCAAGATTGATGGTATCAATAAGGGTGTGCATGAATAATTTATGAGCTATGATCCTTATTCATTGTAGATGGTGGCATACATACTAAACTGGGTCATATTCTTTCATGCTGTGCACTTGTATTCAGTCATTATGATGGTAGGCAAGAGCATTTCACATTATATGTACACATCCTGGGAGTCGAACCTGGACCCACAGCAAAGTGAACACTTTACCTCCTTATCTTTCAAAGAATGAATGATTCCATGTTACCAAAGAGATATCAAAGATATCATCTAGATACTGGTCACCTGTTGGATATCAAAGTAAACAATACTGTGTCATCTAGATTTTCCACCAAAATACATTAACGCAATATCATTGTGGGTATAGTATCAATTGTATACAATTGTACAAAACAAAAGTAGGATTAAAGGTGAATACCTGTATGTGGATAAGTCACAGTGTTCAGAGGTCTTGTTATAGAATACTTTGTAACAATCAATTACCTGTACACCTAGGCTGTACACCTCTGCACACAAAAATACCTCTACACAAAAATGTACACCTGTACACAGTACCTGTACACCTTTACACCTGTACACAATACCTGTACACCTTTACACCTCTACACAAAAACTGTATACCTGTACACCATTACACCTTTACATAATACCTGTACACCTGTACACAATACCTGTATACCTTTACACCTGTACACAATACCTGTACACAAAAACTGTGTACCTGTACACCATTACACCTTTACATAATACCTGTACACCTGTACACAATACCTTTACACCTGTACACAATACCTGTACACAAAAACTGTATACCTGTACACCTTTACACCTGTACACAAAAACTGTATACCTGTACACCTTTACACCTGTACACAAAAACTGTATACCTGTACACCTTTGCACCTGTACACAATACCTGTACACCTATATACCTCTACACAAAACAGTACACCTGTACACAATACCTGTACACCTATATACCTCTACACAAAACTGTAAAACTGTACACCTCTACAGAGTACCTGTACAAACATACCTGAGCAGCTTTACGCAATACCTTTTCACTTGTGTACAATACCTATACACCTGTACACAATGCCTGTTTGTTTAAGACCAGGGTTTATGAAATGTTCACAAATATGTATGTTATATTCTATAACAATATATATCAGATTATTAGTACACATGCTACAGCCAAATGTTGATAGTTAACCTTGAAATAATGTCCTCTCTACACACTGCAGCCGATTGATTTGAGTGATCTTTCCGATCATGTCTCGCTGTGAAAGGATTTGTATGATACAGAATAAGGAAGAAGGAGGGAATGTCATCCAGCGCTGTGGGAGAGACCAGCGTGTGGGGTTGACTTCTGGTGGAGAAGGTGAAACAGTTCACTTACCATTTCAGTCAAGATGCCAGTGGAAGCACCTCATATTCGAAAATTTATACGCTTGTTTAGGAATGCGTGGTTAATTTTGTGCCATTATTGACCCTTTTCCATAAAGAACTATAGCTTAAAGAACTATTTTTGAAACTTCAAATAATACTGTGAAAAAAGATGTCTGTAATTTGTAAAGATGCTTTCAGACATTGATTTAACACTTGACGCCAAATAGCACGGACATATTGATTCATTTCAACGTCCGGTGATGTTGAATTGCAATATGGTGGGTGATCACCTTACAGGTCTTTCATTTATTCTCTAAACTGATGTGATGTGGTGCTGATTGTCAGCACGAGCCACCTGCATGTGTTGTGTTCGGGGGTAGGTCGTGGGGTGATTACACCATAGCATGCTGCTTACTACACAGTTTGGCAGCACGAGCCACCTGCATGTGTTGTGTTCGGGGGGTGGTCGCGGGGTGATTACACCATAGCATGCTGCTTACTACACAGTTTGGCAGCACGAGCCACCTACATGTGTTGTGTTCGGGTGGTCGTAAGTGATTACACCCATAGCATGCTGCTTACTACACAGTTTGGCAGCAACGAGCCACCTGCATGTGTTGTGTTAGGGGTGGTCGCTGGGTGATTACACCATAGCATGCTGCTTACTACACAGTTTGGCAGCACGAGCTACCTACATGTGTTGTGTTGGGGTGGTCGTAGGTGATTACACCATAGCATGCTGCTTACTACACAGTTTGGCAGCACGAGCCACCTACATGTGTTGTGTTCGGGGTGGTCGTGGGTGATTACACCATAGCATGCTGCTTACTACACAGTTTGGCAGCACGAGCCACCTACATGTGTTGTGTTGGGGGTGGTGGTGGGGGTGATTACACCATAGCATGCTGCTTACTACACAGTTTGGCAGCACGGAGCCACCTACATGTGTTGTGTTCGGGTGGTCGTGGGGTGATTACACCATAGCATGCTGCTTACTACACAGTTTGGCAGCCACGAGCCACCTACATGTGTTGTGTTTGGGGGTGGTCGTAAGGGTGGTTACACCATAGCATGCTGCTTACTACACAGGTTTGGCAGCGACGAGCCACCCGCATGTGTTGTGTTCGGGGTGGTCGTAGGGGTGATTACACCATAGCATGCTGCTTACTACACAGTTTGGCAGCACGAGCCACCTGCATGTGTTGTGTTCGGGGTGGTGGGATTACACCATAGCATGCTGCTTACTACACAGTTTGGCAGCACGAGCCACCTACATGTGTTGTGTGTTGGGTGGTCGTGGGGTGATTACACCATAGCATGCTGCTTACTACACACAGTTTGGCAGCACGAGCCACCTACATGTGTTGTGTTCGGGTGGTCGTGGTGGTGGTTACACCATAGCATGCTGCTTACTACACAGTTTGGCAGCACGAGCCACCCGCATGTGTTGTGTTGGGGGTGGTCGTGGGTGATTACACCATAGCATGCCGCTTACTACACAGTTTGGCAGCACGAGCCACCTGCATGTGTTGTGTTCGGGGGGTGGTCGTGGGTGATTACACCATAGCATGCTGCTTACTACACAGTTTGGCAGCACGAGCCACCTACATGTGTTGTGTTCGGGGGGTGGTCGTGGGGTGATTACACCATAGCATGCTGCTTACTACACAGTTTGGCAGCAACGAGCCACCTACATGTGTTGTGTTTCGGGGTGGTCGGGGTGATTACACCATAGCATGCTGCTTACTACACAGTTTTGGCAGCACGAGCCACCTGCATGTGTTGTGTTTGGGGGTGGTCGGGGGGTGGTTACACCATAGCATGCTGCTTACTACACAGTTTGGCAGCACGGAGCCACCTACATGTGTTGTGTTCGGGGTGGTCGGGGTGATTACACCATAGCATGCTGCTTACTACACAGTTTGGCAGCAACGAGCCACCTACATGTGTTGTGTTCGGGTGGTCGGGGGGTGATTACACCATAGCATGCTGCTTACTACACAGTTTGGCAGCACGAGCCACCTACATGTGTTGTGTTCGGGGTGGTCGGGGTGATTACACCATAGCATGCTGCTTACTACACAGTTTGGCAGCACGAGCCACCTACATGTGTTGTGTTCGGGGGGTGGTCGCTGGGTGATTACACCATAGCATGCTGCTTACTACACAGTTTGGCAGCACGAGCCACCTGCATGTGTTGTGTTTGGGGGGTGGTCGTGGGGTGGTTACACCATAGCATGCTGCTTACTACACAGTTTGGCAGCACGAGCCACCTACATGTGTTGTGTTCGGGGGGTGGTCGTGGGGTGATTACACCATAGCATGCTGCTTACTACACAGTTTGGCAGCACGAGCCACCTGCATGTGTTGTGTTCGGGGGGTGGTCGTGGGGTGGTTACACCATAGCATGCTGCTTACTACACAGTTTGGCAGCACGAGCCACCTGCATGTGTTGTGTTTCGGGTGGTCGCTGGGTGATTACACCATAGCATGCTGCTTACTACACAGTTTGGCAGCACGAGCCACCTGCATGTGTTGTGTTCGGGGGGTGGTCGTGGGGTGGTTACACCATAGCATGCTGCTTACTACACAGTTTGGCAGCACGAGCCACCTGCATGTGTTGTGTTCGGGGGGTGGTCGTGGGGTGGTTACACCATAGCATGCTGCTTACTACACAGTTTGGCAGCACGAGCTACCTACATGTGTTGTGTTTGGGGGGTGGTCGTGGGGTGGTTACACCATAGCATGCTGCTTACTACACAGTTTGGCAGCACGAGCCACCTGCATGTGTTGTGTTCGGGTGGTCGTGGGGAATGATTACACCATAGCATGCTGCTTACTACACAGTTTGGCAGCACGAGCCACCTGCATGTGTTGTGTTCGGGGGGTGGTCGTGGGGTGATTACACCATAGCATGCTGCTTACTACACAGTTTGGCAGCACGAGCCACCTGCATGTGTTGTGTTCGGGGGGTGGTGGGGTGGTTACACCATAGCATGCTGCTTACTACACAGTTTGGCAGCACGGAGCCACCTACATGTGTTGTGTTAGTGGGGTGGTCGTGGGGTGATTACACCATAGCATGCTGCTTACTACACAGTTTGGCAGCACGAGCCACCTGCATGTGTTGTGTTCGGGGGGTGGTCGTGGGGTGGTTACACCATAGCATGCTGCTTACTACACAGTTTGGCAGCACGAGCCACCTGCATGTGTTGTGTTCGGGGGGTGGTCGTGGGGTGATTACACCATAGCATGCTGCTTACTACACAGTTTGGCAGCACGAGCCACCTACATGTGTTGTGTTTGGGGGGTGGTCGTGGGGTGGTTACACCATAGCATGCTGCTTACTACACAGTTTGGCAGCCACGAGCCACCTGCATGTGTTGTGTTCGGGGGGTGGTCGTGGGGTGATTACACCATAGCATGCTGCTTACTACACAGTTTGTCAGCACGAGCCACCTGCATGTGTTGTGTTCGGGGGGTGGTCGCGGGGTGATTACACCATAGCATGCTGCTTACTACACAGTTTGGCAGCACGAGCCACCTACATGTGTTGTGTTTGGGGGGTGGTCGTGGGGTGGTTACACCATAGCATGCTGCTTACTACACAGTTTGGCAGCACGAGCCACCTACATGTGTTGTGTTCGGGGGGTGGTCGTGGGGTGATTACACCATAGCATGCTGCTTACTACACAGTTTGGCAGCAGGAATATTTAGATATGTCACCAGCGTGGCTCAACCTATAATCATTAACCTATATTCTTGTAATATGGTCAGACTGCTTGCAGGAATGACATCATTAATAGAAGTAACACTTACATGTAATTGCCATTCTTAAAAGTTTCTGTAACCTGCATCCTGGCTTATGTGGCTTCCAAGTTCACCATTGAAATAGAGTACCGGTATAAAGAGTTCAAGTTGTCAAAGCTCAAAGGTATTTGACAAGAAAAATATGCGTGCGTATCTTATTTCATGTCATTAAAATATGCTGTATTGATTCTTTATGACAGCACATGTTGACATATTCATGAAATTATCAGACTACAAGCAGCAATTGTTTTATATATGTCTTTTTGTAGACATCCAATAATGAGCAGGCAGCTTTAAAGTCCTGCATGTATGTAGAGACGTTTCAAGACCTTCTTTTTACACTCAGTGTGTGATTATGGTTTTACGCCGCTTTCAGCAATATTCCAGCAGCATCACGGCGGGGGACACCAGAAATGGGCATCACACATTGTCTCCATGTGGAGAATGTAATTAGTGCTTTCAAATATGTGCTAATTTTACATAATGTTTTAAATGGTTTGTTTATTTGTATGACTGAACATGTACCCAATTAAATATGTTACAGGGTCATGGTTAGCTCAGCTGTCACAGTGTACTGGGCCTCGAGCCCAATGAAGGGGAAACCCACATTTAATGCACACACAAGTAGCTCTGGTACCAGTTTCCGTTTCATTCTTTAACTGGTTTCAGGACTTAAATTGCCCATTGCCTAAAGTGTTCACTGCAAGGGCTAAGATTTCACGGTAATCTAATTACTTAAGGATCTGGGAATTGATTTTCCTTACGCTTTCTCATGAGTGCCCACACAATAAAAATTGTAAAATCTTGACAAATAATTATTTAATTTCTGCTTTCATTTTTGTAATGAAATAGGTGGCCCAAAGTGACAGCAGTGGCGGCTGAACAGAAGGCCCACTGGTGCTTGTTTGGCTAGTAAATGAAGTATGCACTAAATATATGTTAAAGGGTACAGTACTATGACACACAATCGTGGACTAATGGGTCTGAATGGGCTACTGTATGCCCTAAATGTACAGTCGAGCACCGTTGTGTCGAACTATGATAACATAGTGATATGTGATGATATGCCCTGGTCGGATGTCTTTGAGTTCGGATAACTCGATATTTATTCTTGGTCCCATGAATATCGAGACAACGGTGCTCGACTGTATGTTAAAGAGTACAGTACTATGACACACAATCATGGACTACAGGCTCTGGATGGGCTACTGGCATTACGTGGAGATTCGTAAATTGATGGATGTTGTGTTTTGGATCATGGGCAGTTGTCACAATCATATTTTAGAATTCAAAGTACATATTGTATGTTTGTGTTCATTGCTGTGTGGGGGTGTTGGGGTACCCTAGTGGTTAAAGTGTTTGCTCATCACACCAAAGGCCCAGGTTCGATTCCCCACATGGGTACAATGTGTGAAGCCCATTTCTGGTGTTTCTGCCGTGATATTGCTGGAATATTGCATAAAACTAAACTCACTCATTGTTGTGTGCCCAATTTTGTCTTCTGATACCATGTTTCATACAACAAATGCTTACATTATGTCAGTTCTGTGAGTGTAGGGAGCAACCAGTGGGGCTAGATCTGGTGCCATCAATGATGACGTGATCCAGGCATATACACTTCACCAGCTTCTGGCCTGTCATGTGGCCAAAGGAATCTGTTGTGACAGTAGTCAAGATAGGTCTGTCCCTTGCTGGTGTTATATTCCCAGTATTTGAATACCTCATGAGACTACTGTAGCCAAGACAACATATTCCTACTTCCCGTCATGGCATACATGGCATCATGCATCCATCTCTATCTAGTCATAATGGAAACATATATTCTCCTGTTATGGGTTCATGGACATCTGTTGGCGTCTCGTTTATCGCAGGAACAATTGTAAAACATGTAACTAGCTCATAAAGGATAACCGCATTCTTAACACAAGCTGTCATTCAAGAGTTTGCAATGTCTGTATGACTGACTCGACATCCCTTGTTAGAGCCTTAGTGAGCTTTCAGTGTGAAAACATATGACCCCCGAAAAGATATGATCCGACGATATGAAATAAACATGAGGTTGTATCAGCCCACTATCACCAACAGTCAATGAATATACTAACAGATATTACATTCAGGTTAGTTGGCTGTAGAAATAGATCAGATAGAACAAATTGCCATAAGCGTGTACCTCTGAACATCATGAAGGTGACACATGGCAAAGACAACCAGGAACCAGTTTTTATGGAAATCAGCTATAATACGGTTTGCTTTGTTTCTTTGAAGGAAATTGACCACTCTAGAGTTAGGTAAATTTGTGTGTTTCTACAACGAGCCATTGGTCTGTGAAAAGACATGGCCTGCCAATGTTTGGTATAAAACTTTGTATTATATATGGGCATACAGTAATACTGGCCCGTAGCAACATGTGCTGGTATGATGTGTGCACATTAACATCCAACGAAATGCCTGACAAAGTTGTCAGAACTGTGCCTAAGTCATGTATGGGTCCTTATTTATTAAAGGCCATAACAATTTACAGATGAGAGAATGTGTAATACATGGTGGTATGTATCTTGATTATTGTAATACTGACGGAGTCCAATACTCATCACTGCTGTGTGACACACGGTCTGCAGGACATGCAGTAGTCAGTCAGAGCTTTCTGTTTATCATTGAATATAGCATTGTGATATTGAAATAATAATGGGGAACAGAGACAATACCCATATAAAATATTTTCTTTCATCTCTGATGTTCTCTTAAGTACCTCAAATTATGTCAGCATTCAAGGCAATATTATGTACCTAAGTCCCTCAACAACTCAAGAACTTTGGTAATCATAATCATCAAAAGGTTTTCATTTCAAGGTGTCCTAGCGCCCAATATACTTTGAAACATCTCTATATTCTGATTGTGCATCAAGTGTGTCCTAGGACAATTTTGTCTTTCCAACTGATTGGGGCACAAGAAACTATTCCATGGTTGTGCTTTCAAGGTGTCCAGGAGCTCTTCTGTCTTTCAGACTACACAGGGCACAAGAAACTATTCCATGGTTGTGCATCCAGGGTGTCCTAGGACAATTTTGTCTTTCAAACTGATCGTTGCACAAGAAAATATTCCATGGTTGTGCATTCAAGTTGTCCTTCAGCTCAATGCTCCTTAAAGAAATCTTGACACAAGAAACGTTTGAGGGTGCAGGATGAAAGTCAACAGATAGGGATCAAATTAGAGCTGCCTTTAGATATTGAAATTAGTATTGAACGACTGAAAACTCGTAATTCAATACATCTCTGAGAACTGATAGAACTATCGGGATTGAGAAAACATGATATCGGCCAGACAGGGGTTGCCCAATGGGACGTGGTACATCATTTCTGTGGGGCTGCCCCATGGTGCTTCTTCTTCCATCCAGCCCCAGTATTCATTGTATTACATGACAATGTTTGTGTAATCGCCTGCAACAAAGTTGCTGTACTCTTATAGCAGCAAGAAAATGTGCCAACAGGAAATGAATAATCCTACAAAGGATGGAATGGTCCCCAGGAAGGCTGATTAATTTTAGACAACAACAAACAGTGTTTCTGCTCATGTCAATGATGCAAGAAGCAGGCTGCGAGTGGTTTGAGGCTGGTAACACCAGGCTACAAAGCCAAGCACAATACCCTGAAGATCTATGGGATATGTTTTAACTTTCTCTTTGACAGTCTTCTCAATTGAACATTGTTAGTATGTTTACTGAGACAGGATCAAATCTCTGCTGAAAAGAGATAATCACCTCCATGGTTGTGAGTTTTTTAAACCTTAGGCAAATACCTCTGAAGGCAGCATTCAGCCGACTTAATTCTTTTTTATAAATCAAGATTTACAACATAGATATATTTCTCCAGAGGGGCCATTTGCAGGGACATTGGCTACCAGAAAGTGGGAGCTTACAATACATGGTCCTGGATGCTTGGGGTGGGGTGGGTGGAGGTGGGATAGCCATATGGTGAATGTGTTAGCTCATCACCTGCAGACCTTGGGGTGGGTTAGCCCTATGGTTAATGTGTTAGCTCATCACCTGCAGACCTTGGGGTGGGTTAGCCCTATGGTTAATGTGTTAGCTCATCACCTGCAGACCTTGGGGTGGGTTAGCTCTATGGTTCAAGGTGGTTAGACATTGGTTCATGGGTGTCATGTGTCAATCCCATTCCTGGTGCCATCTGGCTAGATATTGCTGGACTATTGCTAAAGGGGATGTGAAATCATCAGTAGGAACTGAGAAATATCTTGCTAAAACTAAACAGGAAAGTGAGAGTATGTTTTGAAACATGTTTCTCCCTACTAAGACAAGTTCATTAACCAAAGTAATCTTGTTTGTGTGGGAAGATAGATTTGGATACAATTCTTGGATTGGTGTCCAAATCTGGATGATTAATATGATTCTAGTGACTTCCTTGTGCTGTGTAGCTGATACGGTTGAGAGCCCATACATGGACACCAGCACTGATAGGGTCTGATTGTCTTGGACATGACAGGATATATGAAAATTATACCCCAGCTAATAACCAGCGGCAACCTAAGTCTAATGAAGGCGACCTTGTACTTGGTTGAACTACTACTGTAAATGCTGATCTA
Source organism: Haliotis rubra (assembly GCF_003918875.1). Classification (NCBI taxonomy): domain Eukaryota; kingdom Metazoa; phylum Mollusca; class Gastropoda; order Lepetellida; family Haliotidae; genus Haliotis; species Haliotis rubra. The sequence continues at coordinate 1,193,792 of NW_025766769.1, read as the reverse complement.
GTTGATGGTGTTGATAAACTAACCAACGTTGTTATGTTCGTCTCCAGCCTGCTAGATCAGACATTAATGGAGTTCCAGAATGTCTTTGGGCTGTTTATACTGGATACAGACGATGTAGATACAGGCTCCTTGACCTGTGTCATGGTGGTATTCAAGTCTTACATCATCCACACTCCTTCCAATAGAGCTACAGTGCATGATAAAACAGCTATGTATTTGACGTTTCTGTGTGATCAGGATTTGAATCCTGTATATGTTTTATAATAGCTGGTCAGAAGCGAGTCATGCTGGTAGGTCTAACCAGTGGGGGAAAAATAAGTCTTCCAGCATTAGGCTGTGATATACAAATCTGAATTACACACCATAATATTATGAGGAAAAACCATGCTTAGAATAGAAAATATTAATTTGTTTTGGGTAAATATTTTATATAACTCAGATGTTTCTATTTTTCACAGAATAAAAACTAAGAAATGCTTTCCTGGATTGAATGTTCAAAGCCACTATAACAGAAACAATTATGTTAAATTTTCAGCCTGAAAAATAAATGGATTTGAGATTTTCATTTTTTCTATTTTTCAAATTGGTGTTTTTCAGGATAATGGTTAAGTTTCATTCTGGAAATGTCAAGATAAAAGGCATTTCAGTTAGGGCAATAAAACAAATTATATTTGAATTAAACTCTTTGTAGAAGTTAGAAATATTTCAGGTTTAGTGGCCATGGTTTACGTGGTTAGTTGGAAAACCTGTTCATTCTGTATTCAGAGTTATGATTGAAGCAGGATCCTGGGGCACGAGAGGTTTATTGTTCAGCAATATCATTGAAATCATGTCTTTTACTCAGATAGGATGCCTCTCATCTTCTGTGAGAACTCTTCCATAGGAGGTCATCTTAGGTTAGCTTTCTAATCAACCAATCAGGAATGAGGATTATAAATTCTCTGTATGAGTGAACAAAATTTTCAGGTCAGCATATCTGATATATTTAGCTGAAAAACAAACTGACTCAACAAGCTTCAAATGGTAATAATTAATGTGACATTATAGTTGGTTCAAACTTAACCCTTGCAATTCTGGTCCCTATTGCATTAACAACCAAATTAGTACCATCGAAGGAGTATTTGTGTTCAGGTTTTCTGTCATACACTTTTTGCAAGTAGCTGTTGCAGGAATGAACCCATTCATCCGTTATTCTGATTGGACAGTCATAGTTTGCTCTGTTCCCCTGGATGTGTTCCCTGGTCTCCACTAAGACAGGTGCTGTATACATGATCATATATACTGGTACATAAATTGATTTTGGTAGTATTCGAGTCATTCCCTGTTCTTTCACTTTAAACACATGGTTCATATTGAACCCATCATTATACTGTTTAATTCTATTTAAACTTACAGATTGATATTGAATTATATTGTAGTTGAAAGAATGTGATATCTTTCTTACAATCCTACTATCTCCATTCAACGTATTGCAAATATTATATCTGGAGGTACACATTCTCAGTAAAATAAAGATTTTACCACTTTTGGGTTTCAAATCCCGGATGGGACTCAGCCTTAAAAGAACAAAAAAAACAAACCAAGCAAACCACACACACACTAGAATCTGTAGTTTACAGAGAAAGTGTAATTCCAAATATATGCTACATTTGACCACTTTCTATATGGCCTCTTGTATTCATACTCCATGAAACTGTTTGTCAAATGAATTGTAAAGCTGATGGAGGCTAATTACAGTGACACAGCTCTTGATGTGTTTGTTTAGGTTAATGGTTACTGACATGAAGCCTCTTGTTAATCATGTTTAGATGTAAGTTTCCCAGTGTTCATTTGGCACTATGTCATAAGTAGGGCTGATAATTCAGGCTTATATTCCTACACTGTTGAATTACTTCCATTAATAAATATATGTCTTATGTCAGTAAGTCTCAGAATGGTGTTAGTTATTGAGAGATTATCATTATTTGAACTCTTGATAATTTTGTCTTGTCTTTTTGTGTAAGCAATTTAAGTTAAAATGTGTTTTGCCATCAAATCTCAAAAAACCTGATTCTTCAGAAAATAGCTTTTCTGATACAACACCTTCACATCTTGAAGGCTGTGTCAGTATGCCAGAGTGAGTGTGTTAAGGCTGTTAGAACCTGGGCCCAGCAAACCACCCAGTGGTTTATAGTATCATATCTCCAACATCCACATATTCCCCTAAAATATTGTGTGGTTGAATTTAAGATTTAACTACTTGCAGTTACAAATTACCCTTAAGCAATCACTCGGGATATATAATGAGTACCTCATACCTGGTACCTGGTACCGCATACCTCATACCCCATACCTTCTACCTTATTAGTTATTTATTAACTGTTAGTGTATATCTGTTGTGTTCAATCAGTGGCACAACAGTAAAGAAAGAAGTGAGTGAATGGCTCTTTTAACAAGAATCCTGCACTGTCATGATGGGTCACCAAAAAGGGCTTCATACATGTAGACATGTAGGGAATCGAATACGAGTCTCTGGTGTGATCAGAGAATGCTGTAACTACTGGGCTACCCTCATCATAATACCATGTGAGGATAAAGTTTCTGTGAAGCGAGGTGTTTGAGAAAGGAAATATGATTATATTTCCCATGTAATCAAGCAATTGAAACTGCTTCCGTTAAATGCTGTTTACCAGTTACACACATCAGTGTGAAGGTCATGGGTTTCGTAAATCTAAACCCAGTCAAGGACCTATGCTGCTTTACTGAGGCTTCCACGGTGTAATACTCTGAGTGCAGTGACGGACAAAGGGCCGCCATGCAGTTCACCTGGGATGTTTAAGTTCCACCTGTCTGGTCTTTGCACAGAGTGATTCCTGTGCTCACTTCCAGTAATCATGCAGCTTTCCTGTGCTAGACAGTGGACATTATAACCTATGCACAGAGTGATTCCTGTGCTCACTTCCAGTCATCATGCAGTTTTCCTGTGCTAGACAGTGGACATCCTAACCTATGCACAGAGTGATTCCTGTGCTCACTTCCAGTCATCATGCAGCTTTCCTGTGCTAGACAGTGGACATCCTAACCTATGCACAGAGTGATTCCTGTGCTCACTTCCAGTCATCATGCAGTTTTCCTGTGCTAGACAGTGGACATCCTAACCTATGCACAGAGTGATTCCTGTGCTCACTTCCAGTCATCATGCAGCTTTCCTGTGCTAGACAGTGGACATCCTAACCTATGCACAGAGTGATTCCTGTGCTCACTTCCAGTCATCATGCAGCTTTCCTGTGCTAGACAGTGGACATCCTAACCTATGCACAGAGTGATTCCTGTGCTCACTTCCAGTCATCATGCAGCTTTCCTGTGCTAGACAGTGGACATCCTAACCTATGAGTGGGATCCCAATACCCTGTCATGTCAACACTAAGAGGGTAAATTTTCAACCATTGATTGATTGATTGTTGTTTAACACCGCACTCAGCAATATTCCAGCTATATCACGGTGGTCTGTAAATAAATGAGTCTGGACCAGACAATCCAGTCATCAACATCATGAGCATCGATCTACGCAATTGGGACATGATGACATGTGTCAACCAAGTCAGCAAGCCTGACCATCAATCCCATTAGTTGCCTCTTACGACAAGCATGACAAAAATGTCATTGAAATACTACTGTAAACTATTTCTCTACCTTGCTTTGATGTTGTGAAGTGCTCTTATACCTGAGGATGTAAGTATGTCTGCTTGCCGTACATTAAAACCCACTGTTTCATTTTACATTTTTAGATACTCTGCCTTGATATTTTCGAATATGAATCAGCTTCGTGATCAATTTCTAAGTTGTTGACATTGTTGGCACTGTTAGTGCTAAATGGGAATATTTCTTTCCGCATCAATTTCAATTCAGCAGGTGTTTCTGCATTTCATGTATTTTCTGTGTTGTATGAGACAGTTATCCTAACAACTAACATGAGTTCAGTGTGGGCTCTGTTCTGTTTATTGGTAGTTTTTATGGGACAAAAATACAATGTTTCTCTTTATTATTCTTTTGTTTGTTTATCATGTCCCTGTCAATGTTTTATGTAGGCAGCCTTAACATGAATACACCCCACATGTCATAAATACCAGTTCAAAACGCTTTCCTAAGGACTACTCTTAACAGTTTGTTATTTTGTGTGTAGAAATATCCATGTAACAACAAAACACGTCTGGTGTGGATAATGAGAACACAACAAAGCTCTCCCAGACCCCAAGCTCACTCAGTTGGAATCACACAACATCTTGATTGAGAAGGGACAGCTGTGATTGATGATCGGTACCGATGTGTGTCCGAATCTTTAGATTTCATCATAAGAAGACTATATTCCACACAACAACTGTTGTGTTCTGTTTGTCGTATTAGTTTTCTTGTAAACTATAAATATGTATTGATATTATCTGTCAACACAAGTCATTAATCACAGCCATGTTAGGGCATGGTTTCTTGGAAGAAAATAGTTTGCTTTCCTCACAACCGACCTTACATATCTGAACAGAATCACAAAAAATTGGATTCTGCTGTCCAACTTTCTTCTCTTTTGACAATGAAGAAGCCGGAGGGAAGATACTGCTTGCAAGATAACAGCTCTGAAGATGAAGACAACTGTACTGTTTCTGACCAAACTGAAACATTGTGTTCAGCAAGGCAGTATTAGTGTCTGTAATAGCTGGCAGTTTTCATGCAGATCCTGCCAACCCCAGAAAATGGGAACAAATTAGAAAGTGCAACAGTGGTGAATGAGTTTATATGTTGCTTTACACTTTTACCAACAGGCTGCCATGCCACCCCTTAAAGTCCAGCACTGATCATGTATATCACATTTTTGTGTACACTGAAAGAAACAAGTATCTGTGCTTCACAGAAAACTCCATGAAATTTTATTTATTCTGAAATTAGATAAAGCGTCTTTCAGTACATGTTCCTGAAGACCTTACCCCTTGACTGTTGTGATTGCCAATATATGTCAGAATGCATGGCACACAATTTGTATGTTGTGTTTCTGTTGAGAGCACGATACTCCAGCTCATCATACACATTCTCTAAGTGTTCAGCACACAATGACTGTTTAACTATCAGCTACAGTGACAACCCTCTTCTTTAATCATAGATAATACCTTGCCTTGGCTTGCTGAAAATCAGTATCTCCCAGCCACAGGTATGCTGTAAACAGGTGTTGAAACAAAGCAGATATAAAGTTCATCAGAACAGAACTCGTACCTTGCCTTTGGAGATGTACTCTACAGCATGGCAACATAGCTCAGTCGTCCACATGTGATATCATGTCCGCAGGACAACCATATTCAGTTGGTGCATAAACAGAGTCTACATAAAACCGTTTGGACAATTAACCTTATGGGTTTTTTCTGCACATAAAGTGCTGCCATTTTGCCAAAGAAGAGAGAATGAACTAACCTGTGTTTTTGGTTTTTTTAAGGTACTGCCTTTGTTTTGCATATATTTTCATGATGTATTTATTTGCTCAGCTGTAGGAGTGATATTTTATGGTTCCACCTCTATTTCTTGTAACATTGCTAATTTGGTTACTAAATATTCTAACCCATTCATGATTCAAATTTCTTTATCCAATCTTTCATCATCACCCTACCATTGTCATGTAAAATGTTCAGGCATGTAAACACTGACAATATTAGAGTATTTATTTGTGAACAAAGAGGCCAATCTTTCAAAATTGATGGGACTATAAAACATTTCTAGTTTCTTATATTTTCAGAAATTGATAGAAAGTCAAACAAAATGAGAAAGTAAAGTTTGAAGTAAGCTCCTGCAGTATGAGGATATGAACCATATTAGCATGAGTGATATGTCAGTTATCACATGTCATACTGATTGACTAATGTGACCCTTTGTCTACTTTACAGTCGCTATATTAGCTAGGGCTGCCACAGCTGTCTGTTCATGAATATTACCAACACTTGCTGCCTGATGTCATCCCACAACTGCAGGATGTTTCTGACAATGGAAGACGCAACATTGTACCTGGCAGCTGTGGGGCTTCTGTGTGTAACAGTGTGTAACAATTACTGCAACACTGTAACAAACTAACACAAGCGTGACAATGGTATTATGTAGATTATGTATCAACAAGGAATCCTTTCATGCACTACAACAACTGGGTGGCAAACTATTTGTTTATTCAATAGGGTTTATTATGAATAATTTCCCCAAGTATTTAACTAACACAGGTATATTTAGAACACTATGAACAATGTTGGTTTCAGTCATTTCCTGTTCTACAACTACACTGCCATGTGACTACATCCCCTACATCCTGGTGCTTGATGTGATATACACAGTAGTCTCTTTCTTCCTGTGATGAACTGGTACTCAGGCACTGTCGTCCTCTCATAATGGTGGTAAACTTTACAACATATATCATGCATTTTGGGCTGGAAATAAAATTAAACCAAACAACTAACAAAGTATCAGGACTTTTGAGAACTCCCACTCTAAGTGTGACATGTTATAAATATTTGTTAAGAACGTAGGAATGCAAGTAGTCTAAATCAGTTAGCCACACACTTCGTACACAAATTAGGAAACTGTTACAAGTAGAAAAAGTGTGTTCAGAAAGTTATATCGACACAGACACATTTAAAAGAAAAAAGTGATACTTGTTTGATACATTATCCATTTTCTATATTTCACTTTGTTACTTCCCTTACTTAGTGAATTCATAAACTCCCTGGTCGTTTCATTATTGTAACAACTGTTTGAATATTTTTCATTATTCTAGGGGTTTCATAAACTGATAAACTAACCACAAAACAACAGTGTATAAATAAAAAGGACAAAAACCCTTTCTGCATTCATTAGAAATTTCTGCTAAACGAAAAGTCAAGCATGTTTTATGAATCACTATGAGACACTAATAATACCCGGTGTTCATGATAAGGTTGGTGTCAACCATATCATACCAAAAATAAATTGTTCACAGACAGGGGTTGACAAAATTGAAATACCGCTACGTGAATTTCCTTTACTACTACCCATAAACCCCAACTATTGCAAACAGACTATGTACAGCAGTTGCCATGGAAATACTTCAATGGCAATATTCTTCATCTGTTAACTTTTGATTTAGATGATAGTGAATCCATGTTATTTAAGTATCACTCACTCACTCACTCACTCACTCACTCACTCACTCACTCACTCACTCACTCACTCACTCACTCACTCACTCACTCACTCACTCACTCACTCACTCACTCACTCACTCACTCACTCACTCACTCACTCACTCACTCTTGAAACAATTTGTTTATGTATTTAATGTCTACTGGCCACCCGATACCCACTTAAGGGATGAACGTGTATGTCCTTCAATAGTTATACAACCTTGACGCATGACCACAGAAGAACCACGCTATGGTCATAAAAAAGATGTTTTGACTTTTAGGTACTTTAAAACTTGAAAGAATTTGAATGACAATTGTTACATATTAACAGAACCATTATCAGTCTCCAATGATCCTGATGAGACATAACACACCCTAGCCACTGGTGTACGGCTTCCTACATTTCCAGGAACTAGTTCCACATGCGTTGTCAGTTCCAGGTTTGTGGAGGCCGCCACACTTTTGTTGATACAGATGAGGATGACCCTCAAACGACAGGATGGTGGCTCCAACTGAATTCTTTTTCACTTAGATTCGCATAAAACAAACCCAAAAACATCACCAGGGCAGAGATGTTGAGAGGTGTCATGACCTTCCTCATATTAAAATAATCGTAAAATGTCAGTACTGATTTCAAATATGTGATATTTAACTAAATTTTCACCTAGACATTTGATATGGATATGGTGCAGGGTCATGGTTGTCTCAGCTGTCATAGGTTGCTGTGGCAGAGATGCCAACCCATAGGATTTTATCGTATTCCTTACGAAAACCAACTCTTAATCATCATCGTTATGTCTGCAATTTTTGAAGGATACAAACTGTTTCTTCTCCTGAGAGCCATTATGTGATACACAAGTGACAGTCAGATCGGGGAATATGAGATAGGCAAACTGTGCTCACCCTTCTTCGTATTCCAGTAGAAGGGTCAGGTTGTTGTTGCATGTCTCTTTATCCTTCTTTGATACATACAATTTGTATTGCTCAAGACTGACAAGTTATTTTTGTGTGCATTAACATCACTTTATGATATAAGTTATCTCTGCTTTCATCTGGGAATAGTTTTCGGTCTTATGCGGAAGCAGAATTCTTGGATTTACTTGCCACTATTTCCCCCTTCAGCCCCAGCCCCTAGGCACCACCAGGTATCCAACAGCAGTGCTACTCAATTTTGAACACATCCAGTCTGATCCTTCAGTGCCTCTCAGTAGCAGACATGGATCTGGCGAGTCTACTTAATCTGTGTAGCAGCATTCTCCAGGTGTCAGGGAAATACTTCTGTCAAATGTGAGAAGCTTCCTTGAATTGTGTGAAATACTGGAGAGGATCTTAATCTTGAGTTACTTAAAGAATAATTCAAACTGCATTTCTTCATCCTACCCTCCAAATGAAATTTTTCAAATCTTTGATGCAGAAGGGGGTCTTAATGTAATATTTCAACATCCCCCAAAATGCAATAAGGTTTTGAGTAATAACATAGGATACCGCTGTGAAAACACTAACTGAAATTGACCAATTTTTCAGTTCTGTGGAACAGGCCCTTTAATTAGGGAGATCTATCGGAACATTCAATAAAATGCTCAAGGATGACCTGTTTAAACACAAGAAGAGGAGAGAAGGGTTTATTCACCTCTCCGCTCAGTTTCCTGCATGCTTGCTTAAACATAATTTTCTTCGATAAATTTGTTTTCCATCAATACTTTCCTTAAATTCTCATCTTTGAGGTTTTCGACTTGGCTGCAATTTTCTTCAAAGGAACTATAACAGTGTCCTAGCAGCTTCTCCAGCTGTGGAGGGCTGAACAGGGCGGAGTTTAATGGAGATAACAGCAGCCCTCTCACATGGGTCAGAGACCCTCTATCTGGGCAGCCCATACAGGTCCATGTTGTGTGTATTTATCTGAAGAGGTGTGTCAACAGGACATACTGCTACTACTACTACTACTACTACCACTACTACCACTACTACTACCACTACTACTACCGCTACTGCTACTACTACTACTAAACTGTGAAGACCTGGAGGCTCAGTAACTTGGTTGACATCATATCCCAATTGCGTAGATTGATGCTCATGATGTTGATCACTGGATTGTCTGATCCAGACTGGATTATTTACTGACCACAGCATATATCTGAAATATTGCTGAGCGCAGCGTTAACAAACTACTACCACCACTACTACTGTATCTACAACTACTACTACTTCTGCTACTACATTGATTGCAGTATCTCCACTAAATCCATACCATGGATAAACATTTATATTTTAAAAGCTTTATGCTACTTATCCAATAAATATAAATTCATGTATTTCAAAGTAGTTATTTTTTAAATATTTTGATGTATGCTGTTTGATGGTTTCTGTTAATGAACCTTTCTGTCTATTACCATGGCAACAGTTATACATTGCCTCCTGCTTCTTGGCCAAGAAAATATAGATACATAATAAATTGTTTGTTACTTTATCTAAATGCCAATGACAATAAACACTGTATAAGGATATTTTCAGTCATTCGATATACAATTATACAGTCTGTTAGCCAGCATGAGACAGCTGAGCATCAGCTGGTCAGTTGTGTGTACCGAGCAGGGCCAGTTGGGATAATACAGTAAACATGGAGACATAAATATGTATGCAGCAGCTGGCTAATCACACAGCTGAATTAAATAAACAATAACATGATTTTATATTGGCTCAACAAGTTTTGCACACATGTCCATAAATCTAAACAAAGAAGGCCAACTAGCAGACAACTGTTGACAGTATTTAGATTTCAAATGTACACCAAATGGCGCAGTGAAAGGTGAAATAGTAATGAGTCAAAATTGGGTCTGGTGTGTTTATTTTGAAAACATCTTGGTAAATGTGAAAATCTTAATCAATTTAATGCAAACAATTAATTAGTCATTGGTAATATCTGATGTTTTGGGCTTTTAAATGACTAGGAAAATATCTTGAGTGGCATGTAGAAGTTGGTATTCAAGTATAAGACAAAATATTATGGATGTCAAATTCTTCTTTATTGCATACACAACTTTTGATGGCTTTTCCTTGCCCCTTTGTAAGGTGAAGAAGTTGACATCCATAATAATTTGTCTAATATTAGGAAAATATCATCTATGTTGAAAATGTGCAAGAGAAATCCCCTATATTTTCATGTGAATTTGCCCTTTAAGTTATCTGCAATACACACCTTTTTTAAGGTTTATACCTCCAATAACAGTATTACGTCTATTCTTAAACAGTATCACTACTTGTAGACAGAACACTGTAGCATGACTAATTACTCCATTGGGAGTATCTAATCAGTGACCTGACACAGCTGTGTCACAGTCACGTCTATTGCTCTGATTCGATTCCTGGCTGTGAGATCTGAACACACCTCCCAATCTGGAGGAACACTCAGTTAGTTCTTGAGCCCATCACGTTGAGATCTGAACACACCTCCCAATCTGGAGGAACACTCAGTTAGTTCTTGAGCCCATCACGTTGAGATCTGAACACACCTCCCAATCTGGAGGAACACTCAGTTAGTTCTTGAGCCCATCACGTTGAGATCTGAACACACCTCCCAATCTGGAGGAACACTCAGTTAGTTCTTGAGCCCATCATGTTGAGATCTGAACACACCTCCCAATCTGGAGGAACACTCAGCTAGTTCTTGAGCCCATCACGTTGAGATCTGAACACACCTCCCAATCTGGAGGAACACTCAGTTAGTTCTTGAGCCCATCACGTTGAGATCTGAACACACCTCCCAATCTGGAGGAACACTCAGTTAGTTCTTGAGCCCATCACGTTGAGATCTGAACACACCTCCCAATCTGGAGGAACACTCAGTTAGTTCTTGAGCCCATCACGTTGAGATCTGAACACACCTCCCAATCTGGAGGAACACTCAGTTAGTTCTTGAGCCCATCACGTTGAGATCTGAACACACCTCCCAATCTGGAGGAACACTCAGTTGGTTCTCTGGAGCCCATCACGTTGAGCCCATCTGAACAACACCTCCCAATCTGGAGGAACACTCAGTTGGTTCTTGAGCCCATCACGTTGAGATCTGAACACACCTCCCAATCTGGAGGAACACTCAGTTGTTTCTTGAGCCCATCTTGAGCGAGATCTGAACACACCTCCCAATCTGGAGGAACACTCAGTTAGTTCTTGAGCCCATCACGTTGAGATCTGAACACACCTCCCAATCTGGAGGAACACTCAGTTAGTTCTTGAGCCCATCACGTTGAGATCTGAACACACCTCCCAATCTGGAGGAACACTCAGTTAGTTCTTGAGCCCATCACGTTGAGATCTGAACACACCTCCCAATCTGGAGGAACACTCAGTTAGTTCTTGAGCCCATCACATGTCAGGTTTCTGAAGCAGCTTTTCTTCAAATGTGAAAAATGAACCCCACAAAATAATACACACATTCTTCCGCTGATACTCTTGTTTATGTGTAGATGTCACACTGTATAGAAGCACCAGGGTGTCTCAACTATCCACAAAAATATGATGGTGCCAGTGTACTTTCCACTTTCCAAACTTGTCATGTTCACCTTCAAGATAGAGTCATCAGAATATGCTGGTTTCAATGCTTTGTTATTCATGCCCAGAGTTAAGCAGCATCAGTGCTGTTTAGCTGATTACAAAGTGCACCTGACATCACCTGCTGTGGAGGTCTCTAAAGATCTTCCCACTAAAAGGTATGATGTCACAAAAAAGCTTGTTCTTTAATGAGATTGTGCTCTGACTAGTAAATTCCCAGATGGCCTAATTTGTTATGATAGAATAGATCAGTAAGTGTCGGCATTTTATAAACAACAAGAGTATGATAGTGAAAGCACTGTTCCATATCGGGAATGAGCTGTTAGTCAACTGGCTGGGGAAACATCTCTGTTAAATACAATGAGTGCTCATTATGTACAGTGATTAGGGGAAGTGTTTTCTCTGCCTCGGGTTATCGAACACAGAGACGGTGGCTGCGCTGGCGGAGTGGGAGGACCACCAGAAGACAAACCTGCCACTTTGCACCTGTACCTGGTGAAGTGAGGTGAAATCAGATTTACTGGGAGGGGTGCTTGTGTGTACTGAAACCATGCCAACCCAAACTCAGTTTGTTATGACGAGGCTGGGAATCAAACCAGCAATCTCAAGCCAATAAATCACTTCCTTCTACTCTGCATCGGCCATACACAGCAGTGTGTGTAATGATGAGCTGTATAATCAGCAAATTGTCTAAAAGGCAAATCAGCCTGGATTTGTTGCTCAAGGAAAGCAGCACATGAAGAAAAACAGTGTGGTTTACTCTAAGTAGTTTTAGGGAAACCTGCACATCAAGGTTCAAGTGGCTGTAGCCAAGTGGTAAAAGTGTTCACTCATCATGCCAAAGACCCGGGTTCAATTTATCACATGGGTACATTGTGTGAAGCACATTTCTGGTGTCTTGATATTGATGGAATATTGCTAAAAAGTGGCGTAACTCACTCTCACTCTGTCTCACTCAGGGTTTGACTGTGCATGTCTCCATGGACCCCCACGGTGTCTGACCATGTCATAACTAATCTACCACACTGAGGGACCATGTTCCAAGATGTGTTGCCCACAGTCCATCTAGGTGACATTGTGTGGGGGAGCCCACAGTGTCTGACCATGTCATAACTAATCTACCACACTGAGGGACCATGTTCCAAGATGTGTTGCCCACAGTCCATCTAGGTGACATTGTGTGGGGGATACAACATAAGTACTTGGTGACATGAGACTCGGACTAACCATCTCAACAATTAGATGCCAGCCTGCAAGTGTGCCAACCTTATTAACCATGGCCAACATTCCAATCACTTTCATATGTAAAATGTTTGAACAACATTGTCCTGCTTACTATAATGAAACACACATTCCCCAACTCTGTGTTTAACAGTGATCAGACGGTATGCAACTGTCCTTATGAAATGCATGCCCCTGGTCAAGTATACAGTTGATATCGAACCAACTCAAACACATTAATCATAGACATAAATAGTATTTGTCCATGTCAATTAGGAGCAATCAGAACCTAAAATGAAATGCTAGCAGATCATACAGTAATGAACAAAACGATGTATTGAATAAATCACAGATATACTCATTCATAGCTGTTTGTCTTGTTTGTAGACAGTGTATGAATTAATTTTGAAAATTCACTGGCCAGGAGGGCTGGTTCAGTAAACATGTTGCTAGCCCACATCATACTTCACTGGCCCTGCAAAATATCAATATCAAAACACACATCGGTCAGAATTGGTGAGATGTTAGGTAATTGAAAATGTTAAATGTTACGTTAAATTTTGTATTGTAATGGTTCCTAACCTCTTTGGTGCAATGCTATTAACATTTTTCATATAGCGATATTCATGTGACAAGAGATAATAAATATCACGAAATGTTTGCGGACGGATTTTAAAGTCCTTAATAATCCCTTAATAATAATCATCATCATCATCATCATGTAAAGAACAAATGTTCTGAGATTTTCCGCTAGCCAATCAGGATATCTTTAACCGTATATTACTGGCCCGATTTACAATCAGCTAGCATCTGGCTAGTGGGCCAGTAGCTATTTCCAACGCTGTTTGTAAATATGGCATTGCTAAATCCACACGGCTTTATCCATGTTGTCATGGCCAAAGGACTGCAGTTTATAAGAATCCCATGAGCAACACACATTTTTCAAATGGAAAATGTAGTTTTGTGTTTGTGAGCTAGTTACAGAAAGACAAATACAATTCAGCAGTCCAAGCTGAAAGTCTCACTACTAAACATAATTAAAACTGATTTTACAGATTTCAGTGTTTCAATAATTTGAATCAAGTTTGTTGGAACCATCAACTGGACCAAGCCAAGCCTCCCAGTAAACAGTGCCATGAGAGATGATTGACGACCTCAGTGCTAACATGATTTACATATGGCTGAAGCTGATCACTACATGACATCCATTATAGTGTCACGCCTGTTAGAATGTGAGCATCCCGTCTGGTATATTTACATCTCCTGTTGGCATGTTTATCAGACATGATAGTCTATAAGTGGCTGTTACCATTGATCTCAGGCATCTTACAATGGCTGTCTGACCAAGTGTGCCTTCTGACATCTAACATCAGATTACAGCGTCTGCCAAACATGCTCTCAAATGTAAATTTAAAGCTAATCAGGTGACGATGCTATCTCCTATCAGTTAGAACTTTGAATTGACAGAATTCTTTCATCCTGAAAGTTGCCGTCTGCTTATTGATTGAAGCAGAAGATGTCTGGGAGTTCATCTCTCACTTTGATGTCTCCCAAATTTTAACATCATAATGAGGACCTATAAGGCTTCAAAGATGTCGAGCGATCAGTAAAGGGGGACACATGTATAAGTGATAGTTCTTACTCTTCTTACATGGTGGTTGAAAAAGTTTATATGTTGATTTTGGCAAATGCTAGAGCTTTATGTTGTAAAGAAGCCCTGAGTAGAGTCAGCTCATATTTCTGTGTAAAGATTAAGTCCTGCACTAGTTGTTTGATTGGTGACCAACTTTGTCGTACAAAGCTCCCCAGGCATCAAACAGGACCGAAGACTTGGCATTTGCGAATGTTTCTTTATTACCTTCTCTCCTTCAATTTAGCATGAAACCGTATAAAGCAGATGAGCTTATGTCTCAAGATGAGGTGATTTATGGCGTGAGTACTAGTGATATTTTCCAATTCACTCAACAGCTATTTGGAATAAGAAACAAACTGAATTAAATATGAAATCAAGTTTTGTTGGATTTTTTTTTCATTTATATTTAACTCATGTCCAGCCATGTGTTGTTTTCAAGGAAATTCGCGAGAAACTAAAACTGTATCTGGAAATATTTAATCACTGAACTATCAGGGATTGCATTATAACATGGTTTCCAGCAATACTTGAGGATAAAACAATCTGCTGCTTGTGAACAAACATTGTAACCACCCTGCCACCCTTGGTGCCCAGACATATGTTGTGGGATAGAACCTTCTGTACTGCTTGTGAACAAACACTGTAACCACCTGGCCACTTTTGGTGCCCAGACATATATTGTGGGGATAGAACCTTCTGTACTGCTACTGAACAAACACTGTAACCACCCTGCCACCCTTGGTACCCAGACATATATTGTGGGGATAGAACCTTCTGTAATGCTTGTGAACAAACACTGTAACCACCCTGCCACCCTTGGTGCCCAGACATATATTGTGGGGATAGAACCTTCTGTACTGCTAGTGAACAAACACTGTAACCACCCTGCCACCCTTGGTGCCCAGACATATATTGTGGGGATAGAACCTTCTGTACTGCTTGTGAACAAACACTGTAACCACCCTGCCACCCTTGGTACCCAGACCTATGTTGTGGGGATAGAACCTTCTGTACTGCTAGTGAACAAACACTGTAACCACCTGGCCACTTTTGGTGCCCAGACATATATTGTGGGGATAGAACCTTCTGTACTGCTACTGAACAAACACTGTAACCACCCTGCCTCCCTTGGTGCCCAGACATATATTGTGGGGATAGAACCTTCTGTACTGCTAGTGAACAAACACTGTAACCACCTGGCCACCCTTGGTTACCAATACAATGGTAAGCATAAAACCTGGGCTCTGACCCATATTGTAAATATTGTCTGTCCTGGGCAAACCATGGGTTGTAGATGACAGGATTGTGTGGATGATCAACATGGACAACAAAAACCTGTTTTGGAGAAGTCCTTAACCATAAAGCTCAGCTACATTATCAAGCCTATGTTTGGGCCTGAAATATCCTGATTACTGCCATATAACGGGTGTCACGTAGGTGTGAAATAGCAGCAGACAAGACAACAAAGGCAAGGAGAGGTGGAAGGAGGTGGTGACAGCCATTGCTTTGACCGTCCACACCAGACCTGCATTGTTGTTGTTGACTAGGTGACCACTGTCTGATGTCCATCGGGTTTGCTATCTGGTCAGCAGATGGAATGTGTTTTGATGTGATATGAATCATACATAGAAAAGTGGAAATATGAGTAAAACTGGGTCTCCAGCATGGAGGGTCCCATTTCGCTGTTCAACTCGGGATGACCTTTTTATATAAAATTGCCTGAAAATATTTCATGAACAGTTTGATATTTTTCTGATGTTTTAGTTTAGCAGGTGCTTTATTGTTTCTCTGTTGTCCCCGGCTGATGACTTTCACCACTGATTTAGGTCTGAATTTAGGACAATATCCTTTCTTGTACACATAGCTGATATCTTAAAGAGGCATTTTAATGTGTAGAATTAGCAACACCTGTGTATTATCACTCTTTGATGGTGATTCATATAAACATTCTCTAATCATAGTCGGAATCTGTTAGCATAAATTTCTTAAGATTTGGAAATGATTTTGGCTTTCAACACCTCAGTTCTTTCAATGTCACATCTGATAAGACATTACTAATGTGTTTACTGAGCAAGAAGCATTGATCGGAAATATTACATTGACAGAATAAAGAAATCCATAGGTCTACACTGGCTTCTATAAAAGCTAAATCTGTTTTTAACACAACAAATAGTAGCTGAGTTACTCACGTGATCAATTCGAGCAGAGTTGCCTCACTGTGTCTTATTTTCGCTTTCTGATTGTTATAATGCATTGTGAGACTTAATTAACGTGGTGTAATAGGTAGCCTAAATATAGCTACTTTAACGCATAGGGGGGCCATGGGCACGTAATATGCATGTCAAATGATAATTCACATACTGTAAACGTATTATATATCGCGCAATTTGCACCAAGCGAAAAAAAGTACGTTTACAGTAGTTAGACAAACTAATATTTATTCCCTGCTATGAAAATATGTAGTGAAACAATATTTTCTTTTCATTGTCATTTGATATACTGTACAAATAAGCCCTTAGAATCCCTCACTAGACAGGGAATTGGAGAAATCCAGAGTACAGTACAGTGTAGACTTACTTTGGATATTTTGACTTTTTTATTTTCAGGGTTTGTTTATTCAAGTCAGTGAGCCTGAACCCCACCCGACCTTTTTAGTCACAGGGGTTCGAATCATTGTTTGGACAATAATTTTTAAGAATAAAAATCTAGACTTTCGCAACCGTTTATTGTTTTTATATGTTATGATTAACATATATTTGAAATTTGAACGGAATCGGCAAAGAAATGAATATTTTAGAAACTTATACCACTATACTTGTTGCATAAAATACACAAGGGGTGACACTCATGATGCTAAAAACCTGATTGAAAACCGGACAGCCCGATGCTTTAACATGCTGTTCGATCAAACCATACGTTTATCACAAAAAATTGAGGTGAGCTTGTAGGTCATTCTTTTACCTTTCTGCTCATCGTGTTCAATTTGTCTAACTGCATTTCATATTTGACCACTGACCCTCGCATTAGCACAACCCTCTGCTTTGAACAAACGTCTGCTTCTCTTCGGTAAACATCGACAGTTTCCGTAGATTTTATAGTGACTTGGAAACAGAAAACAGCTCAGCTAACGCTTCGACACATGGATCTAAAACGACCTCACTGATTGAATATAGTTCGCATCTTTATTTAGCAAATTTGATGGCGAAAATATCACGGTTTATGTCCCGTATCTTCCATCGTTACAGGGTAGGTTTAGTGGATATATGTTTCGATCGCCTGGTGAAATAGCTCGGGAAAGTGTTTAGATCCGTATGAATGATGTTAGCCTCTGTATTTTTGTTATCAATATGAACACCCGTGTATTATCTATTTTCTTTTCTAATGCATAATGATCAAGTTCAATCCATTGTTTTTTAACAGTGGGTGTGCTTGCAAAATTGTCCACTCACAGTGATATAATACCAAAAAATATATTCCTTATCTTGAGTTACTTTGGCACATATCATTTGTAAAAAAAAATAAACAGATCCATCCATAAACATACTTTTTTTCACAGAATGTTGTCAGACTAAGTGTCTAAATCGATGTGCAAAATAACATGAAAATGTTATACCAATATTATTCAGAAATGTTTATGATAACAACAAACATGGTGAATCAAATGATCTGTACACAGAACTACACACAAATATACTGCTCAATACAATGACTTTGACACAGTATTTTACTAAACTGAACATATAAAAATACACAGTATGATCAGTATGTTAATACGTTACCATGAAATACATACATTGCCTTAAAAGTAGATATATTTGAAGATGAACTTATTAGACACTACATTCCACTATTTGTGAGTTTTACTGATGAAACCTGTCCTGAGTACTGTAGTTTCTATGGCTTGAAGCCAGTATCAGAGTATACATTGCTATATTGATCATTTTGAGCATGATAACCCTGGTGATATTAGAATAGATCTGATACATGTCAACAATCATATAATTTGATATCAGCAATTATTTAGCCAGATAGCAGTTTTTTTGCTTTACTTTATTACTCTTCAGAGCAGTACATACATACATAGTTCAACACACAGTCAGTGATTTTACTTTACTATATTACTCTTCACAGCAGTACATACATACGTAGTTCAACACACAGTCAGTGATTTTACTTTACTATATTACTCTTCACAGCAGTACATACATACATAGTTCAACACACAGTCAGTGATTTTACTTTACTATATTACTCTTCACAGCAGTAGATACATACGTAGTTCAACACACAGTCAGTGATTTTACTTTACTTTATTACTCTTCACAGCAGTACATACATACATAGTTCAACACACAGTCAGTGATTTTACTTTACTTTATTACTCTTCACAGCAGTACATACATACATAGTTCAACACACAGTCAGTGATTTTACTTTACTATATTACTCTTCAGAGCAGTACATACATACATAGTTCAACACACAGTCAGTGATTTTACTTTACTATATTACTCTTCACAGCAGTGCATACATACATAGTTCAACACACAGTCAGTGATTTTACTTTACTTTATTACTCTTCACAGCAGTGCATACATACATAGTTCAACACACAGTCAGTGATTTTACTTTACTATATCACTCTTCACAGCAGTGCATACATACATAGTTCAACACACAGTCAGTGATTTTACTTTACTATATTACTCTTCACAGCAGTACATACATACATAGTTCAACACACAGTCAGTGATTTTACTTTACTATATTACTCTTCACAGCAGTGCATACATACATAGTTCAACACCCAGTCAGTGATTTTACTTTTACTATATTACTCTTCACAGCAGTGCATACATACATAGTTCAACACACAGTCAGTGATTTTACTTTTACTATATTACTCTTCACAGCAGTACATACATACATAGTTCAACACACAGTCAGTGATTTTACTTTACTATATTACTCTTCACAGCAGTGCATACATACATAGTTCAACACACAGTCAGTGATTTTACTTTACTATATTACTCTTCACAGCAGTGCATACATACATAGTTCAACACACAGTCAGTGATTTTACTTTACTATATTACTCTTCACAGCAGTGCATACATACATAGTTCAACACACAGTCAGTGATTTTACTTTACTATATTACTCTTCACAGCAGTACATACATACATAGTTCAACACACAGTCAGTGATTTTACTTTACTTTATTACTCTTCAGAGCAGTACATACATACATAGTTCAACACACAGTCAGTGATTTTACTTTAATTTATTACTCTTCACAGCAGTACATACATACGTAGTTCAACACACAGTCAGTGATTTTACTTTACTTTATTACTCTTCACAGCAGTACATACATATGTAGTTCAACACACAGTCAGTGATTTTACTTTACTTTATTACTCTTCAGAACAGTACATACATACATAGTTCAACACACAGTCAGTGATTTTACTTTACTTTATTACTCTTCACAGCAGTGCATACATACGTAGTTCAACACACAGTCAGTGATTTTACTTTACTATATTACTCTTCAGAGCAGTACATACATACCGGTAGTTCAACACACAGTCAGTGATTTTACTTTACTATATTACTCTTCACAGCAGTACATACATACGTAGTTCAACACACAGTCAGTGATTTTACTTTACTTTATTACTCTTCACAGCAGTACATACATACATAGTTCAACACACAGTCAGTGATTTTACTTTACTTTATTACTCTTCACAGCAGTACATACATACATAGTTCAACACACAGTCAGTGATTTTACTTTACTATATTACTCTTCACAGCAGTACATACATACGTAGTTCAACACACAGTCAGTGATTTTACTTTACTATATTACTCTTCACAGCAGTACATACATACGTACATAGTTCAACACACATTCAGTGATTTTACTTTGAATTTTGGAGAATGTGCTCTGAATTAGTTGACCAGTTCACCATTGAATTAAAATTTTATGGTGTGTATCTCGAAATTGTGTCTTTTTATAAATATTTGGGTATTGTTTGGACTAAAGCACTAACAACTCTTAGTGAACAGAGTAAAAAGGCTATAATGACATTGTACAGGTATTAAAACAAAGTTGGAAATAGACCATGCCAAGATTTATTCAAGATATTTGATGCTATGATTGTTCCTATAGTGTGTTATGGTGCAGATGTATAGGGGGCCTCATAGTGTATAATTATTGAAGATGTACAGCATAAAATGTGTAAATGTTTTCTCAAAATGTGTAAAACAACCAACAATGCTGTGGTTTGGGGAGAATGTGGCAGAGCCCTTCTCCAACTTGTATATACCAAGGGCTATTAAGTATTGGTGCAGGCTACTGTATTGGGGAGAATGTGACAGAGCCCCTCTCCAACTTGTATACACCAAGGGCTATTACGTATTGGTGCAGGCTACTGTATTGGGGAGGGAGCTATTAGGGCTATTAGGGTGCAGGCTACTGTATTGGGGAGAATGTGACAGAGCCCTCTCCAACTTGTATATACTACAAGGGCTATTAGTATTGGTGCAGGCTACTGTATTGGCAGAGCCCCTACTGTATTGGGGAGAGGCTATGTGACAGAGCCCCTCTCCAACTTGTATACACTACAAGGGCTATTAAGTATTGGTGCAGGCTACTGTATTGGGGAGAATGTGACAGAGCCCCTCTCCAACTTGTATACACTACAAGGGCTATTAGGTATTGGTGCAGGCTACTGTATTGGGGAGAATGTGACAGAGCCCTCTCCAACTTGTATACACTACAAGGGCTGTTAGGTATTGGTGCAGGCTACTGTATTGGGGAGAATGTGACAGAGCCCCTCTCCAACTTGTATATAGGGCTGTTAAGTATTGGTGCAGGCTACTGTATTGGGGAGAATGTGGCAGAGCCCCTCTCCAACTTGTATACACTACAAGGGCTATTAGGTATTGGTGCAGGCTACTGTATTGGGGAGAATGTGGCAGAGCCCCTCTCCAACTTGTATATACCAAGGGCTATTAAGTATTGGTGCAGGCTGCTGTATTTGGATGAACACTGACTGCCAATGCTACCTAATGGATGACTCTGGCTGTACAACATGGGCTATTCATATTAAAAATATTCTGTTTAGACTTCGATTTGAATATGTGTGGTAAACACAAGATGTGGGAAATGTGAAGATATTTATTCACTTTTTTAAATCATGATTATCTGACAACCTACAACAATCATGGTGTAGTTCTGTCAACAGTTTATCTGATTCCTTCTATTAATATTTCATAATGTGTCCATTTTCCTAATTCATAAAAAACTGAAGCTGTATCTGGGGTTGGAGGGGGGAATGGAGTACATTCAGTTTTATATAAAATTTAATAACAGGTGTATGGGCAAATTTGTTAAAATTCACTGTCCGTTTTCACAATGGTGGTATGTCGTTTTGTAATATCAGTGATTTCGACTTGGTATTGTTTCTTTTGCCCGTTAGTTTATATCATAGTCATGTGATTTTCCATATCCAGTAGTTAACACGCAGATGGTCTGATGTGTAATCAACTTCTCGGTATCATCACGCAGATGTTGCCATACCATGACTATTGTTATTCTTTTTAAGATCAATGCCTATTTCATCACCATGATCAACCCCATTTAAAATGAAAGAAGAGATATGGATGTTATATTAAAATGATATATGCCAAATTTAATAAAAATAATAAATATATACTTCTTTATCATTATTACATTTTTGAAAGCACATACATTGTTAAAAGTACATGGTTGAATTAATCAGTTATGTTTTTCAAATGTATTAGATCTATTTATTATTATTTATATAATGTGGTAAACAACCATTTTCTAGTTACTATTACTGGGCGTTCAGTTTATTTCCAGCATACAACAGGAGAAAATGGGACCAAACCATCGAATTATACGTCATCAAATTTGCTAAAATAAAGATAAGTTCTATATTCAATCATTGTGGTTGTTCAGATCCATGTTTTATGTGTACTATTTCGAGACGGTAGTGAGCTGACACGAAATTAACGCACATGTTGGTGTTGAAAATGGGGTCTGCGTTATTGTTTACATTACGCCCATGTGTAACGCTTTTCGTGTCTCGAAACTTCATAAATAACATTTTCGTACACAAAAAGATTTACGGAAACTGTCGATGTTTACTGAAGAGAGGCCAGATGTTTGTTCAAAGCAGTGGGTTGTGCTAATGCGAGGGTCAATGGTCAAATATGAAATGCAGTCAGACAAGTTGTATACGATGAGCAGAAAGGTAAAAGAATGACCTACAAGCTCAACTCAATTTTTTGTGAAAAACGTATGGTTTGATTGAGCCGCACATTAAAATATCGGGCTGTCCAGTTTTCAATCAGGTTTTTAGCATGACTAGTGTCACCCCTTGTGTATTTTATGTAATGAGTGTAGCGGTATAATTTTCTAAAATATTCATTTCTTCACCGATTTCGTTCAAATTTCAAATGTGTTAATCATATCATATAAAAACACTATACGACTGACAAAAGACTAGATTTTGATTTTTAAAAATTATTGTCCAAACAGTGATTCGAACCCCTGTGCTCTTAGGGACTGTTCATAATTTATGGCTAGGGCAATTGATGATGATTTTTATGGAGAAGCATGTAGCCTGCGACCTTGTTGTATCGCGGTACTTGACATATCCGTGATCGGAAATAAAATGGTGAACTTTTAAGGCCTATTTTATTATTAAATCCGATTAACATCACATTTAATCAACACATTTGTGAAAAGAATATTATTTTAACTTTGATAGTGTTTCAGGGAGAGCCATTAAACGAACGAAGCCGGTTAATATTTACCAAAGGATAGAACTCCATCGTATCGCGGTAAACACTAAAACTTGGATTGCAAGGCGAAGTAGGGAACAAAAAATGAAATTGTTTAACTCACCCTAATGTGAAATCAGTTGAGGTATATTTTGTAATCCAAGGTGCACAAAACTGTATCCATTATGATATTTTATTCAAGGAAATCACCAAACTTCCAAAATATATCATTTTCCTCATATATATATATTTTCCTCGTTAATATTTCTGCTGCATAATACTTACGAAGATTCGATACATCCTGCTGGTTTCTAAAAAGTAAACAAGCGACTGACGTCTGGCTGTCGATTTACATATGCAAATAACCGCTAGGAGGCGTGTCTCTCGCGGAAAACCCAAAATATCGTTTGCCACGATACCATGAATGCTGCGATACAACGAGGTCCGAGTGAATGACACCCCCCCCCTAAAATAAGTGACCCCCCTGCATGTCATGTACAAAATCAATTCTCCCCTCCTCCTCTTCCCATAATTTCGAAGCATAATTTTACACGTATTTTTGTGTACAAAATTGCTGACCCCCCTAGCTCCCCAGAACAAAATGGCTGACCCCCAATTAAAATCATCATCACCCCATCTAGCCATAAATTATGAACGGTCCCTTAGTGACCTCTTGTGACAAGCATCGGTTGTTGAAGACAAATGTTCCAACTGGGGTTTTTCCCATGGTAAGAAACACCGAAGACAAGCACAAAAACATGATGCTGTGAGACTAAACAAGCTGTATTCAAAGGCACATCGTCATCAGTGGTAACAGAAAGCTTAACGCATGACGAAAGCTGAAATAATGATATAATGTTAATGAATCTAGTGAAACAATTGTGGGTATTGAATGTGTCTGTGTGTGCAGCACCAGCCGGCACACCTGAAGGACCCAGTCACCATGACAGCCACAAAGGACGCTGCAGGTGCATCAGGGTGTATTACGGACATCATTGCTGTTGAAAGGTATATGTGTGGTACTTGATTACCATAAACAATTAGGGCACATTAGCGACAATGTAACACACACATCAGGTGCTAACATTGATGCTAACGTTTAACACTGCAGTAATAACCACACCTTGTTTGACATTGTTGTACACACATCAGGTGCTAACATTGATGCTAACGTTGTTTAACACTGCAGTAATAACCACACCTTGTTTGACAGTGTTGTACATACATCAGGTGCTAACATTGATGCTAACGTTGTTTAACAGTGCAGTAATAACCACATCTTGTTTGACAGTGTTGTACACACATCAGGTGCTAACATTGATGCTAACGTTGTTTAACACTGCAGTAATAACCACACCTTGTTTGACATTGTTGTACATACATCAGGTGCTAACATTGATGCTAACGTTGTTTAACACTGCAGTAATAACCACACCTTGTTTGACAGTGTTGTACATACATCAGGTGCTAACACTGTTTAACACTGCAGTAATAACCACACCTTGTTTGACATTGTTGTACATACATCAGGTGCTAACATTGATGCTAACGTTGTTTAACACTGCAGTAATAACCACACCTTGTTTGACAGTGTTGTACATACATCAGGTGCTAACACTGTTTAACACTGCAGTGATAACCACACCTTGTTTGACAGTGTTGTACATACATCAGGTGCTAACACTGTTTAACACTGCAGTGATAACCACACCTTGTTTGACAGTGTTGTACATACATCAGGTGCTAACACTGTTTAACACTGCAGTGATAACCACACCTTGTTTGACAGTGTTGTACATACATCAGGTGCTAACACTGTTTAACACTGCAGTGATAACCACACCTTGTTTGACAGTGTTGTACATACATCAGGTGCTAACATTGTTTAACACTGCAGTGTTTGTGGTGTGTGAGTGGGGTAGCATTAGATAATCAACCGTAGTCCTGACTTGTCCAAACAGCCACACAAACACACATAGTACACACACACACATAGTTAAATGCCATTTCATAAAACAAATATATTCAAATTCTGCATCGCTCCCTCAATTTAATGCTCTGGATAGCTCATTGAGCCCTTTTAAATTGTGTATTAGCAGTAATAGGAAAATAGTTTTCAGTTCAAGTTTTTTAAAGTTTTAGGGTAATGATTGTAATCAAACATTATTGGTTATTCTATTACAGTGTAGTGATGGATTGGAAGTGTTCGTCAATGTTTATTTGGTAAAATGTCAAGATACAAAAAGTATCATTTGAATTACATTTGTAATCATAATAAATTGAAAGTAAATGTCTGTAAAATTTCCCCTAGAAACCATAACTGATTACAAACCTGTGATTGACTGTTTTGAACTATAGTAGCTGACTGTAATGAGATGATCAACAGTGAATTGCCTGTTGAGTTCCGTCAAGTATTTAAAGACCAGGGCTTGCATCGGACTGATGGATTGGTGGATTTTTTATGGGTGACGGTTTTGGATGGATGGGTGATAGATACTCTTACATCAAGGATGGGCGACTGATGGCGGCGGGGGACTGGATGGGTGATAGATACTCTTACATCAAGGATTGGCGACTGATGGTGGTGTGGGACCGGATGGGGGATAGATACTCTTTCATCAAGGATGGGTGATTGATGGTGGTAGGGGACCGGATGGGTGATAGATACTCTTTCATCAAGGATGGGTGATTGATGGTGGTGGGGGACTGGATGGGGGATAGATACTCTTTCATCAAGGATTGGCAACTGATGGTGGTAGGGGACTGGATGGGGGATAGATACTCTTTCATCAAGGATGGGTGATTGATGGTGGTAGGGGATGGGGATAGATACTCTTTCATCAAGGATAGGGACATGGTGGTAGGGACTGGATGGGGATGATACTCTTTCATGGATGGGTGATTGATGGTGGTGGGGGATGGGGATAGAAATTGGGTAGGGAATGTACAGATGATGGACGTACAGTGGCAATAACTTTGAAATCACTTCGCCCAGTGGCACATAAAATCACTTTTCTGATAATTTTTCCACTGTAACGGCCGTTTTCTTGTTGATTTTTTAAATAAACAACATAATTTACATTGGAAAGTCAACTGGACACAGGTACAGTGTGATATACAAATTTGCTTGCCCGACAGAAAAAAACACTGGACTCGGACGTCGGGAAATGGGTTATTTCCAACCCTGACGTATCATACATGGATGGGTGGATGGATGTGGGATCTGAGTAGTAGATGAATTAGGGATATGTTGCATGTCAGTCAAAAATGTTTAAGGGCCGGTGGGGTAGCCTAGTTGTTAAAGTGTTTGCTTGTTATGCCGAAGGCCCAGGTTCAATTCCCCACATGGGCACAATGTCTGAAGCCAGTTTCTGGTGTCCCCTGCCGTGATATTGCTGGAATATTGCTAAAAGCGGTGTAAAACTCAACTCACTCACTCATTCCAGCTGCATCTAGTAGTTTCAGAATTTGGGATATGGGCGAGATGAGGAATATACATTGATTTAATCTACATACCCATATTTATATTTGACTATGTTTGCATCATATTATCCTTGTGTTTCTCAATAGTGTATATTTAAAAATATATAATCATAAACAGTTGGGACAGAACAGTTTGTGGTATAGGAAATTAGTTCATTAAGAAATTATATGATTTTTCTATATTTTCAGTCCTGACAGTCATCAGTCACCAATGTAACAATATTATGTGGTCAGTTGTTTGATGAGATGGGGTTGTCACAAACATCCACCATTTAGTCATGTAATCCGACCAACCCTTGTTGTTCCTGACATTCATTAAGACAATTGTCTGCCAACTTTTGACCACAGAGCTGTCAAGGTCTGGTGTTATTGGATGTAGCATGTGTCAAACTCTCAGGAACTTTGCCCTGGGATGTGCTGACCGTTGGGCCCACAGTGATGTTAGGGACATTCCTTCAGGGGATTGTTCTGTTGATGTCAGCTGGATAGCTGTGTGACTGTGGACACAGGAACAAGTCTGGCTGAATGTTTAGTCTGTCTGGTATAGGTTTCCCTACATCGCTGCCCCAGGCACACCTTCAGATGACCTGGAGATTGGCCCCTCTTTACAAACCTATTATCCTAATGATGTAGACATCTCTGAAGAACCTTCGGACATGTTCATGGATATTGTCTCAAACATGCAAACAGCTGGGTCAGTAGCTGCATTTCAAAATTTAGGATGTGTTTAAAGAATTAATTTCTGGTGTCATCATATTTCTGTGCTCAATTCACATATTTTCCGCCTTTTGCTTTACATTCCAAATAGAATCTGTCTCGTTAGATCATCTTCAGGCTTTGGCAATCTCGTACATGATATTGTTTCACTTTGTTTTTCCTACAATGATAGTTTTCAGAATATATGTTTATTATTGGTCTTCAGGTAAACATTATCATGTTGGGTATGAATGAATAACCATTTCATGCAAATTGTAATTCTGACACAACATTCAATCAAGTCAAGCACTTCATAGACTGAAGGAACATGGTTATTCTGACACAACATTAAATCAAGTGAAGCACTTCATAGACTGAAGGAACATGGTTATTCTGACACAACATTAAATCAAGAAGAAGTCAAGTACTACGTATGGACCGAAAGTATCTGTATGTCTCACTCCATGAGTGGAAACACTTGTCAACACCCTTCCACAAACTTCCACACAATGTGTATTCATAACCCTAGTATAATCCTAGTTTAACCCTGCTATACCCTAGCATAACCCTACTATAACCTTGGTATAACCCAAGTATATCCTAGTTTAATCCTAGTACATCCTAGTATAACCCTAGTATATCCTAGCATAACCCTAGGATAACCTTAGTATAGCCCAGTATTACCTAGGATAACCTTAGTTTATACTTAGTATATCCTAGCATTAGCACTAGTAGACTGAGAGTACAATCATAGTACCTTGCATACCATTGATCATGTTTGCCATGACAAGTCACCACTGTGTATTCAGACTGCTGCGACCAAAGATGGAGACAGGGTGATTCATCTCCCCAAACTGTCATAATGCAGTGAAAGATTTCTAGTAGTTATCAATAAGCTATCACTGGAGACAGTCACTGAGTCTGTGAGGACAGAAATATACAGATAGATATACAATTATAAAGACAATGGATGTGTAATTATTAAGATAATAGATGCATATAATTGTGTTATCTTCAATGTTTCCACGGTTGGAGACTGTTAGACCACGCTTTTGTTGGACTGTTTCCACTAATAACACATTAGCCTGAGCAGGTCAAACTGGAAATGTGTGGAATGTAATAGTGTCTGTATACCCTGGTAGTTTACCTGCTGTGGAACGTCTGTGATATTCAGATGTTCCACTCAGTTTTACTTTCAGATTTTCAGCTCAATGAGACATTCAGATATTCAACACAATGTAACATTCATAAGTTCAATACAATGTATCATTTAGATGTTCAATACAATGTATCATTTAGATGTTCAATACGATGTAACATTCATAAGTTCAATACAATGTATCATTTAGATGTTCAATACAATGTAACATTTAGATGTTCAATACAATGTAACATTTAGATGTTCAATACAATGTAACATTTAGATGTTCAATACAATGTAACATTTAGATGTTCAATACAATGTAATATTTAGATGTTCAATACAATGTAATATTCATAAGTTCAATACAATGTAACATTTAGATGTTCAATACAATGTAATATTTAGATGTTCAGTACAATGTAATATTCATAAGTTCAATACAATGTAACATTTAGATGTTCAATACAATGTAACATTTAGATGTTCAATACAATGTATCATTTAGATGTTCACCATGAATATAAATGCTAGGGAGTAACAGCGATGCATCAGTGCAATGGCTTCCTTCAGGAGAGGCACAGATGCTTCATTATAGCTTCAGTAGCATCAATGGTACTCTGTGGGGTTCAACTAGTTTGATCAAAATTGTACAGATCCTTCCATTGATCAGTCAGGACAAGTCTGACAACATGCCATCCATCATTTATAAAACATGTATAAGTGACATTCTGGAAATGTGATGACTACCTCTAAAAACAACACAGCATTATGTAGCAATTGTAACATTTTGAAAAAGGCATTCCCTGCAGGTCACAGACTAAGAATAGAGTGACATTCTGGAAATGTGATGACTACCTCTAAAAACAACACAGCATTATGTAGCAATTGTAACATTTTGAAACGGGCACTCCCTGCAGGTCACAGACTAAGAATAGATTGTTAAATCTTTTTTACATGTCTTAACATGTATGGGTAATCATGCAAGTGCAAAATATGTGTAGAGACTTTCAGAATGTGCACTTCAGAACCACTTGGAACATGCTGACTGGCTTGTTCTCCTTTTATGAGAAGTGTTTACACTTGAATGATCTTCTGTTAGAAAATGGTGGTGGTTATCGGAAAATACACTCTGCAAAAATAGAAATGCAAAAGTGATTTCCAGATGTATTTATGCCAACAGATTAAAGTTGGCAACAAGAAGTTGTCTCTGACCAAGGTTCATCATGGTTCACATGAAACATTTTAAGGACATAGGCTGAAGACTTTCAACTGTTTTACGTTGTGCCGTTAAATTGAAGTATTTTCTGCTGATATGGGAGATCGTGGCCTACATCATTACACTTCCACCATCCACACCTGCTCACTTCATGTACAATGTCCGTAAACACAACATCTTTCGTCTGTGCAGAGAAGCAAAAAACATGATGCTGATCAGTCAGAAGTACGCCTCGAACAGGTCGTCTTGGGCGAATATATATAAGCAGCATGTCAAGAGTTCTTCACTGTCTGGCCCTAAATGTGACACAATCCTGGTATAGCTGTAGCTGTAGAGATGGCCGTGGTCAGCTACCAATGTATGTGACCAGCCAGTATGAACTTGCCCTGTGCTGTAGTAGCACATCATGGACCAGGTCTGGGTAGGTCACGTGTTGATAACCTGCCTCTGATGAAGGTTCCCTAGTCTTGTAATGGTACCCGGTGAAATCTGGACAAACCTGGACTGTCATCTGTCTGTCAACATTGATGTGTTGAGTTTCAGTCAATCATTTCGACACGACAAAAAATTCATGCTGTACATTCATTTCATGATGGTGTATTTGACTGCCATGCTTCCATGTAGATGCATTTTTGTATTTCATCAACATTTTTGGTATTTTTAACCATGCTATCCTGCACAAATCACTCCTGATGCATGTAGACATGAGAAATTCATATTTGATATTCATTGTATTCATTTGTATGAATATCAGCAATATTGTCAGATATTTCCAATGTTTCTACATTTGCATGTCTTTTTTTTGCAGAGTATATGTTTATTCCTCTGTGCTAACAACTGTTACATTTGTTAGACTTTGACATGAAATGTGAATCATTCCATTTGTGTGTTCATGCAGGTCTAATCATTTATAAATTGTGTTTCGTCAGCTCATCTCAGAAGTTTGAAACCATTATCTCTATAATATATTATAATGGAAGTCATGAAGCCTTTTTTAGTTTGCTTGCGATGTAAAATGATAAACCAAGACACTTAATCACAGGCAAATCATAAAAATGTCAATTCTATCAGCAAAACTTGGTGAGTTAGAGAGACTTTTGTCAGTTATCAGCCAATATCTTCCATCAGGTAAATCTATCATTTTCTCTTTAAGTGAAAAATTTCTTCAGTGATATATATTTAGTACTTCTGCAGTAAGAAGGTGAAACAAAGGGCAACAACTGCTGACAACTTTACAAGATTGTGGACGGAATACCCATCAACAACTAATTCATTCTTCACAGCTGGTGATGTCCAAACCCAAACACCTGCATGAAGGGTAACTAACACATGTGCAGAGATGCATGATGGGAACTGATAAAGGTGAGTGATCACTGAACGATGTCCTGGCTTATCCAGAAGTACACTTAAATATCAGCACATCTGGCTGTCCATTACAGAATGCTTCACTGTAGTGTCAGTAAGTCTATTTTCTAAAGGAGCAAATGAATGTAATATAAAGTCATATTGTAGAAGCTGAAGTGTCAAGGATGGCAAAGTCTTTGTTTTGTCAGTGTGACATTTTGGTAACGGTTGTCATATCTGTAATGCCAGTAACTGGCAAAATAATATAAAATGGCTGTTAAAAAGTCTTCATCATCCGTCCAAAAAGCTCCCATTAGTGAAAATGCAAAAAGCAGTGAAAACTGAATAATAGAAGTTGAAATCCATAACCCTGTGGTGAATTTCAGTGATATTGGTCATGCTAGCGCCAAGAATCACATGGTCTTCTGAAGAAACTGCATCCTTTGAAAGTGTACATGCATCTGAACATGCTAAAAGAGAGTGAGTGAGTGAGTTTAGTTTCACGCTGCTATTAGCAATATTCCAGCCAGAAAAGGGCTTCACACATTGTACCCATGTGGGAAATTGAACCCGGGTCTTCGGCATGACAAGCAAATGCTTTAACCACTAGGCTACCCCACCACCCACATCCCAACAGACCGAACCAAACATCACAACAGACCGAACCAAACATCACAACAGACCGAACCAAACATCACAACAGACCGAACCAAACATCACCATGGAATCCTAATATAATGACAAAGCCTTGGCCAAATCCAGTAGTAAGTTTAATCTGCTTATGTACCACACAGCTTTCCCTGATTCAAACGTGCATGTAGATACATTAGCAAGACATAAAACACCTATGATATGCTTCACAGATCGCTGCAGCTGTAATTCAAGGCTGATTGTAATTATTCAAGGCTGGTATTTACATTCAGTGGATATGTATTCATACCTAATATATGGCACAATGGTTATGTGTATCTTGATCATCAGGGTATGTAATGATATGGACACATGTGACATGCTTCAAGTACAACTAATTATAGGTACACAGATGTGTATGGTAGTGGAAGACAATGATTCTGTCACAAACTGCCTAGTGTATAACTAATTATAGGTGCACATGTCTGTGTGTAGTGTAAGACAATAATTCTGTCACATACTGCCTAGTGTACAACTTATTATAGGTGCACATGTCTGTGTGTAGTGTAAGACAATAATTCTGTCACATACTGCCTAGTGTACAACTTATTATAGGTGCACATGTCTGTGTGTAGTGTAAGACAATAATTCTGTCACATACTGCCTAGAGTACAACTTATTATAGGTGCACAGGTCTGTGTGTAGTGTAAGACAATAATTCTGTCACATACTGCCTAGAGTACAACTAATTATAGGTGCACAGGTCTGTGTGTAGTGTAAGACAATAATTCCATCACATACTGCCTAGTGTACAACTTATTATAGGTGCACATGTCTGTGTGTAGTGTAAGACAATAATTCTGTCACATACTGCCTAGAGTACAACTTATTATAGGTGCACATGTCTGTGTGTAGTGTAAGACAATAATTCTGTCACATACTGCCTAGAGTACAACTAATTATAGGTGCACAGGTCTGTGTGTAGTGTAAGACAATAATTCTATCACATACTGCCTAGTGTACAACTAATTATAGGTGCACAGGTCTGTGTGTAGTGTAAGACAATAATTCTGTCACATACTGCCTAGTGTACAACTTATTATAGGTGCATATGTCTGTGTGTAGTGTAAGACAATAGTTCTGTGACATACTGCCTAGAGTACAACTTATTATAGGTGCACATGTCTGTGTGTAGTGTAAGACAATAATTCTGTCACATACTGCCTAGTGTACAACTAATAATTATAGGCGTAAACATTCCCTCTGGGTTGTGATAGCCTTTTCCTCTGTCACTTGGTGATGTGTTACAGACTCCCTTAGATAAAATAAAAAAATAAATAACAAAGGGAAGTAATCCCTACCTAGATAGTGGGGAGTAAACTTACTTGCCTTTATATTAATAAAGCATTATTCCCCAACACGTTTAAATCCGGTTTCTTTGTATATATTTTTATCACTAGTGCCACAGGGTGAAGTTTTCTAATAATTGACTGTACAATTATCACATATATTACAACAATAATCAATGGTTGGTTAGATAAATGATTTGGAGTTTTTCAAGATAAACGATATTGAAAACAATGTACCATAGGATATACATTCTTTTACAATTTCTTTACAATCTTTTCAACTTCTTCAATTTGTGTATTCCACAGATCATTTTTGTTTTAAAATAATAGATGTTTGTGTTACTGAATTTTGTAATATCAGTAACTTCCATTTGTAAGACAGGCTTTCTATCTATCGTGGATGAATTTCCTTGAAAACAGGATTGTTTCTTGTAATTGTGGATTAAAATGTGATATACTAATTGTTGTACTACAAATTAGGACTACACAGGTGATGTACAGCAAGATATTCATTCGTGAATGTCATCTAATTTAAGTTTTTCCTCACACTTACACTCAACAATGCTCAATATAGACTGGGAGTATGGGGACCTAGTTGCCCAACCTCTACAAAGTGAGACCCTCACACATGCCAGGATTCAATGATCTGGGGTTTGAAGCCCAGATCCCCCCAATAGCTGGTCTGTCAGCATGGTACCGGTGGTCATCACCTGCATCATCTCCAGAGTCCCTCCTGAGGGTATCACGGAAATAGTGGTCAATAGGACAAGGATAAAGGCAAGATAAATAGAGATTACACCTGTTGGAATAACTTTGGTTTGTTTCTACAGTTGGTATAAATCAAATCAAATCAAATATTTATTGTGCAAACGTTCCATACAGAAACAGTGACAATATTCTATAAACTACATAAACAAGATATACAATGAATCACATATATATGATGAGCAACAAAACATATAATAATACAAATGTGTATAATAATAATAATAATAATAATAATAATAATAATGGCCTAGCACAATCAGATCTTCTATATTTGTTTAAAGTTGTACATGTGGTAGCAAATAATTTCTATAGTATTTGGATCATTATTTCTAAAAAGGAGGTTAAGTTTTTCAGTGGTATTAAGTCTGAGAAAGTTATTAATTTTAGAGGAAAGGGAGTTAAATAAGGACTTTCTTGCATCTGAATGTTTAGTGCAACACATGAAATGGTGTTGTTCATCCTCAAGGACAGAGCATTTATCACACAGACGGTCCTCCAAAGGTGTAGGTGGTCTTGGTCTCCTACCCAGTTCAATTTTTAGTCTATGGTCACTCAGTCTTAGTTTTGTGAAGTGGATACGGTGTTTTTTTTATTTTGCAGTGTTGCAGGTACGGTTCAAAGTTGATTTCAGATTTAAAGTTTCTATATGTGTAAGACTTGGGTAATTGCTGTTATTGCGTAACAATTACGTCTCACGGGAAAAGGGATGGGCAAGTGTGTCTATTGCGCGAAGTGCTCCAGTCAAAGATGACACAACACAAAAAGACAGTAATAATATATATTGAAATAAAAGTCTTGGTAACAGAGTTGCAAGTTCCGACTGCACAGTCCAGGTGAAACCTAAAAAACAAGCTGGCTTGTTGTCACCTCGACAGTGCAGGCAGAAAGAGCCATTGTACAGATACAATAATGAAAATACATAATAATCCGACTGATATGTAGGATGTGACGACAATACTTAATAGGGGCAACAATATTATTAAAGGACAAATAAATACAATATTGGTACAAAAGTATATGTGCATATATGAGCACACAATCCCAAAGAGTATTTACAAAAATACCTTTAATTACATAACCCAAAAGAATCGTCACACCCCTCCTATCAGAGGATTTACATAGGGCCCCACCTGAGGTGAGGTGAAAGTCACATTAACTTTAAGGGCCAATGGGAAGTATAAAAAATACATATATATACACAAAGTGGGGCAATATCTATACCCAACACATTTGGAATATATGATACAGAAAACCGGTTGATTGATATACACAATAGCCACGACAGGACACCTGGCCTGTACGACACATGTGGCTAAGGGAAATGGGGTATGACTGCCTGTTGGATGATCATACTAGTCAATATGAGGCTAGCTCCAACAGAATGTCGATACACCCAGTAGGTACACCACTTGGGGCTACCCAGGATAAACACCTAATTGTAGTAAGTAAATTGACAGTATGTAATAAACGGATATTACATAAATTATATTACTACGATATGTAGGTATATTATTGGCCATATAATATAATACATTATATTATTATTGAATAAACTGTGACTTCACTTTCACATCAAGTGGGGAACATACTAAAATATACGATTGATATAGTGGCATGGTACCGGTAGTCAATGCTATGTTAAGATAACCATGAAGCAGACGACGGACCCTAGTTTTGTTTACATCCGGTGCAGCCATTTTGTAATGGAGCCGGACGGGAGCCGGAGAATGCCGAGGAGAGCCGAAGACAGCCCAGGCTGTGTGCTGCTCAGTGGAGAGGTCAGCACTGGTCAGTGAGCATGACCACTAATTGGTTCCAGCTGACACCGTGATACTCCAACTGAGCACATGGTTTGGAAACCGGGACAGTGATACAGAGACTTTTTAATTTAGATTAAAATGGCAAAAAGAGTTCTGTTGTTAGCAGCAACAAGTTGTAAATAAATGGAATTTTGAATTTAGCAATGAGCTAGAAGACAATTTTGACTGGCAGGTCAAATAAGCAAATTAATGCTAAACACACAAAGTACTTTACTAAAATGAATTTTTAGATGAAAGTATATTACAATGAGTACATGTCATTTATTCTGCCATCGAGTGCACGCTTGGACAGTCACAGATGAGTGACCTTTCGCCAGTTTGGCACAGCAAGAATAATTGATGACAGTGACCCAACAATTATTTTAATTGTGATTTATCAAATTAAATAATGCATTAATTTAAAAGCCGCAGATAATTACTTATCCTGCTAACAACGTAACTATACATAGGAATTTAATACAGAAGACCCAGTTGCAATATCGAAGCAAACTGAGGTTCTTACCTAAAAAACAAGCTGGCTTGTTGTCACCTCGACAGTGCAGGCAGAAAGAGGAAGATTTCAGGCTTGGGGGTCCCACGCTCCCTCTTGCCCCTGTCATGTGACAACATAGCCCCTGGGGATTGGCTAAAAAACTGTTGCTATGGAAACCATGGCACCAGTGCCTTGAGCCCCAGAACCCTATCAGATAACTGGTAAAGGGCAGGATATTGGGTTACTTGTGCAAGAGACTAGGACAAAATATCCAGCCTTTACACTCTCCCCCCCTTTAAGGAAATTTTGTAACCCGGATTGAAATTGATAAATACAAATACATGATTAAACAATGCTTCAGCTGAACAATCATTCGTAACCCTCTTGTATCACACATGTATGACCTGAGAATACTTCTTCGTAAATGGATCCCAGGAAAAGAACCTAGTGCTTCGTCGCTGGCGCTGGGATCTACGAGGAGCTTCCGGCAAGGTCATGATAACAGTCTCCTCACAGGGGAGAGACTGAAGTGGTTCCTCCGCAGCAACTGGATCACTTATAGCAGAGTCCACAGAGTTCTCAGATAGGTCTGGCTCACCACCAGATGATTCTACCAGATCACAAGGGCGATGAGCGATGTATCCTCATTGTCCGGATCTTCAGGCAGCCTATCTTCTTTTGATGTAGTTCTCCTGAGTCCCCACTCTCCATGGGTTCTGATGGAGCAGCTTCAGCTTCCACTGCAACCGCTTTCCCAGGTGAGGGGTCCTGCAGTGGTTGCCTCATTCTGCATACCGAACCACTTGGATTGCGGGACTTCCTCTACAGTAGGTTGTGAGTATGGCAGCACCTGCTCTTGTGGTTCAAAAGGTTGAGCCTCAGGGTTCAAGCTGCTAGTGGGTACAGCTTTAATGGTATCAGGCTGTGGATACCATACATTGACAGTGTGTAGTTCTTCATCTTCAGAGGATTCCAAGGTGTCCTCCGGTTGATGATTTCGGGCTCTGGATCTGGTGACAGGCCGCCTGTGACACTGGTTTCTTTCTGGTTCATCCATATCTAGGGTAATGAACCAACAGGAAGTAAGAGGTTGCGATGGTAAGTCTTTGAAGGCCCGTCTCCATTTTCTGGTCGAACAACATAGACAGGCAGTTCACCTTGTTGACGCTCGACAATGAAGACTCCGACTTCCATCTGTCAGCAATCTTATGTTTTCCTTTGACCCCAATGTTATGACAAGCACCCGATCACCTTGTTCCAATGCTGCTGCATGAGCCTTTCGGTCATAGTAGCCCTTGTTGCGAATCGCTGACTTTTGGGCATTCTCCCTGGCCACTTGGAATGCAAACTGGAGTCGGTCCCGCAGATCTTTGACATACTGTTGAGGTCCTTTTGAAGTCCTGCTGTCAGGATCTGTTCCAAACACCATGTCTACTGGTAGGCGTGCATGACGGCCGAACATGAGGTAGTATGGAGAGTAGCCTGTGGTGCCATGTACAATGCAGTTGTATGCATGGGCTAGAGGTCCAACATATTTTCTCCAGTCTTTCTTTTGGCTGTGGTTGAGAGTGCCGAGCATATCCAGGAGGGTACGATTCATCCTTTCGGTTACACCATTGCACCTTGGATTGTATGGTGACGTTCTTATTTTCTTGATGCCAGCCATATCGCACAACTTCTTGATAACTTTTGATTCAAAGTCCCGTCCTTGATCCGACAGTAGGTGCTGAGGGTAACCATAGTGACAGATGAGATTTTCCCATAAAGCTTTGGCTACAGTGGTAGCTTTCTGATCCTTTGTTGGAACTGCCATTGCGTACTTTGTGAAGTGGTCCGTGATCACCAGTACGTTTTCTTTCAAAGCCACCTTTGTCTGGTTCGATGGACAGGTAGTCAATGCAGACTAGTTCAAGTGGGACAGATGGTAAGATGGCTTCAAGTGGTGCAGTTTCTTTCCTGGCTTTCCTCCTGATGCATCTTTCACAGTTTGAACAATAAGTTTGGATGGAGGTAGCCATGAATGGCCAGAAAAATCTCTGGCGGGCAAGGGATAAAGTGCTGTTGCTGCAGGGATGTCCAACTTGATCATGAACTCCATGAATTGCCTCCTTGCGATATTGTTTGGGGATGACCAGCTGTTGTCGTTCTATACCCTTGGCATCAGTGACCATTCTGTAGAGGATTTCATCTTGAATAACAAGCTTCTCCAGTTCTCGCAGGTAGACATGCATGTCGGGATGGAGTTTGGATGTCTTTGCTTTGCATGATCCCTCCTTTGATTTGAGTACTGACATGATTTGACAGATTTCTGAATCCAGGCCTTGCGCCGTTTTCCAATCCACTGACGACATCCCTCGATCATGGACTGTAGGTGGCTTGACCAAACTGTCAGGAACTGCTTTCTTGGAACAGGAAAGAGCTTCCACCAGAACAGGTTCTTCCGTGCTGGACATGACAGCGTTTTGAGAGTATGCCATGCACTTCTTTTCTTGCCTGCTTATTTCTTTGAGATTCCCTTGCTGCCTACCCTCTGAACTGCTGTGGATGCCATGACATTGAAGAATAGCCCGGATTGAGCATGAGGAACACTCCACCACTCCAGATTCTGGAGCATCGAGGGGTGTGCTCCGAGCAATCAACCAGTCTATTCTTTCAGTGTCCTGTTTAAACTCTAGATCTTCTTCTTGAGCTTCCTGTGGCAAGCGGCTTAAAGCATCTGCATCAGCCATCTGCACTCCTGGTCGATACTTGATGTTAAAGTTGTAGGCTGCTAGGGCTGCTAACCATCGGTATCCCATGGCATCAACTTTCGCTGACTTCAGGACATATGTAAGGGGATTGTTGTCTGTTACGACTGTGAATTCGAACCATACAGGTAGTCATGGAACTTGTCAGTAACAGCCCACTTCAATGCTAGAAATTCGCTTGTGTGCTGGATAATTTGCCTCACTTTTAGAAAGACCTCGGCTTGCATAGGCGATGACTTTCAGGCTACCACATTGTTGTTGGTAAAGGACAGCCCGAGTCCAGTGCCACTGGCGTCAGTGTGAAGTTCAAAAGGGCAGACAGGTCAGCATAGCCTAACACAGGAGGAGTGGTTAGTTTTTCCTTGATCTTCTCAAAGGCTGTTTGGCATTCCTCTGTCCACTTATCCCCAAAAGGCGTCTTCAGGGTGAGGTTGTTCTTCCCAGGAGTTCTTCCGAGTTTAAGCATGGTCTTCCTTGGAATGTAGCCGGCTGTGAGTGCATTTAATGGTTTGCAGAGACGACTAAATCCTTCCACAAAGCGACGGTGTAGTACCCTGCAAACCCAAGGAAGCTTTTCAGTTCACCAATGTTGGTTGGGACAGACCATTCCTTTACAACATTAATTTTGTTAGGGTCTGGTGATATTCCTTCTTTGGAACACACATGACCAAGGTGGGTCACAGTTGTTTGGAAGAACTTGCACTTCTCAGGGTCCAGCTTGAGGCCAAACTTGCGAAGTCGAGCAAGAGTCTGGAACAGGCGATCTTCATGTGTGGGGATATCTTCAGCGAAGACAATGAGGTCATCCATGTAGACGACCAGCTCCTTAAGATTCATGTCCCCTACACACCGGTCCATCAGGCGTTGAAACGTTAGAGGGCTGTTCACAAGACCCATGCTCATTCTCTTGTATTCAAACAGTCCAAATGGGCACACAAAGGCAGTGTACTTTGCTGATTCATCATCCATTGGGACAGCATAGAAGGCCGATTTAACGTCAAGCTGGGTGAACCATGCAGATCCATGTAGTGCTGCGAAGAGATCTTCAACCTTTGGAATAGGATATGAATCCCGAATTGTCCTAGAATTCAACTTCCGGTAGTCCACACATAGTCTTAGCTTTCCTGACTTCTTGCGAATGAGGACTATTGGACTCGCAAAGGGACTTGATGAAGGCTGAATGATATCGGCATCTATTGACTGTTGTATGTGGCGGCGACAATCTTCAAAGTCCTGAGGTCGTATTAATGCGTGCTCTCTCCTGAACGACGAGTTGTCTGTCAGTTTAATGGCATGAGTGGCCTGCTCTGTCTTCCCAATGTCATAATCATGAGTAGAAAACACATCTCTCAAAGCATGAAGCTTCCCGATGATCCTTTGCTTGTCTTCTTTTGGCAAGGGTGAGTCACCAAAGTCAAAGTTCAGTTCTGGTGATAACTCCCCTTGGACATCTGGGCAGCATTGCAGTGAACAGGTGGCTTGGCTGCTTCTTCCTTCTTCAGACGGTTATACACCCAGTCAATGGGGGTGACGTCCTGGGGAGGTACAAGTCAGCCAGTGCTTTCGAGGAGAGATGGTTATGTCACGAGATGATACATTGTGGACAAATACTCTTATTCTTGGGACACTTCCTGTGACAGACACAACAGCATTCATGACTTGAAGTCTGTCTCCATACAACTGCTGATGGTTAATGCTTTCCTGGATCAGAACTGTTTGTGCAGTAGATGGAATATTGACCTTTCTTGCCGTGCCGCGGATCTCCATAGTTTGTCCTGCTGGTACAATTATCCTTTTCCTCCCGGTTAGTCGTACTGTTCCTAGGCGTCCGGAAGGGTCAGAAACAATGCTGCTGAAGATGTGGGCCACTTCACTCTTTATTGGCAGGGTGCATAAATAGGGCTGATTTCTTCGCTTCTGGCATTTTTCTGCTATCCTCCGGAACGTGTTGGTGCCGACTACAACAGGGATTTCCGAGGAGAAGGAGGTATCTGGGCACACCAAGGCGATGGTATGTACCTCCTCATTTGTACCAGCAACTTCCTTTGGCAGTGACATAGTAAGCCGGACAAAGCCATCATATGGAACAGGTTGACCTCCGGCACCATCTACTTTCAATGGGATGTTCTTTAAACTCTCGACTGGCAAATGGGACAGATGTTTTTTGTAAAAAGACCGGCAAATGGTAGTCACTTGAGAACCGCTGTCCAGAAGTCCTGTACAAGGTTTTCGTTCGACCCTAAGTCTTGATTCACAAGCGGGGCCAACGAGTGAGCCTATGAGGTCACCAGGTGTTTCACTTTGAAGGTCTGATTTCACCCGGGTGTAACACCTAGCCAGCACTTGGTCTGATCCAATAGTCAAAGTTTTGTTTCCACAATTTTGTATTTTGACAATGATGCAGCCAGAATTGTCTACTCCTGTTGAAATGATGTTAAGTTTGGGAGGTACTTGATGGGGCTCAGGTTTTCGAAGCTCAACTTCCTCCAGGTATGGGGAAATATTCTTGCCCCTGAGCTCCATGGTCCTCTCAGGTGGCAACTCGACCTTACAATTCTGGCGCAGACATACAGGTCCAATAGATATCGTGTGGTCATTGTTTGTCTTGGGACGAGTTGGTATCGTCTGGGCCTCTGGTCCCTTTACTGTTTCAGAGGCCCGGTGGAGTTTAAATCACTCTTTTTAGATGAGCGATTATTTCTCTCTTCGTCTCTTGCCTTCATTCGTTCCCAGACCAAAGCTGGATTCGCTGGACTTTGGCATCCCTGTCTCATATGATTATAGTCTCCACAATTGTGACAAAAGCGCCAGACTCTATTTCTCCTACCGCCCTTGGAACGTGTGTCCTTGGGATTTGAGGTTGGAGCATCCAAAGTCTTTGTGCCAGATGTTATGTGGGACTTAGACATCATGGATTGCAATGCCTTCAGTTCAACTTTGAGGCTTTCATATTCTGAGGAGCCCAGAGCAGGTGATGCATTCTGGACATGACTCCGAACCTTACTCGCCGTGAACATGGCATCGTCCATCTCGACTTCTTTGACAGCATCAATGAGATCAGGGAGGTCTGGGGATGATCCTTTTGGGAACTTTAGATTAAGGAGCCCATAAACACTTTGGTTCCTGTTGGTAGACCGGAACTGATGAAGGCGCGTGCTGTTGGCATCTTCCCGTCTAACACCCCCATGGGCCACAACCTTCTGTAGCTCAAGCTCCAGGCGGATTAAGTACTCTGATGGTCTTTCTGCAGGCCTGGGTGTCATGGCAAAGAACTCCTTCAGTGTACTCATTCCGTCATTGTATCCTAGATACAGCTTCCCTAAGTAGGTGACGAGGTCCACTGCTGTCTTGTCCTCTCCGATTCCTAAAGCCATATCGAAGGCTGGAGACTGGAGGCTGCCGAGGAGTCTCTGTCGCTTCCCGGTCTCTGAGAGGGCCTGATCTTCAATTACGATCTTCGCTTGTTTGGCCCATTCTTCAAAGGCTACCTCTCCGGCTTTGATGGGTCTTGCACCAGAGAAGGTCTTCAGTCTGAAGTAGCTGGATGAGGGACGATCCCAATTCACCAGCACCTGTTGTGGGTCTGGGCGTACAGTGCTACCGCTACCCACAACCCCAGCACTCGAGCTTGCAACATTAGAGTCGCTAGCGGCTGGGGATTCTGAGTGGGCAGCAGCAACCTCGTTAGCCGCCAGAACAGGTGTGGGAGTTGGTGGATTTGGTTTTATGGATCCGGTGCTGGTCGTTGCTGATGGAAGCTGTTGTAATAGCAGTTGGAACTGTTCCAGAATCTGCGACTTCATCGCCTCCATCATCAGGGCTGTCTTCCTGTCCAGGGCCTGATCTACTGCCCTGGCCACGACATCTTCTAGAGGATCCTTCCCGAACCAAGTTCACTTTCATAACTTGATACTCCTCCTCTCTGATGAGTACAGTGTCCCCAAGCTTCAGAGGGACTTGAGGGCTCGAAACTCCACGAGGTGCAGCTGATGAATAGAATCAAGCACCTGGAGAACCCGCACCTTCCCATAGCAAGGGGACAACTCCTCCTCAACCGACTCCGTTTTTGTTTCCTCTGGGAGCCCAATTATTCCAATTGATCGCTTGGGGTCAAATTTCATTGACAACATAGTGTCCAAGAGCTCAGAGTTCGTGAGCGAGGACATGTTGACAACAAATCGGAGATGAGGTACTGAGAATTTTTAGTTGACTAAGGCAACTAAGGGTAGGAGTATAGATACAAAATTATGCCTTATGTGCCAATGAGTGTATATCTTTGACCGTTGAGGAGTACTATGAACGCTTGCGACACTTTGCCCCACGTTGAAGCGTAATGTAAGACTTGGGTAATTGCTGTTATTAAGCGTACAATTACGTCTCACGGGAAAAGGGATGGGCAAGTGTGTCTATTGCGCGAAGTGCTCCAGTCAAAGATGACACAACACAAAAAGACAGTAATAATATATATTGA
Organism: Haliotis rubra; assembly: GCF_003918875.1. Lineage (NCBI taxonomy): Eukaryota > Metazoa > Mollusca > Gastropoda > Lepetellida > Haliotidae > Haliotis > Haliotis rubra. Next base: position 1,150,264 of record NW_025766769.1, on the reverse strand, counting down.
AATAAAAGTCTTGGTAACAGAGTTGCAAGTTCCGACTGCACAGTCCAGGTGAAACCTAAAAAACAAGCTGGCTTGTTGTCACCTCGACAGTGCAGGCAGAAAGAGCCATTGTACAGATACAATAATGAAAATACATAATAATCCGACTGATATGTAGGATGTGACGACAATACTTAATAGGGGCAACAATATTATTAAAGGACAAATAAATACAATATTGGTACAAAAGTATATGTGCATATATGAGCACACAATCCCAAAGAGTATTTACAAAAATACCTTTAATTACATAACCCAAAAGAATCGTCACACCCCTCCTATCAGAGGATTTACATAGGGCCCCACCTGAGGTGAGGTGAAAGTCACATTAACTTTAAGGGCCAATGGGAAGTATAAAAATACATATATATACACAAAGTGGGGCAATATCCATACCCAACACATTTGGAATATATGATACAGAAAACCGGTTGATTGATATACACAATAGCCACGACAGGACACCTGGCCTGTACGACACATGTGGCTAAGGGAAATGGGGTATGACTGCCTGTTGGATGATCATACTAGTCAATATGAGGCTAGCTCCAATAGAATGTCGATACACCCAGTAGGTACACCACTTGGGGCTACCCAGGATAAACACCTAATTGTAGTAAGTAAATTGACAGTATGTAATAAACGGATATTACATGAATTATATTACTACGATATGTAGGTATATTATTGGCCATATAATATAATACATTATATTATTATTGAATAAACTGTGACTTCACTTTCACATCAAGTGGGGGGAACATACTAAAATACGATTGATATAGTGGCATGGTACCGGTAGTCAATGCTATGTTAAGATAACCATGAAGCAGACGACGGACCCTAGTTTTGTTTACATCCGGTGCAGCCATTTTGTAATGGAGCCGGACGGGAGCCGGAGAATGCCGAGGAGAGCCGAAGACAGCCCAGGCTGTGTGCTGCTCAGTGGAGAGGTCAGCACTGGTCAGTGAGCATGACCACTAATTGGTTCCAGCTGACACCGTGATACTCCAACTGAGCACATGGTTTGGAAACCGGGACAGTGATACAGAGACTTTTTTAATTTAGATTAAAATGGCAAAAAGAGTTCTGTTGTTAGCAGCAACAAGTTGTAAATAAATGGAATTTTGAATTTAGCAATGAGCTAGAAGACAATTTTGACTGGCAGGTCAAATAAGCAAATTAATGCTAAACACACAAAGTACTTTACTAAAATGAATTTTTAGATGAAAGTATATTACAATGAGTACATGTCATTTATTCTTGCCATCGAGTGCACGTTTGGACAGTCACAGATGAGTGACCTTTCGCCAGTTTGGCACAGCAAGAATATTTGATGACAGTGACCCAACAATTATTTTAATTGTGATTTATCAAATTAAATAATGCATTAATTTAAAAGCCGCAGATAATTACTTATCCTGCTAACAACGTAACTATACATAGGAATTTAATACAGAAGACCCAGTTGCAATATCGAAGCAAACTGAGGTTCTTACCTAAAAAACAAGCTGGCTTGTTGTCACCTCGACAGTGCAGGCAGAAAGAGGAAGATTTCAGGCTTGGGGGTCCCACGCTCCCTCTTGCCCCTGTCATGTGACAACATAGCCCCTGGGGATTGGCTAAAAAACTGTTGCTATGGAAACCATGGCACCAGTGCCTTGAGCCCCAGAACCCTATCAGATAACTGGTAAAGGGCAGGATATTGGGTTACTTGTGCAAGAGACTAGGACAAAATATCCAGCCTTTACATATGTTCTAAGTTTGTTCCTTGAAATTAATGTGTTTGGATTATCTTGAAGAGATGAGTGGAACATGTCTGTAAATTTCAATTGGAGGTCCTTCAGTATAGAGGAGGAGGTCAGATTACTTTCCTTGATGTTAAACTTATCTAAGAGGCAACTGAGTTTATAGTACCATCCAATTTTGTGTTTGGCAATCTTTATTGATTCATTAAAGGCATGTTTTAAAATGGTATTTGGAGATTGTAAAATATGATTGTAGAATTGAACAATTGATTTGATTACTCTGAATAATAGAGGAAACAAACCAAGTTCTGCTCTGCATGCCCAGTTATGCGTTTGCTGAGAAACTCCCAGAGTATGTTTACAGAATTTCGTTTGTAATTTTTCAGGTGGGAAAGAATCTATATGTCTCTGCAGAACAAAATCATGTTATTCCATGTCAGTCTGACCAGTGAATATCTGTCACATATTTCCCAGCTGATATGATGAAATATCTTTCCATAATTAGATGTTTTCCTCCCTGATCCCCAGTGTAACAGAGAGTGGAATCAAGGGCATGAGGTCCCATCTGTTTCCTCACACAGCAGGGCAAGAGGTTTAGTTGTTGGTGTTCATCCTGACCTGGTGCAAGGTTGTGGATACAACACTGTATCTCATCAATGTGTTGACATGTTTCATTCATTGTTTGTTTATATACGGAACAAGCTGTAACATGAGGAGGCAATGGACCACCATGGGGATTACAAGTGGAATAGGTCTCCAGTATGATCTGTCTGTCTCCCTTGTGAAATTCCATGCAGAATAGGTCCCAAATACCCAAAGTCTGCCTCCCTGAAGAAATTCCATAAACAGAATAGACCACCAATATACAATGTGTGTCTCCCTGTAGGAATTCCATGGAGAATAGGCCCAGAATATGCAATGTGTGTCTCCCTGTAGGAATTCCATGCAGAATAGGCCCAGAGTATGCAATGTGTGTCTCTCTGTAGGAATTCCATGGAGAATAGGCCCAGTATATGCAATGTGTGTCTCCCTGTAGTAATTCCATGCAGAAATGGCCCAGGGTATGCAATGTGTGTCTCCCTGTAGGAATTCCATGGAGAATAGGCCCAGAGTATGCAATGTGTGTCTCCTTGTAGGAATTCCATGGAGAATAGGCCCAGAGTATGCAATGTGTGTCTCCCTATAGGAATTCCATGGAGAATAGACCCAGAGTATGCAATGTGTGTCTCCTTGTAGGAATTCCATGGAGAATAGGCTTAGAATATGCAATGTGTGTCTCCCTGTAGTAATTCCATGCAGAAATGGCCCAGAGTATGCAATGTGTGTCTCCCTGTAGGAATTCCATGGAGAATAGGCCCAGAGTATGCAATGTGTGTCTCCCTGTAGTAATTCCATGCAGAAATGGCCCAGAGTATGCAATGTGTGTCTCCCTGTAGGAATTCCATGGAGAATAGGCCCAGAGTATGAAATGTGTGTCTCCCTGTAGGAATTCCATGGAGAATAGGCCCAGAGTATGCAATGTGTGTCTCCCTATAGGAATTCCATGGAGAAATGGCCCAGAGTATGCAATGTGTGTCTCCCTGTAGGAATTCCATGCAGAAATGGCCCAGAGTATGCAATGTGTGTCTCCCTATAGGAATTCCATGGAGAATAGGCCCAGAGTATGAAATGTGTATCTCCCTGTAGGAATTCCATGCAGAAATGGCCCAGAGTATGCAATGTGTGTCTCCCTATAGGAATTTCATGGAGAAATGGCCTAGAGTATGCAATGTGTGTCTCCCTGTAGTAATTCCATGCAGAATAGGTCACGGTAACTTGAAGAGTCCATGCACAACATGTCTTTTAGCTGACCACACAACTGGTTCTGTTTACATCAAAGGCCCAGCATCTGTACAGTACATGCCTGTATGAATCCTGCTTTAAAGCTTATCTCCGCCTATCTCACTTCTCCCTTTGGTCTCTGTAATTCAAGATTACAGATATTGCCTCCACCATCTAGTGAAGTGAGCACAGCCCCATGCTTATTTCAGTGGTAGGACTTTATGTATGTTGATGATCCATGGATCTATTGAGGCCAGGCCAAAATATTTCATCATGTACAGGTTACTCACAGTGCATGAATATAAATACTGTGTGTCATCATAAACTTTCAACCTCAGCTTGCTGGTAGTTTTAACATATCTATCAAAACATTACTGAAATAAAAGAGCAAACAGCATCAAGATGCAACCTTAATTCTAATATTGTTAAATTCAGCTTGTTATAATTATCATTGAATTCATTCTTCATTTACAACCATTACACTGTGTGTCATTTTATTAGGCACCACGTATCCTTACAGTTCTGGTGTCGCCCACCATGATATTGTTGGAATATTGCTAAAAAATGTGTGTCTAACTTGTTTTACGCTGTAAAACAAGCAATGGAATTGTTTGGGCCTGTTGTTTGTAAAAAGATGTTATTTCTTCCTCTGGTTCCACACCTCCCTAGAGAAACAAGAGTTGTGAGGTGGCCTGTGGAGGTACGTTGTGTTTGGTGGAACTCTCACATTATGGCAGCAATAGCCATACAATCTTCTTTCTCATGGTCAGCTTTCAAAGATTTTTTATGTAATGTCTTGAAAACATGTTGTATTGATATTTAAGTGATTTTTGTAAAAAAAATGCATGTCATGTAAACATGTTGCAATCATTCTTTATTATATATTTTAATAAAACATATTGAAAACATTTCACAAATATGTTTTTAAGAGACTTCCAATAAAACATCATGAAAACGTGTTTCAATCAGAGACTTTTGAAAAGTGTGGTGAAAAAGCATCACATTCATCTTAAAGAGATTTTAATAAAATGTCATGAGAATATTTTATATTCACTCTTGAGAAATGTTTAAAACCATCATGAGAATATCTCACATTCTCCTTTGAGAAGTGTTTAATAAAACATAATAAGAACATATCCCATTGATCTTTGTGAGAATGTTGATGCAACCTCGTGTTCCAGCATTGAAGGTTCAAGATAAACTATATTTGAATAGTGCTCAGTCACAGACTCTTAAGAAGGGATTTCAAATACATCAATGCTGATATCTTCTCTTACACAGTGATATTTGGCTGTGAAGGAATCGGTAGTAAGTGGAATATTGGCTACCTGTTACTGTCAGTGATGAGCATCATCATTCTGTAAGTGATCAGTTAGACTATATCTGTATAGAAATAACCACTGATGAATTTAATGATTGTCACATGGTTGGAAACATGTTATTTCTATCCCATGTACAAATGAAACTTTTGATTTGGATATTACTCCAATTGGCAAACTGATTGGCCAATTTGGAAGTAGAGCAGGAAGGGTTCCATACCTCAATATTAGCAGTATTTGAAATGCAGTAACTATCCATAATTAGCCATCACTGTCTCTCTCAACCTTGTGCCCAGTGATGCAAGTTATGTCCCTTATGTGTGTCAGGATCCTAAGATCTTGGATATAAATTCCAGATTCTACCTGATTATTACATAGTTGGTTTATCTGTGAACTGTGGACATCTACAAAGCCCTGAAAAGTGAAATAGAAGGGATTCTGTTTGCTCCTGACGACGAGTCACTTCCCAATTAAAAACATCAATGTGTGCTTTTGTATCAAAATGTAAATATATATGTAGATCATAGAATGAACTCGGTGAGACTTGTCAGTAGATGCCTGGCACAAACAGTATTTTTAGCGACATGATGGCGTGGCTCAATGTTTTCATTGCCATCGGGTCATGCATATGCTGTTGAATCAGTTAGTTTGAGACACTTTCCGAACGTTATATTTAAGTCACCTGAGATCAATGTGAGACATTTCATTAAATCTTTTTAGATATCTGATTGAAATATCAATGACAGACGTTTTCATAATGTTTTATTAATAATCTCTTGGCGATCAATGTTGAGATGTTTTCATGACATTTTAATATAGATCAACTGTGGCATCAATATGTATAGCACATTATGCAACTTTAGTACAAAATATTGCCATAATGACAAAAAGCAGGAATATATATGACAATATCATTTACACTTTTACTTCTATATTGATCAGTACAGTACAACTGTCCTTTGTCATGTACATAACAATATCGATAATTCATCATCACATCCAGGTTGAAGTAACTTTTAGAAAGAGGCTTGACAGTGAAGCATATTTAACATGTTTGCTAGTGTTATGTGTTATGCAAAAGTCTGAGTCTGTAAGTGTTGTTTATAAAAAGTAAGAAAAAATCCTGACTAATACCTGTGGAATGTTTTCGTGATTCAAGACATGTTTGAAGGCGGATTTTTGACATGATATGTTCTTGTGATTTTCTATAATGCACAACATGCGACTTTCCTTGACCACACAACATATTTTATAATTATATTTATTAAACTGTTGCATCTGTCATGAAAATAGTTTTCACTTTGAATAAGTATGACCACAAGTCATACTTAATCATAAGGCTAAATATTTAAGAGGATAATTTAGTTAGGAATAGCTATTAATATATCAGAAAAATCCCTTACCTTTACAGTTCATCAACACTGGTATCTCTTGAGGCACAAAATCAGAGGAAAATGGTCTCTGATCCCTAGAAATCTGATTTCCATCAAGAAGAGAACATGGAATTGTCTGTGTTTCCTAAGCAGGCTGACTTGTGTACCATCAGAGGCAATTATTGCCTGTAGTTCTAGCAGGCAACCACAGCAAATTACATGCCTATCAACTTCTTCATGTGTGTCTTGAGTAGCACTGGTATCTCATGACCTCACACTGCAGCAGACACAAAACACAAGCACTTTTGCAAAAAAAAGTTGATCTTTTTTCACAGAAAACTCAAGTATCTTATTTAGAATTTTTTTCTGATTTAAACAAGGTACCACACTTGATCCTTGCCTGAGAGTTTTCAATAATTCCTTGTCAGTGACGTTTATTAATCCACACCCATGGGGCACCTTCCATGAAGTGTTGTTACTACACTAATGCATGGGGCAAGCCAGACCTTCCAACCGTGCAATCAATGGTATGAGCAAGTGCTGGAAGAGGCAGTCCTCTCCTGCTTCACTCCTCCTGTTGGTAGAGGTTCCCCTGCTTTACACTCCTCTTGTTGTTTCCAGTGCCAACTGCAAATGTAAACACAGATTATTGACTCCCGTCTCTCACTCACTGATGATTCTAGCTGTTTACATTCTCATTACTGACACCCCCTCATGGAGACGGAGGAGTTTTTAACTATATCACGGTATGCTTTGAAGAGTTGATGAATGTGCCCGTTATTAAATTCTCATGTCAGGTTTAATTTAGAGTCTCTTTCGTAACTCGTTATACTGGTTATGTCAGAATAGCTGCGAGGTCATTGTCCTGGGTACAAGGTGTGAAAAGTTACTAGACTTTCGTCACAGAATGAATCTGGAGATGGTAGTTTAGTGACGACGTGACTTGTGTCACAGAATGAATCTGGAGATGGAAGTTTAACAAAGACATGACTTGTGTCACAGAATGAATCTGGAGATGGTAGTACAATGAAGACGTGACTTGTGTCACAGAATGAATCTGTAGATGGTAGTTTAGTGACGACGTGACTTGTGTCACAGAATGAATCTGTAGATGGTACTACAATGAAGACGTGACTTGTGTCACAGAATGAATCTGTAGATGGTACTACAATGAAGACGTGACTTGTGTCACAGAATGAATCTGTAGATGGTAGCTTAGTGACGACGTGACTTGTGTCACAGAATCAATCTGTAGATGGTAGTACAATGAAGACGTGACTTGTGTCACAGAATCAATCTGTAGGTGGTCGTACAATGAAGACGTGACTTGTGTCACAGAATTAATCTGGAGATGGTAGTTTAATGAAGATTATAAACTGAAGTTTGTGATGAAATCCTTCTTCTTCGACCAACAAGTAACAAACACTCTTTCCATCAATCTTCCAGGGTCCACTGCACCGTTTATAGCATATCATCAGCCTGTGCTTACACAGATGTTGACATTCATGTAAACAGAAGCATGTATTTGACAATATATAGTTGATCTGTTTATACAACTAGATTAAAGTATGTTCTAAACCTATTTAGTGACGTGTGTATGTAGTGGTACTCCACAATAACAATCTGATAAGAAGCAGCCTCTAATGTGTGAGTTTAATTTCCCTATTTTATTGCTAAGTGTTTTTCAACATATATCAGATATTTTGATTTGTGAAACATTTCCCATGTTCTCAAAATCTTTTCACATTTGGAACACCAATCAGCAACAAAGCTTGAATTTTTATTTTTATTCAGAGATGTGAAATGTTACCACAAATATTGGTTGCTGAATCTAGCTAAACAGTGATAGATATGTAACTGTTCAAAGTAGCACTAAACCCAGCTTACTCACTCACTCAGTCACTTTACCTGTACAATGTGACTGACAGTTGTTGTCACAACAATACAGATTGTGGTGTTTCGGTTCTCTGGTCTAAATGGTTGCAACGTGTCGATGTCTGTTGTGCATAAACAGGTCGCTTGTTGCCCCCCTCAAAGAGCAACGTGATGGTTGGCCTGACATTGGTTGCAGATGTTGTGAAGCAGCTCAGGCTTGTTTCATGCATCAAAATTGAGGATTCATTTATATCTAAACAAACTCAGAGACTTAAAGTTTGTATGGATGGTAGACGTATTTAACTCTAGGTCATGTCACGCTGTGGGCAATGAGCAGGAGATATGGTGTGGATGTTGTGGCAACCCGTCACTGTGTCCACACGCAGTGGGCAATGAGCAGGAGATATGTTGTGGGTGTTGTGGCAACCCATCACTGTGTCCACACGCTGTGGGCAATGTGCAGGAGATATGTTGTGGCAACCCGTCACTGTGTCCACATGCTGTGGGCAATGTGCAGGAGATATGTTGTGGGTGTTGTGGCAACCCGTCACTGTGTCCACACGCTATGGGCAATGAGCAGGAGATATGGTGTGGGTGTTGTGGCAACCCGTCACTGTGTCCACACGCTGTGGGCAATGAGCAGGAGATATGTTGTGGGTGTTGTGGCAACCCGTCACTGTGTCCACACGCTGTGGGCAATGTGCAGGAGATATGTTGTGGGTGTTGTGGCAACCCGTCACTGTGTCCACACGCTGTGGGCAATGAGCAGGAGATATGTTGTGGGTGTTGTGGCAACCCGTCACTGTGTCCACACGCTGTAGGCAATGAGCAGGAGATATGGTGTGGGTGTTGTGGCAACCCTGTCACTGTGTCCACACGCTGTGGGCAATGAGCAGGAGATATGTTGTGGGTGTTGTGGCAACCCGTCACTGTGTCCACACGCTGTGGGCAATGAGCAGGAGATATGTTGTGGGTGTTGTGGCAACCCTGTCACTCTGTCCACACGCTGTGGGCAATGAGCAGGAGATATGTTGTGGGTGTTGTGGCAACCCGTCACTGTGTCCACACGCTGTGGGCAATGTGCAGGAGATATGTTGTGGGTGTTGTGGCAACCCGTCACTGTGTCCACACGCTGTGGGCAATGTGCAGGAGATATGTTGTGGGTGTTGTGGCAACCCGTCACTGTGTCCACACGCTATGGGCAATGAGCAGGAGATATGTTGTGGGTGTTGTGGCAACCCGTCACTGTGTCCACACACTGTGGGCAATGTGCAGGAGATATGTTGTGGGTGTTGTGGCAACCCGTCACTGTGTCCACACGCTGTGGGCAATGTGCAGGAGATATGTTGTGGGTGTTGTGGCAACCCGTCACTGTGTCCACACGCTGTGGGCAATGAGCAGGAGATATGGTGTGGGTGTTGTGGCAACCCATCACTGTGTCCACACGCTGTGGGCAATGAGCAGGAGATATGGTGTGGGTGTTGTGGCAACCCGTCACTGTGTCCACACGCTGTGGGCAATGTGCAGGAGATATGGTGTGGGTGTTGTGGCAACCCGTCACTGTGTCCACACCAGAAAATGCTTGATGGATTGTGCTGATGGGTTTTGCAGCTGTTCCAAACTCATAAAGTGCCTAACGTCTTTTTAAGAGATCAGATAAATGAACAAATATTTGTTTCCTGTTTAAATTAAGCAATATGACGGTTAAAGTAATAGTGATAAGACCTTCTTTAAGAATCAAAGTGCAATAAACACAGCATCGTGGCTCGCTTCCAACATCTCATCTCATGTTCAATTGTCTCTATGGAAAGTTTTTTTGTTTACTTGGCAACCATATTGAAGAAGGTATTTTTGTCATTACCATTGATCCATGTTGCACCTGCATACTAAGGTATTGGTATGTTTTCATTTTTGTCTATGAAACATTGAGAGAATGGAAACTGAAACTCCACATGGAGACTTTCACAGGTGTTCAAATATCATCCATCAGTTGGTTTCCATGGCAATCATTAAACAATTACTTATGGGAGTTGTTCCTCTGTTTTTTATGAATACACTCGGCCTGTGGCTAATATGCAGTCGTAAACAGAATATCTTTGTCAGCACTTTTACTCTATTCCTTCTTTCTTCATAATTAAATACAAGAAATAAAACCCTTTCTTTAGCAGAGTCCATAGTTTGATTCCGACTGTATTCTGAGCAGTGTTCATGGATCACTATACAAAAGACATGATACCAGGTGTTCTACACAGGTGAGTGTATCATGCCGGCAGCACTGGAACACATTCTGATGGAACCGTGGACCCAGTGGCTCACTGATATAGATATGTATTTACTCCTCCATGGAGTATTTATAGGACAAACCCCCAGGGAATGAGTGTAGTGTCCTCTATATTCACATTGGTACGGAACAAACTTTCCTGTGTTGTGATGGCACAGAAGGGCAGTGTTACCAAATAAACCTGTTTTGAAGTGTTGTTAAACTGAGTCTGATATTGCACAAGATCAAACATAAAAACCGATTGAGAGAGTTCACGTCCATAAGATGTCATCCCCATGACTGCTTGATTAGTGAAAACAAAATTATATAATGGGGTAAAAAAATTTATGACAATGCTTCCTGTATTCTACCAAGTGTAAAATTGCGTGTGTGATACTTTCTTTGAACATTAATCTTGAAGTCTTTAGTCCCTTAATCTGATGTGTGCTATAAACTTATTATAGCCTTTTCAGTTTATTGGAAGAATATTAAACAAAAAGGACTATATAGTTTTTCATGAAACATCTCTTCATTTTTTATTTATTTTATGTGGTATCAATTTCTTTCATTAAATATCTGTTTGCTAACATCCTGTTTTTCTCATTCTATGGTCAATCCTAGAATACTGTTTTTTCCCGTTACGAGCAAAGAGCATTCAGCTCGCTGATTAATTATCTTGCAAGTAGACAGCCAACCTGCAGCAAGTGGTGGTCAATAGAGTAGAAACGCAATGATGGAGCGATGTGTGGGTGATTACTTACTGCTTAATGGGCCACCATGTATCCGTGAAGCACGATACAGCACCGGTATGTCCTCCACTAAATTGTACAACTCCTGGCACAGACCTCACGGGAGATACAGACCCTATCCAGTGTAAAATAACTCTCTCAACTCGAATGGGACCAATTATATCACAGACTTCTTCCTATTCATAGACAGAACTTCTGGTTTCAAATGCTGCCTGTTATTGTCTGGCAATTTTCTGCAATCACCCACAGCTTTTCCCATAAATAAGTGTAGCGGTTCACAGATGTCGAGTGTTACGGACAACGGTTGGGTGATACTGACAAGCAGAGGTGGGATACGGACATGCAGTAGACTGCTTGTAGTAACAGGTGTCCCTTTAAGACAGCCAACGGCAGAAGGGAGGAGAAATTGAGTGGGCCAAGCATGTTTCCTTTTGAACAAAATTGATCCCAATTATAAAAAGTTGTTTCCAATTATACAGTGGAATAGTTGTAATGATTTTTTAAATATTGATTGGTGGGTATGGGTGTGTCCAAACCTGAATCACAAACAGATCCAAAATCATTGATTGTAGAAACCTCTTATCTCTCTATATACGTTAACATTTGGGAACTTAAGTGAAATTACATTCTATTATATCTATAGTATCGCTTATAATTGAAATTGCATTAAATTGAAAGCATGAAAGTGATAAAAAATTAATACTCTTAATGCCACTTAAAGCACAGACTGTTTTTATTAACTGTTATTCAATGATACCGGTATGAGGAGAATAATTTCATTTTGATGACAAGTTTGACAGATATGTAGAAGGTTGTATCTATACTGAAAAATCTTTGTTTTTTTGTATGTTTCACTGATGTTTCCAGATACAGCGTTTGAATGTTTTACTGTTGTTTCCATGTACTGTATTCCTGCTCGTTGAATGTTTTACTGTTGTTTCCATGTACTGTGTTCCTGCGCATTGAATGTTTTACTGTCATTCCTAGGTACAGTATTCCTGCTCGTTGAATGTTTTACTGTTGTTTCCATGTACTGTGTTGCTGCTCATTGAATGTTTTACTGTTATTCCTAGGTACAGTATTCCTGTTCGTTGAATGTTTTACTGTTGTTTCCATGTACTGTGTTCCTGCTTGTTGAATGTTTTTATTGTCGTTCCTATGTAGGTGTTCCTACTCCTAGAATGTTTTACTGTTGTTTCCATGTACTGTGTTCCTGCTTGTTGAATGTTATACTGTCGTTCCTAGGTACAGTGTTCCTGCTCATTGAATGTTTTACTGTTGTTTCCATGTACTGTGTTCCTGCTTGTTGAATGTTTTACTGTTTCTGGGTACAGTCACTCCATTGGGTTGAATGTTTTACTGTTGTTTCAATGTACTGTGTTCCTGCTTGTTGAATGTTTTACTGTCGTTCCTAGGTACAGTGTTCCTGCTCGTTGAATGTTTTACTGTTGTTTCCATGTACTGTGTTCCTGCTTGTTGAATGTCTTACTATCGTTCCTAGGTACAGTGTTCCTGCTCGTTGAATGTTTTGCTGTTGTTTCCATGTACTGTGTTCCTGCTCATTGAATGTTTTACTGTTTCTAGGTACAGTCACTCCATTGGGTTGAATGTTTTACTGTTGTTTCCATGTACAGTATTCCTGCTTGTTGAATGTTTTTATTGTCGTTCCTAGGTACAGTGTTCCTGCTTGTTGAATGTTTTACTGTTGTTTTCATGTACAGTATTCCTGCTTGTTGAATGTTTTACTTTTTCTAGGTACAGTGTCTCCATTGGGTTGAATGTTTTACTGTTGTTTTTATGTACAGTGTTCCTGCTCATTGTTGAATGTTTTACTGTTGTTTCAATGTACAGTATTCCTGCTTGTTGAATGTTTTACTGTTGTTTTCCATGTACTGTGTTCCTGCTTGATCACTGTTTTACTGTTATTTTCATGTACAGTATTCCTGCTCGTTGAATGTTTTACTGTTGTTTTCATGTACAGTGTTCCTGCTTGATCACTGTTTTACTGTTATTTTCATGTACAGTGTTCCTGCTTGTTGAATGTTTTACTGTTATTTTCATGTACAGTATTCCTGCTCGTTGAATGTTTTACTGTTGTTTCCATGTACTGTGTTCCTGCTTGTTGAATGTTTTACTGTCGTTCCTAGGAAAAGTGTTCCTGCTCGTTGAATGTTTTACTGTTGTTACAATGTACTGTGCTCCTGCTTGTTGAATGTTTTACTGTTGTTTTCATGTACAGTGTTCCTGCTCGTTGAATGTTATACTGTTGTTTTCATGTACAGTATTCCTGCTCGTTGAATGTTTTACTGTCATTCCTAGGTACAATGTTCCTGCTCGTTGAATGTTTTACTGTTGTTTTCATGTACAGTGCTCCTGCTCGTTGAATGTTTTACTGTTGTTTTCATGTACAGTGTTCCTGCTCATTGAATGTTTTACTGTCGTTCCTAGGTAAAGTATTCCTGCCTGTTGAATGTTTTACTGTTGTTTCCATGTACTGTGTTCATGCTTGTTGAATGTTTTACTGTTTCTAGGTACAGTGTTCCTGCTTTTTGAATGTTTTCCTGTTATTTCTAGGTACAGTGTCTCCATTGGGTTGAATGTTTTACTGTTGTTTCCATGTACTGTGTTCCTGCTGGTGAATGTTTTCCTGTTTTCCTGTTGTTACTAGGTTGTGCATCATGTTGTGTGTCAGGTGAGTACGCTGTTGTTCAATACATTCAAACATGGTCCTAAGTTGTGGCCTTGTCTTGAACAACCTCTACAGCATACTCATGCCGAAGTATACACATGCACAGGTACTACGGATGTGTACTCCAGGTATGTTTCTGTATACAGATGTGTATTCCAGGTATGTGTCTGTATACAGATATGTACTCCAGGTATGTTTCTGTATACAGATATGTACTCCAGGTATGTTTCGGTATACAGACATGCACCCTTAACAAAGTGAAACTACAGAAACGTACCCGGTATCCTAAACGACGGACGAATCCATATTCCGCAACCCAATACCGAAACCGTATGTAGTTATTCCTGTTAAGCTGATTGCGAGTGGTGTACATTGTGCACCGTGAAATATTCGTTACTGTGTATGCTCTTATATAACGCAATCAAATGCATCTAATACAACAGTATGACAGCTTTGATCAGGAAAACAGCACAATGCAGAATGGAATCATCCTAGCATACTTTTCTGTATTCTGATTTTTTTTAGGGTACATGTCTGTATACAGAAACGTACCTGGGGTACACATCTGTAGTAGCCATGCCGACAACGACCCCTTCAGCCATACTCATCTAGCCCTTGCGAATCCATTTAACATGAACACACACTGACAGCACCTTGTGTCAGATATCTGGCATGCAACATGAACACATACTGACAGCACCTTGTGTCAGATATCTGGCATGCAGTGCGACTGTACTGGGAGGACATATTACTGATGGATGTTTCAACACCAGCTTAACACAGCAAGAAGATGCTACCAATATATCAAATAACCACAGAAATGCTGTATGTAAAGAGAAGATCCCACAGATTTCTCTTCTGTTGACGAGATGAATCAATTGATTAACAAGGACATATTCTTGGCACATGACATGGTCAGGCCAGAAGATGACCTAGTTGCCAGATGACCCAGTCCAGCCATGAAACAATCTGGTCAAGCCAGAAGGCGACAGAGTTAAACCAGAAGATGTCCTGGTCAAGCCAGAAGACAACCCAGTCAAGCCAAGAGTACAAGTAGAGGTGGTTGTACTTATTACAGAGGAGAGGTGATTGTACTTATTACAGAGGAGAGGTGGTTGTACTTATTACAGAGGAGAGGTGGTTGTACTTATTACAGAGGAGAGGTGGTTGTACTTATTACAGAGGAGAGGTGGTTGTACTTATTAGAAAGAAGAGATAGTCATGCCAGGAGTGTGTGCCATGCAGAAGAAACATGGAAATATCATTTTTCCAGTGCAAAGTTGTATGGCAAGTACTTTGTGACTGAAGGTTAAGACTCTGATAACTTTCTGGCTGTCTGCAGAGGATTAGGTGTTATGTCTCTCCTCCAGATCTGCCTCCACTATCCACCAGGTCCCCATCATACATAGGCTGCACATACAGAGAGCATAGACCAGAGTCAAATCTAGACCAAGCATAACATGCTTAAAGGGAATTACATCTATTGACATATGTCTATATGCACTCAACTGTTTGTTTTACAAAAACATACATGGCCTCCTGTTTCACAGTACTGATTTTATGTAATGGAAAACTGATCATTATTTTATTGCTATTATCTACGGTTGAAGTGGAATCAACAAGTATAAATTGTTTTCTCTCTTTGAAAAGGTTCCTCTTTTCAGTTTTCTTATGTATTTCATTTTCCTTCAGATGTGAAATCTGAACCCTTTGGTAAGTAAAACAGTCTCTTGAAAGCTCATATGCATCTCTGTCAATCATCCTGAGACAAGGGTGTCCACTATCAAAGTCTAGTTTTTCACCCTTGCCCTTTCAAACCAACTTTTCTGTGATAAAATAGTCTCCCGTGGGAGAAGACTATCACAAATATTGATTGTCAAATCAGAGCACGTTTAACAAAATCAAGGTCTGGGTTTCAAAAAACATGGCTGCCATTCTGGCCAATGCCATTGTCTGTGTCGACTTTATGCCGAACTTGTTCCATCAATTTTATTAAACAAATATTTTGGAAGTCTTTCAAAGTTTTCAATCATCTTGCCAAAGTAATATGTGACTGTTATATATTTCAATGCAAACTTCATTGTATTTTGAGGCAAATGACTGAAGACTTATTTCCATGACTGAGATGCAGTGTTATTTATGGACGACCCGTGCCGAGTGTTTCACATTACCTTGATGTGCAGTGTTAATTACTACTGTGTGGTCTCTATGCCTCTATTATTGTAAGAGTGAAATGTGACAGTAATAACTATCTTTACTGTGGTAATCTGTCATTTTGTTTGTCTGTTAGAGATGAAATCTTTAGTCTGATTGACCAGGTCATCTGCTATGGTAGCTGTAATCTAGACTAAGGCTTAATCTCTGAAAATATGTAATATTGACAGAAACAATTAATTCCTTTTAAATTGAAAAGGAGCCCCAGTGAGATGTGACTTGCTTCATTTAGGACTTTAGCACGTTGTTGAGTCATATTTGTTAGAAGTTGGAGAGTCCGATAAGGACAAACTTCCTTATTCAGGTGATGTGACATTTTGATACAGATGCTTGTATCGTTGTCAAGCAGGTATATGCCTGTTCATGCATAAAGTTCGTCCTTTTCCGGCTTTAGCATTGCAGAAAGGTCTGGGCTGCAGGGGAAATAATGCAGTTCAGGGACTGTAAGACAGACAAGTCAAGTGGTAGAGAGAGCTAAGATCAGGTTTTAATGATATTATGTCTTTCAGGACAAGCACACATGTGCTTACCTAATCGTGAGTGCTCACCTCCTACAGCACACTACCCATAGATCTAAGGGCAAGCCCAGCAATGAGCCCAGGACCTTTCATAGTGGGCCCAACTTGGTAGCCTTGCTCCAAAGCTTTCTGAAGGCTAAGCCCATGGATGTATAGTAATTCTATGCTTTAAAAAGGCAAGTCGAGATAAGCAGAAACACCAGTCTGTTATAGGGATATTTTTATTTTATAGAAATTATCATTTAAGCTATTTATTATTGCCTTCGAGACTTGTGCAAGTTTATCAACTTGGGCATGATGGGGACGTGTGTGTGTCTGTGTCATAGGCCCAGACAATGACTATGATCATGGATCTGATGACTTTTGTCATTTGTGTTTTAGCCTTTGGTCATCTCTGTTGGCTTTGGTCATCTCTGTGATGGCTTTGGTCATGTCTGTGATGGCTCTTTTTGTCTCTGTGATAGCTTTGGTCATGTCTGTGAAGGCTTTGGTCATGTCTGTGAAGGCTTTGGTCATGTCTGTGATGTCTTTGGTAATGTCTGTGAAGGCTTTGGTCATGTCTATGAAGGCTTTGGTCATGTCTGTGATGTCTTTGGTCATATCTGTGATGCCATTGGTCGTGTCTGTGAAGGCTTTGGTCATATCTGTGATGGCTTTGGTAGTCTCTGTTAAGGCTTTGGTCATGTCTGTGATGGCTTTGGTCATGTCTGTGATGTCATGTCTGTGAAGGCTTTGGTCATGTCTGTGATGTCTTTGGTAGTCTCTGTGATGGCTTTGGTCATGTCTGTGATGTCTTTGGTCATGTCTGTGATGGCTTTGGTCATCTCTGTGATGGCTTTGGTCATGTCTGTGATGCCTTTGGTCATGTCTGTGATGGCTCTGGTAGTCTCTGTGAAGGCTTTGGTCATGTCTGTGAAGGCTTTGGTCATGTCTTTGAAGGCTTTGGTCATGTCTGTGAAGGCTTTGGTCATGTCTGTGAAGGCTTTGGTCATGTCTGTGATGTCTTTGGTAATGTCTGTGAAGGCTTTGGTCATGTCTATGAAGGCTTTGGTCATGTCTGTGATGTCTTTGGTCATATCTGTGATGTCTTTGGGCATGTCTGTAAAGGCTTTGGTCATATCTGTGATTGCTTTGGTAGTCTCTGTGAAGGCTTTGGTCATGTCTGTGATGGCTTTGGTCATGTCTGATGTCATGTCTGTGAAGGCTTTGGTCATGTCTGTGATGTCTTTGGTAGTCTCTGTGATGGCTTTGGTCATGTCTGTGATGTCTTTGGTCATGTCTGTGATGGCTTTGGTCAACTCTGTGATGGCTTTGGTCATGTCTGTGATGCCTTTGGTCATGTCTGTGATGGCTCTGGTAGTCTCTGTGAAGGCTTTGGTCATGTCTGTGAAGGCTTTGGTCATGTCTGTGAAGGCTTTGGTCATGTCTGTGATGTCTTTGGTAATGTCTGTGAAGGCTTTGGTCATGTCTATGAAGGCTTTGGTCATGTCTGTGATGTCTTTGGTCATATCTGTGAAGTCTTTGGGCATGTCTGTGAAGGCTTTGGTCATATCTGTGATTGCTTTGGTAGTCTCTGTGAAGGCTTTGGTCATGTCTGTGATGGCTTTGGTCATGTCTGTGATGTCATGTCTGTGAAGGCTTTGGTCGTGTCTGTGATGTCTTTGGTAGTCTCTGTAATGGCTTTGGTCATGTCTGTGATGTCTTTGGTCATGTCTGTGATGGCTTTGGTCATCTCTGTGATGGCTTTGGTCATGTCTGTGATGCCTTTGGTCATGTCTGTGATGGCTCTGGTAGTCTCTGTGAAGGCTTTGGTCATGTCTGTGATGTTTTTGGTCATGTCTGTGATGTCTTTGGTTAAAAATCTTTTGTCATTATTGTGACAGCTTGTGTCATCTGGATCATTAACAATAGACTCTGATCTGTCTGGAAGCTGTAAATGTTTACTGTCTAAAAATATATGACATGAAATATACAAATTTCCACATGACACAAGCCAACTTTGGCCTTTCCAGTTTCTTATATTTAATATTGATTCATGAACTCATGCTCATGGTATGGAGTTAGTATTGGACAGGATAGAATTGGTATTGGGCAATGGACTCTGCTTTTACCAGAGATTTGGTATAATTACCATAAGGGTTTTTATTGCTTTTATGTTCCGATGCCGCCATGTAATTCCATAAATCTTCTGTCTCACTCTCCTAACCTGGGAGGGGGCGAAGTGGGTTGCATGGCTCAGAGATTCTCACGTTCTGTCACGCCTTATTTGATTATACCTCCCATCGACTGCTGTAACAATGACTGAAGAAGGGCTGGACTGTATTGGCAAATAGGACCCATCAGCAAGGGATATATCCAATAAAGTGGAAGGTCCTCCTGTTGAGGCCTGGAGTCTAGAATAACCCAGAGTTTCCTCATGAACAGGTGCTTGTTTCGAAATCTTCTAGCCTAACACTGAGATATCCCTGTGAATATAAATAAAACCAGCCAATCCCTTCCCATACTCAACGCATCTGTACTGAAAGTCCATTGCATGAGAGAGTATATCGTGAGCATGTGTTGCTGAAGTGTTACATACATCCTTGAAGTCATTGGCTACCACAGCTGGAGAAGGAAATTACCTGCTTGAATTGATTTAGGTTCTCAGGACGGGATTACGCCTGTCAAAGCTGTAAAAAGCTGATGAAGCATTAAAAAATAATCCGTCACTCACTCACTACTGATGATCGAAAGTGATGTTTTTCCACTATAATAAAACTTTAGAGAGATTTCATTAAGATACTGATGTACAAAAGTAATAATTTTCTCAGCCAAGTTGGTAGAATCTTGTAAAAGTTTATGAATCTGTTATTTTACAATAAATATAATGTTGTTCCATGGCAAAGTCCGAGCATGAAGGAGGATAAATAGGATTAGCTGAAACAGTACTAGACGTGACAAACAGGCGGGCAAGTTATTTATGTCTATATGTACAGCCACAAGCTGTAAAACCTGATCGCATATAATACAAGTAGATAATCATGTTACTGGTTTAAAGATGGTTGCAAAGATTCTTATGTATCTCTTCCATGGCCTGGACATAATGAAACTGGAACACAGTAAACCAGCTAAAGCCAGCATGTTGTAGAAAATCTGTTTTTACTCAATAATGCATATGGAATGAATGAGGACTTCATTTTATACATGACACACTTGTATCAGACATGGCTGAAATTGTTAGAGGAAAGTAATGATCAATGAGATGGAAGTTTGTTTCAGCAATTTATTAAGAGACAGTTTATAGCTTCTGGAAACATCTTATAAAACATCATCTGTGGAAATCATGTTTAAAAAGTGGGGGCATTTCCTTTCTCTAAACTCAGCAGATACTGGGCTGGTATTCTTGGCAAAGGAAGCAATTCAGCATCCCTGATTTCAGCGCTTGAGTGACATTCTGTGTGAGTTAGTCCAACACGACATACAACAGACAAGCCTAAGAAGCTTGTGATGTTTACTCATGGACAAGTGTCTGCCTGAAGGGAGCCAGCATTGATTGAAGTCAGGTGTGGAAGAGACTGCCAGGCTCTGTCGACTCTCACACACTTGGCATAGTTCACCATTGCAACATTTCTGTGATATATTGTATTGGGTAAAATATCAGCCCTTTGTCTATATCAGCAACATTGTAACCTTTCTGGGATATACTATATTGTGTAAAATATCAGCCCTTTGTCTATATCAGCAACATTGTAACCTTTCTGGGATATACTATATTGTGTAAAATATCAGCCCTTTGTCTATATCAGCAACATTGTAACCTTTCTGGGATATACTATATTGTGTAAAATATCAGCCCTTTGTCTATATCAGCAACATTGTAACCTTTCTGGGATATACTATATTGTGTAAAATATCAGCCCTTTGTCTATATCAGCAACATTGTAACCTTTCTGGGATATACTATATTGTGTAAAATATCAGCCCTTTGTCTATATCAGCAACATTGTAACCTTTCTGGGATATACTATATTGTGTAAAATATCAGCCCTTTGTCTATATCAGCAACATTGTAACCTTTCTGGGATATACTATATTGTGTAAAATATCAGCCCTTTGTCTATATCAGCAACATTGTAACCTTTCTGGGATATACTATATTGTGTAAAATATCAGCCCTTTGTCTATATCAGCAACATTGTAACCTTTCTGGGATATACTATATTGTGTAAAATATCAGCCCTTTGTCTATATCAGCAACATTGTAACCTTTCTGGGATATACTATATTGTGTAAAATATCAGCCCTTTGTCTATATCAGCAACATTGTAACCTTTCTGGGATATACTATATTGTGTAAAATATCAGCCCTTTGTCTATATCAGCAACATTGTAACCTTTCTGGGATATACTATATTGTGTAAAATATCAGCCCTTTGTCTAAATCACCAACACTGTAACTTTTCTGTGATGTACCATATTGTGTAAAACATCTGCACAGTGTGTGTGTGTGGTGTGTGTGTGGTGTGGTGTGTGTGTGTGTGTGTGTGTGTGTACATATTAGCAACGTTGTAAGGATATGCTCAGTGTTGTCTCTACTGCCCATAATGGTTTCTAATATAATTGTCACCATAACCCGCCGCTTGTCTCCAATATACAATACTTGTCACCATCACCCACCACTTGTCACCATCACCCACCTCTTGTCACCATCACCCACTGCTTGTCACCATCACCCACTGCTTGTCACCGGTATACAATACTTGTCACCATCACCCACCACTTGTCACCGATATACAATACTTGTCACCATCACCCACCACTTGTCACCATCACCCACCACTTGTCTCCATCACCCACTGCTTGTCACCGATATACAATACTTGTCACCATCACCCACCACTTGTCACCGATATACAATACTTGTCACCATCACCCACCAATTGTCGCCATCACCCACCACTTGTCGCCATCACCCACCACTTGTCGCCATCACCCACTGCTTGTCGCCATCACCCACTGCTTGTCTCCGATATACAATACTTGTCACCATCACCCACCACTTGTCGCCATCACCCACCTCTTGTCACCATCACCCACTGCTTGTCTCTGATATACAATACTTGTCGCCATCACCCACCACTTGTCGCCATCACCCACCACTTGTCGCCATCACCCACCACTTGTTGCCATCACCCACTGCTTGTCTCCGATATACAATACTTGTCACCATCACCCACCACTTGTCACCAGCACCCACTGCTTGTCTCCATCACCCACTGCTTGTCACCAGCACCCACTGCTTGTCTCCGATATACAATACTTGTCACCAGTTACCCACCGCTTGTGTCCAATGTATAATACTTGTTGCCAGTCATATTCTGCTTGTCAAGGTAATGTAGATAGTCTGCTTGAAGTGTTTGAAACCTGAAAGCGT
This sequence comes from Haliotis rubra, assembly GCF_003918875.1. NCBI lineage: Eukaryota > Metazoa > Mollusca > Gastropoda > Lepetellida > Haliotidae > Haliotis > Haliotis rubra. Next base: position 1,128,246 of record NW_025766769.1, on the reverse strand, counting down.
CTCCATTGTGACTGAGACCATTAAAGGTCACATGCAACGTAAAACACAACTTTGCAAATTCTGATACCTTTCGGTATGGACTTACCGAAACAAATCGTCAAAAATGCAAATTCAACTTATAAAGTTGAAAAATAACGCGATGAAAAAAAACGCGCGAAATCGGAGTTCAAACGTTTCACTAATTTTCCCCAGACTTTTCTGGGGAAAACAGGCTTCAACAGCTGGGCTGCGCTCATAGCACGTGCGCAGTGAAATAGGTTCGCTCGGCTTGGAAGTGGGTTGTCCGGTGAAAACTCGGTGAAGGCTTTGGTGTGAGCTATTTTTCTAATGTTTTGTTGATATCTCACAGGCGTGAGCTTTTTGTATGTTATGACAGTAAATTAACTGTTTATATAATTTCACCACACGTTCTTCTTACCGAGTCACTTTCTAAGTTCGATACTTAAAAGCAATGTCATTATTTAGCGTTGACAGAATTTCTAACTGTGATATAGATATGTCATTGTCACAGACAAAACTCTCTGTCTTGTTTTGTTTTATTGACACCTGTGTGTCTGCCTGCCTGTCTGCTAATGACAATATTCAATACACAGCTGCTGTCACTGACCACATGCAATTTGAACTTAACATCAATCAGGCTATACACCATAAACAAAATGCATTGATTTATGGCCCGAGTTCGGTCTCTGTCACATTATGTAATTACACAGACAGGCAGGTGTGATACTTGTACACATGACATGTTTTGATGTCTGTTGATTGCAAAATGTTATACACAAAAAAATGAGCATGTATTTACAAAACCCAACATCTCTACATATACACACACAATAAGCCGTGAGGGCATATGCAAATGAACCAGCCGTTACACTTGAGTGCACCCCCACCCGCTCTGACTGGGTTCGGTATCCCGGCTGCTTCGTTTCTTGGGAAGTAAACCGAAGTACACAATATTGCACTTTTGATTTGCGATTGTACGCTTATAATTTTGTTTATATGTTTTTTCATAACCAGCAATGTATATTATATGTCACGACTAAGTGATAATTGTGTTTTAATTATGTTTGATTTTTTGGTTGCATGTGACCTTTAAGCATTGGTTTCAGTGGCCCAGTGGATAAGGCCAAGTTGGTGCCAGATTTCCTTCTGGGTTCATATAGCATGTTCTGGGAAACAGAATAATCTGAAGCATTGCTAACATTGCGGGATCCCAATTAAAGAATAAAGATCCTGACCCATGATCTAGAAGAGACTGACACAGATAACCAGCTGACGTTGTGTACTGTTAGATACCACCTGAGTGTTGTCTATCACCTGATTTCCGATTTCGAAGACTCACCTGTCCATGCCTGTAATGGTGGATATAAGATGATCATGGATAGAGATTTGATTATTTTGTAGAATTGTATGTTTCACCATAATACAAGTAGATCATGTCAAGGGAGTTGACTACATTACCACAGTCTTGTGGGACTAACCTCCTGTGGTGGATGGTTTTAATTTATTTGGCTGTCTTGGGTGTGAAACACACTGAATAAACTGAGCAGTAAGAGTCATCATTCATTAAGCAATTAGCATCTCATTAATTTTTAGTATTGAATATCAAAAGGAGGTCAGAATTGACTAAATATATATCCCCACTTATGTATGTACATGTTGAAACATGTTTCAGTTTATAAGTAAGAATTATGAGATTTCAAGGCTTCATTTACAAGTTGAACATGTGCAGGATGTGGTGTGTTAAGTAAATAAACATATAAATCTGTTTAATGAGCAGATAGGCCACTTCCTTTGCTATCTCTTATATGTTTGTTAAGATTCCTCATAATTTAATGTACTGACTTCGTCAATACCCAGTGAGTGGCTTCAGTGCTCATGTCCGATATTGGATATTGGGAGCTCATGGGAAGGTAAGTGGATGCTCTTTCTAAACGGATGTCCAGGGGGTTTTTATCATAGGTTTGTGTGTTAGCCATGCTGATGTTCCTACAGTAAATCTCCAGAGTGGTGCCCAGGAACAAGGCCGGGAGACAATTACAACTTGCATCCCAGGGAACCTCTTTGCGGGGATAATTCAATTCTTTATCAAAGACCCCCAGATTTACACAGCCTCATAGATTTGTAATGAAATTTGGCGTTCACGTTTTGTCAAAGATCATTTATTTGAGCAAATGTGAGTGTGTTATTTGCGTGTGATTTATGTGACTAGTAGCTATTATTGAAGGACAGTGACGCTGCTCTCAGGAAACAACACAGTCAGCAGAGATCCTAATATCAGGGTGATTATCAGCCCCAAAGTTGTGGCCTACTAGAAACATATACTTGTTTGGACTAAAACAATGGTTTGTTGGAGAAAATTGTCTATAATATACTGAGTCTTGTTTGGTCAGATCAGAAAGTGATATCAGAAAGGAAATCAAATTTGACTTGACAATAACAGTTTTGTACATATTGCTTTCCATGAATTCCATTGTTTCAAATTGTTTAACATGTGTTCCAACTACATGATGGTATTCAAAAATATTTCATATTATTTCATAACATTATATTGGTGTGTGGTGTTTGGTAGAGAGTGCTTGAAGAGAGAACTGTTAAATCCCATTCCTGTATGTTAGATGGTGTGTGCTGCTGTTGAAGACTCAGCTCGTTAAGCCATTGCCCATCAACGCACAGCACAATCTGTGAAACCCATGTCAAGTCATGCCATGATATTGCTGGAAAATATAAAAATGTGACAGAGCTTACTCAGTTACAAGACTCAGTGTAGCCATTACCTGTAGCCGTTACCTGTAGCTGTTACCTGTAGCCATTACCTGTAGCCGTTACCTGTAGCTGTTACCTGTAGCCATTACCTGTAGCTGTTACCTGTAGCTGTTACCTGTAGCCATTACCTGTAGCCGTTACCTGTAGCTGTTACCTGTAGCCATTACCTGTAGCTGTTACCTGTAGCTGTTACCTGTAGCCATTACCTGTAGCTGTTACCTGTAGCCATTACCTGTAGCTGTTACCTGTAGCTGTTACCTGTAGCCATTACCTGTAGCCGTTACCTGTAGCTGTTACTTGTAGCTGTTACTGTTGCTGTGAAATAATGCCCACAACTGCCAGCTTCGCCAAGATGTGACATTGAAAAAATTATCAAATTATGGTACTGACAAATTTTGTTTTGACAATTGAACATTGTCAGAATGTCAACCTGCTACAACTGATTGACTATTTACCAACACATGCTAAGGGCGTTTCTCAGATATGAGGATTTCCATCGACGATTAGATAATATTGTTTTTGACAACATGGAGCCGATTGGCCGAGACAGATAGAGGGTACTGAGTACGGTGAAGATGGAGGACACAGGGTTGAGGGGAGAGGTTCTGTTCTCGAGGTGGTGGATGTGGTGTACCAGGACAAGCAGCATGAGTGAGTGAGTGTGTCAGGTCCCATGCAGCTCTGGGTTGTATTACGGCAAGATCATGGTGGAGGCACCACAAAATGGCTGTACCCATGTGGGGAATAGAACCTGGATCTTCAGCATGACAAGGGAATGGTTTAACCACTGGGCTACACACAGAGCTTGTCATGGTATCAGCATGACAAGGGAATGGTTTAACCACTGGGCTACCCACAGAGCTTGTCATGTTATCAGCATGACAAGGGAATGGTTTAACCACTGGGCTACACACAGAGCTTGTCATGGTATCAGCATGACAAGGGAATGGTTTAACCACTGGGCTACACACAGAGCTTGTCATGGTATCAGCATGACAAGGGAATGGTTTAACCACTGGGCTACACACAGAGCTTGTCATGGTATCAGCATGACAAGGGAATGGTTTAACCACTGGGCTACACATAGAGCTTGTCATGTTATCAGCATGACAAGGGAATGGTTTAACCACTGGGCTACACACAGAGCTTGTCATGTTATCAGCATGACAAGGGAATGGTTTAACCACTGGGCTACCCACAGAGCTTGTCATGTTATCAGCATGACAAGGGAATGGTTTAACCACTGGGCTACACATAGAGCTTGTCATGTTATCAGCTTGTGTCCTTCTTAGTGTACTTTCAGTTACCATTTTGTACTGGCCCCTCTGTCAAGTTTTAATCATATCTTTAGATAGGGGTTATTTTCATCACATCTTTGTTTCTGGAGCAAACCTTGGAGACTGTTCAATATACCCTGATATCAATCCAGCTAGGAACTGGTGCTTTTGCAATTAAAGAATTTTGGAAAATAGTTCATGACAACAAATTTCAATCAATAAATGGTGTATTTTCAGAACATAACTATGTATTTCCTCACAGATCAATCAGCTGGTTAGCGGCTGACCCTGAATGTCTTAACTTATGTTGTTTCATCTGAACAAGAGGAAAACTGCAGCATGTGTGACAATAACCTCTGCTAACAATGGCTTCCTCACAGTAACACCAGCTTACTGAGATTGCTAAGGGTACCAGCCTTTAGATTCAGTGTCACTGACTCTTGAGAACAGGTATCAGGCAATGTGTGGTCATGCTTGAGTCTTGTACCCAAGGGTAGGAGAGTAATGGTGTCGTGTAGATCTGAATTGTCTGGACCTGGGATCAAGCCTACTGGTTCCCCCATATCTGACTTCAGTCCCCATGCACACTGGACAGGAAGGGTACCAAGTTCCATTCACCCATTCAGTGATATTGCAATAATATTCCAAACATCAGCATAAAACTGTACACACGGAGTCAGCCACTCTCTCACTTGACTGTCACATAGACCTCACCTGCTAGTGAGACATTTGTTAAAGTTCCAGCTTGGATGACATGGAATGTCAGTCTGGTCCAGACAAACCGCTTGTCAGTATGGTGGACCAGTGGTCCAGACAGATCACTTGTCAGTATGGTGGACCAGTGGTCCAGACAGATCACTTGTCAGTATGGTGGACCAGTGGTCCAGACAGATCACTTGTCAGTATGGTGGACCAGTGGTCCAGACAGATCACTTGTCAGTATGGTGGACCAGTGGTCCAGACAGATCACTTGTCAGTATGGTGGACCAGTGGTCCAGACAGATCACTTGTCAGTATGGTGGCCCAGTGATGCAGACAAACCACTTGTCAGTATGGTGGACCAGTGGTCCAGACAAACCACTTGTCAGTATTGTGGCCCAGTGGTCCAGACAGACCACTTGTCAGTATTGTGGCCCAGTGATGCAGACAAACCACTTGTCAGTATGGTGGACCAGTGGTCCAGACAAACCACTTGTCAGTATTGTGGCCCAGTGGTCCAGACAAACCACTTGTCAGTATGGTGGACCAGTGGTCCAGACAAACCACTTGTCAGTATTGTGGCCCAGTGATGCAGACAAACCACTTGTCAGTATGGTGGACCAGTGGTCCAGACAGACCACTTGTCAGTATTGTGGCCCAGTGATGCAGACAAACCACTTGTCAGTATGGTGGACCAGTGGTCCAGACAAACCACTTGTCAGTATTGTGGCCCAGTGATGCAGACAAACCACTTGTCAGTATGGTGGACCAGTGGTCCAGACAAACCACTTGTCAGTATTGTGGCCCAGTGGTCCAGACAGACCACTTGTCAGTATTGTGGACCAGTGGACCAGACAGACCACTTGTCAGTATTGTATTGTGGCCCAGTGGTCCAGACAGACCACTTGTCAGTATTGTGGCCCAGTGATGCAGACAAACCACTTGTCAGTATGGTGGACCAGTGGTCCAGACAAACCACTTGTCAGTATTTGTCAGTATTGGCCCAGTGGTCCAGACAGACCACTTGTCAGTATTGTGGTCCAGACAGACCACTTGTCAGTATTGTGGCCCAGTGGTGCAGACAAACCACTTGTCAGTATGGTGGACCAGTGGTCCAGACAAACCACTTGTCAGTATTGTGGCCCAGTGGTCCAGACAGACCACTTGTCAGTATTGTGGCCCAGTGGTCCAGACAGACCACTTGTCAGTATTGTGGCCCAGTGGTCCAGACAGACCACTTGTCAGTATTGTGGCCCAGTGGTGCAGACAGACCACTTGTCAGTATTGTGGCCCAGTGGTCCAGACAGACCACTTGTCAGTATTGTGGCCCAGTGGACCAGACAAACCACTTGTCAGTATGGTGGCCCAGTGGTCCAGACAGACCACTTGTCAGTATTGTGGCCCAGTGGTCCAGACAGACCACTTGTCAGTATTGTGGACCAGTGGTCCAGACAGACCACTTGTCAGTATTGTGGTCCAGACAGACCACTTGTCAGTATTGTGGACCTGTGGTCCAGACAGACCACTTGTCAGTATTGTGGCCCAGTGGACCAGACAAACCACTTGTCAGTATTGTGGCAGAATGGTCCAGACAAACCGCTTGTCAGTATTGTGGACCAGTGGTCCAGACAGATCACTTGTCAGTATGGTGGACCAGTGGTCCAGACAAACCGCTTGTCAGTATTGTGGCAGAATGGTCCAGACAGACCGCTTGTCAGTATTGTGGACCAGTGGTCCAGACAAACCGCTTGTCAGTATTGTGGACCAGTGGTCCAGACAAACCGCTTGTCAGTATTGTGGACCAGTGGTCCAGACAAACCGCTTGTCAGTATTGTGGACCAGTGGTCCAGACAGACCACTTGTCAGTATTGTGGCCCAGTGGTCCAGACAAACCACTTGTCAGTATTGTGGCAGAATGGTCCAGACAAACCGCTTGTCAGTATTGTGGACCAGTGGTCCAGACAGATCACTTGTCAGTATGGTGGACCAGTGGTCCAGACAAACCGCTTGTCAGTATTGTGGCAGAATGGTCCAGACAGACCACTTGTCAGTATTGTGGCCCAGTGGTCCAGACAAACCACTTGTCAGTATGGTGGCCCAGTGGTCCAGACAAACCACTTGTCAGTATTGTGGCAGAATGGTCCAGACAAACCACTTGTCAGTATTGTGGCCAAGTGGTCCACACAGACCACTTGTCAGTATTGTGGCCCAGTGATGCAGACAAACCACTTGTCAGTATGGTGGCCCAGTGGTCCAGACAGACCACTTGTCAGTATTGTGGCCCAGTGGTCCAGACAGACCACTTGTCAGTATTGTGGCCCAGTGATGCAGACAAACCACTTGTCAGTATGGTGGACCAGTGGTCCAGACAAACCACTTGTCAGTATTGTGGCCCAGTGGTCCAGACAGACCACTTGTCAGTATTGTGGCCCAGTGATGCAGACAAACCACTTGTCAGTATGGTGGACCAGTGGTCCAGACAAACCACTTGTCAGTATTGTGGCCCAGTGGTCCAGACAAACCACTTGTCAGTATTGTGGCCCAGTGATGCAGACAAACCACTTGTCAGTATGGTGGCCCAGTGGTCCAGACAAACCACTTGTCAGTATTGTGGCCCAGTGATGCAGACAAACCACTTGTCAGTATGGTGGACCAGTGGTCCAGACAGACCACTTGTCAGTATTGTGGCCCAGTGATGCAGACAAACCACTTGTCAGTATGGTGGACCAGTGGTCCAGACAAACCACTTGTCAGTATTGTGGCCCAGTGATGCAGACAAACCACTTGTCAGTATGGTGGACCAGTGGTCCAGACAAACCACTTGTCAGTATTGTGGCCCAGTGGTCCAGACAGACCACTTGTCAGTATTGTGGACCAGTGGACCAGACAGACCACTTGTCAGTATTGTGGCCCAGTGGTCCAGACAGACCACTTGTCAGTATTGTGGCCCAGTGATGCAGACAAACCACTTGTCAGTATGGTGGACCAGTGGTCCAGACAAACCACTTGTCAGTATTGTGGCCCAGTGGTCCAGACAGACCACTTGTCAGTATTGTGGTCCAGACAGACCACTTGTCAGTATTGTGGCCCAGTGATGCAGACAAACCACTTGTCAGTATGGTGGACCAGTGGTCCAGACAAACCACTTGTCAGTATTGTGGCCCAGTGGTCCAGACAGACCACTTGTCAGTATTGTGGCCCAGTGGTCCAGACAGACCACTTGTCAGTATTGTGGCCCAGTGGTCCAGACAGACCACTTGTCAATATTGTGGCCCAGTGATGCAGACAGACCACTTGTCAGTATTGTGGCCCAGTGGTCCAGACAGACCACTTGTCAGTATTGTGGCCCAGTGGACCAGACAAACCACTTGTCAGTATGGTGGCCCAGTGGTCCAGACAGACCACTTGTCAGTATTGTGGCCCAGTGGTCCAGACAGACCACTTGTCAGTATTGTGGACCAGTGGTCCAGACAGACAACTTGTCAGTATTGTGGTCCAGACAGACCACTTGTCAGTATTGTGGACCTGTGGTCCAGACAGACCACTTGTCAGTATTGTGGCCCAGTGGACCAGACAAACCACTTGTCAGTATGGTGGCCCAGTGGTCCAGACAAACCACTTGTCAGTATTGTGGCCCAGTGGACCAGACAGACCCCTTGTCAGTATGGTGGCCCAGTGGTCCAGACAGACCACTTGTCAGTATTGTGGCCCAGTGGTCCAGACAAACCACTTGTCAGGATGGTGGCCCAGTGGTCCAGACAGACCACTTGTCAGTATTGTGGCCCAGTGGTCCAGACGGACCCCTTGTCAGTATTATGGCCCAGTGGTCCAGACGGACCCCTTGACAGTATGGTGGACCAGTGGTCCAGACAGACCACTTGTCAGTATTGTGGCCCAATGGTCCAGACAGACCACTTGTCAGTATTGTGGCCCAGAACTATACCCTGTACCATTTTGTCTACCTAATCAACAATCATGTTTCACAGGAACCTCCTCTCTGTCCGTGGATACACATCCAGTTCATGTGGCACACTGAAGTCTAAATGACAAACAACTTATTCAATAATTATTACTCTCATGGATATAAAAAATGACTTCCTATCCATCCACATAATGGTTGCCATGGTGATGAACTTGATTACTGAAGTGTCCTCATCAACCATTATTGAATGAAAACACCTTCATGCTTGCCTGGAGAGATAAGTCATGGCAGCCAGACAAAGAATGGAGTTTTTTATGTGTTAAGATAACTGCTTCCTATTTTACAAAATGTGAGTGCTGTTCCCCTGCAACTTGTTTCATCTGCTAACAAACCCTCACTCGGCATAGGGACAATGCACACAATGAGGTTATTGTAGACTGAATCAATTTCATCAGTAACTTATCTCGGAATGAGCTTGAAAATACCTGTTTATGATAAGGAGGAGAGAAACCCCCCATATCTGTGTTTCATGTGTAAACAGCCACGTGGTGATTATTCTCTGACCCAGAATGAGCAGCAGTATTTCATGCTATGATAGTGGAAAACACTGGGAACGTCAATCTGAGATCACAGGAAAGCTACATTTTTTATCATCAAGTAGGACACTGAGAGAGGTCCTGATACATTGAAACATTAATTCAATTTGCTGATGATGATAACCTTATCAGTTTTATACTTGGTGAGAACATCATATGGGTGGTGATTTTCTTTAAGGAAAATAGCCTTGGCAGGAGCTGCTCAACAGGAAACATGGTGCATGGTGGGTACAAGATGCAGACTGACTCATGATTGTTTCAGTTGTGTATTGAATGGAAAGACGCCTCTGACATCAAATAAATTGAAATCATATTGATTGTAAGGGAAATGAATGAAAAGAAACCGCAGATGCACAAGCTATTTTTTTTGTGTGGGAGTTTTAGTTCAATTGGCCATTCTTTCCTGGAGGTTGTGAACATACTGTTTTATGTTCTTTCAATGTCGCCAGTCTGTCTGCACAGTTTATCTCTGGATGCATACTTTTTTCTTGAAATGTTAAAGTTGATTGATATATAAGTTTGACCGCAAATTTAGGACTTTATTGGCTGTGAATTGACACAGCATCACAACATATCGTTTTAGGCTTAAGATTAATTTGTATTTAAAGAAAAGAATTCCATGATTCAAGTCATGCTGAGGTACTGATTAAATCTTGTATAAGTATGTATGTTGTATGTTAACAGTTGTTTTCCATTGAGGAACATTTTCAATTTTGATAATAATTATATTTTGACGCCACTTTGTGCACTAACATCACATGTACTCATGCTGTACTCCATGCAACAATCTATGTTTGTTCTACAAGGGGATTGGGTGGCAGGCTCTCTACCGTATTCGCTGTTTTAAGTGTCCCTTATATCATCAGCACTCCTGACCAACTTCTAAAGTAATCATTTTAAACGCCTCAGGTTACAACTTACATGACATTTTATTTCTTGTTGTGTAAAATACACATCTATCTACTCTGTAATCTACCTTGTAAAGGTCACTGGCTGTATCGTTACATCAGCATGGGGTCAGCTTCAACTCATAATCAAGAGCAATCAAGGGTGAAGCAATTTCTGTTAATCCTACAAAAAATAACATCACTGCGAACATTGTTGAGTATGTGTTGAGTCTGGACCAGTCAATCCAGTGATCAACATAATAAGTATTGATCTACCCAATTGGGTATATGATGACACGTATCAACCAAGTCAGCGAACCTGACCACCCAATCATGTTAGTCACAACTTACGCCAAGCATGGGTTACTGAAGACCAATTCTGGCCCGGATCTTCACAGGTTGACATCATGTCAGCCCTTCAATGCCTAAAACCGAACCTAGGTGTATCATTTACTACTTTCTTATATACCCTTAAACAACTTCGCATTTCACGTGCACTATATTCAAGCAAGTATGTGCTGGATGCATTTGACCGAACAGTTTTAAATAAAAGACCAAAATGTCTTCAGAACATCTGCACTGTGGAAGTAACATCGATAAAATAATGAAAAATATCTTGGTTGGAAGCATAACCAAGAGTATAGTAGTTTTTTAAGACAGGTGTTTTCTCCTTTTCCAGGCAAAATATAGTAGAATCAAAGTTACAGATGGTTTTGTCCCCTTTCTTGATGTAGATTTGAACAAACCAAGACTAATATATTTTTATCCCACCGGCATGTAATGCGGTGGGATATAGTCGTTGCCTCGTCCGTCTGTCCGTCTGTCCGTCCGTAATCATTTTGTTTCCGGAGCATAACTCAAAGACTGTTCGATATTTTTTAACCAAAATTGGTAGATATGTCAAACATAACCTAGGGTGGTGCCTTTTGCTATTTACAGGTTATTGTCATTTTTATTTTTCTCGGTTTCCATGGAAACGTTTTGGACTTAGTCTTAAAGAAGGGTGGGCTTCGTTTCCGGAGCATAACTCAAGAACCGTTCAGTATTTCTCAACAAAACTTGGTAGATATATCAAACAGATCCTAAAGTGGTGCCTTTTGCTATTTACAGATTTTTGGCATTTATATTTTTCCCGGTTTCCATGGAAACGTTTCGGACTTAGTCTCAAAAGTGAGGGGTGGGCTTTCGTTTCCGGAGCACAACTCAAGAACCGTTCAATATTTTTCAACAAAACTTGGTAGATATATCAAACACATCCTACAGTTGTGCCTTTTGCTATTTGCAGATTTTTGGCATTTTTATTTTTCCCGGTTTCCATGGAAACGATTCGGACTTAGTCCCAAAAGTGAGGGGTGGGCTTCGTTTCCGGAGCACAACTCGAAAACTTCTCTATATCTTAAAGCAAAACTTGGCAGATATGTCAGGCAGATCCCAAAGTGGTGCCTTTTGCTATTTGCAGATATTTGTGATTTATTATTTTCTCGGTTTCCATGGAAATGATTCGGACTTAGTCTCAAAAAGGAAGGGATGGGTTTCGTTTCCGGAGCACAACTCGAAAACTTCTTAATATCTTTCAGCAAAACTTGGCAGATATGTGAGGCAGATGCCAAAGTGGTGCCTTTTGCTATTTGCAGATATTTGTGATTTATTATTTTCTCGGTTTCCATGGAAATGATTCGGACTTAGTCTCAAAAAGGAAGGGATGGGTTTCGTTTCCGGAGCACAACTCGAAAACTTCTTAATATCTTTCAGCAAAACTTGGCAGATATGTGAGGCAGATGCCAAAGTGGTGCCTTTTGCTATTTGCAGATATTTGTGATTTATTATTTTCTCAGTTTCCATGGAAACAATTTGGACTTAGTCTAAAATCAAGCTGGACTTTAAGTTACTGTCAGATGATTTGTTCTTTCAAAGATGTGGGGGCCGGGGGGATATGTCATCTTCTGATGACTCTTGTTTTAAACTGACTGACTACTGGAAATAGTAATGCTGTCCTAAGGAGCCCAGTAATCAAAATCTGTGAAAATGCTGTGTTCATGTGACATGTCCTTTAACTCATTAAGCCCGAGAGCCACTTCACTACTCAACACCTGGAACCCCTCGCTGATTGCCCTGCTCGCTGTTGCAAAGCTAATTAGTGCTATTCACACCTGATTTCCCGGTTAGGTCCCATACTGCCTACAGTTCCAAACTGCCTACATCCCAAACTGCAAACAAAAAATATTGTAGGCAGCGTGGGAAAAGATTTTTGCTCTGTAGAATAATGGAACAGCCCGAGTATCAGTTAGCATGCTTATATTGTAACCTCCAAAGCAGGATTAACTTAATCCTATTTGTTCAAGTTAGGTAGGCTTGTTTTAACTATGTTGTTACAGGCTTTGTCTGTCTTTGTCAGATTATGTCGAAAAACATGGTAAGGACTAAATTGTTGAGAAGATCTCATCTTCTCAGTTAATTAAACTCCTGATAAATTAGAAGGGGAACCAACTGTATCCATCACACAATGGCAAATGTTCAACGCTTTCAATTCATCCCTTCTCAAGCAGGAGGACAGCAAGTCTTTTTTGCTGGGTACCGATATCGCCTCAACGTCAGACGACAGACCACAACACATTGGAAGTGTGTACATTCTGAATGCAAAGGCTGCTGTTCTACAACTGGAGACTTCATGAAATCAACAACACCACACAACCATGTCCCAGTGGAATCTGAAGATGAGATTCGACTCCTTAGCAGACTGCGTCAGCGTGTACAGGAGAACGTCACATACATGTCAGACTATTCACGTTGTTGAATGATGTTGTTAGGGACAAGGTAGGGGGTGAACTTGCGCCTAGTGAAATCCAGATAGACTTTGAGGTGTCAGCCATCAGGGCAGTGGAGGAAATCTGTGAGGATTGTGAAGTGCGTGGAAGCTTCTTCCACTTCACTCAGGCTGTGTGGCGAAATGTGGCTGAGAAAGGACTGACAAACGACTACAAGGACATCCCACAGGTGCAGACCCATGTCAGGAGAGCAGCTGCCCTTCCACTACTTCCATGGGACATGGTGCAGGACACCTGGATCGCTGCCATGGACGAAGGCCTGGAGACAGAGAAGGTCAGGAACTTCAACGACTATGTCACTAGTACATGGGTAGACTATGAGGCACGTTTTCCGCTACGGATCTGGACGCAGTATGGAAATATTGGCCCGCGGACTAACAACCACCTTGAGGGGTGGCACCTGAAGCTGAAAAACCTTATTGCCAAAGCCCACCCAAACATCTACCTCTTCATCTGCAACATCAAGAAAATCGAAGCCGTAGACAAAGCTAAACGTGCTCAGCTCGACTGTGGAGCCCTCCCCAAGTCACCCAAGCGTGTTTACAGAGAGCTCGATGCGAGACTTCTGAGACTGAAGAAGCACCTCCAGAGTTGCAGAAACACGCCTCTTCAGTACCTTGATGCTGCTGGACATCTCATCAAGTTTGCAAAGTGATTGTCAGTTGTGTGTGAAAAGACTGTAAAACCACTGAAAGACTGTAAAACCTATCAGTTTTTCATGATAAATCCATGTCTCCATGTAAAGTCTGAGAATTCTCAGAATGAATAAAGATGTCCTACCAACCAACACTTGTCATTTTTTAAACTTCTGTAGGCAGAGTGGGAAGACACCATAGAATTAACCAGCTAACTAGTCAAGTTCATTTTAGCAGGGGTAGAACAGGTCAGATCGGTGTATTCGCTTCCTGATCACTGAACCGTGTCATGTTGTTTTAACCTGTAGGCAGTATGGGACTGTAGGCAGTATGGGACTGTAGGCAGTATGGGACTGTAGGCAGTATGGGAATACACCGATTTCCCTGGCAGGTTTCGGGGATGACAGGAAACTGTCTAGTCCTACAAACAAGCTCTGATTGTTTAATTGTGTCGTAAAGATACAAGTAAAAAGAAAGCAGGTGTGAATACATATCATGAATTGCAACGTTTTATGTAATTTTATTGCAAGTTTCTCTTGTAGACCTTTGGCGGCTTGTACATTTATATTTTATCAACATATGTATGCATTTTTTGTATGTGAGAGATGAGACATACATAAACAAATTCTTTCTCTTATATCATTGTGTGAGGTTTAATTTTACAAAACATCTATGACAATGACATACTGTAATTTACTTACATGCTTTATAATCTTCTACGATATTAGCATTTTTGCCGATACATTTCTAGTGTAAACTGAATATTTCAAGGAAAGTACTATTACGCTAGTCTGTGACTAACATAGAGCACATTCATAATTTTGTTTCATCTAGATTTAATGCAAAAACATACGTTATCATACGAACATACATATACAAATTGTATAATACAGATTCCTTGTATAAACATAAAACAAAGAGTCACGTGATAGGGCATCCCCAATATCTCAACTGTTCAATATAGTGGCTGATCGTTTGTTGTCTATGACCAATCGTATCATGAGATACCTGTCACAGAGGAAGGGACAGATGATGGGGCGTGGGCGAAATTTCTGAAGACCACGTTTTGTCACTCAACAGCTGGATAGAGATTGATTATTGGCTATGCCGTTGACAAGTCGATATGCTGGGTTTCGGCTTTATCAACTCAAGCTATCATGTAACAGTTTGTGTATTGTAAACATACATAATCATAACGATCTATGAAAATATACACATAAGACAAATAGGAGTAGATAGATCTCAGAGATCGAAAACACATTTTAGTGTTTTCGATAAGTAAACAAAGTGATTGAAACCCAACCATTGAGTAGAGATAGTATTTATTTTCATATACATTTTACGCACATAACTAGTACATAAAACATAATGGTTTGCTGTACATGTAAATATAATCTTCACCTTGATACGAATGAATTTCCAAATTAAAGTACACGTATTATAGAATTCAAAAAGTGACACGATACTGAATTATTGTATAAACTTGCAGTTTAATCCCCCCAAATATTTATGAAGATGGGTTTTTCCTATATTTATACTGAATGTAAACGAGGTTCATAAGATTACAGATGTGCATGCATGCATAAACATTAGAAAGAGGGGCGAGACTCCATAAAGCAGATTGTCCAATGATATAACATCGCATCTGTTTATTTTACACTTGTCACAGGACAAACCTTTCAACAAGGGCGTAACTACACATGCATTCTACCAGAGGCTGTTATTTCAAGGTCGTAAGAGGTGTTCGATTATCTCATTACTGTGATCTGATTGAATGAATATACGCATGTATATAGATACCGTAACTGATATACTATCCAGCTTTTATTGATGATGGATCAATAGAGACTGTGTTCATTGATACACGTGATAATTACACTGGATTTGATAATTACAGAGATCAAATACAAATCTTTTACACAATAGTGCAGGGGCTTGTGTAATTCCATGGGAATTACATGTTAATTTTTGGAACCAATACTAATTGTAATCACTATTGTGTATGGATTCAGGAAAAACATGGTTCCATTTGGTCTGTTTGCTATAAGTGTCCTTGTGGGGTGATTGAATATGAGTTTCCAAAATTACTTGCGACACCATTTCAAGAAAGACATGTGTTCATAAACCTATCACAACATAGTGATGTAGCATATCACAAGGCAGCTTATGATGCATGATATAATAATATTGTATTTCCTTCATCGGACACCAACATTGTTAGTATTGGCCTATGTTAATGGAAACCACTTATTCAATTAATGTATTGTCTTATTTCATAAAATATACTACCATGACACTCTTATGTAGTAATAATAGTATCCAGGTAAGGTTAATGTGAATATCATATAGCCGTGCACAAGTGTCAAATCAGGCCTACCAGTACAGTCAAAATTGACACACTGACACTCGTGTCTGGGTAATTAAATGACAAACGACATAAAGCCAAATCTGCAGTCAATACAAACCGAATGTATTAATACAGGAGTGACAAATTGTATCACAGTGAACAGATAACTACATATAACAAGTGGGGTATGCAATATATAATGTGCACTAGTATATTTATTTTAACTTTCACATTGTTAAGTAACTTCCATAGTCAATCAATCCATCATTAACCTGCAAGAACAAGATATGCTGTTGAAATACAAGCTTCGACATTATTTGTCATACAAAGACAAACATGAATTCTACGCATTTTTTTCTTAATAAGGAAACTAGAAGGGCCCTCGTTAGAGAACATGCCTCCGCCGTGCACAGCAATCTCCTTTGACTATTACAGTTTTAAAGTACTACTGTGTACTTTCACCAAACCGTACGCAGGTAGCCCTTGTGTCATACCTAACATAACCACCAAGATTGATTCAAATCCATCCATAACCTTTTGAAATATTATTCATATTCTCCATTTATTCAACATTGAGATTATTTTCAAAGTGCCTCTGTGTACATATGTGCTTTAACATACACTCTTCAAAAAAATAACATTTGAAACTAATGATCGAAAGTTTGTATGCATATGTCAAATTAAGCATGTTTTGAGGGTTGAATTTTGTAGTTAGTATGGTTAAGAAGAACAACCATATACGATTTTGAATGGTTTTATCGATCATGATTGTCATGACGAGCTGACTGTTATGGAACACAACCAAAAGCATGCAAAGCATGAGTACAACCTCTGCTATAAAAGACCCAAATGCATCTCGCAAATTCAATACTGGATGAGAAAATTGGGACGCCTCAACGGTGCCCACTGAAATATTGCCATTGGACGATTACAAGCTGGCGAATCCAAAAGTGTCGTGGCGAGGACCTTCAGCATTCATCCCAGCACAATAACTCGTTTGTGGGATCGTTTTGTGCATTCCATTTTGACAAATGACTATCCAAGACCAGGAAGACCGTGAGTCACCACACCAGCCCAAGATCGCTAAATCCGGGTAACCCACCTACGTGACTGCCATCGTTCTGCCCGGGACACAGCACAAGAACGTTTTTGAGCCCAGAGAATGTCCGACCAGACAATCAGGAACCGTCTCCGAGAGGTAGGTATGCGTGCCAGACGTCCAAAAATTGCCCCCTCTCCGACATGATCACGTCACGAAATGGCTGAAATATTGCCGATATGACTTTAAATCTTAAGTCACTCACTCACTGACATCAACGTCCGCGAGTCAGGTGGTGTAATGCGGAGCAGCCATGGAACCTTGGAAGCTGGAGGCACATATGGTTCAGTGATGAATCGCGGTATCCCCTAAAGCGACGTGACAGAAGACAATGTGTCTACAGGCCACGCACTGAACGTTTTGCATCCATCTGCATCCAGCAAGTGGACAGATTTGGTGGAGATGGTGTGATGATGAGGGGAGCCATCTCATACACCTGCAGATCGGAATTGGTGCTCGTCCAAGGCAATCTTTCGGCTGCTCGATATATCGACCAGATTCTCTGCCCCCACGTGCATCGCCTTGTCGACCTCCAAAGGGCGCTGTACCAACAGGACAACGCCAGACCTCACACAGCATGTGCTACAGTGGACTACCTGGACAATAACAACATCAATGCCCTCCCCTGGCCCTCCAGATCCCCGGATCTGAAACCAATTGATTACCTGTGGGATCAGATAGATAAATGTGTACGTCATTAATGTGTACGTGATTAAGCCATTGAGACTTTAACAGTAACTGTTGTTCAACATGCTGCAGGAGGAATGGAGAAAGATTGCACAAGGAAACATCCAACATCTGATTCAATCTGTGTCAGCGAGGTGTCGTGCAGTTCTAGCAGTAAGAGGTGGTCATACAAGGTAGTAACGTCAACGTCACCTCGTGGACAGCAGTAATGACTATGATGACTGTCATCCTTGTGAAATGTGCACGAGATACCAATGTATTGCTCTACATAATTTCAATGCTGTACCATTATTTTCGTTGAGTTACATAATTGAATAAGACCAAGTTTTTCAATGATATTTTGATTTTGCGTTTCTTATTTTGAAGAGTGTACTTTCTTCAACATCTAATTGATTTGTCCTGGGGACATACCCAAGAGATCCAGTAAGTTTAAATGAAATCCATCAAGTAGGTTTTGAGTAAGATGCTAACAAATAAATACACACACAAACAGGGTTGAATGCATACTCTCTGCAACAAACCTTCGGTTTGGGCAGAAGCACTTATGATCATAGTGATTATTATGCATACATATATTATTGAGATTCATAATTGAAAAGGTAGTTGTAAAACACACATCACAAGGTACATTTTGACATACTACTTGCCTATGTTGTAATAAGGTTTATAAAAATATGTTTTTCTCACATTGGTGTTGCTGCTCGATTATGGGTACCGATGTTCAGTTACCCCAGAATGACACTTATAATCATCAGAAAAAATGGAACCATGTTTTTTCTGTATCCATATGCAATACTGATTACAATTATCAGTGGTTCCAAAAAATTAATATGCACTTCCCACGGAAAGGATTTTTGCAACATAAGACCCTGCACTACAATGCTCATGTAAATTGCATAGAAAACTGACAATTCAAATCAACATGAAACTTTCAACAGCTTGAACATAAATGTTTGAAATACCTTTGTATGGTTTACATGTAATAACTCGCTCACTCACATCTGGCTATGTCTAAGAATCTTTTGAATTACCAACTTACTGTGTTTTGTAACAAACGTAGTAAAAGATTTCATTGTTGTAATAACACTGACATGTATACATATTCGATACAAAGGCGCGACTTATCACTTTATATTCGATTAGGTTAAATTATTAACTTTAGATTATGGAAAATAACTAGTTACAATTCAGTAAGCTTTAAATTAGTAAGTTAAATTATGTCTAATCTATTCGAGCTTGGATGTATAATTATTTGTGTTTATACATTATGTTTCATTATATGAAACATGACAACGTAATAATACCTGAAAAGTAAATTCAAACTATTCTATTGTGTTTGAATTCTTTGTATGTCCTTGAAATTTCGGATATTGTTACCTATTTATTAGGAAGTTGAAGAAAATATAATCTTCAGTAACCTCTAAACCATTACATCTAATTCAATCAATGTGCAAAAGAAGTTTTTTAGTATCCATTCCCAATGAAGAGTACCAGACATTTACCTCTGTAAAAACATCATAATCCCCTTTCTCGCCGACATGTGTTCATTTGCCAAACACTGTATAAGCCTATGATAATGATTAGCAATTGCTTTCAAAACAATTTAAATACTTCTTCTGATTGACACTAAAGGTAGCATCTCTCGTAAGAAAGGCTAATATTTGCTCAGTACTACTAAATTGGTTGAAATAATAGGTACAGTGCGATTTTTAAAAGTATGACACACATGTGCGTCTCTCTCTGAATAAAGAGGTGCTTTCTGGTAACGAATATATGTGGCTCTCGCTGTGAGAAACTGCCAATTACCTGCCCCATAAACACGTCTCTCGCTGTGAGGAGCTGATTAAGTTGCCCCATATATGCGGCTCTCGGCCTTAATGAGTTAATGAGCACAACTCTTTGTCAAATTCTGATGACCAGGTGTGTCTATTACACCATATATGGTATCCTATGTAACATTCTGTCTTCCAGGTATCATTGGGGTACATTCACTATTTGGGGAAAGGATGCTGGACTGTTGCTTTATCATATTATGAATTTTACCGGCTGTGCAACCAGGATGATCTCATCATATAATTTTAACAATATTTTGACTTTTACACCCAGTGTGATCTGTTTTTGCAGGTAAAGAAGACTGGACATTATGGTTATGTATATTTATACTTACAAGTCATCTACCACACAATGAAGTATTAGGCTTCACTCTATGAATAGCAGTACTACAAAGGGTGGACATTCTGATTCATTGTGTTTCAAAGAAGGTTAATAACCCAATATATTTTCAGCAAAATACACCTTATTATATATTTTATAATATTATATATTTTACAGAACTGGTGGTAGTTCTACAGAACATTAATACATATTGACATACGGTAGTATATTTTTTACCATCAAGTCCAATTTTGTGCATTTGAATCCATAATTATTTCATGAAAAGTTTAAATGTTTTTTTCAGAACTTCAGTTTGTACACTAGTTCTTGACAACATGGTTTACCAATGTTGTTTCAGATCTGAAGACGACTCAACATCTGCGTTAGCTGACCTTTCTATTTCCAACAACGCCTGAATAGATAGAGAGGCGCCCTCTACACGTAAACACCCTCTTGCGTGGGATCCCTGCCAACCACCTTACTATCAAAGAGGCAACAACAAGACCCAAAATAAAACAAGCAGAAAACTTTGGTAATACTATCATCTGGATGGGTGAGCTAAGTTGAAGTAATTCCTTGTTTTACATCAGTCATCAATAATGAATCAGGTACAGCAGCCTTTGACGCAGGATGGGGGTTGGGGGGTTTATGTTGAAGGTAGCCATGCTGCGCACTCATTTAAAACAGACATACATCATGTATGGTGTCCCCCGCTGACTGCTAACTTCAAACAGATGTACCACTCATCATTTGATAGGTATATTTCCGAGTGTCCAGATGAGGTATATATCTGACATGTGTTTGGAGATGATGGCGAACCATTAGGATCTGATTTGGATTGACCTGGCTAACATCTGCACACATCTAGTCAGAGTTATGCCCCATTTGGTTACTAGGAATCTCAATATCATATGTTGTATATGTTTCATCAGAGACCATATAATAGATTATATGGTCTCTGGTTTCATGCGTAGCATCTTACACTGCGACATTGTAAAAGAAAATATTTGTGCCTTGTTAGCTAGGGTACTAAGAAGTGTGCAGTTGCGTCACTGCTTACGCGAATCCCATGACCGTGGGTTCAAATCCCAGTTTCACTGTTTATTCATGATCCATGGTTTATTTGCACCATACTCAGGATTGTGGGTTTTACTCAGGGTATAATTAAAATATTCATCATGCTCCTACTCAAATCACATTGAGAAACATTTTCAGCCAATCAGAAGACAGCAGGAACACAAGTAGCTTTACAATATTACTGTATGTCCCAAGGAAATTGTTATTGACAGTCTCCGTAAAATCTTATATTGTAAGTGATGCATGGCAAATTTAATGATTCCACGTTTACAGTTCTTATAAATTCATTTGTTTAATGATTAACAGTGATGAGATGGCACTTGGGTATTGGTGTTAATTTACATTATAGCATAAGTCACAATCCACAAATGAACACGGTCCGCAGCCATGCAATAATGATTGGAAGGGCTGTCATCTAGGATTGGAGGCTTCTCAGGTGCTACGGGCAGTGGAGTAGCCTGTGGTTCAAGCATTTGCTTGTCATGTCTCAGGTGCTACGGGCAGTGGAGTAGCCTAGTGGTTCAAGCATTTGCTTGTCATGTCTCAGGTGCTACGGGCAGTGGAGTAGCCTAGTGGTTCAAGCATTTGCTTGTCATGTCTCAGCCTTGGGTTTGATTCCCCACATGGGTACAATGTGTCCTCCTTTATGGTATTGCTGGAATATTGCTAACAGAAGTGTAAGAACCCAACTCACACGTTCACTGTTAAAGCTTGAACAAGAACTATTCTTGGAAGTCATTTGAGAAGGGAAGTCAAAAGATAATTTTCATGTTTATTTATTCAAACAACCATGAGAGATATTTAGTGTTGATGTTCTGAAACGATTTGAACTGCAGAGCAGCATGGATGTAGAAGTGGACTTATGTTGAAACATGATGATGGGAAAAGATGCTCCACAGATACGGTGAATGTGAATATGTTGACAGTTGACTATCTCTAGCAGGGACAGAGATATCAAGTTGTAGATAATCGATGTCTAACCTTTCACCAGCTGATGAAGGGTCTGACTGTGTACTGCAGTATTGGAGACAGTCTGGTAAGGTGTCTTGTACAGGTTTAGTGATGCACTTAGACAAGTCCCCCTTGACGTTTGTCTTGCCACTCTCGTGAAACATGGAGTCAGGATTCAGGCAGGAAGAGGTGTACGGGTGGGTGCAACTTCTTGGGAAGAAGTGAAGCATGGAGTTGGGATTCAGGCAGAAAGGGGTGTAGGGGTGGGTGCAACTTCTTGGGAAGAAGTGAAGCATGGAGTTGGGATTCAGGCAGGAAGGGGTGTAGGGGTTGGTGCAACTTCTTGGGAGGAAGTGAAGCATGGAGTTGGGATTCAGGCAGAAAGGGGTGTAGGGGTGGGTGCAACTTCTTGGGAAGAAGTGAAGCATGGAGTTGGGATTCAGGCAGAAAGGGGTGTAGGGGTGGGTGCAACTTCTTGGGAAGAAGTGAAGCATGGAGTTGGGATTCAGACAGAAAGGGGTGTGTGCAACTTCTTGGGAGGAAGTGAAGCATGGAGTTGGGATTCAGACAGAAAGGGGTGGGTGCAACTTCTTGGGAGGAAGTGAAACATGGAGTTGGGATTCAGGCAGAAAAGGGTGTAGGGTGAGAATGAAACCAAATGGCAACATTGTTCAATAAACAGTTTGCATGTTTCTGTTATACTGTAATCAGTCGATATGTTTAACATATGAACGAGTTCTATGTTTGTTTACACACACTGGATCCTGAATGGAAAGGACCTCCTGGCCAAAGTTGAATTCAAAGCTGGTTATCTTGGTATTCACGCAGGCAACCCCATCAGATAGAGTGCGTGTGGAATATCAAGTGTTATGGGACTTATGAGGTGATGAAGGATTATATGAATGCATGATATGTGTCAATTTGGGGGGATTTGGTTGATTTTGGGAAGGAAGAGGAAGTTATTACCTCATTTTTATATATCTTGCCTAAGTACACTCTTCCTAACCCAGACAACTGGTTGGCAGGAGAGGAAACCAAGGTAATCAATATTTTACAACTGTAATCATCAGGTGGGTGGTTTGTAACAAAACTGATCATAAATATTTTCTTATGTTTTTAGGACGGTGAAAGATTATGGCCATCATTAGAGTGGCGCCATTCTGAAGCTGACATTATTATCTTCCAATCAGGAAGTTGCATCAAGTCTGTTCCTGGGTAATTATACATGTTACGTGTTTCAAGTGTTCCAGGATACTAGGAGATATCTTTCTTTCCGTAAACAAGGGAATAGACTTTGCATAGAATACACTTTACATCTTATCATGATTTATTGTAGCAAACTCTCTAAATGGTATAAACTTTAATCCAGAATATTAACATTGGCCAACATTAAATTCATGAGTGATAAGGAAGAAGAAAACCAACTCCCTCAACACGTAAATATAAATTGGTGAAAAACATAACGTTAAATATTACACACAGATTGAAAGGTTCGGTGCTGAGATGATCAGCTCCTGTGGTGGGACAGGGGGCACATTGTTTGTCTGTGGCTGGGTATGAGATTTAATGGAGGTTTGTGAGATGGCAACAGCCATCAGCGTGCTGCATGTCACGTTCATGGTGAGCCGATAATTCTACGATAACCTGACACTCAGTCCAGAGAAATCTTGGAAAATTGAATGGGATTTTTTTACCTGCCAGGTCAAGGTCACTTTACTGAAATGCCCTGACAGCTGGAAGCATCTTTGACCAGGACTGTTTGGGATTTCTTCCCCAGTAATCTGGTTTGTTAAGTTGAAAACCAGTTCTCTGCACTTGAAATATATTGGTGGCAAGAAACTGTTGTCATATAGTTGGGTGCTGCTTTAAACTCGAAGAAGTCTGTGAGCTTTATTTGATGTGACACCTTTTGACTTGTGGTATTTTTTTATCCATTTTCATCCAAAGTAGATTCTTTCTGTACAGTGTTTCTCTAACTAGCACAGGCAGGGGTTTGTACCGATTTCTCTAACTAGCACAGGCAGGGGTTTGTACCGATTTCTCTAACTAGTACAGGCAGGGGCTTGTACCAATTTCTCTAACTAGTACAGGCAGGGGTTTGTACTGATTTCTCTAACTAGTACAGGCAGGAGTTAGTACTGATTTCTCTAACTAGTACAGGCAGGGGTTAGTACTGGTTTCTCTAACTAGTACAGGCAGGGGTTTGTACCGATTTCTCAAATTGTGACAATATGTCAGCCAGTTGAGGACCCCTTGTTAAAAAATAATTAGGTTTAGATGCCGAGTATTTAACTTGTTTGTTTGTTTACACCAAGTCACCAATATTAAAGCTGTCTGATGGCAGTCGGTATAGACAGTCAGATCTGGACCAGATAATCAAGTGACTGACATCATGAGCAGCAGTCCCAACCGGTGAAGTAGGATGACATACAGTCAACCAGGACAGCGAGACTGACCACCGAGTGCAGTTAGTCGTGTCGCAGACCATATATCGGTATATGGTCTCTGGTCATGTCTAACAGCCAGGAGTTTCAGTCCTCATCTGGAGTTCCTGTGTGTCTGAGAGTCTCGGTTCCACACCAAGAAAGATGCATCAGTAACACTGTTTCACCATAGGGAAGTACCTGACTTGCCCTTCACTACGTCTGGCAGGATTGTGCAGGATATAGCCGTGGTACTACGCCATGACACTGAGGCTCATAACCATATGTTATCCAATAAAAACACCTGACCTATGGCAGGCATCCCTGATAACATTCCCCCTCCCTCTCCTCACATAACATGCCACTTGTGAATGACAAGACATCTTGCTAACATTTGTCACAATATTGCCGTTTGTAGACATCCAGTGTAATAGATTAAGTCGGTTAACTTCTCGTTGTTCATCCTGCCCTATCAGATCAAGTGGCAGGGCTGTTTGTTGGCGTATTTCTCACACACCTACTTGTCATTATGCCTCTGTCACTTTCTGTTGCTCATCCTCCGATGGCCATTGATGTGATGAGGTGATGTATGGACGCTGTACATGGTTCAGGGTGTCGGAGGTGTCAGGGAGCATGATAAATAGTATACTCTCCTTGAGTACTTGGCATTAAGTGTTTTGGTTGGTTAATCTGGGATAAATTGGCAGTCATGATGTTCCGTCTCGTTGATCTTCCACAGAGCTGGTGGAACATGTTGAATGGGATTCATTTCTGTAAGGAACAACCATTTCCTGCTTCACTGGGTAGCATGCTTAGGTCGGTTATAGAACAGTATTTGATAACAACATTGCTAGTTAATGTATGTTATATTTGGGGTTACACTTTTCAGTTAAGTACAGATTCTAGAACCTTTTTGAGGGTGGAGCCCATCTTGGATTCAAACCCGCACAAGCTGTGACTCAACCCAAGTGTAATCCCAAATACCATTATATGTTACATTTGACCACTTTCTAAATGTCCTTGTTTATTCATAGTTTTCAGGCGTGGGAGCCGTGACAGTTTATACTTGTCAGAGGGGACATGTTCCATTTTTGTGGTGGCTGAGTGGGTTGGATTGCTGACTTTGTGTGCTGGTGCTTGGGTGACTGACTCTTCGAGGGTGGATTACAGTCTTGGATGGGACTCAACCCAACAAAAGTACAGTGTACTAGAATCTGTACTTTACTAAGAAAATGCAATTCCAAATGTAGCATATGTTACATTTGTTAAATGGGTAACATTTGACCACTTTCTAAATGGCATTAAGTATACATTACTAGTAAAATAGGTATTTTAAGAAAGACCAATGTATTGGGGTCCTGGTCAGGTGAGCTGCAGGGTACTGTCGACATATTACACTTGTGACTATGGGTGAACTACAATGCTGTGACACAGTCTCGCCATCAGTAACTCAAGGAATGTAATGTGTCAGTATACTTCCTCAGATGAGAAATATTCAGACTCAGTGTGTCATAACAAATATTATCCAACATTGATACTGCACACTGATCTTCTGAACACTGTCAAAATCATAGCACTTTGTGTTCCCTGACATTAGCTTTCATCTGGAAATTTAATAACAATTAACAAATCATGTATGTTATTTCAGTTATTTATTTGACATTTTATTGTAACCGTGTCCGTTAAATTTACATTATAACTTGTGTTGCATGCTTGAGAAGTTTGAGAATCAGTGGGAATCTATACAATGTTGCTAAGTTGCAGACTGCTAAATTGGAAATTGTGCTGTGTGCTTAGTAATTTTGAAATCTTTTCTAACAAATATGGTATTGAGTTAACATGAATCTGCTTGTGGTATTTGTAATTGTGATCAAGGTGAAATTCTCTTCAAGGTCATTGCAGCAACTTGTCAAAGTTGATTGCTAAGTACAGACATCATTTACAAACTGTTCATGCAAAGGAAATGTACATCTCTCTAGAACTCAAAATAGCAATACATAGAGAATCTCACCCGAGTGTCTTCTGATATCAATTATATCAACACGAGTTGATAAAGTTACAACTTTTTACTTTTATTAACGAGTGTTGATATATTTGATATCTGAAGACACTCGGGTGAGATTCTATTTATCATCCAAAAAACACTCTTCATTAGTTTTTAATGAAAAACATCTCTGAACATAGTACTGCCATTAGACTTACAGTGCAGCGATGTCATAGCAGTGTGACGTCATAAAGTTCATGACATCATGGCATTGTCAGGGCATTGTACAAAATCTACTGTCAAAACGATATCTCCCAGTAGATATTGGTTGATCTCACACAAGCAGTATCTCCTGTGGAACACAGTTTGGGATGATACATTGTATTTCTGTAATGCTGTGTATGTTTAAGTTGATGACTTTCCTTTATGACCCTGGTGGGTGTTTATGCTCAAGTATCTAGGGGTGGGTATTGCAGAGAATTTTCATATTGCGATATATTGCGATGCGAAAGCATATATTGCGATATGTATTATTTTTGACAAAAAAACTACTTATAATCGAGTTAATGCTTGATTTATATAGCAAAAACACAACAAATCACTATGCTTGATTAAGCTTGAATAAAAACTTTTAATCATGACAAAATAAATAATATTTGGCAAAAAATGAAACAAGGAAAAGAACAATCAACACAGTGGTTACTAGTTTGAACTAGTTTTTCCACTCTCCAAAAAAGCCCTGAGATTTTAGACAGCAACATGACCTGGTCAGGACATATCAGAGATCACAGGTCATTAATGAGTAAATATTTAAAACATTCAGATCCAGAACATTGGGAACAAAACTTAAGAACACAACTTCAAACCGAACTGTAACTTGGCTTCCGTGTGAAAAACGGAAATATCCAAGACTTCCGAAAGTGTTACGAAGTTTCCGAATGCATGTCTAAATACCGGTTTTCGATCAGCGTATCGCAATACGTATCGACTTCATGTTAAAACCGGGTAAATACCGTAAACCGGTTATTATTGCGTAGCCCTACAAGTATCCAAAGCTAAAGTCACAGATCTGTGTTATCTTTGGTTTGTAAAGTCTCAACACTGTCAACCTCCACTAGTTAGTGTTTGTGTAGTTTCCATGCATTTTTTATATTTGTTCAATATAGAAAATTTTCATTTCATACACTCAACATATAAAGTGTGACTTTGTAGATGACAGGCTGGAACCCGCCAGTGCACAACATCCTGGAACTCTCCAGCCACAACTGATGAAGTGCACTGCAGTATAGAGGAGGGCCATGGTGTTAACATAGTCTCTCCAACAGAACCGCATTATTTCCCCTTCTGCCTAGTCCATTCTGCAAGGCTAAATCCATAAATATATCAAGTCTTGATCTCCTCAGGTTCTGAACTTCCCTTCTCACTGGGCTCCTTTTCCATTTAAAAGGAAATATTTGTTTCTGTCAACATTATATATATAAGTATTTGTCTAGTGTTAACTCTCCATGAACCTTTCAGAACTGTGAAGCAGCTGCAGGGGTCAGAATAACCAGGACAGACAGCTGGACAGCCATGGCAGTCACCTGTTGGATTATCTAAATCTGATTGTATGGTAAATATAGATAATGTTGGGAGACAGGACTGGACCATTACCAATCACCATCTGTGCCTGGACAGATGCACTTGCTGCAGTGGCGGACATGTCTATTGTCAGACAGATACAGCAATCTGGAGGGTGGAACAGTGCTGGGGTCAGTGGTGCTACATGGAAGCTGGTCTTTGACGGGGATGTCCAGAACACACCTTGAAGATCACTGTGGGCACAAAGCTTTGTGGTCATTTGTAAGGCTAAATCTGACTATCTTCAGGATACAAGACCTTGTGCTTGTTGGTCAGCTAATATTTGACTGTCTTCAGGAATATGAGACTATGTGCTTGTTGGTCAGGCAATATTTGTTGTCTTCAGGAATACGAGACCTTGCGCTCGTTCCCCAGCCAAAATCTGACTGTCTTCAGGATCAAGATCTGACTGTCTTCAGGATACGAGACCTTGTGCTCGTTCCCCAGCCAATATTTCACTGTCTTCAGGAACACGAGACCTTGTGCTTGTTGGTCAGACAATATCTGACTGCAGGATACAAGGCCTTGATGATTGTGAGCATGTTGAAAGGAAAACATGAGGGTTAGGAGGGATAAGTTTTGTGTATTGTGGTTGGGATAATCAATAAATACCTTTCAACATGAATAGCGAGAAACTTTTGTGTCTGCAACAATGCTCATTCCCTTTTCTGTCATCCTTGAGAGGTTTTGTGTGTGTTTATAATTCCAACAGTGTGCTAAAACATGTCAGAAGGTGTTTATGGTCACAGGGAGTTCCCCCTACACTATTGTGCTGGATAATCATCTACCAATGGACTGGGGCTCTCCACAACGCCAAGTTGAGTTCTAGTGACAAAGCGACGTCAGAGAACTTGCAAAATGCGAAATATTTTAAAACAGATATTCTGCTGAATGTCTTTCTCAAGTCAAAAGCAATGGTTATAAACATCAAGCGTTGCACTTGGACTGATATGACATCAAGGGTTATATTTAATCAGTGTACAAGATCATGAAGATACAATAACTTGTGACCTGTTTTTTTATTGCTGGAAGGGTTAGATTGCTCACTTATCTGAGAGTTTGAATGCCAGTTGGGACTTTACTGAGAAAGCGTAATCCCAAACATGTGGCAGGCAGGGCGTCAGTGAGTGAGGCAGGGGTAGTAGTGTAGCTTGATAAAACATACTACAGAGTGTGAAACAATAGTTACAATCATTAGGCCAGACCAATTTTATTTCTGGTTTTACAGTTTTTTGTACTCAAAATAACTAAAGGCAAGAGGGAAAAAACTATAAAAAAAAATATTTTAAAAATGCTAAAAGTATTTACTTTTTGGCAATTTATAAAGTGTATATGGGGCAATCACAATCTAAACAAAAACTTTTCTTGTCAATTTACATTTTGACCAATAAATACCCCCAAACATTAGGATTTTACTTTTAGAGCAGGGAAAATTAACTTCTTTTTTTTTTCTTATTCTTGAAAATATACGACAGGCGGATCCGTAAACAAGAAATAAAATTGGTCTGGCCTTATGAATGAAGATAAATGTCTCCTTTGAATATAACAAAACAGGCAGCAGAAAGAGATGAAATCTGATCTTGCACCTTGAAGCACATCAGGAAACATGTTTTGCTATGAAATCTCCAATTGGTGAGTTTATAAAAACTGGAACAAATAATATCAAATTGTCATTATTCACTTTGTGACAAATGTTAGATAATGTCCTGTATCTGAAGTGAGAAAATCTAAGCATGGGGTGATATTCTGGTTAAACTATGTGTCATGGTTAACTGGTTTGGACAACCCATCAGCCAAGACAGCTGGAACTATCCCTCTGTGGATGTAACTTCAGGACTTACCTGGTCAAGTCGTCCAGATAGGGTTATCTACAACCGTAACACATGATGTAGTTCCACACGTATCCCACACCTCCTTGGGGTATACGAAACATGGGATTACCTGGACTGTCAGCATCTCTGCTGCTTACATGGAACCGGTGCTACCAATGTGTTTGTTGGCTAAATATAGAAAGCAGCAGTACAGTTGGGTCCATTGAGGAGAAAAACATTGTATGTGCATATATGTTCTGTAATAAAACAGACAGTGTTTATTGTATTGCTATGACTTGCTTGAGATATTACCCATGTTTCAGTATTTTATAGCTGAGATAAGCCCATGGTGTATTCCCTACCTGATGCGAAACAGATACTGACATGGACGGAAAGTTTTGTGTTTACACAACTTTTAGTTGTAAATCAGCCTGAAAAATATCCGTAGTGTGCAGTTGACTTAGTGGGGTAGAACAGGTGTGTGAGTGAGTGAGTGGCTTGATGGTGCGTTGTCACTGGTCTGCTCAGATCATGTACAGGAAGTTAGCTGTGATAACAACATATAACACAACAACAACAACGAACATGTCTATAAATAAAGGTTTTGGTCCCCAGCACGGTGTCCATCTCCAGCCCAGCACATTCCAGCACAGAAACAAAGTTCCTGTTACATTATGTTATTGTTTTATGTCTCATGGGTTGTTTTGTGTTTGAGGGAGAATTTAGACTGGACAGTTAATTTGATTGAAGTTATAACTCATTCAGTTGTTTCTGAAGGATCATAGGTAAGAGAGATAAACTGAACTTAGAACTTAAATAAATAGAAGTCTAAATGAGAAGCATTGGTTTACTGTCAGACCTTTCTCCCATGTATTGATTCTGGTGGGACTACGGCACCAGGCTGAATATTCATCACTTGCAACATGGATCAACTTTCAGAATATCATTGGTATTTAAGCTCAGGTTGCTGGGATGCTCTTGGGATGTATATTTTAAATACAGAAATCAATGTATGCTTGGAGAATAATGAGAATGGCTATCTGTGTTCCAAACCTGGAGTTCTTTCACAAGAGAGGTTTGCTGAATCCATCACTGCTAAATATTTTCCTTGCATTGAAAGAGCGTGTTTATCTGAAAATGTGAGTTTTTAAGTTTTGTGAAAGAAGTTTTGAATCATGATTGCTTTGTGTGAATTTGCAGACGGATGAATAACTTCTACTGGTCTACAAGTTCTGCTGACTTCCATGCATGTGGGATATGCAAAACCTGTTGCATTTGTTCAACTGATCTCAGCGGACAAAGCTGACATGGTTATGATGGAAATATATTCTTGAAAACTGGTTGGCTCCAACCACCTTCCATGCTGTTGTCCTGTGGGTATATGGTAGTGCAGACCTTCAACTGTGATATGAGACATGGTTGCAAAACTAGGATTGTTGTGTGGATTAAAGTTTTGTGACCAAAATATGATTATATATAAGTGTAATAAGAATAATTCTATGAACGTACCCTTGACTATAAAGGAACCATTGTTTCTGTTGAGGGTTTGAGTAAAGACTGGGGCAGTATTTTTTATAGGACAATGTGCTCCAGGGCTTTGAAGAGAGACTGTGGAACAACCCCTTAGCTGCAGGTGCTTGTCAAACATCTCAGACATGTAGGTGGGAGGGCTCGTAGGAGGGTGGACGTGTAGGACTTGCTGGTGGGTGGACTTGCTGGTGGGTGAACTTGTAGGTGGGTGGACGTGTAGGTGGATGGGCTTGCTGGTGGGTGGACTTGCTGGTGGTTGGACTTGTAGGTGAATGGACTTGTAGGTGGGTGGACGTGTAGGTGGATGGACTTGTAGGTGGGTGGACTTGTAGTTGGATGGACATGTAGGTGGGTGGACTTGTAGGTGGGTGGACGTGTAGGTGGATGGACTTGCTGGTAGGTGGACTTGCTGGTGGGTGGACTCGGAGGTGGGTGGACTTGTAGGTGGATGGACTTGTAGGTCGGTGGACTTGTAGGTGGGTGGACTTGCTGGTGGATGGACTTGTAGGTTGATGCACTTGTAGGTGGGATGGACTTGCTGGTGGGTGGCCTTGTAGGTGGATGGACTTGCTGGTGGGTGGACTTGTAGGTGGATGGGCTTGCTGGTGGGTGGACTCGTAGGTGGGTGGACTCGTAGATGGGTGGACGTGTAGGTGGGTGGACTTGTAGGTGGGTGGCCTTGTAGGTGGGTGGACTTGCTGGTGGGTGGACTTGTAGGTGGATGGACTTGCTGGTGGGTGGATTTGTAGGTGGGTGGACGTGTAAGTGAATGGACTTGCTGGTGGGTGGACGTCTAGTGGGTGGACTTGTAGGTGGGTGGACTTGCTGGTGGGTGGACTTGTAGATAGATGGACATGTAAGTGGACATCCCCCGAAGTTTTTATTTTCATAAATATCAGGTGTCAACACTGATTTTCAAAGATAGAATTTTCTCGGCTGTTTTGTATTTAACTACGGGCAATCAAGATTAGTCTGTTTCATTAAGTCGAGGTGAGGTGCAGTGAGGTGAGGAGAGGTGAAGTGGCTTGTTTGACATTGGATCCATTTGCTGTTTGTCTTTCTTTCTGCCATTTCTGGTGGGTCTCGACGTGATATTGCTGGAATATTGCTAAAAGTGGCATAAAACTAAACTCACTCACTCACTGTTTCTGCCTCCTGCATCCTGGCTTGTTACAGGATGCTACAATTACAGTTAACACTGGCAGTACCTGTTGCTGAGTGGAATACTTGGCGTACTGAAGTATAATCTCAGTTTGCTTATGATAATGTCAATTATTGAGAGATGCTGTCTCCTGAAGATGTATACAAAGCTTCAGCACTTTAGACTTCATGAGTATTCATTTCTAGTGATTTTCGATACTATTCTACTTCTTTTACTTATGCATCTCTTGACTGTCTGGTGTAAGTTTGATAACTTGAGTAAGTTTACTTAATTAGAGACTTTTGGATGAAGATTTAGAATAGGGATTTTGAATTTGAACTGATTACTATAAAGGAAATTCAACTAGCTGTTAAGAAGTCAGATTCAAAGAGTTTGGAGAAAAAGACCAGTTTCCTGAAAGATAAAAAATCTGTGGAACTGAGTGCTGGGGTGTTTGAAGATGGAGTTTATCTGTGACTGGTTTATCTGGGATGACATCTAGAGCTGAGAGGAGGCCTGATGGGATGGAGTCAAGCCATACTGAGGGTGGGGAAGTAGCCACTATATGCCTACTCTTACAGAAATGCACCTATTGATTTGTTGTCAGGGTAATTAATTTCTGGATTGATCCTGGTTAAGAATTTGTAAGTTTCTTCAATGCTCAGAAACACTGGAGTCCTAAAAAGTGCAAGCCTCACCTGCTTCAAATTGATTTTGACTATTTCTTCATGAATTGCTTCCTTTTAAGTTGTAGGAATGTCATATGGTTGAGATTTTCTTTCTCAACAACCAACCCATTTAGTTAGTCAGGTGTCCTGTGATGAATGTGTCATACCATGTCAGTCAGGTGTCCTGTGATGTGTTGTACTCTGTCAGTCAGGTGTCCTGTGATATGTTGTATTCTGTTAGTCAGGTGTCCTGTGATGAATGTGTCATGCTGTGTTAGTCAGGTGTCCTGTGATGTGTTGCACTCTGTCAGTCAGGTGTCCTGTGATGAATGGGGTTACAGTTAGTAGTTGTTTCTTCTCGATTGATAAACTGAACCAATATGTGTCACAAGCATCATCAATAATGTTACTGTTGAAACAACCACATCAACCAGACAACATGGAGACTGAGTAGCTAGCCCATATAGCTGTAGCAAGTCTGAAGTCATTGGAAGCTTCTTGAGTTATCTACTTTGTTGGTACATTTGCTTGTCTGAGGTTCTTTACATTATCAAAAACTTCTAAGTCAGTGTTTCAGCAAACCATACTAATGGTCCCATCAATCTTCATGTGAGGAAATCACCGGCTGTGCAGAAAGTTTCATCCTCCATGGCAGTTACCAGCGCCAATGTCTTATGGTGTAATGGTCATATACAACATGCATGCTATGAGATTTCAGTATCAACTCAATGAATATATCAACCACCTCACTTGCACAAGGCATTTATTTTTTTTATCAGGCTAACAAATAGATGGAAGACAAAATCTTAATGGTATTTTATGGAAACAGGATTCTCTTCAGAATGAAAGTTGTTGTTTTTTTCTCTTTAGTCAGAAGGTAATATTTTATATGCTCATGGAATGTCAATGTTATTTGTACGAGCAAAAAGTTTTGTAGTGTCTGAAACAGTTTTTGCAAGACCAATTTTATGCTTCTATAGTCACTTCAATGTTGAACCTGTAATTCAGGCCTGAACGTTCTACTTAAATGTAAGTTAAGCCTGGATACATTTATTTGTTGGTTTTACTCATAAATTGACTTAGATTTTTTAATAAATTATTTCATTTTGGAATACTCCATTTGATATATTGGTTAGTTGCACTTGTTTCATTTAAGATTACTGTTTGCAGACACAAACTGAAAAAGTTTGAAGAATATTATTGGGTTTTAAATAGAATATTTCATCTGTGTCATTTGATATGAAATATAACAACAGTTATCAACACAAGTTGATATGTGTAGCCTGTTCCTTTTAAATGGACAACGTCAGTAATCCTGATGCTGAGAAAATTGCTCCAAGATGCAGCGTCACTTCAATGAATTTCGAGCCACTCAGTTGCATGTTCCGTGGAGGTGCTCAGAGATACAACTGATGCAACTGTTCTGTTCTGTTCAAATCATGTCTGATAAAAGCTGCACATCACATTTGGATGGGCATTAATAGATGTGGCATCAGCAAATTAGCCTTCCTTCAACCACTGTAATATTTACAACTTGTGTTTCTGGACAACTGCATGGGTGTGACATCAGATGAATTACCATGGCTGTCAGTATTGACTCATCTAGAGAAACTACATGCTGCAGTTAAACACGTGATATGTGAAATTGCCAGGAAGGGTGTTCTTACTGATGTGTTGGGATGTAAGTTTACAATTTCAAAACTCTACCAGATTGCCGCCCTTCTTGCCAAAAGACATCTTAGTGAGCTCTTCCATGTTTCGTTGACACATGATGCTACATGCATGGAAGGTTGTCCACACAAAGTGTCATCTGTTGTTCATGTAATGTTCCCTGATCAGCTCTAGAATCATCACCTGCAGTGGAGAATTGTGATTCTGATATTGCTGACAAACTGAAAAGCTATGGGTCTGTCTCTGTAAGTAACTGTACGTGTGACGTGTGATGTTGCTTTTGCTCTTGAGGACAGTGGAG
This sequence comes from Haliotis rubra, assembly GCF_003918875.1. Taxonomy (NCBI): domain Eukaryota; kingdom Metazoa; phylum Mollusca; class Gastropoda; order Lepetellida; family Haliotidae; genus Haliotis; species Haliotis rubra. Next base: position 1,093,178 of record NW_025766769.1, on the reverse strand, counting down.
AATTGTGATTCTGATATTGCTGACAAACTGAAAAGCTATGGGTCTGTCTCTGTAAGTAACTGTAAGTGTGACGTGTGACGTTGCTTTTGCTCTTGAGGACAGTTGAGAATTGTGATTCTGATATTGCTGACAAACTGAAAAGCTATGGGTCTGTCTCTGTAAGTAACTGTACGTGTGACGTGTGACGTTGCTTTTGCTCTTGAGGACAGTTGAGAATTGTGATTCTGATATTGCTGACAAACTGAAAAGCTATGGGTCTGTCTCTGTAAGTAACTGTACGTGTGACGTGTGACGTTGCTTTTGCTCTTGAGGACAGTTGAGAATTGTGATTCTGATATTGCTGACAAACTGAAAAGCTATGGGTCTGTCTCTGTAAGTAACTGTACGTGTGACGTGTGACGTTGCTTTTGCTCTTGAGGACAGTTGAGAATTGTGATTCTGATATTGCTGACAAACTGAAAAGCTATGGGTCTGTCTCTGTAAGTAACTGTACGTGACACGTTGCTTTGCGTCTTGAGACAGGGTCTGTCTCTGTAAGTAACTGTACGCGTGTGACGTTGCTTTTGCTCTTGAGGACAGTTGAGAATTGTGATTCTGATATTGCTGACAAACTGAAAAGCTATGGGTCTGTCTCTGTAAGTAACTGATATTGCTGTGAAAAGCTATGCGTGTGGACGTGTGCGTTTTTTTGCTCTTGAGGACAGTTGAGAATTGTGATTCTGATATTGCTGACAAACTGAAAAGCTATGGGTCTGTCTCTGTAAGTAACTGTACGTGTGACGTGTGACGTTGCTTTTGCTCTTGAGGACAGTGGAGAATTGTGATTCTGATATTGCTGACAAACTGAAAAGCTATGGGTCTGTCTCTGTAAGTAACTGTACCTGTGACGTGACGTGTGACGTTGCTTTTTGCTCTTGAGGACAGTGGAGAATTGTGATTCTGATATTGCTGACAAACTGAAAAGCTATGGGTCTGTCTCTGTAAGTAACTGTACGTAAGTGACGTGTGATGTTGCTTTTGCTCTTGAGGACAGTTGAGAATTGTGATTCTGATATTGCTGACAAACAGAATAGCTATGGGTCTGTCTCTGTAAGTAACTGTACGTGTGACGTTGCCTTTGCTCTTGAGGACACTTCACTGATGACACCCTTGACTGTGGAGTTGTCCGTCATTCTGACAGCTGGAAAGATGATGGAGATACTGTTAATGTTGTCATATTAGGAATAGAATACATCATCCAACTTTGATGGTATGGCTAAAAAACCCTGATGTAAATGTTTCTACGGCATCATCAGTCACCTTTCTTGCTGATAATGTAATATTTGTTTCAAACTTCCCTCATCATATAATGCATATTGTTATCCATACAATGGTATCCTTGACTACCGACATGGTATAAAGGAGCTGAGTTGCGGTTTGTTTTAATCTTTGGAGTGAAAAACTATGAAACTGTCTCCCCCTGCTACTTTTGTTGTCGATCAAAGAACATGTCCTGTCTCCCTGGGAGAAATATGTTCAAGAAGCATGAACCTTTTTATGCAGTCTGATGTCCGACAGTAGTGGCCTATGAATAACTTACTTGCTAAGTATTGCAGTGGATTCATATTAACTGTCAGCAGGCAATCATAGACCTGGGAGTAGTATCCAATCTCTCCTGCTATCTGGGTGTATGGATGATTACATGGACAAGTCACATTGTAAGGGATTCATTGATGCTTCCTCCAGATGAAGGAGGTAATTAGCCGAGTAATTTCTGACTACGAAGATGCCTGTAGTCTGATCAGGACATGCGATACATACAAATTGATTCCTACGTTGTGTCAGTGCTTGGTGGATTTATACTCGGGAATTGTTGATGTATTGATGGAGATTGGTCTGACTTGGGACTGATGTTTGTATCATTCACAAAACAGTTCCAGTGATGAAGAAGCACACTAAGCACATAATTGCTGTTTGACGAGACCGTGTTTCAGAATGTTTGTTCTTGTCTTGTTCATGAGTGTTTCTTGAGTGTGTGAAGACGATAAGCATGTTACACTATTAAGACCTAATAACAAGCCCATGATCACCATGCAGCCCAGCCTGGTCTCCTCAGCCCCATCTGAATGTGCTGATGATGGGTCCAATATGGCTATATAGTTATAGTTATGAAACTGGTTTCTGTTAATTCTGAAGGATGCATGTTCAGTCAGGAAGTGGAGCTACTTTACATCCAGAACACTGAAGCACTGAGAACCATCCTCGGTGATGCTGGATACAAAGCGTATAATTGTATACAGATATATATCGAATGGGTACAGGATATTTATCCTACTATACTCTTCAAAAACAGTAAGGGATCACTGAATATAAATGTTATATATCCATTGGTCACGTGATGCCACTCTACCCTGTCTAAGAGTCACACTACCCTGTCCACGAGTCGAATGATGCCTCTCTACCCTGTCCACGAGTCAAATGATGCCTCTCTACCCTGTCCACGAGTCGAATGATGCCTCTCTACCCTGTCCACGAGTCGAATGATGCCTCTCTACCCTGTCCAAGAGTCACATTATACCACTTTATCCTGTTCAAAAATCACGTGATGCCATGCTACCCTGTCCAAGAGTTGCCTGATGCCACTCTACCCTGTCCAAGAGTCATGTGATGCCACTCTACCCTGTCCAAGAGTCACTTTATGCCTCTCTACCCTGTCCAAGAATCATGTGATGCCGCTCTACCCTGTCCAAGAATCACGTGATGCCACTCTACCCTGTACAAGAGTTGCCTGATGCCACCCTACCCCGTTCAAGAGTTGCATGATACCACTCTACCCTGTCCAAGAGTCACATTATATCACTTTTTCCCGTCCAAGAATCACGTGATGCCATGCTACCCTGTTTCTAAGAGTTGCCTGATGCCACTCTACCCTGTCCAAGAGTCGAATGATGCCTCTCTACCCTGTACAAGAGTCGCGTGATGCCACTCTACCCAGTCCAAGAGTCACGTGATGCCGCTCTACCCTGTCCAAGAATCACTTTATGCCACTCTACCCTGTCCAAGGATCACGTGATGCCGCTCTACCCTGTCAAGGAATCACGTGATGCCGCTCTACCCTGTCCAAGAGTCGCGTGATGCCACTCTACCCTGTCCAAGAATCACATCACACTACTCTACTCTGTCCAAGAATCGCATGATGCCACCTATTTCAGCTCAACACGGAAACAGCTGTCTGTCCAGGGATGTTGTTTTAGGGTGTATTTGCACACAAGCACCAACTATTCCTGGAATGGCAGTAAAGTCAAAACCACTGTCAAACTGATTGAATTTGAGACCTAATGAAGGTTATTTATTTGGCCAATTTTCTGCTTTGTTTACAGCTGATTGATGTCTAACTAAACAGGTGCTTTGCAAATTACGGCTGACAAATACTAACATACTCCATTTCTTAACATGAGACAGGCTAATTAGCGGACTTTCTAATGAGATCGGAAGTATTCCTAGATAAGATTTACGGTTATAGCCACATCAAATGTTTGAACAGTGAAAGTGGTTTGCTTGAGAAAAAGCCATGGACACAGGTTATCTTTGTATGAGATGATGGGGAGATAGCATGTATATAAAAGCCATCATGGCAGTTTCTTGTACAGTCCTATCAGTCTGATGGGAAAGGTAAATTAAAAACACCTTTGTTCAGGTTTTACTTAGAAAGATGAGAAGGATGAACAAAATCAATAAATAAAATTACTTTTGTTCATTTGTCCTGGCTATCACATTGAAACATTTTCAATAATCGGCAACACACTGTACACACCACAAATACACCTGTTCATAAAATGATTTACTGTTATTCTTGATGTATGTGAATATGAGATTCTTAAATCCACATTGTTTCTTCCATGTCACAGAAGACTACATTCATTAACCTTCTGTTCGGAATTCACATATTCAAATCCTGCTGATGCCACACTTTATTCATTGTTCTGTTTTTAAAATAGATTCTACCATGACATGTAAGGATGATGTAATATGATTAGTTTGTTTCACTAAGTTATTCCTAGATGAAAACCCTGACCACATCCTCTAACAGAATATGTGTGGAAGAAAAGGTTTGTTTTAAAAATGTATTTTAGTCATGATGGAATTCAGATAAAGAACGCCTGTCTTTAAATTTTGAGGTGGTTGATTAAACACTGCTTCATTCAAATCAGTGAAGAACCATCTCAACATTTAGAACAGAGTAGGTTTATCCCCAATTAGTGGGAAAAACGAAGCTCAATCACTGCCGAGTTGTGTTTGACTGTCGGCTGAGTCAGTTAATCTGCTGTCAAAGACACAGGAGACATTGTTTAAGTGTTAATAGCTGTGAAGAAACAACAACATAATTGTTTTAAGTTTTGTTAAATTTGCTTGAAATTTGATACTTAAACAGAAGTTTGATGCATAAAGTTTCAGTTTTTCCCCTTTCGAATGAAAACTATGAGTATCTGCACATCAAGTTCAGCAAGCAATTTACACATGTCATGGAGCTTCACGATGCAAACTGTACTTATTATCACACATCTAACCACTTCATTCATTCACCAACATAGATACCGACAACTGCTCAATGATGCTCTTGACCATAAAAAATAAATATCTGGTTAATCTTGTGGTATGGATGTGTTTGATAGTATTAGAAGTAATTAATATCACACTCTCTCACTTCTTGCTGCAGTAGAGGCTGTGGAGTAGCCTAGTGGATAAAGTGTTCGCTCGTCACGCCGAAGACCCAGGTTCGATTCCCCACATGGGTACAATGTGTTAAGCTCATTTCTGGTGTCTCCTTCCGTGATGTTGCTGGAATATTGCTAGACGTGGCATAAAACTAAATTCACTCACTCACTCTAGCTGCGGTGAGGCAGGAAAACGGATGGGCATAAAGACGATGGTTCCTTGCCTAAACTCTTCCAAACTAGTGTCATGTCCCAGTATTTGAAGACACAGATGCAGGGTTAGTGTCCTCAAAATATTTGGTGATCGGATGAAAGACTCACCAAATGTTATTTATAAGATCTGTTTAAAATGAATTGACATTTTTTAATTACATTTCTATTGGCTTTTCAGTGGGTCCTTTCTGTAAAGTTCCATGGTATATAGAATGTGAAAAAGGCTGTGACCATGGTGTTGTGGAGGCCCGGGTCCGTCGCTGTCAGATTCGGGGACAGATTGATGCACAGCCTGGTTTTCTAAGCAGTTCACTCACACAAGCGTGAGACAGAACTTGCTGCAGCGTTGCCAACATGACACTAATCACTGATCTTACTTTTCGGCTTCCAGAACTTGTTTTAGAAATTTGCAGCCAGGAGTGAGTCTCCTTAAGAGACTGAAAAACTTGAAACATGGCTAGGATGATTTAATCAAGATGGAATGAAACATTGGTGGCTTGTTCAGAGCTAAAGGGGAATCTGCTGTACAACTCTACAACTCTTGTTTGTCTGGGTCCACACATCCTCCTGAAATATAAGGAATCATTTATGAAGAATATTGTATGTGAAAGGGATTTGAAAATAATCTTTTGTACAGCATTATGTGTTTTTATGTAATGAGATGAACGTTTTCTTAGTGTTTGATGAAATTTAGTTTGACATTACAATGAAAAAAATTACACAGTTTACTTTTGATGGTTTGAAAACAAAAATTGAAATTGTAGTTAAATTAAAAATGATAAAGAGTCATCAGGCAGGGAGACCACCTCCATGGTGTGTTGGATAGAGCGTCAGCCCAGAGAGTGGAAGGTTTGGGTTCAAGCCCCGGTCAAGTCAACAGGCAGGGAGACAACCTCCACAGTGTGTTGAATAGATCGTCAGCCCAGAGAGTGGAAGGTCTGGGTTCAATCCCTGGTTGAGTCATACCAAAAATCAGTAAAGATGAAACAATCATTGTTGTCGTTGCCCTTGTCAAGGGGACTAGTCTTCTGGGACCTGTATTCAGGTATCCATGTTGAACCATTACCATGGTGTTTGGATACTGTTCAAAGTGGGGTTAAACCCAACTCACTTGCATAGCAGTAGAACAGTGACAAGCAGCTGATACACAGAGAGCCCCAAACTGAGGGGGATGTGTATCCTTCAAACAAGCTGCTTGCTGAATGCTATATATATAGTGTACTAGCCTACTGTGGGAGTTGATTGTAGATGTTCAAATGCATGATGACTGAAATAATAGGGTGAAGTAATATGTTGGATTTGATAGTATTATAGTTGTACTTTTAGCTGATGTTGGAAATAGGGAATGCTCATAGTAAAAGGTGCTGGTTGGAAAGGTCATTTGCATATTCTTGGCACTAATGGAACTGTATGCACAGGTGAAAACATGCTCTGTGTCTCTCCACCTGAATGGTGAGTGAGTGTTGAGGTATGGAAAACATGAAAGAGTTTTCCCCCTATTCTTGAACACCAGAACAATGGTTTTTACTGAATGATTGCTTCCATCTGTTACAGGAATCTCACTCGGAGAGCCTCATCTAACTCACCAAGGTGGAAGACAAGAATAGCAACCCAAATAGTTTAAATATACCTGGACAACTGATCCAACATGAACAGTGGAAACAAAGTTGATTGGTTTGTACCCAACTCTTGGCAATGTTCATTCAGAAGCAGAATATTGTGGCCGTTCTGATCAGGGTCTTTATTGACCAGCAGTCAGTTGAGGGAGCAATACAGGTTTGGGGCTGAAGGTAAACCACACTGGCCCTGATGATGAGTAACTAAGTGGAAGGACTGATTGAGGGAAGTGTCGTTTGTTATTACAATGAATTAGATATATATCTGTGATAAAGCTCCTGAGGTGACCTGACACTCACGATTTGGGTGAGAGGTTAGTTCATCAAGCCATGTTTGTGATTCTAGCTGTGGGTACAGGTCAAGCCACAACAGAAATAGACAAGATTCACAGATTCAGGACACTCTGGCCAGCTCTCACAAGAACTCCCTGGTAAACCATTATCAAGATATTTAATGACTCATGAATAATTGGCATTTTAATGAAGGACAGTAGTGGCAGAACTATGTTCATCTACAAAGAGTATTTCTGCAACAGCAGCCCACCATAAGAGAGAGTGAGTGAGTGAGTTTAGTTTTCACGGGTCCCCACCATAAGAGCTGTCTGATGTTAATGTATTGGAAACAATTCCAATGTGCAAATTGTGTGACTTTAAACTGTCAGAATGATTATTGCTTATGGTTTAGACTGCTGCAGCTGTTTGCCAGGTGGAGGCGTGGGTGTTGTGGGCTCCCCGGGCCTGCTGCAGCTGTTTGCCAGGTGGAGGCGTGGGTGTTGTGGGCTCCCCGGGCCTGCTGCAGCTGTTTGCCAGGTGGAGGCGTGGGTGTTGTGGGCTCCCCGGGCCTGCTGCAGCTGTTTGCCAGGTGGAGGCGTGGGTGTTGTGGGCTCCCCGGGGCTCCCCGGGCCTGCAGCATTATCTGTACATTCAGCATCCCATGTAGTCTCTTTTGGAAAAGTCTGTGACGCCAACACTCCTTGTGTTACAGGTTAAACACATAACGAGGATCCGGTTGTATCATTGCTTCATTAACTAATGTCAACATTAAACCCTAATGATACATTAAATCCTTAATGCATCATTAGTTAATGGCATCATTAAAAACGGTTGTATCAAACACTTATTAGCGGATCATTATCTAATGACGTCCTAATGTAAATATTTTCATTAAATTCGGGGATTCCCCTAAATATTTCCGACAATTCCCCGATGTAAACACGTAAGCGTTACCCTCGGTCGTCTGTCAAAATGGCATCTCTACGGCTAAACCTCGGAACAATAACAAACATTTCGACAGCTGTGAAGAAATAATTCTGAAACGTCGCAGATAAACCTAGAATCGGTTGGGATGTTTTGGAAAATACATGAACACAAACGCTGAAGTGAACTTTCCGCCATATTGGATAGTGTTTACAAAATCGTTTCGCTAAGGCCAGTCATAGGACGCCTATTACATCATGTATATTTCATATTCAGTTGTGACAAATGCATCGCTGAATTCCTCATACATTTTATACTCAAATTCCAAATGGTCTTTGTCACTAAAACCAAGTGTCAAAGAAAAAACGAAACATATTGGGTGTGAAAACGGAACGTTGTGCTCATAACACAACGCTTGCTAGAAATATAAACAAAGCAAAAATCAGATTTTATACTGTGCAGCATTTTTTCTATTTTTTAGACATCAGCTCGTCTATTCGTAGCATGCATGAGCTCAATAATTTTAGAATATGCACGGAAAGAGTATCGTAACAAGAACTAGAAAATTAAAAACAGATACAATACTGTAATTTGATATAGTCATACGAAAGTTCTGTGCAGCGTGACGCCATGCCAGACGCAAAATCATGGAGAACGACATTGGGAATTATCGGCATTTCTGTCTGTTTCAATGAAAACAATACATACAAAGAACCACACGCAGATAGTCAGAATGTTTCTGATTACTTACATCATACATTAATGGACAAAGGTTCCCTCGCAAAATCATAGGCACCCATAACCACGAAGCCGCCATTTCATGAGAAATCGGTCATCGGTAGTGATGTCACACTTCAACATTGTTGTACATATTTGGCAATACCTTTGAGGCGAAAGTCGGTTGAATAAGAGTAAACACAATCACACTGTCCTGTGGATTACACTTTTAGTATTCATGTATAATTTGCATATCATTCAGATAAGTTTTCATGAAACTAATTTCTTTATCAACATTTACTATTTTACACCTAAGTAAAACTGACAAAATTGATAAATTTCATGAAATGTATATGCACATATTTTTAAAGGAATTGTCTTCATTGAATTTGTTTATGTTGTTTTATAGACAAAACAATGGCGTATCATCATTGGCCAGGTGCACGTTTGTCACAAATGTTTTGACTATCTTGTTTTCGATAATTCCGTGAACAAAACATCACGAAAAAGATTGTGTCCTTATCCACAGCAAATTCTCTCCAAGTGATCGGAGTTACAACGACTTAGTGTTAAGCATAGTGGAGTGATGCCCCCTTATCTTTATAAGCGTATGACATTTTTATAGTCATTGACGTCATGGAGGAAAATCAATTTTCAGCACATATTGCGAGTCATCTTTTTAGATTGAGTGTATGCGTTATACATAAGTACACAAACCAATTTAATATATACTTATGTTGTTCAGGTATCAGACAGTATTTTGTTCGTTCACTCTCTCCGTAAAGATGCCAAATTAAAAATATAATAGCACAGTACTTTTATCAGTGCACGATAAAAAGCGGATGAATTTACTGTGTTTAACGCATAACAAAATGCAGGATAACATATAGCAGTGTCTATTTTTCAAACAGCCGAAGTATTTGCACTTGAATTTACACTATGGGATAGGCAATTTAATATTCAACATTTCTGTGTAATTTTATAGCTGTAGGTACATCCAGTGCTGCGCAAACGAAATTCAACGTTAACTTTTCGGAAATTAATTGTCACTCTAATGATACCCCAGAACCTTCATAAAGTTAATGACGTGCTAAGGACAACACGAACGTCATTAAAATCACAGGCCGTGTAATCCGGCTTCCATGATCTTCTCTGGCTGACAGTTATGACACAAGATGTATTTGATTGCATTTTGTTTATATATCCCGTGTGCCATGACGTTGTCTTTTGGCAAATTCTTATGTAAATTATTGAACTTTCCAAATACGTTTCAAATGAAATCTCATTTTCTCATTTTTTCTCATCAGTAGAAGTCGATGTGTACATTCTTTTGATGAGCAGTTTACTTATTCAGTGATATGTAAATGACGATGAGACTGTACAGGAAGTTGAAGGACTTGCACCTCGGTTCATCACACTCCAGTTTAAGATCTACTGGAGTTGGTGTGGAGTCTTCCAGTGTGATAAAGTCTGAACAAACGATATGAACACAAGCCACTGAAGCGTGCTGATAAAATTGCCTGACACAACTGACGAAAGTGGCAGTTTAATGACTGCATGATGTAACTAGCTGGTGTTGATAGTAGTGCTTGCTGGATGGAGAAGATACACGTTGATTGGAGGTTTCCATGGGAACTGATGCACCTTCCTGATTGTCTGTGATTTGTGTAGGAATGCTGCATGTGGGATCCATACCACAAGTATCGTGTATTGAAATAACAGAGTCATGGACATGGACTCGCTTCATACTTTGTTGATGTTGGATTGTTGGTATTGTCAGAAAGTATGATACTGGACAAGATCTTTCAGTATCTTGTGGAGACATGTTTGTCATGTATATACCATTATACACATAGAATCAGACATACACCTGTCAAAGCAGCACCATGGAAGCTGTCAGTGTTCAGTGAGATGTTTCCCCTGAAAGGTGTTTCTGTACAGCCATGTTTGATCCTTTCACTCCAGAATGTTTTGGTGTACAGTATGAATCTAGTTGGCTCATGTAAGATGTAAGTTTTGTTTATTTTGGATGAGAACTGCATGGTAAATTGCTGTTTTGTGTATCCTAATGAACATTCAAGGTATGCATTTGGTATGTATCTTGACCTCTTGAAACACAACATCAACAATCAGTAACACATTTTTCCTTGCAGAAACTTAACATTCAACTTCCAACCCCTCACAAAGAAAATTTGAAAAAGGAAACCCGCAGAAACCAGTGAAATCCAAGCAGAACAAGCCAGCCATTAACAGAGAACTTCTTTCACCGCTGCTGATGTAAGAGGTTACACGTTGTGGTATGAAGTGGAGGAACTGGATCAGGAAGATTGTCCGTGACCTGCTTGATTGTATGTCATCACCACTCACAGTGGCTCATGACAACCACTACATTTGTCTGGCCAGGAGGTGATTAACTGATCAGGAAGATACAGATATAGACAGAATGATGCTGATCTGGATGGACCAAACACAAACAAATATGACACCACATCAGCTCCTCCTGTAGGTTCCCCCCTCATCATGCTTCAGACCAATCTGCCAGAAATCTTCACAAGCTACTTAAACAAACAGCTTACCTGACCATCCATATTCCCTTGTTACTCATTTTGAACAGAAAGTATCAGGGACTATAGGATTGCTGACTGACAGGAAGAGTCAAAGTTTGATAGTTTCATTGACAAACTAAGTTGGTTCGCTGCTGATCAATCTCAGAGAACACAATTTACCTAAAGCTTTCCTCATCAGCATGTGTCTGGGACATTTATTGGAGTGAATATCTCCAGTGTTGCAAGAACTCCATTGGCTCCCTATCAAGCACAGGATCAACTTCAAAATTCTTTGCCTAGCTCATCAATGTTTGACCGATTCAGCTCCTGTCTACCTCTCAGAACTGATACAACCTTATTGTCCATCTAGATCACTTCGATCAGAAAACCAGAACCTCTTGACAGTGCCCAAAGTCAAGCTCACACGATTTGAACAACGTTCCTTCTCGTACGCTGCTGCCAAAGAGTGGAATGATCTGCCTCACCACATCCGTTCCTGCTCTATTTATTCCAAATTCTGAAGTCTCCTAAAAAGTCATCTCTTGCGTGAAGCTTTCTCTTGACTCTATTGACATTTTGTGCGCCTTGAGCAGGATATTATAGCCTGGAAAGGCGCTATACAAATGCTGTATTATTATTATTATGAATACAGTAAGTACACCTGCTCTTCTGTACCAAGAAGATGACATGATGCAGGATTGCTGCCTACAGGATTGTATGAGGTGAGGTCCAAAGTGGGGCGCCTGTGTCACAAGTGTTTCACCGATAGGCAGGTCCTACTGTGTTTGAAGTGATGTGTTGCCTCTGTTATGATTTTTGACACCAGCATATATTCATAATATCAATTGATTATTTTAATGTCAAGTTTTAAACTGTTCACACAAAAGTTTGCTATGCTAAACTCTTTTTAGTGGTAATCGTCTGATACCAGCTTGTTGGTTCACTACAAACATGAAACTGTAAGCATCACAAACATAAGTAACAAAGCACACATTCGGGAAAGGTTTTGAGAAACCACCAAATTAAGTTGTCTGTTTCATTTTTTCCCTTCCCATCCACCAGCAAGGATTTGTAAATAAAAAGGTCTGATATTGAGAGTTGCATTCAACAGGAGAAAAAGAAGAAATATCCCTGTCTTCTCAGTGGTTATATCAGTCTGCCATGTGTGACATTTAGAATCAGTTACAGCTTGTGATATTGCGAATTGATTTCCTGAATCCGACTTCATTGCCATTACACATAGTGGACTATACATTTCAGTCTTCTTATGTAATACATCAGCCCACAGCATCAAAACAGATATTAGATTATCATCACTTTTGCCTCAGCTGCTTGGCTTACTTCCTCTGCCCACACAGTACAGATTAACACATCCATCATCTTTTATTCCTGTGTCATGTGATCCCTAGAAACCGATTTGCTGCCTTGGATGGGGATTCCTGCAAGCTCCTGTGCCCCATAATGACCGTCTTTAATATCACACTTTCACCTTCAGGCCTCTGTGCTAGACGGCAGGTGGTCATAAATATTGTTATGTAATCTGGGTCCCGTCTTACATCTGCTGCACAACTGCCTCCAAAAGCATCCGGACAAGGGAGAAGTATTTACGTGTCTTAGTTTGTGCATCATTAGTGTCTGTGTAGATGCAATCAGTGGTAGATAACCATGAAAAGAGAGATTTTTTTCATGATTTGGTATACATGAATCAGCTGGCTAGCTGTTATTAAAGATAAATAACCAGAGAATAATCTGTGTGTAAAAGAGTGGACTCTGGCTTGTACCTTATCAACAGGACTAAGTAGGTCCCAATCACAACATGCCTGTCTCCTTCTGGAGGTCCCCAGCAACACATTCTTGTCTCCCCATTGATTCTGGGGCAGAATAGATCCCCAGCAACAAATTCTTGTTTCCCCCTTTGATTCTGGGGCAGAATAGGTCCCCAGCAACACAATCTTGTTCTTCCCATTGAATCTGGGGCAGAATAGATCCCAAGCAACACATTCTTGTCTCCCCATTGATTCTGAGGCAGAATAGGTCCCCAGCAACACATTCTTGACTCCCCATTGATTCTGAGGCAGAATAGGTCCCCAGCAACACATTCTTGTCTCCCCATTGATTCTGGGGCAGAATAGGTCCCCAGCAACACAATCTTGTTTCCCCATTGATTCTGGGACAGAATAGGTCCCCAGCAACACAATCTTGTTTCCCCATTGATTCTGGGACAGAATAGGTCACCAGCAACACAATCTTGTTTCCCCATTGATTCTGGGGCAGAATAGATCCCCAGCAACACATCCTTGTTTCCCCATTGATTCTAGGGCAGAATAGGTCCCCAGCAACAATCTTGTCTCCCCATTGATTCTAGGGCAGAATAGGTCCCCAGCAACACATTCTTGTCTCCCCATTGATTCTGGGGCAGAAAAGGTCCCCAGCAACACATTCTTGTCTCCCCATTGTTCCTGGGGCAGAATAGGTCACCTGCAACACAATCTTGTCTCCCCATTGTTTCTGGGGTAGAATATGTCACCAGCAATACATTCTTGTCTCCCCATTGATTCTGGGGCAGAATAGGTCCCCAGCAACACATTCTTGTCTCCCCATTGATTCTGGGGCAGAAAAGGTCCCCAGCAACACATTCTTGTCTCCCCATTGTTCCTGGGGCAGAATAGGTCACCTGCAACACAATCTTGTCTCCCCATTGTTCCTGGGGCAGAAAAGGTCCCCAGCAACACATTCTTGTCTCCCCATTGTTTCTGGGGCAGAATAGGTCACCTGCAACACATTCTTGTCTCCCCATTGATTCTGGGGCAGAATAGGTCCCCAGTAACACAATCTTGTTTCCCCATTGATTCTGGGACAGAATAGGTCACCAGCAACACAATCTTGTCTCCCCGTTGTTTCTTGGGCAGAATAGGTCCCCAGTAACACAATCTTGTTTCCCCATTGATTCTGGGGCAGAATAGGTCCCCAGCAACAATCTTGCCTCCCCATTGATTCTAGGGCAGAATAGGTCCCCAGCAAAACATTCTTGTTTCCCCATTGTTTCTGGGGCAGAATATGTCCCCAGCAACACATTCTTGTCTCCCCATTGATTCTGGGGCAGAAAAGGTCCCCAGCAACACATTCTTGTCTCCCCATTGATTCTGGGGCAGAAAAGGTCCCCAGCAACACATTCTTGTCTCCCCATTGATTCTGGGGAAGAATAGGCCCCCAGCATCACATTCTTGTCTCCCCATTGATTCTGGGGCAGAAAAGGTCCCAAGCAACACATTCTTGTCTCCCCATTGATTCTGGGGCAGAAAAGGTCCCCAGCAACACATTCTTGTCTCCCCATTCTTTCTCGGGCAGAATAGGTCACCTGCAACACAATCTTGTCTCCCCATTGATTCTGAGGCAGAATAGGTCCCCAGCAACACATTCTTGTCTCCCCATTGATTCTGAGGCAGAATAGGTCACCAGCAACACAATCTTGTCTCCCCATTGATTCTGAGGCAGAATAGGTCACCAGCAACACAATCTTGTTTCCCCATTGATTCTGGGACAGAATAGGTCACCAGCAACACAATCTTGTCTCCCCATTGTTCCTGGGGCAGAAAAGGTCCCCAGCAACACATTCTTGTCTCCCCATTGATTCTGGGGCAGAAAAGGTCCCCAGCAACACATTCTTGTCTCCCCATTGATTCTGGGGAAGAATAGGTCCCCAGCATCACATTCTTGTCTCCCCATTGATTCTGGGGCAGAAAAGGTCCCCAGCAACACATTCTTGTCTCCCCATTGATTCTGGGGCAGAAAAGGTCCCCAGCAACACATTCTTGTCTCCCCATTCTTTCTCGGGCAGAATAGGTCACCTGCAACACAATCTTGTCTCCCCATTGATTCTGAGGCAGAATAGGTCCCCAGCAACACATTCTTGTCTCCCCATTGATTCTGAGGCAGAATAGGTCACCAGCAACACAATCTTGTCTCCCCATTGATTCTGAGGCAGAATAGGTCACCAGCAACACAATCTTGTTTCCCCATTGATTCTGGGACAGAATAGGTCACCAGCAACACAATCTTGTCTCCCTATGTTTCTTGGGCAGAATAGGTCCCCAGCAACACAATCTTGTTTCCCCATGGATTCTGTGGCAGAATAGGTCCCCAGCAACACATTCTTGTTTCCCCATTGATTCTGGGGCAGAATAGGTACCCAGCAACAATCTTGTCTCCCCATTGATTCTGGGGCAGAATAGGTCCCCAGCAACACATTCTTGTCTCCCCATTGATTCTGGGGCAGAAAAGGTCCCCAGCATCACATTCTTGTTTCCCCATTGATTCTAGGACAGAATAGGTCACCAGCAACACAATCTTGTCTCCCTATGTTTCTGGGGCAGAATAGGTCCCCAGCAACACAATCTTGTTTCCCCATGGATTCTGTGGCAGAATAGGTCCCCAGCAACACAATCTTGTTTCCCCATTGATTCTGGGGCAGAATAGATCCCCAGCAACACATCCTTGTTTCCCCATTGATTCTGGGGCAGAATAGGTACCCAGCAACAATCTTGTCTCCCCATTGATTCTGAGGCAGAATAGGTCCCCAGCAACACATTCTTGTCTCCCCATTGATTCTGGGGCAGAAAAGGTCCCCAGCAACACATTCTTGTCTCCCCATTGATTCTGGGGCAGAATAGGTCACCTGCAACACAATCTTGTCTCCCCATTGTTCCTGGGGCAGAAAAGGTCCCCAGCAACACATTCTTGTCTCCCCATTGTTTCTGGGGCAGAATAGGTCACCTGCAACACAATCTTGTCTCCCCATTGATTCTGGGGTAGAATAGGTCCCCAGCATCACATTCTTGTCTCCCCATTGATTCTGGGGCAGAAAAGGTCCCCAGCAACACATTCTTGTCTCCCCATTGATTCTGGGGCAGAATAGGTCCCCAGCAACACATTCTTGTCTCCCCATTGTTTCTCGGGCAGAATAGGTCACCAGCAACACAATCTTGTCTCCCCATTGATTCTGAGGCAGAATAGGTCCCCAGCAACACATTCTTGTCTCCCCATTGTTTCTGGGGCAGAATAGGTCACCTGCAACACAATCTTGTCTCCCCATTGTTTCTGGGGCAGAATATGTCCCCAGCAACACAATCTTGTCTCCCCATTGATTCTGAAGCAGAATAGGTCCCCAGCAACACATTCTTGTCTCCCCATTGATTCTGGGGTAGAATAGGTCCCCAGCAACACATTCTTGTCTACCCATTGATTCTGGGGTAGAATAGGTCCCCAGCAACACATTCTTGTATCCGTATTGATTCTGGGGCAGAATAGGTTCCCATCACTGCAAGTTTATTTTGTGGTTGAGGATTTTTGACACACCAAAGTAACTGAACATAAATCAACACTTCATGTTTAAATGATCTAACCCTGTGGGTAAACTCGAAGACAAAGGATGACCAAGTTATGAATGGCAGGGAATTGTAAGAAGTTGACAGGTTGCCATGATATCATCATCAAGATGACATCATCATCCCGAACATCAAAGGCTCAATGCTACTCTTGAAATCTTGTATAAATCTTTGATGCAAGTGCTGTCAGTATGGCAAATGGTGTTAGTTCAAATGTCAGCCAAAGTGCGGGGGTTCTGCAAAGCACTATAGCCGGGGGGCATCACTACAAGGAGCTGTTGAGCAAGACACGTTCTGTTATGTCAAAACATTATGACTCTTCAAGACTGTTTTGTCATGGTAGAAAAGAAATTCCTTCAGCTGGCTGAAATGTTCCAACAGCGATGGTGGGAAGATATACTGTAAGGGGTGTGTGTCCCTACATTAGTCAGGTGCTCTGTTGGTGGGTCGTTGTGAGGGTCAGGTGTGCCTGATCAAATGAAAGTGAATAGTGATTCTCTGAAGTCTACAATGTCCTGTAAACACAATATTATGTGCCTTTTAAAGTATTCTGTAAACACAATATTATGTGCCTTTTAGAGTATTCTGTAAACACAATATTATGTGCCTTTTAAAGTATTCTGTTAACACAATATTATGTGCCTTTTAAAGTATTCTTTAAACACAATATTATGTGCCTTTTAAAGTATTCTGTTAACACAATATTATGTGCCTTTTAGAGTATTCTGTAAACACAATATTATGTGCCTTTTAAAGTATTCATTTGCCGTTTAAATTGAAATATGTTTTTGAATGCAAATTGTGTTTTTCAGATTTTTTGTAATTCTGTAAAGTGATATCTTTGAAGTACTGCATTGACTGTAGTGTTTTGCCATGTTCTACTGGACAAGTCTGCATTTTAAACTTGGTAGCCGGAAACATTTATACAAGAAATAGGGTATGTGCCCAAATTGAAAGAGACAGGCTGTATTGTTTCTGCTGTGAAGTGAGGAGCTCATCATCCAAGATGTCCTGATGGTAATGGCGGTCTCCCCCACAGAGTAGCCGTGGAATGGATGTCCCAATCTCCTTCAGAGTTTTACACTGTTCAGTGTTTCCACTTAGCACTGAAGGGAACAGTGGTTTCAAATACAACTTAAATGGATTCCCGTGTTTTGTACCAAGCTGTTTTGCAACATGGGTTAAGAAAAGCAATGATCAAAGCCAGTATGAGATTGAAAGATAGACACTCTGGTGGTGTGTTCCTGTTATTTCCTACTGTTATTACTCTGCACTTCTGGGGTTTCAGGGATTCACATTTCTCTGGTTGCCGTGCCGACAAGCAGTACTTTCACCAGGAAATTAGAAATAAACACCCACTTTGTCATGATTTATTTCATCCATTCATTTGATTTCATTCATCAATTGGTAGTGATAGGATATACTATACCGTAAAAGATATACATAGACTGCCTTGTGCCATGATAGAGTAGGGGGTCCCACTTAAATTGTCACAATGTTTCTTGTAAATTAACATATGTTTATCCTTCATAAAACTATTTAAAAGACACATGATTAAATGAATAAATATTAAAACAAACAGTATTGATTCAAATTGATTGTCAGCCATATTAGTTAAATTGTCAATCGATATTAAAAACTCTACTGTAGATCTTTGGTAGTAGTGGTGTCATGTAGTGGTGTCGTGTAGTGGTGTCGGACAGTGATTCTATTTTGGTTGATATTATGACTTAAACCACACTCCACTCTTGAAAACTCATTAAGGGTCCATTCTACAAAGTGCTTTGACAGTGACACTACTGGAGACTTGGCATGCATGTGCCTTTATATGATGATGTCATATGTGTTCCAATCATTGTGAATTTATCGTTAGTGTTTTTGTCATAAATATTTCAACAGTTAAATTCTATGAAATGATGAATATTCTTTTCTAAAAACACACAGTACAAAAGCCTTTATGACTAATAAGTGCTTTATGTAGATTCCATTTCCTTCAAGGAATCATGAGCAACACTAAAATTCGGTGACAATGTGGTAAAATAATTTGGTCTTTCTCCTTTTTCTCAGAAGATCCATGTGATTAATTCTGAAATGAACAAAGTTACCAGTTAAAAAAGGTTAGATCTCTCCATGGTCTGATGAATAGAGATCTGCATCAATGGCCATGTTGTAACTAAAGATATTGGAAAACACAACATGGGTGGCGTTCAGCATTAGAAAGACCTGCCTGTTCTGAGTTGGTCACCTGTTTCTGGCTGGAGATCCATGTTAAAATGGGTGGACTCATTGTCAGGCCAATATGCAGCTCTTGTTTTTCTCATCAATGTAACATCTACCACCATGTTAGTGTACCGATCATCATGGAGCACACTGAGGTGGTTGTGTGGGAAGTAGTGGCACTACCATTAATTGTAAGTAGTGGCACTACCATTGATTGTAAGTAGTGGCACTACCATTGATTGTAAGTAGTGGCACTACCATTGGTTGTAAGTAGTGGCACTACCATTGGTTGTAAGTAGTGGCACTACCATTGGTTGTAAGTAGTGGCACTACCATTGGTTGTTGGCACTACCATTGTTGTAAGTAGTGGTACTACCATTGGTTGTAAGTAGTGGCACTACCATTGGTTGTAAGTAGTGGCACTACCATTGATTGAAAGTAGTGGCACTACCATTGATTGTAAGTAGTGGTACTGCCATTGGTTGTAAGTAGTGGTACTACCATCGGTTGTAAGTAGTGGCACTACCATTGATTGTAAGTAGTGGTACTACCATTTATAGTAAGTAGTGGCACTACCATTGGTTGTAAGTAGTGGCACTACCATCGGTTGTAAGTAGTGGCACTACCATTGATTGTAAGTAGTGGTACTACCATTGATTGTAAGTAGTGGCTCTACCATTGGTTGTAAGTAGTGGCACTACCATTGATTGTAAGTAGTGGCACTACCATTGATTGTAGGTAGTGGTACTACCATTGATTGTAAGTAGTGGCTCTACCATTGATTGTAAGTAGTGGCACTACCATTGATTGTAAGTAGTGGTACTGCCATTGGTTGTAAGTAGTGGTACTACCATCGGTTGTAAGTAGTGGCACTACCATTGATTGTAAGTAGTGGCACTACCATTTATAGTAAGTAGTGGTACTACCATTGGTTGTAAGTAGTGGCACTACCATTGATTGTAAGTAGTGGTACTACCATTGATTGTAGGTAGTGGTACTACCATTGATTGTAAGTAGTGGCTCTACCATTGGTTGTAAGTAGTGGCACTACCATTGATTGTGTTGCTGGCTTATTTGATGTCAAGTTCATTCAAGTATTTCATTTCTTTTTCCAAGAGTCCTTCAAAGAATCCTTTGATGTTTATTACTCAGATGACTCCATCAACTTAAGTAGGTGTCAGATTCAAACTGGCCTGTTTCACACCTACGTCTTATGGAAACTACAGATAGAATCTCAAAGTGTTTGTTTTGTCAGGATGCCACATTGCAGACATAATATCTACTGTATATAAACACTGATACATGTGTACTTGAACTTTTTAGGGTTCATAGGGTTACATAGTTTACTGTTTCATTTGTTATCATTAAAAACATCTTTCAGTTGTATCCTTTGATAAAATTAAACCTGCCCACCCACTAACATATATGCTCACTCACCTGCTCATCCATTCCCACACTCACTTACCTGCTCACCCATACGCTCACTCACCTGCTAACCCACTCACCCATACGCTCACTCACCTGCTAACCCACTCACCCATTCCCTCACTCACCTGCTAACCCACCCACCCATACGCTCACTCACCTGCTAACCCCCTCACCCATATGCTCGTTCACCTGCTAACCCACCCACCCATACGCTCACTCACCTGCTAAGCCACTCACCCATACGCTCACTCACCTGCTAACCCACCAACCCATACGCTCACTCACCTGCTAACCCAACCACCCATACCCCCACTCACCTGCTAACCCAACCACCCATACCCCCACTCACTTACCTGACCCACCCACCCATACCCTCACTCACTCACCTGGTTATCCACCCAACCATTCCCTCACTCACCTGGTCACCCACCCACCCATTCCCTCACTCACGCATAACCCACACACCCATACCCTCACTCACTCACCTGCTAACCCACCCACCCATACCCTCACACTCACCTGGTCACCGACCCACCCATTCCCTCACTCACGCATTTCAAACCCACACCCATACCCTCACTCACTCACCTGCTAACCCACTCCACCCATACCCTCACTCACATACCTGGTCACCCACCCACCCATACCCTCACTCACTCACCTGATAACCCACCCACCTATTTCCCTCACTCACTTACCTGGTCACCCACCCACCCATACCCTCACTCACCTCACCTGGTAACACACTCACCCATACCCTCACTCACTTACGTGGTCACACACTCACCAATACCCCTCACTCACTTATGTGGTCACACACTCACCGATATCCCTCATTCACTTACGTGGTCACACACTTACTCATACCCCTCACTACTTGCTACGTGGTCACACACTCACCTATACCCTCACTCACTTACATGGTCACACACTCTACTCCCATACCCTCACTCACTCACCTGGTCACACACTCACACCTATAATTACCTTCACTCACTTACGGGTCACACACTCACCCATACCCTCACTCACTTACACGGTCACACACTTACCCATACCCTCACTCACTTACGTGGTCACACACTCACCCATACCCTCACTCACTTACGTGGTCACACACTCACCCATACCCTCACTCACTCACCTGGTCACACACTTACCCATACCCTCACTCACACACCTTGTCACACACTTACCTGTACCCTCACTCACTCACCTGGTCACACACTCACTCACCTGGTCACACACTCCCCCATACCCTCACTCACTCACCTGGTCACACATTCACCCATACCCTCACTCACTCACCTGGTCACACACTCACTCACCTGGTCAGACACTCACCCATACCCTCACTCAGTCACCTGGTCACACACCCACCTATTTCCTCACTCACTTACCTGGTCACCCACCCACCCATACCCTCACTCACTCACCTGGTCACACACTCACCCATACCCTAACTCACATAGTCACACACTTACCAATACCCTCACTCACTTACGTGGTCACACACTCACCCATTACCTCACTCACTTACGCGGTCACACACTTCCTCATACCCTCACTCACTTACGTGGTCACATACTTACCCATACCCTCACTCAGTCACCTGGTCACACACTCACCCATACCCTCACTCAGTTACATGGCAACACACTTACCCATACCCTCACTCACTCACCTGGTCACACACTTACTCATACCCTCACTCACTTACGTGGTCACACACTCACCTATACCCTCACTCACTTACGTGGTCACACACTTACCCATACCCTCACTCAGTCACCTGTTCACACACTCACACATACCCTCATTCACTTACATGGCCACACACTTACCCATACCCTCACTCACTTACGTGGTCACACACTTACCCATACCCTCACTCACTCACCTGGTCACACACTCACCAATACCTTCACTCACTTACGTGGTCACACACTCACCCATACCCTCACTCACTTACGTGGTCACACACTTACCCATACCCTCACTCACTTATGTGGTCACACACTCACCCATACCCTCACTCACTCTCACGTTATCACACACTCACCTATACCCTCACTCACTTACGTGGTCACACACTCACCCATACCCTCACTCACTCACCTGGTCACACACTCACCCATACCCTCACTCACTTACATGGCCACACACTTACCCATACCCTCACTCACTTACGTGGTCACACACTTACCCATACCCTCACTCACTCACCTGGTCACACACTCACCCATACCTTCACTGACTTACGTGGTCACACACTCACCCATACCCTCACTCACTCACCTCTACGTCACACACTCACCCATACCCTCACTTCACTTTATGTGGTCACACACCTCACCCATACCTTCACTACTCCTCATTGTCACACACTCACCCATACCCTCACTTCACTCACCTGGTCACACACTATATTCTTTATACTCCTCACTTTCACTCACCTGGTCACACACACACTACTCCATACCTCAATTTATACTTTACTTACTTCATTACTTATTACACACTTAATTTAGAGTACATTTACTTTACTTTACTTATTACATTTAATTTATACTTCCTTACTTACTTACCTATTACACACTTACTTTATAATTTTACTTTACTTCAATTTACTCCTCTATAATTTTTACTTAATTTTAATTTATCACACACTTGACTATTAATTTCCACTTATATTTCCTTTACTTACACATGATTAACTAAATACCTATATTTCTTTTACTTTTAATTTGTCTTTACTCCACTCTTATATTTCATTCTTAATAGGATTTATTACCCATGAATTTATACTTTTACTTACTTACTCTAATTTAGAATTTACCTAATTTTAGACACTTTACTTTACTTAATTTTATTACACTTTATATTTATACTTTACTTTTTTATTACATACTTAATTTATACTTTACTTACTTACTTAATTTTATTACTTAATTTTATATTTTACTTACTTAATTTATTACACATACTTAATCTTTACTTACTTAATTTATTTAGTACTTTACTTACTTACTTATTTACACATTAC
Organism: Haliotis rubra; assembly: GCF_003918875.1. NCBI lineage: Eukaryota > Metazoa > Mollusca > Gastropoda > Lepetellida > Haliotidae > Haliotis > Haliotis rubra. The sequence continues at coordinate 1,070,117 of NW_025766769.1, read as the reverse complement.
TTGACTTATTACACTTCTAATTTTATACTTTTTACTTACTTACATTAATTCTACTTTGGTCACTTTACTTACTTCTTAATTAAGACATTTTATCTGTGATTTTACTTACTTACTTTTACTTGACACATTTTATTTATATTTCATTTTATTGATGTATTAATTCATTTCATTTATACTTTTACTTACTTCTTAATTTGTACATTACTTACTTATACTTTTTTACTTAGTTACTTTATTACATTACTTAATTTATACTTTTTATTTACTTACTTTTATTAGATTCTCTACTCTATATTTCACTTACTTACTTATTACATTTCATTTATATTTTTATTTCATTTATATTTATTACTTACTTTAATTTATTACATTTTTTACTTTTTACTTACTTACTTAATGGACTTACTTGATTCTTATTTCACATTTTATATATATTTCATTCATATTATTATGATTAACTAAATAATTTATATACTTTTACTTAATTGTCTTCACTCTTAATTTTATACTTTTTCATTGTGATTTAATAATTTTACTCTAATTTATATTTCCTTTTACTTACTTAATTTTAAATTTACTCTAATTTATATTTCTTTTATTTCATTTTTACTTTATTACACTTTTACTTTCATAGAATTTTTACTTACTTTATTGTACTTCAATTTCATTTATCATTTCCTTATTTATAACACATTATTTTACTCTATACTTTCACTTTACTTTATATATTACATTTTATTTATATACTCTTTTACTTACTTTTATGGTTACACATTTCATTTATATTTTTACTTTATTTCATTTCACATTACTCATACTTCATTATTTTATTAAGCCATTGATTTTATATTTCCACTACTTACTTTTCATATATTTTACTTACTTTTATGGTTACTTACATTTTATTTATACTTTTACTTTATTTCTCATTTTATATTATTACATTTCATTTGTATTTCATTTTACTTTCTTATTTGTTACATTCAGACACTCACCCATACCCTCACTTACTTCACCTGGTTACATTTCTCATTTATACCCTCACTCACTCACCTGGTCACATTTCACTCATTTTCATTTCTTATACCTGTTACTTTCACTCACTCACTGGTCACACACTCATGATACCTCTACCTGGTCACACACTCACCCATACCTGCCACACTCACTCACACCACACATGATCAACCAAACACCCATACCCTCACTCACCTGGTCTCACACCCCACCCATACCCTCTTTTCACGTGACCTGGTCACCCACCCACCCATACCCTCACTCACTCACCTGGTAACCCACCCACCCATACCCTCACTCACTCACCTGGTCACACCCTCACTCATACCCTCACTCACTTACGTGGTCACACACTCACCCATACCCTCACTCACTCACCTGGTCAGACACTCACCCATACCCTCACTCACTCACCTGGTCACACACTCACTCATACCCTCACTCACTCACCTGGTCACACATTCCCCCATACCCTCACTCACTCACCTGGTCACACACTCACTGACCTGGTCACACACTCACCCATACCCTCACTCACTCACCTGGTCACACACTCCCCCATATCCTCACTCACTCACCTGGTCACACACTTACCCGTACCCTCACTCACTCACCTTGTCACACACTTACCCATACCCTCACTCACGTACGTGGTCACACACTCACTCATACCCTCACTCACTCACCTGGTCACACACTCACTCATACCCTCACTCAGTCACCTGGTCACACACTCACCCATACCCTCACTCACTCACCTGGTCAGACACTCACCCATACCCTCACTCACTCACCTGGTCACACACTCACTCATACCCTCACTCACTCACCTGGTCACACACTCCCCCATACCCTCACTCACTCACCTGGTCACACACTCACTGACCTGGTCACACACTCACCCATACCCTCACTCACACACATGATCAACCAAACACCCATACCCTCACTCACCTGGTCTCACACCCACCCATACCCTCTTTCACGTACCTGGTCACCCACCCACCCATACCCTCACTCACTCACCTGGTAACCCACCCACCCATACCCCTCACTCACTCACCTGGTCACACACTCTCACTCATACCCCTCACTCACTTACGTGGGTCACACACTCACCTATACCCTCACTCACCTACGTGGTCACACACTTACCCATACCCCTCACTCACTCACCTGGTCACACACTTACTCATACCCTCACTGGACTTATGTGGTCACACACTCACCTATACCCTCACTCACTTACGTGGTCACACACACCTCTACCCATACCCTCACTCAGTCACCTGTTCACACACTCACACATACCCCTCATTCACTCTACATGGCCACACACTTACCCATACCCCTCACTCACTCACTGTGGTCACACACTTACCCATACCCCTCACTCACTCACCTGGTCACACACTCACCAATACCTTCACTCACTTACGTGGTCACACACTCCCACCCATACCCCTCACTCACTTACGTGGTCACACACTTACCCATACCCTTACTCACTTATGTGGTCACACACTCACCCATACCCTCACTCACTAAGTGGTCACACACTCACCCATACCCTCACTCACTCACCTGGTCACACACTCACCCATACCCTCACTCACTTACGTGGTCACACACTTACCCATACCCTCACTCACTCACCTGGTCACACACTCACCAATACCTTCACTCACTTACGTGGTCACACACTCACCCATACCCTCACTCACTTACGTGGTCACACACTTACCCATACCCTTACTCACTTATGTGGTCACACACTCACCCATACCCTCACTCACTTAAGTGGTCACACACTCACCCATACCCTCACTCACTCACCTGGTCACACACTCACTCATACCCTCACTCAGTCACCTGGTCACACACTCACCCATACCCTCACTCACTCACCTGGTCAGACACTCACCCATACCCTCACTCCTCACCTGGTCACACACTCACTCATACCCTCACTCAGTCACCTGGTCACACACTCACCTATACCCTCACTCACTCACCTGGTCACACACTTACCTGTACCCTCACTCACTCACCTGGTCACACACTCCCCCATACCCTCACTCACTCACCTGGTCACACATTCACCTATACCCTCACTCACTCACCTGGTCACACACTCACTGACCTGGTCACACACTCACCCATTCCCTTTACTCACACACATGATCAACCAAACACCCATACCCTCACTCACCTGATCTCACACCCACCCATACCCTCTTTCACGTACCTGGTCACCCACCCACCCATACCCTCACTCACTCACCTGCTAACCCACCCACCCATACCCTCACTCACTCACCTGGTCACACACTTACCTGTACCCTCACTCACTCACCTGGTCACACACACCCCCCATACCTGCACTCACTCACCTGGTCACACATTCACCTATACCCTCACTCACTCACCTGGTCACACACTCACTCACCTGGTCACACACTCACCCATACCCTCACTCACTCACCTGGTCAGACACTCACCTATACCCTCACTCACCTGGTCACCCACTCACCCATACCCTCACTCACTCACCTGGTCACACACTCACCCATACCCTCACTCACCTGGTCACCCACTCACCCATTCCCTGACTCACTTACCTGCTTACCCACCCACCCATACCCTCACATACTCACATGCTCAACCTAATTCATTCCTTTACAACAAACTCACTCATCCATTGACTCACTCACCCCTTACCCACTCACTCGCTATATGTGTAAACATCCATTTTCTTGTCCTCTCCACCCTACTCATCTAGAAGACTGTACTAATCCCATTCAGCAGTGAAGGGCATGTTTGACAGGGCTGTTTACAAAGGTCAGCCGATGGAGGTTTTCACGTTCACACCTATTTATGGCAAAACCAATTTTCAGCCTCGTCACATTTTCAGTAACAAGACACTGCGTAATCTTCGCAAAGTGATTGGTCTGTGTCTTACAGTGCTGAGAGGGCTGAAGTCAACCTGACAACATCATACCTCCGTCACAGTGGTCTTGGAAGTCCAGACAGCACAAAGCCACACAGGAACAAGACAATGCCTCGACCTAGTGCTCAGTAATCTGAAATGGTTCAAATAGGTGCCATTTACTTTTGTGACTTTGCTGTTAAACATTTAGATCAAGGGTGGATTGTGAGGGGTTTTGTGTTCAGATTGTGTATATCAGGGTGCCACACGTGGAGAGTAACACGCTCATCTCATTGCGAAACATGGTATCATTAATATTTGATAATGATTGTTACAAAAAATGCGTATGATGTGATCAGGACTGTACAAACGACACAAACGATTTGTGATGGATATTATTACGTGTTGATTCCCAATTTTAACAATGTAAGTTCATTAGAATGTATTTAAATATTTCGTTATTCAGTCAGAAAAATAAAATGAATTGTTTGCATTTTTCCATACTCAATTTTCCTCCAAAATACCGTCCCAAAACTGGGACAATATGCAGATTAGTGTACTTATGTTAGATAATTGGTAAGAATCTGTGTGATCAACTTCCGAAACCATGTGTCATCATGGGCGATCTGAACGGACACAACCCGCTTTAGGGAAGAAGTGACCACACTGACAATAAAGGTAAAATCCTTGAGGAATCTATTTCAGAGAATAACTTCTGTAAATTTAACGACGAATCGAACATTTATCAACAACTAGCAGCTGGAACATGTTCTGCCCTCGATCTGGCACTCACCGATTCAACCTTGTATAATGAATATGAATGGCTGGGCCATGATAACCTATGTGGGAGTGATCACGTTTTCACCATTCTTCATCTAGAAGGAACTTCACCAAGGCTGATTGGTCATTATATAAGATTCTATGTATTGACCACTTGAAACATGACCTGTTCATCAACAGTAAGGATCCTATACAGCCGTTTTCGGATATACATGTACTTGACAACATTGCTGACAAAACGATTCCACAGTCCTCTGCAACTCAACATATTCGTAACCCATGGTTCAATAATGAATGCAAACAGGCAAGAAAGTGTAGCAGGAAAGCCAAAAAAGTAGTTTCGACAACATCCTACCATGCATAATTTGAATAAAGTTAAAATCTTAAATGCCAAGACTCGACGCGCAATGAAACAGAATAAGCGTCATTCTTGGAGAAATTATGTTTCCAAAATAAATTCAGGGACTCCGATTTCAAAGGTGTGGAACATGGTACTAAGAATAACAGGCAAAGGTTCATAATCTACAATATTATAATGTATTAACTGATTAAGCTGACATCGCCAACACATTTGGTGACACTCGCGCCAAGCATTCGTCTTCATCCAATTATGTCCCTGAGTTTCAGAAACAACAGGTAGTTCACAACCGTTACCGTTACTTCTAAAAACTTTTGTGATGTACTCTGAGTAAAATGTATTATTTAATCAAGCAAACTAAATCAATCATTATATTTTCGCCATATAATACTTACTATGACGTACCAAGAAACCAAGGCCCTTCACTTTCTCCACGAAAGATGCATACACTGGTGCTGCCATCTTATCGCGTGTGTGAATGAACCTACCCAACACTGGAAAATAACCTGTACCCATCTGTGCATATCGTCCCATTTTTAGGACGCACTTTTGCAGTGTAAAGAAAGTATGGAAAAAATTATTTACTGGTAAAATGACGCCCCATTCCTTTCATTGCTTGACAAAAAAAAACAAGCTCACAAAATTTGATGAAAATCTAAGGCCCTATGCATATATGGAATAAATGACCCTTATAGAATATCATCAGACTATTCCTGTAAAGTATCTCTTCAAAGTCAGTTCCCCCAAGGTCGCTTATTGGACTGAACACTGTGTAGATTATGATAATCATGATTGAAGAAGCTTGAGAAACCGTTTAGCAAATAAAGCCAATTGATATAGTTCAAGTGCGTGCCTATCGGCCATGTTGTTTTCAAGTGGTTATCGGTGTCCATCATTTGCTTACAGATTGCTGGATAGTTGACGAATAATTGCTTGTGTCTGCCAGCCCCTCTGGAAACATTAGCAGCGTACAAGTAACCACAGACCTTGCTTATTGTAGTGCTGCTTTTGAAATATTAGCTTTGTTGGAAACTTTTTTAAAAGTTTTATCTCCAAAAACGACCAGATGAGTATGCCTTGTGATTACATCCTGGTTACTTTGGGTGACCTTCATGAATTCAGTATTTGGAAGGACGAACAGTGAGATGTTTGGGTGAGTGTGGTAATGTATCGACTTTAGGAACATGTTGTGGATGGGAATGAATGTTCATGGTAATAGTTCCTTATCAACCAGTGTCAGCTAACGTCACATATCGTGATTGCTCAGCTTGCTTGTCTCACTGACAAGGGAACTTCCCGGCTCGGTGTCAGCCGGACCCAGTCTTATAACAGCTAGTGATGCACAGTCTAGAGTCAGTCCTTTAGTACAGGCACAGGTGGGACTCTTTTTCAGTACAGGGGTCATGAGATGACACGTTTCTGGCAGAAGATGCATTAATTATATGTATGTTATATGTGTCTTGTGATCGTGGGTACAAATCTGTCTCACTCGGACTGTGTTGTTTGTCAGCACCATGACCGTACCTGCTGGTGAACATCCAAGACATCACCGATGTCATTAACTTAAATACTGTTGAAAGCTGTGTTAGGCCACTCATTGGCGAATGCCTGGGCAGCCCGACTCGGTGAATTGGTTTATTGCATGGTCCTGTACCCTGGCCACGGGAAGACCTACTACAACATCAAGCATTGGCTCGTCTGGTCCGAGCTCCAGACTGAAATACTGCAGAGAACAGCGTTAACTGACAAACAGATATCACACATCAGTTCGGGAATGATTTCATATGTGTGCATGTTATGCAATAAACGAGTTTCCCAAATATCATACTCTTTAATATATTACTCCCGTCTGAATTGTATTGAAAAGTTGAAATTTTCTTCTTGGAAGGTAAAGGAAGTATCTGCATAATGGAGGCTGTTGAAGTACTTTCTGTTACGTACGCTTGATTCTGCCTGTGCCCTTCATGACGCCATTTGTACTCACAAGCCTTTGGACTAGTACTAGATTGGTAGCATAAGGTTAATGACATAGATACCAATTTCTTATGGTCTCAACAAATGGTGAAATAGTACCGGGCTGTTAATGTGTATACCTGTCAGAGATTTAATACTTTTAACATCTTGCACAAAACCAGATATATAAAGAAGGAATTACGCGTATAATCAAAGAGTGGTAAGAATTCTTTTGTTTAATTTGTATCTACAGGGAAATGATTGTAACACACACACACACATATATATATATCGTCGTATGACACACTTGTTCGTGTAATAATCTCGATACATTGATCTTGATATTATCTATGTTGGATGACAGCGAAGGACTCGGCTGGAATCTGAGGCTAAGGCTCAAACTTCACAAATCCGTATCGCTTCCTAAACCAGACGATAGTGTCTGAAACACACACGAGTCCAATCTAGACAGATTAGACTGTATATATGACAGGGTTTTTTCCCAAGATTTATCTTGTTTTGAAGAAATGGCCCTTCAGTCAGCAGTGACATCGGTTTAGGACTATCCCCCTTCATCTTGAATATTGACCAGCAAGATTGGGCCTTGTACTAATCACTGCAGTAAATACGGCTGATCCAGGGAGATACATTTGCCACAATGATTCTCCTCAGATTTCATCTGATTCAACTGATACAGAAGCGATTGGAGAATTTCTTCTCCGCTCTCTTAAAGTGTCCGAGCTGGTTGTCATCAGCCCGACAGAGAGCACACACTGTAAATACAGCCGAAATGCAATCCCGGATGAAATGAAATACTCAGACGAAAAGAACATGTGACATGAAAGAAGAAAGCGTCCATAATAATGCAGAACTCATAAGGAAGATTTGGTTTTATTCTTCAAAGCTTCACTTGATTAAATCCGTAATCCCAATCGATTTCTTAATTCTACTTTTTTGGTAGACCTGGTCACAGAGTAGATTGATATATCGGTGTCTTTTGTTGGTGTTTTTTCAGCTCCCACACAAGCCCTTCCTTAGTGTAACGTCAAACACTATATTCCATCAGGTGGCGCTACCTGCCAGCACGCCAGCCTTGCCCTTCCTTAGTGTAACGTCAAACACTATGTTCCAACAGGTGGCGCCACCTGGCACCACAGCAGTCTAGTTTGCCCTTCCGTGAGAATTCAATATGCAGGGTTGCGTCCCTTAGGCAAGTCAGGAACAGCTAGTCATATTTGTTAATCCCCTATTCGCCCTGATATTGAGCTTTTGGTAATTTTGATTATCTCCAGATATGTCTGGTTATTGACGTTGCACGGTTCCAACTAAAAAAAAAGCTCATGTTTTTATGGTACAAGTGAAAATAGATCACTGTATCCGACATGTATTTTACATTGATGAATCTTTTTTTAAATGCAATGAAGATGTCGGTCGTTTAGGACCTTGTTCTGACATGCCGCTCTGGCGGAGCTTCATAACGACGCTATACAACTGTCCAGGGGTTCAGCCGATCAGGACGTACATCAGGACCTGACATGGACGCTGCGACTGCTGCTGGCAGCTTCAACTGCCGTCTTGTAACTTACTCAATAGGATGTGTTTAAACACAATTTGAAGATGTCTCGTGCTACTTAAAACTGACACCCGGTCCTGCCATTCGTGTTCCAGTTGACGGATGGATGACTGTCATTTCCGACACAGGAAGACCCTCGCTTGTATGGCCCTAATCCTCAGATGCAAGGGATTGCTAAAAGTGTCATTGACGTTGAATACCTTTTGACATGTTAATTGTAGAAAAACGGCATTTGAAACCCGAAATTATTGACCAGAATATGAATACGAAATATTTCATCACTTTGATGTTATCAAATTCTCCTCCACTCAACCTGGGTTTGAAGGCCAGGGACTGAAAGGTTACATTTCCATATTTTACTGGAACCAGGAATATCCTCGACTTACAACGACTGAGTGGGGGCAAAAACTCGTGCCCACACTGACAACAATTGAGTGGACACAGAAAAACGTGCACATTCCGTGTTCATATAACTGTGATTCCCAGCATTGAGCCGATCGACTTTGTTTGGCCTTTGACTTCACAGAGGAACGAGTTCTATGGATTTCCAGTAGTTGACGGTTATCTTTCTATAATTGAGAACATAAGAAAACGGTTTCTCTTTTTGTTTAAATATCATTAAATAGAAGCTTAGGAAATGCACATATTCTTCATGTGCATGTGAACAAAGCATATTTTGAATACAGTTGTATTTTTTTCTAAACGTATTAAATAAAAGCCTATTTTATCGATTCTGTATTCCAGTTGAAATAATTCCCTTTTACCAAATCACTGATGTTTGTTTAGGAGCTGAGAATATTGAAGTATTTTGTTAAATCAGAATTTTCCCTTGAAAGTAATTGTTCCCTAGATATTTTATCCCATTCGTATCTAATCACTTGTCATCTTTGAAACATACTCGAATGGTCAGTCAGGGGTTCATGACTCGCAGTGGCCACATTTCATTATACAGCTGCATGTCCGCTACAACAGCCAGCCCTCCTCAATAACTGGATGTATCCTTCAGCGTTTTAATATTACAATTTGTGCAACGGAGGAGAACGAAATGTAGACATACCGGTGATTCAGTGTTTCCAAGATCGTGTATAGTGGTGATAGCAGGTAATACAAGACTGATGATGTCTTTTCTTCCAAATACCAGTAGTCTTTCTAACAAGATGTGCTTATTTCTCCTTATGGATGCTCAAACCTGGAAAGTTGCTGTACAACTCACTGTGAGCGCTTTACATGTAAAGTATGCCGATGTAGAAATTTCTTTTTATAAATAGTACCTCACTTTGTTAAGAACTGTAAAGGCGTTGTTTCCACAATTCCAGCTGGAAACATGTCACTAGGGTTAGTGTCCGTGCTATATCACTGTAGGAGGGATATACACGTGCCAGGTAGCCAGCGCTCAGTTGCCTGTAACTCCTTGTACAATCCTTCGGGTAAACACAGTGTGTTTATGCACTAATTTTATACCTTTGCAATGTCTTTATGTTTTATCACACTTTTATCAAAAACGTTATCGGGGTCAAACAAAAAGTAAAGATTTTATGAATGAGAAAATTACTTGAGCACGTTTGTAACCACTCAGGTGGTAACGAGTTTTCTGGCGTGCTAGGTAAATCAGGGCAGTGTATAATGTACGGATGATAAACAATAGGATGTAAAACGACTGGGTTGGAATGGATTGTGTTAATTTTCTTTACTATGTTACCCACCCAGGCAACAAGGACTAGAGAACGGTTAATTCTCTCCCTGCTGTGACGTTTTCTTCCTTTTGCTATATTTATACTACTGGCTGTAGAACCCCAATAAACAGACAAGAAAGCAAAACATTGTCAGCACTAAATGGAAAAACTGAGACTGGAAGTGGTTGATTGAAGACGGGCCCTCCTGTACACACTTCCTGTTCATGATTCACTGCAGGTCTGTGTGTCACAAGTAAAGCATCGTTATCTCAGATAATGTCCCTATCAAAGCTCGGTTCAGAGGCAGAACCACCCCAACACACACACACACCCACCCACCCCACCCCCCCCTAAAAAACACAGTGAAAGACCCTCACGACGATTAATGCAGAAAAACTATCGCTGCAGTTTAACAGAGAAATGCTTTTACTGTTTTGGGACACATATACAGGCATATAACATTCAAATAGTATTTTGGAAAAGAAGATCGTCATTGAAAACAAACCTACATGAAATCATGAAAGAAAATATTTATCTAGAGTTTGCACGTGCTGTTGGCACTGATTTGTAACGGTTCACATTGTAACTCATTCAACTGTTCAGAAGTGTTTGAACAAAGAACCAACCGGAGTGAACTGTGAGAGGTGGTGGTGTTATACCGTTACAGATGGGGGATGGTTAACTGTGACATGGTTGATGGTGAACTGTGACAGATGGTTGATGGTGAACTGTAAGAGTTGGTGGTGTTGAACTGTGACGGATGGTTGACAGTGAGCTGTAAGAGTTGGTGGATAGTGAACTGTGACATGGTTGATGGTGAACTGTGACAGATGGTTGATGGTGAACTGTAAGAGTTGGTGGTGTTGAACTGTGACGGATGGTTGACAGTGAGCTGTAAGAGTTGGTGGATAGTGAACTGTGACATGGTTGATGGTGAACTGTGACAGATGGTTGATGGTGAACTGTAAGAGTTGGTGGTGTTGAACTGTGACGGATGGTTGACAGTGAGCTGTAAGAGTTGGTGGATGAACTGTGACAGATGGTTGATGGTGAACTGTGACAGGTGGTTGATGGTAAACTGTGGCAAATGGTTGATGGTGAACTGTGACAGATGGTTGATGAACTGTGACAGATGGTTGATGGTGAACTGTGACAGGTGGTTGATGGTGAACTGTGACAGATGGTTGATGGTGAACTGTGAGAGATGGTTGATGAACTGTGACAGATGGTTGATGGTGAACTGTGACAGGTGGTTGATGGTAAACTGTAGCAGATGGTTAATGGTGAACTGTGACAGATGGTTGATGATGAACTGTGAGAGGTGGTTGATGGTGAACTGTGACAGGTGGTTTATTGTGAACTTTGACAGATGGTTGATGGTGAACTGTGAGAGGCGGTTGATGGCGAACTGTGACAGATGGTTGATGGTGTACTGTGACAGATGGTTGATGGTGAGAGATGGTTGATGGTGAACTGTGAGAGGCTGCTGATGGTGAACTGTGACAGATGGTTTATTGTGAACTGTGACAGATGGTTGATGGTGAGAGATGGTTGATGGTGAACTGTGAGAGGCGGCTGATGGTGAACTGTGATAGACGGTTGATGGTGAACTGTGACAGATGGTTGATGGTGAACTGTGAGTGTTGGTTGATGGTGAACTGTGAGAGGTAGTTGACAGTGAACAGTGAGAGTTGGTTGATGGTGAACTGTGAGAGGTAGTTGACAGTGAACTGTGAGAATTGGTTGATGGTGAACTGTGAGAGGTAGTTGACAGTGAACAGTGAGAGATGGTCGACACTGAACTGTGACAGATAGTGAATGGCGAAGTACGATGCACAGCAGAGATAAAGTCCCACCCTATCCCAGTAATCATAATTCAAGGTATCGACTGTCTGACCACGGCTAATGATCGTGGCATTTTCATGGTTTCCAGATTTAATATCCAGTCTTAATGAATGATTTGATCTTAATGAAGTATGCCCTCAAAGGTATTTCCTGCTTCGCCCAGAAGCCGAGATGTCTGCTAGATATGCTATTACAGCAAAACCTCTCTCTGATGAGTGTAAGTCAAGTGCAGTAACGTCTCGTGTAGTTGGAGCTGGACTTACGAGTCATGTAGTGCAATGCCGCTGGATGTCATTACAATGTACGTGTGTGTCCTTGGGATGGAAGGTAAAGAAACCAGACTTTAATCTGCTACTCAGGGGAAGTTATATCTAAATGAGGAAATTACCTCCAAGAAACACCTGTTGTATAATTAATGGTCTTCTTGATGTAGAACATTAAACTACAAATATAGCTGGAAACGGCTCTGATGGGATTGGTTGTTTTATTTTCTTTCAGGGGTATGCACTACAAGATATGTATCATTTTGTCAACGCAAAACTGTCGGGTTAAAGGAAGCATTCACATGAAAATTGGTATTTTCAAAAATATATTAGAAACACTGCTAGGTTGCAAACACTCGCAGCACCATTGCAGTTTATGGTATCGAGTAACGCTGAGTAACTATGAAATGAGGGTGTATCGTTTTGCCGGGCAGTTTACCTTTAGTCACCTTAGACTTGTTTGTGATGAGAGATGCAGTAAGTAGTGGCTACCTATTGCTGAAGACCAGGTTCGATTCCAACTTGGGTACAATATAGATGTGAAACCCATGGGTTTATCAAGGCATTCCAGTATCCTGGACAGGTGACGTCAGCTGTTTTCGGTGGCTCTCCCACCTGGTACACCTTTGTAGTGTTGACTATGAAAATATCCTTGAGACACTCGTAGCCAACAGTCTAGATCTGAGGAGTGGCTCATCCCAACAGGGACTACCATTGTTGCCAACACAACAGGAAGTCAACAAAGAGACTTCATCACTTCGAGAACTATCAGTGTTATCAACACAACAGGGAGTCAACAAATAGACTTGAGACTGGATCATCACTTCGAGAACTATCAGTGTGATCAACACAACAGGAAGTCGACAAACAAACTTTGGTATGTGAGGGAGGGAGTAGTTGATATGTTGTTGTTTATTTGGCTGTCAAGTTCCCCTGGTGGTGCTGTCTTCAAGGCCTGAATACAAGATGAATCCGTATCTGGTCCATTGCAGGGGACGGATGACGGGTGTTTTAGCGGATCTATACTTAGTAAAAGTCCATTGGGTAACAGAAAGTGTACTATTTAGTCTCCGACACAAGAACGCACTGTGGAGGTTACTACTGTCAAATAAATGCATATATTTATTGTTGGACTAGAGGAGAGAGGATGGTATTGTCTGAACATGTCCCAGTGACAGGAATGCCAGATAACTCTACTGCCTTCACTCTGTCGTTCAACTTGGTTGGAAAAAACATCAGTCGAATAGAATGACAATAGAAAATGTTATCAACTGTTTCAGAAGATCATTTCGATTTATAACAAGGGAAATTGGATGCCAACGTTTCCCATTCTGTTGTTGAAAATAGCTTCCATGGCTGCGTCCAATGTGATGAAGTCACCACAGAACTTCAACTACCTCTCTCAGTCTTGACGCAGCGTGGCCATGTGTATGTGCTCGTCCTACTGAGGACCTTTAGATTCCCTACATGTGCGAAACTGGTGTCTCGTGCTTTCACGTAGACTTGCACAAGTCTCTAAGGTAATAATTAATTGTTTAAATGATAATTTCTAAAACATGTAGATATTCCTCCAACAGACTGGCGTTCTTCCGCTTATCTAGACTTGCCTCTGTAAAGGATAGTATTTCTATGCATCCATTGGCTTTGCATTCAGTACAGCCTTGGAGCGGAGACCATCTAATAGACCCTCTATCATATGGTCTCTGCTTGGAGCAAATATAGCTTTCACGCTACCGTTAATACTAGTTGAATAATCATGAAGGTTGTCGAAGATCCCACTCACTCGCTCGCTCACGGACTCAGTCATCATCCTACTCACCCAGTGGTCCATCGACCAGCCGATCCACTCTCACTCACTACTCACTCACTCACTCACTCACTCACTCACTCACTCACCCTCCTACTCATCCAGAACACACTAATCTGTCCAAACACAAATTTACTATACATGTTTAAACACGAGTAACCATTCCGTACAACCGGACAATCCTCGCCCCCCCCCCCCCCCGTTATATATTCCACAATGACAATCACACATAATACAACAGTCGTTATATATTCCACAATGACAATCACACATAATACAACAGTCGTTATATATTCCACAATGACAATCACACATAATACAACAGTCGTTATATATTCCACAATGACAATCACACATAATACAACAGTCGTTATATATTCCACAATGACATTAACACATAATACAACAGTCGTTATATTACAACACTACAATGCCAGTACACCAATACTACAATCATACTAAGACAGTGTTGCAGAGCCATGTTCCTAGTTACGGCTGTAAATCACACATGGCTATTCATTGGAAGATGTCAATATTTATCAAACAAACAGTGATTGTCAGTAAACCGGACATTTATTCCTCATTTCTGGATATCTTTCATAGTATATTCTGGTAGAGAAGAAAAGAAATTCATTGACTCAATAACAATTTAACATGATAGTCTCCTCTCGGGAAGCGTCACGAACCGCCATTAGAAAGGATGTCCACAGTTGGGGCAAATACCGGCCCGACGACCCAGCGCCCCCCTAACCCAGTCTCGTAAATCAGCGGACGCCGAAATCAAGCAACAATGACAGAATTGGTAGTCACGTCAGGGTCCGTTCTGTAAAACCGATCTCAGTAGCCGCCATCCTCCACACTTTATCAATACTACATTCCTGATGACAGACAATCTCATAACGTGGCCGCTGTCGACAGGGGCCAGCGACACTCAAGTCTTTTCTCAATCATAGGGGTAGTGTAGAGTTGCGGCAATCACGAACAAGAGGAGGGGGGCGCGAGGATTGTCCGGTTGTACGGAATGGTTACTCGTGTTTAAACATGTATAGTAAATTTGTGTTTGGACAGATTGGTGTGTTCTTACAGGCCGGTGTGAAGAAGCAACATGTTCACTGAGTGAATGAGTGGAAACAATGGATGAGTATGAGGGTGAGTGAGTGAGTGAGTTAGTAGTGAGTGAGAGTGGATCGGCTGGTCGATGGACAACTGGGTGAGTAGGATGATGACTGAGTCCGCGAGCGAGTGAGTGGGATCTTCGACAACCTCCATGATTATTCAACTAGTATTAACGGTACCGTGAAAGCTATATTTGCTCCAAGCAAAGACCATATGATAGAGGGTCTATTAGATGGTCTCCGCTCCAAGGCTGTACTGAATGCAAAGCCAATGGATGCATAGAAATACTATCCTTTACAGAGGCAAGTCTAGATAAGCGGAAGAACGCCAGTCTGTTGGAGGAATATCTACATGTTTTAGAAATTATCATTTAAACAATTAATTATTACCTTAGAGACTTGTGCAAGTCTACGTGAAAGCACGAGACACCAGTTTCGCACATGTAGGGAATCTAAAGGTCCTCAGTAGGACGAGCACATACACATGGCCACGCTGCGTCAAGACTGAGTGAGGTAGTTGAGGTTCTGTGGTGACTTCATCACATTGGACGCAGCCATGCATGCTATTTTCAACAACAGAATGGGAAACGTTGGCATCCAATTTCCCTTGTTATAAATCGAAATGATCTTCTAAAACAGTTGATAACATTTTCTATTGTCATTCTATTCGACTGATGTTTTTTCCAACCAAGTTGAACGACAGAGTGAAGGCAGTAGAGTTATCTGGCATTCCTGTCACTGGGACATGTTCAGACAATACCATCCTCTCTCCTCTAGTCCAACAATAAATATATGCATTTATTTGACAGTAGTAACCTCCACAGTGCGTTCTTGTGTCGGAGACTAAATAGTACACTTTCTGTTACCCAATGGACTTTTACTAAGTATAGATCCGCTAAAACACCCGTCATCCGTCCCCTGCAATGGACCAATTCCGGATTCATCTTGTATTCAGGCCTTGAAGACAGCACCACAAGGGGAATTTGACAGCCAAATAAACTACAACATATCAACTACTCCCTCCCCCACATACCCAAGTTTGTTTGTCGACTTCCTGTTGTGTTGATAACACTGATAGTTCTCGAAGTGATGATCCAGTCTCAAGTCTGTTTGTTGACTTCCTGTTGTGTTGATAACACTGATAGTTCTCGAAGTGATGAGCCAGTCTCAAGTCTGTTTGTCGACTTCCTGTTGTGTTGATAACACTGATAGTTCTCGAAGTGATGAGCCAGTCTCAAGTCTGTTTGTCGACTTCCTGTTGTGTTGATAACACTGACAGTTCTCGAAGTGATGAGCCAGTCTCAAGTCTGTTTGTCGACTTCCTGTTGTGTTGATAACACTGATAGTTCTCGAAGTGATGAGCCAGTCTCAAGTCTGTTTGTCGACTTCCTGTTGTGTTGGTAACACTGGTAGTTCTCGAAGTGATGAACCAGTCTCAAGTCTGTTTGTCGACTTCCTGTTGTGTTGGTAACACTGGTAGTTCTCGAAGTGATGAACCAGTCTCAAGTCTGTTTGTCGACTTCCTGTTGTGTTGGTAACACTGGTAGTTCTCGAAGTGATGAGCCAGTCTCAAGTCTGTTTGTCGACTTCCTGTTGTGTTGATAAAGGAAACTGCAAGAGCCCACAGACATCAGGAGACCAACCAGCAATCAACCGTGACCAAGGAATATACCTGCCTAGCGCTGGGGACTTAGTTATCAATGCTGGCTTCCATGTCATCGTGCTTTATCACATACAGGACTATTTATGCCCTGATTACTCCTCCAGTCGATTGTAGACGAAATGACGATACATTGTGAACAGCCTTCCACGTGCAGACTATTGTTGGGCAATGAAAGCATCGACATGACATGGGATACACCAATATGTGAAAGCACTGACATGACATGGGATACACAAATATGTGAAAGCATCGACATGACATGTGATACACAAATATGTGAAAGCATCGTCATGACATGAGATACACCAATATGTGAAAGCATCGACATGACATGGGATACACCAATATGAACAGCGTCAGAACATAGCGTTTGTTGGAATTGTCTCAGTGTAAGAAGTCGAGATTCTTGGGTTGAGTGGAGACAAGCATGGTTTGCTGAAGATCAATTCTAACCCGGATCTTCCTTGATGTCAATAAGTAGTCTGCGGGGCCCAACTCGTCACATGGTGGAGACAAACAGTCAGGTGTGTTTGAGTGATATAGTGACTAATGAGCACGTGGCAGGTCACACCATAAACATGTAAACCCTCAGTTTCGAGGTATTGCACTGATCATGATGTTGATGATGGTGTCAGGTGTTCATGTGTGTTGATGTAAGATCAGATCATGCCAACCAGGGGACACAACTCTACACAGTTGGTTGCTGCGTCCGCAACGACGTGACCATCTTCACCCTACGAGGAACAACTGCACTTCTGGCACATATTTCCAGTAGGGTGAGAATGTTGATGAACCTGGCTGTGAATCAGTGTGGATGTGAGCTAGTGCACGCGGTAGGGGCTGGCTTGCGGGGACGTAACGTAAGGCTTCCTTCATTACGGAACGCCAGGCTGGTCACAGGAAGACAGACTCTCGCCACTGGCCTTACCCATTCACAGCACCTGTGACAGAGGCTGAATTAGACACAGTTTAGATGATAGCCCCCACACTGCTGCAGGGGAGCACAAGTCACCAGGTACATACAGCTAGTGCAGGGCAGTCATAGCAGTCAGGCTTTAGTATTGTTTAGACGTGTATAGTTTCTGTAAACAGTCTTACTTGATTGATAATTGATAATTAATAACCTATAATGCAAAACGAATCTCATTTACTTGATGAAATAATATGAGTTGAACTGTTGAGTGTGTTTCTTCAGATCCGTCCATTGAGTTTTGAAGGCTTCAGTCCAAGGTAATACAGAAGTTGGGTAATACATTCCAATGATATTCTTTGAAAGCAGTTTGCGAGGACCCGGTGTACTGCACACCCAGCAGGTATATAACAGGACACAACACACAACACATATTACCCGTGAAGATCCAGGTTAGAACTGGTCTTCAGCAACTCATGGGTGGTCAGGCTCGCTGACTTGGTTGAGACATGGGCGTAGATCGATCCTCATGCTGTTGATCAGCGGAGTGTGGGGTCCATTATTTACAGACCGCCGCCACATAGCTGGAATATTGCTGACTGCGTCGTTACACAACAACACATATGGCAGACCACACAACACACTCAGAGTCTATCTATTGTCCAAACAACACATATGGCAGACCACACAACACACTGAGAGTCTATCTATTGTCCAAACAACACATATGGCAGACCACACAACACACTCAGAGTCTATCTATTGTCCAAACAACACATATGGCAGACCACACAACACACTCAGAGTCTATCTATTGTCCAAACAACACATATGGCAGACCACACAACACACTCCGAGTCTATCCATTGTCCAAACAACACATATGGCAGACCACAAAACACACTGAGAGTCTATCTATTGTCCAAACAACACATATGGCAGACCACACAACACACTCAGAGTCTATCTATTGTCCAGCCAAGGAGACAGTCAGTTATCAGTTGGGGTCCAATAGACTAAAGCTGGATACCTGTATCTAATATATAATTATTAAAAAAAGGAGCCCCAGCGGAAGGGACATTGTGAACCTGAATAATACAATCGAGACTTGTTTCACTCATTACATTACAGATAGGGCTGGATGGAAGGGTGGGGTTACTGTCGCGGAGCTGGCCTTGGTCATGCTGGTACCAGTACAACCAGAAATTATTGAGAATTTAAAGATTGTATTTTTATTTTTTTTCACGCATTACTCACGTATTAAATGTGAATATTAGCAGAACATAACTCCAGATTCAAAGACAGGTGAACAGTTAGTATTTTGTCAAGTCACCATGGGCAGCAATGCAGGCTTCAATGTAGACTAAGGCTTAGTGTCTGAATATATATAATTTTGATAGTAACAAACAAGCCCATTTATACTGAAAAGGAGCCCTAGGGAGACCAGACCTGAACCTGAGGAAATCTAGACTTGCTTTATTTGGGGCTTTAGCACTGCAGAGAGGGCTTGGCAGTAGGGAAATTAATGTGGTTCAGGGACTGTGAGACAGACTAGCTTCAATGCGGCGGGGCATACTACTGATCAAAGAAGTTAGAAAGTCGTGGTCCATGCTGTCCCAATATCGGAACAACTCTTCTTTCATTTCAGCAATATTTGTCAGATTTTTCTTATTGACGCTTTCCTTCATAAGTCCCCAAACATTTTCTATTGAATTTAGGTCAGGGCTATAGCTTGGCCAATCTAATAATGTCATATTTTGGGTCCGAAACCAGGCCTGTGAATGCTTTGAACGATGTTTTGAGTCGTTGTCCTGCTGGAAAATCCAAATATTTCCATACAACACGTGAGCAAATGGAAGTAAATGTCCATCGAGAATATCTGTGTACCGCTCACTGTTCATATTCCCTTCAAATACACAGAGGGGCGTTGCCCCTAACACAGATATGCCACCCCACACGTTAAATTTCGGACTGTACTTTGGGCGCTGATACAAAGGTTTTTCAGTTTGTATGGTCCAGAATTTCAGTGTATTAGGAAACAGCCACACAGAACTTTCATCTGAGAAAATCACATTGTCCCAGTTAAAATTTCTATGCTGTAAGCACCAGTTCAACCTTCGCTCCTTTTATTCAGGTTTCATGATCGGTGATGGAATTCCTCGACTTTACTGCCAACCCATTGCATGCAGCTCAGTTCTAATTGTCTCCTTACAGACAGCCACAGTTCCTCCATCAATCATATCCAGCCTGAAGTTTTCTAAACTCCTTCGTTTGTTTTTAGAAACAAGAATACCAAGCCGCCTCCTGTCACCGACAGTCAATTTTCTGGGCCTACCTGCGCCTCCCTGGTGCTCAATGCCATATCCATTTGCAATATTTTTCAAAACACGATAAACAGTGGACAAAGGGATGCCTGTTCTACTTGAAATCACTTTAGCTGATCTGATGTCCTTGTTATAATACTCTAAAATCAACTTCCTCTTCTCTAAATCATCCATACTGAGGATCACTGAAAATGTCGTCTGCTAGTAAGTAAACAAAGGGGGATAACTCTTCACAAACTAATGAAAAAGGATTAACGGAGTTGTCTCTTGAATGAAACCAAGCACTTGATAGCTGGTCAAGGTTGTTTATACTAGAAATCCAATTATACATATTCCTAAAATTCTCAATAATTTCTGGTCATACTATACACCTTACATGCCGGTACACCTTAACCTCTAGACTAAGGCTTAGTCTCTGAATATATATAATTTTGATAGTAACAAACAAGCCCATTTATACTGAAAAGGAGCCCTAGGGAGACCAGAGATTCAGAACCTGGGGAAATCTAGACTTGCTTCATTTAGGGCTTTAGCACTGCAGAGAGAGCTTGGCAGTAGGGAAAATAATGTGGTTCAGGGACTGTGAGACAGACTACTTAACCTCTAGCTTATGAAGACAGGGATTTCCCTGTGAGGTTATAGAAAGTCACCCACTGATGCTCTTAACTCTGACAGTATTTATACATAAGCACTGGACAGAAATGTCTCTTCTGGCCCCATGACACTCAACTCGGTAGCATCCAGTTATCATGTGTTTGCGTGAGGGGGTAGGGACGTGGTGTTAGCTTCGTGGTTAAAGCTTGCGTTCATCACAGTGGAGGCCTGGCTCTGTAACCTGTTTCAGTGCAATGTGTTCAGTCCGTTTCGCTGGTGTCCCTGGTGTTATATTCCTGGTTGAATCCACATCCTGAAACCCTCAGTTACACAAACCCGACATCGCCGAGCAGGTTAACACCATCAGACATCGGTTTGTATGCTCCTGGCTTGAGGGCACTGAAGACCTTTAGCCAGACCTCAGTAACAGTTGTACTGATACTTACTATGGTCTGAGACGTCATCAGGCACGTATACTGAACTGAAGGACGTCCTTCATCAGATCTCCGTGTCACCTCGTCATACCCAGGTCGCAGCTCATCCCTCAGTTTGTGTCTAGATAAGAGGTCAAGACTTTTCCGAATATTTTAAGGGAAGTCATTTGATGGGCAAATATACCACTTGACTTCAAAACCAACACTTGTCTAGTGTAGGCTGATAGATTGTATCAATGTTTGATTAACACTGTACTCCGTGTGTAATATATCGGGTCATGGATACTCTGCAGAAATACTCTCCACTCTCCACAAATATTAGGGTCTTCAAATGTTAAAATGCCTATAAATATACATACACGTTTTGTAGCTTTCCTTTAATCTAATGATATGTAATACTCCGTCAGCAGGTATGTATTTATATAATCAAGAGGTCTATGAACCAGAATGTCTAGTTGTTAGTTTTGAATTTTGATTACTATGTAGAAATTCCGAGATTCCGCTTCATACAAGTAAATAAAAGTTTCGGAAATAGATTTGTTTTACGACAAAGAGGAGGTCCGTTTTAATGTTCAGTTTACTGACACAATACTGCAGAAAAAGATTACTTATTTTAAAGAAATCTGCTGAAATAATTCCCTGAACTGAGCTATTTTCCCTTCTGCCCAGCCTTTTCTGCAATGCTATGCCCTGAATGAAGCAAGTCTAGATTTCCTCAGATTCTGAATCTCCCGTCTCACTGGGGACCCGTTTCAATCTAAATTTCTAGCATTCTATATATTCAGAGACTAAGCGGTAGTCTAGCTCTGGACTTGCAGAATGCTGTGTATCTTGCAGCGGCCAATCTGTCGGTGACAAATCCAGTCTCCAGGACATGATCGTCTTCCTGTAATTACACAGAAATCTCGCTCCAGGACTTGCAGAAAAACGAAACGGAGGACTGCTTTACAGGATAGTCGTCTTTCAATCAAGCGGATCACAGCAGACAAGTTGCAGTCGGCTCCTGGGAGAACATGCTGTCGTTTCTAAGAGTGCAAAACCTTTCTTTGAAGGTGATGCGATCATCAAAGATGTTTTACGTGATATACAGGTGAAGGTTGATTGTGTAATAGGTTACATGGGCTAAATATCCTATAATCCGAAGATTGCTTAAATAACTTTAACGTATGCTTGAAGTGTTCGGGGTTTGTTGGATGTTTGTTGCGATATTTAGTCAACCAAAGTGACATAATTCAATAATATTGTATAAATCAATGTAAGCATGGCTTTAGTAAAGATTGTGTAGATGACAGTGTGAATGAAACTGTCTGTGAGCTTGGTTTTGGTGGACTCAAGTTTATACAAGCAATATTTCATTGTTGATTGCCGGAGAAGAACTCGACGATCGTCCTGTGGTTGTATAAACTTAAACAGATCACAATTCACAAACGACATTTTATTTCCATCCATTCAGCGATTGCTTGCTGATATCACAGTGCCAACCTTCACCCTTAGGATCACAATATCAACCTTCACCGTTATGATCACAATATCAACCTTCACTGCTAGGATCACAATATCAACCTTCACCGTTAGGATCACAATATCAGCCTTCACCGTTAGGATCACAATATCAACCTTCACCGTTAGGATCACAATATCAGCCTTCACCGTTAGGATCACAATATCAGCCTTCACCATTAGGATCACAATATCAGCCTTCACCTTTAGGATTACAATATCAACCTTCACCGTTAGGATCACTACATCAACCTTCACCGTTAGGATCACAATATCAACCTTCACCGTTAGGATCACAATATCAACCTTCACCGTTAGGATCACAATATCAGCCTTCACCGTTAGGATCACAATATCAACTTTCACCGTTAGGATCACAATATCAGCCTTCACCGTTATTATCACAATATTCAAGGATCTTTCAGCCTCACCGTTAGGATCACAATATCAGCCTTCACCGTTAGGATCACAATATCAACCTTCACCGTTAGGATCACAATATCAACTTTCACCGTTAGGATCACAATATCAACCTTCGCCGTTAGGATCATATTATCAACCTTCATAGTTAGGATCAGAATATTGATCAACCTTCACCGTGTTAACTGCTCAAATACAATTGAGACCAGTAGAATGACTGATTTTCTCAGAACCTTCTCAAATACAAATGGGGATCTAAGGAGGCACATGGACTCGTCCACCCACCCCACAATTACCCCGTCTCCCAAACCCTTCAATGGTCAGCTTAAAGATTAATCTCGCCAGCTTTAACTTCGGTTTCGATATGCTACTAATTTGATTAGATGAAGATCTCTGCCAAAGCCGCGCGTAGAGGAGATATTTGAATGGTTCTTGATTTCAAACACACCAGCCAGGGATTCTTGGCATCGGTGGTGGTAAGAAAGATGAAAGTGGTGACTTCACAACAAGGTGGAGGTAGCTAATGAGTCATGGGTATCTATCACAATGACCTGCTGGAGATGCGATACCCTACATAACCGAGGATGGCCCATCCAGTGACGTCACGGCCGTCTCTTCACGAGACCAGGACAAGGATGGCGCGACCAGTGACGTCACGACCGTCTCTTCACGAGACCGGGGCCTCCTTTCACAAAGCACTAGATGATCGTAAGTCACTAAGTTAAATTAGTGCGATGTTAAAGAATGGGGGTTAAAGTTAACCTTAATGCGATGTTAAAGAATGGGGGTTAAAGTTAACCTTAGTGCGATGTTAAAGAATGGGGGTTAAAGTTAACCTTAGTGCGATGTTAAAGAATGGGGGTTAAAGTTAACCTTCGTGCGATGTTAAAGAATGGGGGTTAAAGTTAACCTTAGTGCGATGTTAAAGAATGGGGGTTAAAGTTAACCTTAGTGCGATGTTAAAGAATAGGGGTTAAAGTTAACCTTAGTGCGATGTTAAAGAATGGGGTTAAAGTTAACCTTAGTGCGATGTTAAAGAATAGGGGTTAAAGTTAACCTTAGTGCGATGTTAAAGAATAGGGGTTAAAGTTAACCTTAGTGCGATGTTAAAGAATGGGGGTTAAAGTTAACCTTAGTGCGATGTTAAAGAATGGGGGTTAAAGTTAACCTTAGTGCGATGTTAAAGAATGGGGGTTAAAGTTAACCTTAGTGCGATGTTAAAGAATGGGGGTTAAAGTTAACCTTAGTGCGATGTTAAAGAATGGGGGTTAAAGTTAACCTTAGTAATGGTTGCTTCGTGAAAGGAGCCCCAGGACAATCTTGACCATGTTGTGCCAGCTAGAAAACCTTATGGTTGCACGACTGCCCGCTGGGCAGCTGCAGACAGCTCGGAGAAACACTACACACACCGTTATATACAGGGACCATCTATTATATGGTCTCTGGTTATATACAGGGACCATCTATTATATGGTCTCTGGTTATATACAGGGACCATCTATTATATGGTCTCTGGTTATATACAGGGACCATCTATTATATGGTCTCTGGTTATATACAGGGACCATCTATTATATGGTCTCTGGTTATATACAGGGACCATCTATTATATGGTCTCTGGTTATATACAGGGACCATCTATTATATGGTCTCTGGTTATATACAGGGACCATCTATTATATGGTCTCTGGTTATATACAGGGACCATCTATTATATGGTCTCTGGTTATATACAGGGACCATCTATTATATGGTCTCTGGTTATATACAGGGAAGGGCCAGTGTGCATGCGTAGCGACAGTCACTGCACAGCAAAACAGTAGCTTCAGATTTCGGGGTTACCTTTGTAGCCTTGCACTCAGCAATATTCCAGCTATATGACTCAATCGGAATCAATCTTGTCAATGGTCGTGCATGTTTCATTGTAAAGTAACAGTGAGTTGACATACACCAGGAGAAAACTTGTGCCATTCAACATAGATTCTTTCGTCGGGTGTTTTGTTCTGAAATACATACTTCGTCCCTGTCTTTTTCTATACTGCAGGATTCTTAGACCACTTGAAGATATGTCTGTGCCCTTACGTCTGCCAGTCATTAGTCGTGTGGCGAGACAGGTGGATCTTATAACAGAGGCACCAGACGTCATAATAGACCGGATCTGTCATACTCTTTCTAAATCTCACAATGCAGTTTTGACACATGTTGAATTAAGAAAACTTCACACAAACTCCCCTGTTCAGTGTGGGAAGATAAGTCTAGATGGAGAGTTAGGGCCGACAGATTTAATCTGTGACTACTGTATATCAATGATAGGGTGTCCAAGTGTTGGCGTCTCCGAGCTGATTGGTTGGGGTCACTGCCTCGGGGTGGGGTATTTTCGATTGGCAGCTCATCTAGAAACTTGTGCTTGCTCAACAGATTGAAATTATTGTGACCTAATTTCATCAAACTATCACATTCCTAACATTATCAGTGACCTTGCCCTAAATGTGGGACCAATTCCTGTCTGGCGTTCCTCATTAGGTGTAGCAGACACTGAGACTGGGGTAGACTGCCGCCAAATGTTCACGTACGCCTCTGGTGTATGACGTATGTTAGGACACCTCCCTCGTCGCCGTCCACGCTTAATGTCCATCAATTTAACACCCTGTTAGAATTGATGTCAATCCCATTTTGTCTCCCATGATACCAGCTGTCAACGGTGAACGGTGTAAGTCTTTGTGTGTTGAAATTAGCATCATTACTTCTCCAGCAGTCATATGTAAGTTGGTGGCTTGTACAGAGAGTAGGCCATCGCTTCCCAAACTCCCATCAAACAGATCTCCAGCTCCAGTGAACATTAAACACACATATGTCACAGGTAATCTGGCCTCCAACAGAGGACTAAACCTACTTCTTTCAATCCAGTAGCAGTCCTATGTCAGTGTCAGGTTCGCTTGTGAGTTTCACTTTGTGGGTTCGCTTCTGTTTGTGAGGTTCGCTTGTCTTTGTGAGGTTCGCCTCTCTTTGTGGGGTTCGCTTCTCTTTGCGAGGTTCGCTTCTCTTTGTGGGGTTCGTTTCTCTTTGTGAGGTTCGCTTCTCTTTGTGAGGTTCGCTTCTCTTAGTGGGATTCACTTCTCTTTGTGAGGTTCGCTTCTCTTTGTGGGGTTCGTTTCTCTTTGTGGGGTTCGCTTCTCTTTGTGAGGTTCGCTTCTCTTTGTGAGGTTCGCTTCTCTTTGTGAGGTCTGCTCCTTTGTGGGGTCTCTTCTCTTTGTGGGGTTCCTTCTCTTTGAGGTTCGCTTCTCTTTGTGGATCTGGCTTCTTCTCTTTATGAGGTTCGCTTCTCTTTGTGAGGTTCTGCTTCTCTTTGTGGGATCTCGCTCTCTTTGTGAGGTTCGCTTCCTCTTTGTGAGGTTCGCTTCTCTTGTTAGGTCTCGTTCCTCTTTGTGAGGTCTGGGCTTGTCTTTGTGAGGTCTGCTCTCTCAGGAGGTCTCAGCTTGTCTCTTGTGAAGTTTGCTTTGTCTCTTGTGAGGTTCGCTTGTCTCTTGTAAGGTTCAGCTTCTTTGTGAGGTCTCGGCTTCTCTTTGTGAGATCTCGTTTCTCTTTATGAGGTTCTCGCTTCTCTTTATGAGGTTCATTTCTTCTCTTTGTGAGGTCTGGCTTGTCTCTTGTGAGGTCTGTTTCTCTTTGTGAGGTTCGCTTCTCTTTGTGAGGTCTGGCTTCTCCTTGGTGAGGTCTCGCTTGTCTCTTGTGGGGTTCTGCTCTCTCTTGTGGGGTCTCCTTCTCTTTGTGAGGTTCTGCTCTCTTTGTGGGGTTCGTTTCTCTTTGTGATGTTCGCTTCTCTTTGTGAGGTTCGTTTCTCTTTGTGGGGTCTGTTCCTCTTTGTGAGGTTCGCTTCTCTTTGTGAGGTTCTGGCTTCTCTTTGTGAGGTTCGCTTGTCTCTGTGAGGTTCTGCTTGTCTCGTGAGGTTCTTTCTCTTGTGAGGTCTGGCTTGTCTCAGTGAGGTCTCGCTTTGTCTCTTGTGAGGTCTGCTTGTCTCTTGTGAGGTTCTGCTTCTCTTTGTGAGGTTCTTCTCTTTGTTAGGTCTGTTCCTCTTTGTGAGGTTCAGCTTGTCTCTTGTGAGGTCTCGTTTCTCTTTGTGAGGTTCGCTTCTCTCTGTGAGGTCTCGGCTTCTCTTTGTGAGGTCTCGCTTGTCTCTCTGTGAGGTCGTTTCTCTTTGTTAGGTCTCCTTGTCTCTTGTGAGGTTCAGCTTGTCTCTTGTGAGGTTCGCTTCTCTTTATGGGGTCTGCTCTCTTTGTGGGGTCTGGCTTCTCTTTGTGGAGGTCTGCTCTCTTTGAGGTCTCGCTTTCTCTTTGTGATGTTCGCTTCTCTTGTGAGGTCTGCTTCTCTTTGTGGGGTCTGTTCCTCTTTGTGAGGTCTCGCTTCTCTTTGTGAGGTTTGCTTCTCTTTGTGAGGTTCGCTTCTCTCTTTGTGAGGTCTGCTTTCTCTTTGTTAGGTCTCGCTTGTCTTTGTGAGGTCTGGCTTGTCTCTTGTGAGGTCTGCTTGTCTCTTGTAAGGTCTGGCTTGTCTCTTGTGAGGTCTGTTTCTCTTTATGAGGTTCGCTTCTCTTTGTGGGGTCTCGCTTCTCTTTGTGAGGTTCGCTTCTCTTTGTGAGGTTTGCTTCTCTTTGTGGGGTTCGCTTGTCTTTGTGAGGTTCGCTTGTCTTTGTGGGGTTCGCTTCTCTTTGTGAGGTTCGCTTCTCTTTGTGAGGTTCGCTTCTCTTTGTGGGGTTCGCTTCTCTTTGTGGGGTTCGCTTGTCTTTGTGAGGTTCGCTTTCTTTGTGAGGTTCGCTTGTCTTTGTGAGATTTGTTTCTCTTTGTGAGGTTCACTTCTCTTTGTGGGGTTCGCTTGTCTTTGTGAGGTTCGCTTCTCTTTGTGAGGTTCGTTTCTGTTTGTGATGTTCCCTTCTCTTTGTTAGGTTCGTTCCTCTTTGTGAGGTTCGCTTATCTTTGTGAGGTCTGTGTCTCTTTGTGGGGTTCGTTCCTCTTTGTGAGGTCCGTTCTCTTAGTGAGGTTCGCTTCTCTTTATGGGGTTCGTTTCTCTTTGTGAGGTTCGCTTCTCTTTGTGGGGTTCGTTTCTCTTTGTGAGGTTCGCTTTCTCTTTGTGATGTTCGCTTGTCTTTGTGAGGTTCGTTTCTCTTTGTGGGGTTCGTTCCTCTTTGTGAGGTTCGCTTCTCTTTGTGAGGTTCGCTTCTCTTTGTGGGGTTCGTTCCTCTTTGTGAGGTTCGTTTCTCTTGGTGAGGTTCGTTTCTCTTTGTGAGGTTCGCTTCTCTTTGTGGGGTTCGCTTCTCCTTGTCGGGTTCGTGTCTCTTTGTGAGGTTCGTTTCTCTTTGTGAGGTTCACTTGCTTTGTGAGGTTCGCTTCTCTTTGTGAGGTTCGCTTCTCTTTGTGGGGTTCGCTTGAGGAGCCACGGGTGTGACGTCAGCAGTCCAATTGTGTTTCATGCGCTGGTTTTATCGTGGGGAATTGCTTTATAAGAAGTGAGTGATGCAGAAAACAAGGTGTGAATCCACGACACGGCAGATGGATGACTTCGATTAAAACAGAACACTTAAGCTGTGTTTGATAAAGGGGAACCTGCTGGCGGTCAGACAAAGCGATGGAATTCTTCCTGTTATCTCGCATTATATAATCTGTGGTGCTATACAAAGAAATTTCATTCAGTGACGAATAACATGCATTGAAAACTAACTCTGTATACACGTTGGAAAATGACTGCAGCAGCTGCCGATGTAGACGTGGACGTAGCAGTTCTGGACAGAGTGAATGCGTCTCCGGTCACTTTAATACAGTGTGGGGGCGGGGCGGGGGGCAACCCGTGTGGTGTGATGTATTGTAAACAGGGGACTGGTTCACCCATGGTGGGACAACATGTAAAGGCCTGTTTGATATGAAAGATACTTGACTTTCAGAAATGTTTGCAAGATGACACATTAATTAGATGCTTAAATTAGAACACATAATTAGTTTATCTGAAGAAGTGCTGAACATTCTTTTCTTTATAACATACTCAACAGAGAAAAAAACTACATTTTCCACAGCATCCATTGTATGTTTTATATAAAAGTCCCAGACAGCACTCCCGTCGCCACCAGTGTTGAGTGGTGAGCATGAAGCATACAGTTCTATGTTCCCGATGACGTAACTAGGGATGTCACGTGACACAAGTAGGGTCTGGATCTACTGTTGTCAAACAGTTGTATGTCAAGCATGTTCAGATTCACGGTGTAGTTAGATCACGTGCAGGGTTGTACGTCATTCTGAGCAGTGCTGACGTGTATGTGTACGTGTATGTGTACGTGTGCGTGTAACGGGTACATGTAACGGGTACGTGTAACGCGTATGCAGAATGCTGAGGATGTCCAGATGTGTCGCAGGCACATTTGTCTCTTTTCGGGAAGATTTCCACAACTGACGTGACCGAAGTTCAAGTCAAAGAGCTGTGTATAGAATGTGTTTATGTCTGGCATTTTAGCAGATTCTGGTTTGTGATATTTTTTCTGAGGTTCCCGTGACCTTCCCTAGATCTGCCTTGACACCATCTAGCCCCACTTAAACATGTTCCCATCGCGTATTAGCGATAGCTTGCAGGGGCTGTTGAGGAATCTCACCTCCTCTCTTCACAATGAAATGTTCGAGTTTTCTGCCTGGGGAGAATATTCTTGTAGTTAATAACGCAATGCCCTGGTGTGGCGAATCAAATTATCAGCTGATGGTCAGCCGAGGGGAATGGTCAATGAATGAGACACAAGGACTGAAGGATCGAGCACCTGTTGTGAAGGACAGCGACAGTGATGGGGCCCCGGGGAGAGTAAACGAGGCACAAGTAAAGTGTATCACAAAAACTGAAGGGGTATACGCTGTTTAGTATATCAGGACTAATTAAAGGGATATATGTTGTAGAGTATATCAGGACTCATTAAAGGGATATATGTTGTAGAGTATATCAGGACTCATTAAAGGGATATATGTTGTAGAGTATATCAGGACTCATTAAAGGGATACATGTTGTAGAGTTTATCAGGACTAATTAAGGGATATATGTTGTAGAGTATATCAGGACTCATTAAAGGGATACATGTTGTAGAGTATATCAGGACTCATTATAGGGATACATGTTGTAGAGTATATCAGGACTCATTAAGGGATATATGTTGTAGTGTATATCAGGAGTCATTAAGGGATATATGTTGTAGAGTAGATCAGGACTAATTAAAGGGATATTTGTTGTAGAGCATATCAGGACTCATTAAAGGGATACATGTTGTAGAGTATATCAGGACTCATTAAGGGATATATGTTGTAGAGTATATCAGGACTCATTAAGGGACATATGTTGTAGAGTATATCAGGACTCATTAAAGAGATATATGTTGTAGAGTATATCAGGACTCATTAAAGAGATATATGTTGTAGAGTATATCAGGACTCATTAAAGAGATATATGTTGTAGAGTATATCAGGACTCATTAAAGAGATATATGTTGTAGAGTATATCAGGACTCATTAAAGAGATATATCTTGTAGTGTATATCAGGACTCATTAAGGGATATATGTTGTAGTGTATATGAGGACTCATTAAGGGCTATAATGTTGTAGTGTATATGAGGACTCATTAAGGGATATATGTTGTAGAATATATCAGGACTCATTAAGGGATATATGTTGTAGTGTATATCAGGACTCATTAAGGGATATATGTTCTAGTGTATATCAGGACTCATTAAGGGATATATGTTGTAGAGTATATCAGGACTCATTAAGGGATATATGTTGTAGAGTATATCAGGACTCAGTAAGGGATATATGTTGTAGTGTATATCAGGACTCATTAAGGGATATATGTTGTAGAGTATGTCAGGACTCATTAAAGGGATATATGTTGTAGAGTACCTGTAGGGAGATGCCCGTGTGGGGTAATGTCTGGAACCAATAGGTATCTACTTGTACCAAACGAGCTGCTGCATGAAAACACATGGATGTCATTCTAGTGCATCTTTACTGCTGATGTGTGATTTAGGACTGCGCTGTTCATATTTCTAGACTCTGCGGCCGGACTCATTACCTATACTACTTCTGTTACACATGGACGTGATGTTTTACACACAGTAGACAGGTGGGGCAGACAAGTGGGGCAGACAGGTGGGGCAGACAAGTGGGGCAGACAGGTGGGGCAGACAGGTGGGGCAGACAGGTTGGGCAGACAAGTGGGGCAGACAGGTGGGGCAGACAAGTGGGGCAGACAGGTATGGCAGACAGGTGGGGCAGACGGGTGGGGCAGACAGGTGGGGCAGACAGGTATGGCAGACAGGTGGGGCAGACAAGTGGTGCAGACAAGTGGGGCAGACAGGTGGGGAAGACAGGTGGTGCAGACAGGTGGGGCAGACAGGTGGGGCCGACAAGTGGGGCCGACAGGTGGGACAGACAAGTGGGGCAGACGGGTGGGGCAGACGGGTGGGGCCGACAAGTGGGGCAGACAGGTGGGGCAGACAAGTGGTGCAGACAGGTGGTGCAGACAGGTGGGGCAGACAGGTGGGGCAGACAAGTGGGGCAAACAGGTGGGGCAGACCATTGGGGCAGACAGGTGGGGCAGACAAGTGGGGCAGACAGGTGGGGCAGACAGGTGGGGCAGACAAGTGGGGCAGACAAGTGGTGCAGACAGGTGGTGCAGACAGGTGGGGCAGACAGGTGGGGCAGACAAGTGGGGCAAACAGGTGGGGCAGACCATTGGGGCAGACAGGTGGGGCAGACAAGTGGGGCAGACAGGTGGGGCAGACAGGTGGGGCAGACAAGTGGGGCAGACAAGTGGGGCAGACAAGTGGGGCAGACAGGTGGGGCAGACAAGTGGGGCAGACAAGTGGGGCAGACCATTGGGGCAGACAGGTGGGGCAGACAAGTGGGGCAGACAAGTGGGGCAGACAGGTGGGGCAGACAAGTGGGGCAGACAAGTGGGGCAGACAGGTGGGGCAGACAAGTGGGGCAGACAAGTGGGGCAGACAAATTCCCAGCGTGAACGATGACAGTCACGTGGTGCTACGCAGCTTTCACATAGTGTGATCAGACCTCTGACATCCTTCTTCAGGCGAACATCGGACGTGTTGTGTTGCTCCCCCTGGCGGAGGGGGGCTGGAGGGACACGTGTCGGGTCGTTATGATTTGATTAGTCTGTCGTGCAGACCCTGAAGCAAATATATCCAAGAAAGCCCACGCAAGTCTAGAAAATGTTGCAAGTCTAGATTTCCTCAGCTTCTGAAAATGAAGAAAGTCTCAGGGCTCCTTTTCATTATATTATATTTTTTTTTACTATGAACTTTTTTCAGTAAAATATGTTCATTTCAGAGACTAGTTGTTAGTCTATGATTTGATCTACAACCACGGCTCTCCGTCTCATCAGCAACTTTGCTACAACAGTCTCTACAACAGTCCTACTACTGGCAGCAGCGTCTTCTACAGCAACGACTACTGTGTCCACCTAGCACAGTTCC
This sequence comes from Haliotis rubra, assembly GCF_003918875.1. Classification (NCBI taxonomy): domain Eukaryota; kingdom Metazoa; phylum Mollusca; class Gastropoda; order Lepetellida; family Haliotidae; genus Haliotis; species Haliotis rubra. Next base: position 1,037,456 of record NW_025766769.1, on the reverse strand, counting down.
AGCACCTTATCATCAATACAAGCATGAGTAGCTTGAACTATGTATTAACTGTGATGTATGGCGGTGTAACTCTGTGTCAAACCGTTGTAACTGCATCACGTTGTCTGTGTTGAGACCCAGTAGAAGTTCATATCATTTTGGTTTAACAATAACTAGTTGTGATTAAAATATTTACTGTATAATGTAAGGAGTGTGGACGTTACAATATTATTATGCTATTGGAATCTAGGTAGTTTTGTACCGTAGCTATTGTGTCCCCCGTCGAGAAGTTGCTGGAATATTGCTAAAAAAGGCGTAAAACCATACTCAGTCAGTCAGTCCATGATGTGGAACTTTCTACAACTATTAAGACTATAGCAGTAGGTAGTGCTTGCCTCTCCCATCTACATTATATCAAGAGCAGCTGTGTCACGATCGCTATTTTCACCCTGAATATTCTGCCTTTGCCCATTTAGACCACTGTTGCTGCCAGGTAAATAGTACTATCAATGACGTCATTGCTATTACTACGGGTATTGTCGCACTCAGCAATATTCCAGCTATATGGCGGCGGTCTGTAAATAATCGAGTCTGGACCAAACAATCCAGTGATCAACAACATGAGCATGAGATCTACACAATTGGGAACCGATGACATGTGTCAACCAAGTCAGCGAGACCCATTCCTTTAGTCGCCTCTTACGACAAGCATGGGTTCTGTTTGTGTTGAGATGTCTGGGTGAACTTACTGTTTCAGCTAAAAGGGCGGTGTCCGCCCGGGAAAGCCACATTTGAAAAATACCAATTGCCGCTAAAGTCACATTTCAAGTACAAACCTCGGTGCCGCGAATCGCCGCGAAAGCCACATTGAGTAAGGAAATCAATACCGGGTTTTTTTTCAAATAAGCGTTTCCCATTGATCAAAATGGATTAAAATTGTTTTAGTAACTTGTTCTTTGTTTGTTTAGTTAACATATGATGGGCGGCTTCTTTATTCTCGTTGAAGTTTTTAGTTAACATATGATAACATATGTTCTGAGATTAAATAATACATGCTAATGGGTTATTCTATGGAAAAGGGCAATTTCAACTTTTGCTCTTAAAAAAAATTTATTTGTATTTTTAATGTCTTAATGTAAACTACTTCGGTTTATGTGATTGGTATATCGTATGAGCAGAGAAGCTTGGACAAGAATTTAGTTTAAAAACAGCTATGAAAATGGAAAGAGTTAGGCGTCTCATATGTGGCCGTTTATAAGTATATTTGTGCAATAAATGGTCATTCTTCTAATTTGTTTTTATTTATTTATTTATTTTTGAGTTTTTAGCATGAATGTAAACATAATAACTGAGGCAACCATAGCTCTTATCTCAAACAGTTAGACTCGTGAAGGTCCGGGTTAGAATAGTAATTGATCTTCAGTAACCCATGCTTGTCGTAACAGGCGACTAACGGGATCGGGTGGTCAGGCTCGCTGACTTGGTTGACACATGTCATCGGTTCAGAATTGAGCAGATCGATGCGTTGCTCACTCACTCAAACAGTTATCAGAAAAGGATAAACCATTGAATTGACCCTCCCATAAGTTAAAATGCTTCAGAGCTTGTTCAAATGCTTGTATAATCATAAATAATTCGTAAATGGGGTTTGAGTATACCTACGTGAGGCAACTAGTTTGCGTGATCTGGACTTTTTTTCTCTAACAATTCAACTGGATTTCTAGATTTTACCTAATGAATATTTCACATTATTTACGGTAACATGGATTAGCTAATAGCGCATTGCCGGGAGAGCCACATTCACACGATCACTCAACCATGGCCATTGCCGGTGGGTTCAGGCTAAAACGTCAACACAGCAAAACGGCACCTGGCGAAAACGGCACCATTAGGACATAACGGAACCTAGACTTGGCGAAAACGGCTATAAATCTTATGGCGAAAACGGCACCAACTAAATCTTATGGGGTAAACTAGCATATCATTATAGATAATTCTGATAAAACTGATTGCAGAATGTTTGGATAATAAATACGTCTACTCTGCCAACATTTAATGGAAAGGGCATCCCCCCAAAATACAGGAAATTAAACAACTTGATTTATATACTAAAGAATATAATACAAACCCATACTACAGATCTCTTCCTCCAGCATGACTGCTAAACATCTTGACCAACACAAAACTTAATGAACACCATATACGTAACAAATTCACAGTGCAAGAACATTTATACTGATGGATGCAAAGACCAAACACGCCAAATTGAAATTGCCATAACCAGATTAAGATTAGCAAATTGCAATCATAATCACTATCTACACAAAATCAACCTTCATCCAAACAGTAAATGTATCACTTGCCAAATTCCTGAAACAATAGCCCACACTATCTTTAACTGCTCAAAATATAATAAACAAAGAACCCCACTCATGGCAAGCTGCGACAACTGACGGACTACTTTGAGAGTCAGTGGATCTCCCATCCTATATCATCCACCCCACACCCCACACCCCCACACACACCTGGTCAGTCTTCAACATCGCGGTCAGGACAAACAACTTTTTGTTGAAGGTATTCATTTCTTAATTAAATGTTTTATATATGATGCTATAATCTTGCTAATGTTATAATGAAATGAAATAAAACATAAGTCAACGTCATACGTTGTTTTATATATGGTGCCGTTTTAGCTCAGAAATCAGTAGCCGTTTTCGCCAATATGGTGCCGTTTTCGCTAATATGGTTCCGTTTTCGCCAAACAAATTTGGTGCCGTTCTGCTGTGGTGCTGTTTTAGCTATAACCCATTGCCGGTTGAGCCACACCATTTTCAACTCTGTTTTTCTTAAATGTGGCTTTGTCGGGTTGTAACCAAAAGGACACGCAAGAAGTTATCTTATGATGTTATATCGATGACCTTTTAATTTGTTTTGGGGATAGATTTACTCCTGAATTTGATGTTTTTGAAGAGCATCAAAATGTCACAGCACAGACCCAACACCATAAGGATAGATAACAACCAGAGACCATGTAATTATACATATTATACGTGTTATATGGTCTCTAATAATAATGAACTAATTGCTCTGTCTTCAGATGCACAGATAGCAGTTAGGTACAGCTGTAGTGGACTGTGGCTCTACCACAGCGCGTTGCTACACCGATATGGACAGTGTGTAGATGGGGCTTCTCGGTGAGGGGCTTTAAGAAATACACGTGCACATTAAATGTGAAATCGCTATCAGATCTTGCTTCTCCCCACTGTTTTATGACATTGTTTTTGTATTCATTTACATATATGCATTGCAGGGACTGAAAAAGAGTGGATTTGAAATAACTTCCATGATTCAGGTCCCACAATAGATAGAAGCCATTATGGCTGCCATTGTAAGACCCACGACATGCAGGAAATGAAAGACAAAATACCAGTGTTTCCTTGATCTGAGACTGAACGCTTCTACAGAGTGTATTGAAAGTAGCGATGAAGCAAATCCCTTCTGATTCATGAAAGTAACTACAGACCGTTATGTTATACAGCCTGGAGGTTGGGACTAGGCAAAGTTTCAGACATTAAATTTCTGTTTATTTGTTATGTACACACATATCTTTCACCATTGTTTTACTGTTACGTTTGCAGATGACGCGCTGGTCAGATTCATAAAGTAGTTTGAAATTGATTATCTCTCCCAAAATCGAACAGGGCAAGATTTATTTTCTCAGTCCAAGTGTCAGACTCGCCGCAAATAGCTGCAGCATGCGGCGTCAAGCAATGTTCACTCACTCACTCACTCACTCACTCACTCACTCACTCACTCACTCACTCACTCACTCACTCACTCACTCACTCACTCACTCACTCACTCACTCACTCACTCACTCACTCACTCACTCACTCACTCACTCACTCAAACTTAAAAAGACGAAAGGAATGCTTATAGACCTCAGAAAAAAGGTCGAAATGCTGGTGGCTGTTGATCATGAAAATGTTGATTTAGTCGGACAGAGTAAGTGGTTTGGCGTCATTATTGAAACTCCCTTGGAACGCCAGCATGGAGAATACTTACATGAAGGACCCAGTGCGATAGGGTTTCATTACTGTGTCGCAAGTATTTGCTGCCACATGATACAATACTCTTTTTTTTATAGAACATTTATTCAAGCATTTTATTTTTTTTTCACCACTGCTGGTATGGGATCCTGTCTGTTGAAACTATATGCAAAATGTATATAGTTGTAAATACAGACCGGTATGGTCTCTGATACAACACATAAAACTTGTCAGAAAGGTACGTACGATACTAAATGCCAGTAGTCAGATACTTCATTGAGAATATCAGCTTGTACCTTAAGGCCGCCGACTGTCGATACTGAAGGCAAATGTGGCCCTGAAATCATCCAACCAGTTTAGTATACTTGCCCTGACTATACCTGTGTACAGCATGACATACCTGTCTGGAACATGGATATGCCCGTCGAGTTTGACGTGTTTGTTTATCACTGACTGACTGACTGAGTTTAGTTTTACGCCGCTTTTAGCAATATTCCAGCAATATCACGGCGGGGGACACCAGAAAATGGGCTTAACACATTGTGCTCATGTGGGGAATCGAACCCGGGTCTTCGGCGTGACGAGCCAACGCTTTAACCACTAGGCTACCCCACCGCCCCTGTTTGTTTATCATGTTAAAGGAATTAGAAAGTAATAAAGTCAAGCTCAGATGCAGTGTAACACAATCTTTGCTTTATGATAATACTGCTGGGCAATACACTCAACCAACTACGTCATTGGGAGCCGACGGCCGACATTCTTCCCAAAGAAAGAATCTAAGACAATTGCTTTGTTATATTTTTTATATAAATACATTATGATATATCAATGCCGTTTGCCCAGCAAACATAAACCACAGTTTGTGTACCGAAAATGAGTGCCTGTCATCCACAGTTTGGAACGCCGTTCACCAGTTGACTTCCCCCATGAGTAGGTGCTAGAAGCAAGTGAGCACCTGTCCGTGTACCGAACACGGCGCTGGAGTGACCCCGGCCAGTCCATCCATCACATCTCTACTCCACTCCACTCCAGCAGCCATCACAGACGTGAATGATGCGCTACTAATGAAGACAAATATAATGACGAAACTGCCCACTGCAATCAGCACGCCACTAATTGGCCATGCCAGACTTCTGATTGGCATGTCATAATTCACATGTGTATTACATTCCGTAGTGACCACTGCCCGAGCGCCCCAAGATTGATATTGATGGCAGGTGTCTGTGGAGCCGGCCACACAAATACCTCCCTGCATCATGGAATTACTGAAGCTCTCAGCGCTGGTTAGGGCATGTTTTAGGTCCACTCTCCGAGCCCATTCATCGTAATATAGTTATGAGAGCTGCCTCACTGTGTGGCCACTGCAACAGGCAGACTGAGGTGTAAAACAGATTTGTTCATTGAAGCGTTCTTCCTCGTCGGTGTCAGCAACAACATATACTGTTGTAATGGTGGTGGCAAGCATGTTTTGGCGGGATAAAATGTCAGCTGATAATATGTTTTGACAGTATTGTATTGAAAAATATTACTTTGGGACAGGGCTCACTAATCAGCCGATAAACATACATCATTTGATTTTTTAAAACATGTTTTCCAGCTCGTTGGCGTCATACGTGATCACCGACACTGTAGTGCAAGGAGTTGCGTTGTTTTCTCATACCAAAGTCCAAGATTTGATTCGCACATGGTACCTAGAACCCGGTATCTGTAATCGTTGGTAACGGGACAAAATCCACCTGGACAAAATCCACCCCAAAATTGCCACCCCGGACAAAATCCACCTCTTCTTAACAGAAAAATGGACAAAATCCACCCTTCTCAAATTGTTGTAGTTAAAAGTTTTAGTGTGTCCTGATCTGTGGTCAAGATGTTTTTTCTCAAGCATTGCAAGCATTGTTTTGATAGCATTTACGTTTTCCTAATTGGCTGTTGTTCCTAGATGTTGTTTCAAACATTAAAGGTTTCTCCATTTCTTTTAAATGAGTTTGAGATCATCTAGTGAAGATACAAGGGATCTATACTATATATATAGTTTGTGTCAAAAATGCAAATTCACCATACATCATGGAAGTGATACGGAACAACAAGGGTGGTTCGAAGTTGCCATATCAGGGTTATTCGTACATAAAGAAGTAAGAGAGCAAGTCAACAATTAGGTGGGAGTGTTCCGAACGGAAACTGCTGTCTTGCAAGGGTTCAGTGACCACAGACATGGAAGTGAAGAATGAAGTAGGCTACGGACAACCGACGACTGCTACACCCCAGACCCCAGTCTACCGGCTCGGATGAAACTGCTACAAAGAGGTGTACATCAGACTGTATTACCCTCGAGAGAGGCATACAACTTATAGTGTAAATCAGGTCCTGTATATCTACTTGTGTACATCAGGTCCTGTATGTCTACCTGTGTACATCAGGTCCTGTATATCTACTTGTGTACATCAGGTCCCGTATATCTACTTGTGTACATCAGGTCCCGTATGTCTACTTGTGTACATCAGGTCCTGTATATCTACTTGTGTACATCAGGTCCTGTATGTCTACTTGTGTACATCAGGTCCTGTATGTCTACCTGTGTACATCAGGTCCTGTATGTCTACTTGTGTACATCAGGTCCTGTATATCTACTTGTGTACATCAGGTCCTGTATGTCTACTTGTGTACATCAGGTCCTGTATGTCTACTTGTGTACATCAGGTCCTGTATATCTATTTGTGTACATCAGGTCCTGTATGTCTACTTGTGTACATCAGGTCCTGTATACCTACTTGTGTACATCAGGTCCTGTATATCTACTTGTGTACATCAGGTCCTGTATATCTACTTGTGTACATCAGGTCCTGTATGTCTACTTGTGTACATCAGGTCCTGTATATCTACTTGTGTACATCAGGTCCTGTATACCTACTTGTGTACATCAGGTCCTGTATGTCTACCTGTGTACATCAGGTCCTGTATATCTACCTGTGTACATCAGGTCCTGTATATCTACCTGTGTACATCAGGTCCTGTATGTCTACTTGTGTACATCAGGTCCCGTATGTCTACTTGTGTACATCAGGTCCCGTATATCTACCTGTGTACATCAGGTCCTGTATGTCTACTTGTGTACATCAGGTCCTGTATGTCTACTTGTGTACATCAGGTCCTGTATGTCTACCTGTGTACATCAGGTCCTGTATGTCTACTTGTGTACATCAGGTCCTGTATATCTACTTGTGTACATCAGGTCCTGTATGTCTACTTGTGTACATCAGGTCCTGTATGTCTACTTGTGTACATCAGGTCCTGCATATCTATTTGTGTACATCAGGTCCTGTATGTCTACTTGTGTACATCAGGTCCTGTATACCTACTTGTGTACATCAGGTCCTGTATATCTACTTGTGTACATCAGGTCCTGTATATCTACTTGTGTACATCAGGTCCTGTATGTCTACTTGTGTACATCAGGTCCTGTATATCTACTTGTGTACATCAGGTCCTGTATACCTACTTGTGTACATCAGGTCCTGTATGTCTACCTGTGTACATCATCCTGTATATCTACCTGTGTACATCAGGTCCTGTATATCTACCTGTGTACATCAGGTCCTGTATATCTACCTGTGTACATCAGGTCCTGTATGTCTACTTGTGTACATCAGGTCCCGTATGTCTACTTGTGTACATCAGGTCCCGTATATCTACCTGTGTACATCAGGTCCTGTATGTCTACTTGTGTACATCAGGTCCTGTATGTCTACTTGTGTACATCAGGTCCTGTATGTTTACTTGTGTACATCAGGTCCTGTATGTCTACTTGTGTACATCAGGTCCTGTATGTCTACCTGTGTACATCAGGTCCCGTATGTCTACTTGTGTACATCAGGTCCTGTATGTCTACTTGTGTACATCAGGTCCTGTATGTCTACTTGTGTACATCAGGTCCCGTATGTCTACTTGTGTACATCAGGTCCTGTATATCTACCTGTGTACATCAGGTCCTGTATGTCTACTTGTGTACATCAGGTCCCGTATGTCTACTTGTGTACATCAGGTCCTGTATATCTACCTGTGTACATCAGGTCCTGTATGTCTACTTGTGTACATCAGGTCCTGTATGTCTACTTGTGTACATCAGGTCCTGTATATCTACTTGTGTACATCAGGTCCTGTATGTCTACTTGTGTACATCAGGTCCCGTATATCTACTTGTGTACATCAGGTCCTGTATGTCTACTTGTGTACATCAGGTCCTGTATATCTACCTGTGTACATCAGGTCCTGTATACCTACTTGTGTACATCAGGTCCTGTATACCTACCTGTGTACATCAGGTCCTGTATACCTACTTGTGTACATCAGGTCCTGTATGTCTGCTTGTGTACATCAGGTCCTGTATATCTACTTGTGTACATCAGGTCCTGTATACCTACTTGTGTACATCAGGTCCTGTATGTCTACCTGTGTACATCAGGTCCTGTATGTCTACTTGTGTACATCAGGTCCCGTATATCTACTTGTGTACATCAGGTCCTGTATGTCTACTTGTGTACATCAGGTCCTGTATGTCTACTTGTGTACATCAGGTCCCGTATATCTACTTGTGTACATCAGGTCCTGTATATCTACTTGTGTACATCAGGTCCCGTATATCTACTTGTGTACATCAGGTCCTGTATACCTACTTGTGTACATCAGGTCCTGTATACCTACTTGTGTACATCAGGTCCTGTATGTCTACTTGTGTACATCAGGTCCTGTATGTCTACTTGTGTACATCAGGTCCTGTATGTCTACCTGTGTACATCAGGTCCCGTATGTCTACTTGTGTACATCAGGTCCCGTATGTCTACTTGTGTACATCAGGTCCTGTATGTTTACTTGTGTACATCAGGTCCTGTATGTCTACTTGTGTACATCAGGTCCTTTATGTCTACCTGTGTACATCAGGTCCTGTATGTCTACTTGTGTACATCAGGTCCTGTATGTCTACTTGTGTACATCAGGTCCTGTATGTCTACTTGTGTACATCAGGTCCCGTATGTCTACTTGTGTACATCAGGTCCTGTATATCTACCTGTGTACATCAGGTCCTGTATGTCTACTTGTGTACATCAGGTCCTGTATGTCTACTTGTGTACATCAGGTCCTGTATATCTACCTGTGTACATCAGGTCCTGTATGTCTACTTGTGTACATCAGGTCCTGTATGTCTACTTGTGTACATCAGGTCCTGTATATCTACTTGTGTACATCAGGTCCTGTATGTCTACTTGTGTACATCAGGTCCCGTATATCTACTTGTGTACATCAGGTCCTGTATGTCTACTTGTGTACATCAGGTCCTGTATATCTACCTGTGTACATCAGGTCCTGTATACCTACTTGTGTACATCAGGTCCTGTATACCTACCTGTGTACATCAGGTCCTGTATATCTACCTGTGTACGTCAGGTCCTGTATATCTACTTGTGTACATCAGGTCCTGTATACCTACCTGTGTACATCAGGTCCTGTATATCTACCTGTGTACGTCAGGTCCTGTATATCTACTTGTGTACATCAGGTCCTGTATGTCTACTTGTGTACATCAGGTCCCGTATATCTACTTGTGTACATCAGGTCCTGTATGTCCACTTGTGTACATCAGGTCCTGTATACCTACTTGTGTACATCAGGTCCTGTAAGTCTACTTGTGTACATCAGGTCCCGTATGTCTACTTGTGTACATCAGGTCCTGTATGTCTACTTGTGTACATCAGGTCCTGTATGTCTACCTGTGTACATCAGGTCCTGTATGTCTACTTGTGTACATCAGGTCCCGTATATCTACTTGTGTACATCAGGTCCTGTATGTCTACTTGTGTACATCAGGTCCTGTATACCTACTTGTGTACATCAGGTCCTGTATGTCTACTTGTGTACATCAGGTCCTGTATGTCTACTTGTGTACATCAGGTCCTGTATGTCTACTTGTGTACATCAGGTCCTGTATATCTACTTGTGTACATCAGGTCCCGTATATCTACTTGTGTACATCAGGTCCCGTATGTCTACTTGTGTACATCAGGTCCTGTATATCTACCTGTGTACATCAGGTCCTGTATGTCTACTTGTGTACATCAGGTCCTGTATATCTACTTGTGTACATCAGGTCCTGTATGTCTACTTGTGTACATCAGGTCCTGTATATCTACTTGTGTACATCAGGCCCTGTATGTCTACTTGTGTACATCAGGTCCTGTATGTCTACTTGTGTACATCAGGTCCTGTATGTCTACTTGTGTACATCAGGTCCTGTATGTCTACTTGTGTACATCAGGTCCTGTATGTCTACTTGTGTACATCAGGTCCTGTATACCTACTTGTGTTCATCAGGTCCTGTATACCTACTTGTGTACATCAGGTCCTGTATGTCTGCTTGTGTACATCAGGTCCTGTATATCTACTTGTGTACATCAGGTCCTGTATACCTACTTGTGTACATCAGGTCCTGTATGTCTACCTGTGTACATCAGGTCCTGTATGTCTACTTGTGTACATCAGGTCCCGTATATCTACTTGTGTACATCAGGTCCTGTATGTCTACTTGTGTACATCAGGTCCTGTATGTCTACTTGTGTACATCAGGTCCCGTATATCTACTTGTGTACATCAGGTCCTGTATATCTACTTGTGTACATCAGGTCCCGTATATCTACTTGTGTACATCAGGTCCTGTATACCTACTTGTGTACATCAGGTCCTGTATACCTACTTGTGTACATCAGGTCCTGTATGTCTACTTGTGTACATCAGGTCCCGTATATCTACTTGTGTACATCAGGTCCTGTATATCTACTTGTGTACATCAAATCCTGTATATCTACTTGTGTACATCAGATCCTGTATATCTACTTGTGTACATCAGGTCCCGTATATCTACTTGTGTACATCAGGTCCTGTATACCTACTTGTGTACATCAGGTCCTGTATGTCTACTTGTGTGTACATCAGGTCCCGTATATCTACTTGTGTACATCAGGTCCTGTATATCTACTTGTGTACATCAAATCCTGTATATCTACTTGTGTACATCAGATCCTGTATATCTACTTGTGTACATCAGGTCCTGTATGTCTACCTGTGTACATCAGGTCCTGTATGTCTACTTGTGTACATCAGGTCCCGTATATCTACTTGTGTACATCAGGTGCTGTATGTCTACTTGTGTACATCAGGTCCTGTATACCTACTTGTGTACATCAGGTCCTGTATGTCTACTTGTGTACATCAGGTCCTGTATATCTACTTGTGTACATCAGGTCCTGTATGTCTACTTGTGTACATCAGGTCCTGTATATCTACTTGTGTACATCAGGTCCTGTATATCTACTTGTGTACATCAGGTCCCGTATGTCTACTTGTGTACATCAGGTCCTGTATATCTACCTGTGTACATCAGGTCCTGTATGTCTACTTGTGTACATCAGGTCCTGTATATCTACTTGTGTACATCAGGTCCTGTATGTCTACTTGTGTACATCAGGTCCTGTATACCTACTTGTGTACATCAGGCCCTGTATGTCTACTTGTGTACATCAGGTCCTGTATGTCTACTTGTGTACATCAGGTCCTGTATGTCTACTTGTGTACATCAGGTCCTGTATGTCTACTTGTGTTCATCAGGTCCTGTATACCTACTTGTGTACATCAGGTCCTGTATGTCTGCTTGTGTACATCAGGTCCTGTATATCTACTTGTGTACATCAGGTCCTGTATACCTACTTGTGTACATCAGGTCCTGTATGTCTACCTGTGCACATCAGGTCCTGTATGTCTACTTGTGTACATCAGGTCCCGTATATCTACTTGTGTACATCAGGTCCTGTATGTCTACTTGTGTACATCAGGTCCTGTATGTCTACTTGTGTACATCAGGTCCCGTATATCTACTTGTGTACATCAGGTCCTGTATATCTACTTGTGTACATCAGGTCCCGTATATCTACTTGTGTACATCAGGTCCTGTATATACCTACTTGTGTACATCAGGTCCTGTATGTCTACTTGTGTACATCAGGTCCTGTATGTCTACTTGTGTACATCAGGTCCCGTATATCTACTTGTGTACATCAGGTCCTGTATATCTACTTGTGTACATCAAATCCTGTATATCTACTTGTGTACATCAGATCCTGTATATCTACTTGTGTACATCAGGTCCCGTATATCTACTTGTGTACATCAGGTCCTGTATGTCTACTTGTGTACATCAGGTCCCGTATATCTACTTGTGTACATCAGGTCCTGTATGTCTGCTTGTGTACATCAGGTCCTGTATATCTACTTGTGTACATCAGGTCCTGTATACCTACTTGTGTACATCAGGTCCTGTATGTCTACCTGTGTACATCAGGTCCTGTATGTCTACTTGTGTACATCAGGTCCCGTATATCTACTTGTGTACATCAGGTCCTGTATGTCTACTTGTGTACATCAGGTCCTGTATGTCTACTTGTGTACATCAGGTCCCGTATATCTACTTGTGTACATCAGGTCCTGTATATCTACTTGTGTACATCAGGTCCCGTATATCTACTTGTGTACATCAGGTCCTGTATACCTACTTGTGTACATCAGGTCCTGTATACCTACTTGTGTACATCAGGTCCTGTATGTCTACTTGTGTACATCAGGTCCCGTATATCTACTTGTGTACATCAGGTCCTGTATATCTACTTGTGTACATCAAATCCTGTATATCTACTTGTGTACATCAGATCCTGTATATCTACTTGTGTACATCAGGTCCCGTATATCTACTTGTGTACATCAGGTCCTGTATACCTACTTGTGTACATCAGGTCCTGTATGTCTACTTGTGTACATCAGGTCCCGTATATCTACTTGTGTACATCAGGTCCTGTATATCTACTTGTGTACATCAAATCCTGTATATCTACTTGTGTACATCAGATCCTGTATATCTACTTGTGTACATCAGGTCCTGTATGTCTACCTGTGTACATCAGGTCCTGTATGTCTACTTGTGTACATCAGGTCCCGTATATCTACTTGTGTACATCAGGTGCTGTATGTCTACTTGTGTACATCAGGTCCTGTATACCTACTTGTGTACATCAGGTCCTGTATGTCTACTTGTGTACATCAGGTCCTGTATATCTACTTGTGTACATCAGGTCCTGTATGTCTACTTGTGTACATCAGGTCCTGTATATCTACTTGTGTACATCAGGTCCTGTATATCTACTTGTGTACATCAGGTCCCGTATGTCTACTTGTGTACATCAGGTCCTGTATATCTACCTGTGTACATCAGGTCCTGTATGTCTACTTGTGTACATCAGGTCCTGTATATCTACTTGTGTACATCAGGTCCTGTATGTCTACTTGTGTACATCAGGTCCTGTATACCTACTTGTTGTACATCAGGCCCTGTATGTCTACTTGTGTACATCAGGTCCTGTATGTCTACTTGTGTACATCAGGTCCTGTATGTCTACTTGTGTACATCAGGTCCTGTATGTCTACTTGTGTTCATCAGGTCCTGTATACCTACTTGTGTACATCAGGTCCTGTATGTCTGCTTGTGTACATCAGGTCCTGTATATCTACTTGTGTACATCAGGTCCTGTATACCTACTTGTGTACATCAGGTCCTGTATGTCTACCTGTGCACATCAGGTCCTGTATGTCTACTTGTGTACATCAGGTCCCGTATATCTACTTGTGTACATCAGGTCCTGTATGTCTACTTGTGTACATCAGGTCCTGTATGTCTACTTGTGTACATCAGGTCCCGTATATCTACTTGTGTACATCAGGTCCTGTATATCTACTTGTGTACATCAGGTCCCGTATATCTACTTGTGTACATCAGGTCCTGTATACCTACTTGTGTACATCAGGTCCTGTATGTCTACTTGTGTACATCAGGTCCTGTATGTCTACTTGTGTACATCAGGTCCCGTATATCTACTTGTGTACATCAGGTCCTGTATATCTACTTGTGTACATCAAATCCTGTATATCTACTTGTGTACATCAGATCCTGTATATCTACTTGTGTACATCAGGTCCCGTATATCTACTTGTGTACATCAGGTCCTGTATGTCTACTTGTGTACATCAGGTCCCGTATATCTACTTGTGTACATCAGGTCCTGTATGTCTACTTGTGTACATCAGGACCCGTATATCTACTTGTGTACATCAGGTCCTGTATGTCTCCTTGTGTACATCAGGACCCGTATATCTACTTGTGTACATCAGGTCCTGTATGTCTACTTGTGTACATCAGGCCCTGTATGTCTACTTGTGTACATCAGGTCCTGTATGTCTACTTGTGTACATCAGGACCCGTATATCTACTTGTGTACATCAGGTCCTGTATATCTACTTGTGTACATCAAGTCCTGTATATCTATTTGTGTACATCAGGCCCTTTATGTCTGCTTGTGTACATCAGGTCCTGTATATCTATTTGTGTACATCAGGCCCTTTATGTCTGCTTGTGTACATCAGGTCCTGTATATCTATTTGTGTACATCAGGCCCTTTATGTCTGCTTGTGTACATCAGGTCCTGTATGTCTGTGTGTACATCAGGCCCTTTATCTCTGCTTGTGTACATCAGGTCCTGTATGTCTGTGTGTACATCAGGCCCTTCATCTCTGCTTGTGTACAAACATGAGAATGGAGATGGTGGAACGTGGTTGGTGGAATAGCTTGCAAAAGAAGAAGATATTTCTGTGGCCTCGTAGGTGTCAATTTCCACCTCACGATTAACTTCTAGAGAGAGAGACTTCTTAAATGACACAAAATTCCATCAACCTCCATCAACAGACGAAATAGAAATTGTCTATGGTGCGCATCCTTTTGTCACTTGGCGAATCCCCCGAGGATTCTATACAAATGACTTCAAGGGTGTCCACTTCATCAGTTTCCAGTGGTCAGTGGATGTCATTTAATCACATTGTCCATCCAACCCAGACAATCAACACAAGCCTCTCGTGGCAAACGTTTACCAATATAAGTCGTAATCAGATTTATCCCTCAAGATGTTTTATAAGTTTTATTGAAATTTTGATTTGACGTGGAGGTAATCACGTCTGTGGTGCCAGGTCTCGACTCCCTCGCTGAATGGATACAGACGTGTAATTACCTGCGGGGGGGGGGGCGTGTTTCATCACCTCGCCATGTATCCCCGCCCGCGGCACCGTGAGATCCCGTAGCACCTTCATCAGTGATGAGCAGGAAGAGCTCAGGAACACCGAGACAGAAGCCATTTACACGGCTCTAACTACACATCTACAACATGGAGGTTTGCTGGGACTGAACTAACCAGCTACTGCTGGACAAGGAGGTGTTGTCATTGCAGAGCCCCTCTGTGGTAACCTCGTATTGTAACTATGTAACTATCTCTTTCATTTCTAGTTGTTACAATACTACAGACCCGTTAGAATTGATCTTCAGCGACGCATGCTTAATTGCTTAAACAGCCGGGTTAGAATTAGTTTTCAGCAACCCATGCTTGTCTCCCCGTAAACATCCGGGTTAGAATTGGTCTTCAGCAACCCAAGCTTGTCTACCCGTGAAGATCTGGGTTAGAATTGGTCTTCAGCAACCCAAGCTTGTCTACCCGTGAAGATCCGGGTTAGAATTGGTCTTCAGCAACCCATGCTTGTCTACCCGTGATGATCCGGGTTAGAATTGGTCTTCAGCAACCCGGCCATGCTTGTCGTAAGAGGCGGCTAACGGGATCGGGTATTCAGGCTCGCTGGCTTGGTTGACACATGTCATTGTATCCCAGTTGAGTAGAATGATGGTGTTGGATCACTGGATTGTCTGGCCCACTCTCGATTATTTAGAGACTTCCGCCATACAGCTGGAATGTTGCTGAGTGCCGCATTAAACAACCAACAAACACTACTCCAGCTATGTGAGAGTGGCAAGGAAATAATCAAAACTGGACCAGCTAATCCAGTGATTGCTATAGTGAGCAGCTATCTCTGCTGTCAGGATACAATGGCAAGCACTCCACCAAGCCTAAGCATCCGATCCCTGTCCCCGCTTACCACCAGCCTGAGTTTCCGTGGATGAGGTGTAAGACAGACTCACCACGTGCCTTGGCATTTAGATAATCTCAACTGATACATCCTCACAGCTTAACCTGCATGTAGAACTTCATCACGTCAGACTGCAGGGTGTGGAATCAGTTAGTTTACTGTTATCAAACTGTGTTGTTGTTATTTTGTACACAAACACAAACACTCTCACCAGGTAACTTAAAGTCTGGCTACTTTAAGATTGTTACCTGGCCGAGATAGCCGCAGCAGCTAGTTAACTCACAGTTGTATCCTTATCGGAAGCAAATGATTCAGCGAGGTATCAGGTAAATGCATATACTGAATTAATCTACGAATCTCACAGCACAAGTGTATACTTTGAACTTGCCACCAATTAGCACTCAGAAAATGAAGTAAATACACAGTGTTTTTGTAGAGTGTGACATGAGTGTAGAGTTGCAGGAAGCGCCGTCTTGGCTCCCCATTCTGCCCACGTGGATACGGGGGCACCTGCTGTGATGTAAACATTTAACTGTGTCAGGCTTCATTTGCAGTGTGTGGAATTAAAACAAGGTTTATAGCTTTACAGATTACAGAGTAGCAAGGGAGGCTACTGCCTGGATGAGTTACGATACCTGGCCCTTAACGTGTGTAACACATTCAGTTCACTCGAAGTCTTGGAGCAAAGTCAGCTTCACCCAGACACATGGCTATCCTCGTCATGTCCTATGAAATCTGATGTTTCTGTGTCATTAAAAATCAAATCATTGCTCGATTCTTGACAATCACAGAACGTTCTGCATTTTGTATAGTAAGTTGAAGGTGAAATGTTAGTGCAAAATAATCCATGTTTCTAATGGTGGAGACTCTATTGGTATATAGTCGGTATATAATCTCTCGTCATGGGCATACCTATAGAGTCCTAGAAGGGACACTGTTGGTGGTGAATCTAATGATACCAGCCAGCTGTAGTAGTGGTGGTGGTGGTGGTGAGACTTGTGATACCGGCCAGCTGTAGTAGGGGTTTGTGGTGAGACTTATGATACCAGCCAGTTGTAGTGGTGGTGGTGGTGGTGAGACTTGTGATACCGGCCAGCTGTAGTAGGGGTTTGTGGTGAGACTTGTGATACCGGCCAGCTGTAGTGGTGGTGGTGAGACTTGTGATACCGGCCAGCTGTAGTGGTGGTGGTGGTGAGACTTGTGATACCGGCCAACTGTAGTGGTGGTGGTGAGACTTGTGATACCGGCCAACTGTAGTGGTGGTGGTGAGACTTGTGATACCGGCCAGCTGAAGTGGTGGTGGTGAGACTTATCATACCAGCCAGTTGTAGTGGTGGTCGTGGTGGTGAGACTTGTGATACCGGCCAGCTGTAGTAGTGGTGGTGGTGAGACTTGTGATACCGGCCAGCTGTAGTGGTGGTGGTGAGACTTATGATACCGGCCAGCTGTAGTGGTGGTGGTGGTGAGACTTGTGATACCGGCCAGTTGTAGTGGTGGTGGTGAGACTTGTGATACCGGCCAGCTGTAGTGGTGGTGGTGGTGAGACTTGTGATACCGGCCAGCTGTAGTGGTGGTGGTGAGACTTATGATACCGGCCAGCTGTAGTGGTAGTGGTGAGACTTGTGATACCGGCTTGCTGTAGTGGTGGTGGTGAGACTTGTGATACCGGCCAGCTGTAGTAGTGGTGGTGGTGAGACTTATGATACCGGCCAGTTGTAGTGGTAGTGGTGAGACTTGTGATACCGGCCAGCTGTAGTTGTGGTGGTGGTGAGACTTGTGATACCGGCCAGCTGTAGTAGTGGTGGTGGTGAGACTTATGATACCGGCCAGTTGTAGTGGTAGTGGTGAGACTTGTGATACCGGCCAGCTGTAGTGGTGATGGTGAGACTTGTGATACCGGTCAGCTGTAGTAGTGGTGGTGAGACTTGTGATACCGGCCAGCTGTAGTAGTGGTGGTGGTGAGACTTATGATACCGGCCAGTTGTAGTGGTAGTGGTGAGACTTGTGATACCGGCCAGCTGTAGTTGTGGTGGTGAGACTTGTGATACCGGCCAGTTGTAGTGGTAGTGGTGAGACTTGTGATACCGGCCAGTTGTAGTGGTAGTGGTGAGACTTATGATACAGGCCAGCTGTAGTGGTGGTGGTGAGACTTGTGATACCGGCCAGTTGTAGTGGTAGTGGTGAGACTTATGATACAGGCCAGCTGTAGTGGTGGTGGTGAGACTTATGATACAGGCCAGCTGTAGTAGTGGTGATGGTGAGACTTGTGATACCGGCCAGCTGTAGTGGTAGTGGTGAGACTTGTGATACCGGCCAGCTGTAGTGGTAGTGGTGAGACTTGTGATACCGGCCAGCTGTAGTGGTAGTGGTGATGGTGAGACTTGTGATACCGGCCAGCTGTAGTGGTAGTGGTGGTGGTGAGACTTGTGATACCGGCCAGCTGTAGTTGTGGTGGTGAGACTTGTGATACCGGCCAGCTGTAGTAGTGGTGGTGGTGAGACTTATGATACAGGCCAGCTGTAGTGGTGGTGGTGAGACTTGTGATACCGGCCAGCTGTAGTAGTGGTGGTGGTGAAACTTGTGATAACGGCCGGCTGTAGTGGTAGTGGTGGTGGTGAGACTTGTGTTACCGGCCAGCTGTAGTAGTGGTGGTGGTGAGACTTATGATACTGGCCAGTTGTAGTGGTGGTGGTGAGACTTGGGTTACCGGCCAGCTGTAGTGGTAGTGGTGGTGGTGAGACTTATGATACCGGCCAGCCAGTTGAGTAGTGGTGGTGGTGAGACTTGTGATACCGGCCAGCTGTAGTGGTGGTGGTGAGACTTGTGATACCAGCCAGCTGTAGTAGTGGTGGTGGTGAGACTTATGATACCGGCCAGTTGTAGTGGTGGTGGTGAGACTTGTGATACCGGCCAGCTGTAGTGGTGGTGGTGAGACTTATGATACCGGCCAGCTGTAGTGGTGGTGGTGAGACTTGTGATACCGGCCAGCTGTAGTGGTGGTGGTGGTGAGACTTATGATACCGGCCAGCTGTAGTAGTGGTGGTGGTGAGACTTGTGATACCAGCCAGCTGTAGTAGGGGTCGGTGGTGAGACTTGTGATACCGGCCAGCTGTAGTAGTAGTGGTGGTGAGACTTGTGATACCAGCCAGCTGTAGTAGGGGTCGGTGGTGAGACTTGTGATACCGGCCAGCTGTAGTAGTGGTGGTGGTGGTGAGACTTGTGATACCGGCCAGCTGTAGTGGTGGTGGTGGTGAGACTTGTGATACCGGCCAGCTGTAGTGGTGGTGGTGGTGGTGAGACTTGTGATACCGGCCAGCTGTAGTGGTGGTGGGGGTGGTGAGACTTGTGATACTGGCCAGCTGTAGTGGTGGTGGTGAGAATTGTGATACCAGCCAGCTGTAGTAGTGGTAGTGGTGAGACTTGTGATACCGGCCAGCTGTAGTAGTGGTGGTGGTGGTGGTGGTGTTGGGGATGGTAGTGGTGGTGGTGGTGGTGGTGATGGTAGTGGTGGTGGTGGTGGTGATGGTAGTGGTGGTGGATGGTGGTGAGACTTTTGATACCGGCCAGCTGTAGTGGTAGTGATGGTGGTGAGACTTGTGATACCGGCCAGCTGTAGTAGTGGTGGTGGTGAGACTTGTGATACCAGCCAGCTGTAGTAGTGGTGGTGGTGGTGGTGATGGTAGTGGTGGTGGTGGTGGTGGTGAGACTTGTGATACCAGCCAGCTGTAGTAGTGGTGGTGGTGGTGCGGATGGTAGTGGTGGTGGTAGTGGTGATGGTAGTGGTGGTGGTGGTGGTGGTGATGGTAGTGGTGGTGGGTGGTGGTGAGACTTGTGATACCAGCCAGCTGTAGTAGTGGTGGTGGTGAGGCTTGTGATACCAGCCAGCTGTAGTGGTAGTGGTGGTGGTGAGACTTGTGATACCGGCCAGCTGTAGTGGTAGTGGTGGTGGTGAGACTTGTGATACCGGCCAGCTGTAGTGGTGGTGGTGGTGAGACTTGTGATACCGGCCAGCTGTAGTGGTGGTGGTGGTGGTGAGACTTGTGATACCGGCCAGCTGTAGTGGTGGTGGGGGTGGTGAGACTTGTGATACCGGCCAGCTGTAGTGGTGGTGGTGAGAATTGTGATACCAGCCAGCTGTAGTAGTGGTAGTGGTGAGACTTGTGATACCGGCCAGCTGTAGTAGTGGTGGTGGTGAGACTTGTGATACCAGCCAGCTGTAGTGGTGGTGGTGATGGTGGTGGTGGTGGTGGTGGTGGTGAGACTTGTGATACCAGCCAGGTGTAGTAGTGGTGGTGGTGGTGGTGGTGGTGGTGGTGGGGATGGTAGTGGTGGTGGTGGTGGTGGTGAGACTTGTGATACCAGCCAGCTGTAGTAGTGGTGTGGTGGTGGTGGTGGTGTGGTGGGGATGGTAGTGGTGGTGGTGGTGATGGTAGTGTGGTGGTGGTGGTGGTGGTGGTAGTGGTGGTGAGTGGTGGTGAGACTTGTGATACCAGCCAGCTGTAGTAGTGGTGGTGGTGAGGCTTGTGATACCAGCCAGCTGTAGTGGTAGTGGTGGTGGTGAGACTTGTGATACCGGCCAGCTGTAGTGGTGGTGGTGGTGGTGAGACTTGTGATACCAGCCAGCTGTAGTGGTGGTGGTGGTGGTGAGACTTGTGATACCAGCCAGCTGTAGTAGTGGTGGTGGTGGTGGTGGTGGTGGGGATGGTAGTGGTGGTGGTGGTGATGGTAGTGGTGGTGGTGGTGGTGGTGGTGATGGTAGTGGTGGTGGGTGGTGGTGAGACTTGTGATACCAGCCAGCTGTAGTAGTGGTGGTGGTGAGACTTGTGATACCAGCCAGCTGTAGTGGTGGTGGTGGTGAAACTTGTGGCTTCACTGAGTGTGCGTCCGTGTATTTTGCAACCTAGGAAGATCGTAATGGTTTTGTCCGGACAACGGAATTTGAACACAAAGCAACAAATCATCCAAGTTGACATGTAGATGAAGCTCCTTATAATCACGTTCAGTACACAATGTATAATTAGCAGTGTACAATGTTGATTTGTGAAGATATATGCATAAATATGTATAGCATTCTCAAAACTTTGGGAATCTGTTACATCAGGTAATGTCTGGGAAATGTATTTTAATCATTTGGGCGATGAGACAAGACTTGAGAGCTGATGCATTAGGTTTGTTAAATACGAGGGAGGAGTCATTCAAGATCTGCGGATTTATCTCCCTTGTTCAACAGAAACCTCTACTGTGTGGTCTGATCAGTGTGTTGCGATCTGGTCAGTGTTTGGTTGTTGTTTAACGCCACACTCAGCAATATTCCAGCTATATGGCAGCAGTCTGTAAAACCAGCGATCAACGCCATGAGCATCGACCTACGCAAATGGGATAAGATGACATGCGTTAACCAAGTCAGCAAACCTGGCCATCCGATCCCGTTAGTCGCCCAAGCATGAGTTGCTGATTTTCAGTTCTAACCCGGATCTTCTCTTACGGCAAGTATGGATTGCTGAAGACCAATTGTAACGGGTCTTCACGGGTCTTTTGATGCTATACAGTCAATACAATGATGTTCTTCAATACACCAGTTTCACAAGAGTCCATCCAAAAGCTTCAACGAATCCAGAACACAGCTGCCCGCATAGTTACTCTCCAACCAAAACACTGCCACATCACTCCCATCCTGATGTCTCTTCACTGGATGCCTATTGAAGCTCGCATTGACTATAAGTTCCTTACACTTGCTTATCAGTCCAGTCATGGTATTGCACCCCTGTATCTTCAAGAACTCCTCTCTCCTTACATGCCAACAAGAACTCTGCGTTCATCCTCGGCTAATCTGTTCTGTGTACCAAAGTGGAACCTCAAATCACTTGGCTGCAAGTCTTACCAGAACATGGCATCAGTCAAATGGAATTCCGTCCCTGATGAACTTAAGCTGTCTCCAACCCTTGAAAACTTTAAGTGTCATCTCAAAACCTTTCTTTACAAAAAGTTCTATGGACTTCAATAATGCCTTATTGATTGTTAGCGCTATGAGCATACCTGGTGTGGAGTTTGGCGCTTTATAAATGGACACATTGTTATTATTATTACCAGCTTCTTATACAAAGAGGTAATCTTTCATCTTTCTTTATGTTAGAAAAGGGATGTTGACAGGGCGGCCCATTGTCACCCTACCTGTAGGGTATTATGATAACGCAAATATTGCGGATAATACATTACAGAACAGATGACACAATTGTATGGATGATCAACTTCTTTATTTTGACAATGGCGACGTTTAGGTATGGCTTCTTGTACTGTTTTCAAGCATATGGGTTGATGATGGGGGACACCAGTTTATATACAAGATCCATGTACATATTATAAAGAGATAACAATAACAAGGGTGGGAAACAAAGCATCAAAGAAGGTTACACGATGAGCTACAATAGTATGATGATGAGCTGAGGATAACAAAATGAGAATTCAATGCCACTCAAACAAATACATTACGGAACATACAATAGATATTGGGACAACATGCTGGTGATACACAGCTATTGTAAAAGGATGTGAAACTAGCCGTAATGCTGCTACTGGAACACTAAATAACATGTTCAAGTTGTCTGACAGTGGACAACTAGCAGGCTGGGATTTGAAACTGTAGGTGTCCCACCTAATGTATCTTTACAATATCTCTTGTTGGTCGATGTGAGGTAATGCTTAACTAGTATCAACAGAATAGTAGCTAGTTAAGGCAGAAGAAGTTTAACTTTTGGTCACAAGTTGAAAGATTTATCAACATTCACCTATAAATATTGGTCTGGAACTGACTTGAAGTGTGTTGTTATGTTTTCAGTCCATATAACCATGAAGTGTGCCATATCCTGCTGGCAGAAAGATTGATCTATGCATCAAATGTTCAACAACAAAAACGGTCTAATGGTCTATTTATCATGATGTTAAGTAATATTTGTAGAACTTAAATATATAAAAATTGCAAAAACTACAACAACAGTACTCATTGTTTTACCAGTGAATGGAAACAGTTAATTTCAACACGTAACCATAGCAATTGAAGCGCACATAAAATATCCATCTCCGATTGACCAACACCGTAAGCAAGTCCGTCCTATCTTACAACAACCAGGGAGACTATATAAGGTTGTAGAGTATTCTTACAACAACCAACTTTGTGATTATGATGACCGTTTACCTATAGTTATATTGGCTTTGTGTGGGTGCTTTGAAATGGATTAAAGATGTATTAAGACAACAACTGAGAATCCTATAGAGGCACTGGAAATAATCTTGGTGAATATATAGTTTGGATCATGCTGATCTGAACAGTATTGAACACTCCACATGCTCACTTATTCCGAGGAAATATCCATTTATTAAGATGTATGAACCCCGCTGTGTACTGAATCCTAGTGGAATGACACAAAATGACCAATAGTCTGAGCTGGAGCAAATTTGACAACCAACCCGAGAGACAAATAACCAAGATGATTTTCAGCTAGTCTGAGGTCTCTACTGTATGATATATTGTGATGGACATTTCAGACACCCAGCTTAATTTGATTTTGATGATGTGGTACATTTCCAAGATGGCCACCATGTTGTCTATGGGTTTTGGAAATAAGCTTCTAAAGCAGAATGTATTCATTTCAGACATCTTTAATTAACTGATATCTCTTCAGCACTATATTCACACATTCTGTTATGTTTTTGTGTATATCAATAAGATGAAATTATTATGTTAATGTTAAAATAATGTGCAGAAATGATACTTTTCCATATTTGTTCAATCAAGTGCTGTGTTGTTTAATAATGGCCACCCTATGATAAGTACTTCCTGTGGTTCCTGTGGACCCTCTAATCCTGTATGTGCCGGATCAATGCTCATGGTATCGACCACTGGTTTCCCTTGATCCACCTATCAGACCATAGTGATCATGCTCAGAATGTGTCATCCTTCTTGGGTATAAAACAGTTCACACACATCATATAATATATTCTCCATAGATCAGTGGCAGTAGTCACTATTCTGTCAGTTGGCAAGGAACACAAAACACAAATAAATATGTACATTATTTATTTCTTTTGGAAAGTTTGACATATAGACTTAAGAAGTCAGAATGGCTTGCAAAACAATTCTTCAAATGTAAACTGTTTCTGCGACAGTTCAATGAGAGAGTGGTGAATGTACTTCCAGCTAACTGAGTCCTTGGGTAAAGTTTAAAAGTTCAAAATATTCATTGTCTGCATTTGGTAACTCCTAGCATCTATAATGAACAATTGCACAGTTCTAATTCTAAAAACAACAACCCCTCTAAATATTTATGAAAAGCTTCAAAATAAATCATGAAATAAGATGCCATTTAATGGTCACTGATCCAAGAAATTCATGCCAATTCATGAATTTGGTTGTACATTGTTTCCAGAGGCTAATCTACACAAAACTCAGAATATGCAAACACAAGTACAATTGTAATTTTATGTTAGCAGATATCTCCATAAAAAAACTGATTGCCATTTGATGCAGACACCCCTGCCTACAATACATCTCCTCATCAAAGTCAACAATATCAAGTCCTTTGTTCCTCATCCTGTACATAGCTGTTGTCATCTGTCAATCAGCTGGAGCTGTAACATTTCATTTATACAAGTGGAGGACAATTCTGTTGGCACAAAGTTCCTCCCATTAAACATGTAAATGAGAAACAAAAGTTTGCTAAGGCCTTGTATATTTCCAATCTAGGTTTGTATGAAATATGATGGTATATGGATTTGTGTGAAGGATTTGAGCAGACTAATACTGAGTATGTGGCCATGCTATGTACAGACGTGAGCAACACACGAGATCATTTACATGCTTCCAGATTAAAACACAATTATTTCATGTTTATTTGTGTTAAGTTATTTTTAAACAATTGAGCCTTGTCTCTTTTTTTCCTTACTACCAACAGCTGATATTAAAGTTGGCTGTCGTTTTGGCAATCCATGTATAATGTCAGTTTCTGTGAGCTCCGCCAATGATCACGTGGTTACAACATCGTTAGATCAACAAAATGTCTTGGACATACAGAAATCTGTCATTTCTACATAAGGCAGTAGACTGTGCTATTCTAATTTCCAGATACATTTGAGGATTTTTTAATTTGATTCCACACCAGGAAGTGTTGAAATCATCTCTTCATTTGCACAGAACAAATATATGTAGGGGATTAGTGGACAAAGATAAACACTTCCACATCTACAAGTATGGCATCACACTGACGCCCTGTAGACTCGGCAACTTGTATGTGACATTCACCCTGTCACTGGCTCCCTCAGTGCTGCATGTTTGCATCAGTGACTATTTGGCAGGATCTCTATCCTAAATAGTTTAGTGTTAAACACCACAACCAGCATTATTCCAGCTATATGGCAGTGACTTGTACATTACAGCCATACCAGTGGTTGATGTAATGAGCATTGATCTATGCTGTCTGGATACGATGACAGTTACTTAGTCTGACCATGTGACCCATGACGTCTTACATGACAAGCGAAGTTGCCAGGGACCTTGACCTTGACAACAACAGTCTTTTCCCCATGAATGAGACCCGCAGAATTGATCAAGGTGAGTGGGCCATGAATCAGCTGGAGGGTGGACCAGCTGGAGAGAGTGTAGTCATGGAATTTAGACAAGGTCACAGATGAATGCTTCAACACCATGGCTACACCAAGGCCTAGATTTTCGAAGCTCTCTTAGCTCTAAGATAGTCGTAAGTTAATGTTAATGAATGGCACTTCCGACTATCTTAGCGCTAAGAGAGCTTCGAAAATCTACGCCCAGGAACTTAACATATTGGCAGTCATGACCTACTGACTCTTGATCAGTAATGTATGTTTGAGGAACAGGTGGGGTTGTGAGTGGTGAACGTTGGTTGACACAGGCCCAGCCTGTCATGATGAACCCCAGGAAGACAATCATGGCCCTGATCAGTTATTGCTTTACATTACCCAGCAGTCAGTCCTGTACAATCAGTCCAGTCAGCTCGGAATCAGTCTGACTAGGAAGTAATTATACCTTTATTCTTCATTGCATTGATACTTGTTTATAGATGATCGGGACGTATTTTACAAAAGCTAAATAAAATGCATACAAAAACAGGAAGGTTAAACATAAACCTAAAATAACAAATGCAACATTATAATGTGTGGAACAGTCTGGATCCACTGGTCAGTGTTACACATGCAATGTATTCAGTGAGAAAATAATAAACATTCAAATTAAGGAATTCAGCCAGAATGATGAATGCGATCAACCACCAACAGCAGCAGAAGCAGCAGCAAGGCGGAGTCTATAGTACACAGCTTGAGTTCAGCATGTATATTGTGATGCTGTAAGCTGACGGGATGAAGATGTGGCATGTTAAACTATACTCATAAACACATAAAAAACACTGTATATTTATAGATGGGATTTCACACTGATGAGGGCAGTAAAGTTTGCAGATGATTTAACATTCAACATGCCATTTGTCCCAGTAATTACGTTTAGAAATATAATTTTTTTTTAGTGGGGTGTTCTAGAAAAAATAGTTTATCTCATATTTTACGCAAGGACAATACAACTGTTCGACTCTCCTTTGAGATAAAATGAGTTTGTTTTGAATCAATTCTATCCAGTGTCAAACAAAACTCTTCCCCCATCACCAGTATTACTAGGTTGTCACTTGAGGCCCATAGACATCTCTAGGCAGCTGTGTGTCTTGCAATGCCCAAAGCTCTTATTTCTTCAACATCTTCGATACACAATAAACAGGTAGCACATTAAACCAGTCACTGAAAATACTTGCCTTGACCATTAAACCAGTCAGAAGAACATTTGCCAGCCTTGACCTACAAGTTACAGAAGCTCACATATACACAGGCATTTCTGTATAGCTTGTTGGCTGCCCGGCATCTGACCTCATGCACACTTAGCAACAGGGGAGACAACCTAGGTTGACACCAGCAGACCATGGATGATAATAGTGACATATCATATACTTATGTTTATAAAACTAAAGTAACAACTGCTTAAGAAAATATAATAATATCAATATACACAATAACCAAACTCCTATAACTGATTTTTAATCCCAAAAGTAATTATTTCTTACTCAAATAAAAACTCAGTCAGTTTTATCTGAATCCAACAATGCACGTTATTTAGCCATGCAGACTTTCACAGCAGACTTTCACATTTGTGAACTTTCACTTATCAGTGGAGCAACACACCAATCAGTGTAGCAACACACCAATCAGTGGAGCAACACACCAATCAGTGGAGCAACACACCAATCAGTGGAGCAACACACCACAGTGGAGCAACACACCAATCAGTGGAGCAACACACCAATCAGTTGCACTGCTGATTCCTGCAAACCTTGTGTGAAGATGAAATACACAATGCGGTCTAGGCGTCTGACTTTGTGTGCTGGCGATTAGGTGCCTGACTCTGAGGGTGTGGGTTCGAATCCCGGATGGGACTCAACCCAACAAAAGTACTAGAATCTGTACTTTACAAAGAAAGTGTAATCCCAAATATAACATATGTTACTTGTGTGAAGATGAAGTGTAATCCCAAATATAACATATGTTACTTGTGTGAAGAAAACACTATTACCAGAGTATTCTGACGGAGATGACTACAACCCAGCAGTTTCATGTCCCTTACAACCATGGCCTGCAGTACTGCCGACACCAGCTGCCCTTCACAACTGTGGAAGTATATAGACTGTACAGTAAGTTTACATTGCACACATCTGAAGTAGTCTGACTATTAGTTCCACACAAAGCACACCCTTGATTACCTCCCCTTCTCCCTGTCTGTAGAGAAGAGGATTCAGGATTGACTGTCGCACACACTCAGATACTCACTGTCAGGTAGTGGCAGCTAGAATAGATAAACAAGAATACCTCGAAAGCTTTTACTAAGTTCCTGGTCTACATGAACTTTAGTAAAACATCTTCTGTATTACAGAGGTGTGAACACAATGACATTGAGAGATACTGTCTCTACACATCAAGATAAACTGACGTTTGTATCACTTGCAAGTACATATTCAGAACTGTCACAAGACACGGTATTCTTCTCTTCAGGTTGATTGGAGTTCGAAACAAACATAGACCATTTAAATATGTAACAATTCCATCCAAATTACGTTTTAGTGGTAAACACATGTTTACTGTCACAGCAAATTAGATTTTTTAATTATTGAAGAAAAAACATAACTTCTCAATACACCTATATGATTCTAAAAATGTAATTATGATTGATCTTACAAATAACCATCAAATGTTGATGTTTTAATAGCATTAAAAATTGTGTTTCTTCTTGCAAAACATTTACATTGGAATACATGAAAAATAAAAAAACATAATTGTATTTTCTCATTTTTTCGGCAGATATACACTTTCATTTGTAAAGCCCGCTGACTGAAGTACATGAAACACCCTGTCAGTATACACAACATGTAGGACAACGATCCTGCCTCCTTCATAAGCTCTATCTGTCAACATCTCATCACACTTTAACAAACTAAAACAATACAGAATCTGTACAGCATAAAATAGGCAACAGCAAAATGGAAAACAACAGATTTGTCAATCATACTGAGATCTACGATATAATCTTCTTCAACACGTAATATGCCATCGCAGTGATGCGAGGCTCTCCTCTATACAGCGGGTGGGTAGCTATCATATGTACAACTGTCTGCCACTGATAGATATATCTCACATCACCGCCCTTGGGACATATCAGTGTACAACTGCATGGCAGTCGCTGTCTCGTATATCCTTGCTTACAGGAGCCTGTGGTGGGATATATACCATTCAAAGAAGTAGGAGATATTGGATTTACAAGATTGATAAATGCAAATGATGAAGCCAAGGAGGAAACAGATGATGAAGAGAAATTAAGGGAAAATGTGACAATTTATTCCATTCCTTTGGAAATGTTTCATCTGTATGATATATATTACTTTTTCTCATATGCATTGGCATTGACTAGTTGTATGCTCACAACATGGAATATCCCCTACTTTTTTTTGAATGGTATATCATGTACAGATGCCTACTGCAGGATATATTGTTATGTACAACTGATATATGGCATACACCACACTGGACACCGGTCACTATATTGTTTAGAGAGGCACTGACGACCAATGTCCAGATATAATATATATATATATACCATCTGTTAATAACATATTGTATAATGGCATTATAACACCTATAGAGCCTCTGACAATAATGGCTGATTCATCAGCTGACATCACAACTTGGACCACGTTGGCACCCATCCTCACACTGCTGTCCAGAGAGGCTACAGCAGATAAGAGGCTACGACAACTACCCATCTTGAAGAGTGAGCAATCTTAAAGGAGGGGGGGGGACAATCAGACTTCACACAATGTGTTTATGTGGGGAAGAGAACCCGGGTCAGAGAGATTTATCCCCATCAAACTGCAGCAGATTAACTCACTCATACTTAAGAAAGTTATAAAATACAGTTAGTCATCTCTACCAATATCACTTTAACTATTGAGAAAGGTTATTGTGTTGGCTCTTGACCACTGTCAATTACTAAAACAGTATTTGTCTAACATGTCTAAAATGTGAAGCATATTGACGGCATATTGTGCTCAGTAGACACGAAAGGCACTGTCGTCGGACGTTGCATAAACACGGGAGACGCAGCCCAGGTTGACCACATCGTACAGCACACACTGAACGTGGTGCACTGGCCCAAATGTCAAAGTCACACTAGAAAAATAGGTGCATAAAATATATATTCATAACATACTTTGATGCTTTAATACAAGCAAAATGCATATATCCATTAGAAGACAGCCTGAACAGGCCAATATACAAGCTGAAGTTTGTATAATCCCACCATTAAACACTGCACTACAGCAGGTGATTTATACACAAGTAAACTGCCGTAATGCAGGGTATGATGTGAAGCGTGTTAATACAGCAAATATCACACACCATTGTTGGAAACAGCTGCCTGCCCGGTGCAAGTGGCGATACCTGGACTCACGACCCCATTCAGTCTCTACATACACATCTAGTTCATATCATGAATCATACAATTACAATATTGATTTCGATTATTGATGCTGCCATTACATTTAGCATTCAGTGTTTTTACCTACACAATGCTTCAATTGGTGGCGCATCGTCCAATAATGGCTTGTGATTTATGGGATTGCATTGTAGAAAGATTACGAGTCCAAATGTCTAGTAATCTTGGGGATGGCACTGTTGATGAGCTACTAGTCAATAATGGTTAGTTACATGTGCAAGATATTAAGCTAAAGGGAGTACAATTATGCCTTGTAGTCAACACACTGGTGTCCTGAGATCTTCCAGAGAAGCTATTCCTGGAACTGAACCCATCTTCTATATGAGACTGCATCACACCCGTACTTCTGCTGGAAACCTGCAGAACCTGTCCATGAAACTCAACACAGTCGATGCTTTCAGACCTATGTGTCTGTCCAGTCACATGTCCATTGTAAAACTAGATTTCATCTTTCATATGGGTCCTTGCTGAATGTTTATTTCACACCATGTACTCAAGTACATGTGAATTACATACAAATCAGTACAATGTTTGTTCCTCTTGAAGGGAAGAGGTTACTGAAAGTCTTGCTTCAGAAGCAGTTTCTGGAGTAACCATCCCTTCAAGACACTTCCTGTTTGAAATGGGCCGCAACACTGCTTGACAGCTTGTACGAATCCTGCATGTTAGCCATTGGGGGTGATGGAACGGGAGTGTCTGGCCCGTGGCCATTAGGAATGTGTTCCATTGTGTGGTTGACAGTAAGGGGGAGGGGTTCTGTCATCCCGAGAACCCTCTGTGGGGAGGGGGCCTGGTCTGACCCCCCACTCATGTAGTGGTGCTCCAAGCCAGGGGCCATGGGACTCGTGCTTCCTGGGTGTGAGGCCGTCAGGTGGTCTGGTTCCAGGGTATGCGTCAGGTTTATCTGTTCACCACCAGGTGGCACCACATTGCCGAGGGCATCGGGGTAGACCGTGGGTTCGATCAGTGGGGGTGAGATGCTGGACTCAGCAGCTTGAGCAGATGAGGAGGAGGAATCCCCCGTGTTGGCACCTGCAGCAACACAAGAACATGGTGGAATACACATCAATATATCACAATACATCACTAGTTCCCTCTCAGTGTTTCACCACATCACATAACCTTAGTCCATGAGTTACGCTTTGTCTTCCACCAACTCACCTCCCAGAAGCATCTCTTCCACAGACTTACATCTGACCGGTTTCTGGTCATCAAATCACCTCCCAGAAGCATCTCTTCCACAGACTTACATCTGACCCGTCTCTAGCCATCAACTCACCTCCCAGAAGCATCTCTTCCACAGACTTACATCTGACCCGTCTCTGGTCATCAACTCACCTCCCAGAAGCATCTCTTCCACAGACTTACATCTGACCAGTCTCTGGTCATCAACTCACCTCCCAGAAGCATCTCTTCCACAGACTTACATCTGACCAGTCTCTAGTCATCAACTCACCTCCCAGAAGCATCTCTTCCACAGACTTACATCTGACCGGTCTCTGGTCATCAACTCACCTCCCAACCGGTCTCTAGCATCTCTTCCACAGACTTACATCTGACCGGTCTCTGGCCATCAACTCACCTCCCAGAAGCATCTCTTCCACAGACTTACATCTGACCGGTCTCTAGTCATCAACTCACAACTCCCCCAGAAGCATCTCTTCCACAGACTTACATCTGACCGGTCTCTGGTCATCAACTCACCTCCCAGAAGCATCTCTTCCACAGACTTACATCTGACCGATCTAGGCATCTCTTCCACAGACTTACATCTGGCCATCATCAACTCACCTCCCAGAAGCATCTCTTCCACAGACTTACATCTGACCAGTCTCTAGTCATCAACTCACCTCCCAGAAGCATCTCTTCCACAGACTTACATCTGACCGGTCTCTAGTCATCAACTCACCTCCCAGAAGCATCTCTTCCACAGACTTACATCTGACCGGTCTCTAGTCATCAACTCACCTCCCAGAAGCATCTCTTCCACAGACTTACATCTGACCGGATCTAGTCATCAACTCACCTCCCAGAAGCATCTCTTCCAGCAGATCTTACATCAACTCCCAACAGCATCTCTTCCACAGACTTACATCTGACCAGTCTCTAGTCATCAACTCACCTCCCAACAGCATCTCTTCCACAGACTTACATCTGACCGGTCCTAGTCAGTCACTCACCTCCCACATCTCCACAGACTTACATCTCTTCCACAGACTTACCTCCCAGATCTGACCAGATCCAGTCATCAACTCACCTCCCAGAAGCATCTCCTGCAGGAGGTTGTCTATCTTGGCCATCCCAAAGAGTTTGGCAAACTGGATCTGTTCAATCATCTGCCATGTGATGCTCTGCAATGCTGGAAGAAGCAGCAGGATCTCCCCGAAGCGCCCTCTGGAGTCATACTGGCGGTCGTTGATGTAGTCCTCCAGGTTGACTTGCACCTGGTAGCGGAAGGCTTTAATCTTTTGCTGGTCTGTAAGTCCCTTGGCATCTGAAGGGCAGGAGAAGAAGTAATAGCACTTGTTTCAGACAGCATGCACTGTACTGAACATCAATGTGTCAATATGCAGGAGGGAGGGAATGTGTCAAACATGTAGGATGTAGGGATTGTGTCAAACAGTCAGGAGGGAGGGAATGTGTCAAACATGTAGGATGTAGGGATTGTGTCAAACAGTCAGGAGGGAGGGAATGTGTCAAACATGTAGGAGGGAGGGATTGTGTCAAACATGCAGGAGGGAGGGATTGTGTCAAACATGCAGGAGGGAGGGATTGTGTCAAACAAGCAGGAGGGAGGGATTGTGTCAAACATGCAGGAGGGAGGGATTGTGTCAAACAAGCAGGAGGGAGGGATTGTGTCAAACATGCAGGAGGGAGGGATTGTGTCAAACATGCAGGAGGGAGGGATTGTGTCAAACATGCAGGAGGGAGGGAGGGAGGGATTGTGTCAAACAAGCAGGAGGGAGGGATTGTGTCAAACAAGCAGGAGGGAGGGATTGTGTCAAACAAGCAGGAGGGAGGGATTGTGTCAAACATGCAGGAGGGAGGGATTGTCAAACAAGCAGGAGGGAGGGATTGTGTCAAACATGCAGGAGGGAGGGATTGTGTCAAACAAGCAGGAGGGAGGGATTGTGTCAAACAAGCAGGAGGGAGGGATTGTGTCAAACAAGCAGGAGGGAGGGATTGTGTCAAACATGCAGGAGGGAGGGATTGTGTCAAACAAGCAGGAGGGAGGGATTGTGTCAAACATGCAGGAGGGAGGGATTGTGTCAAACATGCAGGAGGGAGGGATTGTGTCAAACAAGCAGGAGGGAGGGATTGTGTCAAACATGCAGGAGGGAGGGATTGTGTCAAACAAGCAGGAGGGAGGGATTGTGTCAAACATGCAGGAGGGAGGGATTGTGTCAAACATGCAGGAGGGAGGGATTGTGTCAAACAAGCAGGAGGGAGGGATTGTGTCAAACATGCAGGAGGGAGGGATTGTGTCAAACATGCAGGAGGGAGGGATTGTGTCAAACATGCAGGAGGGAGGGATTGTGTCAAACATGCAGGAGGGAGGGATTGTGTCAAACAAGCAGGAGGGAGGGATTGTGTCAAACATGCAGGAGGGAGGGATTGTGTCAAACATGCAGGAGGGAGGGATTGTGTCAAACATGCAGGAGGGAGGGATTGTGTCAAACATGCAGGAGGGAGGGATTGTGTCAAACAAGCAGGAGGGAGGGATTGTGTCAAACATGCAGGAGGGAGGGATTGTGTCAAACATGCAGGAGGGAGGGATATCAAAAGAAACAAGCAGGAGGGAGGGATTGTGTCAAACATGCAGGAGGGAGGATTGTGTCAAACAAGCAGGAGGGAGGGAATGTATCAAACATGCAGGAGGGAGGGATTGTGTCAAACATGGAGGGAGGATTGTGTCAAACATGCAGGAGGGAGGTATGTGTCAAACAAGCAGGAGGGAGGGATTGTAATCAAACAAGCAGGAGGGAGGGATTGTGTCAAACATGCAGGAGGGAGGGATTGTGTCAAACAAGCAGGAGGGATCAGGGATTGTGTCAAACATGCAGGAGGGAGGGATTGTGTCAAACATGCCAGCAGGGAGGGATTGTGTCAAACATGCAGGAGGGAGGGATCACACATAATCAAACAAGCAGGAGGGAGGATTGTGTCAAACATGCAGGAGGGAGGGATTGTGTCATCAGGACACACATGCAGGAGGGAGGGATTGTGTCAAACATGCAGGAGGGAGGGATTGTGTCAAACATGCAGGAGGGAGGGTTGTGCATCCAAACAATGCAGGAGGGAGGGATTGTGTCAAAACATGCAGGAGGCAGGATTGTGATCAAACATGCAGGAGGGAGGGAATGCGTATCAAACACATGCAGGAGGGAGGGATATGTTTATCAAACATGCAAGAGGGAGGGATTGTCAGTCAGAACATGCAGGAGGGAGGGATTGTGTCAAAACATGCAGGAGGGAGGGTGCATTGTGGACCAAACAAGCCAGGAGGGAGGGAATGTATCAAACAAGCAGGAGATCAGAACACGATTGTGTCAAACATTCAGGAGGGAGCAGGATTGTGTCAAACATGCAGGAGGGAGGTATTGTGTCAAACAAGCAGGAGGGAGGGATTGTGTCAGCAGCAAGCAGGAGGGAGGGATTGGTGTCAAACATGCGGGAGGGAGGGATTGTGTCAAACAAGCAGGAGGGAGGGATTGTATCAAACATGCAGGAGGGAGGGATTGTGTCAAACATGCAGGAGGAGGGATATGTTTATCAAACATGCAGGAGGGAGGGATTGTGTCAAACATGCAGGAGGGAGGGATTGTGTCATCAAACATGCAGGAGGAGGGGATATGTCAAACAAGCAGGAGGGAGGGATTGTGTCAAACATGCAGGAGGGAGGGATTGTGTCAAACATGCAGGAGGGAGGGATTGGCTGTCAAACAAGCAGGAGGGAGGGATTGTGTCAACATGCAATGGAGGAGGATTGTGTCAAACATAATGGGAGGGAGGGATTGTGTCAAACATGCAGGAGGGAGGGATTGTGTCAAACATGCAGGAGGGAGGGATTGTAATCAAACAAGCAGGAGGGAGGGATTGTGTCAAACATGCAGGAGGGAGGGATTGTGTCAAACATGCAGGAGGGAGGGATTGTGTCAAACATGCAGGAGGGAGGGATTGTGTCAAACATGCAGGAGGGAGGGATTGTGTAATCAAACAAGCAGGAGGGAGGGATTGTGTCATGCAGGAGGGAGGGATTGTGTAATCAAACAATCAACAATGTGTCTGGGTGTAACAGGACCTCTACACATAATACCAGCAGCACAGTCATATTTTATACTGATGAAACAGGTGATCAGAACAATGTGTCTGGGTGTAACAGGACCTCTACACATAATACCAGCAGCACAGTCATATTTTATACTGATGAAACAGGTGATCAGAACAATGTGTCTGGGTGTATCAGGACCTCTACACATAATACCAGCAGCACAGTCATATTTTATACTGATGAAACAGGTGATCAGAACAATGTGTCTGGGTGTATCAGGACCTCTACACATAATACCAGCAGCACAGTCATATTTTATACTGATGAAACAGGTGATCAGAACAATGTGTCTGGGTGTATCAGGACCTCTACACATAATACCAGCAGCACAGTCATATTTTATACTGATGAAACAGGTGATCAGAACAATGTGTCTGGGTGTATCAGGACCTCTACACATAATACCAGCAGCACAGTCATATTTTATACTGATGAAACAGGTGATCAGAACAATGTGTCTGGGTGTATCAGGACCTCTACATATATTACCAGTATCTATATAACATATGGTTGGTGCTGGCCATTAGCTGCCTGACTCTCAGGGCAGCACAGCCATATTTATATACTGTGGGTTCGAATCCCGGATGGGACTCAATCAAACAAAAGTACTAGAATCTGTACTTTACTACGGAAGTGTAATCCCAAATATCACATATGTTACATTTGACCACTTTCTAAATGGCAGTGTGTAATCATAACATAAGGTTATCTTGATATGTAATAATGATAAGGCATCCAATTTGGACCTCAGTGTTTACCTGGGTCGAAGAAAACAATAGCTTTGAGACAAGCAAATTCTGAATCATCAATCTGGACATCCTTCAGTGGCTTGACAAGTTCATCCAGAATTCGACATGTAACTCGTACAATGTCAATATCAGTTGTATTTCGCGGAATGATGGAGTCGTTGCCTAGCAACAGAATATCTTTCAGACTCATGGATCTTCTTGCCACACCCAGTACTAAATGTTCTCCAGCGTGTGCACGTAACAGCGCCACCTGCAACAGACATGTCAGAAGTAGAATCAAAGATGGAAATATTTAAGAAGTAGAATCAAAGATGGAAATATTTAAACACCAACATCATGTTACCTACTAACAAATGTGTCTGACAGTTTCTCGTTAGGGGCTCACCTGATCATCCAGCGGCAGCTATGTTACCTACTAACAAATGTGTCTGACAGTTTCTCGTTAGGGGCTCACCTGATCGTCCAGCGGCAGCTATGTTACCTACTAACAAATGTGTCTGACAGTTTCTCCTTAGGGGCTCACCTGATCGTCCAGCGGCAGCTCACCTGATGTTGTTACCTACTAACAAATGTGTCTGACGGTTTCGTCCAGCGCAGCTTGTTAGGACAGTTTCTCGCTAGGGGGCTCACCTGATCGTCCAGCGGCAGCTATGTTACCTACCAACAAATGGCAGCTATGTCCAGCCGCAGCTACCTACTAACAAATGTGTCTGACAGTTTCTCGTTAGGGGCTCACCTGATCGTCCAGCGGCAGCTATGTTACCTACTAACAAATGTGTCTGACAGTTTCTCCTTAGGGGCTCACCTGGTCGTCCAGCGGCAGCTATGTTACCTACTAACAAATGTGTCTGACAGTTTCTCCTTAGGGGCTCACCTGATCGTCCAGCGGCAGCTCACAGAAGCAGGGGATGTACTTGGCCCACTCCACCAGGATCAGCAGCTGCTGCTTCATTGACTCGCACACGTCGCTCACGTTTGCCAGCTTCTTGGTCGACAGGTCTGCGTTTATTGGGGAGGCAATCTGAAACAACATGGCAGCCACTTCATCTTACAAAGCTCGAAATGGATTCTTTCTGAAAGCTGTCAGTTTGGTTTATTTCAGGGAATTATCCACAAGGGAAAGGCAGCTTGATGGTTTTAAGTCTTTGCCATTACCAGTCGTCAGTACTATCTTGTTCTCTTGGGCAACAAAATACATGATGTGTCTGATAAAAGTAAAGATCTCCCCCACTTCCCCCATGTGCTGTGTATCTAGAACATGTCGTACCTGTCTGGACAGGATCTCTGCATTCAGCAACGTGCTGACCGAGAGTGCTCCAGAGTTAGCGATGTCGTCATAACTTGTTCGCCGGACACTGATTCGGTCTCGTTCATTCTGTACAGCTGTAATGGAGATGTCAAACACTGTCACAAAATTCACATTGCATTTTACTTTCAAGCTGTGAAAAACTTAAACTGGTGGCATATTAAGTTGACATGTGGTGCCTTCAGATCACCGGACCACCCACAAGATTACAATACAAGCTTCCAGTGGGGTAAACACAGACCAGCAGTCCCGGCCGGCACTGAGTCGTGTCAACTAACCATGTCATATGGAGCCTTCAGATCACCGGACCACCCACAAGATTACAATACAAGCTTCCAGTGGGGTAAACACAGACCAGCAGTCCCGGCCGGCACTGAGTCGCGGTCAACTAACCATGTCATATGGAGCCTTCAGATCACCGGACCACCCACAAGATTACAATACGAAGCTTCCAGTGGGGTAAACACAGACCAGCAGTCCCGCCGCACTGAGTCGTGGGAGCCTCAACTAACCATGTCATATGGAGCCTTCAGATCACCGTCATATGGACCACCCACAAGATTACAATACAAGCTTCCAGTGGGGTAAACACAGACCAGCAGTCCCGGCCGCACTGAGTCGATCCACGGTCAACTAAACCATGTCATATGGAGCCTTCAGATCACCGGACCACCCACAAGATTACAATACAAAGCTTCCAGTGGGGTAAACACAGACCAGCAGTCCCGGCCGGCACTGAGTCGTGGTCAACTAACCATGTGATATGGAGCCTTAAGGTCACCGGACCACCCACAAGATTACAATACAAGCTTCCAGTGGGGTAAACACAGACCAGCAGTCCCGCCGGCACTGAGTCGGTGTCAACTAACCATGTGATATGGAGCCTTCAGGTCACCGGACCACCCACAAGATTACAATACAAGCTTCCAGTGGGAGTAAACACAGACCAGCAGTCCCGCCGCACAGAGTCGTGTCAACTAACCATGTCATATGGAGCCTTCAGATCACCGGACCACCCACAAGATTACAATACAAGCTTCCAGTGGGGTAAACACAGACCAGCAGTCCCGGCCGGCACTGAGTCGTGTCAACTAACCATGTCATATGGAGCCTTCAGATCACCGGACCACCCACAAGATTACAATAGAAGCTTACAGGTGGGGTAAACACAGACCAGCAAGCCCGGCCGGCACTGAGTCGCGTGTCAACTAACCATGTGATATGGAGCCTTCAGATCACCGGACCACCCACAAGATTACAATACAAGCTTACAGTGGGGTAAACACAGACCAGCAAGCCCGGCGCACTGAGTCGGTGTCAACTAACCATGTCATATGGAGCCTTCAGATCACCGGACCACCCACAAGATTACAATACAAGCTTCCAGTGGGGTAAACACAGACCAGCAGTCCCGGCGCACTGAGTCGCGGTGTCAACTAACCATGTCATATGGAGCCTTCAGATCAGCGGACCACCCACAAGATTACAATACAAGCTTCCAGTGGGGTAAACACAGACCAGCAGTCCCGCCGGCACTGAGTCGCGGTCAACTAACCATGTGATATGGAGCCTTCAGATCACCGGACCACCCACAAGATTACAATACAAGCTTCCAGTGGGTAAACACAGACCAGCAGTCCCGGCTGCACTGACTCGTGTCAACTAACCATGTCATATGGAGCCTTCAGGTCAGCGGACCACCCACAAGATTACAATACAAGCTTCCAGTGGGGTAAACACAGACCAGCAGTCCCGCCGGCACAGAGTCGTGTCAACTAACCATGTGATATGGAGCCTTCAGGTCACCGGACCACCCACAAGATTACAATAGAAGCTTCCAGTGGGGTGGAGACATCAACTAAACACAGACCAGCAGTCCCGGGCGGCACTGAGTCGTGTCAACTAACCATGTCATATGGAGCCTTCAGGTCAGCGGACCACCCACAAGATTACAATACAAGCTTCCAGTGGGGTAAACACAGACCAGCAGTCCCGGCCGGCACTGAGTCGTGTCAACTAACCATGTGATATGGAGCCTTCAGGTCAGCGGACCACCCACAAGATTACAATACAAGCTTCCAGTGGGTAAACACAGACCAGCAGTCCCGGCCGGCACTGAGTCGTGTCAACTAACCATGTCATATGGAGCCTTCAGGACCACACCGGACCACCCACAAGATTACAATACGAGCTTCCAGTGGGGTAAACACAGACCAGCAGTCCCGGCCGGCACTGAGTCGTGTCAACTAACCATGTCATATGGAGCCTTCAGATCACCGGACCACCCACAAGATTACAATACAAGCTTCCAGTGGGGTAAACACAGACCAGCAGGCCCGGCCGGCACTGAGTCGTGTCAACTAACCATGTCATATGGAGCCTTCAGATCACCGGACCACCCACAAGATTACAATACAAGCTTCCAGTGGGGTAAACACAGACCAGCAGGCCCGGCCGGCACTGAGTCGTGTCAACTAACCATGTCATATGGAGCCTTCAGGTCAGCATCTTCTAATGACTAACTATTTATGTTCATGCTTTTGATGTGACAAAGTCAGTCGAGCATCTAAACAGTGCAGTTCAGGAGAAACACTTCACTAGCTATTCTTGATCAGGAATTGTGAAATGATCAGCTGATGAGGGCAGCAGATGAGCTGGTGCTTGTAGAAGCAAGATCTGATTAGTGTTCACTTCTATAGCCTGTCTGGGTGTTGCATGTTTTAAATATACTTCAACAATTGATGACTCTTTTCTTCTACATTGACCTTGACACAGTGGTAGTGTGTGTAGAGACAAACATACAGGCTACATGAGGATCTCGGGACAACACAGAGTCAGACATTGCACAGTTTGCCAGACCTACCTTCCTTCTTCATCCCAGCCCTGAAGCACTTCTTGAGTCGACAATACCGACACTGGTTGCGCTTGTCCTTGTCCACGATGCAGTTGCGACTAAATCTGCAGCTGTAGACGTGGTTCTTACGGACGCTGCGGCGGAAGAAGCCCTTGCAGCCATCGCAGCTAGCAGCACCATAGTGTTTCCCTGTTGCCCGGTCTCCGCAGATGGCACAGAACTGGCTGATGGCGCCCGCTGAGTTCGGAGACACCAGGGATGGGACCGCACCAAGGGACTGGGCATTGAGGTCTTGAGAGTCTGTCAATAAAATGAACACATATTGAGGCTGGTACTTGGCTTTCGACAAAACAAAAAGAAACAAAACAAAGAGGCTGACAAATTGGGACACAAGTATCAGCAGATCCTGGCAGCTAAGGGATGTAACTCTGCGAGATAGTCACTCAGCTATCTGATTCCCTTTGACGTTCAGTGACATGGAGACACAACTGGAACCAAACACACATATCTTTTCAGAATATCATCAGTTACTTATTTTATGGTTCACTCCGCAAAGTTCACCCTACATGACAGTTGGCTGTAAAAAAAGTATGGGCCACACAAACCAGTGATTGATCTGATGAGATCTGTCCCATGCAGGTCGATGACACCCAATAAACCAGGTCAGTATACCTGACCATTCATTCCTGCTATCTGCCTCCAGCAACCGGTATACTCTGTTTGGACCTGATGAATCACCATGTTTGTTTTCTGTGCATAGCAGTAACAAGACTCGACATTTGACGTTAATGTACTGTCATCACACGACTTCAAGTTTTCTGGACAAGACAAAAATAGTCCAACATCAAACCAAACTGTGATCGTACGTGAACTAAGGTGGTAAAGTACCGGCACCAACACCTACCAAACTGTGATCGTACGTGAACTAAGGTGGTAAAGCACCGCACCAACACCTACCAAACTGTGATCGTAACGTGAACTAAGGTGGTAAAAGTACCGCACCAACACCTACCAAACTGTGATCGTACGTGAACTAAGGTGGTAAAGTACCGGGTACCAACACCTACCAAACTGTGATCGTACGTGAACTAAGGTGGTAAAGTACCGGCACAAACAACTACCAAACTGTGATCGTACGTGAACTAAGGTGGTAAAGTACCGGCACAAACAACTACCAAACTGTGATCGTACGTGGAACTAAGGTGGTACAACTACCGGCACAAACAACTACCAAACTGTGATCGTACGCGAACTAAGGTGGTAAAGTACCGGCACAAACAACTACCAAACTGTGATCGTACGTGAACTAAGGTGGTAAAGTACCGGCACCAACACCTACCAAACTGTGGCCATGGACCGACATCGTGAATGCCACATTGTTGCAACACAGAATACAGCATAGTGACACTCCGATCGATCACACGTGTTGTCACCCAGCAGACTAGCCTACTCTCACACGTGTCTGGTCACCCAGCAGACTAGCCTCCCCTCGCCCCAGTACCCATCCCACAACTCCTGCCCCATGCAGCACGGACTAAACACATTCCGACACCTACCTAGCAAGCAGACTCACGTCCAATGATGAGGATGATAGTGGCTTAACCAGTATACATTTATGTTGCATTAATCATGTTTGGGGCTTGAGATTTTTAAATGAAAACCCCTACTATGTGTTTACAAATACTTTACAAGAGCCCAGAAATCTTTGAATGAACATGTGATAAGACTTTTATCAACATGTCTATTCTCATCTAGGACATTTTTCAGTGGTTTAAGATAACAGCCCTGACTCTGTATTATGCATGGAGGTTTTCTAACTGTTCTCAAGGGGGTATTGTTTGGGGTTAAGCCTCAGTTTCCTTTTATCATGTTAAAGATGCAGCTATCAGGCCCAAGTGTTAAACAAGCAGACCGTCCCCGACAACCTGTGGGAGATGCGCTGTAATGTCATAGGCATTGTCGCACTTGGTGTCATATGTCAACTATAACAAGCAACTTATTCACAGATTATCAGCAATCTTCCCTATAATAACGACCCAGACGATAAAAGGGCAAATGTTTACCAAAAGGTAAGTGGAGCCCAAGTAGTAGGGATTTTAGCAGGAGCCAATAGGTTCACAATATCAACTCATTGTTAAGTTACCTCCCTTGTGTTAGATGTATAAAACTTTCAGCAGAGATCAGCGAGGACAAGATGATATGGTCAATATTTAGACTACAGGATG
Source organism: Haliotis rubra (assembly GCF_003918875.1). Lineage (NCBI taxonomy): Eukaryota > Metazoa > Mollusca > Gastropoda > Lepetellida > Haliotidae > Haliotis > Haliotis rubra. Next base: position 994,798 of record NW_025766769.1, on the reverse strand, counting down.
AAAGGTTAGCTCATGGGCCATTTTCCACATCTAATACCACATCTGATACCACAACCTGTTTTTACACAATGTCACAAGAAGCTTCAGAGATTAAATATCTCACTGAGTGAGTGAGTGAGTGAGCAAGCGAGTATGGTTTTATGCCACTTTTAGCAATATTCCAACAATATTCCAGCAATATCACAGACACTAGAAATGGGCTGCACACATTGTACCCATGTGGGGAGCACACACCTTAACCATTAGGCTACCCCACTGCCCGAGTGAGTGAGTGAGTGAATGAGTGAGGCTACATCAGCATTTTGACATGTGCAGGAAGACCTCGTCACCCCATGACAGTATTTAGGTTTTCACTAGATGAAACCTGTCACATTAGTCCTAACAATCAGAAACAATCTGACCAGGTACAATCAGACAATACAAGTGGGTGTTATAGAACAATAGGAACAGCAGATAGCAGGCAGCACGTAGTCATGTATAGGTTAGTCCACAGAGCCCAGTGTCCACAGATAACACCACCTCATGTAGCTGTGAACCAACTCTCTCTTAATACTCAGCAGAAGCTGAGTTGAGTGAGTGAGTGCAGATTATTGGAGTGTTCCACAGTAGCCTTCCTGAATGAGTGAGTGAGTGCAGATTATTAGTGTGTTCCACAGCAGCCTTCCTGACTGAGTGAGTGAGTGCAGATTATTAGTGTGTTCCACAGTAGCCTTCCTGGAATGAGTGAGTGAGTAAGTTCCACAGTAGCCTTCCTGAATGAGTGAGTGAGTGAGTGCAGATTATTGGAGTGTTCCACAGTAGCCTTCCTGAATGAGTGAGTGAGTGAGTGCAGATTATTGGAGTGTTCCACAGTAGCCTTCCTGAATGAGTGAGTGAGTGAGTGCAGATTATTAGTGTGTTCCACAGTAGCCTTCCTGAATGAGTGAGTGAGTGCAGATTATTGGAGTGTTCCACAGTAGCCTTCCTGAATGAGTGAGTGAGTGCAGATTATTGGAGTGTTCCACAGTAGCCTTCCTGAATGAGTGAGTGAGTGAGTGCAGATTATTAGTGTGTTCCACAGTAGCCTTCCTGAATGAGTGAGTGAGTGAGTGCAGATTATTGGAGTGTTCCACAGTAGCCTTCCTGAATGAGTGAGTGAGTGCAGATTATTGGAGTGTTCCACAGTAGCCTTCCTGAATGAGTGAGTGAGTGAGTGCAGATTATTGGAGTGTTCCACAGTAGCCTTCCTGAATGAGTGAGTGAGTGAGTGCAGATTATTGGAGTGTTCCACAGTAGCCTTCCTGAATGAGTGAGTGAGTGAGTGCAGATTATTAGTGTGTTCCACAGTAGCCTTCCTGAATGAGTGAGTGAGTGCAGATTATTAGTGTGTTCCACAGTAGCCTTCCTGAATGAGTGAGTGCAGATTATTGGAGTGTTCCACAGTAGCCTGAATGAGTGAGTAAGGAGTGCAGATTATTAGTGTGTTCCACAGTAGCCTTCCTGAATGAGTGAGTGAGTGAGTGCAGATTATTAGTGTGTTCCACAGTAGCCTTCCTGAATGAGTGGAGTGAGTGAGTGCACATTATTAGTGTGTTCCACAGTAGCCTTCCTGAATGAGTGAGTAAGTGAGTGCACATTATTAGTGTGTTCCACAGTAGCCTTCCTGAATGAGTGAGTAAGTGGAGTGCAGATTATTAGGAGTGTTCCACAGTAGCCTTCCTGAATGAGTGAGTGAGTGAGTGCAGATTATTAGTGTGTTCCACAGTAGCCTTCCTGAATGAGTGAGTGAGTGCAGATTATTAGTGTGTTCCACAGTAGCCTTCCTGAATGAGTGAGTGAGTGAGTGCAGATTATTAGTGTGTTCCACAGTAGCCTTCCTGAATGAGTGAGTGAGTGAGTGCAGATTATTAGTGTGTTCCACAGTAGCCTTCCTGAATGAGTGAGTGAGTGCAGATTATTAGTGTGTTCCACAGTAGCCTCCTGAATGAGTGAGTGAGTGAGTGCACATTATTAGTGTGTTCCACAGTCTGTCAGCATGAGCAACAACCATGATATTCTACATCCAGTTTTATTTTGCTCCTACTCATGACATATTAGCAGTAATAAAAAAAACCTAAATGTGTATCACAACAGCTCTTGCAATAATGCTAACAGTTTGTCCATTGTGAGCAGTATCACCACAACATCACCACAATCAATGAATCATTACAGCCACAGTAACCACAACTGTTGTAGCCCAAACTTCTTAAACCAACATAATATGAACACCTTAAACCAACATAATATAAACACCTTAAACCAACATAATATGAACACCTTAAACCAACATAATATGAACACCTTAAACAATTATTTTGGAAAATATTGTTAAAACACTGACTTTTATCAAAACAAAGTTGTATCAAAGTTGTATCAGAATATGTATCTCAAAATATGTATGAGATTTCAAAATGCAAAATGACTAGATGTGTGTAATTTATTCTTAATTTCTATAGTGAGATATAAAAGAGAAAATCAATATGGTAATGAGGCACATCTTTACCTGATTATCTCATAAAAAGATCTTTGTGAAAGTATGGCCCTAAAAGCTGCCATGTCATCAACACAATCACCTTCCACCATTATCTCACACACAACTTCCTACATATCATTAAAGCAAAGTTTAAATTCATGCTCACATGCCACAAGAACCTCGATTACTGACTGACCGATGTACAATGTTCGTCATCGGACCTTTGGCATGACAAAGTACAACTCGTATCTTACCGAGTTCTTCATAGATGATTTCGCCATCAGCAGACTGAAGCTGGAAACGGGCAGGATATTGGAATTTGGTCAGAAACGCCATGTTGGAAATCCTGCCTCAGCAGTCAGTTGGAAGGTGGAATTTGGTGATATTAATGAGGATAGTAGTGACTACATAACTGTTGACACCCTCCTGGACGATGTGGCACCTTATCTACAACTACCTGCATTGTAGTCTACATCAGGGGCCATCTCAAAACTCCACCAGACAGATTAGTGAGCCACTTGGCTATGAAATCTGTGCTTGCATCTTGCTTTAAAGACGTGGGACTAGGAGCATTGCTAAACTTTCTAAATAGATTTATGCAGCTGTTTAACTTTCTAAATTCAGTTGACTAAACTTTTCACATTCATAACAGTTATATCAATGGCCTGGTACATGAAAAAAGACTAATGTAATTTTTCCAGTGGTCATACTATGATGAGTTTTAGCCCAAAGGAGTGACAAAAAACAAATGAACTATCAAAATATAAGATTTAGACGCAAAATGTGTTTCGTCAATTCGTTTGATTGTAATCTTATCTCAAACAATTAGAAGATCTTATGCTGAGACAGTCCCTTTAGTCATTCGTATAAACAAATCGTATCGAAGAGCATCAGGGAAGATAAGTTTTGATATCAGCTGGATAGCCGTGTCACAAACATCACACACACATACATACATACATCCATGTAGAACTTAAGGCCGAAGTAAATCTGTAGTTACTTATTGAATTGAAGTACAACATGAGTGAATCAACAATGTTACTCAAGTACTGCACGCTGCAGTATTACAGCAACAGTAACCGACTGGACAAGGTTGACTAGTGGTTGATAGTGCGAGCACCAATCTGTACCATCATTGCACTCCGACACACAAGAGCCAAGTGATATACGTCAACATCAACATCATCGAGCATGGGGTGGCTCCCCACAGGGTCTGAGCATGGCTCCCCACAGGGTCTGAGTGCAGCTCTTTGAGTTGGTTCTGCTTCTATATGTTGTGGTAAATGTTTTCCATGCCGGCACTCGATGACCATGACACAGTTAAAGACTGACTGACTGAGTTTGGTTTTACGCCACTTTTAGCAATATTCCAGCAACATCACGGCGGGGGACACCAGAAATGGACACAGTTAAAGAGTGTGACTGATGGATCATCTGATGAGACATGGCTGGGGAGGGGTGTGAGGTAGAAGAGGAGGTCGACAGCATGAATTGATGCAGACTCACGTAAGCTGAACAAATTAATGCCGAAGCACACAATGAGAAGTCCAAGTAGCTACATCCTTGAAACTCGCTACTGTCTATGAATTCCACCGTGGAATAATTAATCTCTACTTACCACTTCACCTTCATGAAATAACCGTACTTTTTCTAACAGTGCGTGAGTGAGGGTTTATTTTGGACATTGAATTGTTAAAGTTCGAATCGGGATCCACCAAACCAGTGGTTGATGGTGTGAGCAGATAAATGAATCCCAGGAAATGAGATGCAATACTGCAGCTTTATGATGCTGGCCTGTAAATATGTCTAGTTAGATGACAATGCCCGACACCAGTCTGCACATGTCTGGCTCTAATGTCACTCATCTTGTACAGAAGGTGGAGCTCCTTCAACTCCCCACACTGAGAGTCTCCCACACTGAGAGTCTCCCACACACTACTAAAAGGCCATCATCAGTGTATGTAGCCCCTGGAGTACTGGGGACATGGGGATGATGTGCGTCAGAGAGAAACAGCTAGTTCAGGAACAACATGTAAAGAGAACCTCTGTTTGAAAACCCCTTACTGATTCATGCGGAACATTTGGAAAAAAAAGCATCAATCATTTTCGACTTAATTCAAATTATGTTTGATGGTACCAAAACTCTTTCAGTTTAATTTCATCAAACCCAACATGTAACATTATACAAAGAACCACATGTTTCCCAGAATGCCTCTCATCTGTACTGCTGACATCCTGTGAGTAAGCCAATGAAATCAGAGAACACAATAACGCAGCCAATGAAATCAGAGAACACAAATCTCTGCCAGACAGTTCCAAAGGTTTCCTAAGGAAACATACATGCACTTCATGAATCAACTGAAGCTGCCAGTTGGCCGTAGAATGTCAGGAAACACTGTGCCCCTCACAAAGTCATCAAACAGTCCCGACTAGGGGGGTCAAACCTGGTTATAACTGACTGTGACTCATCAAAACATACACATCAAACATTTCAACAGTCAGTCAGTCAGTGAGTGAGTGAGTGAGTTTGCTGCTTTGAACAGTACTTCATTTACGACCACTAGAAATATGAAAGTTGTGGCCTGGTTCAATTCCCACTTGCACTGGTCCTGGTGGCCAGTGTATTTGTTGAGCACTGCCCTCTTCAGACACTGGGGCTGTAACCAGGGATCTAATACTGGTGTGAGGCTAATGCTTTGTCTCCGAAAAAAAAAATTATTTGAGAATAACAGAATGTAAACTGAAGAGAGACCCAATGAGCAAGGTGAGGTGAGGTGAGGTGAAATTGGGTCTAACGTCGTGCTTGATAATATTTCGCTCATATGACGACGTGCATGCATGTGTATGTGTATGTGCAGCTGCTTGTACTAGCCCAGACTGAAGCTGGTTTTATAGTGCTAGCCCGGTGAGATACCATGCCGCAGTGAAGCATGAATACCCCACTCAGACACATTATACTGACTCCGAGCCGACCAGTCCTTGTTGTACCCATTAATGCTGAGCGCCAGGCAGGGACCAACAAGTACCATATTTTAACGTCTTTTGGTATGACACAGTCGGGCAATGAGCAAGGAGACTGAGGGGGAAATGTGGACTTGCATTACAGCAAGGTGTGGGTAGAACGGAATATAGTATGGTTCACCACCCTCCAGAACATGGCAGTGTCACCCCCTACCCCGTCTTTCCCACCCTCCAGAACATGGCTGTGTCACCCCCTACCCCGTCTTTCCCTCCCTCCAGAACATGGCTGTGTCACCCCCTACCCCGTCTTTCCCACCCTCCAGAACATGGCTGTGTAACCCCCTACCCCGTCTTTCCCACCCTCCAGAACATGGCTGTGTAACCCCCTACCCCGCTCTTTCCCACCCTCCAGAACATGGCTGTGTCACCCCCTACCCCGTCTTTCCCACCCTCCAGAACATGGCTGTGTCACCCCCCTACCCTGTCTTTCCCACCCCTCCCAGAACATGGCTGTGTCACCCCCTACCCCCTCTTTCCCACCCTCCAGAACATGGCTGTGTAACCCCCACCCCGTCTTTTCCCACCCTCCAGAACATGGCTGTGTCACCCCTACCCCTCTTTCCCACCCTCCAGAACATGGCTGTGTCACACCCCCCCTACCCCCTGCTTTTCCCACCCTCCAGAACATGGCTGTGTCACCCCCTACCCCTCTTTCCCTCCCTCCAGGACATGGCTGTGTCACCCCCTACCCGTCTTTCCCTCCCTCCCTCCAGGACATGGCTGTGTCACCCCCTACCCCCCTCTTTCCCCCCCTCCCTCCAGAACATGGCTGTGTCACCCCCTACCCCGTCTTTTCCCTCCCTCCAGAACATGGCTGTGTCACCCCCTACCCCGTCTTTCCCTCCCTCCAGGAACATGGCTGTGTCACACCCTACCCCGCATGGCTTTCCCTCCCTCAGAACATGGCTGTGTAACCCCCTACCCCGTCTTTCCCTCCCTCCAGGACATGGCTGTGTCACCCCCTACCCCGTCTTTTCCCACCCTCCAGGACATGGCTGTGTCACCCCCTACCCCGTCTTTCCCTCCCTCCAGAACATGGCTGTGTAACCCCCTACCCCCTCTTTCCCTCCCTCCAGGACATGGCTGTGTCACCCCCTACCCCGTCTTTCCCACCCTCCAGAACATGGCTGTGTCACCCCCTACCCCGTCTTTCCCACCCTCCAGAACATGGCTGTGTCAGTACGTGCAACATTATCATTACCTCCCATATCTGTAAGATTAGATTAGATGACACCTATACCACTAGCAGCCATTACATTCAGCCCAAACCTGTTTCCTTTCAGTGAAACAATGAAAATATGTCTGCAGTTTCATGCCTCACATTCAATTGAATCAAGAAATTTCCTTTGATATTCTTTTCCAATATTTCCTATAATAGAATGAACTATGAAACATCAGAAAGAAAGGAATATCCAATTTAGATAAGTAATAATGTGTTGTCCTTTTATCAATATGATTGAAACATATATATTTCCAAAGAAAGGAACCGGATTGGAAAACAAGCATAAGCTTGGTACATGAATACCGCTCTGTTTTATCAATATGAGCTGATAATGTGTACATGAATCTAGTTTAAGAGACTGGTGTTTGGAGAAACTGGGCAGTATTTGCAGTATTTGCAGCTCAAGTGATATTTAACCTTGATCCCCCTCGTTATCAGCCCCTGTGTGATAATCAGTAATATCAACATCTTCAGATAGTGTGTCAGCTAGGCAGTATTGTATGTTAATACCAGCTTCCGTATCTCGCCCCATCACACAGGACAGGCCTCAACCTGCGCCGTAACTTGATTTTCTGATATACACCAGCTAGATATTAAATGTAGCCACTGTCACCACCCTGATATAACAAAGCAGCATTTCATCAAGTTACAAGTAGAAAAATACATTTTGACATTATTCTAATGTGACTTTTAACTTTGATGTTTAAAACAGACCAAATTATGATATGCATGTAAATTGACTAAAAACTACCTTTGCTGAATTTAAAAGAAACCGAACACTAAATGTGAACTGCAGATACAAAATAGGAATTGAAATGCACATACACAAGGTTCATTGAAACATACATACAAAAAGTCAATAGAAGTCCACACCCAATAACGGAATTGAAATTCCTACAACTAATCCTATCTGATGAAAGTCCCATGATTAATTACTATGGCAACAACCAAATGCTTTCTTTATGGAATTCAGTTTTATATAACTCATTCAAAATCAAATTAAATTTTCTTTGATCTTCCACCAGTATATGAAAGCGCCTGTACATTTTACACTGAAAACACTTCAACATACACCATCTTCCCGTTCATATTTCACCAGTAAACCTTAGAATTAAGTACATGACAATATGTATTGTAAGTCAGGAGTGTGTGACACCCAGATCGGAAACTTTATCTCCCAGCACGTGGACCACAATGGCCACTTTAATCAGTTATCTTCTGACAGCTTTTCACAGGCCACACCCCCTAGCTTGCAACTTGAAGCCACCGTACCTGCACGATCCACTTACTAATGCTGTAAAATATGTCTATAATTAACACACTCATAACCATATGTATCTTGGGTCCTGGCCGCTTGACGTAACTTTCAGTCGAAGTGCTTATAACGAACTACAGTTACAGCAAAATATAATGAGAGGTGCCTTTAAATTTGGTGTGACTGTAGCTTAGTTTATACCAGTACAAAGTAGAATGCTGGATCACAAGAATTCAACCATTTGGAGGTTGGTGAAAGTTGGTCACCATCTCAAGATATTTACCCATACACATGAATTATAATGACAAACATAACCGACATAAGAAATCATGATTTCCACATATCTTGGTGATATCAGTGTGTCTACTGGAGCTGTACACGGATGTTGTTATGTAGGCCTTGTACAGGTGCAATTCCCACGTAACATTCACTGATTCATAAAGTTTGCATACAAACAGTCAGTAGTCATACCTCAGTTAATGCTGAGGTTAACAAACTGACGTTACGTTCCACTAAATTCTCCCAGACCCAGATCATATCCCAATTGCATAGATCAATGCTCATGCTGTTGATCACTGGATTTTCTGGTCCAGACTTGATTATTTACAGACCGCCACCATATAGCTGGAATACTGCTGAGTGTGGCGTAAAACTAAACTCACTCACTCACTTCTCCAGGAAAATATTGAGAGGAAACTTCCCTGCAGTAACACTTGACTATGGGAGTGAGGCCAACTTCCACACTCAAAATACATCTCTCATTCAGTCGAAATATTGTCAGGAAATATCTTCAACCTTTCGGTGACTTGATCAGCGTCGATCTGCCTGAATGTGGCCGGTGTCTACAGTGATAGCCGGACATGCTAAGTGTTGTCACAGGAAGAAAATACTAAATCAACATTTAATTGGTGTGAAAACTGCTCACTCAGCTTTTTAACTTGGCAGGAGACAAAAAAATTAGGACATTTTCTACATTTTATCAACTTTTGCACAATATTTTTCTCTTTCATTACATCATTTGAAAAATATCTTCAGGACATTTCGCAAGACATAGAGTCAATGTTCCAGGATATAAGCCCATTTGAATATCAGTTCGCATAAACTGATCTTAAGACTGACTGACTGACTGAGTTTGGTTTTACGCCGCTTTTAGCAATATTCCAGCAACATCACGGCGGGGGACACCAGAAATGGGCTTCACACATTGAGCCCATGTGGGGATTCGAACCCGGGTCTTCGGCGTGACAAGCCAACACTTTTACCACTAGGCTACCCCACCGCCCCCCAATCTTAAGATGACAAACATGTTGGGATAGTCTGAATCATATAGACTATCAGGTCTTTGATAGACATGTGAATATCACTTCATATAGACCGATCATAAGATGACAAACATGTTGGGATAGTCTGAATCATATAGACTATCGTGTCTTTGATAGGCATGTGAATATCACTTCATATAGACTGATCATAAGATGACAAACATGTTGGGATAGTCTGAATCATATAGACTATCAGGTCTTTGATAGACATGTGAATATCACTTCATATAGACCGATCATAAGATGACAAGCATGTTGGGATAGTCTGAATCATATAGACTATCAGGTCTTTGATAGACATGTGAATATCACTTCATATAGACCGATCATAAGATGACAAACATGTTGGGATAGTCTGAATCATATAGACTATCAGGTCTTTGATAGACATGTGAATATCACTTCATATAGACCGATCATAAGATGACAAGCATGTTGGGATAGTCTGAATCATATAGACTATCAGGTCTTTGATAGACATGTGAATATCACTTCATATAGACCGATCATAAGATGACAAACATGTTGGGATAGTCTGAATCATATAGACTATCAGGTCTTTGATAGGAATATAAACAAACATGAAGACATGAAACTATCCATGAGTGAGTGAGTGAGTGAGTGAGTGAGTGAGTGAGTGAGTGAGGAGTGAGTGAGTGTGAGTGAGTGAGTGTAAGTATGTAAAGGTGTGAGTTATAACTGCATCACCATTTTCACATAAGCAGGAATACCAAAACCGATGCCAGCATATAGACTGTCACCCTGAGGACATTAGTTAGTTTTTCATCAGATGAAGACTTTCACATCCCGAGGTAAGTTCTAGCAATCAGAAACAATCTGACAAGCTACAATCAGAGAGAGGACTGACAAGCTACATTCAGAGAAAGGAGAAGATTTTATGCCCCTTGTAGCAATATATCAACCCCATCCCGCCAGGGGGCACTAACACTGAAACACAGACCAGGACATGTCCTACTACATCAAGCGGTACACGGAGGGTTCCATACACAGGGCTACCTAGCAATCAGAACAGTCCTGCATTAGATTCTATAGTTCAGCCCTTAAAGATGCTTGTGATTCTTAGAAGTTAAATTTGCAGTTTAAAATAAGCCAAGTTTTTAGGTTACATTTTATTATAAGTACCTATGTATTCCAAAAGGTATTTAACATATTCACAGATGAAGATTCCTACATGAGTGTCACTCTGATCCTCAACAAATCATTACCATCAGGTAATGCCACCTACCTTAAACATGCCATATGATATTCCACTCAAACTACATCCTATGTGGAGCAGAGATTGTCCAGTCTCATCAAGGTATCCTCTTGAAATATAATAAAAACTCCAGTGTCTGAATCCAGTACTTGCCAACATCCTCCGTATATAATGAGAGATAACTAACTGGGCAGGAGATGCTGATCTTTATTGTGATGTTAGTTGAACCTGTGAACATTGGTCTCTATCTACATACATGGTCCCACCATGGCTCACCCTTAGTGTAAAGTGCAGGCTAAGTACAGGACTATGCTCTAAGTTCAAACTTCATGGATTTCTGATATAGTCCGAATCTGAGGTGTATCACTATCTTGTCCAGCGTACCTGTCCCTTTGATCTCCATCATACACCTCACCTGCTCAGTAATTTGTGGACACTGCCTGACATAGTAATTAGCAGATCGATTCAAGCTTTCTTTTTATTTAATAATTTTCAGGACATTTCTAAAAAAACAACATAAGTACACCTAACATTGCAGATTTCTTTCGGCATATTTATATCAACTGTTATCATTCCCTGTCTAACAGGATACATCCCCAATAATATGTCAGTACAAGGAATACATTTACACACCTGAGAAGAAACTTCAGTGCTCAGAATATATTTACACACCTGAGAAGAAAACTTCAGTGCTCTGAATATATTTACACACCTGAGAAGAAAACTTCAGTGCTCTGAATATATTTACACACCTGAGAAGAAAACTTCAGTGCTCTGAATATATTTACACACCTGAGAACAAAACTTCAGTGCTCTGAATATATTTACACACCTGAGAAGAAAACTTCAGTGCTCTGAATATATTTACACACCTGAGAACAAAACTTCAGTGCTCTGAATATATTTACACAACTGAGAACAAAACTTCAGTGTTCTGAATATATTTACACGCCTGAGAACAAAACTTCAGTGCTCTGAACATATTTACACAACTGAAAACAAAACTTCAGTGCTCTGAATATATTTACACACCTGAGAACAAACCTTCTGTGCTTGGAATATATTTACACCCCTGAGAACAAAACTTCGGTATTCTCAAAATATACTGAAGGACACAAATAAGGGAACTCCACTTCATAGCATTGTTCCTTTTTTTATTCTCAGATTTCCTCCCACAGTGCTATTCAAAGCCTGATGATGAAAAATGGAAAATATTAAAGGAACACTTTGTTCTCTCAGTATATCTACTCACCTGAGAACTGTTGACCTGAACTGTCCCCGGTTCCGCAGTCAGAATCTGCAACACACAAAGTTCCAATGAATAGACAGTCAGACAACAAGCATCATCATCATCATCATCATCATCATCATCATCATCATCACCACCATCATCATCGTCATCGCCATACAGCCAGTTTGAGGCATTGCAGCTATGTTGTCCATCAGATCTACATTCTGTATGGCTTCAGGTAGCATATAACTTGGACTGTCTATATAATCTTCCAATTGTCCGTGGGCATCGCAGACACCAACAAGACCATTTCTATGGAACACTGACAGGAATTACAGAACTATCTGGAGTGTTTATTGTAATTCCACAACATTTTTTCATCGTCATATCTTGAGCATGTGTATATTTTAACTCCACAACAAAACATTTTTCATTGTTACACCTTGATTAAATGTGCAGGTGTTATATATTGATTTACCCTCAAACACACATTATGTCACGGCTGTAGATGTTTCTAAACCATGGAAGACCATAGGGGAGACCATACGGCTATTATATATAAGTACCTGTGATGGCCATGTTATCACTGCTCTACAGTAGATGACATCAGGTAAACCACCTGTGATGGCCATGTTATCACTGCTCTACAGTAGATGACATCAGGTAAACCACCTGTGACAGCCATGTTATCACTGCTCTACAGTAGATGACATCAGGTAAACCACCTGTGACAGCCATGTTATCACTGCTCTACAGTAGATGACATCAGGTAAACCACCTGTGACAGCCATGTTATCACTGCTCTACAGTAGATGACATCAGGTAAACCACCTGTGATGGCCATGTTATCACTGCTCTACAGTAGATGACATCAGGTAAACCACCTGTGATGGCCATGTTATCACTGCTCTACAGTAGATGACATCAGGTAAACCACCTGTGACAGCCATGTTATCACTGCTCTACAGTAGATGACATCAGGTAAACCACCTGTGACAGCCATGTTATCACTGCTCTACAGTAGATGACATCAGGTAAACCACCTGTGACAGCCATGTTATCACTGCTCTACAGTAGATGACATCAGGTAAACCACCTGTGACAGCCATGTTATCACTGCTCTACAGTAGATGACATCAGGTAAACCACCTGTGACAGCCATGTTATCACTGCTCTACAGTAGATGACATCAGGTAAACCACCTGTGATGGCCATGTTATCACTGCTCTACAGTAGATGACATCAGGTAAACCACCTGTGACAGCCATGTTATCACTGCTCTACAGTAGATGACATCAGGTAAACCACCTGTGACAGCCATGTTATCACTGCTCTACAGTAGATGACATCAGGTAAACCACCTGTGACAGCCATGTTATCACTGCTCTACAGTAGATGACATCAGGTAAACCACCTGTGACAGCCATGTTATCACTGCTCTACAGTAGATGACATCAGGTAAACCACCTGTGACGGCCATGTTATCACTGCTCTACAGTAGATGACATCAGGTAAACCACCTGTGATGGCCATGTTATCACTGCTCTACAGTAGATGACATCAGGTAAACCACCTGTGATGGCCATGTTATCACTGCTCTACAGTAGATGACATCAGGTAAACCACCTGTGATGGCCATGTTATCACTGCTCTACAGTAGATGACATCAGGTAAACCACCTGTGACAGCCATGTTATCACTGCTCTACAGTAGATGACATCAGGTAAACCACCTGTGACAGCCATGTTATCACTGCTCTACAGTAGATGACATCAGGTAAACCACCTGTGATGGCCATGTTATCACTGCTCTACAGTAGATGACATCAGGTAAACCACCCGTGACAGCCATGTTATCATTGCTCTACAGTAGATGACATCAGGTAAACCACCTGTGACAGCCATGTTATCACTGCTCTACAGTAGATGACATCAGTTAAACCACCTGTGATGGCCATGTTATCACTGCTCTACAGTAGATGACATCAGGTAAACCACCTGTGACAGCCATGTTATCACTGCTCTACAGTAGATGACATCAGGTAAACCACCTGTGATGGCCATGTTATCACTGCTCTACAGTAGATGACATCAGGTAAACCACCTGTGATGGCCATGTTATCACTGCTCTACAGTAGATGACATCAGGTAAACCACCTGTGACAGCCATGTTATCACTGCTCTACAGTAGATGACATCAGGTAAACCACCTGTGACAGCCATGTTATCACTGCTCTACAGTAGATGACATCAGGTAAACCACCTGTGACAGCCATGTTATCACTGCTCTACAGTAGATGACATCAGGTAAACCACCTGTGATGGCCATGTTATCACTGCTCTACAGTAGATGACATCAGGTAAACCACCTGTGATGGCCAAGTTATCACTGCTCTACAGTAGATGACATCAGGTAAACCACCTGTGATGGCCAAGTTATCACAGCCTTGTTGTCAATGTTCTACATCTCATAATGTCACCTAAATCCAAGATATCACTGAAATCTGTTCAATCATTCACTACTTCTTACAATAACCTCAGTTTCCGACAAAAGATTCAACTTGCAGTGAATAAAAGTGAGTGTTTATCTTTCACACGAGTGTGGTGCAGCCAGTGTGGTGTTGCCTGTGTAGTGCAGCCCGTGTGGTGCAGCTTGTGTTGTTCAGCTGTCTTGTGGAGCCTGTGTGATGCAGCCTATGTGGCACAGCCTGTGTTGTGTAGCCTGTGTTGTGGAGCCTGTGTGATGCAGCCTGTGTTGTGGAGCCTGTGTGATGCAGCCTGTGTTATGGAGCCTGTGTGATGCAGCCCGTGTGATGCAGCCTGTGTTGTGTAGCCTGTGTGATGCAGCCTGTGTTGTGGAGCCTGTGTGATGCAGCCTGTGTTGTGGAGCCTGTGTGATGCAGCCTGTGTTGTGGAGCCTGTGTGATGCAGCCTGTGTTGTTCAGCCTGTGTTGTGGAGCCTGTGTGGTGGAGCCTGTGTGATGCAGCCTGTGTTGTGGAGCCTGCATGGTGCAGCCCTGTGTGATGCAGGCCTGTGTTGTGGAGCCTGTGTGATGCAGCCTGTGTTGTGTAGCCCGTGTGATGCAGCCTGTGTTGTGGAGCCTGTGTGATGCAGCCTGTGTTGTGGAGCCTGTGTGATGCAGCCTGTGTTGTGGAGCCTGTGTGATGCAGCCTGTGTTGTTCAGCCTGTGTTGTTCAGCCCGTTTGGTCCAGCCTGTGTGATGCAGCGCGTGTTGTGGAGCCTGCATGGTGCAGCCTGTGATGCAGGCTGTGTTGTGGAGCCTGTGTGATGCAGCCTGTGTTGTGGAGCCTGTGTGATGCAGCCTGTGTTGTGGAGCCTGTGTGATGCAGCCTGTGTTGTTCAGCCTGTGTTGTTCAGCCCGTTTGGTCCAGCCTGTGTGATGCAGCGCGTGTTGTGGAGCCTGCATGGTGCAGCCTGTGATGCAGGCTGTGTTGTGGAGCCTGTGTGATGCAGCCTGTGTTGTGGAGCCTGTGTGATGCAGCCTGTGTTGTGGAGCCTGTGTGGTGCAGCCTGTGTTGTGGAGCCTGTGTGATGCAGCCTGTGTTGTGGAGCCTGTGTGATGCAGCCTGTGTTGTTCAGCCTGTGTTGTGCAGCCCGTTTGGTGCAGCCTGTGTGATGCAGTGCGTGTTGTGGAGCCTGCATGGTGCAGCCTGTGTTGTGCAGCCCGTGTGTTGTGGAGCCGGTGTTGTGCAGCCCATCTGCAGCCCGCCCGTGTTGTGCAGCCTGTGTGGTGCAGCCTGTGTGATGCAGCCCGTGTGGTGCACAAAGAGCCAATGAGTTGCGATCTGAGTTCGGATCTAATGCAGACATTCTGACAAGATTCTAAACATACTTTCATCTTCAATACAAGATGCATTCCTTAACAAAGGCTTCAATACAAAAGCAGGTACACTATTTACCTAAATTACTTCTACCATTATCCTGAAAACTCTCAATGAAATGGTGTTTTCAATAAATTAAAATGTTTTGCTTCGTGGGACGTGGGACCCCATAAGCCTGTATTGACTGCCTTATGACTCACTGCCCCAGATAATGTTTCATATCACATGATGTGTTTGTTTCTTTGTTGACATGTATACCATGTGCTTTGTTCAGCACACTGTGTCACTACCACCATTCTGCCTGTGACCCGACATCAAGACACATTTGACAAGACATGTTTAGTAAACACACATTTGTTGGACAGGGCAGAACAATACACTTACCAGGTGGGTGACGAACACACACAATACATTTACAAACAAACCAGTTTAAGACAATGTACATGTATCCCACATCTCCATACATGCGAACAAGAACACAAATCACATGCATGTTGTTTTCCTGGAAGATAGTGATACAGGTTCAAGCTATACAAAACAACATTCAAACTGTGATCACCGGACAGCTTCATGGGTGACATAACAATGGGTCATGGAATATGAACATTCAACCCAACATAACAATGGGTCATGGAATATGAACATTCAACCCAACATGGCAATGGGTCATGGAATATGAACATTCAACCCAACATAACAATGGGTCATGGAATATGAACATTCAACCCAACATAACAATGGGTCATGGAATATGAACATTCAACCCAACATGGCAATGGGTCATGGAATATGAACATTCAACCCAACCTGGCAATCTCTTGACGTGTACCATGGGGAGATAAGATATACTTCTCAAAATGGGAGTAGTGTCTTCGAACCCGGTCTTCGGCGACAAGCCAACGCTTTAACCACTAGGCTACCCCCACCGCCCCCATTCAACCCAACATGGCAATGGGTCATGGAATATGAACTCAAAACAATCTCTTGTGTACATGGGGAGATAGATATACTTATCAAAGAGGAGTAGTGTCTGTATGCGATTGATCACAACTCAAACAGACACTAAAGAAGTGTAGTATTTGTAAAGATTGCACATGCCAATGATGACATGCATGTCACTTCTGAACAGTTTGGCAAACATAACATCCACGGCCATTATTGACTCAGTCGGTCTGGCCAGTACACTACCAGTTCCACACTGGATCTACCTATCTATCTGCCAATGATGTCCTACTTCTGTCTGGCCAGTACACTACCAGTTCCACACTGAATCTACCTATCTATCTGTCAATGATGTCCTACTTCTGTCTGGCCAGTACACTACCAGTTCCACACTGGATCTACCTATCTATCTGCCAATGATGACCTACTTCTGTCTGGCCAGTACACTACCAGTTCCACACTGAATCTACCTATCTATCTGTCAATGATGACCTACTTCTGTCTGGTCAGTACACTACCAGTTCCACACTGGATCTACCTATCTATCTGCCAATGATGACCTACTTCTGTCTGGCCAGTACACTACCAGTTCCACACTGAATCTACCTATCTATCTGTCAATGATGACCTACTTCTGTCTGGCCAGTACACTACCAGTTCCACACTGGATCTACCTATCTATCTGCCAATGATGACCTACTTCTGTCTGGCCAGTACACTACCAGTTCCACACTGAATCTACCTCCATCTATCTGTCAATGATGACCTACTTCTGTCTGGCCAGTACACTACCTGTTCCACACTGGATCTACCTATCTATCTGCCAACAATGATGACCTACTTCTGTCTGGCCAGTACACTACCAGTTCCACACTGGATCTACCTATCTATCTGTCAATGATGACCTACTTCTGTCTGGTCAGTACACTACCAGTTCCACACTGGATCTACCTATCTATCTGTCAATGATGACCTACTTCTGTCTGGTCAGTACACTACCAGTTCCACACTGGATCTACCTATCTATCTGCCAATGATGACCTACTTCTGTCTGGTCACTACACTACCAGTTCCACACTGAATCTACCAGTTCCATCTATCTGTCAATGATGACCTACTTCTGTCTGGCCAGTACACTACCAGTTCCACACTGGATCTACCTATCTATCTGTCAATGATGACCTACTTCTGTCTGGTCAGTACACTACCAGTTCCACACTGAATCTACCTATCTATCTGTCATGATGACCTACTTCTGTCTGTCTGATACACTACCAGTTCCACACTGGATCTACCTATCTATCTGTCAATGATGACCTACTTCTGTCTGGCCAGTACACTACCAGTTCCACACTGAATCTACCTATCTATCTGTCAATGATGACCTACTTCTGTCTGGCCAGTACACTACCAGATGACCTTCTTCTGTCTGGCCAGTACACTACATGTTCCACACTGGATCTACCTATCTATCTGCCAATGATGTGCTACTTCTGTCAGGTGTGGACATTTCAGCAATCTCAGCAGTCTTCTATTCTTGTTACACCATGTCAACATGGCAGCTCAGTGAGTCCGGGAAGACAAAATACAGGCCACAGAGCGATGGTTGTGATAGACACTCAATCATCAACAGCAACAATGTGGGACTCGAACCCAGAGCCGAGATCAGCCAAAATATCAATTATACACAATCAATCTACTGTTCATTGAAAAACTTCAACTTGAACATCTTGCTGGCATAAAAGATACACAGCAACTAGATACAACAGTGTCCCTCACATACAGCTGCACAAACAGTATTGCCATGTTGACATGTCCCGGCATGAAGTGTGAGACAATGTGCCAGTTCATTACAATCAGAAGCTAGTCTAATTAGTGCAGACATCTGATGTGAGATCATCCAGTCATCTGCACTAGCTGTATGCACATCAGTAGTGGTGCAGTGAACTCTGAGATTGATTCAGGATATAAACTGATTTATAATCACACTGAGACTAATTCTCTGGTTCCTTCACATACTGTTCCTTCATTTGTTACCATGGCACTTTGGTATCACAGGCTATAACTATATATTTCCTGGGAGTTGACTGACCTCTACTCCAATATCTTCTCCTCCCAGAAGCAGGTGCTTGCTCCTATAAATACACACCTGTTCAGGTGAGGCTCCACACCTGACCAAATGTTGACCAGTGTGGTTCCTACCAATACTGTACCACAGCATTGAGAGAGAAGCACCACTGCCAGCATAGTTCAAGACATACACAGTGGGGGATTATGAAGACCTTTTTCGACACCACTGGGCTTCCCACCTTAACCACCAGTCTTCCCACCTTAACCATCCGGCTACCCACCTTAACCACCAGGCTTCCCACCTTAACCATCGTGCTTCCCACCTTAATCATCGTGCTTTCCACCTTAATCATCGTGCTTCCCACCTTAATCATCGTGCTTTCCACCTTAATCATCGTGCTTTCCACCTTAATCATCGTGCTTCCCACCTTAACCATCGTGCTTCCCACCTTAACCATCGTGCTTTCCACCTTAATCATCGTGCTTCCCACCTTAACCATCGTGCTTCCCACCTTAATCATCGTGCTTCCCACCTTAACCATCGTGCTTCCCACCTTAACCATCGTGCTTCCACCTTAATCATCGTGCTTCCCACCTTAATCATCGTGCTTTCCACCTTAACCATCGTGCTTCCCACCTTAATCATCAGGCTTCCCACCTTAACCATCAGGCTTCCCACCTTAACCATCCTTCCCACCTTAACCATCGAGCTTCCCACCTTAACCATCAGGCTTCCCACCATAACCACTGAGCTTCCCACCTGAAACATCGGCTTCCCACCTTAACCATCAGGCTTCCCACCCTAACCACTGAGCTTCCCACCTGAAACATCGGGCTTCCCACCTTAACCACCAGGCTTCCCACCTTAACCACTCAGCTTCCCACCTGAAACATCGGGCTTCCCACCTTAACCATCGGGCTTCCCACCTTAACCACCAGGCTTCCCACCTTAACCATCGGGCTTCCCACCTTAACCATCAGGCTTCCCACCTTAACCATCGGGCTTACTAACTTAAACAAGGGGCAACATAACCTCCCACATGAAGAGCAGTACATTTCTTAAGATGAAATATCAATTATCTTTAATAATACTGTGTACACACTGGAATCTAGTATTATTTATTATCTTTTCAAATACTTTGTTTCAAAGACTGGGTAGCTGCAATAATTATTTTTCTCAAAACCTTCATTTTTCAATTGAGTCCTAGAACTGGTCCCAATGTGCAACAGCAGGGGATTTGTGCAGTGAGAAACCCCTCACTAGCCACTTAAAGAAGTCGGCACCAGCTGCACCTCCCTGTGAAGACCCTCCTCATCCTGCCGCATGCCGGTCTGTCTTGCCCTGAATATCTATGTCCAGCATGGTAATGCCCTGGTCAGTTGTCTGACACACATCTGCCAGTTGGTTAGACTTGGGCTATAAGTCATGTTACACACCTGGGGGTGAGTGGCCAGGTAGACGCTGAAGGCCCTGTAGTTCACCTATACATGTAGGGGCCAGGTAGACGCTAAAGGCACTGTAGTTCACCTATACATGTAGGGGCCAGGTAGACGCTAAAGGCACTGTAGTTCACCTATACATGTAGGGGCCAGGTAGACGCTAAAGGCACTGTAGTTCACCTATACATGTAGGGGCCAGGTAGACGCTAAAGGCACTGTAGTTCACCTATACATGTAGGGGCCAGGTAGACGCTAAAGGCACTGTAGTTCACCTATACATGTAGGGGCCAGGTAGACACTAAAGGCACTGTAGTTCACCTATACATGTAGGGGCCAGGTAGAAAGGCACTGTAGTTCACCTATACATGTAGGGGCCAGGTAGACCAAAGGCACTGTAGTTCACCCTATACATGTAGGGGCCAGGTAGACGCTAAAGGCACTGTAGTTCACCTATACATGTAGGGGCCAGGTAGACGCTAAAGGCACTGTAGTTCACCTATACATGTAGGGGCCAGGTAGACGCTAAAGGCACTGTCGTTCACCTATACATGTAGGGGCCAGGTAGACACTAAAGGCACTGTAGTTCACCTATACATGTTGCTGTAGAAACTTTGCTCTGAATTGCTAGAGTGAGTTTGCTTTAACACTGCTCAGTATTTCAGTTCCATCAGTGCGGCGGCCTCAGCCACATGTGGTACGTGAGTGAGTGAGTGAGTTTGGACACTAGGCTACCCCACGGCCCCCCACATGTGGTACGTGAGCCTGGAGTGATGCAGGGTACGGATGTCCCACACACAGCGGGATGCTGCTGACAAAACCAGAAATATATTTTTGTCTGTACCTAAACAGATTCTACCAGTCTGTGGCCGACATTTTTCATCACTTGATATATATGATTTTACTAGACATACAGAATTTCAGGTCGAGGCCACTGGCTGGTGGAGTGAGTGAGTTTAGTTTTACACTGCACTCAGCAATATTCCAGCAGTATGGTGGCTGTCGGTAAATAATTGAGTCTGGACCAGACTATCCAGTGATCAACAGCAAGAGCATCAATCTATTGGGATACAATGACATGTGTGAACCAAGCCAGCAAGCCTGACCATCCGATCCCGTTAGTCGCTCTTATGACAAGCATGGGTTACTGAAGATATATTCTAACCCGGACCTTCACGGGTCCACAGACTGATGCTGATGAAGGTTGAAATGATGCAGTGAAGCTTGGTTATTCACATCAGTTAAATTAGTTTCACAATGGTCACATGTGACAAAATCAAAATAGTTTTACAATATGAGCTTATACACAAAATGTGCAGATAATTAAGGACATACACAGAATGAAACTCATTTCTACAAACAGCATTAGAAATTAATTTACTGAAAATAAGTAGATGTGACCTGCATAGATGTGACCTGCGTAGATGTGACCTGTGTACATGTGACCTGCATAGATGTGACCTGTGTAAATGTGATCTGTGTAGATGTGACCTGTGTAGATGTGACTTGTATAGATGTGACCTGTGTAGATGCGACCTGTGTAGATATGACTTGTGTAGATGCGACCTGCATAGATGTGACCTGTGTATATGTGACCTGCATAGATGTGACCTGTGTATATGTGACCTGCATAGATGTGACCTGTGTAGATGTGATCTGTGTAGATGTGATCTGTGTAGATGTGATCTGTGTAGATGTGACCTTGATAGATGTGACTTGTGTAGATGTGACCTATGTATGTGTGATCTGTGTAGATGTGACCTGTGTAGATATGATCTGTCTAACACAAACCCCTGTCTAACACAGTCTCACAGACCCCTGTCTAACACAGACCCCTGTCTTACACAGAGTCCTGTCTAACAGAGACCCTTCTCTTACACAGACCCCTGTCTAACACAGATCCCTGTCTAACACAGACCCCTGTCTCCTGTCTAACACAGATCCCTGTCTAACACAGACCCCTGTCTCCTGTCTAACACAGATCCCTGTCTAACACAGACCCCTGTCTCCTGTCTAACACAGATCCCTGTCTAACACAGACCCCTGTATATTCAGGACAGTTAGTGAGGTTTGGACTAGAGCTGGTTTTGTAACATCAGATAACTGAGACACGCAATCAACACTGTAACCAGTACACGTCAACCTGCTGCTACCACTGGTGCAATCACACTAAACTAGCAGCGTGAGTCAGGTCTGAATAACTGGAATAAAACTTGGTCCTGATCGACCAGATTACGTAGGTCAAAATCAGTTGACACTGCTTGAAGTTTTGTCCCACTTTTCTGATAAGAGCACAGTGTACCCAGCGACCCATTTCTTAACACCTGTAGGGTCATCTAGAGAGTCACAGTTGGGTCTCAGCTGAACCTTCACTGTCTGTCCCTGATAACTACATACGTGGCACAGTCGGTGCGGCACAGTGGGTGGGTTATCCTACATAGTGAGTGAGGGACTTGGGTTTTATACTGCTCTGAATAACACATGCTTCAGTCTGCTTCCATGTACCCTAGGCATGGTGGCATCAAGCCCAACACACAGCCTACAGGTCCTAGTTAAGTCTAGATCGCCTCAATGCTAGGTCTGAAATCAAGCTTTGTATGGGGTCCAGTGGGATATACTTTCTATAAGGCCGTAGTAGAGTAGAAGATACGGTTATTTCTGGGACTAAATGCTAGCCTAGCAACACCCAGCAACAAACACAAGGCTTTAGCCAGGTGGCTGCAGAGCCCAAGAAACGGCAATAGATCATGTCTATAACTGAAACATTGACACATGTGGAAAGGTAGGAAGTCATGTACAGCATGTCTACAGATGATCGTGACACCAAGATGTCATCACTTTGACATGTCACGACTAACAGGTGACACCATGATCAACATCACTAACAGGTGACACCATGACATCAACACTTTGACATGTCACGACTAACAGGTGACACCATGACAACAGGACATGTCAACACTATGACATGTCACATGACGACTAACAGGTGACATAACCATATGACATCAACACTATGACATGTCACGACTAACAGGTGACACCATGATGGCAACACTATGACATGTCACGACTAACAGGTGACACCATGACATCAACACTATGACATGTCACGACTAACAGGTGACACCATGACGGCAACACTATGACATGTCACGACTAACAGGTGACACCATGACGGCAACACTATGACATGTCACGACTAACAGGTGACACCATGACGGCAACACTATGACATGTCACTACTAACAGGTGACACCATGATGGCAACACTTTGACATGTCAAGACTAACAGATGACGCCATGATGGCAACACTTTGACATGTCACGACTAACAGGCAACTGTGATATAACAGGCAACTATATAACAGTGATATCATGCTATATGCATCATCTCCAAACAGAATATATAACAGTACTTCATATGTCGTCCACACATGGCATACCGAGACTGAGTGCATTGTGAACATCATATCAGATATGTAATAACAGTACTTCAGATGTGGTCCACACATGGCATACCGAGACTGAGTGCATTGTGAACATCATATCAGATATGTAATAACAGTACTTCAGATGTGGTCCACACATGGCATACCGAGACTGAGTGCATTGTGAACATCATATCAGATATGTAATAACAGTACTTCAGATGTGGTCCACACATGGCATACCGAGACTGAGTGCATTGTGAACATCATATCAGATATGTAATAACAGTACTTCAGATGTGGTCCACACATGGCATACCGAGACTGAGTGCATTGTGAACATCATATCAGATATGTAATAACAGTACTTCAGACATGTGGTCCACACATGTGGTCCATACATACGAGACTGAGTGCATTGTGAACATCATATCAGATATGTAATAACAGTACTATCAGATGTAATAACAGTACTTCATATGTCGTCCACACATGGCATACCGAGACTGAGTGCATTGTGAACATCATATCAGATATGTAATAACAGTACTTCAGATGTCGTCCACACATGGCATACCGAGACTGAGTGCATTGTGAACATCATATCAGATATGTAATAACAGTACTTCAGATGTGGTCCACACATGGCATACCGAGACTGAGTGCATTGTGAACATCATATCAGATATGTAATAACAGTACTTCAGATGTCGTCCACACATGGCATACCGAGACTGAGTGCATTGTGAACATCATATCAGATATGTAATAACAGTACTTCAGATGTCGTCCACACATGGCATACCGAGACTGAGTGCATTGTGAACATCATATCAGATATGTAATAACAGTACTTCAGATGTCTTCCACACATGGCATACCGAGACGGAGTGCATTGTGAATGTAGCCAGTAAACATGCTGGTCATCTGGGTTACACGTTTGGTGACATCAAGGGCGCACACCAGAAATCATTATCTGAGAAAATCTCAGAGAATTTCAGACTGGACAAGCAGCAGATATATTTCATCCTGGACCACACAGAATGATCACATCATCACTAAATATCTTTTATCACAGCACCAAGAAATCACTCAGTGGTGATCTGTCAGCATTTGAAAGTTGTGGGTGCAGATGAAGAGTTCTTATCACCAGGATCTAAGTGTCATGTGGATGAAGGAGTGTTATCACACTGACAGGAGTGCTCCTACCATCAGCCCCCAGATTTCCTGCTCCAGGCCCAACCCTCCAGAAGGCCACAACCCCGTTGAGCTAGTGCCCCATGCACCAGTACCGGTGCAATATGAGCTGCAGTAAACCACCTAATTATCCTGCAATACATCCTCAAGCATACAATGGATCTACACAACAATACTGTGTGATGTATCAACTGCCAAACATCCACAGTATAACAAAAATGCACACTCATCAAAAACGTCAAAATTAATACAAATTAAATTGCAAAATGAATAAGTTTAAATGAGTGACCTGCTTCACCTTCTTCGAACTGTATGGGTGCAGCATTCTCCCAGTCGAAGCAGAAATCCATGCTGTCCTGCCCCAAGAGTTTGTTGTACATTTCCCGACATGAGATGGAGATCTCACAGGACATGCTGTCACTCTGACAAGTGAGCCACACAATCAGATAACCAACACACATATATCACAACTGGTCCATCGCCATGTTATCACTACAGCTCCAATTATCACAATTCGTAATGAAGATATTAGCCATCTATTGGCCATTACATCACATTGGTGCAATAATTACTGGCTCGGAATTAAACTGAAGCATTTTTCGTAACTTCACAACCTTTGGAATAGTGGCCTTGAAGCAGCCAGTTTGCATTCTGAAATGTGTAAGAAATAACATAATTCACCAGCACTGTGACTGCAGCTTTCACAGACTGCTAATTGTGTGAAATATTGTGCAAGACATGCTTGGCTGTAACAAATCTTCCATGTGTAGAAGTAAAAATCCTGCTGTAATCATCTAATGAGTTGAACATCTTCACATCAGCTGATTCACGACACAAGATGAGGAATAATTAGTTGGTCAAGTTATTCAGTAGCGCAGTGAAATGGTTCAAGGCTCTTCATGCCACATGACTGGTACCCTGAAATACAGTCAAGTACTGACACACAAAGCAGTGTATAACCCTCGTAACAAACACGAACAATCCAGGGAGTAGTGACAGTCTTCAACGGTACAACTTGTATACATGTGCAATACAACTGTCCACTTTGTACACACATGAAAGCTGGGGTGGTGTGCTGCTGCAGTCACATATTGTCCATAGCCTTGGATTTGTATCTAACACAAGTTGGCCTTTATTGTATATTTGTCAAGCAAAGTTTGGAGGCAGTTTTTGAGAGATTAAAGTTCACTGTGACTCAGTCCAATAGTTGCTTCACCAGAAAACACTCAGGTACCAAACAAGCTTGCTATCCTCCACACCACCCATTTACCTGTCCAGGTGTGCCAGGGAGGCATCATCTCTGCTACAATCCATGAACAGATGTCCTCAATCAGATCTTTTCACCCTCCCTGCTTATCCTTCCAGTATCCGTCCCCCTCAACATGGAGAGGTGTTTATATGTACACTTCGAATTCCTGTCCTACTAATCACTTGCTAGCCTGACATATCGGGAGACTAGCACCGACCATGGGTATCTCTGTTTCCCAGATCAGACCAGCAGTCAGTCGCTACAGGCAGGTCGGTGAGGGTCAAGCGGTCAGTGTTCTCTTAGTACATGCATTGTGTTGGGGTCGGAGAAGGTGATGTCTCATCCATATAAATGGCTGCAGTTGGAAGCAGACGTAAAACATGTCTATCCCCTTCAGTTGTCTGCTCACCTCACGGATCATGTGACAACAGATCACAACAAGTTAGAAGTACTAGGTATATTTATTAGTGTTTGCTCTTGAATTTTGCTTTGATATTTACACAGCCTTGATAAAAAGTGCAAGTCATCAATCTTTTTAAATGGGTCAATGTCCAATACTCCCAGGGTTTCAAGCAGTCATAGAATTGTGTATGTTTCAAATTAGACCCGATTGTCAGCATGCTGTAACCTTCCAGTGAGAGACAATCGTGAGAGCCTGTACTATGGTAACTGTCTGGTGAGAGACAATCGTGAGAGCCTGTACGATGGTAACCTTCTAGTGAGAGACAATCGTGAGAGACTGTACTAAGGTAACCTTCCAATGAGAGACAATCGTGAGAGCCTGTACTAAGGTAACCTTCCAATCGTGAGAGCTGTAGTGAGAGACAATCATGAGAGTCTGTACTATGGTAACCCTCCAGTGAGAGACAATCGTGAGAGCCTGTACTAAGGTAACCTTCCAGTGAGAGACAATCGTGAGAGTCTGTACTATGGTAACCGTCTGGTGAGAGACAATCGTGAGAGCCTGTACGATGGTAACCCTCTAGTGAGACAATCGTGAGACACTATCGTGAGAGCCTGTACTAAGGTAACCCTTCCAGTGAGAGACAATCGTGAGAGCCTGTACTATGGTAACCCCAGTCTAGTGACTAAACAATCGTGAGAGTCTGTACTCATGGTAACCTGTCCCAGTGAGAGACAATCGTGAGAGCCTGTACTATGGTAACCTTCCAGTGAGAGACAATCGTGAGAGTCTGTACTATGGTAACCCTCTAGTGAGAGACAATCGTGAGAGTCTGTACTATGGTAACCCTCTAGTGAGAGACCATCGTGAGAGCCTGTACTATGGTAACCCTCCAGTGAGAGACAATCGTGAGAGTCTGTACTATGGTAACCTTCCAGTGAGAGACAATCGTGAGAGTCTGTACTATGGTAACCTTCCAGTGAGAGACAATCGTGAGAGCCTGTACTATGGTAACCCTCTAGTGAGAGCCTGTAGACAATGAGAGACGTGAGAGTCTGTACTATGGTAACCCTCTAGTGAGAGACAATCGTGAGAGGCTGTACTATGGTAACCCTCTAGTGAGAGACAATCGTGAGAGTCTGTACTATGGTAACCCTCCAGTGAGAGACAATCGTGAGAGTCTGTACTATGGTAACCCTCTAGTGAGAGACAATCGTGAGAGTCTGTACTATGGTAACCTTCCAGTGAGAGACAATCGTGAGAGCCTGTACTATGGTAACCCTCTAGTGATAGACAATCGTGAGAGTCTGTACTATGGTAACCTTCTAGTGAGAGACAATCGTGAGAGTCTGTACTATGGTAACCCTCTAGTGAGAGACAATCGTGAGAGCCTGTACTATGGTAACCTCCAGTGAGAGACAATCGTGAGAGCCTGTACTATGGTAACCCTCTAGTGAGAGAGTCTGTAATGGTAACCTTCCAAATGAGAGTCTGTAGAGTCTGATGGTAACCGTCTTGTGATGAGACAATCGTGAGAGCCTGAGAGTCTGTACTAAGGTAACCCTCTAGTGAGAGACAATCGTGAGAGTCTGTACTATGGTAACCTTCTAGTGAGAGACAATCGTGAGAGTCTGTACTATGGTAACCCTCCAGTGAGAGACAATCGTGAGAGCCTGTACTATGGTAACCGTCCAGTGAGAGACAATCGTGAGAGTCTGTACTATGGTAACCCTCTAGTGAGAGACAATCGTGAGAGTCTGTACTATGGTAACCCTCTAGTGAGAGACAATCGTGAGAGCCTGTACTATGGTAACCCTCTAGTGAGAGACAATCGTGAGAGCCTGTACTATGGTAACCGTCTGGTGAGAGACAATCGTGAGAGCCTGTACTATGGTAACCTTCCAGTGAGAGACAATCGTGAGAGCCTGTACTATGGTAACCGTCTGGTGAGAGACAATCGTCATGAGAGCCTGTACTATGGTAACCCGTCTGTACTATGGTAACCGTCTTGAGAGACCATCGTGTGAGAGACAATCAGCGGAGAGTCTGTACTAGAGAGCCTGTACTATGGTAACCGTCTGGTGAGAGACAATCGTGAGAGTCTGTACTATGGTAACCGTCTGGTGAGAGACCATCGTGGGAGTCTGTACTATGGTAACCGTCTGGTGAGAGACCGTCGTGAGAGTCTGTACTATGGTTACCCACTAGTGAGAGACCATCGTGAGAGTCTGTACTATGGTACTCAACAGAAGTCCACTGAAGCAGGAACCTGTCACAGATATCATGCTTAATGTTTTCACTTGTCAGTTCCTGATGTTTTTGGACTTTCTTCCCTGATAAAAAACCGTGAGAAAAAGAAACGATTGGTAAGGAAGTAAACCTAAGTGCCATGATTCATCAGACAGCTTCATCCCTGAAGTTGATCTTCTGACAGCCCCTGATGGCCTCCTGACTGTCCCCTGAAGTTGATCTTCTGCCCCCCCTGACGGCCCCTGACTGACCCTGCCTCCTGACTGTCCACCGACGACCCCCTGACTGTCCCCTGACTGCCCCCGACTGTCCCCTGACTGACCCCCTGACTGTCCACCCCTGAATGCCCCCTGACTGTCCCCAACTGCCCCCTGACTGTCCACCGACTGGCCTCTGACTGTCCCTGATCCCCTGTCCCCCTGACTGTCCCCAATGACTGACTGTCCACTGACGGCTGTCCCCCAACAGCCCCCTGACTGTCCACCGGCTGACCCCTGACTGTCCCCAACCTGACTGTCCACCGGCTGCCCCCTGACTGACTCCCCCAACTGCCCCCTCCTGTCCACCGACGTCCCCTGACTATCCCCTGACTGTCTCCTGCACCATACTCATTGTGTGTTTGTCGTGACAGTCCAAGGAATGGGATAACTACAACCTGATACCTGACTGTCTCCGACTGTCTCCTGCACCATACACATTGTGTATTTGTCGTAACAGCCAAGGAATGGGATAACTACAACTGATACCTGACTGTCCCCCAACTGCCCCCCGACTGTCTCCTGCACCATACACATTGTGTATTTGTCGTAACAGCCAAGGAATGGGATAACTACAACCTGATACCTGACTGTGACCTGAACTGACTCATTACCACAGATACTGATCGTATCAACCACTGGTTTTACGTTCCCGGGCTGGTTCTCTACTGACGTAACTAGAACATTATTGACTAGAACCAATCAGGGATGATGTCATGTGACATGGGTCTAAAATACCCTTTGTTGAAATGCAACTATGGTTGATTATAGAAGTAGTAAAATGGTGGCAATAAAAACAATGTGTTTTGATGAATTGACTTAGAGCAAATCACAGAATGGAATCTCATCTCAGAAACTTATGTAATCTAGAATTGCGATACTGCAGAATTCCTTCAGGAATCTAGAATTGGAATACTGCAGACTTAACATATGTTATATTTTGGATTACACTTTCTTAGTAAAGTACAGTCTCTGCAGTCTAGTGCGTTTGGGGTTGAGTCCCATCTGGGAATTCAAACCCATACCCTCAGAGTCAGGCAACTATTTTTTGTGGAAGTCACAGTGGCTGACTGTGTGCTGGCGATTAGGTGCCTGACTCTGAGGGACAGGGTTCAAATCCTGGATGAGACTCAACCCAACAAAAGTACTGGAATCTGTACTTTACTACTTAGGAAGTGTAATCCCAAATATA
This sequence comes from Haliotis rubra, assembly GCF_003918875.1. Lineage (NCBI taxonomy): Eukaryota > Metazoa > Mollusca > Gastropoda > Lepetellida > Haliotidae > Haliotis > Haliotis rubra. The sequence goes on along the minus strand of NW_025766769.1, from coordinate 964,770 downwards.
ACATATGTTACATTTGACCACTTTCTAAACTGCATTGTGTAATCATACTACAGACGTGCTTGAGGAATCTCAAGTTGTGATACTACAGACTTGCTTGAGGAATCTCAAGTTGTGATACTACAGACTTGCTTGAGGAATCTCAAGTTGTGATACTACAGACTTGCTTGAGGAATCTCAAGTTGTGATACTACAGACTTGCTTGAGGAATCTCAAGTTGTGATACTAGACTTGCTTGAGGAGGATCTCAAGTTGTGATACTACAGACTTGCTTGAGGAATCTCAAGTTGTGATACTACAGACTTGCTCTGAGGAATCTCAAGTTGTGATACTACAGACTTGCTTGAGGAATCTCAAGTTGTGATACTACAGACTTGCTTGAGGAATCTCAAGTTGTGATACTACAGACTTGCTTGAGGAATCTCAAGTTGTGATACTACAGACTTGCTTGAGGAATCTCAAGTTGTGATACTACAGACTTGCTTGAGGAATCTCAAGTTGTGATACTACAGACTTGCTTGAGGAATCTCAAGTTGTGATACTACAGACTTGCTTGAGGAATCTCAAGTTGTGATACTACAGACTTGCTTGAGGAATCTCAAGTTGTGATACTACAGACTTGCTTGAGGAATCTCAAGTTGTGATACTACAGACTTGCTTGAGGAATCTCAAGTTGTGATACTACAGACTTGCTTGAGGAATCTCAAGTTGTGATACTACAGACTTGCTTGAGGAATCTCAAGTTGTGATACTACAGACTTGCTTGAGGAATCTCAAGTTGTGATACTACAGACTTGCTTGAGGAATCTCAAGTTGTGATACTACAGACTTGCTTGAGGAATCTCAAGTTGTGATACTTGCTTGAGAGGAATCTCACAGACTTGCTTGAGGAATCTCAAGTTGTGATACTACAGACTTGCTTGAGGAATCTCAAGTTGTGATACTACAGACTTGCTTGAGGAATCTCAAGTTGTGATACTACAGACTTGCTTGAGGAATCTCTGCCAGACTTGTGATACTACAGACTTGCTTGAGGAATCTCAAGTTGTGATACTACAGACTTGCTTGATACTACAGACTTGCTTGAGGAATCTCAAGTTGTGATACTACAGACTTGCTTGAGGAATCTCAGTTGTGATACTGTGATACTACACTACAGACTTGCTTGAGGAATCTCAAGTTGTGATACTACAGACTTGCTTGAGGAATCTCAAGTTGTGATACTACAGACTTGCTTGAGGAATCTCAAGTTGTGATACTACAGACTTGCTTGAGGAATCTCAAGTTGTGATACTACGGACTTGCTTGAGGAATCTCAAGTTGTGATACTACAGACTTGCTCAGGGTAATGCTCCTCGTTCTGGGTATGTATGACAGATATCTACCAGGGCCTAGATTTTCGAAGCTCTTAACACTAAGATAGTCATAAGTTAATGTTAATGTATGGCACTTACGACTGACTATCTTAGCACTAAGAGAGCTTCGAAAATCTAGGCCAAGGGTGGCTTGGTAAGGGGAGATAACCATGACACCATCATTTGGTGAATGGTGTAGCTGGATCAAGTCTAACAATGTTAGAGGCACTGTAAAGGTAGCCTAGTGGGTAAAGCGTTTGCTCTGACCTGTGTTCGATTCCCCACATTTACAATAGGTGAAGCCCTTTTCCGGTGTCCCCCACTGTGATATTGCTGGAATATTGCTAAAAGTGGCTTAAAACCATACTGTGACACTCCCTCACTTACAATACATTCATATACATAATCTTGAGCTAAACTTAAGTACAGTAGAGGGTGACATAGATATACCAAATGTTACATCTGCCTTATGTTAACAGGATTTTATGAACATCAGCACTAAATGAGAAGAAATATGATGCAGCATTTTGCAACTACAGAATGGATTCATGTTTATCAAAACAAAATAGGAATAAAAAAGCAACATAATAAGATCTAGTCAAACATTTTGCTATAAACAATAAAGTTTTTAAAAAACAACAATAATATACCAAAACTATTGCTTGGCATACAAAAGAATAACTTTTGCTATGCAACACCTGAGATTTTTGTATATTTTGCAAAAATTCATCCCCACACTTGTGAAACTCTACTGGAAAACCTTGGTACCTATTTTATGTTTTGTCTGGGGATTTGTTCCATGTGTTACACCTGTCACTATCCTGTCAACCCACCTGTATGTTACCAGTTTATTATTTCAGTATATGTCGTCTGCTGGTGCATACACTGTAACATGTCAGGTGTACTGAGTTGATTAAAACAACACCACCTGTAAATCTTGCTAACCCATCACGCTGAACACTGATGAGATTTACAGCTCCCCCGGTTTTGGCCAGAATGAGTGGGTGTGCATGCATCACGGACCAGGAATGTGAACATCTGTACATTTACAAGGAATCACAGTCACATCACGTGAACATATTGTCTTTAAAACATGACGACAAAACATTCTGTATTGTTAATACACAAGTCTAATTTTGTACGTGGGAACATCACCTCCTGAAATGAGGTCAGGAAACATATTTACTGTAGTAAAGGAATAATGGCCATGTCACATCCTGCAGTGGCGGAGACAGGAACAATACATATCCCTAAGATCCGCGGCCGCCACTGACGCACATCATCAACTCACTGTCCACAATGTCAGTTATTTTCCATAAACACACTGACCATGGGAATACCTGTACATGTTATGGTTATTATAATTATCAATATACATGTATACCATGATGACAGCCCAGTACAACACAGAGGTCCCCAGACACAGTGGTCCCCAGTACAATACACAGACAGTGGTCCCCAGTACAATACACAGACAGTGGTCCCCAGTACAATACACAGACAGTGGTCCCCAGACAAAGTGGTCCCCTGACAAAGTGGTCCCCAGACACAGTGGTTTCTCCAGTACAACACAGAGACAGACCCCAGACACAGAGGTCTCAGACACAGTGGTCTCCCTGACAAAGTGGTCCCCTGACATAGTGGTCCCCAGACACAGTGGTCCCCACAGACAGAGAGGTCCCCAGACACAGTGGTCCCCAGACACAGCGGTCCCCAGACACAGAGGTCCCCAGACACAGTGGTCCTCAGACACAGTGGTCTCCTAGGAGGTCCCCAGACACAGTGGTCCCCAGACACAGGGTCCCAGACACAGAGGTCCCCAGACACAGTGGTCCCCAGACACAGTGGTCCCCCAGTACAGTGGTCTCCCAGACAGTGGTCCCAAAACACAGAGGTCCCCAGACACAGTGGTCCCCAGACACAGAGGTCCCCAGACACAGTGGTCTCCAGACACAGAGGTCCCCAGACACAGAGGTCCCCAGACACAGAGGTCCCCAGACACAGTGGTCCCCAGACACAGAGGTCCCCAGACACAGAGGTCCCCAGACACAGTGGTCCCCAGACACAGTGGTCCCCAGACACAGAGGTCCCCAGACACAGTGGTCCCCAGACACAGAGGTCCCCAGACACAGTGGTCCCCAGACACAGAGGTCCCCAGACACAGAGGTCCCCAGACACAGAGGTCCCCAGACACAGTGGTCCCCAGTCATAGAGGAATTATTTGCCAATTCCCCATTATATTTCCAGCACCCTGTGCTCGTCCCCTTGCACCAAGGATATTAGCTTCAAGTATTAAGTAACTAATACGAGGGTGTATCAGTATAAACACTCTCCACACAATTGTCCCTACTGGTTGCATGACATGAGTGTTCAGACTATCGCCCCAGACTAAACGTTCTACAGTACAACCACGTCAGTGTTCAGACTATCGCCCCAGACTAAACGCGTTCTACAGTACAACCACATCAGTGTTCAGACTATCAGCCCCCAGACTAAGCGTTCTACAGTACAACCACATCAGTGTTCAGACTATCGCCCCCCAGACTAAACGCTCCCCAGACTAAGACGTTCTACAGTACAACCACGCCAGTGTTCAGACTATCGCCCCAGACTAAGCGTTCTACAGTACAGCCACCTATCAAACGTCTCCAATTGACTAAACGATTACAACCACGTAAGTTCAGAGCCACCTACACCAATTGATGGATTACTGTAAGTTCAGACCATCCCTTGTAACAAGTAACTGTAATAATTACTATAAATACCCCAGTGATATCCCCTCAATATGAAACATCAAAGTGACGGCTGCGACTCATTCAGATCCGACAATACAGGTCTTTATGACAATGACATCAATGGAGCTTCCTTCCCAGCCTGATTCATCTGCCTCAAGTAGCCGCGAGTTCTGTGATCCGACAGGGATATGGCAATTTGTGGGAAACAGTCACCATAAATCAGCCAATCAAACGTATCAATAGTCACACACCTACAGTGACAACACTACCCGATACCTGTACGAACATATCTGATACACTGGGTAACAGTCACAGAGACCAGGCTCCTGCACCAGCAGCAGTGACGGATGCTAGTGGTGTTAGCTGCTTGTGCTCAGTCTTCAAGGACATAACACCAAAACCATACTCCCTACACATCATCTGGGAATAATGTTTGTTTTGTTTTTTTCACTTTATTTCTTTTTTGCTTGGTACAGTTATCATTCATTCATTCATTCATTCACAGCACTATTCATTATACACAGCACTATTCATTCATACACAGCACTATTCATTATACACAGCACTATTCATTCATACACAGCACTATTCATTATACACAGCACTATTCATTCATACACAGCACTATTCATTATACACAGCACTATTCATTCATACACAGCACTATTCATTCATACACAGCACTATTCATTATACACAGCACTATTCATTATACACAGCACTATTCATTCATACACAGCACTATTCATTATACACAGCACTATTCATTCATACACAGCACTATTCATTATACACAGCACTATTCATTCATTATTCACACAGCACTATTCATTCATACACAGCACTATTCATTATATTATACAGCACTATTCATTCATACACAGCACTATTCATTATACACATATTCATTATACACAGCACTATTCATTCATACACAGCACTATTCATTATACACAGCACTATTCATTATACACAGCACTATTCATTCATACACAGCACTATTCATTATACACAGCACTATTCATTCATACACAGCACTATTCATTATTCATACACAGCACTATTCATTTATACACAGCACTATTCATTCATACACAGCACTATTCATTTCATACACAGCACTATTCATTATACACAGCACTATTCATTCATACACAGCACTATTCATTCATACACAGCACTATTCATTCATACACAGCACTATTCATTATACACAGCACTATTCATTCATACACAGCACTATTCATTATATTACACAGCACTATTCATTCTACACAGCACTATTCACACAGCACTATTCATTCATACACAGCACTATTCATTATACACAGCACTATTCATTATACACAGCACTATTCATTCATACACAGCACTATTCATTATACACAGCACTATTCATTATACACAGCACTATTCATTCATACACAGCACTATTCATTCATACACAGCACTATTCATTATACACAGCACTATTCATTATACACTGCACTATTCATTATACACGGCACTATTCATTATACACAGCACTATTCATTATACACAGCACTATTCATTCATACACAGCACTATTCATTATACACAGCACTATTCATTCATACACAGCACTATTCATTCATACACAGCACTATTCATTATACACAGCACTATTCATTATACACAGCACTATTCATTATACACAGCACTATTCATTCATACACAGCACTATTCATTCATACACAGCACTATTCATTATACACAGCACTATTCATTATACACAGCACTATTCATTCATACACAGCACTATTCATTATACACAGCACTATTCATTCATACACAGCACTATTCATTCATACACAGCACAATGAAAACACACATGACAAGTGAGATCGGATAGGTTATGTACATAGGTTGTGAATAATAATGATATCTGCAGCCATTGTGCTCAAACAATGTAACATAACTCCTGATTCTTATATAGTTCTATAGTTACTCTGTCATGATGTTACTAATGACATAATCGGGTGTTTTTTTAGTTTTTTAGTTGTATATATATTTGATATGTTTCACTATGGTAACACAAAAACTGTTCAGGACCGGAGACTGACAAGGCTGTAGGTGTGTGTGTGCTGGGAGTAGCAGCGAAATTAACAGGATATCGTGGAACCGAACCATTGTTACAGCCCCTGAAGGACCCCCCACCCACTGCATGTTTCAAAACATACACAGAATACTTCACCCGATATATCTATGTTTTACCAATATACTGTAGATTATACCTTACCACAATATTAGATGGAAGCTTATCCTACCTGACTATTTTATGTGAAAAAAACCCAGACTTGCGTCTCTAAAATAACAGAATCATAATTATAAAATATTTTCTCATGGCAATGAGATATCGTTATATGCCATCCATAAACTGCTGTAAAATCACTAGGAAAAGGAGTGACCATGAAATAAAGGATTCATAAAAAAAAGGATGTTCCTGGTGTAGATAGACAAAAGTCTGGAATGTATGGAAAAGAACATGATCCACTGCCTCGTATCATCACCATACCTCATCTTATGATTCCTCTTTTAAAGCAGCAAGACTCCAAAATTGAGACTTGTCAATGACTTCTTACTTCTGCCGAGCACAAGTGAGAATTCAGTGATGTATTCACTGACTAGTACATAGAGTGCTACTACTAGTAGCATTAGAGTGATACATTCTGTACCTGTTCTCAATTCTTCTTTTTTGTTATTATCTCACAGCAATAAAGAAGTTGTTCATCCATATATTGTTATCCTTCCTTACTGCTCCAACTTCTAAATGCCTCTCAAAGAAGTTAAATTGGGAATGAAAAACTGACAGAAAATAGAAACATAGTAACTATCTTGTCACAAGCAGGACTACCTAGACTCTGTGGACCAGTGAAATACGGTTGCCACAAGTCCTCTGGACTAGTCTGTAACCACAACTCTCTGAGCTGCTAGTTCCGACTGACACCGCAGTCCTGGAGATGGAGCATCTCGCCATCATCAACCAGGCGCCAACCAGGGAGAATGGTACACCTACCTTTTGTCAGAAGTCCTTGCAGAGCTTTGGCACTTGCATAGCGGCAGTCGGACCGGGAATCGGAAACTAGGAATGTTTTGACTGTTGTAACCTCGGGGGTAATATCGCTGGTACATGCGATAACCATTCTGAGAAGGCTGAAGTGAACGATTCCTCTGTCCAAGGTGGCCACCATGTTGGTCAACCTGTTGCGGATGGTAGTTGCTTGGGTAACCAGCAGTTTCAGACTGCATGACAACAGGCGGGGTTGCAGGCTGGGTATTCTGCTGTAGATGTTGCTGCTGCTGCTGCGGTTGTTGTTGTTGTTGTTGCTGTTGCCACTGGCACGGCTGATTTGGCCACTGATATGCCCGGTCATACATAATTCTATGTGAATTCAAACACGGCTTTATTGTTTTAGTCTCAAAAAAACTGAAAACCATTCTCAGAATAAATCCTCAAAGATGTTCCATGTATGTCCTTGATTGTGAAGGGTGAAGCTTTCCACAGAACCTGGACACAGGGAGGAGACAGCAGGTGAGGGGTGAGTGTACAATGTGGGTAAAGTCCTACTGTCTACAGCTTCCTGAACATACGGAATCAAAGACCATACAACAACGTGGCCCTGCAGTCACACCATCCAATGTCAGGCAGGCAACGACTAGCCAATAGCAACACATCTTCACATCAGGGATGAAGCTCACTTCAAATCTGACATCCACCAGCCAATCAGTGACAGCTGAATTGTAAAACATACTGTTCTTGAGTGAAGTTGTGCAAGGTACACAGGCCCACAATCACCTAGATGGTCATTTAACACTCATAATTACAGCCTCAACAAACAGATTAACACTTAGCATCATTGTCACCACTTGAGCAGAAACAACAATCACATCATCCTCCTTAATATTGTACTTAAACATCTTTGTTAAGGGCTGTGTACACGTCTTGATGTCGGCCATGTGGGCTAGTGAAGAGGGTAGGGACACACAATGGCCTGATTTACATACAATAGCTCGGATCATCTGACACCCTGATGGGTGTGGACAGGTATTAGTAGCCTACAACTCGACACAGTGTTGGATCTGCCGTTGTTAGTGTTGAAAGTTGATGGACAAATGTTTGGTCAAATATACTAATAGGCTTAATGTGTTAGCCTTGAATGTGACCCTCAATGATCGGGGTGGATTGTTTTCACATTAGCGTTACTCTGCACACATGTGGATGTGTTTTCTCCTACTAAGCACGCTTCTGCGATATCCACAACCGGAAGAGATTGTCAGCATTTGGGCTTCTTCAGATCTTTATTACCATAATTTTCATCAAGGTAGTTTTTATGTGCCTGAATTTTATGAATATTTGTTGAGAGTATTTTATTTCAGTACTTTAAACAGGGTACTTAGACATGACTATCTTTATACGAACTATCTCTCTCAACTTTGTCAAAACCTGAATTTTGTAATTATTTTAATGATGACGATGAAATGAAAGGGATTCAACACACATAATCACTTACAAGACACTATGTTTGTTTTTTTAATTAAACTATTAGCATTTCCTCTGAAATCAATAAATTGTATTTCAAAGCATTATAAACACAAAACACAGAGATTTTAATATGACTACAACAGATTTCTGATCTTCCCTTTTGGTAGGCAGTATCTGGACAGGCTCAGTATCTTGTAGTAAAACAGAAAGTAAACAATATTTTCAATGACATAAATATTTACAAAACAAATCCACTGTATATTGACGACACTTTTTAAAATGTTATGAGTAGCTATCAACACTACCAATCCCAGCTAGGAAACATTCACCTCAAACCTGCCTCCCAGGAGTGGTGTTTATACAGGGTTTGAGAAACAGCTGATTGTTGTAGATATACACAGCTGATCACCAGGTAACACACACCAGCTGATGAGTCAAATTGCAGCACTACAATTAAGTCATTAATTACACTCAATGAGCCAGCAATAAAGCAGGTATCTTGTCAAGAGAGCAATCATCAAATGGCTCTTGGTGTGATGGGTGGAGAAGAGCCCTTGTTGATCAATCTTACAGCCCTCTGGTCTCACATGTCTGATGTTTCCAGGGATTATATTACAGCCAAACCATTTGATTGTGTTTTACAAATGAGCCCATAATATTTTTGCAAAGAAAAAAATGTAAAATGTTGTAAAAAATACTAGTTAAAAAAAAAGTTAAACATTTGTTGGCTAGAAAAACAAAAAATACCCCTCATAAATTTCATTTACACAATATCTTTCTTTGTACCTATATCACTTCTATTGAATAACAGCACCAATATCACATGTATATGTACGGATACCACTTCTGTTGAATAACAGCCCATTATCACACGTATATGTACCGATACCACTTCTATTGAATAACAGCCCATTATCACATGTATATGTACCGATACCACTTCTGTTGAATAACAGCCCATTATCACATGTATATGTACTGATACCACTTCTATTGAATAACAGCCCCAATATCACATGTATATGTACTGATACCACTTCTATTGAATAACAGCACCATTATCAAACGTATATGTACTGATACCACTTCTATTGAATAACAGCCCATTATCACATGTATATGTACTGATACCACTTCTATTGAATAACAGCACCATTATCACACGTATATGTACTGATACCACTTCTATTGAATAACAGCCCATTATCACATGTATATGTACCGATACCACTTCTATTGAATAACAGCCCATTATCACATGTATATGTACCGATACCACTTCTATTGAATAACAGCACCATTATCACATGTATATGTACCGATACCACTTCTATTGAATAACAGCCTGTTATCACATGTATATGTACCTATATCGCTTCTGTTGAATAACAGCACCATTATCACATGTATATGTACCGATACAGCTTCTATGGAATAACAGAACCATTATCACACGTATATGTACTGATACCACTTCTGTTGAATAACAGCACCATTATCACATGTATATGTACCGATACAGCTTCTATGGAATAACAGCACCATTATCACATGTATATGTACCGATACAGCTTCTATGGAATAACAGCACCATTATCACATGTATATGTACCGATACAGCTTCTATGGAATAACAGCACCATTATCACATGTATATGTACCTACAGGGCTTCTATGGAATAACAGCACCATTGTCACATGTATATGTACCTAGACTGCTTCTATTGAATAACAGAACCATTATCACATGTATATGTACCGATACAGCTTCTATGGAATAACAGAACCATTATCACATGTATATGTACCTACAGGGCTTCTATGGAATATGAGCACCATTATCACATGTATAAGTACCTATACTGCTTCTATTGAATAACAGAACCATTATCACATGTATGTACCTATACTGCTTTTATGGAATAACAGAACCATTATCACAATTGTATATGTACTTACAAAGTTTCTACTGGATGACAGCACCCATATTACAACAGCGCTTCTATCAATAACAGCACCCTACATCACATGTACTTACAGGGTTTCTATATGAGAACAATACCCCTTTCAACTCTGTACAACACTGCTTCCAGTAGATTCCAACCATTGTACACTTTGTTCACACCAAGGATATCTCATGTGTCACACTATAAGGCTGACAAGCTCACAACTTCAGTTATTTAAAAACAAGTTTTCAGCTGCTGAAACAGCTTTACCAGACATATGTAAGCAAGATGAGATCAGCTTTGCAAAAACAGCTATACATACTATTTAGAGACACAGATATACACAAAGTATAAACCAGACCGTGAGATACAGACACAGATATACACAAAGTATAAACCGGACCTAGGGTACAGACACAGATATACACAAAGTATAAACCGGACCGTGAGATACAGACACAGATATACACAAAGTATAAACCGGACTGTGAGATACAGTCACAGATATACACAAAGTATAAACCGGACCGTGAGATACAGACACAGATATACACAAAGTATAAACCGGACTGTGAGATACAGTCACAGATATACACAAAGTATAAACCAGACCGTGAGATACAGTCACAGATATACACAAAGTATAAACCGGACCGTGAGATACAGTCACAGATATACACAAAGTATAAACCGGACCGAGATACAGACACAGATACACAAAGTACAGACTGTGAGATACAGTACACAAAGTATAAACCAGACCGTGAGATACAGTCACAGATATACACAAAGTATAAACCGGACCGTGAGATACAGTCACAGATATACACAAAGTATAAACCAGACCGTGAGATACAGTCACAGATATACACAAAGTATAAACCGGACCGTGAGATACAGTCACAGATATACACAAAGTATAAACCAGACCGTGAGATACAGTCACAGATATACACAAAGTATAAACCGGACCGTGAGATACAGTCACAGATATACACAAAGTATAAACTGGACCGTGAGATACAGACACAGATATACACAAAGTATAAACCAGACCGTGAGATACAGTCACAGATATACACAAAGTATAAACCGGACCGTCAGATACAGACACAGATATACACAAAGTATAAACTGGACCGTGAGATACAGACACAGATATACACAAAGTATAAACTGGACCGTGAGATACAGTCACAGATATACACAAAGTATAAACCGGACTGTGAGATACAGTCACAGATATACACAAAGTATAAACTGGACCGTGAGATACAGTCACAGATATACACAAAGTATAAACCGGACTGTGAGATACAGTCACAGATATACACAAAGTATAAACCGGACCGTGAGATACAGACACAGATATACACAAAGTATAAACCAGACCGTGAGATACAGTCACAGATATACACAAAGTATAAACCGGACCGTGAGATACAGTCACAGATATACACAAAGTATAAACCGGACCGTGAGATACAGTCACAGATATACACAAAGTATAAACCAGACCGTGAGATACAGACACAGATATACACAAAGTATAAAGAGTGAGAGAGTTACTTACACGAATCCTCCATAAGCCACTTCATGTCTAGCAGTGACAGAGAACAAGGTCAGTGAAGATGTCACAAGTGCAGAGGAAATGAGACACAAGTTGTTCCGAAGCACATGACGTGCAGACAATACACATTAGGTAAGCACCCCCTGATCTCATACACTCATTCATTTTGTGATCTCTCTGAAGATTTTAATCGCTAAAATGACCAACTGCACATCTTTTAGGCGATATGTACAGTTGTCCCATACTTGGGACAGAGACCTACACTAAAGGCTATGTTCACACCAGTCTGGTTCAGTGAGTGTGTGAGTGAGTGAGTGAGTATGGTTCTACACCCCTTTCTTGCAATATTCTGGCATTATCACAACAGGCAACACCACAAATAGTCTTTTCCCATTGTACCATGTGGGGAATTGAACCCAGGTCTTTGGCATGACGAGTGACAGCTTCAACCACTCGGCTACAACAGCTCCCTGAGAGAACCCTTGCAGCTAAGGTTATCAATGTCAAGAAAAAGTGACATCACTGAGTCCTATGGTGAATGGCTTACAGACAACTATATGACAGTGTCTTGTATTTGATAATGAAGACTGGACCAGACAATCCAGTGATTGATACTAAAAATATTGCTCCATGATGTGGGGGTATGATGACACACTAAATATTAGGGGTGACTATTGGGGGGGAACAACTATTGGATCACTCCATGATGTGGGGGTATGATGACACACTAAATATTAGGGGTGACTATTGGGGAAACAACTATTGGATCACACTCCATGATGTGGGGGTATGATGACACACTAAATGGGTGTGACACACTTGGGGGAAACAACTATTGATGTCCATGGGGGGTATGATGACACACTAAATATTAGGGGTGACTATTGGATCACTCCATGATGTGGGGGTATGATGACACACCAAATATTAGGGTGACTGACTTGACTATTGGGGGAACAACTATTGGATCACTCCATGATGTGGGGGTATGATGACACACTAAATATTAGGGGTGACTATTGGGGAAACAACTATTGGATCAGCTCCATGATGTGGGGGTATGATGACACACTAAATATTAGGGGTGACTATTGGGGAAACAACTGGATCACTCCATGATGTGGGGGTATGATGACACACTAAATATTAGGGGTGACTATTGGGGGAACAACTATTGGATCACTCCATGATGTGGGGTATGATGACACACTAAATATTAGGGGTGACTATTGGGGGAACAACTATTGGATCACCCATGATGTGGGGTGATGTTGGATCAAGCTCCATGATGTGGGGTATGATGACACACTAAATATTAGGGGTGACTATTGGGGAAACAACTATTGGATCACTCCATGATGTGGGGGGTATGATGACACACTAAATATTAGGGGTGACTATTGGATCACTCCATGATGTGGGGGGGTATGATGACACACTAAATATTAGGGGTGACTATTGGGGAAACAACTATTGGATCACTCCATGATGTGGGGGTATGATGACACACTAAATATTAGGGGTGACTATTGGATCAACTCCATGATGTGGGGGTATGATGACACACTAAATATTAGGGGACTATTGGGGAAACAACTATTGGATCACTCCATGATGTGGGGGTATGATGACACACTAAATATTAGGGGTGACTATTGGATCACTATTGATGTGGGGTATGATGACACCTAAATATTAGGGGTGACTATTGGGGATGTCACTCCATGATGTGGGGGTATGATGACACACTAAATATTAGGGGTGACTATTGGATCACTCCATGATGTGGGGGTATGATGACACACTAAATATTAGGGGTGACTATTGGGGGGGAAACAACTATTGGATCACTCCATGATGTGGGGGTATGATGACATACTAAATATTAGGGTTGACTATTGAGGGGGAAACAACTATTGGATCACTCCATGATGTGGGGGTATGATGACACACTAAATATTAGGGGTGACTATTGGGGGGGAAACAACTATTGCAATAGCTATAGTCTATTGCGGCCAACTATTGCGGCCAACTAATGCTGCCAACTATTGCGGCCAACTATTGCAATAGTTTTTTTTTCTCCTTGAATTGGCTCACTTGAAGTCATTTCCCAAATGAATGTATAGTTTATATGATATATAAAGTAGTTTCAGTCTCTTTTGATAACGGACAAGACACTTGAAACCCAGTTCAAGTTTGTTTAAGAGGTAACAGGGACGGATAACTCTAAATCAAAGTGAACAAATCTGTTACTTCCTGTATTTAGCGCTGCGCATTTATCAACGGAAGTCAATTACTAAACTATCGATAGTCACACATAGTATCGATGCATCGATAGTTTTTCATTTCTACCATTGATTAATTGCTATTGGAGACTCAACAACTGCAATCCTTCGATAGTTGAAATTGTATTGTAAATGTCCTACTATATGTCAAGTCACCGATCATGTCACGAGGCCTGACAACCATCACGGTGGTTGTCCAGATGCGGGACATGTACTGTGTGCTGTCGTGTGTATGCTATGTATCAGAATAGATCATATTTATAGCTGATGATCAACATCTGTTCAGTATTGCTTGGTGACCAATCACCATGATATTTTGTGTTCAGGAGTCTCATTGTCGACAGCTAGTCCATGTCCCATTACTGAGAAATTACAGATTCATAAAATGAAGACGATTTATCCATGAAGACGACCAATAATGCATCTAATGTTGATCATCTGCTAATCAGAACCAGAAGATGTAAGATATAAGACCCAGCCTCTGAGGTGGTCACAGCAGAACACCATGGCCACCTCCTGACCTGGGTCCACTGGGGGGAACCAGCAAGTGACCGACTGACTGACTGAGTTTGGTTTTACGCCGCTTTTAGCGGGTCTTTGGCGTGACGAGCCAACGCTTTAACCACTGGGCTACCCCACCAGCAAGTGAAGGATGGTCACATGTATGTAGTCCTACAGAACACTGTCAACAACATACTGCTTCCTCCGTGAAGTACACCACAAGCACTGAAGCAATCTGCTTGGACATTTTAAAATTCCAAACTGTTTCCTATTTTGGGGGAAGTATTAAGGATGGAACAGTGTCAGAAAGTCCATTCTGCTACTTCAGATCACGCTTGTATCTATGATCTCACTGTGGGTACAACGTCAGATCACACTTGTATCTATGATCTCACTGTGGGTACAACGTCAGATCACACTTGTATCTATGATCTCACTGTGGGTACAACGTCAGATCACACTTGTATCTATGACCTCACTGTGGGTACAACGTCAGATCTCACTTGTATCTAATAACTCCCGAGGACATTCCCTGAACTGTTGAGTATTCAACGGAAAATAAATCTTAATAGTTCACATTTTTACTTTGTTTGGAAATTGCTGAAGATTTTCGGGCAGTCAGTTGTCTTTTCTGTAATATTGCCAATATTGTTGAGTCTGCTGCCATAACTCTTGTAATGTGTCTAGTTCATATACAAACTTGTGAATGGAAAGTAGTGGATAATATGTCTGTAGCCTTTAAAAAAATGTTAACACTTCTGAAATCTGGCAATAATCAGAAAAGGTATGAGTGAAGGCGACCGCCATGAACAACGTCTCTACCTTCGTAACTGGCGTATCCGTTATTGCGAATCCTGTCAAGTGATTGCGGAAGTGCTCCACTCATCGTATCCGACTCACATGACTAGCCAACATACTGCTGATGTAGCTCCACTTGAAACTCAACAATAGTCCTTTGTAACAAAAAACTCACATCTCCATCAATCCTTAACATCAATAGTAATTTCATCCGCTTATGAATTTTCACAAAGTTAGATTATATAATTGGCAAAGTAAATTCTGAAAAGGAATGGTCAAGGTAAAATAAGTTTTATTTTGTGTTTTACATATTTACTCATTCTTCCATCGTTCTGTTCTTGATTACGTTAAAAAATTTATGCTTGATGTGATAACAAGAAAAATAAGTTTAAATAAAATGTGCAATTTTTAATTTTCTGTTGCAAGTAAAAGTTCCTATTTCAGGCAGGATGAAGATGCGTGGGGGGAAGTGTGGACACTGTGCTGCTGGTGTGTGATTTGTGGGGTGCTTCAACAGGCTCACGGTAGCCACTCATCACAACCGCATGGTCAGTATTCCAAAGGGAGATAACTTTTATCTCTCACGCCGGCAATCACTTTTGGTATCAGGTCTTAACAATTGACACTATCTTCCTTACCCTCCCAGAATCATTGCTGCCATCGGTGTACAAGCAGCCAATACAAGAATGTTGACATCTGCCCAGTAAGTCTGAACACACATACTGTCATATATTGTGTTGATGTCTTGATCGAGGAACTCTACTCTACTCAAAATCTAACAACTTTATTCTTATAATCTTATTGTATCAACTCAATATATTTCAAACGAACCAGAAATGACATGAAAACTGACAAAGATAACATTTTAGATGAGGGAAAGTAACTAGTATCACAACAGGTCACTTAATGGTTAATAGGGTGTGAGTTGAATTCCATGAATGGTTGTGGTGGCCTTGCACTGTTGGGAGTTGTGACAGGTGGCAGCAACAATACAGATTTCCATGACATTATCACTGTGAGGAGCTTGCACATTTGGTAGTCAGCTTGGGCGACAGCTATGCACAGAAACACCTTGTACTATAAGGTGGTCCAACCTCTACATTAAGCAAAAACACTATATTTTGTATATGCCTCGTTGCAGAATAACCAGTGGTTGTTGCACAGGATGTCAGATTGTGCAGACTTGTAATATTCAGTATACAGCAGTCATGTAATCATGCCTCAAGTATACAGTGAGTCATGTTCACCAAAACAGATTCTGTAAACACCTCCCCTCCTTCCATACCATGAAAAACAAATAAAACACAAACAAAACACTCACCATCATGTGATGAAATTTACATATTTATTATCCTTGTCCATCAAAGTACATGACCAGAATATCCCCATGTCGTCATGATGTGTAATAGCAACATGGTCTCTTATAAATACATGTAACCCTTTATCCATCATCCCAACCTCAGATTGCAAAAACAAATTATTTGAAATGAAAATGGAACTATTTTTCTTTCATTGATACCCCCTGAAATACACTTGTGGTAAATGTCTGTGTGTGTTTTTCATGACTCCTCCTAAGTCCTGCACAATCCTGTAATAAATGACAAGTCCAGTACGCAAGTGTCAAGCATAACACACTCCCCTTGAAACATGCCATTAACTTAGTTTCAATCTGTTCACTTTGTCAAACACAGCACCAAACAACAGCTGAATACCAATGACTCGTTAATCGTCTCAGAACACACATGTGATTATTTCCCCATCTCGTTCTGACATAAACTGCAAATAAAACACAGAATATTCACTCCAGGTGATGTGTCATTCCACTTGAGCTGAGAATCTGCACAAGAGCTCTAGAGTGGACGAGGAGCCACTTAAAGCCCTTTTGACACATTTACAGCTGTGGATCAAGTGGAGACAACTCTGTCGGCACTGGAGGCTGACAAATTGTGTGGGTCACCGTTTACATAATCCATCATCAATACACAACCCAATGTTGAATGTGTTCAAACCATGTGATATCTGTTGAATTTACTTAGAAGAGAAAAAGAAAGATCTTTCTGTGTCCATGTTTTAACATGCAGAAGGAAAACGACCAGATATACTTAAAGCAAATAGTAGGATATTTCCCTACCGTTCTGAATCAACCAGGATGTAAGTGATAAAACGAAGTCTCACTGTGGCTCCAGCTATAACTGACGGAAACACCTGACACAGACATCTCTTTGGTTGGCAAATCCAATTAGATTTTGTCAAACAAAGGCCAAAAGGTCTGAATAAAGCTGTTGGTTATTCCATAATGGTATGAAATTGAAACCTTTGTGGTAGATTACTGTTTTTGACTACTAACACATAATTACACCTTGTATTGTATACAGACCACAGCTGCTGGTACTCCTACACACAGTGGCAGGTTTCCATCGTACTGGTGGAAATCCTGAGATACAGGCTTGTGCTGGTATTTGCTATGAGATGCATCATATCATGTTTAAAAAGATCCTGGACCCGGTTACTACCTGCTCCCTGTTGTAGAAGAATGATGGTGGTCTTTTTTTATACAAGTCACAGATCCTTTACACTGTTTCAGCATTTCTGAGCAGCAAACAAGAAATCATAGTATTTCAACAGTCACAAGTATTTCTGCAACAGTGTGACATCAGTCACAAGTATTTCTGCAACAGTGTGACATCAGTCACAAGTATTTCTTCAACAGTGATATCCATCACAAGTATTTCTTCAACAGTGTGACATCAGTCACAAGTATTTCTTCAACAGTGATATCCATCACAAGTATTTCTTCAACAGTGTGACATCAGTCACAAGTATTTCTTCAAGAGTATGACAGTTGTCACATTGTATTACTTAAATACTATGACAGCAGTTAATTGTTTCACTTCAATACCATATCTTCAATATCCCACATCCTACAGACCTGACTTGTCTCACATACTACGGGCTTGTCTCACATCCTACAGGCTTGTCTCACATCCTATAGACTTGCCCCACATCCTGCAGACTTGTCTCACATCTTACAGACCTGACTTGTCTCACATCCAACATACTTTTCTCACATCCTACATACCCGATTGTCTCACATCCTGCAGACTTGCCCCACATCCTACAGACCTGACTTGTCTCACATCCAACATACTTTTCTCACATCCTACATACCCGATTGTCTCACATCCTACAGACTTGCCTCACATCCTACAGGCTTGTCTCACATCCTACAAACTTGACTCACATCCTACATGCTTGTCCCACATCCTACAGACTTGTCTCACATCCTACAGACTTGTCACACATTATACAGACTTGTCTCACATCTTACAGACCTGACTTGTCTCACATCCAACATACTTTTCTCACATCCTACATACCCGATTGTCCCACATCCTGCAGACTTGTCTCACATCTTACAGACCTGACTTGTCTCACATCCAACATACTTTTCTCACATCCTACATACCCGATTGTCTCACATCCTACAGACTTGCCTCACATCCTACAGGCTTGTCTCACATCCTACAAACTTGACTCACATCCTACATGCTTGTCCCACATCCTACAGACTTGTCTCACATCCTACAGACTTGTCACACATTATACAGACTTGTCTCACATCATACGGACTTGCCCCACATCCTACAGACCTGTCTCATATCCTACATACTTTTCTCACATCCTACATACCTGACTTGTCTCATATCCTACAGACTTGTCTCACATCCTACAGACTTGACTCACATCCTACAGGCTTGTCCCACATCCTACAGACTTGTCTCACATCCTACAGACTTCACTCACATCCTACAGGCTTGTCCCACATCCTACTGACTTGTCCCACATCCTACAGACTTGTACCACGTCCTACAGACTTGTTTCACATCCTACAGACTTGACTCACATCCTACAGGCTTGTCCCACATCCTACAGACTTGTCTCACATCCTACAGACTTGTTTCACATCCTACAGGCTTGTCTCACATCCTACAGACTTGTCTCACATCCTACAGACTTGTCTCATTGTCTCTCATCCTACAGACTTGTCTCACATCCTACAGGCTTGTCCCACATCCTACAGGCTTGACTCACATCCTACAGGCTTGTCCCACATCCTACAGACTTGTTTCACATCCTACAGACTTGTTTCACATCCTATAGGCTTGGCTCACATCCTACAGGCTTGTCCCACATCCTACAGACTTGTCTCACATCCTACAGGCTTGTCTCACATCCTACAGGCTTGTCTCACATCCTACAGGCTTGTCCCACATCCTACAGACTTGTCTCACATCCTACAGAAGTGACTCACATCCTACAGGCTTGTCCCGCATCCTACAGACTTGTCTCACATCCTACAGTCTTGTCCCACATCCTACAGACTTGACTCACATCCTACAGGCTTGTCCCACATCCTACAGACTTATTGTCCCACATCCTACAGACTTGTTTCACATCCTACAGACCTGTCTCATATCCTACATACTTTTCTCACATCCTACAGACCTGACTTGTCTCACATCCTACAGACTTGTCTCAGATCCTACAGACTTGTTTCACATCCTACAGACTTGTCTCATATCCTACATACCTTTCTCACATCCTACATACCTGACTTCTCTCACATCCTACAGACTTGTCTCATATCCCACATACTTTTCTCACATCCTACAGACCTGACTTGTCTCACATCCTACAGACTTGCCTCACATCCAACAGACTTACCCCACATCCTACATACCTAACTTGCCAAACATCTTACACAGACCTGACTTGCCTCACATCCTACAGACTTACCCCACATCCTACAGACCTAAATGCCAAACATCTTACACAGACCTGACTTGCCTCACATCCTACAGACTTACTCCACATCCTACAGACCTAACTTGCCAAACATCTTACACAGACCTGACTTGCCTCACATCCTACAGACTTACTCCACATCCTACAGACCTAACTTGCCAAACATCTTACACAGACCTGATATGCCTCACATCCTACAGACTTACTCCACATCCTACAGACCTAACTTGCCAAACATCTTACACAGACCTGACTTGCCTCACATCCTACAGACTTACCCCACATCCTACAGACCTAACTTGCCAAACATCTTACACAGACCTGACTTGCCTCACATCCTACAGACTTGCCTCACATCCTACAGACCTGACTTGTCCAACATCCTTCAGACTTGTCTCACATCCTACAGACTTGTCTCACATCCTACATACTTGTCTCACATCCTACAGACCTGACTTGTCTCACATCCTACAGACTTGTCCCACATCCTACAGACGTGTCCCACATCCTACAGACTTGTCCCACATCCTACATACTTGCCTCACATCCTACAGACTTGCCTCACATCCTACATACTTGCCTCACATCCTACAGACTCACATCCGAGACGTTTGTACATCCTATAGACCTGACATTGCCTAGCGGAGGATCAAGTACCAGCGAGGTGCACTCAGGCACAGATGGCACATTAAGCTGAGGCAAACCGTCTCATGTCCTCAAGTTTCTCAAAAACATTTCCTTAAATTTCTCATTTGATTTTACGTCAGTGTGTTTTGTGAGGCAAGTAACCTGAAGAAATCCTTCACAAGTCTGCTCCTAACAACCTCATTGTGGTCCGGTGAGAGGCTGTAAGCACTCTGAGCCAGACAGCAGGGCATTATCCATACAGTCTCATTACAGGAACAGGTGATTCCACCGGGGAACACCACCCTGTGTTTACATCACCCTCAACTTCTTCCACAGGCAGCAGGTGCAGTGTAACGCTACACTCTCCCTCTCTCTCAATAACGACATGTACTGCAACATACGCTCTGTCTCTCAATGAGTACATGTACTGCAACATACGCTCTATGTCTCTCAATGAGTACACTCACTGCAACACAATAAGCTATCGCTGATTGAGTACAATTAACACATCACTGGCTAAACTAAGTGTTATAACAATTAATACATCACTGGCTAACCTTAGTGTTATAATTATTGTAACCATTAAAAAATCACTGATAAACCTTAGTATTATAACAATTAATACATCACTGGCTAAACTAAGTGTTATAACAATTAATACATCACTGGCTAACCTTAGTGTTATAATACCATTAATACATCACTGACTAACCTAAGTGTTATAACAATTAATACATCACTGGCTAACCCAAGTGTTATAACAATTAATACATCACTGACTAACCTAAGTGTTAAAACCATTAATGCATCACTGGCTAACCTAAGTGTTATAAAACCATTAATACATCACTGGCTAACCTTAGTGCTATAACACCATTAATACATCACTGGCCAACCTAAGTGTTAAAACCATTAATACATCACTGGCTAACCCAAGTGTTATACTACCATTAATACATCACTGGCTAACCTAAGTGTTATAACCATCGATACATCACTGGCTAACCCAAGTGTTATAACAATTAATACAGCAATGGCTAACCTAAGTGTTATAACCATTAATACATCACTGGCTAACCTAAGTGTTATAACCATTAATACATCACTGGCTAACCTAAGTGTTATAATACAATTGATACACCACTGGCTAACCTAAGTGTTATAACAATTAATACATCACTGGCTAACCTAAGTGTTAACACCATTAATACATCACTGGCTAACCTAAGTGTTATAATACAATTGATACACCACTGGCTAACCTAAGTGTTATAACAATTAATACATCACTGGCTAACCTAAGTGTTATAACCATTAATACATCACTGGCTAACCTAAGTGTTATAACCATTAATACATCACTTAAGTAACCTTGGCATTATAACACAATTACTATATGAACAGGTAACCTTGGCATTATAACACATTTATTCTATCAACAGGTAAACCAACACCTGGAGTTGAGGAACTGTGGAGTGAGTGGCCAATACAGCTGCCTCCTGTATTGTTACATACATACAGATTCTGGGGGGTTATATTACACTGTGCAAATGTGGTAACTGAAGAAATAACATCTCAGGTGAGGTGTCAAATGTCAAGGAACCAGTGTTTCCTCCTTTCCGTCTAGGTCCAGTGACCGTGTCTGTAATTAGAGTAAGTAATTCAAGCTTCAGTAAGCCAGGCAGCAGCGACACTGGTGAACACATTGTACACAGCTACAGGTGACAACAGTGTGTATTTACAGTAATGTGACATCCAGCATCACCTTCTGTCCCTGCCATTCCTTTATCCTCCCTAAGTGGCAACTCTATCTACACTTGTAACTCAAGTAGACTTATGTCAAAGAGCTTTCAATGTAATACTCCCGGTGCTTAGTGACTGGAACCAGGAACATTTTTAACCTTTTCTTTGTGAATTATTACCACGCCACCAAACCACATTCACTCACATCTCACCACCAGCACAGATTGGGGTATAACAAGCACAGAATGTAGGATCATAAAACTAACAGTATATTAGGAAATCCAAAAACGTCCTTGATACACTGACCCCAAAAAACACTGTATTAACACTGTTTGTAATAACATCATCTACATCCTGTGACACATGTATCACCTAGATCCTGTGACACATGCTTCACCTGCATCCTGTGACACATGCTTCACCTGCATCCTGTGACACATGCTTCACCTGGATCCTGTGACAAATGCTTCACCTGGATCCTGTGACACATGCTTCACCTGCATCCTGTGACACATGCTTCACCTGCATCCTGTGACACATGCTTCACCTGGATCATGTGACACATGCTTCACCTGGATCATGTGACACATGCTTCACCTGCATCCTGTGACACATGCTTCACCTGCATCCTGTGATACATGCTTCACCTGGATCATGTGACACATGATTTACCTGCATCCTGTGACACATGATTCACCTGCATCCTGTGACACATGCTTCACCTGGATCATGTAACACATGATTTACCTGGATCCTGTGACACATGCTTCACCTGGATCCTGTGACACATGCTTCACCTGGATCCTGTGACACATGCTTCACCTGGATCCTGTGACACATGCTTCACCTGTATCCTGTGACACATGCTTCACCTGGATCCTGTGACACATGCTTCACATGGATCATGCATGCTTCACCTGCATCCTGTGACACATGCTTCACCTGCATCCTGAGACACATGCTTCACCTGCATCCTGTGACACATGCTTCACCTGCATCCTGTGACACATGCTTCACATGGATCATGTGACACATGATTTACCTGCATCCTGTGACACATGCTTCACATGGATCATGTGACACATGATTTACCTGCATCCTGTGACACATGCTTCACATGGATCATGTGACACATGCTTCACCTGCATCCTGTGACACATGCTTCACCTGGATCCTGTGACACATGCTTCACCTGGATCCTGTGACACATGATTTACCTGCATCCTGTGATACATGCTTCACCTGCATCCTGTGACACATGCTTCACTTGGATCATGTGACACATGATTTACCTGCATCCTGTGATACATGCTTCACATGGATCATGTGACACATGCTTCACCTGGATCATGTGACACATGATTTACCTGCATCCTGTGACACATGCTTCACCTGCATCCTGTGACACATGCTTCACCTGGATCATGTGACACATGCTTCACCTGGATCCTGTGAGACATGATAGGCCAGTCCCACAGGTGAGTATTGGTACCTGTGCAGGCCTAAACCCACCAGCAGGTGTCTCTGTATAGGCCCGTCCCTCTCACATGACCAGCTTAGCTTGTGCCTTTTTCCATGTCAACATTTAATTTAATCCCAAAGTAAAATGATACAATGGTGACTGAGTTTGTCTATTCTGTTATTGAACCCCTCAGTTCAGGGCGTACTAGGAGCAGTTCCCTTCCACCTGAAAGGAGCACCAGTCAACCCTACTGCACATGCAACACAGAGACTTCAATACAACTCTCTGTCTCTATTGAGTAGAACAGCCTTGTGGATAGAGGGTGTTAACCCTATGTGCAGGGACATGCCCGGTAGGACTATACAACTCAACAGGTAAAAACATGCAGGTAAATTCATAAAGATGTCAATCACACATATAGGTGTATGAAAAACATAAGTGAAATGTCTTGACTGACCTACTTGTAGAGATATTACAATTATAGTGATACAATTATATATCACCAGAGCTACAGGAGCTCACCTTCATGATTAAATAATCCTTTATGGAATGGTGAAGATATATTAAAAATATATCTTATTAAAAAAAACACTATCTAATACCAGGGCATTGTTTGCTGCACCTGTACAGGGATGTTCAGCCGGAGCCTCTTGTCATGCTATATTTGGGAAGCTAAAACAGACAAGCTGAGTGGCTCAGCTGTGAAAATATTAATGATAATGTTTGTTTTTTGTCTCTTGCCATGTTCTCAAATGCAGTATAGCCCTAGTGTATTTTCTGTTTGCTTCAGTAAAGTTATGTATGACATAAACAAGAGACATCAACAGATGACATGTCCCCCAAGTCTGCTGCAATTTGGCTGTTTACATGTCACAGTCTTATTGCTGGAATAGAGTTTACATGTCACAGTCTTATTGCTGGAACAGAGTTTACATGTCACAGTCTTATTGCTGGAACAGAGTTTACATGTCACAGTCTTATTGCTGGAACAGAGTTTACATGTCACAGAGTTATTGCTGGAACAGAGTTTACATGTCACTCTTATTGCTGGAACAGAGTTTACATGTCACAGTCTTATTGCTGGAACAGAGTTTACATGTCACAGTCTTATTGCTGGAACAGAGTTTACATGTCACAGTCTTATTGCTGGAACAGAGTTTACATGTCACAGTCTTATTGCTGGAACAGTTTATTGCTGGAACAGAGTTTACATGTCACAGTCTTATTGCTGGAACAGAGTTTACATGTCACAGTCTTATTGCTGGAACAGAGTTTACATGTCACAGTCTTATTGCTGGAACAGAGTTTACATGTCACAGTCTTATTGCTGGAACAGAGTTTACATGTCACAGTCTTATTGCTGGAACAGAGTTTACATGTCACAGTCTTATTGCTGGAACAGAGTTTACATGTCACAGTCTTATTGCTGGAACAGAGTTTACATGTCACAGTCTTATTGCTGGAACAGAGTTTACATGTCACAGTCTTATTGCTGGAACAGAGTTTACATGTCACAGTCTTATTGCTGGAACAGAGTTTACATGTCTACATGTCACAGTCTTATTGCTGGAACAGAGTTTACATGTCACAGAATTGCTGGAACAGAGTTTACATGTCACAGTCTTATTGCTGGAACAGAGTTTACATGTCACAGTCTTATTGCTGGAACAGAGTTTACATGTCACAGTCTTAGTTTAGCTTACATGTCACAGAGTTATTGCTGGAACAGAGTTTACATGTCAGTCTATTGCTGGAACAGAGTTTATGTCACAGTCTTATTGCTGAACAGAGTTTACATGTCACAGTCTTATTGCTGGAACAGAGTTTACATGTCACAGTCTTATTGCTGGAACAGAGTTTACATGTCACAGTTTACATTATTGCTGGAACAGAGTTTACATGTCACAGTCTTATTGCTGGAACAGAGTTTACATGTCACAGTCTTATTGCTGGAACAGAGTTTACATGTCACAGTCTTATTGCTGGAACAGAGTTTACATGTCACGGTCTTATTGCTGGAACAGAGTTTACATGTCACGGTCTTATTGCTGGAACAGAGTTTACATGTCACAGTCTTATTGCTGGAACAGAGTTTACATGTCACACAGTTATTGCTGGAACAGAGTTTACATGTCACAGAGTTATTGCTGGAACAGAGTTTACCAACAAACAACAAACATCCTACATCTAGTATTTATTGCAGACAGGTTGAAATTGAAAACTTAGGGATCACCAGAAACTTCCCTTTTGAAATGGAAACTTTAACTTAAATAACCAACTTTGTTTGTGTGTCCTGCCACCTGGGCAACCATGTGTAACTGTGGAGGTTATCGAGCTGACACCGTCACAGTCCCATATCGCCATAGTCTGGTTGGTAAGGAGCTGGGGCACGACCTACAACACTATCAGTACTTCGTGGAAATAGTTGGAATAACTGACTAACCGTGTTTATATGGACTCCAATTGCCCTTTGCAACAATATTGGTCCTTTTGATGTTTCAGTGAACATTACTGAAACTATGAAATAGAACATTTAAAGTGATAAGCAGTCTTTATCACTGTCATCAGTGAACATGTCATAAATGTTCCAGTGTTGACGGGGCGGTGGGGTAGCCTAGTGGTTAAAGTGTTGGCTTGTCACGCTGAAGACCGGGTTAGATTCTCCACATGGGTACAATGTGTGAAGCCCATTTCTGGTGTCCCCGCCATGATATTGCTGGAATATTGCTAAAAGCAGCATAAAGCCAAACTCACTCACTCACTCCCTCTAGTGCTGACCATGTGACACAATGTGAAGGAAATTGATAACAACGAAATAAGATTTAATTCTGAAAAAACATTCTCAAAGCCAATCACTCCCACTTGTCCCAACTATCCTGCTGTAAGCACCAGATGTTTCCTCATTACACTTGAATCATACACTCTACAATAAGAAACAAGTAAAAGACACAATGGAAATTGTATTTCTTGTATTTGAGAATAAGCAAGAAAATCATCCAATCAATCTGTATCCTTTATCTGTATCCCTAAGCTGTATCCTTTATCTGTTCCCTAAGCCCTACAGCTAGTATCTACACCACACTAGTATCTACACCAAGCTAGTATCCACACCACCCTAGTATCTACACCAAGCTAGTATCTACACCAAGCTTGAGTATCTACACCAAGCTAGTATCTACACCAAGCTAGTATCTACACCAAGCTAGTATCTACACCAAGCTAGTATCTACACCAAGCGAGTATCTACACCAAGCCAGTATCTACACCAAGCTATCTACACCACGCTAGTATCTACACCAAGCTAGTATCTACACCAAGCTAGTATCTACACCAAGCTAGTATCTACACCAAGCTAGTATCTACACCAAGCCAGTATCTACACCAAGCCAGTATCTACACCAAGCCAGTATCTACACCAAGCTAGTATCTACACCAAGCTAGTATCTACACCAAGCTAGTATCTACACCAAGCTAGTATCTACACCAAGCCAGTATCTACACCAAGCCGGTATCTACACCAAGCAGCCGGTATCTACACCAAGCCGGTATCTACACCAAGCTAGTATCTACACCAAGCTAGTATCTACACCAAGCCTGGCTGACCTTCACAGTTATGGACTTATGGACAGAGTAATGGACATGCACATAATGAGTCCATTGGACCAAACAGACTTTTACTGACTTGCTCTAGTTACTCACTGGCTGTATAGTAACTGAAGTCAGATACAGTGCCTGAATTGCAACAAAGGACATATATTTCTGAATGAGTTTCAACAGCTGTTCAAAATCTGAATATGACTTTTTGCCGCCCAACTGTGTTAAAACTGACCTGTAATTACAACGCTGTAACCAACATCATGGCTATTGCCACTAACACTCCCAGCCAGGTCAAGATGTAGGACACTTGCACAATACTCATTCTGAAGTGAATCAGCAGGTCTGGCTGGGTTGGTGTTTATCTACCAGCGACAGGCTTAGGTGTTGTATAGGGCCTCACCACACTCACCCAGGTATCTAGACCAGGCCTCACTACAGCTACAACTCAATACCAGGTATCTAGACCAGGCCTCACTACAGATACAGCTCAATACCAGGTATCTAGACCAGGCCTTCACTACAGATACAACTCAATACCAGGTATCTAGACCAGGCCTTCACTACAGATACAACTCAATACCAGGTATCTAGACCAGGCCTTCACTATACAACTCAATACCAGGTATCTAGACCAGGCCTTCACTACAGATACAACTCAATACCAGGTATCTAGACCAGGCCTTAACAATAAAACAATACCAGGACTCTAGACCAGGCCTGACTACAGATACAACTCAATAAGGCTCAAAATTAAAAATATAAGGCATATATTATGCAAAACTAAACCTGGAAAAGTAAGTGTAGGGTTTACGTCCAGTTAAAACAAAACTTCAGTTTGAAGTTTATGACCTGAATCTATCCCAGTCCCAACACCCACTTGTGTTGGGTGAAACAAAACATGAATAGTCCACAGTTAGAATCCCCACATCAAGCACAGGTTACAATAAATACTGACACACCTATTAGAGACAGTACAGACCACGGCTAGTCCACAAACACCTCCAGATCTCCCTCTGGATCATCATCCTTCATCTGTCCCTCAAGACATACACACAAACACCTCAAGATCTCCCTCGGGATCATCATCCTTCATCTGTCCCTCAAGACATAAACACAAACACCTCAAGATCTCCCTCTGGATCATCATCTTTCATCTGTCCCTCAAGACATACACACAAACACCTCAAGATCTCCTCTGGATCATCATCCTTCATCTGTCCCTCAAGACATGTACACAAACACCTCAAGATCTCCCTCTGGATCATCATCCTTCATCCGTCCCTCAAGACATACACACAAACACCCTCAAGATCTCCTCTGGATCTGGATCATCATCATCAGTCCCTCAAGACATACACACAAACACCTCAAGATCTCCCTCTGGATCATCATCCTTCATCCGTCCCTCAAGACATACACACAAACACCTCAAGATCTCCCTCTGGATCATCATCCTTCATCTGTCCTCAAGACATACACACAAACACCTCAAGATCTCCCTCTGGATCATCATCCTTCATCAAGTCCATCAAGACACACAAAACACCTCAAGATCTCCCTCTGGATCATCATCCTTCATCTGTTCCTCAAGACATACACACAAACACCTCAAGATCTCCCTCTGGATCATCATCCTTCATCTGTCCCTCAAGACATACACACAAACACCTCAAGATCTCCCTCTGGATCATCATCTGTCCCTCAAGACATACACACAAACACCTCAAGATCTCCCTCTGGATCATCATCTGTCCCTCAAGACATACACACAAACACCTCAAGATCTCCCTCTGGATCATCATCCTTCATCTGTCCCTCAAGACATACACACAAACACCTCAAGATCTCCCTCTGGATCATCATCCTTCATCTGTCCCTCAAGACATACACACAAACACCTCAAGATCTCCCTCTGGATCATCATCCTTCATCTGTCCCTCAAGACATACACACAAACACCTGCATAGTTTCAGTATTAATGTAATTAGAAATCATTGAAAAATAAATTGGGAACATGACCATGTGTCACCAATATCATCAATATCAAATATATCAACATAATCTGAAAAAGGTTTTATAACAAAGTGTTGATATGATTGATATCAAACGCCCACTGATGAGATTCTAATTTTATCATCCAAAGTCACTGTTCCCACTTTGTTAGTGTTAGTGAGAGTTAGTGAAGTGAAGTGTTAGTGAGAGTTACTGAAGTGTAGTGTGACAGTTAGTGCCGTGTAGTGCTAGTCAGAGTTAGTGAAGTGTAGTGTTAGTGAGAGTTAGTGAAGTGTAGTGAAAGTGAGAGTTAGTGCCGTGTAGTGTTAGTGAGAGTTAGTGCTGTGTAGTGTTAGTTAGAGTTAGTGAAGTGTAGTGTTAGTGAGAGTTAGTGAAGTGTAGTGTAAGTGAGAGTTAGTAAAGTATAGTGTTAGTGAGAGTTAGTGAAATGTAGGGTAAGTGAGAGTTAGTGCATTGTAGTGTTAGTGAGAGTTAGTTGAGTGTAGTGTTAGTTAGAGTTAGTGCCGTGTAGTGTTAGCAAGAGTTAGTGAAGTGTAGTGTTAGTTACAGTTAGTGCCGTGTAGTGTTAGTTACAGTTAGTGCCGTGTAGTTAGTTACAGTTAGTGCCATGTAGTGTTAGTTACAGTTAGTGCCGTGTAGTGTTAGTTACAGTTAGTGCCGTGTAGTGTTAGTTACAGTTAGTGCCATGTAGTGTTAGTTACAGTTAGTGCCGTGTAGTGTTAGTTACAGTTAGTGCCAGTGTAGTGTTAGTTACAGTTAGTGCCGTGTAGTGTTAGTTACAGTTAGTGCCGTGTAGTGTGTTAGTTACAGTTAGTGCCGCGGTAGTGTTAGTTACAGTTAGTGCCGTGTAGTGTTAGTTACAGTTAGTGCCATGTAGTGTTAGTTACAGTTAGTGCCGTGTAGTGTTAGTTACAGTTAGTGCCGTGTAGTGTTAGTTACAGTTAGTGCCGTGTAGTGTTAGTGAGAGTTAGTGTCATGTGGTGTTAGAGTAAGTAAAGCGTTAGTTAGAATAAGTGAAGTGTTAGAGTTATTATAGTGTTAATTACACAATGCAGAGACCATTTCTCAGTTTAACACACTTACAAGTAAAACAGTGAGTGAGTATGGTTTTAGGCCACTTTTAGCAATGTTCCAGCAATATCACGGCAGGGGACACCAGAAATGGGCTTCACACATTGTACCCATGTGGGGAATTGAACCCGGGACTTTGGCATGACGAGCGAACGCTTTAACCACTAGGCTACCCCACCGCCCCAACAAGTAAAACAGCCTTCAACCTTGACTGAAAATGGGCTCAAGATCGTGATCGTCTCTTTAATGCCACACATGATCTAGGTTCTCATGAACCCAACTGATCCAGATCAAACATGAATATGCCTAAACTGAAGTACATGGACAGAAAATTGTTTGAACAGTTGATAAAAAACCTGGCAGGATAGTAAAGCCAGTTAGTCCTGGTCCAGGTTATCTGGGCAGGCACTTCAGTTCAAGGCTAAAATGTATTTATAGTATCTTCACTCACTTCAAGCTCAACTACAATTCCTACTTCATAGATTCAAGTGACAGAGTGAGCTGTGATGTATCCGACACTTTAACCAGGGTCGAGTCTGTGGTGACTACATCAAGCAGGGAAATGCATGTATCACTCCCAAAACATCTTGGGAGCCTCACTTACACTGACAAATCAACCAGTACCGAGAATTCCCATTATCAAGCCCTGGGCTTGAAAATCACTGTTCTAGTGTTGAAATATTTTAAACATATTTAAGCCCAGGGCTTAAATTCGAAAATGCACAAGATTTTGATGAAAAGGAAAAGAATCAGCATTTTTTAAAATTCTTTAATCAGGAAACTGGTCTATAAATTCAAAATTTAAAGTTATGAAAATGTTTACTCGAGTGAGTATATGTGAACGTAAATGATAAAGTTGACAGTCTTTAATGCAAAACACGAACTTGAAACTATTATGAGAGGACTGGCTGACATCTAAGACAATGACTAGTCTCTACAGAGACTATATCAAGCCACACACTGTTTTCGGAGTTCAAAGCTGTGAAAATGTTCCCTCGGGTGAGTATTTCAACTGTGAACGGAATGATGAAGTTATAACAGTCCATTTAATGCAAAACATGAACTTCAAACTAATAGTTTGAGTTGAGTTGATTTGGACTTCACGTAACATCTGCATTATTCCAGCCATATAGTGACGAGATCAAGTCTGAATTCATGAACATTTTAACTTCAAACTAACATGACAGGAATGACTGACTGATATCTATGGCAGTGACACTATTCAGAGTCAAAGTCTCCGCGTTTGGAAAGGGACGTCACTCTATACACCCAAGAATTAAATCCAAATTTGGGCTTAAATAAGGAAAAAAATCCCGCATTTCAGCCCATGGGCTAAATTTTGTGTGGGCCTAAATATGTGAATTCCCCCTACTATAACCTTGTAACTCCCTTCCATAAACACTGTGACACACACCTCTGTGTGGAGCCTTACTAACACTGACAAATCAACCAGTACTATAACCTTGTAACTCCCTTCCATAAACACTGTGACACAAACCTGTGTGTGGAGCCTTACTAACACTGACAAATCAACCAGTACTATATTACCTTGTAACTCCCTTCCATAAACACTGTGACACAAACCTCTGTGTGGAGCCTTACTAACACTGACAAATCAACCAGTACTATAACCTTGTAACTCCCTTCCATAAACACTGTGACACAAACCTCTGTGTGGAGCCTTACTAACACTGACAAATCAACCAGTACTATAACCTTGTAACTCCCTTCCATAAACACTGTGACACAAACCTGTGTGTGGAGCCTTACTAACACTGACAAATCAACCAGTACTATAACCTTGTAACTCCCTTCCATAAACACTGCGACACAAACCTCTGTGTGGAGCCTTACTAACACTGACAAATCAACCAGTACTATATTACCTTGTAACTCCCTTCCATAAACACTGTGACACAAACCTCTGTGTGGAGCCTTACTAACACTGACAAATCAACCAGTACTATAACCTTGTAACTCCCTTCCATAAACACTGTGACACAAACCTCTGTGTGGAGCCTTACTAACACTGACAAATCAACCAGTACTATAACCTTGTAACTCCCTTCCATAAACACTGTGACACACACCTCTTTGTGGAGCCTTACTAACACTGACAAATCAACCAGTACTATTACCTTGTAACTCCCTTCCATAAACACTGTGACACAAACCTGTGTGTGGAGCCTTACTAACACTGACAAATCAACCAGTACTATAACCTTGTAACTCCCTTCCATAAACACTGTGACACAAACCTCTGTG
Organism: Haliotis rubra; assembly: GCF_003918875.1. NCBI lineage: Eukaryota > Metazoa > Mollusca > Gastropoda > Lepetellida > Haliotidae > Haliotis > Haliotis rubra. The sequence continues at coordinate 931,495 of NW_025766769.1, read as the reverse complement.
TGGAGCCTTACTAACACTGACAAATCAACCAGTACTATAACCTTGTAACTCCCTTCCATAAACACTGTGACACAAACCTGTGTGTGGAGCCTTACTAACACTGACAAATCAACCAGTCCTATAACCTTGTAACTCCCTTCCATAAACACTGTGACACAAACCTGTGTGTGGAGTCTTACAAACACTGACAAATCAACCAGTACTATAACCTTGTAACTCCCTTCCATAAACACTGTGACACACACCTCTGTGTGGAGCCTTACTAACACTGACAAATCAACCAGTACTTTTACCTTGTAACTCCCTTCCATAAACACTGTGACACACACCTCTGTGTGGAGCCTTACTAACACTGACAAATCAACCAGTACTATAACCTTGTAACTCCCTTCCATAAACACTGTGACACACACCTCTGTGTGGAGCCTCACATCAACAACTACCTATTATCGTGTAATTCCCCATCATAAACTCCATGACATCAGTTTCTAGGTACACAAGCCATTTTGCACAGTCATGTGGCTTTACTTGGTCACGAAAAAAACACAACCTAGTTTAGATATCTCCAGTGGTGAGCAAGCCCTGCCGAAAGCAAACAACCAGGGCTTTCTGACAGACTATTTGACTATACTAACGGCATGCTTTGTACAATGTATAGCCTGTGTGCTGTAACTTGACAACTTTTTATTCGTTCAGGTCTTACATCAACAACTAACTAGTACAAGGTCATCATGTGTTCAAACATTCACAGCAATTTCACAATATGATGAAGACTGACTCGATTTGTTTTGCAGGCTTTACATCTTTTATGTTTATTCTCTATCATATTTATACTTTAATTCTAAATGCCTATAAAAAAAGGCTTACACACTCCACCCAGCACCATCTCCCAGTATCTGCTCAGTGACTCTCGGAATCCACGACATTCACACACTATCATCAAACTGAAGTAGTGGTCACAGGGGTGTTGAACCAAACTCAGATTCTGTGGTAAATCTTGATGTAACATGAAAAAACACTGAAAGAGTGAACATACAAAGCTACACCCTCATAATCTACTTTGCACTTTGTAATATGTTAATCCCCAGCAAGCTTATTATATCACACACAGGGCCAAAAACACCTTAATTAGTTTATGTTATAATCACCTCCCAAAAACAGCCCCTGACTACCTCCAACCCTAACATACAGTATTTCCCTTAATCCAGAATACTTCTAATCCACAGCCCCTGACTACCTCCAACCCTAACATACAGTATTTCCCTTAATCCAGAATACTTCTAATCCACAGCCCCTGACTACCTCCAACCCTAACATACAGTATTTCCCTTAATCCAGAATACTTCTAATCCACAGCCCCTGACTACCTCCAACCCTAACATACAGTATTTCCCTTAATCCAGAATACTTCTAATCCACAGCCCCTGACTACCTCCAACCCTAACATACAGTATTTCCCTTAATCCAGAATACTTCTAATCCGCAGCCCCTGACTACCTCCAACCCTAACATACAGTATTTCCCTTAATCCAGAATACTTCTAATCCGCAGCCCACAACCTCCAACCTTAACATACAGTATTTCCCTTAATCCAGAATACTTCTAATCCACAGCCCCTGACTACCTCCAACCCTAACATACAGTATTTCCCTTAATCCAGAATACTTCTAATCCACAGCCCCTGACTACCTCCAACCCTAACATACAGTATTTTCCTTAATCCAAAATACTTCTCATCCACAGCCCACAACCTCAAACCCTAACATACAGTATTTCCCTTAATCCAGAATACTTCTAATCCGCAGCCCCTGACTACCTCCAACCCTAACATACAGTATTTCCCTTAATCCAGAATACTTCTAATCCACAGCCCCTGACTACCTCCAACCCTAACATACAGTATTTCCCTTAATCCAGAATACTTCTAATCCACAGCCCCTGACTACCTCCAACCCTAACATACAGTATTTCCCTTAATCCAGAATACTTCTAATCCACAGCCCCTGACTACCTCCAACCCTAACATACAGTATTTCCCTTAATCCAGAATACTTCTAATCCACAGCCCCTGACTACCTCCAAACCCTAACATACAGTATTTCCTTTAATCCAAAATACTTCTAATCCAAGAGCCCACAACCTCCAACCCTAACATACAGTATTTCCCTTAATCCAGAATACTTCTAATCCAAGCCCCTGACTACCTCCAACCCTAACATACAGTATTTCCTTAATCCAGAATACTTAATCCAAGAGCCCACAACCTCCAACCTTAACATACAGTATTTCCCTTAATCCAGAATACTTCTAATCCACAGCCCCTGACTACCTCCAACCCTAACATACAGTATTTCCCTTTAATCCAGAATACTTCTAATCCACAGCCCCTGACTACCTCCAACCCTAACATACAGTATTTCCTTTAATCCAAAATACTTCTAATCCAAGCAGCCCACAACCTCCAACCCTAACATACAGTATTTCCTTTTAATCCAGAATACTTCTAATCTGCAGCCCCTGACTACCTCCAACCCTAACATACAGTAGTTCCCTTTAATCCAGAATACTTCTAATCCACAGCCCCTGACTACCTCCAACCCTAACATACAGTATTTCCTTTAATCCAGAATACTTCTAATCCAAGAGCCACAACCTCCAACCCTAACATACAGTATTTCCTTTTAATCCAGAATACTTCTAATCCACAGCCCCTGACTACCTCCAACCCTAACATACAGTATTTCCTTAATCCAAAATACTTCTAATCCAAGTAGCCCACAACCTCCAACCCTAACATACAGTATTTCCCTTAATCCAGAATACTTCTAATCCGCAGCCCCTGACTACCTCCAACCCTAACATACAGTATTTCCCTTAATCCAGAATACTTCTAATCCACAGCCCCTGACTACCTCCAACCCTAACATACAGTATTTCCCTTAATCCAAAATACTTCTAATCCACAGCCCCTGACTACCTCGAACCCTAACATACAGTATTTCCCTTAATCCAGAATACTTCTAATCCACAGCCCCTGACTACCTCCAACCCTAACATACAGTATTTCCCTTAATCCAAAATACTTCTAATCCACAGCCCCTGACTACCTCCAACCCTAACATACAGTATTTCCCTTAATCCAGAATACATCTAATCCACAGCCCCTGACTACCTCCAACCCTAACATACAGTATTTCCCTTAATCCAGAATACTTCTAATCCACAGCCCCTGACTACCTCCAACCCTAACATACAGTATTTCCCTTAATCCAAAATACTTCTAATCCGCAGCCCACAACCTCCAACCCTAACATACAGTATTTCTCTTAATCCAGAATACTTCTAATCCGCAGCCCACAACCTCCAACCCTAACATACAGTATTTCCTTAATCCAGAATACTTCTAATCCGCAGCCCACTACCTCCAACCCTAACATACAGTATTTCCTTTAATCCAGAATACTTCTAATCCAAGAGCCCCTGACTACCTCCAACCCTAACATACAGTATTTCCCTTAATCCAGAATACTTCTAATCCGCAGCCCCCTGACTACCTCCAACCCTAACATACAGTATTTCCTTAATCCAGAATACTTCTAATCCCAAGTAGCCCCTGACTACCTCCAACCCTAACATACAGTATTTCCCTTAATCCAGAATACTTCTAATCCACAGCCCCTGACTACCTCCAACCCTAACATACAGTATTTCCCTTAATCCAGAATACTTCTAATCCAGCCCCTGACTACCTCCAACCCTAACATACAGTATTTCCCTTAATCCAGAATACTTCTAATCCACAGCCCCTGACTACCTCCAACCCTAACATACAGTATTTCCCTTAATCCAGAATACTTCTAATCCACAGCCCTGACTACCTCTCCAACCCTAACATACAGTATTTCCCTTTAATCCAGAATACTTCTAATCCACAGCCCCTGACTACCTCCAACCCTAACATACAGTATTTCCTTTTAATCCAGAATACTTCTAATCCACAGCCCCTGACTACCTCCAACCCTAACATACAGTATTTCCCTTAATCCAAAATACTTCTAATCCGCAGCCCACAACCTCCAACCCTAACATACAGTATTTCCCTTAATCCAGAATACTTCTAATCCGCAGCCCCTGACTACCTCCAACCCTAACATACAGTATTTCCCTTAATCCAGAATACTTCTAATCCGCAGCCCACAACCTCCAACCTTAACATACAGTATTTCCCTTAATCCAGAATACTTCTAATCCACAGCCCTGACTACCTCCAACCCTAACATACAGTATTTCCCTTAATCCAGAATACTTCTAATCCACAGCCCCTGACTACCTCCAACCCTAACATACAGTATTTCCCTTAATCCAAAATACTTCTAATCCGCAGCCCACAACCTCCAACCCTAACATACAGTATTTCCCTTAATCCAGAATACTTCTAATCCGCAGCCCCTGACTACCTCCAACCCTAACATACAGTAGTTCCCTTAATCCAGAATACTTCTAATCCACAGCCCTGACTACCTCCAACCCTAACATACAGTATTTCCCTTAATCCAGAATACTTCTAATCCGCAGCCCACAACCTCCAACCCTAACATACAGTATTTCCCTTAATCCAGAATACTTCTAATCCACAGCCCCTGACTACCTCCAACCCTAACATACAGTATTTCCCTTTAATCCAAAATACTTCTAATCCATGCCCACAACCTCCAACCCTAACATACAGTATTTCCTTAATCCAGAATACTTCTAATCCATGAGCCCTGACTACCTCCAACCCTAACATACAGTATTTCCTTTAATCCAGAATACTTCTAATCCACAGCCCTGACTACCTCCAACCCTAACATACAGTATTTCCTTAATCCAAAATACTTCTAATCCACAGCCCCTGACTACCTCGAACCCTAACATACAGTATTTCCCTTAATCCAGAATACTTCTAATCCACAGCCCCTGACTACCTCCAACCCTAACATACAGTATTTCCCTTAATCCAAAATACTTCTAATCCACAGCCCCTGACTACCTCCAACCCTAACATACAGTATTTCCCTTAATCCAGAATACATCTAATCCACAGCCCCTGACTACCTCCAACCCTAACATACAGTATTTCCCTTTAATCCAGAATACTTCTAATCCACAGCCCCTGACTACCTCCAACCCTAACATACAGTATTTCCCTTAATCCAAAATACTTCTAATCCGCAGCCCACAACCTCCAACCCTAACATACAGTATTTCCCTTAATCCAGAATACTTCTAATCCGCAGCCCACAACCTCCAACCCTAACATACAGTATTTCCCTTAATCCAGAATACTTCTAATCCGCAGCCCACTACCTCCAACCCTAACATACAGTATTTCCCTTAATCCAGAATACTTCTAATCCAAGAGCCCCTGACTACCTCCAACCCTAACATACAGTATTTCCCTTAATCCAGAATACTTCTAATCCAGAGCCCTGACTACCTCCAACCCTAACATACAGTATTTCCTTTAATCCAGAATACTTCTAACCAAGTAGCCCTGACTACCTCCAACCCTAACATACAGTATTTCCTTAATCCAGAATACTTCTAATCCACAGCCCCTGACTACCTCCAACCCTAACATACAGTACTTCCCTTAATCCAGAATACTTCTAATCCACAGCCCCTGACTACCTCCAACCCTAACATACAGTATTTCCCTTAATCCAGAATACTTCTAATCCACAGCCCCTGACTACCTCCAACCCTAACATACAGTATTTCCCTTAATCCAGAATACTTCTAATCCACAGCCCCTGACTACCTCCAACCCTAACATACAGTATTTCCCTTAATCCAGAATACTTCTAATCCACAGCCCCTGACTACCTCCAACCCTAACATACAGTAGTTCCCTTAATCCAAAATACTTCTAATCCGCAGCCCACAACCTCCAACCTTAACATACAGTATTTCCCTTAATCCAGAATACTTCTAATCCGCAGCCCACAACCTCCAACCCTAACATACAGTATGCACCTATAACTAAACCACTGATTGATGTCAGTATCTGTACCAGGCTGGAACACAGCCACATTTTCCTGCTTATGTCAATTGCATGATATATGATGGTTGGCTAAAGAGTCCTAAACTGCATTACAATGGATGTAATACACACCTCAAAGAGTCGCTCCTTCCTTGACTGCTCTTACTGCCATGAAGTATCTCCAGCAGCCATCCCTGCAGACAGAAGGGGATGTCGCTCCTTCCTTGACTGCTCTTACTGCCATGAAATATCTCCAGCAGACAGAAGGGGATGTCACTCCTTCCTTGACTGCTCTTACTGCCATGAAGTATCTCCAGCAGACAGAAGGAGATGACACTCCTTCCTTGGCTGTTCTTAGTGCCATGAAATATCTCCAGCAGACAGAAGGGGATGTCACTCCTTCCTTGACTGCTCTTACTGCCATGAAATATCTCCAGCAGACAGAAGGGGATGTCACTCCTTCCTTGACTGCTCTTACTGCCATGAAATATCTCCAGCAGACAGAAGGGGATGTCGCTCCTTTCTCGACTGCTCTTACTGCCATGAAGTATCTCCAGCAGACAGAAGGAGATGACACTCCTTCCTTGACTGCTCTTACTGCCATGAAGTATCTCCAGCAGCCATCCCTGCAGACAGAAGGGGATGACACTCCATCCTTGACTGCTCTTACTGCCATGAAGTATCTCCAGCAGACAGAAGGAGATGACACTCCTTCCTTGGCTGTTCTTAGTGCCATGAAGTATCTCCAGCAGCCATCCCTGCAGACAGAAGGGGATGTCCCTCCTTCCTTGACTGCTCTTACTGCCATGAAGTATCTCCAGCAGCCATCCCTGCAGACAGAAGGGGATGACACTCCTTCCTTGACTGCTCTTACTGCCATGAAGTATCTCCAGCAGCCATCCCTGCAGACAGAAGGGGATGTCGCTCCTTCCTTGACTGCTCTTACTGCCATGAAATATCTCCAGCAGCCATCCCTGCAGACAGAAGGGGATGTCACTCCCTCCTTGACTGCTCTTACTGCCATGAAGTATCTCCAGCAGCCATCCCTGCAGACAGAAGGGGATGTCGCTCCTTCCTTGACTGCTCTTACTGCCATGAAATATCTCCAGCAGACAGAAGGGGATGTCACTCCTTCCTTGACTGCTCTTACTGCCATGAAGTATCTCCAGCAGCCATCCCTGCAGACAGAAGGGGATGTCGCTCCTTCCTTGACTGCTCTTACTGCCATGAAATATCTCCAGCAGCCATCCCTGCAGACAGAAGGGGATGTCACTCCTTCCTTGACTGCTCTTACTGCCATGAAGTATCTCCAGCAGCCATCCCTGCAGACAGAAGGGGATGTCGCTCCTTCCTTGACTGCTCTTACTGCCATGAAATATCTCCAGCAGACAGAAGGGGATGTCACTCCTTCCTTGACTGCTCTTACTGCCATGAAGTATCTCCAGCAGCCATCCCTGCAGACAGAAGGGGATGACACTCCTTCCTTGACTGCTCTTACTGCCATGAAATATCTCCAGCAGACAGAAGGGGATGTCACTCCTTCCTTGACTGCTCTTACTGCCATGAAGTATCTCCAGCAGCCATCCCTGCAGACAGAAGGGGATGTCACTCCTTCCTTGACTGCTCTTACTGCCATGAAGTATCTCCAGCAGCCATCCCTGCAGACAGAAGGGGATGTCAGCCCTTCCTTGACTGCTCTTACTGCCATGAAATATCTCCAGCAGACAGAAGGATGTCACTCCTTCCTTGACTGCTCTTACTGCCATGAAGTATCTCCAGCAGCCATCCCTGCAGACAGAAGGGGATGTCACTCCTTCCTTGACTGCTCTTACTGCCATGAAGTATCTCCAGCAGCCATCCCTGCAGACAGAAGGGGATGTCGCTCCTTCCTTGACTGCTCTTACTGCCATGAAATATCTCCAGCAGACAGAAGGGGATGTCACTCCTTCCTTGACTGCTCTTACTGCCATGAAGTATCTCCAGCAGCCATCCCTGCAGACAGAAGGGGATGACACTCCTTCCTTGACTGCTCTTACTGCCATGAAATATCTCCAGCAGACAGAAGGGGATGTCACTCCTTCCTTGACTGCTCTTACTGCCATGAAGTATCTCCAGCAGCCATCCCTGCAGACAGAAGGGGATGTCACTCCTTCCTTGACTGCTCTTACTGCCATGAAGTATCTCCAGCAGCCATCCCTGCAGACAGAAGGGGATGACACTCCATCCTTGACTGCTCTTACTGCCATGAAGTATCTCCAGCAGCCATCCCTGCAGACAGAAGGGATGTCGCCCTTCCTTGACTGCTCTTACTGCCATGAAATATCTCCAGCAGACAGAAGGGGATGTCCCTCCTTCCTTGACTGCTCTTACTGCCATGAAGTATCTCCAGCAGCCATCCCTGCAGACAGAAGGGGATGTCACTCCTTCCTTGACTGCTCTTACTGCCATGAAGTATCTCCAGCAGCCATCCCTGCAGACAGAAGGGGATGTCGCTCCTTCCTTGACTGCTCTTACTGCCATGAAATATCTCCAGCAGACAGAAGGGGATGTCACTCCTTCCTTGACTGCTCTTACTGCCATGAAGTATCTCCAGCAGCCATCCCTGCAGACAGAAGGGGATGTCCCTCCTTCCTTGACTGCTCTTACTGCCATGAAGTATCTCCAGCAGCCATCCCTGCAGACAGAAGGGGATGTCGCCTCCTTCCTTGACTGCTCTTACTGCCATGAAGTATCTCCAGCAGCCATCCCTGCAGACAGAAGGGGATGTCGCCTCCTTCCTTGACTGCTCTTACTGCCATGAAATATCTCCAGCAGACAGAAGGGGATGTCACTCCTTCCTTGACTGCTCTTACTGCCATGAAGTATCTCCAGCAGCCATCCCTGCAGACAGAAGGGGATGTCGCTCCTTCCTTGACTGCTCTTACTGCCATGAAATATCTCCAGCAGCCATCCCTGCAGACAGAAGGGGATGTCACTCCTTCCTTGACTGCTCTTACTGCCATGAAGTATCTCCAGCAGCCATCCCTGCAGACAGAAGGGGATGTCGCCTCCTTCCTTGACTGCTCTTACTGCCATGAAATATCTCCAGCAGACAGACAGAAGGATGTCACTCCTTCCTTGACTGCTCTTACTGCCATGAAGTATCTCCAGCAGCCATCCCTGCAGACAGAAGGGGATGTCCCTCCTTCCTTGACTGCTCTTACTGCCATGAAGTATCTCCAGCAGCCATCCCTGCAGACAGAAGGGGATGTCCCTCCTTCCTTGACTGCTCTTACTGCCATGAAGTATCTCCAGCAGCCATCCCTGCAGACAGAAGGGGATGTCACTCCTTCCTTGACTGCTCTTACTGCCATGAAGTATCTCCAGCAGCCATCCCTGCAGACAGAAGGGGATGACACTCCTTCCTTGACTGCTCTTACTGCCATGAAGTATCTCCAGCAGCCATCCCTGCAGACAGAAGGGGATGTCCCTCCTTCCTTGACTGCTCTTACTGCTATGAAATATCTCCAGCAGCCATCCCTGCAGACAGAAGGGGATGTCGCTCCTTCCTTGACTGCTCTTACTGCCATGAAATATCTCCAGCAGACAGAAGGGGATGTCGCTCCTTTCTCGACTGCTCTTACTGCCATGAAGTATCTCCAGCAGACAGAAGGGGATGACACTCCTTCCTTGACTGCTCTTACTGCCATGAAGTATCTCCAGCAGCCATCCCTGCAGACAGAAGGGGATGTCACTCCTTCCTTGACTGCTCTTACTGCCATGAAGTATCTCCAGCAGCCATCCCTGCAGACAGAAGGGGATGACACTCCTTCCTTGACTGCTCTTACTGCCATGAAGTATCTCCAGCAGCCAGAAGGGGATGTCGCTCCTTTCTCGACTGCTCTTACTGCCATGAAGTATCTCCAGCAGACAGAAGGGGATGTCCCTCCTTCCTTGACTGCTCTTACTGCCATGAAGTATCTCCAGCAGCCATCCCTGCAGACAGAAGGGGATGTCCCTCCTTCCTTGACTGCTCTTACTGCCATGAAGTATCTCCAGCAGCCATCCCTGCAGACAGAAGGGGATGACACTCCTTCCTTGACTGCTCTTACTGCCATGAAGTATCTCCAGCAGCCATCCCTGCAGACAGAAGGGGATGTCGCTCCTTCCTTGACTGCTCTTACTGCCATGAAGTATCTCCAGCAGCCATCCCTGTAGACAGAAGGGGATGACACTCCTTCCTTGACTGCTCTTACTGCCATGAAGTATCTCCAGCAGACAGAAGGGGATGTCGCTCCTTCCTTGACTGCTCTTACTGCCATGAAGTATCTCCAGCAGCCATCCCTGCAGACAGAAGGGGATGTCCCTCCTTCCTTGACTGCTCTTACTGCCATGAAGTATCTCCAGCAGCCATCCCTGCAGACAGAAGGGGATGACACTCCTTCCTTGACTGCTCTTACTGCCATGAAGTATCTCCAGCAGCCATCCCTGCAGACAGAAGGGGATGACACTCCTTCCTTGACTGCTCTTACTGCCATGAAGTATCTCCAGCAGCCATCCCTGCAGACAGAAGGGGATGTCGCTCCTTCCTTGACTGCTCTTACTGCCATGAAGTATCTCCAGCAGCCATCCCTGTAGACAGAAGGGGATGACACTCCTTCCTTGACTGCTCTTACTGCCATGAAGTATCTCCAGCAGCCATCCCTGCAGACAGAAGGGGATGACACTCCTTCCTTGACTGCTCTTACTGCCATGAAGTATCTCCAGCAGCCATCCCTGCAGACAGAAGGGGATGACACTCCATCCTTGACTGCTCTTACTGCCATGAAGTATCTCCAGCAGCCATCCCTGCAGACAGAAGGGGATGTCGCTCCTTCCTTGACTGCTCTTACTGCCATGAAATATCTCCAACAGCCATTCCTGCAGACAGAAGGGGATGTCGCTCCTTTCTCGACTGCTCTTACTGCCATGAAGTATCTCCAGCAGACAGAAGGAGATGACACTCCTTCCTTGGCTGTTCTTACCTCTATGAAATATCTGCAACAGCCATCCCTGTAGACAGAAGGGGATGACACTCCTTCCTTGGCTGTTGTTACTGTGGGCAGATGAGCACAGGAGGCAAAAATGAGACCTTCAACTTCCACCACTAAGGAAAACGGTGATGAAGTATATGATATGATTATGGGTCCTAGACGACTCACCACAAAGCCAACACACTATGCTTCTCTCAAGACAGAGTTGAGAACATTTTGAGGAATAAACTGGGCATGACAAAAGTTTAAGCACTCTGGGTTTGAAGACTTCTAACTCCTGATCAGAAATGCTGATCATCGTTCCTGTTGATGTAGTTGTGAATCAGAGCCAAGTGATTTGTGGAACAATTTTTAACCAGGACAAGCCTTGGGCTGACCACCAAGAGACTAAAGAGCAATCCAGCTGAAACATGTCTGTTCCATCAGAAAGGTTTCCTAAGATTTTTGGGAATCCTGCTGGAGGACTACCTCCCGCAGTTCAGACAATTAATAACCAAAGTTTTGCTGTGAACACCAAGGGTATGTTGGTCCACCAGGACAAGTGTGCACGGATCAGTTGCAACTACTGGCTGCAATGTATGACTGTGGCTTTCAACTCATTGAAAATTCTGTTTTCACCATGATTTCCTTATTCATATTTCCACCTCTTCCCAAACTTGAAAGAAAGAACTCTGTGGCATGCATAAAGTGAGTGATGAGGATGTCAGCGGTAGAGTAGTTTTACACAAGGAGGAGGAGAACTTTCACATCAGTAGGATCAGTAGACAGGTTGTGAGAATGTGAAGCTGTCCACTACTTTACTCAACTCACGGTAACACAGATGCCATCCCCGTTCCGCTAACATCGACAATTAGTCGACAAGAAGTCTTTAGTTACTAATGTAAATGGTGAAATCCGCTGAAAAGTTTCATGTAAAACCTTTGAACCACCCCCTTCCCTCCTCCCCAAGCGACTTCACCCTAATCACTGCACCCTGATCTCACCCTGATCACTTCACCCTAATCACTGCACCCTGATCTCACCCTGATCACTTCACCCTAATCACTGCACCCTGATCTCACCCTAATCACTGCACCCTAATCTCACCCTGATCACTTCACCCTAATCACTGCACCCTGATCTCACCCTGATCACTTCACCCTAATCACTGCACCCTGATCTCACCCTAATCACTGCACCCTAATCTCACCCTGATCTCACCCTGATCACTTCACCCTAATCACTGCACCCTGATCTCACCCTAATCACTGCACCCTAATCTCACCCTGATCACTTCACCCTAATCACTGCACCCTAATCTCACCCTAATCACTGCACCCTAATCACTGTGATGGAATGCCACACTCACCATGATTAGCCTGGACAGAAAAGTTTTCTAGTTTTACATGTTTTTGGTTAAGATGCCAAATTGCAAAACAGAAAAAACTAAGGCAACAGTTGTATTTGGGACAATTCCTTTTATCAACCTCTTGAAACAAACACAAACATTTTCAAACAAGAGTATTTATCATCAAGGATAGCATTCAACTCTTTTCAATTTTTCTAAACTTTAGGGTGTTGTATCTTCCTGACATAGGTCCCTGGGTTGTCGGTATACAGTTACAGCACGACATTCAGCCCAAGGCCATACACTGGCCTCCATGTAGAGCCTGACACAAGTCCCTGGGTTGTTGGCATACAGTAACAGCACGACATTCAGCCCAAGGCCATACACTGGCCTCCATGTAGAGCCTGACACAAGTCCCTGGGTTGTCGGCATACAGTTACAGCACGACATTCAGCCCAAGGCCATACACTGGCCTCCATGTAGAGCCTGACACAGGTCCCTGGGTTGTCGGCATACAGTTACAGCACGACATTCAGCCCAAGGCCATACACTGGCCTCCATGTAGAGCCTGACACAGGTCCCTGGGTTGTCGGCATACAGTTACAGCACGACATTCAGCCCAAGGCCATACACTGGCCTCCATGTAGAGCCTGACACAGGTCCCTGGGTTGTCGGCATACAGTTACAGCACGACATTCAGCCCAAGGCCATACACTGGCCTCCATGTAGAGCCTGACACAGGTCCCTGGGTTGTCGGCATACAGTTACAGCACGACATTCAGCCCAAGGCCATACACTGGCCTCCATGTAAAGCCTGACACAGGTCCCTGGGTTGTCGGCATACAGTTACAGCACGACATTCAGCCCAAGGCCATACACTGGCCTCCATGTAGAGCCTGACACAGGTCCCTGGGTTGTCGGCATACAGTTACAGCACGACATTCAGCCCAAGGCCATACACTGGCCTCCATGTAGAGCCTGACACAAGTCCCTGGGTTGTCGGCATACAGTTACAGCACGACATTCAGCCCAAGGCCATACACTGGCCTCCATGTAGAGCCTGACACAGGTCCCTGGGTTGTCGGCATACAGTTACAGCACGACATTCAGCCCAAGGCCATACACTGGCCTCCATGTAGAGCCTGATGTAGACACAGGTCCCTGGGTTGTCGGCATACAGTTACAGCACGACATTCAGCCCAAGGCCATACACTGGCCTCCATGTAGAGCCTGACACAGGTCCCTGGGTTGTCGGCATACAGTTACAGCACGACATTCAGCCCAAGGCCATACACTGGCCTCCATGTAGAGCCTGACACAGGTCCCTGAGTTGTCAGCATACAGTTACAGCACGACATTCAGCCCAAGGCCATACACTGGCCTCCATGTAGAGCCTGACACAGGTCCCTGGGTTGTCGGCATACAGTTACAGTACGACATTCAGCCCAAGGCCATACACTGGCCTCCATGTAGAGCCTGACACAGGTCCCTGGGTTGTCGGCATACAGTTACCGCACAACATTCAGCCCAAGGCCATACACTGGCCTCCATGTAGAGCCTGACACAGGTCCCTGGGTTGTCGGCATACAGTTACAGCACGACATTCAGCCCAAGGGCATACACTGTATAGCCTGACACTGGACATAACTCCCAGCTAATCTGGGATTGGTTAAGCAACTTTAATCCAGATATCCTTGATTATGCTACTGTACCTCTAATGATTCCTTATGAATGTCCAGTTTACATTCCATATGTAGGCAAAAACAGGTCCCACAGATTGCTTCCAGTAAGACTCACAGTGGGTATTATTCGGTGAATCGAAACATTTCCCTTTATGAATTCAATTCATTATTTGAGATTGCTAGAATCCAACATTCATGATTTATTTTCCAGAGAACGGTTTTTACTAGAATTTAGGTGTTGGTCATTGTTGTGATAAAGTAACGCTGTCAATATGGTCAAACATGTCAAACATATATTTTGCTATTACTTCACTGAATATATTGAATAATACACCAGCTGCTGGCTTGTCAATATATTCATTACCCAATATTCATCATTGTTAACCAATAATCATGACATGTATCATATTTGCCTCACGGTTGGTTGCAGCTGTGTGCATTCCTACTTTTAAGTTTGGAGGACATCATATGTTCCATTCAGTTCATCATCTAAAGTTGTGTTTATTGACAACCTGTATTCATTTTCTCAAATAAAATTCCCTTAAAATTCCAGGTGGCAATTGTCCTCACTATAATAGTAAAAATAACTGGGTGGCAATTGTCCTAGGTGGCAATTGTCCGGGTGGCAATTGTCCTGGGGCCCGTTCCTCAAAGCGATCGTAGCGCTACGACAGTCGTAACTCCCATACTTTAACATAGACTTACGACTGTCGTAGCGCTACGATCGCTTTGAGGAACGGGGCCCTGCTCTCATCTACACCATATGTTTGACAAGTCAAAACGAAATACTACTATATTTGCCATTATTGATGAGAATTTTTATGAGAACTAATTGATGCCATAAGTGTCATGTACCCTCCTATACATAGTGAATCAAGTGTACTCTTATAGATACATCCATACTTCCCCTCTGTACTCAGGAACTCTTCCTAGCAATCTCCTCCCATCCCTGGACATTTCAAAAACATCGGAGTGTTGCTTCCTCATCAACATCAGGGCAAACATCAACTGCATCTCGCATATCAAAGCATGAAAACACAACGCTTTACATCAAGTATTACTTGATGATGAAACATTCTAAGAGGAGGAAACTGAAGTTGTTGAATGTAACATGTTGCTTTTTTAACTGCCACTTATATCGTCTGATTACAACTGTTACAGACTGGTGTCAACGGACATGATGGTTGACCAGACAAATGTTCGTCTTAATGGAGTCAGTCCCCTAGGAAAAATAGCAGAAGTGGTCCAATTGGCAAGTTTGTGGAAAATATGAAATGGCAGTCTCCTTATCTTGTTCACCTTGAACAGATTGGAAGGACAGAACAGGGTCAAATATCTTGTGATAAAAGGTGTGACAACTTCCAATTGTCTATTTGATGAGTTCAGTGCCCTTACATACAACTGGTTCTGTACATTAACAGCATTGTAGTTACATAAAGTTCAGTATCGGGTGGGAAATGGCACGGCTGTACCCACACCCACACCCACACCCCACCCACCCCCACCACCCACCCACACACACACACACACACTTGAACCAAACAGTAACCCTGGTTTCACCTGTGCATCCACCAAGCTTCACAACCAAGCTTGTCTGGGAGCTGCTCTGTATTGTAATGTGAAGGGCAATTATGGTGACATGCATTTAGAGCAACATGTTGACAAATGTTCATGTCACAGGTGAATGTTAGGTCAAGAGAACAGGTTCTTTCTACTTGGGAACCATACACCAAAATACAGCATGTGGGTGACAACTCTCGCATCATTTAGTAATAATAAATGCATATTTATAATGCGCCTATTCCACACCCTAAGGCATGCTCAAACCGCTACAGAATATTTACAGTGGAGTATTTACAGCTGAAATTATAAGTAATATACTGAGAAAAGGTGGGTTTTAAGTCTGGACTTAAAAATGTCAATTGTGCCAGAGCTTTTAATGGCACAAGGGAGAGAGTTCCAAAGCACAGGTGCAGTATAACCAGGATATTTAGGAGTAAAAGAATATTCAGAGTAAAAGAATTATCGGTATCCAAAGGATTTCAGTTTATAGGATGGGATGACCAGCAGATTTTGTGTGTTTGAGTACAAGCTGTATGCGGGGCCATACGGATGTAGGAGCTCAGACAAGTAGGAGGGAGTCAAACCATGGAGGCACTTGTATGTCACTTGTGAGGCAGAAGCAATGGCAATCTCTTGATTGGACACTGAGTAAACCAGTATCAGGAACAACTACATACTATCACAAACTGTTAGAACTAAATTCTCCTTGGACAGTTTTCAGTATAATTCCCTTACAGAAATGGCAGGATGTATCTTGTCAGAAGCATCCCCCAAAGAAATTAGATCATACCTGTATTGTTTTATTTGTCTGGAGATCATGATGGAGTGTCTAACAGTGTTCCTGTGTTGATCTTGTCGCCATGTTTGCAGTTTCATTCACTAGTCCAAAGGAGAAATGTAGTGAAATATTCCTCGGTATAGGTGAGGCCAATAACAGTCCACATATTAATCATAGAAGAAGAAGTTTCATTCAATATTTCAGGCCATATGACCTACAGTACAGTTGTGGTTTTTTTGATATTGTACAATAACATGGAAATATAAATATACAAACACATGTTAACATCAGATTTCAAACATCTTCTTTAGGAATATTGAAACAGATAATATATTACATTGATATTTCTTGAGTTTAACAAGTTTTTCATTATTTGCTCATCTTTGTACACAGGGATCACTCTCACAAGCCTAGACTTTGAAATGCACATCGATCTCTGCCTTAGGCCAAACACTGTAACAAATTAGATCTACCACAAGAAAAACGTCTGCTGGTCCACATTGGGAAGCAACAGTGTCATATTCATTGTATCTGGTTTCGGTTCATTCCCTTAATAAAAAGTTTCCGTGTAAAATTACCCCATCCACGCTGGCGTCATCTGTAATCACGTGGGGTCATGACCCGACACAGACCTCCACCCACACCGTAACCTTGTGTAACCCAGTCAATCAGTCGCTGTCAACAGGTAGATGATAAGTGGTGTGTTTTAGTTCCACCTATTAACTACGCTCACTGACCGTGAAATATCACCAAACATCGCTAATGAACCTTCGTGGTATTTGTAATCCACCATCTATTGCTGTAAGTCACACATGACAACACATGATGGAACTGAACATGTAAACAACGAGATACGGTACGCAATATTGGCCGCTCTGTCCTTTGATTTTAATATGTTTCACAGCGATATCATTTCCAAGGTTATTCTCCACCATGACATAGTGTGTCCGCGTCGCGAAGTATGTGATCTAGATTGATAACGCTGAGCAGTCGCGGACTGTACGAAGAAAACATCTACTACACAACTCTCTGCAGCTCAACTCGATAAGTCAAGTCAGGCAAAGTCCTATGACCTACCTTCGCCAGTCGAACTTTCGCTCATGATGTCGAAGCCACGGTGAATCTGGACTTTGGTCAGTTGACACAGGGAAATCCCAAGTTTTCTACCGTCACGTTTCAAAGTACAATTGTGTAATCTGCCAAGCCTCCACCACCGGCCATGGTGGGAGTTCTATCTGCCATACTGACGGTCACGTGACCAGTCATATGACTGCCACACGGAAGCGTCGATCAGCTGTTGGCGGCCTGGTAGTTTGTGGTCGTGATTCAGAACAGCGTGATAGTCAAACGGTGCATGGCATTAACGAATTAAGTGCAAAATGCGCTGTGTTACCTAACTAAATCTTTGGAAGAGATGCAAAATAAGTGCGCGAAGTAGGTCACATCTCTTTGCTTACAGTTAAAGACTACCAGTCTGCTTGTAACTTTCAATGTCCGTCTGTGCACAATGCCGAATATTAATGATATGTGTATATGCAATAGAGTGTGTAATCATAGTAATTATAAACTGATAAACAAAGTACAGTTTGAGTTGGCTGATAACAACGTGGTCTTATAACGACGTGTATCGTGCATTTTAATCAGTTTCGTTCTGTCCCTTCAGTCACTGGTTGATGAAATTAAATATGAGAAAACTGTTCTAATAAACCATATGAGCAGAGTTTTCAGCTTGTTAAATAACTGAAATGTTTAGGCGTTTTGTAAACGGTGAAGATATTCAGATTTTGTACAAGTTGATTGTAACATATGTTTGTTGAGGTAGGCACTTAAGGTACTGGTTTGCGATTGTGTAGCTTGAGTGAGTGAGTTTTACGCAAACACTATTACAATCACATCACGGCGTGTCATCTTGAAGTGCAGAGAACGTCAGGGATGATACAGGTCGGAATTACATATCTACAATTACAATTACATATCTACAATTGCAGTGAGGTATAGGTATGATCTTGAGAAACTTCGAAACATAAAATGGAAAATCTTGGGTTCGAACCCACGCTGAAGGGTTTCACAATTATGCGACGGCGCACAGCAAAGCGTAGCCTAAGACGACTAGGTACTGTATTTATACGCGGTGTGGGTGTCTAACTTAAGTCAGTGAGTGAAAATAAGTCTAAAACATTCAATACTTTAAGAATTACGATATATTGTAAACTGCTCATTACACGAGTGATTTCCGCATTATACTCGCTAAATGCAGACATAAAACAGTATTTATTCCTAATATATGATACTTGCCATGCGAAAACACACTCGTGTGTTAATCTCTATATTCCTTACATTACAAACTATGTACGTGATATACGGTCTGCCTCAACAGTAATTGTGAGGTAAAAGATAATTTACTCTCATGTTTGATGGTAGCCAAAGTGATACAAACAAGATCTGGTTATTCATGATGATTTAGTTGATGTCAGCTGGTTGTGTTGGAACTTGCGTTTGCAGGGTTTCAGGGACAGATTTAAGCTATTTATGAATATCGTCCCTTTGGGGAGAATGAAGTTCGGAAAAATTCATTTACTGGTAAAATGAAACCCAACTCCTGTCATCGCTTGCCAGAAGAAACTAACTCACAAGATTTGATGAAAATCTAAGACCATATGCATATATGGGGTAAACCAAGTAACGTTTTGATAACGTTTGTAATTGTTGTGGTCAAATCCAACTTGAAAGAAAGAATAAAGAAGCTTAAATCCATAAAATATCTTGGTCATCTATAAAAACTTCTAAATGCCGCTAAAAAACATCAGACGACAAATCCAGCTTGCATTGCATTTTGCTGTCGTCTGAAATTGGCTCTCTCATTCACGGTATGTAATACCAGGGAGACTATATAAGGTTGTAGAGTATCCCTGGTAATACTGAGTCTGGTTATCGAGGCTGTAGACGGGATTCAGATATATATCAGATTCATCTGGGAGAAAACCCGAAGTAATGCAATTCCTACCTTTCCCACTTTCACGAAACGCACGAGCACCAGTGTGGTGCTGACAACCTAGAAATACATATATGGCGTTACTATGCATACACTCATTATACAGCTGTATCAAGGCGGCCTCTCACATCGTGTTGATGACACGCGATCAGCCAAGTCACAATGTCTCACAACCTGGCGAACTTACACCCTTTGACGAGGAGGGACGGAATGTTGGGGATGTATTCCCGCACTTGTTCTGGGATCGGTACGTAAGCTCCCTGAGTAAACTCAATAACTATTACCTGGAAAGTTGTTTTAAATGATAACAAACCTGTAATCAAAACCACTGATATTTCAATTTTTATTCCAAACACGCTGTTTAAGATTAGTATTAGGTGCTTTTACTGGAAACATTCTTCACGTTCTTAGTTTATGGACTCAGTATAAGATGCACACGTAAAATCAAACAAATTCACTGCGCAATATAAAAGGGTTCGGAGTATGTGTTCTGACGAGTAGGCTCCCTTGCTATTGTCGTAAATTGCAGTTTTCATTTTAGACGTCATTATATCACATGGTTATCCTTCTTATAATGTTCTTGACCATATAACCATACATTTCTTCTCTAAAAAGTGATTGATATTGCTGATGTTCGTAAAGTTACAACAATAATCCATTTACATATATCGCAAACTATTCACACCTGATTTGTGGCAGCAGGTATTGCTTTATGGCAGGTATCAGAGCGCCAGATTTGAAAGGAAAATACACGTCTTCATATCAATATTTTAACGTCAAATAATTTATTTTAAGAAACGTTGTTAATTCCATGAAAACAACAAGCACGTCGTTGTTGATCAGATGTCTGTATATATGTCTGTATATGCAGTGAAATGAAATCTTGAAGGTTGTGAACATCGGTTTGTTAGCCTGTTGACTGTTGCTATTTTGGGCAGCAAGTAATAGTTCAGAGACATTTTAAAGTTACCAATATTTGGATAAATTAATCTATGGATCAAGTCTCTGAAATTGGCGATGCATTACCGAGTGCACCTGTTTGTCCATCGAAGTTTCATGTTGAAGTACATCAAAACCCTTGTAGGTGAGTGATCGCCATTTTTTCTTCTCTGGGAAGTAGACACTATCGGGCGTACTTTTTCTTTGGGATTTCAATTAGCGTCCCTTGGAGAATTGAACTCACGTTGCCAGATGTTAATGAGCCAATCTTATCAGACAACACTTAATCTCGACTACCTCTATGACAAGTAACAGTGTTTGTTTACCAAGTGATCAACACCCACTGTTTGCCACAGACACCGAACTCCAAACATTTACAGATTTTACTCAATTTACACTGAATCAATTAAATAAGAAAACATAGCTAACCCACAACCAACCTCACAACTTAACCGTGATAAACCTAAGGATCATTGAGGGGTCTTTAATGTGAATAATAGGCCGACAACCTACTCAAGCCTCAACACAACTACCTCTAAGAGTCACAACTGACAGAGATGGTTTAAACATATTTTTTTTCATAAAAAATGAATTGGGATTGGTGAACAGGCTTTACAGCTTATAACAACAGACAATACTGGCTCACTGATCTGTAGCAGGGCTACTGGACTACTGGGTATGGCTCTGATTGATATTAATCTTATCTTACATGGCAATGCAGGTCTCTCAATCACCATGATCACTGAAAACCAGAATGTTTTCAAATATGTACATATCTATATCTCTCAAACAAAACGCTTTCTCAGTTAACATCTGTTGTACATATCCTAGCCTATGTCTGTCACTTGTGTACTTTGTTGTAAGATGAATTGTGTAATTATCTGGAGAGGGCTTTTCTAAGTTTGATAACTTGTGCCCAATCCTTTTCTTGAATGAATAAAATATGTTTAAAGCTCTGTGTACTGGTGGACAACAGACAACACTGACTCACTGACTGCAGCAGGGCTACTGGGTGTGGCTCTACGTGACTGGTGGACAACAGACAATACTGGCTCACTGATCTGTAGCAGGGCTACTTGACTACTGGGTGTGGCTCTGTATACTGGTGGACAACAGACAACACTGACTGCAGCAGGGCTACTGGACTACTGGGTGTGGCTCAGTGTACTGGTGGACAACAGACAATACTGGCTCACTGACTGCAGTGGGGCTACTGGACTACTGGGTGTGGCTCTGTGTACTGGTGGACAACAGACAACACTGACTGCGGCAGGGCTACTGGACTACTGGTCGTGGCTCTGTGTACTGGTGGACAACAGTCAATACTGACTCACTGACTGTAGCAGGGCTACTGGACTACTGGTTGTAGCTCTATGTACTGGTGGACAACAGACAACACTGACTCACTGACTGCAGCAGGGCTACTGGACTACTGGTTGTAGCTCTATGTACTGGTGGACAACAGACAACACTGACTCACTGACTGCAGCAGGGCTACTGGACTACTGGTTGTAGCTCTATGTACTGGTGGACAACAGACAACACTGACTCACTGACTGCAGCAGGGCCACTGGACTACTGGTTGTAGCTCTGCGTGCTGGTGGACAACAGACAACACTGACTCACTGACTGCAGCAGGGCTACTGGACTACTGGTTGTAGCTCTATGTACTGGTGGACAACAGACAACACTGACTCACTGACTGCAGCAGGACCACTGGACTACTGGTTGTAGCTCTGTGTACTGGTGGACAACAGACAACACTGACTCACTGACTGCAGCAGGGCTACTGGACTACTGGTTGTAGCTCTATGTACTGGTGGACAACAGACAACACTGACTCACTGACTGCAGCAGGGCCACTGGACTACTGGTTGTAGCTCTATGTACTGGTGGACAACAGACAACACTGACTCACTGATCTGTAGCAGGGCTACTGGACTACTGGGTGTGGCTCTATGTACTGGTGGACAACAGACAATACTGACTCACTGACTGCAGCAGGGCTACTGGACTACTGGTTGTAGCTCTATGTACTGGTGGACAACAGACAACACTGACTCACTGACTGCAGCAGGGCCACTGGACTACTGGTTATAGCTCTATGTACTGGTGGACAACAGACAACACTGACTCACTGACTGCACTGGACTATTGGTTATAGCTCTATGGGTGGACAACAGACAACTGACTCACTGACTGCAGCATACTGGACTACTGGTTATAGCTCTATGTACTGGTGGACAACAGACAACACTGACTCACTGACTGCAGCAGGGCTACTGGACTTCTGGGTGTGGCTCTATGTACTGGTGGACAACAGACAACACTGACTCACTGACTGCAGCAGGGCTACTGGACTACTGGGTGTGGCTTTATGTACAGGTGGACAACAGACAACACTGACTCACTGACTGTAGCAGGGCTACTGGACTACTGGGTGTGGCTCTGTCTACTGGTGGACAACAGTTAACACTGACTCACTGACTGCAGCAGGGCTACTGGACTACTGGTTGTAGCTCTATGTACTGGTGGACAACAGAGACAACACTGACTCACTGACTGCAGCAGGGCCACTGGACTACTGGTTGTAGCTCTATGTACTGGTGGACAACAGACAACACTGACTCACTGACTCACTGATCTGTAGCAGGGCTACTGGACTACTGGGTGTGGCTCTATGTACTGGTTCGACAACAGACAACACTGACTCACTGACTGCAGCAGGGCTACTGGACTACTGGTTGTAGCTCTATGTACTGGTGGACAACAGACAACACTGACTCACTGACTGCAGCAGGGCCACTGGACTACTGGTTATAGCTCTATGTACTGGTGGACAACAGACAACACTGACTCACTGACTGCAGCAGGGCTACTGGACTACTGGTTATAGCTCTATGTACTGGTTTACGACAACAGACAACACTGACTCACTGACTGCAGCAGGGACTACTGGGTGTGGCTCTCTATGTACTGGTGGACAACAGACAACACTGACTCACTGATCTGTAGCAGGGCTACTGGACTACTGGGTGTGGCTCTGTGTACTGGTGGACAACAGACAACACTGACTCACTGCTGTAGCAGGGCTACTGGACTACTGGGTGTGGCTCTGTATACTGGTGGACAACAGACAACACTGACTCACTGACTGCAGCAGGGCTACTGGACTGTGGGTGTGGCTCTATGTACTGGTGGACAACAGACAACACTGACTCACTGACTGCAGGGCTACTGGACTACTGGTTGTGGCTCTATGTACTGGTGGACAACAGACAACACTGACTCACTGACTGCAGCAGGGCTACTGGACTACTGGTTGTAGCTCTGTGTACTGGTGGACAACAGACAACACTGACTCACTGACTGCAGCAGAGCTACTGGACTACTGGTTGCTCTATGTACTGGTGGACAACAGACAACACTGACTCACTGACTGCAGCAGGGCTACTGGACTACTGGTTGTAGCTCTATGTACTGGTGGACAACAGACAACACTGACTCACTGACTGCAGCAGGGCTACTGGACTACTGGGTGTGGCTCTATGTACTGGTGGACAACAGACAACACTGACTCACTGACTGCAGCAGGGCTACTGGACTACTGGGTGTGGCTCTGTGTACTGGTGGACAACAGACAACACTCACTTACTGATCTGTAGCAGGGCTACTGGACTACTGGGTGTGGCTCTGTGTCCTGGTGGACAACAGACAACACTGACTCACTGACTGTAGCAGGACTACTGGGTGTGGCTCTGTATACTGGTGGACAACAGACAACACTGACTCACTGACTGCAGCAGGGATACTGGGTGGGCTCTATGTACTGGTGGACAACAGACAACACTGACTCTCACTGACTGCAGCAGGGCTACTGGGTGTGGCTCTATGTACTGGTTAGACAACAGACAACACTGACTCACTGACTGTAGCAGGGCTACTGGACTACTGGTTGTAGCTCTGTGTACTGGTGGACAACAGACAACACTGACTCACTGACTGCAGCAGGGCTACTGGACTACTGGGTGTAGCTCTATGTACTGGTGGACAACAGACAACACTGACTCACTGACTGCAGCAGGGCTACTGGACTACTGGGTGTGGCTCTGTGTACTGGTGGACAACAGACAACACTGACTCACTGACTGCAGCAGGGCTACTGGACTACTGGGTGTGGCTCTGTGTACTGGTGGACAACAGACAACACTCACTTACTGATCTGTAGCAGGGCTACTGGACTACTGGGTGTGGCTCTGTGTCCTGGTGGACAACAGACAACACTGACTCACTGACTGTAGCAGGACTACTGGGTGTGGCTCTGTATACTGGTGGACAACAGACAACACTGACTCACTGATCTGTAGCAGGGCTACTGGACTACTGGGTGTGGCTCTGTGTACTGGTGGACAACAGACAATACTTAACCTTGATAAACCTAAGGATCATTAAGGGGTCTTTAATGTGAATAATAGGCCGACAACCTACCCAAGCCTCAACACAACTACCTCTTAGAGTCACAACTGACAGAGATGGTTTAAACTTATTTTTATTCATAAAAAATGAATTGGGATTGGTGAACAAGATTGAATAAATTGCATCTGGTCAAATGAATTCTGGCCTCTTTCTGTCTGTAGTATGTTGTAATCAAAAGAAATGTTTTATGTTTAGAGAACAATTGTAATTTGAGCAAATGATACAGGAGTAATGCAGTTTACTTTTCCAAACAATTAGTATCCCACATCCCCATCCCTAAAATGGGATATAGTCAAATGGACCGAAGGACAAAAGGGCCGATGGAAAAAGTCAAATGGGCCATGTCAAAAGGGCCTTATTAATAGTCATATGGGCCGAACAGAAAAAAAGTGTACAAAGGTTTTACATTATTTATTGACACATATTATCTAAAAGCGTTCATGTTGAGTTTTGTTTATTCATTTACTGATTAAGAACTTTTTTCAGTTTTCACCTTTTAGAAGGTACCTTCATAAAATGACCATGTTTTACAAAATGGTTAATAACACTACGCCAAGTTACCTTAGTAACTTTGTTCCGCCTAGAGTATCAGATATCGTTGGTTATAATCTACGCTGTGATTCAAATCATCAGACTATAAACTGTAAATCTGTAAATTATGCGAGGTCCTTTCTTCCAGATACTGTTATATTATGGAATTCATTACCGGCTGAACATAGAGAATCACTGTGCCTATCAAGATTCAAAAATGTACTTTTAAATGATTCTAATATCTACAGTCATTTTGACTTAAATTTCGGTAGCAGATTTTGTCAAATCTTACATTCTCGTCTCCGATTTGAATGTAGTGACCTTAATGCGCACAAATATGAAAGATTTATATCTCCAACATCATCTTGCTCTTGTGGCCACAACTATGAAGACTCTGCTCATTATTTCTTCTCATTTGCTTGTCTGTCCAAACTACGCTGTGTTAAGAAATGATGCGGTATATTACAAAAATGGGTACAGCTTAAACACAATTCTATATGGAAAAAGTGACATTTCTGATTTCGATAACCTAGCTATCTTAAAATCTGTTTACCTCTTCCCAACTCCTAAAATGCCACTCAATGAAATTTACAGTTTTTACAATGATTAGGGGGTAATATATTGAATAAATATGAGTACACATCCCAATCATAATCACAGCACATATGATCAACTGCAATAGAATATATATTTCTGAGCACGTTTATCCCGCATCTATATGTATAATATCTTTATACCAACTCCTTATCCTATCTAATCTAAATCTGTTAACAAGGTTCCTGTCGTACATAGAGGCTAGCTTACTCACCAATGCGTTAGAAGCAAACAGGGATGTCATTATTGATCACCGTGCAATAATAACAGTATACACCTGTTCATCATGTCAGGTAATGTCGGTTATTGAGTGAATGATGTGGTATGTCTTTCAAATTTGTCTAAATTAAGGGAGGCCCATTGGTTCTTTAAACAAGGTTCTCATCATCATAGGGCCTGTGCATTAACTATGCTGTTTTGATGGGCAGAGAGCCTATAACTCATGGAAAATACACATACCGGTATAAGCTGAGAACCTTGTTGAGTGGTACTCGACGTCTTCCTCTATGGGACATGTGTTTTAATTTAGGGACTGCTACAAGTTTATATTTTTGAAAGTAGGCTTATTATAGTTATAAGAAGGATCCCTGGACTTTCAAGTTTCATTTGAAATTTCTATCATTGGATTTATGTCCATGGCATTCTGTATCAATTTCCAAAACGTAATGCATACACTGATACACATGCAATATCACTGTTTGTTAACTATCTGGGTTAGCATTACCTTTGTCATATGTTTAAACAGTCAGAGGTTGTATCCAAATTAAGTGATCTAGACTACCAGCTGTCAGACTTCCATTTCGTTATATTAACCAGTTTCTTAAAGGCATTGTGTATTCATTAAGATATCAAAGGTTGAACTGAACAACTGAACCTGTGCACAGATTTCCTTTGTTTATTTAGAGCATGAAATGTCTAGACAAGTGAGCCCTATGAAAATATGATAACTGAACATTCTCCATGTGTGCTCACCACAAATACCTGATAACTTGCTGTCACAGCATTAAGCCATATGCACTCATTCACTCATACTTGGAATTTGGTGCTTTTCTCACATGTCACAGAAAACAAGAGTCATATTCAGATTGACAACACTTACAGAACCCTGTATTCCTGTGTTTGGTTCATACTTGCCACAAAAGAGATGAGAAAACTCTCTGTAGCAGCCTCCACTCACACATGTGTACCTGGCAGTGTGTTGATCAGGAATATACACAGGGTTCTGGGGTCTGACTACTTGAGGAAGCAGGCTGAAGAAGGCTTGTTTAAACATGGTTAACTTCAGATACTTCTCTATGAACTTTTAGCACTGCCAGAGTGTCTCTGGTTCAAGAACACGTACTGGCTGCATTGAGGAAACAGAAGGTTGCTTATGGAGACTTCACTGTGACAGAGTTCGATGATGCTTTCCTGACTGAGCATGTCAAGTCAATATCTTTGTGTGATACCGATCTGGCAGACATAGGTCGAAAGGTATGTTGAAACATCTTTTGTACATGTTAAATTTAATAAATCTTTTAAAACTTATCCTATTTTATGTAATGCACTTTCTCTTGTTCTTACAACCATGGAATGGAAACAACAGGGAACAAAATTTTCAGCCTTTTTAAACACCTTGTTCTTCATCTTTGCCTTCATCTTGCGACTACTTTGCAGCCTGGGCTCTCCGATCATTCATCGATCCGGGTCACAACCTATCATCCCCTTGAGCCAGCATAAAGGACATCGATCCCTCATGGACACTGATTTGGAATGTGGAATATCTTAAAGTTCCTCATCCACTGACATGGCTACATCTTTATTATGAAGGACAAGGATCTCAACAGTATTACACTCAACACAGCCATTGGACCAAGATGGTTTACTGACTCCGAGGTTCTCTAAGAAAGAATTCACATAGGATCGGCGCCTTGATTGCTTCGCCTCAATTTGATGTGGACATCCAGATGATGCTCTGTCTGCAGCGGAACCATTCATCTATTTAATTGATTCATTTAGATGGTTATCTGTTGGTGATCAGAAGCAGAGGTCCCGGATGGGGCTCAACCCAACAAAAGTACTAGAATCTGTGCTTTACTAAGAAAGTGTAATCCCAAATATAACCTATGTTGCATGGTCTCTTGTAAGGTGGGGAAGGATGCCCAGTGGCAGGTCTCCTGAAGCTTCAGAAGATACATATGCAAGACTCTCTTCGCCACTGTCCCTCAGAACTCTGATCTTTGTGACTCCTTTCACGTCTACAGGGACATGGGAGATGTTTCAGCAAGTCTTTGGTCAGAAATCTGTCAATCCCCTGCCCTGAAACTCGGCTCATCGTCAGTATTTTGAGGTCCAGTTGACGGCACTACATCAATCTTGGGTATATTATTACAGAAATCAGTGATAGTTGTTAAGGTCCCTCACCTGACACCCCTGGCTTTGTTTCTGATCTTTCTCATTTCGAAGAAGGACTCTTTAGTTGCAAATGATCTTTAACATGAAGATTTTCTATGCCTGATACCTACAACCTCTTCTGCACTTCCAGATGGTCTCCATTGCGCTCATTTGCATAATCATCAAGCCATGAGAGTTTATGATCAGCCTGGATCCCCCATGATGCATATCTTCATGTGCCAATCTTCCCAGCCCATCACGTTTTCTTTTGTTTCATCTTCCAGGGAGTACACTACCAGCTGAAGGTCCTCCCATTTGCCATCTCTTTGGCTCCGTGGCTCTTTTCTTGCATCGTGAAGCCTATCACTCAGTTCCTTCATCGGAGGAAGATCATTGTTGCAACATACAACGATGACTGAATTCCAGCTCTTGCAGTCCCCCCAGATGCCTAAGAATTGGCTTTGTTTCACCACAAGATTGTACCATTAGCTGGGATGGACCGTCAATCTTCAGAAGTTGTTTCCGACCCAGCGACTTCAATTTATTGTGGCCGTATTTGAAGGGAGATGTTTGTTATCATGCGTGATCTCTACGTCAGTGCAAAGAGCTCCTGGACCTGATTACATCAGCTCAATCTCTCACTGTCAGGAGACACCGTCAACTATTGCTGATTCAGGTCTTCATACACCTGTTACTCAGACAGATTGTTTACCGTCATCCCTCCATCGACATCTTCAGTGGTACACTGGTAGATGACAGAATCAAAGTTGTTTTGACTCAGTTGGACAACACCACAGTGGTGTATCAATCCTGTACCCAGTCCTGCTGGAGATAACTGCTTTACCCTTCAGTTTTCCATCTCTCTCTTCACATCTTTGTGTGATACCTTTGACTGCCTAGAACAATAGATGGTTCTGGGGAGTGTTTGGGTGAGGTGTTTTAGACTGACAACTTTACTACAAGTCGTTGCAAGAAAAACAGAAAGTTCATAATGTGAGATGGGATAAATACTTAAAAATGTACAATCTGTGGTTAAAAAATTGAAATGCTCAGGGTTTAACGACATCAGTCATCAAGTTTATATACTTGGTGGAGGGCTGAACCTAACACAGCTTCTATTGGAACTCTTGGAATCAACTGGAAATATTGCTTAGAGCCAGTTTGGGCTACTCTTACTATTGTGGCACAGACTGGAGTCTGACTTGAATGTATCCCTATTAATTGTTGTGTTCCAGGCTATCGACCTGAGTTGAATATACCCTGATGTAATTGTTGTGTTCCAGGCTATCGACCTGAGTTGAATATATCCTGATGTAATTGTTGTGTTCCAGGCTATCGACCTGAGTTGAATATACCCTGATGTAATTGTAGTGTACCAGGCTATCGACCTGAGTTGAATATACCCTGATGTAATTGTTGTGTTCCAGGCTATCGACCTGAGTTGAATATACCCTGATGTAATTGTTGTGTTCCAGGCTATCGACCTGAGTTGAATATACCCTGATGTAATTGTTGTGTTCCAGGCTATCGACCTGAGTTGAATATATCCTGATGTAATTGTTGTGTTCCAGGCTATCGACCTGAGTTGAATATATCCTGATGTCATTGTTGTGTTCCAGGCTATCGACCTGAGTTGAATATATCCTGATGTCATTGTTGTGTTCCAGGCTATCGACCTGAGTTGAATATATCCTGATGTAATTGTTGTGTTCCAGGCTATCGACCTGAGTTGAATATACCTTGATGTAATTGTTGTGTTCCAGGCTATCGACCTGACTTCGTGTATACTCCACATCCATGTGTTCCAACTTCATGAAGATGGACCCGGCCAGGAAGAGATCGATGATGAAGATCTGGCTGCTGCCAGTCACTGGCTCCTGCCGTCTGCTGATTTCCATGGCGTGTGGGACAGTCTTGTATTTGATGAAGAGGTCAAGGCAAAGGTGAATCACTTGATGCATTGAACATGCTGTATTAGCTTTAGCTTTTGAGAATTTGAATAAACTTCCAACTTTACATGCCTAAACAATTCAGCAGAACCTGACATACTTGAACACCTTCATTCACAAATATTATCGATATCCAGATAAAAATTTCAGCATATATGAATAACTTCAAATTCTACAGAGGCACAAAAAGCAGCAACCCTCTATTGTAATATCAATTAATTATGATAGGAAACATCAGCTTATTTGATTACCCATCTGATTCTCAGAAAAAGTATTGCAATGGTATCATTAGAAAAGCGTATTGCGGTATGTCGGTGTACCGGTAAGACTGTGTGGTCCTTATGTTTATCCATTATCAACCAGTATAGGTGATATGTAAGTGCCTGGTGTATATAATGGTGATGTGAGGTGAATATGTAAGTGCCTGGTGTATATAATGGTGATGTGAGGTGATATGTAAGTGCCTGGTGTATATAATGGTGATGTGAGGTGATATGTAAGTGCCTGGTGTATATAATGGTGATGTGAGGTGATATGTGAGTGCCTGGTGTATATAATGGTGATGTGAGGTGATATGTAAGTGCCTGGTGTATATGGTGAAGGTGATATGTGATGTGATGTGAGGTGATATCACGAGTGCCTGGTGTATATAATGGTGATGTGAGGTGATGTATGAAATGCAAGTGCCTGGTGTATATAATGGTGATGTGAGGTGATATGCCTGCGATGTATATAATGGTGATGTGAGAGGTGATATCACGATATGTATATAATGGTGATGTGAGGTGATATGTAAGTGCCTGGTGTATATAATGGTGATGTGAGGTGATATGCCTAAGGTGCCTGGTGTATATAATGGTGATGTGAGTGCCTGGTGTGATATGCTGAGTGCCCTGGTGTATATAATGGTGATGTGAGGTGATATCACGAGTGCCTGGTGTATATAATGGTGATGTGAGGTGAAATGTAAGTGCCTGGTGTGTATATAATGGTGATGGAGGTGATGTGAAATGTAAGTGCCTGGTGTATATAATGGTGATGTGAGGTGATATGTAAGTGCCTGGTGTATATAATGGTGATGTGAGGTGATATGCAAGTGCCTGGTGTATATAATGGTGATGTGAGGTGATAGGCGAGTGCCTGGTGTATATAATGGTGATGTGAGGTGATATGCGAGTGCCTGGTGTATATAATGGTGATGTGAGGTGATATGCGAGTGCCTTGCTGGATAGGAGCAATGGGGTCTACCCTCATCATGCTGAGTACAGAAATAAATGCTGAATCGCTGACTAAAAGGACCATCATTGTTTTTATGCCAACTCAAACCTGATAATCCCAGCAAATATCAATAGCTTTAAGCATGTAGAATCAAACCAATGTCAGTAATGAGACTGACGTGGGAATTTGAATATATTAGCCAATGTATGTT
The DNA here is from genome assembly GCF_003918875.1 of Haliotis rubra. Taxonomy (NCBI): domain Eukaryota; kingdom Metazoa; phylum Mollusca; class Gastropoda; order Lepetellida; family Haliotidae; genus Haliotis; species Haliotis rubra. Next base: position 899,825 of record NW_025766769.1, on the reverse strand, counting down.
TGTTTCAGTTGTTAAACTATGCCACAACCACCTTGCTGTTCTCTGACCGAGCAGTGGACAGTAACATCATCACCTGGAACAGAGTGGTTTTACTTCATGGTCAGTACATTCATATTGTCACCTAAGGCGCCTTAATTTGTTGTTGAGTTGCATCCCTTGGACATGCCTGAAAACTCTGATCAAAGATTTGAATTTTGGTTATTCCTGGTTATGTCTCTTTCTCTCTTGTGTATAATCTTGGACATTTTTCTTCTCTGTAGGCCCTCCTGGTACAGGAAAGACATCGCTCTGTAAGGCCCTAGCACAGAAACTGACCATAAGACTGTCGGATCGATACACATACGGTCAGCTGATCGAGGTCAACAGTCACAGTTTGTTCTCCAAGTGGTTCTCAGAGGTTAGCGGAAATATTCTGAACATTTGTTAACTTGTGTATTTCACATTGGTGGTGAATTTAGTATAATCGAGTAAAGGAGGTGAGGTGAAATTGGGTTTAACGTCTTGCTTGAGAATATTTCGCTCATATGCAATGTGCATGCTTGTGTAGGTGTATGTGCGGCTGCTTGTACTAGCCCAGACTTAAGCTGGTTTTATAGTGCTAGCCCACTGAGATACCATGCCGCATTGAAGCATGAATACCCCACTCAGACACATTATACTGACTCGGAGCCGACCAGTCCTTGTTGTACCCATTAATGCCGAGCGCCAGGCAGGGACCAACAAGTACCATATTTTAACGTCTTTTGGTATGACGCGGCCTGGGATCGAACCCGCGACCTTCCGCTCTCCGGGCGGACGCTCTAAGCACTACACCACGGGGGCGGTTTCAAGTAAAGGAAGGTTAGGGATTACATGTGTACAATTGTAAGCTAATTCAGTATAGGTACAACCTTTTTGCACCTTGTGTTTTGACGTCATCAGGGTAAAATCGGTTCTAATCACAGGACCTTGGACAACTAAGATGCAGTACTTTAGGTTTCTGTCAATCTAGATATGCTTAATTCTTGCCACTTATATTGCATGAGATTTGAAGACAACTCGACAAGCTTTAGCAGGTTTAAAGTATAACACAAGCTTTACCAAGTTTAAAATATAACACAAGCTTTACCAAGTTTAAACTACCGTGTAACATAAGCTTTAGCAGGGTTAAAGTACAACATAAGCTTTAGCAGGTTTAAAGTGCAACATAAGCTTTAGCAGGTTTAAAGTACAACATAAGCCTTAGCAGGTTTAAAGTACAACATAAGCCTTAGCAGGTTTAAAGTACAACATAGGCTTTAGCAGGTTTATAGTACAACATAAGCTTCAGCAGGGTTAAAGTACAACATAAGCTATAGCAGGTTTAAAGTACAACATAAGCTTCAGCAAGTTTAAGATGCTACTCAAGAACAGATTACAGCTCAAGTTTTAGCAAGTTTGAAAGACAAGTGTAAAGCAGAACTCAGTCCTGAGTTCTTGAAGTCCAACTTCAGCCTCAGCAATTGTGAAGTCCAAATAAGCTTTTGCAACTGTGATTTTTTATTTAGAATTTAGCAAGTGTGAGGTGCCACTGAAGGTTTTGCAAGTTTTTTGTTTGAAGTGTGGTGTATTGCCACAGTGTGTGTACATCATCACTGAATGTTGCAGAGTGGGAAGCTGGTGATGAAGATGTTCCAGAAGATTCAGGAACTCATCAATGATCCAGAATCCCTGGTCTTTGTTCTCATAGATGAGGTAAGATGTCAGTCATATTGATCAATCATCCTAATTTTATCTGTAACACATGTTTGGGTCACAGTGAAGAATCTGCCTCCTGTCTGGATTACTCTGATAACAAGTCCAGTGGTTGACAGTGTAGCAGGACCCGGTAACAAGTCCAGTGGTTGACAGTGTAGCAGGACCCGGTAGCAGGATGCGGAGTCATTCCGCAGATAACAAGTCCAGTGGTTGACAGTGTAGCAGCACCCGGTAGCAGGACCCGGTAACAAGTCCAGTGGTTGACAGTGTAGCAGGACCCGGTAACAAGTCCAGTGGTTGACAGTGTAGCAGGACCCAGTAACAAGTCCAGTGGTTGACAGTGTAACAGGACCCGGTAACAAGTCCAGTGGTTGACAGTGTAGCAGGACCCGGTAGAAGGATGCGGAGTCATTCCGCAGATAACAAGTCCAGTGGTTGACAGTGTAGCAGGACCCGGTAACAAGTCCAGTGGTTGACAGTGTAACAGGACCCGGTAACAAGTCCAGTGGTTGACAGTGTAGCAGGACCCGGTAGAAGGATGCGGAGTCATTCCGCAGATAACAAGTCCAGTGGTTGACAGTGTAGCAGGACCAGGTAGCAGGACCCGGAGTCATTCCGCAGATAACAAGTCCAGTGGTTGACAGTGTAGGAGGACCCGGAGTCATTCCGCACAAGTCCAGTGGCTGACAGTGTAGCAGGACCAGGTAGCAGGACGCGGTAGCAGGACGCAGAGTCATTCCGCAGATAACAAGTCCAGTGGTTGACAATGTAGCAGGACCCGGTAACAAGTCCAGTGGTTGACAGTGTAGGAGGACCCGGAGTCATTCCGCACAAGTCCAGTGGCTGACAGTGTAGCAGGACCAGGTAGCAGGACCCGGAGTCATTCCGCAGATAACAAGTCCAGTGGTTGACAGTGTAGCAGGACCCGGAGTCATTCCGCACAAGTCCAGTGGTTGACAGTGTAGGAGGACCCGGTAGCAGGACCTGGAGTCATTCCGCAGATAACAAGTCCAGTGGTTGACAGTGTAGCAGGACCAGGTAGCAGGACCCGGAGTCATTCCGCAGATAACAAGTCCAGTGGTTGACAGTGTAGCAGGACCGGGAGTCATTCCGCACAAGTCCAGTGGCTGACAGTGTAGCAGGACCCAGTAGCAGGACCCGGAGTCATGCCGCAGATAACAAGTCCAGTGGTTGACAGTGTAGCAGGACCCGGAGTCATTCCGCAGATAACAAGCCCAGTGGTTGACAGTGTAGGAGGACCCGGTAGCAGGACCCGGAGTCATTCGGCAGATAACAAGTCCAGTGGTTGACAGTGTAGCAGGACCGGGAGTCATTCCGCACAAGTCCAGTGGCTGACAGTGTAGCAGGACCCAGTAGCAGGACCCGGAGTCATTGCGCACAAGTCCAGTGGTTGACAGTGTAGCAGGACCCGGAGTCATTCCGCAGATAACAAGTCCAGAGGTTGACAGTGTAGCAGGACCCGGAGTCATTCCGCAGATAACAAGTCCAGTGGTTGACAGTGTAGCAGGACCCGGAGTCATTCCGCAGATAACAAGCCCAGTGGTTGACAGTGTAGGAGGACCCGGTAGCAGGACCCGGAGTCATTCGGCAGATAACAAGTCCAGTGGTTGACAGTGTAGCAGGACCGGGAGTCATTCCGCACAAGTCCAGTGGTTGACAGTGTAGCAGGACCCAGTAGCAGGACCCGGAGTCATTGCGCACAAGTCCAGTGGTTGACAGTGTAGCAGGACCCGGAGTCATTCCGCACAAGCCCAGTAGTTGACAGTGTAGCAGGACCCGGTAGCAGGACCCGGAGTCATTCCGCAGATAACAAGTCCAGTGGTTGACAGTGTAGGAGGACCCGGAGTCATTCCGCACAAGTCCAGTGGCTGACAGTGTAGCAGGACCAGGTAGCAGGACGCGGTAGCAGGACGCAGAGTCATTCCGCAGATAACAAGTCCAGTGGTTGACAATGTAGCAGGACCCGGTAACAAGTCCAGTGGTTGACAGTGTAGGAGGACCCGGAGTCATTCCGCACAAGTCCAGTGGCTGACAGTGTAGCAGGACCAGGTAGCAGGACCCGGAGTCATTCCGCAGATAACAAGTCCAGTGGTTGACAGTGTAGCAGGACCGGGAGTCATTCCGCACAAGTCCAGTGGCTGACAGTGTAGCAGGACCCAGTAGCAGGACCCGGAGTCATTGCGCACAAGTCCAGTGGTTGACAGTGTAGCAGGACCCGGAGTCATTCCGCACAAGCCCAGTAGTTGACAGTGTAGCAGGACCCGGTAGCAGGACCCGGAGTCATCCTGCAGATAACAAGTCCAGTGGTTGACAGTGTAGCAGGACCCAGTAACAAGCCCAGTGGTTGACAGTGTAGCAGGACCCGGAGTCATTCCGCACAAGCCCAGTGGTTGACAGTGTAGCAGGACCCGGAGTCATTCCGCAGATAACAAGTCCAGTGGTTGACAGTGTAGCAGGACCCAGTAACAAGCCCAGTGGTTACAGTGTAGCAGGACCCGGAGTCATTCCGCAGATAACATCCTTACTTTGGCAGCTTGCTGGCGAGGTTAACCACTTTGGTCATGTAAACAAGTAGTCCAACCTCGGATCAGGACAGTGGTTCAGATCCCATCAAGGGACATGGAAGTTTAATGGCTGCCACAGTAACACGAGCAATGATCCACACAGTCAGGGTGCAACGACCAGCTGGGTTTTTGTCACTTGTAGTCCTGACAGCTGGCTCCAAGAGGACACGTCCAGGCTGAGAGCAAGGCAGCAGTTGAAGACCAAAACTGTTATGGTTCATAGACTTCACAAGATATTGAAACAAACACAGTTTATTGCATTTATTCATATAAGTAAATATTGTCTTATGAAGCTGATCATACTTGACATGAAGCATTAAAGAATGGTGATGTTTTTACCTGACTGTGTTTTACATGAAGCCGATCATACTTGACATGAAGCATTAAAGAATGGTGATGTTTTTACCTGACTGTGTTTTACATGAAGCCGATCATACTTGACATGAAGCATTAAAGAATGGTGATGTATTTACCTGACTGTTTTACATGAAGCCGATCATACTTGACATGAAGCATTAAAGAATGGTGATGTTTTTACCTGACTGTGTTTTACATGAAGCTGATCATACTTGACATGAAGCATTAAAGAATGGTGATGTATTTACCTGACTGTGTTTTACATGAAGCCGATCATACTTGACATGAAGCATTAAAGAATGGTGATGTATTTACCTGACTGTGTTTTACATGAAGCCGATCATACTTGACATGAAGCATTAAAGAATGGTGATGTATTTACCTGACTGTGTTTTACATGAAGCTGATCATACTTGACATGAAGCATTAAAGAATGGTGATGTTTACCTGACTGTTTTACATGAAGCTGATCATACTTGACATGAAGCATTAAAGAATGGTGATGTATTTACCTGACTGTGTTTTACATGAAGCTGGTCTTGTCAATGTTGTGCAGGTAGAGAGCTTGACGTCAGCCAGGAAGAGTGCCCTGTCAGGGAGTGAGCCATCAGATGCTATACGGGTTGTCAACGCTCTCCTGACACAGATTGACCAGATCAAGAGGTATGATAATGCCATGTAGAATCTAGGACACAGATTGACGGGATCAAGAGGTATGATAATGCCATGTAGAATCTAGGCCACGGATTGACCAGATCAAGAGGTATGATAATGTCATGTAGAATCTAGGACACAGATTGACCAGATCAAGAGGTATGATAATGCCATGTAGAATCTAGGCCACGGATTGACCAGATCAAGAGGTATGATAATGCCATGTAGAATCTAGGCCACGGATTGACCAGATCAAGAGGTATGGTAATGCCATGTAGAATCTAGGCCATGGATTGACCAGATCAAGAGGTATGATAATGCCATGTAGAATCTAGGCCACGGATTGACCAGATCAAGAGGTATGATAATGCCATGTAGAATCTAGGCCACGGATTGACCAGATCAAGAGGTATGATAATGCCATGTAGAATCTAGGCCACGGATTGACCAGATCAAGGGTCTACAGACAGAAAGTTGTGAATTCCATAACTCAAACAGATTATTGTTTACACAGACTGCTGGAGGCTTGTGAACATCTCAAAATGAGAAGTAAAAGTAAGGTTGTTATGAGCTATCCAGTGTTGATTTTCAAGAGATTTATATTCTTGTTATCCATCATAAAAACATAAATAAATCAGCAATCCCTTCCTGTATCATGTATATTTTATGTGTGATATGTTTTTGAAGAACATATAAATCAATTAAAAAGATTTTGTTGTAATAATCATGACCATAGAGACTTGTTAATATAGGTTGTCTTATGTTGCTGGAATCTCCTTTCAACAGAATGGACTTCTGTTTCAGGCATCCCAATGTGCTGATCCTTACTACATCTAATGTGACTGGTGCTATAGACTTGGCATTTGTAGACCGGGCAGACATCAAGCAGTACATCGGTCCCCCCTCTCCATGTGCAATATTCAAGATCTACCTCTCCTGTCTCAACGAACTAATGAGGGTGAGATATTCGTCAACTGAAACCTTCAGTTCACAAGGGCCTATCATTGCACAGCTGCACTGTAGCCTTGACCATACAGCTGAAACTACCACTACACATCCTGCACTGTAGCCTTGACCATACAGCTGAAACTACCACTACACATCCTGCACTGTAGCCTTGACCATACAGCTGAAACTACCACTACACATCCTGCACTGTAGCATTGACCATACAGCTGAAACTACCACTACACATCCTGCACTGTAGCCTTGACCATACAGCTGAAACTACCACTACACATCCTGCACTGTAGCCTTGACCATACAGCTGAAACTACCACTACACATCCTGCACTGTAGCATTGACCATACAGCTGAAACTACCACTACACATCCTGCACTGTAGCCTTGACCATACAGCTGAAACTACCACTACACAGCTGCAGTGTAGCCTTGACCATACAGCTGAAACTACCACTACACATCCTGCACTGTAGCATTGACCATACAGCTGAAACTACCACTACACATCCTGCACTGTAGCCTTGACCATACAGCTGAAACTACCACTACACATCCTGCACTGTAACATTGACCGTACAGCTCAAAACTACCACTACACATCCTGCACTGTAGCCTTGACCATACAGCTGAAACTACCACTACACATCCTGCACTGTAGCCTTGACCATACAGCTGAAACTACCACTACACATCCTGCACTGTAGCCTTGACCATACAGCTGAAACTACCACTACACATCCTGCACTGTAGCCTTGACCATACAGCTGAAACTACCACTACACAGCTGCACTGTAGCATTGACCATACAGCTGGAACTACCACTACACATCCTGCACTGTAGCCTTGACCATACAGCTGAAACTACCACTACACAGCTGCACTGTATCCTTGACCATATAGCTGAAACTACCACTACACATCCTGCACTGTAGCATTGACCATACAGCTGAAACTACCACTACACAGCTGCAGTGTAGCATTGACCATACAGCTGAAACTACCACTACACAGCTGCACTGTATCCTTGACCATATAGCTGAAACTACCACTACACATCCTGCACTGTAGCATTTACCATACAGCTGAAACTACCACTACACAGCTGCAGTGTAGCATTGACCGTACAGCTGAAACTACTTCTACACATCCTGCATTGTAGCCTTGACATACAGCTGAAACTGCCATTACACAGCTGTACTGTAGCCTTGACCATACAGCTGAAACTACCACTACACATCCTGCACTGTAGCATTGACCATACAGCTGAAACTACCACTACACATCCTGCACTGTAGCATTGACCATACAGCTGAAACTGCCTCTACACAGCTGTAGTGTAGCCTTGACCATACAGCTGAAACTACCTCTACCCAGCTGTACAGTAACCTTGACCATACAGCTGAAACTACCACTACACATCCTGCACTGTAGCATTGACCATACAGCTGAAACTACCACTACACAGCTGCAGTGTAGCCTTGACCATACAGCTGAAACTACCACTACACATCCTGCACTGTAGCCTTGACCATACAGCTGGAACTACCACTACACATCCTGCACTGTAGCATTGACCATACAGCTGAAACTACCACTACACAGCTGCACTGTAGCATTGACCATACAGCTGAAACTACCTCTACACATCCTGCACTGTAGCATTGACCATACAGCTGAAACTGCCTCTACACAGCTGTAGTGTAGCCTTGACCATACAGCTGAAACTACCTCTACCCAGCTGTACAGTAACCTTGACCATACAGCTGAAACTACCACTACACATCCTGCACTGTAGCATTGACCATACAGCTGAAACTACCACTACACAGCTGCAGTGTAGCCTTGACCATACAGCTGAAACTACCACTACACATCCTGCACTGTAGCCTTGACCATACAGCTGGAACTACCACTACACATCCTGCACTGTAGCCTTGACCATACAGCTGAAACTACCACTACACAGCTTTACTGTAGCATTGACCATACAGCTGAAACTACCACTACACATCCTGCACTGTAGCATTGACCATACAGCTGAAACTACCACTACACAGCTGCAGTGTAGCATTGACCATACAGCTGAAACTACCACTACACATCCTGCACTGTAGCCTTGACCATACAGCTGAAACTACCACTACACAGCTGCAGTGTAGCATTGACCATACAGCTGGAACTACCACTACGCATCCTGCACTGTAGCATTGACCATACAGCTGAAACTACCACTACACAGCTGCACTGTAGCATTGACCATATAGCTGAAACTACCACTACACATCCTGCACTGTAGCATTGACCATACAGCTGAAACTACCACTACACAGCTGCAGTGTAGCATTGACCATACAGCTGAAACTACCTCTACACATCCTGCATTGTAGCCTTGACATACAGCTGAAACTGCCAGTACACAGCTGTACTGTAGCCTTGACCATACAGCTGAAACTACCACTACACATCCTGCACTGTAGCATTGACCATACAGCTGAACCTACCACTACACACCCTGCACTGTAGCATTGACCATACAGCTGAAACTGCCTCTACACAGCTGTAGTGTAGCCTTGACCATACAGCTGAAACTACCTCTACCCAGCTGTACAGTAACCTTGACCATACAGCTGAACCTACCACTACACACCCTGCACTGTAGCATTGACCATACAGCTGAAACTGCCTCTACACAGCTGCAGTGTAGCCTTGACCATACAGCTGAAACTACCTCTACCCAGCTGTACAGTAACCTTGACCATACAGCTGAAACTACCACTACACAGCTGTACTGTAGCCTTGACCATACAGCTGAAACTACCACTACACAGCTGTACTGTAGCCTTGACCATGCAGCTGAAACTACCACTACACAGCTGTACTGTGGGTGGATTCTGTATTGTGCTGTTACAAGGTTGCAGTGTAATGTACTTTCCAGATGCTGCCAAGGATCGTTTTCTGTAGCCTCGTGTTCTACTGTTTTCTGTAGCCTCGTGTTCTACTGTTTCCTGTAGCCTCGTGTTCTACTGTTTCCTGTAGCCTTGTGTTCTACTCTTTTCTGTAGCTTTGTGTTCTACTATTTTCTGTATGCTCATTTTCTATTGTTTCCTGTAGCCTCGTGTTCTACTGTTTCCTGTAGCCTCATGTTCTACTCTTTTCTGTAGCCTTGTGTTCTACTATTTTCTGTATGCTCATGTTGTATTGTTTCCTGTTTCCTTGTGTTCTACTGTTTTCTGTAGCCTCGTGTTTTATTGTTTTCTGTAGCCTCATGTTCTACTGTTTTCTGTAGCCTCGTGTTCTACTGTTTTCTGTAGCCTCATGTTCTACTGTTTTCTGTATGCTCATGTTCTACTGTTTTCTGTAGCCCCGTGTTCTACTGTTTCCTTGTGTTCTACTGTTTTCTGTAGCCTCATGTTTTATTGTTTTCTGTAGCCTCATGTTCTACTGTTTTCTGTATGCTCATGTTCTACTGTTTTCTGTATGCTCATGTTCTACTGTTTTCTGTAGCCTCATGTTCTTATTTCTGTAGGCTCATGTTCTGTTTTCTGTATGCTCATGTTCTACTGTTTTCTGTAGCCTCATGTTCTACTGTTTTCTGTAGCCTTGTGTTCTACTGTTTTCTGTACGCTCATGTTCTATTGTTTCCTGTAGCCTCGTGTTCTACTGCTTCCTGTAGCCTCGTGTTCTACTGTTTCCTGTAGCTTTGTGTTCTACTGTTTCCTGTAGCCTCATGTTCTACTCTTTTCTGTAGCCTTGTGTTCTATTTCCTGTAGCCTCATGTTCTACTGTTTTCTGTAGCCTCGTGTTCTACTGTTTCCTGTTTCCTTGTGTTCTACTGTTTTCTGTAGCCTCGTGTTCCACTGTTTTCTGTAGCCTCGTGTTCTACTGTTTTCTGTAGCCTCGTGTTCTACTCTTTTCTGTTTCCTTGTGTTCTACTGTTTTCTGTAGCCTCGTGTTTTATTGTTTTTTGTAGCCTCGTGTTCTTCTGTTTTCTGTAGCCTCATGTTCTACTGTTTTCTGTTTCCTTGTGTTCTACTGTTTCCTTTTTCCTTGTTTTCTACTGTTTTCTGTAGCCTCATGTTCTACTGTTTTCTGTAACCTCATGTTCTACTGTTTTCTGTAGCCTCGTGTTCTACTGTTTCCTGTTTCCTTGTGTTCTACTGTTTTCTGTTTCCTTGTGTTCTACAGTTTCCTTGTGTTCTACTGTTTTCTGTAGCCTCATGTTCTACTGTTTTCTGTAGCCTCGTGTTCTACTGTTTCCTGTTTCCTTGTGTTCTACTGTTTTCTGTAGCCTCATGTTCTACTGTTTTCTGTTTCCTTGTGTTCTACTATTTCCTGTAGCCTCATGTTCTACTGTTTTCTGTAGCCTCGTGTTCTACTGTTTCCTGTTTCCTTGTGTTGTACTGTTTTCTGTAGCCTCGTGTTCTACTGTTTTCTGTTTCCTTGTGTTCTACTGTTTCCTGTTTCCTTGTGTTCTACTGTTTTCTGTAGCCTCATGTTCTACTGTTTTCTGTAGCCTCGTGTTCTACTGTTTCCTGTTTCCTTGTGTTCTACTGTTTTCTGTAGCCTCGTGATTCTACTGTTTTCTGTAGCCTCGTGTTCTACTGTTTTCTGTTTCCTTGTGTTCTACTATTTCCTGTAGCCTCATGTTCTACTGTTTTCTGTAGCCTCGTGTTCTACTGTTTCCTGTTTCCTTGTGTTCTACTGTTTTCTGTAGCCTCATGTTGTACTGTTTTCTGTTTCCTTGTGTTCTGCTGTTTCCTGTTTCCTTGTGTTCTACTGTTTTCTGTTTCCTTGTGTTCTGTTTCCTGTTTCCTTGTGGTCTACTGTTTTCTGTATGCTCATGTCCTACTGTTTTCTGTAGCCTCGTGTTCTACTGTTTTCTGTTTCCTTGTGTTCTACTGTTTTCTGTAGCCTCGTGTTCTACTGTTTTCTGTAGCCTCATGTTCTACTGTTTTCTGTATGCTCATGTTCTACTGTTTCCTGTAGGCTCATGTTCTACTGTTTTCTGTATGCGCATGTTCTACTGTTTTCTGTAGCCTCGTGTTCTACTGTTTCCTTGTGTTCTACTGTTTTCTGTAGCCTCATGTTTTATTGTTTTCTGTAGCCTCATGTTCTACTGTTTTCTGTATGCTCATGTTCTACTGTTTTCTGTATGCTCATGTTCTACTGTTTTCTGTAGCCTCATGTTCTACTGTTTTCTGTAGCCTTGTGTTCTACTGTTTTCTGTAGCCTCATGTTCTGCTGTTTTCTGTAGCCTCATGTTCTACTGTTTTCTGTAGCCTTGTTGTTCTACTGTTTTCTGTAGCCTTGTGTTCGACTGTTTTCTGTATGCTCATGTTCTACTGTTTTCTGTAGGCTCATGTTCTACTGTTTTCTGTAGCCTCATGTTCTACTGTTTTCTGTAGCCTTGTGTTCTACTGTTTTCTGTAGCCTCATGTTCTGTTTTCTGTAGCCTCATGTTCTACTGTTTTCTGTAGCCTCATGTTCTACTGTTTTCTGTAGCCTTGTGTTCGACTGTTTTCTGTATGCTCTTGTTCTACTGTTTTCTGTATGCTCGTGTTCTACTGTTTTCTGTAGCCTCATGTTCTACTGTTTTCTGTAGCCTTGTGTTCGACTGTTTTCTGTATGCTCTTGTTCTACTGTTTTCTGTATGCTCATGTTCTACTGTTTCCTGTAGGCTCATGTTCTACTGTTTTCTGTATGCGCATGTTCTACTGTTTTCTGTAGCCTCGTGTTCTACTGTTTCCTTGTGTTCTACTGTTTTCTGTAGCCTCATGTTTTATTGTTTTCTGTAGCCTCATGTTCTACTGTTTTCTGTATGCTCATGTTCTACTGTTTTCTGTATGCTCATGTTCTACTGTTTTCTGTAGCCTCATGTTCTACTGTTTTCTGTAGCCTTGTGTTCTACTGTTTTCTGTAGCCTCATGTTCTGCTGTTTTCTGTAGCCTCATGTTCTACTGTTTTCTGTAGCCTCGTGTTCTACTGTTTTCTGTAGCCTTGTGTTCGACTGTTTTCTGTATGCTCATGTTCTACTGTTTTCTGTAGGCTCATGTTCTACTGTTTTCTGTAGCCTCATGTTCTACTGTTTTCTGTAGCCTTGTGTTCTACTGTTTTCTGTAGCCTCATGTTCTGTTTTCTGTAGCCTCATGTTCTACTGTTTTCTGTAGCCTCATGTTCTACTGTTTTCTGTAGCCTTGTGTTCGACTGTTTTCTGTATGCTCTTGTTCTACTGTTTTCTGTATGCTCGTGTTCTACTGTTTTCTGTATGCTCATGTTTGACTGTTTTTTGTAGGCTCATGTTCTACTGTTTTCTGTATGCTCGTGTTCTACTGTTTTCTGTATGCTCATGTTCTACTGTTTTCTGTAGCCTCTTGTTCTACTGTTTTCTGTAGCCTCGTGTCGTGTTTGCTGTAGCCTTGTTCTACTGTTTTCTGAAGCCTTGTGTCCTACTGTTTCCTGTAGCCTCGTGTTCTACTGTTTTCTGTATGCTCATGTTCTACTGTTTCCTGTATGCTCATGTTCTACTGTTTTCTGTATGCTCATGTTCTACTGTTTTCTGTATTCTCATGTTCTACTGTTTCCTGTAGCCTCATGTTCTGCTGTTTTCTGTAGCCTCATGTTCTACTGTTTTCTGTAGCCTCGTGTTCTACTGGTGTGTTTCAGTCCGGGATAATCAGCCCTGCCCAGCAGCTGCTGGACCTCCGAGACCTGGAGGTGATGAGGTTTATAGAAAACGACGCCACTAGACTCAGTCTGCACCTCAGGAATGTCGCAATGTAAGAAATCAATATGAAAATGGTGTAGGAACATTGTGTGTTACGTTAAGATAATAAGATGAGATCCTGTCATGTATTTATACAAAGAAACCACATTCCTCCTTTTGTCCCTTTCTCAAATTGTCTGGGGTGGTGCGGTAGCCTAGTGGTTAAGGCATTGGCTCGTCACGCCAAAGCCCCGAGTTCGATTCCCCACATGGGTACAATGTATGAAGCCCATTTCTGGTGTCCCCCACTGTGATGTTGCTGGAATATTGCTAAAAGTGTCGTGAAACCATACTCACTCACTCTCAAATTGTCTGGGTTAACATAAAGACATGCATCATATATTACAATTATTGTCAGCAGATGTCAAGGATGCCATGTTTGGACTGACATGACTGTTTGTATGATTGTTATCATTATTACTGGAATGTGTAGAAGACTGATTGTTGGAACAAGCAGGGAAATAGCCAGTGTTTGGATGGATAGGGGTGACCAGTTGTCATGACAACCTGATCACCAGTTGGCCGCCAGGTTTGGAGGAAAGATGGCCACTTTGTAGAGTCTGTATTATTGAGTGAGATGTCACGTCATGTGTATGCTTGTCACTACTTCACTTGTTGATGAAGAAGTTCTGATGTGATGTACAATGTTGACTCACTCACAATGATGTTGCTTTCTTCCACAGCAAGAGCCAAGGTTTGAGTGGAAGGACCCTGCGGAAACTCCCTTTTATTGCCCACGCCATGTTTGTGCAGGTAAATTCTCCAGGTAGCTGGTCCCCATCTGTGGGACTACCTGGCTTTTCATGCACCATATAAACCCAATTCCTGTCTGAAAGGTTATCCTTTGCCCTCTTTAATAGGATTATATACACATGGAAACAAATATAGCAACACCCATGATTTTTAAACCCCATACTCCCATTAATATTCATATCATTATAATGTTCTTATGATTATTTTGACTTTTCGAGCACATCATCAGAAGTACAGATAAGCTGCCTATCTGTGTAAATTACGCAAATATTTAAGTGAAAGCTCAATTCTTACTAAGTCTATTGCATACAAGTACACTTGATTCTTTTTCATAGAGATCCTCCTTGGGGTACATATATGCATTTTCTGCGGCTGAAAATATCGTGACGGTTGTATCAATGTTTTAATAAAAATATTGTACAATAAATACAAATCTTTTTTAACTATTATACGGCCCCCACCACGTGGAGTTACCTCCCTGCTACGCATGCGCAGCCAACCAGGTAAGCGCCTAGGCCCATATCATCATTTCTTCTGCTGTCACTCAAGCGTTCACACGTATTTCCAACCTGAGTTACTAGCTGATTTACTTCTTGTAGAAGAATGTCTGAGACCTCAACAACTGTATGTATGGTCTTTATTCGTTTTGAAAAAACGTTTTATGGACTTTGCAGTCTGTTATTTCTCATTTATGTGACTTTGAATTAAACTTTTACGCTAGCTTTCCCGTGGTTTACGCACGTGTTGCTATTCCATAGCGGGAAGTTTTAGCATGCCACGTGGTTGAAATATTGCATTATCAAGACATCCGACCTGGTACCCACCCAGGACTTGTTTTTTCTCGGGGCGTGGTTCACAACTCACATGAGGATGCACCCTATACAGCAAGCTTTGGCGAGTCTGTGGGCTCACTCGGAGGATCTGGAGAAGTGTCTCACAGTCCCCGGGTGGTTGTCTCCTCACCTTCAGTGGTGGACCAATGTCTGGAATCTCTCCAAGGGGTCCCTTTGGAAATCCTGACGTCAGCTCTTACAGGGGGGTGTTCTGGGCAGTCTTTCGGTGTCGAAGCTGAAGCCCGCCTTCACATCAACGTCTTAGAACTGAGAGCTGTGCTGTTGGTTTTCGAGCCCTTCCGGGAGCATGTTCAGGGCCAGGTGGCTCATTTTCAGTTGGACAACCGTACGGCCATGACGTACATCCTAAAGCAAGGCGGCACGGTGTCCCTAGTGCTCCTTCGGGAGTCGTGGGAATTTCTCCTCTGGTGTGACCAGTGCAACTGTCAGGTGATTCCTGTTTATCTCCCGGGGCTGGAGAACCCTCTCGCCAGATCCTGGCCCCGCACGAGTGGATGCTCGACTGGCAGATATTCGGAGTTATCTCCCAGTTGTACGGATCGTTCCCGGTGGATCTTTTTGCATCCGGCGGGACGAATCAGATACCCGTGTTCTGCTCTCGAATACTGGACCAGAGGGTGTTGGCTTCCAACGCCTTCCTGCTGATTTGATGGGCAAGGTGCTGTGGGCGTTTCCGCCTCTACCACTCATTCCCCCGGGTCCTCTCCCAGCTGTCCACCCAGCCAGCTTGGCTACTTGTGCTACTGGCACAGCTATGGCTGTCACAGAGCTGGTTTCCGGTAATTCTCAGGTTTCTGGCTCAGCCTCATGTTCTATTACCTTTGCGACCGGACATTCTCACTCAGAACGGCGCGCCATACCCCAATCCAAGGATTCAGTGGGTGGCTTGGCCTCTGTCAGGTCTAGCCTCGAAGCATGGGACTTCCTGCAGCAGTTGCAGACACAATTCTGGCTTCGAGGTGGGATTCGACAAATGTTTAATATGAGGATAGGTGGTCCCGCTATGTGCGCTGGTGTTCAGATAGGGGGATTGCAGATCCCTTTTCTGTGGATTTAGTCCGAGTATTGGAGTTTTTGCAAGCTCGTTTGGAAGAAGCTTTGCGGCTTCGACCATTCGTGGCTACTCCACCGCTATGTCAACTTTCCACACCCTTGTCAATGGTGCTCTTCTGGGGCAGCACTCTTATGCAGCGCTTTTTAGCTGGCGTGGATCGGGTTCAACCTGCTGTCAGGTGAACCAGCCCACCTTGGGATTTGTCAATCGTGCTAGATTGGCTGTCCGGTCCTACGTTTTCGCGTCTATCGACTATTTCCATTCAGCTGTTAACATGGAAGGCCGTATTTCTGGTGGCGGTAACATCTGGGCGAAGGGTTGGCGACTTACATGCTATGTCGGCAGACCCGGCGCTGACTGTGTTCCATCCAGATCGTGTCAGTATTCGCCTCCCGGATACTTACCGCCCGAAGATCGATCACGCTTTCCATGTGACAGCTCCTATCGAACTTCCTACTCTTACCCAGCCTTCCACATCGGGGACCTCTGCAACGAGCACTCACCCGTTGGATGTCCCTAAGACTCTCAAGGTCAATATCAAACGAACACAAGGGATCCGTACGGGTACCCATCTGTTCTGCTGTTACGGTGGCGGGAAGGCTGGCATGCCGGCGAGCAAACAGACCCTATCACGCTGGCTTGTGTCGGTCATTTGTGCTGCTTATCAGGCTAAGGGCAAGCCTCCCCCTGAGGGGTTGAAGGCTCACTCGGTCAGGGCAGTGGCCACTTCAAAGGCTTTTGCATCGGCACTGCCCATTGAAGAGGTATGCTCTGCTGCTATTTGGAGCAGGCCTAGCACTTTTATCAGGCACTCTCAGCTCGATACACATTCTCGTGATCATGTGTGTTTTGGCCGTTCTGTTCTCTCCTGTGGACAGTGTCCTGCCACCCTGACCGAGTGAGTCTTCGTTATCTGGACAGTTGATGCTGCTTTCAATTGTGTATAATTGATATATCCGCTGTTATCATATCTAACTACTTTCGATTTCTCTCATGAGATTATAGTCGGTTGTGAGTTGGTTTTCCCCCTTTCGGTGCTCTTTAATAGATTCACGATGTGGGCGGGGTTTTTACTTTTGCACTGTGTGCGTATTACTTTGCTTAACCTGTGAGGTCGGGTCTCAGTACTTTCCTCTCTGTCGGTTACCCTCCCATCATGCCTCTCGCGGAAGCTTCGGGACACGTGATAGGTGAGTGTTGTGACATCTGTTACATTCTTCCTAACGATCGCTATTTATGTGTACTTTGACAGAATTCCCTCCTCCCTAGCCTCCGGTCTTTGGGAGTCTGAGTTAATGCATATGTGTACCCCAAGGACGATCTCTATGAAAAAGAATGAGCTAAACCTGTAGAGGTTTCCAATTCTTTGAAGAGAATCGTCTTTGGGGTAGGGCCACCCACCTCCCCGCAATTCTGTTCACTGATTTATACAGCAGAAGGAATGATGATACGGGCCTAGGTGCTTACCTGGTTGGCTGCGCATGCGTAGCAAGAAGGTAACTCCACTTGGTGGGGGCTGTATGGGGTAATAGATAAAAAAGATTATTATTTATTGTACAATATTTTTATTAAAAGATTGATGCAACTGTCACATGACATTTTCCGCCGCTAAAAAGGCATATATGTACCCCAAGGACGATTCTCTTCAAAGAATTGGAAACCTCTACAGGATTAGCTAAATTTTTGTAAATACTCAATAAATTTGATCTTACATGCTTACACACAAAAATGTCGAATCTTAGCTTGCGTACCGGTGCATACATAAAATAACTGAAGTATACTGGGAGGTTCTATTTCAACACATGAACTTGGCAACTTGCAGTCTTTCTTATCGTTTCTCATATTACAGATCAAATATAAATAACTAACACTAACATTTTAACTTTATTATATTTTCAAAATTGATGGGAAATGGCAAAATACCCAATTGAGTTTGAGTGAGATGGGTACACTTTATTTGATTTATATGAACACAAGCGAGTACATAACTCAATGACCCAAAAAAGTTATCTGTAGCTCTGCATCATACATGATACATTGAATTTTTCCTTATCCTGACTCATGCTAAATACTTGTCTCCTTCTTCTTGCAAATGATAGTGGAACACTTGAAATCCCTTGAAGTCCCCTTTAAAAAGCGGACGTAAAATCATCACTAACCCACGAGTAGTCTCCCTTGCCTCCTTTTTGGCAATTTTGTATCACATGACAGCCATGTTTGTCACTCTCTCCTTTTTCGCCCTTGAGGACGGTTGTGAGAGCACCTGGGTCCCTATACGGCACATATCCTTTTCTCTTTTGGACCTTTACATCAAAATTATTGCTGTATACGTTTTTTAGGATTGTATTCTACTATATGGTTTGAAATTTGATCTAAATTATTCGTTGTTTGACATGTTTTTTCATCGTGTTTACATTTGATGAAAACTTGTATTCGTTGTAGGTACCGACTGGCTGCGGCTGACCCACATTTATTATGTCCTGATTGCACTACTTCATGTTCTTTCAGCTCTCGCTGTAAACATTGTCTGAATTTAACCACTTTTGAATTTAATAACTACCTTTTTTCCATTCATACACGTGCAAAGGACAGGGTAAGAAGGTATTCACAAGTCATGTCTAAATCAAGTGATTGCGCTGATAACTGTGTGTTATAACTACTGCTGCCGATGTTCATAATTCCAGTGAATTGCCGAGCGTTTTACAGGGGCAGGTCGCTGTTCCAGTGATGAACTCTGGAGCTAATAAGAGATCGTCGTCAATGGAGCTGACCTCTTCACAGACGAAGAAGACTAGATCGTATTCAACGCAGAAGAAGAAGGCTACTACCCCTAAGACTTCGTCGAGTGCAACTCTACGCAGAAGACGAGAGGCTTCTCTGCCGAGATTGTACCTCCGGAAGAAGCAGACGTGTATGATGATCCTCATACCTGAGGTCACAGTCGTCAGCAAGAAGACGAAGCCTGCTTCTACAGCTACATCGGCAACTTTATCAGCGCAGACATTGACAGAAGACCTTCTATCAACGCAGACATCGGGCACCAGAGATAGCAGCAGCATCAACTCTTCACAAGTGCTGCGTGCCTTAGAAGACGCCTCATCGTTGTCAGAAGCATCATCAACCCTGCAGCAGTCTCTCCAGACATCGCAGAACTTCAACCCGGGGCTGTTTATGCAACAGTTTACAGACCAGATGATGTCGATGATGGAACGGCGCTTCGCGCAGGAGAAAGCTGCTACGAAGACCACTACGATGACTACTAGCCTGCGTGAAGATTCAACAGTCTCTCCAACACACTTGGAAGAAGAGGGAAGCCTGCGTGAAGGCTCACGCACCCGACGATCTTCCCCATCTGAAGTTAGGAGCCTGGACAACGTTACCAACGTCAGCTCAGCCTTAGACGTCCCTGAAGGAGCTGCTAAGAATTCTCCACGCAGAAGCAGATCGCAGCGTTCTCCCGAACCCTACAGATGTCGTAGATACGGGTCGTCATCACCATCGGACTCAGACGCACATCAGGAACCTACACGCAGGCACTCCACATCTCATAGAGGGGAAACTTCGCCTAAGAATCAACCTTCGCGAAGACCTAGAGAGAGATCTTAAGACTCCAGGAAGGATACATGATCACATCGGGATCGTTCACCTGCGCGCAGGTCGTCATACAGATCTTCATACAGAGACTCACGTCGTTGTGGATCTCCCAAGTATTGGACAGTCTCAGCTCAGCCTTTGATAAGGCTACCAAGTTCCAGAATCAGCATATCCCTACATTCAACGCCAGGAGATTCCCCCTTCATCACATGGAACCCTTCCTGAAGGCACCAGAGATTGATGAGGACTATATGATCATCGACTCCCGCTATAGAACTTACAAGATAGAGAATCGGATAGTTGTCCCAGAGGATCATTGGGTCAAGATAAAACATATGATATCTCAAGTAATGCTCTCCCTGTTGACACTACGTGCTTGGCAAAGCATGCTCGGTCTACTCACCTCAGCTCAAGACATGACTCGCAGAGGGAGATTACAACTGCGTCCACTACAAATATTTGTGAACGCTCATCTCGACAGTCTGGATCTGCTGGTACTACCAGACAGCCTGAAGCCATACCTCCTATGGTGGACTCAGAAGTCGAATGTTTGCGGAGGAACCTTTTTGTCAGAGCTGGTTTGCAACACTCATCTCTACGTGGATGCATCACTATAAGGATGGGTTGCCCACCTCGACAACGAAGTGGCAGCAGGGAAGTGGTCGAGTCAGGATCAGAATCTGCACATCAACCTGTTGGAGATGAAAGCAGTGATCAACGCTTTACAACACTGGTCCAGTGTACTAAAGAACGCAAGGGTTACGGTCCACACGGACAGCTCCACAGTAGCGTTCTACATCAATAAACAAGGATCAACAAGATCAACAAATCTGCTACAACTCAGCTTTCTCCTGTTCAGCATCGTCGACAATAGGCTCGCCACTGATAGACCTGTTTGCAACAAAGTTCAACAAGCAACTACCAACATTCGTCTCACTGAGTCCGGATCCTCAGGCATGGTCAACAGATGCTTTAAGCATCTCATGGGAAGGACTAAACGCTGCGTTTTCCACCTCCAGCACTATTATCACAAGTAATACAGAAAATCAAGCAGACGACAACGCTGCAACTGATTTTGGTCGCCCCCTAGCAACAGCAGCACGGATGTCAGAAATACATGCTCTACATCTAGGACTGAGATGGGACTTTATTGCCAAGAACCAACCGTCCAACCAGCCTGACAGACGGTTCCACATGCCAGCACTCTCTACAGTCCTTGGGCCACAGGATACACAGGATTTATCCTTATGCCCTGTCAGAGCACTGAAAGTCTACCTACAAAGGACAAAAACAAGGAAACGAAAATTTCAAGCGCCTATTCATCCCCTTATCCACTGAGACGCCCACGGAAGTCTCAAGGACAACGATATCGATATGGATGAGAGCCGTTATACTAAGGGCCTACAAAGCAGCAGGACTTGAGGTTCGACAAGCCTCCAATCCCCACGAAGTCAGAGCCCTGGCGTCTACACTTGCTCTGCATGGAAACTGCTCGATTACAACTATAATGGAGGGCTGCTTTTGGAAATCGGACACTACCTCAGAGACATTGCCACCGAAGACGTCTCAGGCTTTCACCAGTTTAGTTTGTAAAAGTTCCTTTGCTATGGTTTATGGTAAAATATTGATACTATGTAAAATGAAGGATGTTGCAATACTTTTTTAACCCCCCCCCATGTGTATGTATATATGTGACTTCTTTTAAACCTCACTTTGAAATGTCTTAAATCATAGATAAGGTTTGTTTGTTGAATTTTTCACAAGAATACACGGATATATAGTGTCCCTTCCGTGTCTTCTGGTCGAGGCAGGTGACCTCCTAGCCCCCAATATCTTGCTGATACCTAGTATAATGTGGTATGTTTTTCTTCTGTTTGTGTAGAGACCTACTGTGACCCTGGACAACTTTGTGGAGTATCTGTCTAAAACAGTGGACCTTCAGTTCAAGGAGAGAGAGGACTTGACCCGAGATTGACCTATATAACATTACATTAGACAAGTTTGTGCACCACCTCTGGAACAGTGGACCGTCAGTTTGAGGAGATGAAGGACTTCACCTGAGAGTGAAGCATAGTTAGTCCCCAACATAGGAGTGTGCTGAAGGTTGTCACCTCTGTAGCTGACATGTCAGACTCGGGGACAGAGGGACCAGTCTTGCACAATGTCCCTTCTCACAGGATCTCAACTGTCACTATTTTGAAATCTTTGATGTACAATATACCCAAGTTACTCTTGTCAATCATATGAACAACTTTCATTCCTGTCAATTTACACATTATTAGAATCTTGTTTTAGATTACATTTCCTTAAATGTTACTGTGATAAATTGTATAAAAACTATATGTATAAAACAATTGAAAATATTACCACATCCCAACATTACTGTGTGTTGACTGAGACATTTATGTTTATATGGGAATTATTTTCTTGTTTTAGGTTTCAGTAAATACACCCTGGAACCAGGAACAACGGGATTCTAGTTTTAATGAGACAAGCATATATTTACTACACAGGTGCGCAGGGTTTTGCCTTGACCCACTAAGTTATGTGTCGGATGCCACACCATGAATATCAAGATGTTTTTATAAGTATGAGGGTGCCGTAAATAGGGAGAAATGCTACCCAGCCCGCTAGACTGATGCAGTTGAAAATGTAGGATGTTTCATATGTTGGGTATAAAAGATTTGATAGTTGCTTTAATGACCAAACCCTGATATTTAATGTTAAGAATTTGGCTTAATGAACAATAGTAGTCCTAGTATGCAATATGTATTTGTTTCGGTGTCCATGCTAGACAGTCTGAGTAGTGTAATACCCTGAGTACGAGATACTAGTAATCACTGTTAAAATATTCTATGCGTCAAAGACATCAGGGGATTGAACAATGATTTCATTTTGGTAAACATTCATCTACTTTGAAATGTGACATATCACCTTGTTTTAAATGTATTTGTTGCCATAGTGACCACCTTTTTCACTTGTACATAGGTATGATCCATGTCAAATGATGACACTATTTGTACAGATCTGTTCAATAAATGGAGGCTGAACATCACTGTGTTTAGAACTGCTGTAACACTGCTGTGTGTAGTGTGCTGTAACACTGCTGTGTGTAGTGTGCTGTAACACTGCTGTGTGTAGTGTGCTGTAACACTGCTGTGTGTGGTGTGCTGTAACACTGCTGTGTGCTGTAACACTGATGTGTGTGGTGTGCTGTAACACTGATGTGTGGAGTGTGCTGTAACACTGCTGTGTGTGGTGTGCTGTAACACTGCTGTGTGTAGTGTGCTGTAACTGTGTGTGTGGTGTAACACTGCTGTGTGGAGATAGTGTGCTGTAACACTGCTGTGTGTGGTGCTGTAACACTGCTGTGTGTGGTGTGCTGTAACACTGCTGTGTGGAGTGTGCTGTAACACTGATGTGTGGAGTGTGCTGTAACACTGCTGTGTGTTGTGTGCTGTAACACTGCTGTGTGTAGTGTGCTGTAACACTGCTGTGTGGAGTGTGCTGTAACACTGCTGTGTGCTGTAACACTGCTATGTGTTGTGTGCTGTAACACCGCTGTGTTGTGTACTGTAACACTGCTGTGTGTAGTGTGCTGTAACACTGCTGTGTGTGTGTGTAACACTGCTGTGTAACACTGCTGTGTGTGTGCTGTAACACAACACGCTGCTAACACTGCTGTGTGTGGTGTGCTGTAAACACACAGCTGTGTGTGGTGTGCTGTAGTGTGCTGTAACACTGCTGTGTGTGTGTGTGCTGCTAACACTGCTGTGTGTGTGTGTGCTGTAACACACTGCTGTGTGTGGTGTGCTGTAACACTGCTGTGTGGTGTGCTGTAACACTGCTGTGTGTAGTGTGCTGTAACACTGCTGTGTGTGCTGTGTGTGTGTGTGCTGTGCTGTAACACTGCTGTGTGCTGTAACACTGCTGTGTGTGGTGTGCTGTAACACTGCTGTGTGGAGTGTGCTGTAACACTGCTGTGTGGTGTGCTGTAACACTGCTGTGTGTAGTGTGCTGTAACACTGCTGTGTGCTGTAACAGTGCTGTGTGGAGTGTGCTGTAACACTGCTGTATGGAGTGTGCTGTAACACTGCTGTGTGGAGTGTGCTGTATGTACAGTACAACCAGAAATTATTGAGAATTTAAAGATTGTAATTTTGTCAAAAATATTCACTCATTACTCACTTATTAATGTGAATATTAGCAGAACATAACTCCAGATTCAAAGACAGGTGAACAGTTAGTATTTTGTCAAGTCACCATGGGCAGCAATGCAGGCTTCAATGCTGTCCCAATATCGGACCACCTCTTCTTTCATTTCAGCAATATTTGTCAGATTTTTTTTATTGACACTTTCTTTCATAAGTCCCCAAACATTTTCTATTTGATTTAGGTCAGGGCTATAGCTTGGCCAATCTAATAATGTCATATTTTGGGTCCAAAACCAGGCCTGTGAATGCTTTGAACGATGTTTTGGGTTGTCCTGCTGGAAAATCCAAATATTTCCATAGAACACGTGAGCAGATGGAAGTAAATGTCCCTCGAGAATATCTTTGTACCGCTCACTGTTCATATTCCCTTCAAACACACAGAGGGGTGTTGCCCCTAACACAGATATGCCACCACACACGTCAAATTTCGGACTGTACTTTGGGCACTGATACAAAGGTTTTTCAGTTTATTTGGTCCAGAATTTCAGTGTATTAGGAAACAGCCACACAGAACTTTCATCTGAGAAAATCACATTGTCCCAGTTAAAATTTCTATGCTGTAAGCACCAGTTCAACCTTCGCTCCTTTTGTTCAGGTTTCATGATCGGTGATAGAATTCCTCGACTTTTCTGCCAACCCATTGCATGCAGCTCAGTTCTAATTGTCTCCTTACAGACAGCCACAATTCCTCTATCAATCATATCCAGCCTTAAGTTTTCTAAAATCATTCGTTTGTTTTTAGAAACAATAATACCAAGCCGCCTCATGTCACCGACAGTCAATTTTCTAGGCCTACCTGCGCCTCCCTGGTGCTCAATGCCATATCCATTTGCAATATTTTTCAAAACACGATAAACAGTGGAGAAACGGATGCCTGTTCTACTTGAAATCACTTTAGCTGATCTGATGTCCTTGTTATAATACTCTAAAATCAACTTCCTCTTCTCTAAATCATCCATACTGAGGATCACTGAAAATGTCGTCTGCTAGCAAGTAAACAAAGGGGGATAACTTCACAAACTGATGAAAAAGGATTAACGGAGTTGTCTCTCTTGAATGAAACCAAGCACTTGATAGCTGGTCAAGGTTGTTTATACTAGAAATCCAATTAAACATATTCCTAAAATTCTCAATTTCTGGTCATACTGTAGTGTGCTGTAACACTGCTGTGTGTAGTGTGCTATCAACCAAGACCCGGAATCTGGCTGCCCAATCAGTCGCCTCCTACAACCAGCTTGTTGCTGGGGTGATACTTTAACGAAGAATCCCCCACAGGGTGTGTGCTGGTGAGCAGTGAGTTCTAGTTGGTCATAAACTTGGTGTCTTGTCAAATGAAAACAACTTGGAAGTAAATGTAGAAAGATTTATTATAAAAAGAATGGTATAATTTTCTCGTGCTTTGGACATTGTCTCTGCAAGATTACTGGACAATGTCATTCTCTTCTACACATCAGAGCTTCATAAATCACAATACTCTACACAAATGACATGCAAGTAAAAGATCATTCTGATAGTTCCAAATAATGAATCATTACTATTGTTGATCCATATCTGGCCTATTCTATACTGTGGAGCTTGGTCCTTGATTGTATTATACACGCCACTACAATGTAGTGATAATTCACTGGTAACCACACGTGCAGGATAGTCTGATCAGCGAGGAGAGGATGGAATCATTCTGTGGTCCGTCCCTGAGAACCGGCCTTACTTGTCAGGTGATGAGTAGTAGTTATTACCTGACTACACACAACTTCAACTAGGACTACAGTTTCTGGATATAATGTGACATTTAACTGGTATATCGACCGAAGAGAAAATTGTCCAATTTTTCTGCAATACTCATTCGAAAACTGCCTCTCACATGAATACCTTACAGGCTCTGACAATATAAGATAAATATGACAATGCTTGAAACTGTTCACGTAAGTACCACTGGGTGTCCACTTCTATCGTCTGCCTGATAGCACTGCTGACAGCCCTTCATAATTAAGGTGTTCCTGGATATTTACACACCAAGTACCTTGGTTCCTTAACTATAAAATCAGGGCTCCAGATAATTTTCCAACATCAGGAGTGATACTCCTTATTTTTTCAATATAGGAGTACTGGAAAACCTTAAGAGTACATTTAGAGAACTGGATGGAATTTAGTGGAGTATCAGTAATCTTGTGTTTCGTTTTATGCACCACAACGTTGCTGCTCTTGTGTAAACAGGTCAATAAAGAATCCTTTTTCAGATAAATATGTCTGTAAATGATTCTAAAACCGTACACCATTGCAGTGCTGCGTATCTGCTACGTTTTCTAAATTATTTCTTACCGTATCATGTATATTTTTTATCCGTACATACGCTGATACGGCCCTTATCTGGAGCCCTGAAAATAATGGTCCATATATCATTATTTCAATAATCTGAGTGTCTGATATTTCTCTAAACGCATGATGGTGAAGGAGCTAAGCATATTGGACTATGAAGCTCAGTTGCAGAGCCATCTTAGATATAAAACAAGGCAAGTTCTGTCACTATAGCAATACCTCATTCCACCAATGACCAAGTGATGTTGGTGCTAGCGTGATCATAACGCCCGTACTAATGCCTGTAGTAGCATTATGATTGCTGTGTGGGCCTGGACAACATACTGAAACTGTTCCATCAACTATCAGTGACTTCCATAATAACAGTGTATTGTCATTCCCATACTGAAACATAGACTTGCGATCATTGTAACTCCTGTAACCTATCACTGACTTGCTCTGTCATAAGAATCATACTTCTGACTATTGTAGCGCACAGATCATTCTGTAGTTGTGGTCTCTGGCTGCTGCTGCTGCTGCTAGATACATGCAAGCAGATGAAACAAAAACAGTCCTTGAGACATGGCCATTCTCCAACAAAAGTCCTAGAAACATTAGGCCACATACGTATAACTACATTTACAGTCTACACTAGGTACATACTATTCACAGTGACAGAGACAAGCTTAAAATTATTGCATGAATTTCCCTACATTACCTAACTTAAAAGACGCAAGCCAAAGAGTGGTCCAAAAGAACCAATCTGTTCTGAAGTGTTTCAAAACTAGGTGGAGATGTAGATTTTATAGAGTGGTAGTGTAGGGTAGGTACAGCTCCCGAGTCGTAGGGTATTAAAGGTACAGCTCCTGAATGGTAGTGTTAGTTTTACGCCACACTCCGCAATATTCCAGCTATATGGCGGTAGTGTCTTGAAGATACAGCTCCCAAGTGGTAGTACATTGGAAGATAGTGTGAGGAAGAATAATTGTGTCCATCCAGCAGCATCACTAGAGACAACGGAGGAGATCATTAACATGTTTTCTTCTTGAAGAAATACTACAGAACAGTCTCTCAACATGCATTTCAAAACAGGCAGTGACTGGGGTGGTACACCACTGCATCATGTTGGACCAACTAATTCAACAAAACCCTGTAAGAGTAGAACATCTGTTTGTTACGTTTACAATATATTACTCTTATTTCAAAGACATGAACTAACAAATGTGAACAAAATCTTCCTCACAAAGTAATTACAGGTCACAGTTACATCCTCGTAAAACATGTAAACCACAAGTTATAAAATAACATTCTTGTGAGCAGCAAGTCATATACGGAATCAATGTAGGCAGCATCAAGTCTTCATGCTAACTCCGAAGACTGAAAACCAGCGTCAAAAACTGCTCATAGGTGATCCTTATCCATCCATCTTGATCTGTGTCGTGGCCACGGAAAGCACCAGTTAACGTCTGAAAGAGAAAGTTGGTTCTGTTCAAGATTGTATAAAAAGGAGCGTTTTGCCATTTTTAACTGTATTTCAACAATGACACCTGGTCAGCTGATATGGAGGGTAATCAACGTATTGCTGGAACATGAACTAAATGTTTGCAACCTCCGTGAAGCCACAGGTAGTATCCTGAGACCACACGCTCCACCTCAACGCCAGTAACATGGTGCTGACTCAGCGAGTTTATTGAGACCACAGATAAAGGTCACATTTACAAATGAACTGTCTTGTATAACTTAGTATCGGCGGCAATTGTCTGACGTGGCCAATAAGAAGTTAGTTTCACGACACCAACCTGGAGCACCACACAGCACTGTATGAAGTCATCAAACGCCACTGTGCCACGCCGCCCCTGACGGTCAAACTTCTTCACCAAAATCTCATAGAAACGATCTGATAGTCGATAACCTAAAGAAAGAAAATGGTTGTTGGGTGAAAAATACTTGAATTAAATTTGTCCTGAGATTTGCATTATATTTCAAATAACATTGAGAATTCAGGAGAATTCTAAAACTGAATCTTGTCAGGAGAGATTTCCAGCCTTCCAATTTGACCACATAAGCAGCGGAAGTTGGATGTGCTGTGATCAGCGTGTATCCCGACCCGACATTACGATGAGAGTCTGAGGTGAAGCAGGATCCGACTCATGGAGCCTGCACTCCACCATGTCAGGTTGTATCTCCAACTGTCCTGGGAATAATTCTGTCCACCAGCCTGTTCACCTAGTAATACGAAACTTTCAGGTTCATAAGTGCCTGTCTCCGACATCATATGATGCAATGAAGGCAGTGTTTAAGTATCCAAGATAATGAGGAAGATAATCACTCTATCCTTCCAGGTCACCAGTGACATTTACACAACTGATCTCACTTGCAGCTGAAGTGTACATATATCCTGGCAGGTCTTTCTTACCAAAACTAGTCATTGCTGTCTTCAGCTCATTCTTGTCAATGGAACCTGAGTTATCTCTGTCGTAACTACGGAAACAGTTTTGCCAGTCTGTGACATATTTCCATAGTGATGTAAATTCCTGGAAGTTTATTGTTCCAGAGTTGTCTCGGTCAAACATTCCTGCAACAAACAGCATATGTATGACCATATATGGAAACACAAGGCAGTAATACAGTGTTAACGTATTCTGCATGCTATGTCCCTTGTGATTGCACAGTGTATGATCCTACTGTCATATGACATCACTGAAGTTAAGCTCAATGCATGCTGCCCCGATGTTTTTGAGATTGTAAATATTCTTTGATGGCATTTTCACATATTTACTGGCATGTTTGGAGTAGGTTTCTGCCTTTACAATCACATCATTGCCCCAGTCATGTATTTACTTGCAAGTTTCCATGTGGTCCTTAGATAAAGGACAGAATGTGTATTCAGCAGCCATGTTTGTTGAAAGGGGCTGTTAACAAAATTGTGTAGTCAGGTTAGTTGACTTGGTTGATGCACATCATTGTATCCCAGTCATCTACAGATTGACATGATGTAATGTAATGGAGTATTGCTGAGTACAGTGTTTTAAAGTTTCTCACCAATCATCAGCCGCACTGTCTCAGGGTTGAATGGCGTCCAGGTTCCTGCAAAAACGAAGTGTCTCAATCATCCGCAGATTCGCTGTTAACCATGTACTATCTGAACAGATCCTGTTACAATACTGAAAGATATGTACATGTACTTGGTAGTTATGAAGGAAGGGTGAGAGAGTAACTGTTTTTCAGTTATGGATTGGAAGTTAGCAACTGTACTGGAAAATGTAAACTACTTGGTTTATGAGTGAACTGAAAGAGCTGGGGGCAGGTCAAGTGGTGGCAGAACAGTATTGTCATGGTAACAGGGGGGAATTCTGGATTAGGACTTATATATATGTCGGGCTACAAATATTGGTGCCTTTTTACAAGTGGACCTCCTTAGGGGATCTAAAAACTGAGTGTAGGGCAATTCCCCACCAGGTCAACCCCATCTGCCATTTCCACACCCAAGAATAATATTGCCTGGTCAATTCCCCATCTTTGCAAACACCTCCCAAATTTGATAAGCTAATTAGTGCATGTGAAGGGAACTGTTTTTGGATGGCTCTTAGCAGCTGATTAGTGGGGAAATTACCCTCCTTCAGTTCCTTCATTCTTATATTGGAGTGAAATAACAACAACAAAAACCAGGAAGGTGGGGAAATGACCAGCCAGATACAGTCAAGCCGCGTTCAGGAAGGTGGGGAAATGACCAGCCAGATACAGTCAAGCCGCGTTCAGGAAGGTGGGGAAATGACCAGCCAGATACAGTCAAGCCGCGTTCAGGAAGGTGGGGAAATGACCAGCCAGATACAGTCAAGCCGCGTTCAGGAAGGTGGGGAAATGACCAGCCAGATACAGTCAAGCCGCGTTAATCCGAACACTTCTGTTTTTCATTCAAAACGTACGAATAGTGAAACATACAGACTACTGAAATGAACCATTACGTACACCACTACAGTAGAGTTACTTCTCCGTCTGGATTTGGCAATGACAAACGGCTTAATTTTGATGGTGCCAGTTGTGTTTGGACAAGTGACACCTATTAATTGAAAAAAATCACAAACTAACCACATGTTCAACTCAGAAGTGTCACCTCGCTTATCAATTATCACTGAAGTTTACCGATGAAGAACAGCGCTAATCAATGGTGCTCACAAGGTAGGGGATTATCCGAACGTTTCTGATGTACCACCGGATTAATGAAGCAAAACCAAGTGTAATTAGCTAATCTGTTACCGCTAATTAATGTCCAGAACTGGAGAGCGAAGCACTGGATTAATGAATCAACACTTAATGAGTTTACATAGTAAACAAGATTGATTACAGTTGGCTACCGTTCGGATATCGCGGGAATCGGATTATCGGGGTCCGGACTAACACGGCCCGACTGTATATATTTGGGTGGGTATTGTCCAGATGGGGAAATGGTAGGTGGGGTATTGTCCGGATGGGGCAATGGTAGGTTGGGAATTGACTTGGTGGGGAAATGACCGGGTGGGGAAATGACTGGATTCCCCAATAACTACAGGCTGATCAAGCATGCTGAATGTCTTCAGTTATCTTGCGAGTTAAAGCTCCATTCTATACACTGAGGTGAGAGAAGAAAATGTGACCAGGCTGACTGAAACAAGGAGTGACGTCAACAGTAACTAATCACAACATACGAGCTATCAACTCCCTTGTCAACTGTATGTGTTGGTACAGATGAGTCAAGGAAGTGATGAGGGGCCGCTAGCATTGTAGCAAAGCTCATGCAGTTGTTCAGCAACACATATCACCTACCACTCATCATCACATTTAGAAAAGGAGGTATGCTTCATCCTACATCATATCACCAGTGGGACACAGAGGTATGCTTCATCCTACATCATATCACCAGTGGGACACAGAGGTATGCTTCATCCTACATCATATCACCAGTGGGACACAGAGGTATGCTTCATCCTACATCATATCACCAGTGGGACACAGAGGTATGCTTCATCCTACATCATATCACCAGTGGGACACAGAGGTATGCTTCATCCTACATCATATCACCAGTGGGACACAGAGGTATGCTTCATCCTACATCATATCACCAATGGGACACAGAGGTATGTTTCATCCTACATCATATCACCAGTGGGACACAGAGGTATGCTTCATCCTACATCATATCACCAGTGGGACACAGAGGTATGCTTCATCCTACATCATATCACCAGTGGGACACAGAGGTATGCTTCATCCTACATCATATCACCAGTGGGACACAGAGGTATGCTTCACCCTACATCATATCACCAGTGGGACACAGAGGTATGCTTCATCCTACATCATATCACCAGTGGGACACAGAGGTATGCTTCACCCTACATCATATCACCAGTGGGACAGAGAGGTATGCTTAATTCTACATCATATCACCAGTGGGACACAGAGGTATGTTTGTGGTTGTGGTGTGTGTTTGCATGGGTATGCGAGGGATGGGTTTAGGTGTAGCATGTACTAGTAGGGGGACAACATTTACTAGTAGGTGGACTGCATGTACTAGTAGGGGGACAGCATGTTCTAGTAGGGGGACTGCATGTACTAGTAGGGAGACAGCATGTACTAGTAGGTGGACTGCATGTACTAGTAGGGGGACTGCATGTACTAGTAGGGGGACAGCATGTACTAGTAGGGGGACAGCATGTACTAGTAGGGAGACAGCATGTACTAGTAGGGGGACAGCATGTACTAGTAGGGGGACAGCATGTACTATGTTCTAGTAGGGGGACAGCATGTACTAGTAGGGGGACTGCATGTACTAGTAGGGGACACAGCATGTACTAGTAGGGGACAGCATGTACTAGTAGGGGACTGCATGTACTAGTAGGGAGACAGCATGTACTAGTAGGGGGACAGCATGTACTAGTAGGGGACAGCATTTACTATGTTCTAGTAGGGGACAGCATGTACTAGTAGGGGGACTACATGTACTAGTAGGGGGACAGCATGTACTAGTAGTAGGGGGACAGCATGTACTAGTAGGGGGACAGCATGTACACTAGTAGGGAGACAGCATGTACTAGTAGTAGGGGACAGCATGTACTAGTAGGGGGGACAGCATGTACTAGTAGGGGGACAGCATGTACTAGTAGGGGACAGCATGTACTAGTAGGGGACAGCATGTACTAGTAGGGGGACTGCATGTACTAGTAGGGAGACTGCATGTACTAGTAGGGGGACAGCATGTACTAGTAGGGAGACAGCATGTACTAGTAGGGGGACAGCATGTACTAGTAGGGGGACAGCATGTACTAGTAGGGGGACAGCATGTACTAGTAGGGGGACAGCATGTACTAGTAGGGGGACAGCATGTACTAGTAGGGGGACAGCATGTACTAGTAGGGGGACAGCATGTACTAGTAGGGGGACAGCATGTACTAGTAGGGGGACAGCATGTACTAGTAGAGGGACAGCATGTACTAGTAGGGGGACTGCATGTACTAGTAGGGGGACAGCATGTTCTAGTAGGGAGACAGCATATACTAGTAGGGGGACAGCATGTACTAGTAGAGGGACGGCATGTACTAGTAGGGGGACTGCATGTACTAGTAGGGGGACTGCATGTACTAGTAGGGGGACAGCATATACTAGTAGGGGACAGCATGTACTAGTAGGGGGACTGCATGTACTAGTAGGGGGACTGCATATACTAGTAGGGGACAGCATGTACTAGTAGTAGGGGACAGCATGTACTAGTAGGGGGACTGCATGTACTAGTAGGGGGACTGCATGTACTAGTAGGGGACAGCATGTACTAGTAGGGAGACTGCATGTACTAGTAGGGGACAGCATGTACTAGTAGGGGGACAGCATGTACTAGTAGGGGGACAGCATGTACTAGTAGGGGGGACAGCATGTACTAGTAGGGGGACTGCATGTACTAGTAGGGGGACAGCATGTACTAGTAGGGGGACAGCATGTACTAGTAGGGGGACTGCATGTACTAGTAGGGGGACTGCATGTACTAGTAGGGGGACAGCATGTACTAGTAGGGAGACAGCATGTACTAGTAGGGGGACAGCATGTACTAGTAGGGGGACAGCATGTACTAGTAGGGGGGGACAGCATGTACTATGTTCTAGTAGGGGGACAGCATGTACTAGTAGGGGGACTGCATGTACTAGTAGGGGGACAGCATGTACTAGTAGGGGGACAGCATGTACTAGTAGGGGGACTGCATGTACTAGTAGGGAGACAGCATGTACTAGTAGGGGGACAGCATGTACTAGTAGGGGGACAGCATTTACTATGTTCTAGTAGGGGACAGCATGTACTAGTAGGGGACTACATGTACTAGTAGGGGGACAGCATGTACTAGTAGGGGACAGCATGTACTAGTAGGGGACAGCATGTACTAGTAGGAGACTGCATGTACTAGTAGGGGGACAGCATGTACTAGTAGGGGGACAGCATGTACTAGTAGGGGGACAGCATGTATATGTACTAGTAGGGGGACAGCATGTACTAGTAGGGGGGACAGCATGTACTAGTAGGGGGACAGCATGTACTAGTAGGGGACAGCATGTACTAGTAGGGGACAGCATGTACTAGTAGGGGACAGCATATACTAGTAGGGGGACAGCATGTACTAGTAGGGGACAGCATGTACTAGTAGGGGACAGCATGTACTAGTAGGGGGGACAGCATGTACTAGTAGGGGACAGCATGTACTAGTAGGGGACTGCATGTACTAGTAGGGGGGACAGCATGTACTAGTAGGGGGACAGCATGTACTAGTAGGGGACAGCATGTACTAGTAGGGGGACAGCATGTACTAGTAGAGGGACAGCATGTACTAGTAGGGGGACTGCATGTACTAGTAGGGGACAGCATGTTCTAGTAGGGAGACAGCATATACTAGTAGGGGGACAGCATGTACTACTAGTAGGGGGACGGCATGTACTAGTAGGGGGGACTGCATGTACTAGTAGGGGACTGCATGTACTAGTAGGGGACAGCATATACTAGTAGGGGACAGCATGTACTAGTGGGGACTGCATGTACTAGTAGGGGGACTGCATGTACTAGTAGGGGACAGCATATACTAGTAGGGGGACAGCATGTACTAGTAGGGGGACAGCATATACTAGTAGGGGGACAGCATGTACTAGTAGGGGGACAGCATGTACTAGTAGGGGGACAGCATGTACTAGTAGGGAGACAGCATGTACTAGTAGGGGGACAGCATGTACTAGTAGGGGGACAGCATGTACTAGTAGGGGGACAGCATGTACTAGTAGGGGGACAGCATGTACTAGTAGGGGGACAGCATTTACTATGTTCTAGTAGGGGGACAGCATGTACTAGTAGAGACTGATGCAAGAGTTAATAGTGCTAGACCACTGAGATATTATGCTGCAGTTGAACATGGACACCCAGCTGTCTTTGTTTTATCATTTATAAATCCCAAGCACAAAGCAGGATAACAATAAACACCACATCGAACATGTCCTGGTGTGATCCCGACAGGGTTGAAACCACAACCTTCCACTGTCTGGGCAGACACTCTATCCACTAGACCACCGAGGCAGTGTCTTGTTTTAGATAACACATAGTTCAACAATGTATACATGGCAGTAGATGTATGAAGATCAGGACCCCAGTGTTGCATGTGAGTTGAGTTTAGTTGTTTCTATTTAATATTCCAGCAATATATGGCTGATGGAGACCAGAAATGGACTTCACGGACAAATTGACTCCCAAAATACTAACAAATTTTCATCAACTTAGTCATCCTGGCAGCGAACAGTGAATGGGGTTTTATTTTTTGCCTCTTTTAGCAACACCACCTCCAACACAACATGGAACACCAAGAATATGCATCAAACACTGCACCCAGTAGGCTTCAGTAGACAAGCCCAATCTGGTAGTGAAGAGAAATCTATAAAAAAAAATACACAAAATCCTGAAAATGTCAACAAGTATATATATGCCATTGGCCTCACCACTCACAAGCAAATACAACTTACTGTGAAGCACACAAACCTTAGTCACAACAAAACTTTCACTTACACACACAGAAGGAAGGAAGGCTACACATGTGGTATAGAGATGGCAGCACCCCAACACCCTTACCATTGGATAAGGCCACTCCAAGTTCCTCGCCAGAGATGGAGCCACTGCGATCCTTGTCGATCCTGGACAACAGTAATGTAGACATCAGGTGCTACTCTACTAGCCACTACATGCTGCAGTCTACCTGACAGGGGGGGGCAGGGATGGGACTGGGGGTTGGGGGAAGGTCATGCTGTGGGAAGAGGGCCGTACTGACATACACACCTGGTCAGAGGCAACATGCTTATATTTCCCCATGAACAGTAATCAGCTTTATACATTGCACTGTTACCATGGTTACATTGTACATCAGCTTGTAAACTGTGTTACTATTACCTTTCAAACAGTGCGGCCATTTAGTACAAGAGTTACCATGGTTACATGCATGTGGACAGCACTTACTGTGTTCAACATAAATTTTCAGATTTTTACTTGACACACAGGTTATTTCCATAATTACAATGTGACTAGTTCACGAGGCTTATTCATGTGTGAAACTATTTGTCTGAAAACAAATCATGTTAGAAGAAAATGTCTCAAAATGTAAGCATCCCAAGTACAAGTATGTGCATGTCAGACTACAGCATTGTGTTAGTTGGTCATGAGGGAAATACAAGCATGCTCCTTGGTGACATGACTTGCGATCAGTACTGGCAGCATGACCGGAAGCTTACCATTGGACAAAGCCTCTCCAAGCTCCTTCGCCGATATCTGCTGACTTCGGTCTTTGTCCACTCTAGAAAAGCCAGGTACATCATCATCATGATCAACAGTTACCATGGTTACTAAGGACTGAGAATTTTTTAGAATGGGCTGCAGGGATTTACATTTTTAAATTCAGGAGGAAAACTCCATCATGTACAGATGGTACTGGAATATGTTTAGTTAGTATGTGTGTGTCCAGCAGTGCTGTCATCCCGTGTCAGCTTTACACTGGAGACAAGCCTGAAATAATGCATGACGAAGAGTGTTTGACATTTACTACTCAGCTGAAACTGATAGCCACAGGTACGATTCTATCAGCCAATCATGACTGAACAACTTTGTGATCTCAGCCTTCTTTTGACACCTGGGCCTCCTGTTAGTCATCATATGTTTAGTAAGCATGGTAACGGTTTGGGGTATAGATGAAACTTGATACATTACTCCTATGATGATGATAAATGACAAGGTATCATACACTGGAGGATATGCTCATGCATGGAGTGAGTGAGTAATTTCCCCCCATTATTTTGTACATGATGCAAGGAGTACATGAATACTTATGTGTTAATGGGCATATGTGGTACTGATAGGCACTTTCTTACATCATAAAGATTCATCACAATTTAATGAAAGATTCACCACAATGTAAGAAAAATATGCTTATTGGATATGAAGAATTTGTAATGTAACATGGGTGATCTTACTTAATTACATTGCTCCTCTTGTAATATATAGAGGTGAAACTTTACGCTCTTACCATGGTACGGTCCATATAGCGATACAAGGCCTTCGGTTTAGTCCGTTTCGGTTCGGTATATGAGATATGATCATAATACAGAATATTAACAAGAGCCAAATCTTACATTGTTTAATAACATGGAAAAAAATAACCATAATCTTTGTTATTTTATGACTAGATAGAAATGACGGTACAAAAACCAAAAATTTGGTAATTTCCGATTGCATTACAGTATACTGAACCAAAGGCAAAATACTGTGGTTTTACTAATACCGTGGTATAGCGTTTCACCCACAGTAATATATCAATGAAAAATATTGATTCCGTTTTCTGTCTTTCAACATTTTAACAATCGCTTGTCATACTGAATAAATCAAGAGAAATATGACCAGAAATACATTAAAAATCCCGCTATAACAACTTTTACAATTTTACTATGGCATGATGAGGTGAGGCTCGATAATAGGCAGTTTGGAAATATATCAGTTGATGTACCAGTAACATTTCATAAATAATGATATTCTTGACACTGATGTATTGAAAATATTTTACTGTTGATACTGTAATAATACAAATGTTTGTATGTTTATACTAAACTGATTAATAGATGTCTACATTTATTATGATCGGAATGATGGCAGAATGAAATTATGTGAAGTCAGAACATGTAATCACAGTAATGGATCAGCCTACGTCAAATTTGAAATTATGTGAAGTCAGAACATGTGATCACAGTAATGGATCAGCTTATGTCAAATTTCACATCAAATTTATTAACAGCAGCTCTACTTAATGAAATTATATTTCATTTACGGAATAGTTAATTTTACAAATAACTGATACATTGTGATACTCTTGTGTTGACGTATCTCAACTAAAACAATATTCATAGCCCTACGTGACAAATGATCAGACAACTACATTCTACCTCTCACATGACACATCAACAAGGTATTCAATGTACATGATGGCAGTGATGTTCTATCAACATACTTCTAGTTCTACAAATGTTCATCATTTAAAACATGAGAATTAAATGTACCATGAAATATTAATGATTCAGTCACTTTCTACTCTAAACAAAGACTTGATACAACGACAGGTGAATTTCAGGATATGGCTTAAGACATAAAGTTGAGGAAATTACTGAACGACTTGTAGTCTGTACTCTTTTATCTCAAACAAATATATCTGGGCAAACTGACCTTTGAAATACACTCATCAACCAGTTTTGGTCAGGCATGCCTGCCGGAGCCGGTGGACGATATTGCTGTTGCTGCTGTTGACCGTAGTACGCCATCACGATGAAATGTTGTAATATTCAATGTGATGAGTTAAATTTATAGATGTCGAAATCCCTCGAATGCTGACGAGTATTCGCGCACTTCCTGCTTTGAGTGACTAGCCCGCACTAAAGGAGACCGCGGTACTAACATTTATTAAGATTATACACAATACTGACATATAACTTCCCATGTGTCGTTTCATTTTCTTCTCTGTATTTTTCAGATACGATTTGTAAACATTTTTAATTATTCCGTTTAATTTTTTTTATCTACTTGGGTTCTTATAAAACATAGATTTCGAACCGAAATTTCGATGTATGATTTTGTTTTGGCACGTACATTACCATGCACCAATATTTGCTCTCATTACGAAACTAAAAGTCACTTTGACAAAGTGTCGATAATGAGATAGGGAACAGGCCAAAAGGACAAAAGGACCCAAACTGGAAAAGTCAAAAGGGTCAAAGATTAAAGTAAAAAAGGGCCAAAGGAAAGTGAAAAGGGTCATAGATTGCGCCCCATAGATTAAAGTCAAAAGGGCCAAACTTTTAGAAAACAGTGAGATTGAGAAGAAATTCATTATAAAACAACATATCAATTTATATAAAAAATATCATCTGCATACATTATGAAACATCATACAGCGTCCGAGAACCTTACAGAGGGAAAACAAAGTTCTATCATGGATAGTCAACTTCTTTATTGTCTATCCATAGAATTTGGGTTTTCCTTCATCTATATATCTTCTAAAATGCCTCTCAAAGAAACCTTACAGAGATTTGTCATGTGGTTTTCGAGGGGAATATAAGATAATTACAGGTTGAAATTTCAAATAATAAACCAGGCAGCCTTTGAAAACAGCATTATAGATATGGTTCGTAGCGATAGGTTGAAGGAGTAAAGATATCGTGTCTCTGTAACGTGTTATTCTGCTCGATCCTGGTCCTATCAACACGCAAACTTCCAAACCTTCTTTAAAGGAACACTAACCTCTTGTACATATCATAACCTGAATCAGCTTTTCGTGACTTGATTACTCGCATAATCGATAAACAAATACCGCATTTCCTCTAGCCCTAGACATTTAAGTGATTAAACACTCAGCCGAAAATGAAAGAGGACAGTGCATCTGATAGATATATGACATTAACAGTCATGTAGTACTATGTCTATAATGGACATATATAAGAGAGACGAATGTGATGTATTCCATATATAATACTTGGCCGAATACTTGCTGGTATTTTTATTTCGTGTAAAACATGCGACCCTAAATTGCTCACGACAGGTACAACAAATCCTTTTCCGATCTAGCCAAAAATTCTTCTTTTGCAGGACCGCACTTCGTGTCCGGGACACAACTGTAAACAACATGGATGCGTTTTCTATGCATTCCCTGACAATGTGACAACGACATGACATTTATATAAAAAGGTAGCGATTTAGGGCCCGATTTAGCTATATTAGAGGCACCATCAGTTCCAGGAATAATATAAAACTGTCCATATTAGTTCTGACCTAGATCAACATACTATGCCAGGCAAACAAGAGTGTGAAAGTGAGCAGATATGTATACTCAACTTACCGTATATTATTGGAGTTCTATGACTATCATCTCATCAGTTACGTGCATCAGAACAACATTCCAACAAACATGTAGTATGTTTCATTAACTTTAGTTTGATTACGTTGTTTAATGCAACAATAATTTTATCACTGTTTCTAAGTTGGAGGGCTTACAGTTATGGCACATATCATTTTAATAATGGGACCAAGTTACACCGCATGAGATCTGTTTGGCCATTTACTGCTCCTGAGAAATGTGTATTACCTGCAAATTAGTGCAGATTATCTTATTTTCTTAGCTCCTGGGCTAGTTTATTAAAATAGTCATGTTTTATTATTCTGTTTATGCACCAAAATATTAACTGTTTCAGCCATTTGCCCACAAATGTATTTGTCAATTACAAGTACGTTTCTCATTCTGAAAATATCTCTATTCCCTGGTGGAATCATGTTCAGTCTATTATTATAAACTGTATGATCAATGGTTGGATTTAATGCTAAGTTAAAAATCAGTTACCGTGGTTACAGACAGTTTCCTGTTGTCTGGCAGTGTTCCTCTGTTGATGTTACTGGGTGAGATACAATGCCTGCTGGTGTACCAACCCCGGGGTCTGTTGGCGTGGAGAGCCAGTCGACTGCCACACTGATGGAGATCATCTCCAAACTTAGACAGGAACTACTGCAGAGCCGATCTGAAACACAGAAAGCCACGGACAGTCTCAATTGTCTCATTTCACTTGTAAAACGGTGAGTTGGTAGTTGTCTTCGGCTTTTATGTGGATATACTTTCATCTGTAAATTAAGATTGGATCATTCACAGAATTTAAGTCAATGCATAATTTCTGATTAATATTGAGACTGTTTGATTTGAATTGCATAGATAAATATGTTTCATATCTCCTACATGTGTACTGTGTTTGATGAAACAAGTGCCCAGGGATATTTGGAAGCTGATGAAGGGAAGCATGTATTAAATCCATTTTTAATATTAACAGGGAGATAAATTTGTTTGCAAAGATTAAGTGTTAGAGACATTGTTCAAACATCATTGTTTCCAAAAACAGTTGTGTGGCAGGTGTATACCATCATAGGTGCTGGCTAGCTATTCTCGAAACTTCTTAAGTCCTGCGAACGTCTTAAGCCCATTCTTAACACATTGGCTACGATCAAAATTAAGAATTCTTAGGGCTACGAACGTTTCGAGAATAAGGGCCCTGATCCTTCTGGAAACAGGTTGTGAAATACACAAGAAAATAAAGTCTGAGGTGCTTTACAATTATAATCATTACAATTGGCCTTAAAGTTGGTTGTGGTTATAAACTGGATATTAATTCGGCAAATACGGTACATATATTCATGATGGAGATTGAGGGTTATGAAGGTCCTCAGTGCATTTGGTAAGTGTAAGAACAGATATAGTCGAGCTGTGTGTCATCATAGTGTTCCTCTTATGGTCAGTCACTGATTTGCCCTGTCTGTTGTTTACAGAGTCTTGCTAGAATATTGCTTTCAGTGATTATTAGGGGTGACTATTGAGGGGGAAACTATTGAGACCAACTATTGCAATAGTTTTTTTCTCCTTGAATTGTCTCACTTGAAGTCATTTCCCAAATGAATGTATAGTATACATGTGTATGAAATAAAAACAAGTTGAAGTAGTTTCAGTCTCTTTTAATAACTGACAAGATACTTGAAACCCAGATCATGTAAACAGTTAAAACTAAAAAAATTTGTTATTCACAATTTCAAACTCGGAGTCGCATGCCATGTCTGCTGCCATGTTTGTTTAAGAGGTAACAGGGACGGATAACTCTAAATCAAAGTGAACACATATGGTATTTCCTGTATTTGCACTGCACATTTATCAACGGAAGTCAATTACTAAACTATCGATAGTCACACATACTGTCGATGCATCGATACTTTTTTCGTTTCTACCATCGATTAATCAGACATGGGTTCAATTACTTTGAAATGTAATTAATTAAATTACAATTACTTTGATTTTCCTCAATTACAAATACAATTACACCTTAAATTAGAATGTAATTAATTAAATTACAATTACATTACCAATGTAATTAATTACATTACAAATTACTTTGTTAAAAAAACCAAAAAAACCCAAAACAAATATATTTCTGTATTCCTTTAATCAACAAGAT
The DNA here is from genome assembly GCF_003918875.1 of Haliotis rubra. Taxonomy (NCBI): domain Eukaryota; kingdom Metazoa; phylum Mollusca; class Gastropoda; order Lepetellida; family Haliotidae; genus Haliotis; species Haliotis rubra. Next base: position 858,454 of record NW_025766769.1, on the reverse strand, counting down.
ATCGATGTTGGTAAGCAGTGGTCACTAAATCCAATTCATATTTTTGTCATCAAAAAGTGAAATGCAAAATTAGATTATATCTACAATGTACACTATTTGATCAAATTTGTATTTTGCATATTTCTTTGGGCTTATTATCAAATACACACCTCTATCATCTCTTGTTGCAAAAAACACTTTGTCCACCACTGTTACCTTAGGTGTACTGTATCATGACATCATTACAGGCCTACATTACAATATATAATCAGCCGGTCTCTCTATCTGACATAATCCACATTAACATACTAAAGGATTTTTCAACTTGGATTTATGGCTTATTACCTTCATGATTATAAAAATAGGACTACAGTTCAGTAAGATTTTGAATATCATATCCTATGAGAAATAAACAAAGAGGCCGTGTTGATAGGAACTTGACTAATAGTACTGTTTATCCCCCATTTCCTCAAATACCGACCTACATTCAGTCATGCGTTACTGATTCCCTTTCTTTCACAAATGTGCAGATGGTGATAGTTACAAAGGCTTAGACATTCAAATCTCTTTCAAAACTTAACACCTGCTAGAGTATATACCAACAACAAGCATCTTATTGAAAAACACTGCTTTGTCCTCCTTATTGTACAGAATATAAGCCTGATGACCACCAAAATAAAAAAGTGAGATGTAATTTGATGTAATTGAAAAAGTAATTGAAAAATTCAATTACTTTGAGATATTAATTAATTAAATTACAATTACAAATTACATTTTAAACATTCAATTACAAATTACATGCAGTTACATAGATTTTTGTAATTAATTACATTCAATTACAATTACAAATTACAATTACCCCATGTCTGCGATTAATTGCTATCGGCAGTGTATGAAATACGGCCCGTCCGACCCACTGAGATGGGCTAGATTTCTGACGGACAGTCTAAATCTACAGCTGGCCAGCCCGATGGTCTGGTAAAAAATGTTCCATACAAATGAGCAAATGAGCAAATTCACCATATGTTGGTGTCTGGTCTGGTTAAATTCATCATTGGCTGGTAACATTTTGAAGTTACCAGCCCTGATGTCTGACTGGGTTTTTTGTTTATTCCATACACAGCTATCGGAGACTCAAGAATTGCAATCCATCGATAGTTCAATACATCGTTACAGCACTAGTGATTATTGTGGCATATAACAACATTCACCCTTTACTTGATAAAGAAGCTTGAAAGATAACAGTTTATATCATGAACTTTACAAACATTTTGAACATGAACAGTCCTGTGAAGAATTGGTCTTCAGCAACCCATGCATGTTGTAAGAGGCAACTATCCAGATCAAATGGTCAGGATCGCTGACTTGGTTGATGCATGGTAGGTTGATGCCCATGATGTCAGTCACTGGATTGTCTGGTCCAGGCTTGATTATTTACATACATCTGTCATGTATCTGGAAAATTTCTGAATGTGGTGTTAAACAACAAAAGAAACAAAGATGAACATAATTGATACCAGCTGTCCTTTCTTACAGTGCATGGCAAGGGGAGACAACTGCTACATTGCATTTGGCTAATATTGTAGGTAAGACATCTGGCCATGTTTCATGACATTTAGAAAGCAGTCACTTTGTTTTTGTAAATGTTTAATGAAAAAGCCTCTTTAAAAATGAAAAAGACTTATGTATAAGGTGTATCTGTATGTATAAGGTGTCTGTGTGTGTACTGAGGTATGTATGAGGTGTCTGTATGTGTACTGAGGTATATGTGGTGATAGCGATTCATTTGAGATCATTAAACTATATTTGGAAATGATTAGTATTCAGAAGTTGTAAATTCGTAATTAATGTTTAGATTTTTACCGCGTGTTTAGCGAGAGAGGGATGGGGGTTGGGGGATAATGTGATCAGGTGGTCCTTGATTTTAAAGTACACAGAAGTCTGGTAGTCTGAATCTGTAGGAATTCAGGAACGATGGGTGACGTTCCTTGTGGACAGCCATTAAGTAGACTCTTAACTGTGTGATGTGTAATGGAGTATGTCCTGGTACCACCACTTACCTAAGTGTTCAACACTTACCTGGGTGTAGTTGTTACGGCTGTTGACTACCTGCGAGTGGAGGAGGTGACTACTGCCAGAGATTCCTGATAATGGGGCAGGTGATATTGGTTCAAGTCTTGACTTACTGTAAACCTCCTTCAACTGTATTCATAGGCCAGTTTAGAAAGAAGGAATACAAACTTAATGATATGTTGACAATAATGTTGTGGCCACAACACCTTGGCCTTCAAGACTAATGAAATCAACTGTACCATGGCTGCCATCATGACAGTGGGTGGCAACTGCTGACAAATTTAAATACCCTTTCCTTTGTATTGTTGTGACTTGTGTAGGTAAGACAGAATCTCTGGTGGTTGTGTGGGCACATGCATGTTTGACTAGCATGTACGACCCAGACCACCTGTGCGCAGGCTTACAGTAAATCAATTTAGTCAAATCCTCATCCGACACAGTGTTTAATTATTGACGGCGATCTGATTAGCTTGGACTGTGTTACAGGGGCACCAGCGCAGGATGCAGGAGAGACTGCTAGGTTTGGACAGCTCAACCCGGGTAGTGGGAAGGTGAGGCTCGTTAATGATTCAACACAGATCATGATGGCCGTGTCAAGTGTTACAGGTGTAGTAGCTCACCTGAACATGTGATGATGTGGTCACTTTTGTTGCAGCTCCAGATTGTCTGGACTGGTTTGTTGTTGTATGTCATCAGCTTCTGTGTGGATCAAGACAAGAATAATAGTTGTCATGTAGTAGCAGCAGTAGCTCGGTCTGAGTCTGTATGTCAGTTTGTATATTAATGTATATATCTGTTAATCAACCAGATTATATATATATATATTTATAGATCAGTTCATTGAATCATTTCGTATAACTGATGATGTATTAAGCATTAGTTCATGTTTTAGGTGATGTGTCTATTTGTATATCAGTTAAAATCCACTTTTGCCAGGTGAGATTGATGAGATGTGATGTTTAATTGATCACATTTCCAGACTCGTGCTGTATCCCACTGGGAGCGGCTGGCCATGAAGTTACTACAGAGGGAGTACGAGGCCGTGCAGGACGAGATCCGCCACCGCCAGATGGCGTACCTGGAGAACCGCACCAAGTACATGACGGAGGTGATGGACAGTCACCAGCACGACATGGCGCACTACAACTTGCTGCTCCACAAGCGTGTCCAGAGTGCAAAGGGGCCGGTGGAGGACATCGACAAGAAGTTCCTGAGGACCTTCACAAAGGTGGGGGAGTAGACAGGTTGTGTGTGTATTGAGGGGGGTAGTGAAGTAGTGGGGGACATCGACAAGTAGTTCCTCAGGATGGTCTGACTATCTGGCTGTCTTCCTCTCCATCCCCCCCTCTCTCTTTCTCCCTCCCTCCCTCTCTCTCGAACATGTGGTGTGTGTTACTCTGTGAAGGCCGTGGTTGACAGTGAGATAATTCTTACTGTTAGGACGCAGAGGCATAAAACAGTTTTCTGGTTTCTTATATATTTTCTTGGTGATAGTGGAAAACATTTACAGCATATTTATATATTCAATCAACAGTAGGAAGGTCAAGGTCACAACGCTACAGGTAGAAACAGCCATCTTAGATCCATGTACCACAGTGCTCAGTGAACTTTGTGTACAATACGTAATATTCCATCTTACTCTGACAGTAAAACAGTGTAGAAACATTCACCTGGACACATCCTGTGACCACCTTGCTGCCAGCTCCCTCCTTCATCTTTGTCTTCATCACACCATGTGTCAGTTGCACTCTTCCTTTTCCAGTTGAGATTCAGTGATAAAATCTTTGTCTGTGTATGTGTCTTGCCATATTGTTCAAAGAGTTGTCAGACAAACTGATTTTGCTTGAGTTCATGTCATACTGTAATACATATTTCTTCAATGTGATTGGAGTGCACTTTGTGCCCGTTCTATTGTTCACTTTCAGGACCCAGGATATTTCCTTCCTTTACTTAATGGAGGACAGTATTACCCTGCAGTTTAGTGCTTTCATAGAGAAATAGTGTGGATCTAAATGGCTATTGATAGTTGTTTTATGATTGACAGACCGGATTGAACGGGAAGCGGCCACCAAGTGGAAACCGTAATACTCGATCGAAATCAGCAGGTGTTCAGCGATCTAAACCCAAGGCTCAGGACATTGTTGAGCAAGCTGACATGACACTGAGGGAGTTGGTGGTACAGACGAACTCAGGCATGACCACAAACACCAACACCAGCAATGTGGGTTGAATTGATACAAACCATTACTGTATACACATAAAATCATAAAGTGCCCCAGACGTTCGGCTAACTTGCAGTCTGTTTTTGATATCTACTTAACTACAATCATATGGAGCTCTGTTTGTCAGGGCCGACTCTACTGTGCTGCCAGGTTCCAGCAGGACATTTGCTGGCAGCTCTCGAACACAACACGTAGCAACATACAACTATAGGGATGACAACTTCTTATTTATTGCATAGAGCAACGACTCGTTGTAGATTCTTACATCGTTATCAAGCTAAAAGTGGATACAACCAGATGTAGAGGAATATATATACACAGTATGTTTCGACAACAGCAGATTAACATTAACAACAACATGTAATTGGATAACAACTGGTACATAATTATGAGAGGCCAGTGGGAGACTAAGAACAAGGGGGATTAAGTTGTAATAACAAGCTGATTGGATGCTTATAGAGTCTATAGTTTGATTAATTGATTAGAACTAAAAAGAAAAAGAACTAATCAAACTATAGAATCTACATCGAAACGTCGCTCTATGCAATAAATAAGAAGTTGTCATCCATAAAGTTGTATGTTTCATTTTTGAGTCGCAAACTTCTAGAATGCCCATCAAACAATTAACAATACGTAGTCATGCATAAATCTGCTGTAAGGATGTTGGTGTTGATGTGGATGTTGTAGGCCATGATGTATTGGTGTGGATGTTGTAGGCGATGATGTGTCGGTGTGGATGTTGTAGGCGATGATGTGTCGGTGTGGATGTTGTAGGCGATGATGTGTCGGTGTGGATGTTGTAGGCGATGATGTGTCGGTGTGGATGTTGTAGGCGATGATGTGTTGGTGTGGATGTTGTAGGCGATGATGTGTTGGTGGGGATGTTGTAGGCGATGATGTATTGGTGTGGATGTTGTAGGCGATGATGTGTTGGTATTGATGTTGTAGGTAATGTCCGGCCTATGTGATGCTGACCCTGACAGACAGAAGGTAGATGACCGCTACCTCTCCACGTATGACGACCCCCAAAGATATGCCCAGGTTAGTGTATGGGGCAGATCAGTGAAGGAGAGAGTGTTCCTGTAGGTAAGTTTGTGGGACAGATCAGTGAAGGAGAGAGTATTCCTGTAGGTTAGTATATGACATGTCAAATGCCCTGCATATTTGTTTTAACAACATTCACATCCTATCAACCATACCTAGAAGATTTTGTTACGCAATAGCTTTTTAATCAAAATTTGGATCAGTGTTAAAGCCTTTATTTGCAGAGCAATCTGTTTGACCTGAATCCTGTTTGTTGCAGAGCAATCTGTTTGAGCTGAATGCTGTGTTTGTTGCAGAGCAGTCTGTTTGACCTGAATGCTGTGTTTGGACCTGACTCCATGCAGCGTAAAGCCCGACCTGTGAGTGCTGCCTTCCAGAGAGAGAGGGACACACTTCGGTCCCGGCCTCGCAGTGCCTGCTCAACCAATGGGGACAGTAAGTATATGTTAATGTCTACCAGTACATAGAGCCACACCCAGTAGTCCAGTAGCCCTGCTGCAGATCAGTGAGTCAGTGTTGTCTGTTGTCCACCAGTACACAGAGCCACACCAAGTAGTCCAGTAGCCCTGCTACAGATCAGTAAGTCAGTGTTGTCTGTTGTCCACCAGTACATAGAGCCACACCCAGTAGTCCAGTAGCCCTGCTACAGATCAGTGAGCCAGTGTTGTCTGTTGTCCACCAGTACATAGAGCCACACCCAGTAGTCCAGTAGCCCTGCTGCAGTCAGTGAGTCAGTATTGTCTGTTGTCCACCAGTACACAGAGCCACACCCAGTAGTCCAGTAGCCCTGCTACAGATCAGTGAGTCAGTGTTGTCTGTTGTCCACCAGTACATAGAGCTACACCCAGTAGTCCAGTGGCCCTGCTGCAGTCAGTGAGTCAGTGTTGTCTGTTGTCCACCAGTACACAGAGCCACACCCAGTAGTCCAGTAGCCCTGCTACAGATCAGTGAGTCAGTGTTGTCTGTTGTCCACCAGTACATAGAGCCACACCCAGTAGTCCAGTAGCCCTGCTACAGATCAGTCAGTCAGTGTTGTCTGTTGTCCACCAGTACATAGAGCTACACCCAGTAGTCCAGTGGCCCTGCTGCAGTCAGTGAGTCAGTGTTGTCTGTTGTCCACCAGTACACAGAGCCACACCCAGTAGTCCAGTAGCCCTGCTGCAGATCAGTGAGTCAGTGTTGTCTGTTGTCCACCAGTACATAGAGCTACACCCAGTAGTCCAGTGGCCCTGCTGCAGTCAGTGAGTCAGTGTTGTCTGTTGTCCACCAGTACACAGAGCCACACCCAGTAGTCCAGTAGCCCTGCTACAGATCAGTGAGTCAGTGTTGTCTGTTGTCCACCAGTACATAGAGCTACAACCAGTAGTCCAGTAGCCCTACTGCAGATCAGTGAGTCAGTGTTGTCTGTTGTCCACCAGTACACAGAGCCACACCCAGTAGTCCAGTAGCCCTGCTACAGATCAGTGAGTCAGTGTTGTCTGTTGTCCACCAGTACACAGAGCCACACCCAGTAGTCCAGTAGCCCTGCTACAGATCAGTGAGTCAGTGTTGTCTGTTGTCCACCAGTACACAGAGCCACACCCAGTAGTCCAGTAGCCCTGCTACAGATCAGTGAGTCAGTGTTGTCTGTTGTCCACCAGTACACAGAGCCACACCCAGTAGTCCAGTAGCCCTGCTGCAGATCAGTGAGCCAGTGCTGTCTGTTGTCCACCAGTACACAGAGCCACACCCAGTAGTCCAGTAGCCCTGCTGCAGATCAGTGAGCCAGTGTTGTCTGTTGTCCACCAATACACAGAGCCACGTCCAGTAGCCCAGGCATATAGCTACAGTGAAATTGCATCACAGTGCTTTACAGACCATTGTTACATCCACAGTTACTATGACATCAGTTACTATGACATCAGTTACCATGACATGACCAGCAAAGGAGATGACTTTCTTCCACTGAAGCTGGTTAGCAGTACTTTCAACTCTTAAGACTGGTTATGACTGGTTCCAAACTGAAAAAGTTGAAAGATTGGTTTTGGATGATAATCCTTGACGTGTTATACTTGTGCAAGGCATAGTGGTATATTCCATATCCAAAGATACAAGAGTGAGTTTCTCTATCTATTCCATGTCAAAAACAACACACAGTTGATGTAAGCCATGGTGACCCAAGTCCAGTCAGTCGCTACACATCTCATATTTTTCCTTATCCTGACTCATGCTTAATTGCTTGTCTCCTTCTTCTTGCGAATGATAGTGGAACACTTGAATCCCCTTCTGAAGCTCCCTAGCTGTATACAGCATTTAGGATGATATACCAGCAATATGGTTTGAACTTTTTGTCTAAATCATCTGTTTATTCATGTTGTTGACATGATTTTTCATCTTGTTTACAATTGATTAAAACTTGCAGTCGTTGCGGGTACCGGTTGTCGGTTGCTGATCCGCATCTATTATGTCCTAATTGTACTTCTACATGTTCTTCCAGCTTTCGCTGTCAACTTTGTTAAATTGAATTTGATAATCATTTATATTCCATTCTTAGACGTGCCAAGGACAGGTCTAGACGGCTTTTACAAGTCATGTCTAAACCGAGTGATTGCGCTGATAACCGTTTATTGCTGTCTGCTGACATTCACCAATCCAGTGATTTACCAGTTGCTACTACGGAGCATGTTGCTGTGGCTGATGGTAGCTCTGGCTCCAGGAAGAGGTTGTCAACATTAACTATAACCTCGTCACAGTCTAAGAAGACTAGGGCATCGTCTTCTCAGAAGAAGAAGTCGTCTGCAGATAAGACTCCGGCGAAGTCTTCCCATGGGGCAGCGCACAAGACGAGGTCCTTCGCTGCAGAGATCATCCCGTCAGACGAAGTAGACGTATATGACGAGCCACCCATCCTCATTCCTGAAGTAGCAGTGAAGAAGACGAGGTCTTCGTCTACAGTAACATCAGCAGTCATCTCAGTGCAGTCAGACGTTCTATCAACGCAGACATCAGATAGAGATGGCAGGTCTTCACAAGTGCAGCAGTCCTTGGGAGAAGCCTCAGTACTCTCAGATGCGTCGGCCTCATTGCAGCAGCAGCAGCCGTTGTCACAGAGTTTCAACCCGGGTATCTACCTGATGGAACGGAGGTTCGCGCAGGAGAAAGCTGCGATGAAAGGCCCAATCTACGACAAGCCTGCATGTAGGACAAGCAGCCTGCAGATCACATCCCGCTGAAGATAGTAGCCTGCGTGAAGGAGGAAACCTACATGAAGGATCACACACTCGACGATGTTCCACGACATCTTCACGAGAGCCTGCCAGCATGGACAACGATGAATCTGCAATAGATATTCCAGAGGAGCCTTCGCGCAGGAGCAGAACCAGACGTTCACCGGAGCATCGCAGATCAGCCTCCTCAGATACGGACAGCCATCAGGAGCCTGCGCGCAGGCACCCAACATACCGTAGAAGAGAATCTACACCTTCACGAAGGCACAGAGATACGTCTCAAGTCTCCAGGGAGGATCCTTATCTGAATCAGTCGCCTGCGCGCAGGTCTCCACACAGATCCCCATGCAGGTCTCCACGAAGGTCTCCATTCAAGTCTCTACGCAGATCTCCATGCAGGAAGGAGACACAACAGCAACGATCTCCAGAACAAGAGGCCTCTAGATCTGAAGATGATGGCGGAATCATATTCTCTGATACAGAGATCAAATCTTGGATGTCAAATAGATTGGAACTTGCATCACCTTCTAAAGAGGATAATGAAGCATTCACGTATATGATGTCAAACGAGGACTTTTGATACACTTACCCTTCCACCCATCGATCCTGTCTCGGATGTACCAGAGAACCTCAGCACAGCCTTCAGGAAGGCAACGAAGTTCCAGAGTCAAAGCGTCCCGCCATTCAACGCCAAGAAGTTCTCACTTCACCACATGGAACCCTTCATGAAGGCCCCAGAGATAGATAAGAACTACAAGATCATCAACGACTCCCGATCTAGGACTTATAAAGTAGAGGATAAAAGTTAGCACAAATAGACACAACTACCAGACATACCTTCTTTGGTCTAGCCAGGTCAAGAGCCATCAATAAAACCCTCATCGTGAAGTTCAGAAACTCGACCTCTGAAGAAGATAGAATGATCTACTTGGCATTGCTGACCCAAAAGAAAGATCATCAGTTTATGTCCGAACATCTGGCATCCACATCAGCAGGCCTGATGCTCTTGAGAAGACAAGGATTGCTGTCATCCTGTAGTTGGAGTGAGCGCATCACCAAGTCACTATACAGAGCTCCGTGGTCAGCATCATCTATCTTCGCAGGGGAAATTGAGGACGTGGCCAAGGAAGTAACAAAAGAGTCAAGGGAGGTAATGATGATCAAGTCCATCGATACACTAGCCAGTGTTATCCGTCAGACGTCGCAACGCTACTCCGGCAAGTCGAAGTTTACGGGGATACAGAGAGCCAGGGAAAAGAAATACGGCAATTCCAGAGGAGGCAAGGATTCTTTTCATCGCCCGACCGGAGCTCCCAGAGGTAACCCCGGAAGAGGCAGGGCACCCAGAGGTGCCAAGAACTTTAGACGCTGAAGGACAGGTTCGGAACGACTGGAGTCTTCCATCCCCAGCCGTTCCCATACAACCTTCGACAGTGGGTGGACGTCTACAACGCTACTGGAAGAATTGGGGAATTCTTCAGGACGACTACGTATCCCAGATCCTACACAGAGGATACAAGATACAACTACAAGCAGTAGCACCATTGACAAGCAACTCTCTGGCCCACAACTATGCTGCCGACCAGATGGAGAACCTACTCGACACCATCACACCTCTACTCGAGAAGGAGGCGATCGAAGAAATAAAACAGGAGCTCGTCACGCCCGGTTTTTACTCCCCAATCTTCTTAGTACCAAAGAAAAATTCCAGGGAAAAGTTCCGACTTATCTACAACATGAGGAAATTCAACCAAGATTATCTACGCAGTCCCGCAAAGTTCAGAATGATACATCTTCCTCAACTGTGACAACTCGTACGTCCGTTAGACTACCTCGCCAGCATAGATCTACAGGATGCGTATCTTCACATCCCGATACATCCGGACTCAAGGAAATACCTACGATTCCTCTTCAACGGACTCACTTCCAATGGAAGGTGCTACCATTTAGAATATCGTCGGGCCCCTGGTTGTTTACTTGCGTGACAAAGCCAATCATCACATATCTACATCATCGAGGTCTACGCAGTGCGTTTTACCTGGACGACGGGATTCAAGCTCATCAAGATCCCAGTCAACTCAGACTGCAGCTAGACTTCACAATCAGGCTACTCACACAACTAGGATGGCTAGTAAATCTCCTCAAGTCGGAACTAGAACCCACACAGGACCTGCAGTTCCTAGGAATTCGGCTCATCACATCGCAGAATCGTATAGTCGTCCCAGAGGAGCGTTGGGTCAAGATACAACAAATGATATCTCAAGCACTACTCTCTCCGTTACCACTACGAAGTTGGCAGAGCCTACTTGGTCTTCTCACGTCAGCACAAGACATGACACGCAGAGGAAGACTACAACTGCACCCACTACACGTGTTCGTGAACGCTCATCTAGACAGTCTGGACTCCTTCGGACTACCGGACGGACTGAAACCATATCTTCTGTGGTGGACTCGGAAGTCGAATGTTTGCGGAAGAACCTACTTATCAGAGCCGGAGTACAACACACATCTCTACGTAGATGCATCACTTCAAGGATGGGGAGCCCACTTCAGGGAAATGGTCGAGTCAGGAGAGCCGAAGTACAACACACATCTCTACGTAGATGCATCACTTCAAGGATGGGGAGCCCACCTCGACAACGAAGTGGCAGCAGGGAAATGGTCGAGTCAGGAGCAAAGTCTGCACATCAACATGCTCGAGATGAAAGCAGTAATAAACGCCTTACTACACTGGTCCAGCATACTAAGGAACGCACAACTGATGATCCATACGGACAACTCCACAGTGGCGTTCTACATCAACAAACAAGGATCAACAAGGTCAAGAAATCTTCTAGACCTCAGCTTTCATCTGTTCAGCATAATAAACAACCTGAACGTCGACTTAAAAGCATGTCACATTCCCAGGGCCAAGAATGTGATAGCAGACGCCCTATCTCGTCCAACACAACCATCCCCAACGGAATGGATGTTACATCCAGAAGCATTCAGATGCATCATACAGAGGATAGGATCTCCGCTGATAGACCCATTTGATAGACCGGATCCACAAGCATGGGCAATAGATGCTCTAAGCATCTCCTGGGAAGGACTAAACGCTTATGCGTTTCCACCTCCAGCTCTAATATCGCAGGTGTTGCAGACAATCAAGAGAAGAAGCTGCAACTGATTTTGGTCGCGCCCTACTGGCCAGCGAAGGTGTGGTTTCCCATCCTCATACAAGAACTCGGAAGTCCAACCCTGCAACTCCCAGAGTGGCCGAACCTACTATTTCATCCGCACACCAAGCAAGTACACGGAAATCCAACAGTATTCCAACTACACGCATGGAACGTATCAAAACTTGCTTGAAGAAATGAGGATATTCCGCCAGAGCAGCGAACGCAGTCACACTAGCTCTATGTAGATCAACCCGCAGCTTGTACGACGACAAGTGGCAGAGTTTTGAGAAATATGCATTGAGGAAGGGCTTCACGGCGATGAAAGCAACACATCCTCAAGTGGCGAAATACCTTTGTCATTTAAGACAAACGAGGCGGTTAAAAGGTTCAACACTCTCTACATACCTAGCGGCCCTCAGCACGGTTATCACCATGAAGACGGGTGTCAAGCTGACCAAAGTACCAGAGATACTGGCTCTACTACGCTCCTTTAAGTTGGAAGACCAACAAAAGAAATTTAAAGCGCCTACTTGGGATCTCAATGTAGTCTTGCAGCATCTCACCAGTGACGTTTACGAACCACTGGAAAGGACATCCTATGAGTTTCTAACACATAAAACTCTGTTCCTGGTCGCCTTGGCAACAGCAGCTCGGATGTCAGAAATACATGCTCTGGTCTTTGAACGAATACGATTTGATGCATATCGCAACATCATACATCTGGGATTGAGATGGGACTTCATAGCAAAGAACCAACTGCCCGGTCAACCAGACAGACAATTACACATCCCAGCACTCTTGGCAGTCCTTGGGCCACAGGATACTCAGGATCTATCCTTATGCCCAGTCAGAGCATTGGAAGTCTACCTACAAAGGTCTAAGACGAAGAGACAAAAATTTAAGCGCCTTTTCATCCCTCTATCTACGGAGACGCCTACAGAGATCTCACGTACAATGATATCAATATGGATGAGAACCGTCATCCTAAGGGCCTACAAAGCAGCAGGACTTGATCATCCACGAGCCTCCAATCCTCATGAAGTCAGAGCGCTGGCATCGACACTCGCTCTACATGGAAACTGCTCCATCTCGACAATAATGGAGGGCTGCTATTGGAAGTCAGAGATGGTGTTTGCCAACCACTACCTCAGAGACATTGATACCGAGGACGTCTCCGGCATTCACCAGTTTGGGCCTCTTGTTGTAGCACAACAATTGACAGTTCCTCAAAGGCGCTGAGATGAATCTCACCCTTTTATCACGTGACTTGTAAAAGCCAACGCTCGGAAGAGCTAGAGCTTAGAGTCCATGCGCACGTCTAGGACAGGCCAGCATGAGTGATAGACCCTGTACTTGTAAGGACTTACTTGTATATGATGAAGGGTCGCTTCTCCACTTGATGCGAGCATCAAGAGATGGAGTCGTATAAATCCACACTTAATGTCAGGAGAAGCGGTTCCAGAGAAATCTGACAAGTTGTGGTCCCCCCAAACTCATCAGAGGAAGTTGGAAGAAAGGATCAGCACAGTACTATAAGAAGTTCCCTCAGGGGGGGTATGCAGGACGTAAATCAGCAATGAATCCAGAGTGGCTTGACCCACCACCGATTCCATTGGATTCTACAAGCAATTAAGCATGAGTCAGGATAAGGAAAAATATGTATTTTTTTTAATTAAAATTGATATTTTATACTTATCCTGACTCATGAGGTAAGAAATCCCAACCTCCCCTCATGGCACTCTGGATTCTCTGAAATCCAGGTGTCGGGCGTATAATTCGGAGAGAGAGAAGAGCATGTAGGGTCATGTGACGGATTTTCCCGCCAAAACATCTAAATGGAGATAACACTGGGTGAGTGATTTTACGTCCGCTTTTTTTAAAGGAGCTTCAAAAGGGGATTCAAGTGTTCCACTATCATTCGCAAGAAGGAGACAAGCAATTAAGTATGAGTCAGGATAAGTATAAAATATCAATTTTAATAAAAACAATTACATGTTTGTTTGCAGCTTTTATCACCCAGAGGTTTGAGCGACCACTGAAGTACGAGACAACTCGACCCGTACCCTCCAGGGAAAATGGCAGCCAGCTGAGACAGAGGCGACACAGCGGCACAGACAAGCAGCGTGTACACAGCGCCACCGTCAGACAGCAACGCAGAGACCAAGGCCACAGACGGTTTTCTTTCAGTGAGGCAGAATCAGTTGCACGAGATAAGAGCGAAGAGCCAGCACCAGTACAAGAACCTCAGATGAAACCAGAGTCTGAGGTGAGCACCCGGAAGCAGCCGTCAGCAGAGCAGCTTGCAGCACGGACACGAGCGGCCCAGCTACAGCAGCGGATTGATGCTGTGACGAAGCCGCCACCGTGTGTGGAGCAGTTTGACCAAGAGCTACAGGAGATGAGCTCCCTGGAGAAACAGTTCCGACAGTCGACCCTTCAACTGCAGAAGAAGCTGGGTATTGATGACAGGGGCCTGTTGTGGTGAGGACCGAGTGCAGGAGTACACTGTCGGCCTGTAGTGAGATTGACTACCATGAAAAGGAATTGCTTTGGGCGAAGCCAGTCTGTTTCATAATTAGTTGTTGAACTGACTATCCACAGCTTGCTAATGTTAAGTTCCTGCATTTTGTAAAATGCAACTTGTTAATCTTGGTGTCTAGTGAGCCCTGGTGGTGTCTAGTGATGCAATAATGGTGTCTAATGACTACCTAGTGTTGATAAGCGATGTCATATCTGGTGATGTCCTAGTGATGCCCCCGTGATGTCTGTTCTGCATGTATATGTTCACTACATTCATCCTATACCACAATATACAATAGGACCACTTCTATGCAATAGGACCATCTCTATAGAATAAGACCACCCATCTCTGTTCCACCTATACAATAAGACCACCCATCTCTGTTCCACCTATACAATAGGACCACCCATCTCTGTTCCACCTATACAATAGGACCACCCATCTCTGTTCCACACACACAATAGGACCATCTCTATACAATAGGACCACTCTATACAATAGGACCACCTCTATACAATAGGACCACCTCCATACAATAGCACCACCTCCATACAATAGGACCACCTCTATACAATATGATCACCTCTATACAATAGGACCACTCTATACAATAGGACCACCTCTATACAATAGGACCACCTCTATACAATAGGACCACCTCCATACAATAGGACCACCTCTATACAATATGATCACCTCTATACAATAGGACCACTCTATACAATAGGACCACCTCTATACCACCTCTATACAATAGCACCACCTCTATACAATAGCACCACCTCTATACAATAGGATCACCTCTATACAATAGCACCACCCATCTCTGTTCCACATATACAATGGGACCACTTCGATACAATAGGACCATCTCTATAGAATAGGACCACCCATCTCTGTTCCACATATACAATAGGACCACCTCTATACAACAAGACAACCATCTCCCTCCACCTGTACATTAGGTCCACTTCATTTCCCTGGCTTCCATCCATATGTTTGTCCATACCTGTGCAGAAAGTTAACTTTCCCTATGTATGATTATTGTAACCATCAATGTCTGTGTTATATAGGTGCCATCCTGTAGGATGAGCCATGTATGTCATATAGTTCATTCCGTCCTGTAGCCGGTGAGTGAGTTTAGTTTTACGCCACTTTTAGCAAAATTCCAGCAATATCTCAGCGGGGGACTCCAAAAATGGGCTTCACACAGTGCACCCATGTGGGGAATCGAACCCGGGTCTTCAGCGTGACGAGTAAACTCTTTAATCACTAGGCTCCCCCACTTCCCCCTGTTCTGTACAATGAGCCATGTATGTGATATAGTGCATTCCGTTGTTTGCTGCTTAAAGGAAAATACAGTCCGTCCACTTTGTGCCTTTCAAGAAATAGTCATTAGGTGGATTGTGAGTCATTGTATTGTAAACAGCATATCTGACCGAGTCCTTATACTATGACAGCATATCTGATTATCCCCCGCAAAGCGTCCGTCCGTCAGCCCGTCTGTCCGTCCTTCCGTGCACATTTGTCTTTTCATGAGCACAACTCTAAAACCGTTCACTATTTCTTCACCAAACTTGGCACATAGATAGATCTGGTGGTGTACTGGTGCCTTTTGGTAGTTTTGGAATTCTGAATAAAATATTTTTGGCATTTCCATTGCAACAAGTTTGACTTAGCCTGAAATTGGTGGTAGTGCTCTTTTACGGAGCTGAACTCTTAAACTGTTCACTATTTCTTCACCAAATTTGGCACATAGATTGGTCTGGTGGTGTACTGGTGCCTTTTGGTAGTTTTGGATTCTGAATAAAATATTTTTGGCGTTTCTGTGGCAACAAGTTTTGACTTAGCCTGAAATTGGTGGTAGTACACTTTTCCGGAGCAGAACTCTAAAACTGTTCAATGTTTCTTCACCAAACTTGGCACATACATAGATCTGGTGGTGTACTGGTGCCTTTTGGTAGTTTTGGATTTCTGAATAAAATATTTTTGGCATTTCCATGGCAACAAGTTTGACATAGACTGAAATTGGTGATAGTGCTCCTTTCTGGAGCAGAACTTTAAAAACCTTTCAATGCTCTCCTTCCACTTTTCTATATACACACCTAAATATTTGACATAATCATAACTCGTAGACATAATCATGAAGAGTATTTTGCCATTGCGGGGGATATTGATGACTTTGTCTTCTTGTTGTGAGTAGTTATACTGTGACAGCATATCTGATTGTTACACCATGTTGTTCAACTTTGACATCAGTGTCAGCCCTGTAAGTGTCAGCTACTCAGCCTACTATGTTTTATGTCATAAAATGAAATTACATAGTCGATTCCTATTGCTTCTGACAGATTGTATGAAATTGTAGCAATATTTCTTATAGTTTTGCAAGTTTTACAACCATTTGAGTTTTGTCATTTTGCTGGCATATTATCATGTGACAGACATGCTATTTCAAGTCACAAAACCAAGTCCACTCACTCACTCACTCACTCAGTGTTGAAAACACATGACAGTCTCCAGTTCACTTACCCACTCACTCAGTGTTGAAAACACTGTTTAAGGCCAGACACTGCTAGTGACAAATGACAAAATGCTTCAGGTGTATGTCTTGGTTTTAATTAGTTACAACTTAGAGGTATGCATGTTAACATTTGAAAAAGAGTCTTTTCCAGGTGGTATTGCCGCCGATTGCCATGGAAATATCCAAGATGGCCGCTGCAAGCCTGAAAAAGATGAAAATTAGTGAAAGTTTTCTCTGAGACTAATAAAGATATGTATATAATGACAACTTGACAGCTTGGGGGTTGGGTGTAGGGTGCAATGTCTGTTATTATATTTTAAGTTTATTTATGTTGATTTTGACTAATATAAAAGGCAAAAAAATTCAAAAAGTCCCTCTGTTATTGCATAAAGTAATCACTTGCCTATATGTAAACAAAATTTCATTCAAATCGGGCCAATAATAGCTGAGAACTATGTTCACTAAGATTGAAAATGACGTTATGGAGAAAATAAGGAAATAAGTTTGGTGATGGTGTTACTACTGTAGCACCAGATAAAAACATACAAAATCTCAACTGACTGAAGGGATGTATTCCAAATACATGCAACAATGCATTTACAAAGAGAAAAAAGGCCTAAAACTCCCAGCACCATACATCAACCCCTCAGTTGCCTCGACACAAACTCTTTATTTGCAAGAGATGTTGATAGACAGTGCCTTACCTCAACACTTGCCAAACTAACTTACATTCAACCTCACGGTGAACAGGCAATCCTGACTACCCAACTGATTTGTGTTCACATAATTGCTGATGGTGAAGTGTACCCTGTCTGACTGTTCACATAATTGGTGATGAGTCGGTGAAGTGTACCCTGTCTGACTGTGTTCACATATTTGGTGATGACTCGGTGAAGTGTACCTTGTCTGACTGTTCACATAATTGCTGATGAAGTGTACCCTGTCTGACTGTGTTCACATAATTGCTGATGGTGAAGTGTACCCTGTCTGACTGTTCACATAATTGGTGATGAGTCGGTGATGTGTACCCTGTCTGACTGTGTTCACATAATTGGTGATGACTTGGTGAAGTGTACCTTGTCTGACTGTTCACATAATTGGTGATGGTGAAGTGTATCCTGTCTGACTGTTCACATAATTGGTGATGAATCGGTGAAGTGTACCCTGTCTGACTGTTCACATAATTGGTGAATAGTCGGTGAAGTGTATCCTGTCTGACTGTGTTCACATAATTGGTGATGAGTCGGTGAAGTGTACCCTGTCTGACTTCACATAATTGGTGAAGAGTCGGTGAAGTGTATCCTGTCTGACTGTTCACATAATTGGTGATGAGTCGGTGAAGTGTACCCTGTCTGACTGTTCACATAATTGGTGATGAGTCGGTGAAGTGTATCCTGTCTGACTGTTCACATAATCAGTGATGAGTCGGTGAAGTGTACCCTGTCTGACTTGTGTCTCCACACCTCATCCTATAGAAGCCTGGTACATGTATCAATATAAATGTATTAATGTTCCAAGTGTCTTGTTTCATATATAGTATTTGTTGAAGTTTATGTTTTTGAAATGCAGATATTTGTAATAAACAAGATTTTTCCAGGGGATGTGATTTTTTTCATGGACGAATGGCAACATCTTTGTCGCATCGCTCTCTTGGGTTTGCAGCGTTGTTAAGGTGGCAAAAGCAGAACAAGGTGCTGGAATATTCATAGAAGAGTTGCTTCCCTTTCTGATGCCAGGATATGCTAGGTTCAGTTCACTCATTATGAAGCTTGCTCATTCAGCACCCATGTGGTCTGCAAGCAGTCCTAATTTGCTACAGGAATAACAACCTACTAACAAATGCAACCTCTGCTGATCTCTATTTGTTCCTCATCCCAGGTGTGTTCCGAATGCATAATCACCTCCAGAAGCAATGTTTGATATATCTAGATTTGTTTCTGTATTTAAAGTCTTGTACTTCATTATTTTCGTGTTATGATAAATGAAGGCTACTTTATTGGTCTCAAGTGATAGTAAGTCTCGATCCTGTATACTCAACCTGTAGTCACAGTTTGTAACATTGATTGGAATACTGATCAGGACTGGCTAAAATTCAAAATGTACTATCAATTCATTACACAGCTGATTTCAGTCAAATAGATATTGATGTCACTTTCCTATACTAATTATTAATAAATTATTATTGGCTATTTCATAGCTTGTGAATCACAAATGTTGCAATATTACAACAGCATGACCAGGGTCAGTAGAGTTACAGCTCTGTAACCAGGGTCAGCAGCGCTGCAGCTCTGTAACCAGGGTCAGCAGAGTTGCAGCTCTGTAACCAGGGTCAGCAGTGTTACTGCTATGTGATCAGAGTCATATATTGCAGCCATGAGATAAATATCCAGTACAACCATGTCGCTCCCTGTGTCCCACTAGATAATCTTATTGTTAACTTTGTTATATGAACGTGTGGTAGACGTCTCAGACCTGCATTCCTTCTTCCACACAAAGTTGTAATACATACAACAGTTAGTAGAGTTAGACCCAACTCCGCCACTCTGTCCAGCATGACAACATAGTTCAGCTTACCCAGACAAACATCTTCCACTAAAGCTTCACTACAGTAACTCCAGCTAGGACATTCCCATATTTCGCATTAATTTCGATAATTCTCTCATTGGTTTTATAATTTACCATGTACAGTGCTGTGATTCTTGAAGACATAACTTGACAATGACAATACTTTATTACCCACAGGAGGGAATTCTTTTTTACATTTGAAAGTGCGCTATAGAATACAATAAGAAACATGACACATACATGTACATAGAACGCGGAGGTAAAACAAAATCTAGCAATCATTTAGGAGCCTAATACTAGATGGTTCAAAAGAGTTTCTAAATCTATTAGTTTTAAAACGTGGCACTGAGTATCGGATGGTAAGAGGTCATCTTCAGGAATTAATCCTTCTGGAGTGGTTTATCATCCACTTTAGCACCTGACATTTTGCTAGCCAGTGAAACAATTCTATGAAGATAAGATTTACATTTAACGTCAAGAGTTCCGTACCAACATTGTATAGAAAAAGTTAGAACAAATTCAACAAAACAACGGTAAAATAGTAAAACCCACAACTATTAAGTTGTTTGCTGCAAGTCCCCACCCCACAACCCTTCAGCGACAAGGAACACCTTGTGCCCCACGACAAATGTAGACTTTATCCTATTGACAGTTAACAACCGTTGGCACTTGTATCAATCACTTCGATTAAGTCCACCTCGCACCAGGCTTAGCATATCGGGAATGAGCATCGCCCCGAACATGAATACCATCAGGAGTATTCCCATGAGTCCCACACTCATGGAGGACACCCGGTGGTCTGCTGCACTCGTCTTCTCAAGTCGGCGGATATACAGGGTCCCCCTCTCAACCCCCACGTGGAGGTCCGCCAGTCGCTGCTCCAGCGTCAGGTTCCGTCGCCGGAAGTCCACACATCGACAGACACACGTCATCCGGCGCGTTCGTCCATACTTATCCACAGTAACTGCAGCTGTCGAAGTCGTATGTGTCGCCGTGGTGGCGGATGTTGTGTACAGGGGCGCCGATGACAGTGGTTTAGAAGCTGTTGTTGCAGACATGGATGATCGTAACTCTGACTGGCTTGATGTCGGATCAATGGATTGGCTAGTTGTTGGGTTAACTGATTGATTGGATGTTGGGTTAACTGATTGGGTGGGTGTTGGGTTAACTGATTGGATGGGTGTTGGGTTAACTGATTGGATCGATGTTGGGTTAACTGATTGGGTGGGTGTTGGGTTAACTGATTGGGTGGGTGTTGGGTTAACTGATTGGATCGATGTTGGGTTAACTGATTGGGTGGGTGTTGGGTTAACTGATTGGGTGGGTGTTGGGTTAACTGATTGGATGGATGTTGGGTTAACTGATTGGGTGGGTGTTGGGTTAACTGATTGGGTGGGTGTTGGGTTAACTGATTGGGTGAGTGTTGGGTTAACTGATTGGATGGATGTTGGACTAACTAAAACTTGCTGCGCTGTGGAATAAAAAACATTAGATATTAATCACTGCTGTTCTAAGAAAATGCTGTTTCAAGGAAAGTAGACTTTAGGATGGACATACCAAATGATACTGACATATTTGAAAGAGGATAATCAGTAGTGTTTATGGAGGGGTTTATCGTCTATATTTTATATTGTACGGCTGGCCGTCTATATTTTATATTGTACGACTGGCCGTCTATATTTTATATTGTACGGCTGGCCGTCTATATTTTATATTGTACGACTGGCCGTCTATATTTTATATTGTACGACTGGCCGTCTATATTCAATACTCTGTCACACTGTGTGACGATCACATTTACACGTGAGTATTAATTAAGCACCACCTGAATCCAAGGGCAATTTTTTGAAATTACTTATATACTTATCCTATCTCACGCGATAAAGTCCCTCCCTACCTCCCCACTACATAGATTACCACCGTTCCGGTTTTGTCCTTTTATGGCTCCAAGATCGAGAATGAGTATGTGAGGTGATCACGTGGGTGAGGACTGCGCATGCCTCGTGCTGTCATGGACTAGTGAGCACGACTGACACAGAAGGCACGCACAGCACGGGAGAGGGGCAAGGTAGGCCTTGGAGCAAAGTTTTAATTCGTTTCCACTCATGGTCGAATGAAGAGAGAGAGGTGCAAGTCGTGAGATAGGATAAGTATATAAATATACAATTTATAGTTAAAATTTTCAAATTTTTAAACTTATCCTATCTCACGACTTGCACTTATCCCACGGTAGGAAGGTGGGTCATAGATTACCCGGAATTCAAGCGATAACAGCTAGTGTTACGCCCAAACAACCGTAGGAAGCAACTGCAAGGTAGGGCAATAACTACCAAGTTACTACGTGCGAGGGTTAGGTCGAACCCATTGACTTATTAAGCACAATTGCTCCCAGGGACCGAGATTCCCGAGCAATGTGGTGTTCAGTCACTACCTTCACTAAGTGAAAGGACGTAGCTTAACGAGTGTAATCAGTCGCATCGCCACGATTTCCAAGGTACCCCCGTAATAAAAGTCAAACGACTAGTATCGGGCCAGCCCCTGCTTCGAAACAACCCCCACAGACACCGTCCCGAGGAGGGTGAAAGAGAAATTGAATCGGTAAAACTCACAATTTTTAACGTTCAGTACCACAACATCATCTTATGACTTCCATTACTTACCACAATAAGATCACATAGATGTGTATAGGCACTTAGGAGCATGAACGCTACGAAGTGTAACACTTCGGGAAGGACTCACTTCACTGACTTAATTACTCCGTGGAGCAGAGGACAGTAAGTGAGGTGGCGACTCTCTGTAGTCTCAAACAAATGAGAGGAGAAAATCTAAATCCCGGAAGAAATAAAGACGTAAATCAGAAAAAGTTTTCAGATTTATTCAGATTGTACACAAGCAGAAACGATCGCGACTTGGGATCAACTGCACAGTGGGATCCATATAGCATCGGAGCACAAGAAAGTTCATTATCTGCGATGTTGTGCCGCTGATAACTGCTGGGCAAGGACGAGTGGTCCAAACTGATGAAGGCCTTGAATATCCGTCACCGACACATCTCTGAGGTAATGAGACGAAAATACCGTGTCAGATCGCCAAAAACACCCCTCCATTATGGCAGTTAACGAGCAGTTGCTATGCAACGCCATAGTAGAAGCCAAAGCCCTGGTTTCATGAGGGTTGACTGCCGTAGGTGGTGGCAAACCGGCAAAAGTGTAGGCTCGTAGTATTGTAGCTCGTAGCCAATATGAGAGTGTTGTGCGAGAAACTTCCGCCTTGGAAGCCGTAGACAAGGGTATAAATAGCCTCTTACGCAGACGGCGGCGCTCTTGCGATGCTTTAAGGTAAATGCGAAGTGCTCTGACTGGACAAAGAGACAGATCTTCAACATCTGCTGGACCCAATATGGTAGACAAAGGCGGGATTGTAAAAAGACGATCAGGTTGACCCGGCAACTGTTTTTTTGCAATAAAATCCCAGCGCAATCCCAACAATACCTTGCCATGTCTACTCTGTTCAAAACGGACACGGTTGATATCTAGAGCATGCAGTTCTGATATACGTGCCGCTGTGGCCAAGGCAATAAGAAAAAAGGTCTTGAATGAAACTTGTTCAAACTCCTTGTCCTGTAAGGGTTCATAATGCTCGGACACTAAGTGGTGCAGGACCACGGATAAGTCCCAAGCTGGTGGACGAAATTTCCTGGATTGGTCGGCTAGCTTAAAAGAACGAAGTAAGTACTGCAGTTCCGGTACCGTCGAAACCTTCGTACCAGAAGTCGTGGCTAGGACCGAATTAAGAGCCGCCAAGTAGGTGGCTAAAGTGGAACCCTTGAGTTTCCTTGTAGCCCGCAAATGTTGTAAATATTCCGCAACAACCTGGGGCGAAGCAGTAGTAGGGGAAGCGATCCCTCTGACCCGACAATAACATTCAAATTTCTTCCACTTATAGTCATACAAAGAACGGGTAGACGTACGATGAGCTGCAGTGATAGCTGAGGCCACTCTGTGAGAATAACCTTTGGCTATTAGTGATTTCTGCAAATGTGCCATACGTGAAGATTGAACGTCTGTGGTGACTCGTGATACACGCCCGAGTGCGGATGAACTAGTAGGTCGTCCCACACGGGAAGAGGAATGCTGCTTCGACTGACTAGACTTTTTAGGCCGACGAACCAACTTCTCGCTGGCCAAAATGGCGCTACCAAAAGTAGTTGTACTTTGTTGGTTAACAGAATTTTCTGAATGACCATGTGAAGTAGAGCCGGAGGTGGAAACGCATAAGCGTTGAGGCCTTCCCAAGGAATGGCCACGGCGTCGTGATCCCAAGCTAGTGGATCTGGAATTGGAGATACGAATCTCGGCAGTTGGGAGTTGAACCGAGTGGCAAACAGGTCGACACTCGGTCGAGAGATCGGGTAAATTATCGTCCGAAAAATCTTGGGCAGGAGTTGCCACTCTGTGGGCGACGGGCGACTGGAACGAGACAGAGCGTCGGCAATCACGTTCTTTGTTCCGGGAATGTGCCTGGCTCTTGCGACGATGTTGAGAGAATCTATCAGAAGATAGAAACGAAACGTCCACTGTAGGAGTGCTGCTGAACCCGTCGACCCTAGGTGATTGATGTACCACACTACCGTCGAGTTGTCGGACTGTATCAGCAGGTGAGACATCTTGAGTAGAGCCGCCCAGTGCTGAATCGCCAGTAATACTGCCTTGAACTCCAGAATGTTTATGTGGAGTGACTTGTCTTCGGACGACCACTGCCCTGCCACTTGATGCTGAAGGAAGTGGGCGCCCCAACCTTCTAGAGAGGCGTCCACAAACAACTGATGGGTTGGACTGAATGGCACCAAAGAGACGCCGGCGCAAACATTCTGTACGTTGAGCCACCAACGTAGAATTGGACGTAGTTCCCTGGGTAACCGAATCAACACCTGAGGGTTGTTGGTTTGAAGATGAGGGCGCAGAAATAACTGAAGTGGGCGAAGCTGCAGTTGACCTCTGTAAGTCAGAGCCTGAGCTGACGTTAAGACGCCCAACAACTCCTGCCACTGGCGTAGAGTTCTGGGGTGATCCAAGGCTAGCGGAACCAGACGCTGAATTTTGGTCCACCTGTCCTGGGGAACAAACAACTTGGCTTGTTCTGTGTCGAAGATTGCTCCTATGAACTGAAGTCTGCGAGTCGGTGTTAACTCCGACTTCTCGTAATTGAGGAGCCACCCTAACTGTTTGAGCAGCCTGATGGTGAACTCCCGATGGATTTGAAGAACGTTTGGATCCTGTTGTGCCTGAATACAATCGTCGATATAGCTTTCGAAAGTCACTCCCCGAGAATGTAGGAAACTGCTGATGGGTTTGGTCACCCGAGTAAAAAGCCACGGGGCCGTAGAGATTCCAAATGGAAGGACGTTCCATTGGTAGTGATGGCCCCCGAAGGTGAACCTTAGATATTTCCGATGATCTGGGTGAATCGGAATGTGCAGGTATGCGTCTTGAAGATCTAGGGATATGAGGAAATCCCCTTTCTTCAGAATTGAGCGGAGAAGACTGACCGATACCATGCGAAAATGAGGTGGTTGTTGCAGGAATCGAGCGTTGAATGTCTTCATATTGAAGATGAGACGCAACTTGCTGGAGTTTTTCTTTGGCACCAGAAAAATCGGGGAGTAAAATCCTGGAGTTATGCACACCTGATCTAGGTGTTCTATTGCATGTTTCTCCAGTAGAGTTTGGATTGTAGTTGAAAGGACTGCAGCCCGATCCAGAGGATATATTTGCTGCAAGGGTTGAGTGGTGAGGGGTGGATCCCCGACCACAGGCAGTCGATAGCCGTGAATGAGAGTCATTGTGACAAAAGGATCTCCCAGAACCTCCCAGTTGGGAGCAAACAGACCTAACCTCCCTCCTACAGGGGAATCGAACACTGGAACCACCGGATCCGGCAGAACCAATCCGAGCTCTGACTTCCGTGAGTCACTGTTTGGACTGTCTATGGCCAGTTCCCGTGTCGGGTCGATAGGGGCGACGTGATGCAGAACCACGAAATGGCCTCCTGCCTCTGCCACGTGCTTGAGAAGGCGCCGTGCCTTTCATACAGTCCCGGAGGTCTGGGTTGGAAGGGGTAAATTGTGCGGTTCGGCGATGCCGAATAGAATCTTGGAGCTGAATCTTTTGCAATTCCAAGAGATCAACAGATACTTGAAATTGGTAATACGGTCCACCTTGGATGCGATTTCAGCAATAGCCCCACTGAACACCGTATCCCCCGACCATGGTTGACGAAATAATTCAGCCTTGAACCTATCTTCCCATGAGGAGAAATTCAACGGACCCGTCGCCGTATTGCAAGTAAATAGCCAAAAAATGAGAGACAATTGCTCGAAGACCACCTGGAATTGGTCTAAAATCAGAGTCATACTACCCCTGATGTATGCGTCCTGGTCCGTATATGCATGGTTGACCGCCTCCGCAACAGCGTCAACAGCTGAAATAATGCAGCTAATGGCAGGGATAGCATGGCGAACCGTAGTATCTAAGTGAGCCAATTCCCTGTCTTCCACCAAATACGGCGAAATGGAACGCTTGCCACAGACCATGGAAATGTCATCATCGACTGAAGGTGCCGCTGACCAAAGTTTCACACCATGAGTATGTGCCGTGGATGGTCTGAACCTTGGAGCAGACAAACCATCCTTCGTCCTTCTAAGCTTGTTGAAAGCCGCGTCAAGAGAAGAAGGCAATTGTTGAAGACATGGGCGCAAAGGAAGTGTGATACTGGCAACATCTCTATTAGTCATGGCATAAGACGTGGCCAAATCATCTGGAGATTTACTAAGAGGTAGCTGAAGTTTTTCAACTATCCAGGCTAACACGTGAGCCGGTTCAACAACATCAAAACTGCCATCAGGAGTGGAGATGTCTGACTGCCCAGGTGAAGGGAAAGTAGTCTGAGATCGAGTCCGATCCCTCAAATCCCCCGAACGATTATTGCTAAGTACGCCAGACGATTGTTGAACATGTGAGGACGAGTGACACTGATTCCAAGCAGACGTAACGGCACGAAGCATGGTATCTAAATCCGGCGCTGGAGCGGAATCAATAGCAGGATTCCAAGACTCAGCAATAATCTGTGACCGGGGCAAAATAGAAGTGGAAAGGCGTGAAGGTGAACGCTGATCCACTGAAGCGTAACGCTGCCTAGCAGGTGAAACCACCCGTACAGAACGGCGTTGCTGATGTGTACTATCATGGGAAGGCACTGACCGTAAGACGTTACTAGCACTAGGCTGGCTAGAGGGGATATTCTGATTCCCCTGAGGTGAATGAGACCGATTTCTATTATCCCTCTGACGCAAAGACACCAAGCGGTTAGGTGAACCGGATGGAAATGGCGAACCACCTCGACTAGGTGAGACTGAACGACTACGGGAATCAAAACGCTGTGGTGAGTCGAACGGAAACACCTGTTGAGGTGAATTGAGTCGGGAATGTGAAGCGGTTCGTCCTGGTGAACCTATTTGAGTACGTGAAACAGTACGGCCAGAGGAACCCATTCGACTACGTGAATCAGTTCGATCAACTGAACTCATTCGAGGATGTTCTGGTGAGCCGCCTCGGCCGTGTGAGCCGGTTCGGCAGGGTGAGTCGGTTCGGCTCGGCGATGTGAGTCGGTTCGGCAGGGTGAGCCGGTTCGGTAAGGTGAGCTGGTTCGGCTAAGTGAGTCGGCTCGGCTGTGTGAGCCGGCTCGGCGATGTGAGTCGGTTCGGCAAGGTGAGCCGGTTCGGTAAGGTGAGCCGGTTCGGCTATGTGAGTCGGCTCTCGAAAGTGAACGAGACCTAGAACGACTCTTGCCAGCCGTGGAAGAACGCATTCGAACCTTCGCACCAGATGGTGATTCAACTCGTGTGGGTGAATTGTTCCGGTTAGATGAAACCGTGGAATTAGGAGAACGGGTACGTTCCAACCGCGCCGATCCCCGCTTTGACGATGAATGCTTAGAAGTTCTCGAAGTCTGTGATCGTTCCGAAGAAACAGACCTACGAGATAATGTAGATCGCAGGTCTGGCGTAGAAGAAATATCGGTCGTTACCACCCTGGTACGCTCCTGAGAACGTAAACTGGGTGAGGGAACCTCCCCCTAAAAGCCGTCTCACGTTCTCAGATAAATAGGAATCTGACGAAGCGTCCATAAAATCTTCGTCAGGTGAGACGGCCGATTGAGAACGGTGAGCAGTGAGGGTGGGGCGATCTAAGCATTGTTTCTTAGCGGAGATGGACCAGACCCCGCAGAAATAGTCCTAGCCCTATCTGCCAAACGTCTGGCACAAGCACGTTTGTAAGATTTAAACGCCTCATTAGACAGACCTGAACACTTAGGACAGCGTGTGTCCCAGTCACAAGCACCCACACAATCAACACACGATGTGTGAGGGTCCCATGCTGAAAATACTTTATTACAACGGACGCAAAACTTCCGTTTACTGGCCTTAACAGGCTTAACCATTTTGAGCAATTCTCAGACGAAAAATTTTCCACGTCCACTCAGTGGAGCGACAAGAAAGAGAATGAGTATGTGAGGTGATCACGTGGGTGAGGACTGCGCATGCCTCGTGCTGTCATGGACTAGTGAGCACGACTGACACAGAAGGCACGCACAGCACGGGAGAGGGGCAAGGTAGGCCTTGGAGCAAAGTTTTAATTCGTTTCCACTCATGGTCGAATGAAGAGAGAGAGGTGCAAGTCGTGAGATAGGATAAGTATATAAATCTCACAATTTTAACTTTCAGTACCACAACATCATCTTATGACTTCCACTACTTACCACAATAAGATCACATAGATGTGTATAGGCACTTAGGAGCATGAACGCTACGAAGTGTAACACTTCGGGAAGGACTCACTTCACTGACTTAATTACTCTGTGGAGCAGAGGACAGTAAGTGAGGTGGCGACTCTCTGTAGTCTCAAACAAATGAGAGGAGAAATCTAAATCCCGGAAGACGTAAATCAGAAAAAGTTTTTCAGATTTATTCAGATTGTACACAAGCAGAAACGATCGCGACTTGGGATCAACTGCACAGTGGGATCCATATAGCATCGGAGCACAAGGAAGTTCATTATCTGCGATGTTGTGCCGCTGATAACTGCTGGGCAAGGACGAGTGGTCCAAACTGATGAAGGCCTTGAATATCCGTCACCAACAAATCTCTGAGGTAATGAGACGAAAATACTGTGTCAGCTCGCCAAAAACAACCCTCCATTATGGCAGTTAACGAGCAGTTGCTATGCAACGCCATAGTAGAAGCCAATGCCCTGGTTTCATGAGGGTTGACTGCCGTAGGTGGTGGCAAACCGGCAAACGTATAGGCTCGTAGTATTGTAGCTCGTAGCCAATATGAGAGTGTTGTGCGAGAGACTATCGCCTTGGAAGCAGTAGACAAGGGTATAAACAGTCTCTTACGCCGACGGCGGCGCTCTTGCGATGCTTTAAGGTAACGCTACGAAGTGTAACACATGGGAATGACTCACTTCACTGACGTAATTAATCCGTGGAGCAGAGGACAGTAAGTGAGGTGGCGACCCTCCAGCGTCTCAAAAGCGAGACCTGCGATGGTCAGTTCGAACCCATTGACTTACTAAACACAAGTGCTTCAGGGACCGGGATTCCCGAGCAATGTGGTGTTCAGTCACTACCTTCACATAAGTGAAAGGACGCAGCTTAGCGAGTGTAAACAGTCGCATTACCACGATTTCCAAGGTCTGACGACCAGTATCGGGCCAGCCCCTGCTTCGACACAACCCCCACAGACACCGTCCCGTGGAGAGTGAAAGGGTAATTGAATCGGAAACTCACAAGTCCCAGAAGAATCGAAGACAAAAATCAGAAATAAAATTCAGAATTTTATTCAGATTGTACACAAAGCAGAAACGATCGCAACTGGTGATCATCTGCGCTGAAGCTGATGGTTGTCCCGAGTGCCGAACAGGCGATAATGACAATGCTGAATTCCAATTGGTTGTGATGAAGGGCCCTTTGTGATGGCTAGGCCACTTGATGGAGAAAGTGAGCGCCCCAGCTTGCAAGATGTGCCAACGAATAGGTGTTGAGTCGGTATGAAGGGCACCCTAGAGACTCCAACACAAACATTCCACTTGTTGAGCCACCAACGAAAGACTGAATGTAGTTGTGCGGGAAGACGAATCAACTCCCTGGGGTTGTCGTCCCCGATGTATGGGCACAGAACCATCTGAAGAGGGCAAGCTGCAGCTGGCCCGTCAGTCAGCACTTGTGCCGACGCCAACCACCCTAGTAACTTCTGCAACTGGCGAAAAGGTGTGGGTTGGACCAACACTAGTGGTGCGTTGCACTGAATCTTGACCCACCTCTCCTGGGGCACAAACATCATGACCTGGCGTGTTGAATATTGTCGCAATAAGAAGTAAGCAGTGGGTCGGTGTTACCCCTGATTGCTCCAAATTTAGCAGCCATCCTAATTGCGTGAGCAACTTGATGATGAACTGTCTGTGGAAAGGAAGGACGACTGGATCCTGCTGGGCTTGAACACAGTCGTCGATATTGTTGTCAATTGTCACGCTTCGACAATGCAGGTAGCTGGTTATCAGAATGGGTATCTGAGTAAAAACCCACGGGGCTGCGCATATGCCCATACAGCAGGATCCTCCATTGGTATCAATGACGCCCCATAAAAGTAAATCGAAGATACTTCCAATAGTCTGGATGTATCCGGATGTGAAGGTAGGCGTCTCACAGGTCGAGGGACTGACTGACTGACTGAGTTTAGTTTTACACCGCCTTTAGCAATAATCCAGCAAAATCACGGCGGGGGGCACCAGAAATGGGCTCAACACATTGTGCCCATGTGGGGATCGAACCGGGGTCTTGGGCGTGACGAGTCAACGCTTTAACCACTAGGCTACCCCACGGCCATCGCAGGTCGAGGGAAATGAGAGGTCTAACCACTCTTGCCTCTGACAAAAAGATATCTCCTGATATAAGAACGTTCAATAAGTCGAGCAACTACGTCAGTTCTGACGGAGTGCTCAATTTAGTAAGTTCGGCGCATGGAGATTGTCAGTCAATCTACAGGAACGTTCACATTATAAACAAATTGTAGAAATTCGTAGGATCGGTGACCTCAGGAACGTTTCTTTTGGCCGAACAAAATAATGGTGCGCCAGGTGGAGTGATATAGGTAGTAGATCGCTGCCTGGTGACAATCCTTGCATAATGCAGTGACCTCTGAACTCAGTGCTTGACTAGGCAAACCGTTCACGGGTGTTTCTGTCCGTCACCCTCAATAAGCAGTCTCTCTCGACTGGCTGTCAAAATCCCGACACAGTCACTCTTATCGGGAATGGCAGCGTTCGTTGTTACTTGCATTTATAGGCTGGACTTGGTATCCGATTCGTGGGACCAAGAGAATTCTGCAAGGGCACTTCATAGTCACTCTAATCATCAAAATTCCGGTAAACAAACAGTAGTCCGCCATTTGCAAACGTTACACACGAGTGACAAAAAATACGGACAACATGGTCTTTGGTTAACCGGGCGAGTCGCAACCCATAAATTCCCGGGCTGAGCTATGCTGGCTATTTGACAAAACATTGCCGGTACCATGCGCAAGAACTTCATCCATTTGTTATCTGTCCAGAAACTTGCTTATCATGTAAAACAAAGGGAGCTGAAGATGACGAGCCGTCTGCAACAATTGCACCAAGGGATACACAAACACGCTGTTACGAGTAGTCTGTAGTAACAAGACTCATCGGAGCGTCGTAGAGTATTCCTGGCTCGCAAGCGTATCTAGTTATGCCATATCGGGTGGTTGCAGAACTGATATCTACACCGAAGGGTAGAATCGTTGAACCGAATCATTCATCAAAAGTGAAGATCGGATGGTAGATTAAATCTGGAATGAGATGAGCCCCAGTCACGGAGGACTCTTGAGAACTGGGATCGTCAGGCCGTCAAGTGCCGAGCGTGATATCTCTAGATGACTGCGCTACTAACAACACATGTAAATCAAATCGGCAAGGTGAAGCACATAGCTACTACCTCTGTACATTGATCTTGAACGGCCAGGTGAACTGGTTCGACGATAGGGAGCTTTCGACCTGGTGAAACGATACGAGCCGGCTGGTAAATCAGTTCAGGGTGGTGAGCCGGAAAGTTGACGTGATCTGAATCAGTCCGATGTGATCTGAATCGTGACTGATCTGGATCGGTTCGGTAATCCGAAACGGTTAAATGATCTCAGCTGATGGAGAGATCTAGAACGCTCAGATGAACCAGTGAGGCGAGGTGAAATGTTCCGGCCGAGGTGAATCGTTTCGGTGCTGTGAATTGAATCGATGATGTGAACTGTTTCGGCGATAAGAAACAGTCTTAATATTATGGCAAACTGAGTCAATGTCGTATTCACATACGGCGTGGCGAAACGGTTCGGTCTGGTGAATCCATTCGTGTATGGCATACCGATTCGGTGTGGTGAATCGGTTCGGTCTGGTGAATCCATTTGGTATGGCGAACCGATTCGGCGTGGTGAACCGGTTCGGCAATTTGATGGTACGATTCGGTCTGGTGAATCCATTCGGTATGGCGAACCGATTGGGTGTGGTGAATCCATTCGGTATGGCGAACCGATTGGGTGTGGTGAATCCATTCGGTATGGCGAAACGGTTCGGTCTGGTGAATCCATTCGGTATGGCGAACCGATTCGGTGTGGCGAATCGGTTCGGCGATTTGACGAAGTAGATCGGATGTGTGAGTCAACTGGCAACACAGAGCGTTTTGATGAGGCGGAACCACGAGAAGACATCTAATGATGCGCCCATAAAATTATCACCGTCCGACATGGGAAACTGCGGACGACGAGCAGTTAATACCGGTCGTTAAAAACGGGGGTTTGTCGGGTGATCAACTGTTGAAGTGTAACGAGCTCTGACTGCCAGCCATCGGGAGCAAGTATGTCTACATGCTCTAAAAACGTCCTTAATAAGGGAGCACATTCCCGACAACGTTTGCTCCAGGAACATGACGATTGGGGATCCGAGGAAGTAAATATTGTTACAGTGTGCGCAAAATTACGCTACTGAGTCTAGACTGACAAGACGGGATATCCTGATTCACCTAAAGTGAATGAGACCGACTTCGAGAATCACTCTGACGAAAACACACCGTACGGCTAGGTGAACCGGATCGAAATGGCCAACCACCTCGACCAGGCGAGACTGAACGACTACGGGAATCAAAACGCTGATGGTGTGTCGAACTGAAACCTATGTTGAGGTGAACTGAGTCGGGAATGTGAACCCGTTCGTCCTGGTGAACCCCTTCGAGTACGTGAATCAGTTCGGTCAGGTGAACCCATTTGATTACGTGAATCAGTTCGGTCAGGTGAACCCATTCGAAGATGTACTGGTGAGCCGGCTCGGCCGTGTGAGCCGGTTCGGCATGTGTGAGCCGGCTCGGCCATGTGTGAGCCGGTTCGGCGGCTGTGTGAGCCGGCTCGGGAAAGTGAACGCGAGCAAGACCTAGAACGACTCCTCCCAGCCGTGGAAATAGGAGAGCGGGTACGTTCCAACCGCGCCGATCCCCGCTTCAACGATGAATGCTTAGAAGTTCTCGAAGTCTGTGATCGTTCCGAAGAAGCAGACCTACGAGATAATGTAGATCGCAGGTCTGGCGTAGAAGAAATATCGGTCATTACCACCCTGGTACGCTCATGAGAACTTAAACTGGGTGAGGGAAGCTCCCCTAAAAGCCTTCTAACGTTCTCAGATAAATAGGAATCCGACGAAGCGTCCATAAAATCTTCGTCAGGAGAGACGGGCGATTGAGAACGGTGAGCAGTGAGGGTGGGGCGATCTAAGCATTGTTTCTTAGCGGGAGATGGACCAGACCCCGCAGAATTAGTCCTAGCCCTATCTGCCAAACGTCTGGCACAAGCACGTTTGTAAAATTTAAACGCCTCATTAGACAGACCTGAACACTTCGGACAGCGTGTGTCCCAGTCACAAACACCCACATAATCAACACACGATGTGTGTGGGTCCCATGCTGAAATTACTTTATTACAACGGGCGCAAAACATCCGTTTACTGGCCTGAACAGGCTTAACCATTTTGAGCAAATCTCAGACGAAAAAATTTTCACGTCCACTCAGTGGAGCGACAAGAAAGAGAATGAGTATGTGAGGTGATCACGTGGGTGAGGACTGCGCATGCCTCGTGCTGTCATGGACTAGTGAGCACGACTGACACAGAAGGCACGCACAGCACGGGAGAGGGGCAAGGTAGGCCTTGGAGCAAAGTTTTAATTCGTTTCCACTCATGGTCGAATGAAGAGAGAGAGGTGCAAGTCGTGAGATAGGATAAGTTTAAAATTATTTGAGATCAGTTTGGTGATCAGTTTGGTGATCACAGTGGCCATTCTTTCCGGAATTGTTCACATTTATGTCTATTTCTCCCAGATTGCAAGTACGTTGTTACAATTTCAATTTGCTGTTATTGTTTTAAGCAGAATAAAATATGATATATATTATCAGTTTGACACGCGGAATTTGGTTTTCAAAGCATGTTTAACAACGTGGTGTTTCTGTACTTCTGTACTGATGGTGCTTGATTAATACTCATGTGTATTTTCTCCTATTTGAAGATAATCGATGCATCTATTGTGAAGCACATTTCATCAAAGCATGGTACATATATAACAAATAATCTTTGCTGCATCGTAAATTCAATACTATTTCATCAGGTACTCGTAAATTGAAGTAGTTCCACATAGAAATGGCCCTTTAAGAAAACCGTTTTTAAAAACGAATAATCTCCACATTAAATGCCGTTAGTGAATGTCGTATTTACATCAACAGCAATGCTTAACATCATCGAGGTAGGAGTGAGTGAATGAGCACGGTAAATGCATTATTGGCAGTTGTTCGTAGGTATGTAATATTTAAATGATCTTCATTTGAAAAACATGGGATGGACCTAAGAACTAATTTGTTGAATGAGATTTCAGATTTACCTTACTCTAAAACGTCCTCCTGCCTACCACCAATTGTTAAATGAATGTTATATTTTTATCATTTCCACTGTATCTACTAATCGGTATATTCTCAACCAGTGTATTTATGAAAACTTGCATATGGGCCGATGGCCTTTGATGCAATAAAACATCTTTGACTTTGACTTTGGCAGTTGTTTGTAGCGAATACGTCCCACACCGGGTACACAGCAATGGCCCTAAGGGCCACCAGCTGTAATGGCATACAAGGGACACTGGGCAACCTTTCTGCATTGAAATTATTTTGGTTTTCAACAGTTTATCTCCTAGGTAACGGTTCACCTACCTGTACAGTTGATGTCAGGGAGTTTCCAGGATCCGTTGCTGAGACAGATGATGCTGTGGGTGTCGCCGGCGAGAGACACGAAACCGGCAGCACACGTATACACAGCGACTTGATTCTCCGTCGTCCCTGTCAACGTCGTTGTCGTGTTGTCCACAGGCGGCGGCTGACCACAGTCAACTGTCACAATGACAACACGTACAAGTACTGTGTGATATCACAAGGAATATAACACCTAAAATATAGATCATTGTATCACACGCTTGAGGCACGGCATACGTTACGTCGCTACGGAGAACCAGAACCTTACAATACCGGTCCCCTTTGGGAGAACCAGAACCTTACAATACCTGTTCCCTTGGGAGAACCAGAACCTTATAATACCTGTTCCCTTGGGAGAGCCAGAACCTTATAATACCTGTTCCCTTGGGAGAACCAGAACCATACAATACCTGTTCCCTTGGGAGAACCAGAACCTTACAATACTTGGTCGCTTGGGAGAACAAAAACCTTACAATACCTGTTCCCTTGGGAGAACCAGAACCTACAATACCTGTCCGCTTGGGAGAACCAGAACCTTACAATACCTGTCCGCTTGGGAGAACCAGAACATTACAATACCTGTTCGCTTGGCAGAACCAGAACCTTATAATACCTGTCCGCTTGGGAGAACCAGAACCTTACAATACCTGTCCGCTTGGGAGAACCAGAACCTTACAATACCTGTCCGCTTGGGAGAACTAGAACCTTACACTACCTGTCCGCTTCGGAGAACCAGGACCTTACAATACCTGTTCGCTTGGGAGAACTAGAACCTTGCAATACCTGTTCGCTTGGGAGAACCAGAACCTTACAATACCTGTTACCTTGGGAGAACCAGAACCATACAATACCTGTCCGCTTGGGAGAACCAGAACCTTACAATACCTGTTCGCTTGGGAGAACCAGAACCATACAATACCTGTCCGCTTGGGAGAACCAGAACCTTACAATACCTGTTCGCTTGGGAGAACCAGAACCATACAATACCTGTTCGCTTGGGAGAACCAGAACCTTACAATACCTGTCCGCTTGGGAGAACCAGAACCTTACAATACCTGTCCGCTTGGGAGAACCAGAACCTTACAATACCTGTCCGCTTGGGAGAACCAGAACCTTACAATACCTGTCCGCTTGGGAGAACCAGAACCTTACAATACCTGTCCGCTTGGGAGAACCAGAACCTTACAATACCTGTCCACTTGGGAGAAGCAGAACCTTACAATACCTGTCCGCTTGGGAGAACCAGAACCTTATAATACCTGTCCGCTTGGGAGAACCTGAACCTTACAATACCTGTCCGCTTGGGAGAACCAGAACCTTATAATACCTGTCCGCTTGGGAGAACCAGAACCTTACAATACCTGTCCGCTT
The DNA here is from genome assembly GCF_003918875.1 of Haliotis rubra. NCBI lineage: Eukaryota > Metazoa > Mollusca > Gastropoda > Lepetellida > Haliotidae > Haliotis > Haliotis rubra. The sequence continues at coordinate 822,385 of NW_025766769.1, read as the reverse complement.
GGGAGAACCAGAACCTTACAATACCTGTTCGCTTGGGAGAACTAGAACCTTATAATACCTGTCCACTTGGGAGAACCAGAACCTTACAATACCTGTCCGCTTGGGAGAACCAGAACCTTACAATACCTGTCCACTTGGGAGAACCAGAACCTTACAATACCTGTTCGCTTGGGAGAACCAGAACCTTACAATACCTGTCCACTTGGGAGAACCAGAACCTTACAATACCTGTCCGCTTGGGAGAACCAGAACCTTATAATACCTGTCCGCTTGGGAGAACCAGAACCTTATAATACCTGTCCGCTTGGGAGAACCAGAACCTTACAATACCTGTTCGCTTGGGAGAACTAGAACCTTACAATACCTGTTCGTTTGGGAGAACCAGAACCTTACAATACCTGTTCGCTTGGGAGAACCAGAACCTTACAATATCTGTCCGCATGGGAGAACCAGAACCTTACAATACCTGTCCGCTTGCGAGAACCAGGACCTTACAATACTTGTTCGCCTGGGAGAACCAGAACCTTACAATACCTGTCCGCTTGGGAGAACCAGAACCTTACAATATCTGTCCGCATGGGAGAACCAGAACCTTACAATACCTGTCCGCTTGCGAGAACCAGGACCTTACAATACTTGTTCGCCTGGGAGAACCAGAACCTTACAATACCTGTCCGCTTGGGAGAACCAGAACCTTACAATACCTGTCCACTTGGGAGAACCAGAACCTTCCAATACCTGTCCGCTTGGGAGAACCAGGACCTTACAATACTTGTTCGCCTGGGAGAACCAGAACCTTACAATACCTGTTCGCTTAGGAGAACCAGAACCTTACAATACCTGTTCGCTTGGGAGAACCAGAACCTTACAATACCTGTCCGTTTGGGAGAACCAGGACCTTACAATACTTGTTCGCCTGGGAGAACCAGAACCTTACAATACCTGTTCGCCTGGGAGAACAAGAACCTTACAATACCTGTTCGCTTGGGAGAACCAGAACCTTACAATACCTGTCCGCTTGGGAGAACCAGAACCTTACAATACCTGTTCGCTTGGGAGAACCAGAACCTTACAATACCTGTTCGCTTGGGAGAACTAGAACCTTGCAATACCTGTTCGCTTGGGAGAACCAGAACCTTACAATACCTGTTACCTTGGGAGAACCAGAACCATACAATACCTGTCCGCTTGGGAGAACCAGAACCTTACAATACCTGTTCGCTTGGGAGAACCAGAACCATACAATACCTGTCCGCTTGGGAGAACCAGAACCTTACAATACCTGTCCGCTTGGGAGAACCAGAACCATAAAATACCTGTCCACTTGGGAGAACCAGAACCTTACAATACCTGTCCGCTTGGGAGAACCAGAACCTTATAATACCTGTCCGCTTGGGAGAACCAGAACCTTACAATACCTGTCCGCTTGGGAGAACCAGAACCTTACAATACCTGTCCGCTTGGGAGAACCAGAACCTTACAATACCTGTCCGCTTGCGAGAACCAGAACCTTACAATACCTGTTCGCTTGGGAGAACCAGAACCTTACAATACCTGTCCGCTTGGGAGAACCAGAACCTTACAATACCTGTCCGCTTGGGAGAACCAGAACCTTACAATACCTGTCCGCTTGGGAGAACCAGAACCTTACAATACCTGTCCGCTTGGGAGAACCAGAACCTTACAATACCTGTCCGCTTGGGAGAACCAGAACCTTACAATACCTGTCCACTTGGGAGAACCAGAACCTTACAATACCTGTCCACTTGGGAGAACCAGAACCGTACAATACCTGTCCACTTGGGAGAACCTGAACCTTACAATACCTGTCCGCTTGGGAGAACCAGAACCATATAATACCTGTTCGCTTGCGAGAACCAGAACCTTACAATACCTGTTCGCTTGGGAGAACCAGAACCTTACAATACCTGTTCGTTTGGGAGAACCAGAACCTTACAATACCTGTCCGCTTGCGAGAACCAGGACCTTACAATACCTGTTCGCTTGGGAGAACCAGAACCTTACAATACCTGTTCGTTTGGGAGAACCAGAACCTTACAATACCTGTCCGCTTGCGAGAACCAGAACCTTACAATACCTGTTCGCTTGGGAGAACCAGAACCTTACAATACCTGTTCGTTTGGGAGAACCAGAACCTTACAATACCTGTCCGCTTGCGAGAACCAGGACCTTACAATACTTGTTCGCTTGGGAGAACCAGAACCTTACAATACCTGTTCGCTTGGGAGAACTAGAACCTTACAATACCTGTTCGTTTGGGAGAACCAGAACCTTACAATACTTGTTCGCTTGGGAGAACCAGAACCATACAATACCTGTCCACTTGGGAAAACCAGAACCTTACAATACCTGTCCGCTTGGGAGAACCAGAACTTTACAATACCTGTCCGCTTGGGAGAACCAGAACCTTACAATACCTGTCCGCTTGGGAGAACCAGAACCTTACAATACCTGTTCGCTTGGGAGAACTAGAACCTTACAATACCTGTTCGTTTGGGAGAACCAGAACCTTACAATACCTGTTCGCTTGGGAGAACCAGAACCTTACAATATCTGTCCGCTTGGGAGAACTAGAACTTTACAATACCTGTTCCCTTGGGAGAACCAGAACCATACAATACCTGTTCGCTTCGGAGAACTAGAACTTTACAATACCTGTCCACTTGGGAGAACCAGAACCTTACAATACCTGTCCGCTTGGGAGAACCAGAACCTTACAATACCTGTTCGCTTGGGAGAACTAGAACCTTACAATACCTGTTCGTTTGGGAGAACCAGAACCTTACAATACCTGTCCGCTTGCGAGAACCAGGACCTTACAATACTTGTTCGCTTGGGAGAACCAGAACCTTACAATACCTGTCCGCTTGGGAGAACTAGAACCTTACAATACCTGTCCGCTTGGGAGAACCAGAACCTTACAATACCTGTTCGCTTGGGAGAACTAGAACCTTACAATACCTGTTCGTTTGGGAGAACCAGAACCTTACAATACCTGTCCGCTTGCGAGAACCAGGACCTTACAATACTTGTTCGCTTGGGAGAACCAGAACCTTACAATACCTGTCCGCTTGGGAGAACTAGAACCTTACAATACCTGTCCGCTTGGGAGAACCAGAAGCATACAATACCTGTTACCTTGGGAGAACCAGAACCATACAATACCTGTGCGCTTGGGAGAACCAGAACCTTACAATACCTGTTCGCTTAGGAGAACCAGAAGCATACAATACCTTTTACCTTGGGAGAACCAGAAGCATACAATACCTGTTACCTTGGGAGAACCAGAACCTTACAATATCTGTTCGCTTGGGAGAACCAGAACCATACAATACCTGTCAGCTTGGGAGAACCAGAACCTTACAATACCTGTCCGCTTGGGAGAACCAGAACCTTACAATACCTGTCCACTTGGGAGAACCAGAACCTTACAATACCTGTCCGCTTGGGAGAACCAGAACCTTACAATACCTGTCTGCTTGGGAGAACCAGAACCTTACAATACCTGTCCGCTTGGGAGAACTAGAACCTTACAATACCTGTTCGTTTGGGAGAACCAGAACCTTACAATACCTGTTCGCTTGGGAGAACTAGAACCTTACAATACCTGTTCGTTTGGGAGAACCAGAACCTTACAATACCTGTTCGTTTGGGAGAACCAGAACCTTACAATACCTGTCCGCTTCGGAGAACCAGAACCTTACAATACCTGTCCGCTTGCGAGAACCAGGACCTTACACTACTTGTTCGCCTGGGAGAACCAGAACCATACAATACCTGTCCGCTTGGGAGAACCAGAACCTTACAATACCTGTTCGCTTAGGAGAACCAGAACCATATAATACCTGTCCGCTTGGGAGAACCAGAACCTTACAATACCTGTTCGCTTGGGAGAACCAGAACCTTACAATACCTGTTACCTTGGGAGAACTAGAACTATACAATACCTGTTCCCTTGGGAGAACCAGAACCTTACAATACTTGGTCGCTTGGGAGAACAAAAACCTTACAATACCTGTTCCCTTGGGAGAACCAGAACCTACAATACCTGTCCGCTTGGGAGAACCAGAACCTTACAATACCTGTCCGCTTGGGAGAACCAGAACCTTACAATACCTGTTCGCTTGGCAGAACCAGAACCTTACAATACCTGTTCCCTTGGGAGAACCAGAACCATACAATACCTGTTCGCTTGGCAGAACCAGAACCTTACAATATCTGTCCGCTTGGGAGAACCAGAACCATACAATACCTGTTCGCTTGGGAGAACCAGAACCTTACAATACCTGTCCACTTGGGAGAACCAGAACCTTACAATACCTGTTCGCTTGGAGACCAGAACCTTACAATACCTGTTCGCTTGGGAGACCAGAACCTTACAATACCTGTTCGCTTGGGAGACCAGAACCTTACAATACCTGTCCACTTGGGAGAACCAGAACCTTACAATACCTGTCCGCTTGGGAGAACCAGAACCTTACAATAGCTGTCCGCTTGGGAGAACCAGAACCTTACAATACCTGTTCGCTTGGGAGAACCAGAACCTTACAATACCTGTCCACTTGGGAGAACCAGAACCTTACAATACCTGTTCGCTTGGGAGAACCAGAACCTTATAATACCTGTCCGCTTGGGAGAACCAGAACCTTACAATACCATTTCGCTTGGGAGAACCAAAACCTTACAATACCTGTTCGCTTGGGAGAACCAGAACCTTACAATACCTGTTCGCTTGGGAGAACTAGAACCTTATAATACCTGTTCGCTTGGGAGAACCAGAACCTTACAATACCTGTCCGCTTGGGAGAACCAGAATCTTACAATACTTGTTCGCTTGGGAGAACCAGAACGTTACAATATCTGTTCGCTTGGGAGAACCAGAACCTTACAATACCTGTTCGCTTGGGAAAACTAAAACCTTACAATACCTGTTCGCTTGGGAGCACCAGAACCTTACCACACCTGTTCGCCTGGGAAAACCAGAACCTTATAATACCTGTTCGCTTGGGTGGATTAGAACCTTACAATACCTGTTCGCTTGGGAGTTACCAGAACCTTACAACACCTGTTCGCCTGGGAAAATCAAGAAACTTACAATACCCGTTCGCTTGGGAGAACTAGAACCTTACTATACCTGTACCTGTTCGCTTCTGAGAACTGCTGGACAGTATCTGTACAATGTTGAGTTGCTGGACAGTAACACCTGTACCTACTGCTGGAGAGTTCCACCTGTGTACTTACACCTGTACTTACTGCTGGACAGTTACACCTGTACTTACTGCTGGACAGTTCCACCTGTACTTACTGCTGGACAGTTCCACCTGTACTTACTGCTGGAGAGTTACACCTGTACTTACTGCTGGACAGTTCCACCTGTACTTACTGCTGGAGAGTTCCACCTGTACTTACTGCTGGACAGTTCCACCTGTACTTACTGCTGGACAGTTCTACCAGTACTTACTGCTGGACAGTTCTACCTGTACTTACTGCTGAACAGTTCCACCTGTACTTACTGCTGGACAGTTCTACCAGTACTTACTGCTGGACAGTTCTACCAGTACTTACTGCTGCAGTTCAGACGAGAGACAGTCCAGGTCCCACCTCTCTGGCACTTGCTTCTTCTGCTCCCCGAAACCCTCGTGAAGCCCGACAGACAGTCGTACCTCGCCTGGCCGCCTTGGTAGTGAGACGTAAAGTTGATGACATAAGCGTTGTTTACAGGAGGCGGGTCCCCACACGACACTGTGAAGTAGCAGTATTGTTTACATATACTCCTCACAAAAGCAACACAAATTTGTAGTCTCATTACATTTTCATTTATTGAAATTGCAAATCATGGAATGATGCAATGGAAAGGTGAAACATATGTACACACGATTAACAAAATGAAATGAAATGGTATTGAGCAATACTAGACTTACAAATCATCAAAACCATGTACCCGCGATACAGTCGTGCAAAATGTGCTGCATTGATGGAGCAAAATGTTAACATTAAGGTTCAAGTCAGTATTGGCCAGTGAAGCAGTGTTCAGTAACGCGTATGACCACCATGAGCACAAATGCAAGCTTCTACACGTCTTTGCATTGACCAAATGCGCATTTAATGTTGCTGTTGTGGAATGTTCTGCCATTCTCTCTGTAGCGCCTGCTCATGGTCATCCAGAGTCTAGGGGTGAACATGGAGACCGTAAACTTGACTTCCAATAATGTCCTAAGAATGTTCAATGGCATTAAGATCAAGTGGCCTTGCAGGCCAGTCCATATGTGTGATGTTGTTGATCTAAACAACATCGTTAACAACTCTTTCTCGGGCATTATCATCCATGGAGGGGCATTATCATCCATAAAGATGAAGTTAGGACCCGCTTGTTGTGCCAGAGGAATGATTACATGTAGGTTTACACCTATCAGGGTGCATGTGTGAAGAGTGTATGTTGTTTCTGAGGGTGGTTGTGTTCGGGTGATGCTGTCAATGTTATTAGATAAATCAATTTGACAGTCACTTAAGGTTATGTATTCTCTGAATATTTACCTTTCAGTAACATGTCGGCAAAAATCGCTATCGAGATTGATAAAGATATTACACAGAAAATACGTGTTGCTTAATTTTTGTGAGGAGTATATAATCATGTCTCTAACGTAATTAGGGCGCGTGTGTCGACGGGCATGGGCATGGGTACCTGGAATTATACCCCGCTAAACAACACGGCCTGGAGTTATACCACCGTGCACAATATGGCCTGGGTTATACAACCTCGAACATCATGGCTTGGAGTTATACAACCTCGAACATAAGTATCTAGAATTATACCGCCTTGCACAACATGGCCTGGGTTATACCACCTTGGACATCATGGCCTGGAGTTATACCGCCTTGCACAACATGGCCTGGGTTATACCACCTTGGACATCATGGCCTGGAGTTATACCGTCTTGCACAACATGGCCTGGAGTTATACCACCTTGGACATCATGGCCTGGAGTTATACCACCTTGCAACATGGCCTGGAGTTATACCACCTTGGACAACACGGCCTGGAGTTATACCACCTTGAACATCAGTATCTAGAATTTATACTGCATATCACAACACGGCCTGGAGTTATACCACCTTGGACAACACGGCCTGGAGTTATTCCACCTTGGACATTGAGTGTCTAGAATTATACCTTTGCACAACATGGCCTGGAGTTATACCACCTTGGACATCATGGCCTGGAGTTATACCACCTTGCACAACATGGCCTGGAGTTATACCACCTTGGACATCATGGCCTGGAGTTATACCACCTTGCACAACATGGCCTGGAGTTATACCACCTTGAACATCAGTCTCTAGAATTATACCGCCTTGCACAAAACGGCCTGGAGTTATACCACCTTGGACAACACGGCCTGGGTTATACCACCTTGGCCATCAGTATCTAGAATTATACCGCCTTGTACATCACGGCCTGGAGTTATACCACCTTGGACAACATGGCCTGGGTTATACTGCCGGGAACGTCAGTTTTAGAGTTAACTGAGATAGGGCACTTCGCACACCATGACATTACCTCATTACATGGCGTTATAACATGTTGCACAACATGATCTAGATTCACCCAAGATTGTTCATCGGGACATAGAGTAAACCAGTACACTGACACCACAGTCGATGACTGGTTACCACAGTCCGTCATATAAACCAGTTACACTGATGACTTACCACAGTCCGTCATATACAAACCAGTTGACACTGATGACTTACCACAGTCCGTCATATAAACCAGTTACACTGGTGACTTACCACAGTCCGTCACATATAAACCAGTTACACTGATGACTTACCACAGTCCGTCATATAAACCAGTTACACTGATGACTTACCACAGTCGGTCATATAAACCAGTTACACTGATGACTTACCACAGTCCGCCATATAAAACCAGTTACACTGATGACTTACCACAGTCCGTCATATAAACCAGTTACACTGGTGATGACTTACCACAGTCCGTCATATAAACCAGTTACACTGATGACTTACCACAGTCCGTCATATAAACCAGTTACACTGGTGACTTACCACAGTCGGTCATATAAACCAGTTACACTGATGACTTACCACAGTCCGTCCATATATAAACCAGTTACACTGATGACTTACCACAGTCCGTCATATAAACCAGTTACACTGATGACTTACCACAGTCCGTCATATAAACCAGTTACACACGATGACTTACCACAGTCCGTCATATAAACCAGTTACACTGATGACTTACCACAGTCCGTCATATAAACCAGTTACACTGATGACTTACCACAGTCCGTCATATAAACCAGTTACACTGATGACTTACCACAGTCCGTCCATATAAACCAGTTACACTGATGACTTACCACAGTCCGTCATATAAACCAGTTACACTGATGACTTACCACAGTCCGTCCTATAAACCAGTTACACTGATGACTTACCACAGTCCGCCATATAAACCAGTTACACTGATGACTTACCACAGTCCGTCATATAAACCAGTTACACTGATGACTTACCACAGTCCGTCATATAAACCAGTTACACTGATGACTTACCACAGTCCGTCCTATAAACCAGTTACACTGATGACTTACCACAGTCCGTCATATAAACCAGTTACACTGATGACTTACCACAGTCCGTCATATAAACCAGTTACACTGATGACTTACCACAGTCCGTCATATAAACCAGTTACACTGATGACTTACCACAGTCCGTCATATAAACCAGTTACACTGATGACTTCCACCACAGTCCGCCATATAAACCAGTTACACTGATGACTTACCACAGTCCGTCATATAAACCAGTTACACTGATGACTTACCACAGTCCGTCCTATAAACCAGTTACACAGATGACTTACCACAGTCCGTCATATAAACCAGTTACACTGATGACTTACCACAGTCCGTCATATAAACCAGTTACACTGATGACTTACAACAGTCCGTCATATAAACCAGTTACACTGATGACTTACCACAGTCCGTCATATAAACCAGTTACACTGATGACTTACCACAGTCCGTCATATAAACCAGTTACACTGATGACTTACCACAGTCCGTCATATAAACCAGTTACACTGATGACTTACCACAGTCCGCCATATAAACCAGTTACACTGATGACTTACCACAGTCCGCCATATAAACCAGTTACACTGGATGACTTACCACAGTCCGTCATATAAACCAGTTACACAGATGACTTACCACAGTCCGTCATATAAACCAGTTACACTGATGACTTACCACAGTCCGTCATATAAACCAGTTACACTGATGACTTACCACAGTCGGCCATATAAAACAGCTTACACTGATGACTTACCACAGTCCGTCCTATAAACCAGTTACACTGATGACTTACCACAGTCGGCCATATAAAGCAGTTACATTGGTGACTTACCACAGTCCGTCATATAAACCAGTTACACTGATGACATACCACAGTCCGTCATATAAACCAGTTACATTGGTGACTTACAACAGTCGGCCATATAAACCAGTTACACTGATGACTTACCACAGTCCGTCATATAAACCAGTTACACTGATGACTTACCACAGTCCGTCATATAAACCAGTTACACTGATGACTTACCACAGTCCGTCATATAAACCAGTTACATTGGTGACTTACAACAGTCGGAAATATAAACCAGTTACACATGATGACTTACTACAGTCCGTCATATAAACCAGTTACACTGGTGACTTACCACAGTCCGTCATATAAACCAGTTACACTGATGACTTACAACAGTCCGTCATATAAACCAGTTACACTGATGACTTACCACAGTCCGTCATATAAACCAGTTACACATGATGACTTACAACAGTCCGTCATATAAACCAGTTACACTGATGACTTACCACAGTCCGTCATATAAACCAGTTACACATATGACTTACCACAGTCCGTCATATAAACCAGTTACACTGATGACTTACAACAGTCCGTCATATAAACCAGTTACACTGATGACTTACCACAGTCGGCCATATAAAAACAGCTACACTGATGACTTACCACAGTCCGTCCTATAAACCAGTTACACTGATGACTTACCACAGTCGGCCATATAAAGCAGTTACATTGGTGACTTACCACAGTCCGTCATATAAACCAGTTACACTGATGACATACCACAGTCCGTCATATAAACCAGTTACATTGGTGACTTACAACAGTCTGCCATATAAACCAGTTACACTGATGACTTACCACAGTCCGTCATATAAACCAGTACACTGATGACTTACCACAGTCCGTCCTATAAACCAGTTACACTGATGACTTACCACAGTCCGTCATATAAAACCAGTTACACTGATGACTTACCACAGTCGGCCATATAAACCAGTTACACTGATGACTTACCACAGTCGGCCATATAAACCAGTTACACTGATGACTTACCACAGTCCGTCAAATAAACCAGTTACACTGATGACTTACCACAGTCCGTCATATAAACCAGTTACACTGGTGACTTACCACAGTCCGTCCTATATACCAGTTACACAGATGACTTTACCACAGTCCGTCCTATGAACCAGTTACACTGATGACTTACAACAGTCCGTCATATAAACCAGTTACACTGGTGACTTACCACAGTCCGTCCTATAAACCAGTTACACAGATGACTTACCACAGTCCGTCCTATGAACCAGTTACACTGATGACTTACAACAGTCCGTCATATAAACCAGTTACACTGACTGACTTACCACAGTCCGTCCTATAAACCAGTTACACAGATGACTTACAACAGTCCGTCCATATAAACCAGTTACACAGATGACTTACCACAGTCCGTCATATAAACCAGTTACACTGATGACTTACCACAGTCCGTCATATAAACCAGTTACACTGATGACTTACAACAGTCCGTCATATAAACCAGTTACACTGATGACTTACTACACTGATGACTTACTTAAGCACAGTCCGTCATATAAACCAGTTACACAGATGACTTACCACAGTCGGTCATATAAACCAGTTACACAGATGACTTACCACAGTCCGTCATATAAACCAGTTACACTGATGACTTCCCACAGTCCGTCCATATAAACCAGTTACACTGATGACTTACCACAGTCCGCCATATAAACCAGTACAATTACACAGATGACTTTACCACAGTCCACCATATAAACCAGTTACACTGATGACTTACCACAGTCCGTCATATAAACCAGATACACCAGTTACACAGATGACTTACCACAGTCCGTCATATAAACCAGTTACACTGATGACTTACCACAGTCCGTCATATAAACCAGTTACACTGATGACTTACCACAGTCGGCCATATAAAACAGCTACACTGATGACTTACCACAGTCCGTCCTATAAACCAGTTACACTGATGACTTACCACAGTCCGCCATATAAACCAGTTACACAGATGACTTACCACAGTCCGTCCTATAAACCAGTTACACTGATGACTTACAACAGTCCGTCATATAAACCAGTTACACTGATGACTTACCACAGTCCGTCATATAAACCAGTTACACAGATGACTTACAACAGTCCGCCATATAAACCAGTTACACAGATGACTTACCACAGTCCGTCATATAAACCAGTTACACTGATGACTTACCCACAGTCGGCCATATAAACCAGTTACACTGATGACTTACAACAGTCCGTCATATAAAACCAGTTACACTGATGACTTACCACAGTCCGTCATATAAACCAGTTACACAGATGACTTACCACAGTCGGTCATATAAAACAGTTACACAGATGATGACTTACCACAGTCCGTCATATAAACCAGTACACCGATGACTTCCCACAGTCCGCCATATAAACCAGTTACACTGATGACTTACCACAGTCCGCCATATAAACCAGTTACACCGATGACTTACCACAGTCCACCATATAAACCAGTTACACTGGTGACTTACCACAGTCCGTCATATAAACCAGATACACAGATGACTTACCACAGTCCGTCATATAAACCAGTTACACTGATGACTTACCACAGTCCGTCATATAAACCAGTTACACTGATGACTTACCACAGTCGGCCATATAAAACAGCTACACTGATGACTTACCACAGTCCGTCCTATAAACCAGTTACACTGATGACTTACCACAGTCCGCCATATAAAGCAGTTACACTTGGTGACTTACCACAGTCCGTCATATAAACCAGTTACACTGATGACATACCACAGTCCGTCATATAAACCAGTTACATTGGTGACTTACAACAGTCGGCCATATAAACCAGTTACACTGATGACTTACCACAGTCCGTCATATAAACCAGTTACACTGATGACTTACCACAGTCCGTCATATAAACCAGTTACACTGATGACTTACCACAGTCCGTCATATAAACCAGTTACATTGGTGACTTACCACAGTCGGAAATATAAACCAGTTACACTGATGACTTACCACAGTCCGTCATATAAACCAGTTACACTGGTGACTTACCACAGTCCGTCATATAAACCAGTTACACTGATGACTTACCACAGTCCGTCATATAAACCAGTTACACTGATGACTTACCACAGTCCGTCATATAAACCAGTTACACTGATGACTTACAACAGTCCGTCATATAAAACCAGTTACACTGATGACTTACCACAGTCCGTCATATAAACCAGTTACACATATGACTTACCACAGTCCGTCATATAAACCAGTTACACTGATGACTTACCACAGTCGGTCATATAAACCAGTTACACTGATGACTTACCACAGTCGGCCATATAAACCAGTTACACTGATGACTTACCACAGTCCGTCATATAAACCAGTTACACTGATGACTTACCACAGTCCGTCATATAAACCAGTTACACTGATGACTTACCACAGTCCGTCCTATAAACCAGTTACACTGATGACTTACCACAGTCCGTCCTATAAACCAGTTACACTGATGACTTACCACAGTCCGTCATATAAACCAGTTACACTGATGACTTACCACAGTCCGTCCTATAAACCAGTTACACAGATGACTTACCACAGTCCGTCCTATAAACCAGTTACACTGATGACTTACAACAGTCCGTCATATAAACCAGTTACACTGATGACTTACCACAGTCCGTCATATAAACCAGTTACACTGATGACTTACCACAGTCCGTCATATAAACCAGTTACACTGATGACTTACCACAGTCCGTCCTATAAACCAGTTACACTGATGACTTACCACAGTCCGCCATATAAACCAGTTACACAGATGACTTACCACAGTCCGTCATATAAACCAGTTACACTGATGACTTACCACAGTCCGTCATATAAACCAGTTACACTGATGACTTACCACAGTCCGTCATATAAACCAGTTACACTGATGACTTACCACAGTCCGTCCTATATAAACCAGTTACACAGATGACTTACCACAGTCCGTCCTATAAACCAGTTACACTGATGACTTACAACAGTCGGTCATATAAACCAGTTACACTGATGACTTACCACAGTCCGTCATATAAACCAGTTACACAGATGACTTACCACAGTCCGTCCATATAAACCAGTTACACTGATGACTTACCACAGTCCGTCATATAAACCAGTTACACTGATGACTTACCACAGTCCGCCATATAAACCAGTTACACTGATGACTTACCACAGTCCGCCATATAAACCAGTTACACTGATGACTTACCACAGTCCGTCATATAAACCAGTTACACAGATGACTTACCACAGTCCGTCATATAAACCAGTTACACTGATGACTTACCACAGTCCGTCATATAAACCAGTTACACTGATGACTTACCACAGTCGGCCATATAAAACAGCTACACTGATGACTTACCACAGTCCGTCCTATAAACCAGTTACACTGATGACTTACCACAGTCGGCCATATAAAGCAGTTACATTGGTGACTTACCACAGTCCGTCATATAAACCAGTTACACTGATGACATACCACAGTCCGTCATATAAACCAGTTACATTGATGACTTACAACAGTCGGCCATATAAACCAGTTACACTGATGACTTACCACAGTCCGTCATATAAACCAGTTACACTGATGACTTACCACAGTCCGTCATATAAACCAGTTACACTGATGACTTACCACAGTCCGTCATATAAAACCAGTTACATTGGTGACTTACCACAGTCGGAAATATAAACCAGTTACACTGATGACTTACCACAGTCCGTCATATAAACCAGTTACACTGGTGACTTACCACAGTCCGTCATATAAACCAGTTACACTGATGACTTACAACAGTCCGTCATATAAACCAGTTACACTGATGACTTACCACCACAGTCCGTCATATAAACCAGTTACACATGATGACTTACAACAGTCCGTCATATAAACCAGTTACACTGATGACTTAGTCCACATATAAACCGTTACACTATGACTTACCACAGTCCGTCTATAAACCACTTACACTGACAGTCCACAGTCGTCATATAAACCCAGTTACACTGATGACTTACACAGTCGGCCATATAAACCAGTTACACTGATGACTTACCACAGTCCGTCCTATAAACCAGTTACACTGATGACTTACCACAGTCGGCCATATAAACCAGTTACACTGATGACTTACCACAGTCCGTCATATAAACCAGTTACACTGATGACTTACCACAGTCCGTCATATAAACCAGTTACACTGATGACTTACCACAGTCGGCCATATAAACCAGTTACACTGATGACTTACCACAGTCCGTCATATAAACCAGTTACACTGATGACTTACCACAGTCCGTCCTATAAACCAGTTACACTGATGACTTATAAAAACAGCTACACTGATGACTTACCACAGTCGGCCATATAAACCAGTTACACTGATGACTTACCACAGTCCGTCATATAAACCAGTTACACTGATGACTTACCACAGTCCGTCATATAAACCAGTTACACTGATGACTTACCACAGTCCGTCCTATATACCAGTTACACTGATGACTTACCACAGTCCGTCCTATAAACCAGTTACACTGATGACTTACAACAGTCCGTCATATAAACCAGTTACACTGGTGACTTACCACAGTCCGTCCTATAAACCAGTTACACAGATGACTTACCACAGTCCGTCCTATAAACCAGTTACACTGATGACTTACACACAGTCCGTCATATAAACCAGTTACACTGATGACTTACAACAGTCCGTCATATAAACCAGTTACACTGGTGACTTACCACAGTCCGTCCTATAAGCCAGTTACACAGATGACTTACCACAGTCCGCCATATAAACCAGTTACACAGATGACTTACCACAGTCCGTCATATAAACCAGTTACACTGATGACTTGCCACGGTCGGCCATATAAACCAGTTACACTGATGACTTACAACAGTCCGTCATATAAACCACTTACACTGATGACTTACCACAGTCCGTCCTATAAACCAGTTACACAGATGACTTACCACAGTCGGTCATATAAACCAGTTACACAGATGACTTACCACAGTCGGTCATATAAAACAGTTACACAGATGACTTACCACAGTCCGTCATATAAACCAGTACACCGATGACTTACCACAGTCCGCCAATATAAACCAGTTACACTGATGACTTACCACAGTCCGCCATATAAACCAGTACACTGATGACTTACCACAGTCCACCATATAAACCAGTTACACTGGTGACTTACCACAGTCCGTCATATAAACCAGATACACAGATGACTTACCACAGTCCGTCATATAAACCAGTTACACTGATGACTTACCACAGTCCGTCATATAAACCAGTTACACTGATGACTTACCACAGTCGGCCATATAAAACAGTTACACTGATGACTTACCACAGTCCGCCATATAAAAGCAGTTACACTGATGACTTACCACAGTCCGTCCATATAAACCAGTTACACTGATGACTTACCACAGTCCGTCATATAAACCAGTTACACTGGTGACTTACCACAGTCCGTCATATAAACCAGTTACACTGATGACTTACCACAGTCCGTCATATAAACCAGTTACACTGATGACTTACCACAGTCGGTCCATATAAACCAGTTACACTGATGACTTACCACAGTCCGTCATATAAACCAGTTACACTGATGACTTACTACAGTCCGTCATATAAACCAGTTACACTGATGACTTACCACAGTCCGTCATATAAACCAGTTACACTGGTGACTTACCAGTCGGCCATATAAAACCGTCCTATGACTTACCACAGTCCGGTATAAACCAGTTAGATGACTTACCACAGTCCGTCCTATAAAACCAGTTACACTGATGACTTACCAACAGTCCGTCATATAAACCAGTTACACTGGTAACATACCACAGTCCGTCCTATAAAACCAGTTACACTGATGACTTACCACAGTCCGTCCTATAAACCAGTTACACTGATGACTTACAACAGTCCGTCATATAAACCAGTTACACTGATGACTTACAACAGTCCGTCATATAAACCAGTTACACTGGTGACTTACCACAGTCCGTCCTATAAGCCAGTTACACAGATGACTTACCACAGTCCGCCATATAAACCAGTTACACAGATGACTTACCACAGTCCGTCATATAAACCAGTTACACTGATGACTTGCCACGGTCGGCCATATAAACCAGTTACACTGATGACTTACAACAGTCCGTCATATAAACCACTTACACTGATGACTTACCACAGTCCGTCCTATAAACCAGTTACACAGATGACTTACCACAGTCGGTCATATAAACCAGTTACACAGATGACTTACCACAGTCGGTCATATAAAACAGTTACACAGATGACTTACCACAGTCCGTCATATAAACCAGTACACCGATGACTTACCACAGTCCGCCATATAAACCAGTTACACTGATGACTTACCACAGTCCGCCATATAAACCAGTACACCTATGACTTACCACAGTCCACCATATAAAACCAGTTACACTGGTGACTTACCACAGTCCGTCATATAAACCAGATACACAGATGACTTACCACAGTCCGTCATATAAACCAGTTACACTGATGACTTACCACAGTCCGTCATATAAACCAGTTACACTGATGACTTACCACAGTCGGCCATATAAAACAGCTACACTGATGACTTACCACAGTCCGTCCTATATAAACCAGTTACACTGATGACTTACCACAGTCCGCCATATAAACCAGTTACACAGATGACTTACAACAGTCGGCCATATAAACCAGTTACACTGATGACTTACCACAGTCCGTCATATAAACCAGTTACACTGATGACTTACCACAGTCCGCCATATAAACCAGTTACACTGATGACTTACCACAGTCCGCCATATAAACCAGTTACACTGATGACTTACCACAGTCCGTCATATAAACCAGTTACACTGATGACTTACCACAGTCCGTCATATAAACCAGTTACACAGATGACTTACCACAGTCCGTCATATAAACCAGTTACACTGATGACTTCACTACAGTCCGCCATATAAAACCAGTTACACTGATGACTTACCACAGTCCGTCATATAAACCAGTTACACCTATGACTTACCACAGTCCACCATATAAACCAGTTACACTGGTGACTTACCACAGTCCGTCATATAAACCAGTTACACAGATGACTTACCACAGTCCGTCATATAAAACCAGTTACACTGATGACTTACCACAGTCCGTCATATAAACCAGTTACACTGATGACTTACCACAGTCGGCCATATAAACCAGTTACACTGATGACTTACCACAGTCCGTCATATAAACCAGTTACACTGATGACTTACCACAGTCCGTCATATAAACCAGTTACACAGATGACTTACCACAGTCCGGCCATATAAAACAGTTACACAGATGACTTACCACAGTCCGTCATATAAACCAGTTACACTGATGACTTCCACAGTCCGCCATATAAACCAGTTACACTGATGACTTACCACAGTCCGTCATATAAACCAGTTACACTGATGACTTACCACAGTCCGTCATATAAACCAGTTACACTGATGACTTACCACAGTCCGTCCTATAAACCAGTTACACTGATGACTTACCACAGTCGGCCATATAAACCAGTTACACAGATGACTTACCACAGTCGGTCATATAAACCAGTTACACTGATGACTTACCACAGTCCGTCATATAAAACCAGTTACACCGATGACTTCCACACAGTCCGCCATATAAACCAGTTACACTGATGACTTCTACCACAGTCCGTCATATAAACCAGTTACACTGATGACTTCTACCACAGTCCGTCCTATAAACCAGTTACACTGGTGACTTACCACAGTCCGTCATATATAAACCAGTTACACTGATGACTTACCGCACAGTCCCATATAAAACCATATAAACTTACAACAGTTACCACTGATGACTTACCACAGTCCGTCATATAAACCAGTTACACTGATGACTTACCACAGTCCGTCATATAAACCAGTTACACTGATGACTTACCACAGTCCGTCCTATAAAACCAGTTACACTGATGACTTACCACAGTCCGCCATATAAACCAGTTACACTGATGACTTACCACAGTCGGTCATATAAACCAGTTACACTGATGACTTACCACAGTCCGCCATATAAACCAGTTACACTGATGACTTACCACAGTCCGCCATATAAACCAGTTACACTGATGACTCTTACCAAGATGACTTACCACAGTCCGTCATATAAAACCAGTTACACTGATGACTTACCACAGTCCGTCATATAAACCAGTTACACTGATGACACCACGATGATATAAAACCAGTTACACTGATGACTTACCACAGTCCGTCATATAAACCAGTTACACTGATGACTTACCACAGTCCGCCATATAAACCAGTTACACTGATGACTTACCACAGTCCGTCATATAAACCAGTTACACTGATGACTTACCACAGTCCGTCATATAAACCAGTTACACTGATGACTTACCACAGTCCGCCATATAAACCAGTTACACTGATGACTTACCACAGTCCGCCATATAAACCAGTTACACTGATGACTTACCACAGTCGGCCATATAAACCAGTTACACTGATGACTTACCACAGTCCGTCATATAAACCAGTTACACTGATGACTTACCACAGTCCGTCCTATAAACCAGTTACACAGATGACTTACCACAGTCGGTCATATAAACCAGTTACACTGATGACTTACCACAGTCCGTCATATAAACCAGTTACACTGATGACTTACCACAGTCCGTCATATAAACCAGTTACACTGATGACTTACCACAGTCCGTCATATAAACCAGTTACACTGATGACTTACCACAGTCCGCCATATAAACCAGTTACACTGATGACTTACCACAGTCGGCCATATAAACCAGTTACACTGATGACTTACAACAGTCGGTCATATAAAACCAGTTACACTGATGACTTACCACAGTCGGCCATATAAACCAGTTACACTGATGACTTACCACAGTCCGTCCTATAAAACCAGTTACACTTGATGACTTACCACAGTCCGCCATATAAACCAGTTACACTGATGACTTACCACAGTCCGTCATATAAACCAGTTACACTGATGACTTACCACAGTCCGTCATATAAACCAGTTACAGTTACACTGATGACTTACCACAGTCCGCCATATAAACCAGTTACACTGATGACTTACCACAGTCCGCCATATAAACCAGTTACACTGATGACTTACCACAGTCCGCTCATATAAACCAGTTACCACTACACTGATGACTTACCACAGTCCGTCATATAAAAACAGTTACACTGATGACTTACCACAGTCCGTCATATAAACCAGTTACACTGATGACTTACCACAGTCCGTCATATAAACCAGTTACACTTTGATGACTTACCACAGTCCGCCATATAAACCAGTTACACTGATGACTTACCTGTCACCAGTTACACTGATGACTTACAACAGTCCGTCTATAAACCAGTTACACTGATGACTTACCACAGTCCGTCATATAAACCAGTTACACTGATGACTTACCACAGTCCGTCATATAAACCAGTTACACTGATGACTTACAACAGTCCGCCATATAAACCAGTTACACTGATGACACCACAGTCGGCCATATATAACCAGTTACACTGATGACTTACCACAGTCCGTCCCATATAAACCACCATATAAACCAGTTACACTGATGACTTACCACAGTCCAGCCATATAAACCAGTTACACACTGATGACTTACCACAGTCCGCCATATAAACCAGTTACACTGATGACTTACCACAGTCGGCCATATAAACCAGTTACACTGATGACTTACCACAGTCGGCCATATATAAAACACAGTTACACTGATATAAACCAGTTACATTGGTGACTTACCACAGTCGGCCATATATAACAGCTACACTGGTGACTTACCACAGTCGGCCATATAAACCAGTTACACAGATGACTTACCACAGTCCGTCATATAAACCAGTTACACTGATGACTTACCACAGTCGGCCATATAAACCAGTTACACTGATGACTTACCACAGTCCGTCATATAAACCAGTTACACTGATGACTTACCACAGTCCGATATAAACCAGTTACACTGATGACTTACAGTCCGCCATATAAACCAGTTACACTGATGACTTAAACCACAGTCCGCCATATAAACCAGTTACACTGATGACTTACCACAGTCCGTCATATAAACCAGTTACACTGATGACTTACCACAGTCCGTCATATAAACCAGTTACACTGATGACTTACCACAGTCCGTCATATAAACCAGTTACACTGATGACTTACCACAGTCCGTCATATAAACCAGTTACACTGATGACTTACAACAGTCCGTCCATATAAACCAGTTACACAGATGACTTACCACAGTCCGTCATATAAACCAGTTACACTGATGACTTACCACAGTCCGCCATATAAACCAGTTACACTGATGACTTACCACAGTCCGTCATATAAAACCAGTTACACTGATGACTTACCACAGTCCGTCATATAAACCAGTTACACTGATGACTTACCACAGTCGTGCCATATAAACCAGTTACACTGATGACTTACAACAGTCCGTCATATAAACCAGTTACACTGATGACTTCACAGTCTGCCATATAAACCAGTTACACTGATGACTTACCACAGTCCGCCATATAAAACAGTTACACTTATTACTTACCACGGTCGGCCATATAAACCAGTTACAGTGATGACTTACAACAGTCCGTCATATAAACCAGTTACACTGGTGACTTACAACAGTCGGCCATATAAACCAGTTACACTGATGACTTACCACAGTCGGCCATATAAACCAGTTACACTGATGACTTACCACAGTCGGCCATATATAACAGCTACACTGGTGACTTACAACAGTCGGCCATATAAACCAGTTACATTGATGACTTACCACAGTCGGCCATATATAACAGCTACATTGGTGACTTACCACAGTCCGTCCTATAAACCAGTTACACAGATGACTTACCACAGTCGGCCATATAAACCAGTTACACAGATGACTTACCACAGTCCGTCATATAAACCAGTTACACTGATGACTTACCACAGTCCGCCATATATAACAGCTACATTGATGACTTACCACAGTCCGTCATATAAACCAGTTACACAGATGACTTACCACAGTCCGTCCTATAAACCAGTTACACCGATGACTTCCCACAGTTCGCCATATAAACCAGTTACACTGGTGACTTACCACAGTCGGTCATATAAACCAGTTACACTGATGACTTACCACAGTCGGCCATATAAAACCAGCTACACTGATGACTTACAACAGTCCGGCCATATAAACCAGTTACACTGATGACTTACCACAGTCGGCCATATAAACCAGTTACACTGATGACTTACCACAGTCCGGCCATATATAACAGCTACACTGGTGACTTACAACAGTCGGCCATATAAACCAGTTACATTGGTGACTTACCACAGTCGGCCATATATAACAGCTACACTGGTGACTTACTACAGTCGGCCATATAAACCAGTTACACTGATGACTTACCACAGTCCGTCATATAAAACCAGTTACATTGGTGACTTACAACAATCGGCCATATATAACAGCTACATTGGTGACTTACCACAGTCCGTCATATAAACCAGTTACACTGATGACTTACCACAGTCCGTCATATAAACCAGTTACACTGATGACTTACTACAGTCGGCCATATAAACCAGTTACACTGATGACTTCCCACAGTCTGCCATATAAACCAGTTACACAGATGACTTACCACAGTCCGTCATATAAAACCAGTTACACTGATGACTTCCCACAGTCTGCAATATAAAACCAGTTACACAGATGACTTACCACAGTCCGTCATATAAACCAGTTACACTGATGACTTCCCACAGTCCGCCATATAAACCAGTTACACTGGTGACTTACAACAGTCCGTCCTATAAACCAGTTACACAGATGACTTCCCACAGTCCGTCATATAAACCAGTTACACTGATGACTTACCACAGTCCGCCATATAAACCAGTTACACTGATGACTTACCACAGTCCGTCATATAAACCAGTTACACTGATGACTTCCCACAGTCTGTCCTATAAACCAGTTACACTGATGACTTACCACAGTCTGCCATATAAACCAGTTACACTGGTGACTTACAACAGTCCGCCATATAAACCAGTTACACTGATGACTTACCACAGTCTGCCATATAAACCAGTTACACTGGTGCCTTACCACAGTCCGCCATATAAAACAGTTACACTTATTACTTACCACGGTCGGCCATATAAACCAGTTACAGTGATGACTTACAACAGTCCGTCATATAAAACCAGTTACACTGGTGACTTACAACAGTCGGCCATATAAACCAGTTACACTGATGACTTACCACAGTCGGCCATATAAACCAGTTACACTGATGACTTACCACAGTCGGTACATATATAACAGCTACACTGGTGACTTACAACAGTCGGCCATATAAACCAGTTACATTGGTGACTTACAACAGTCGGCCATATATAACCAGTTACATTGATGACTTACCACAGTCCGTCCTATAAACCAGTTACACAGATGACTTACCACGGTCGGCCATATAAACCAGTTACACTGATGACTTACCACAGTCCGTCATATAAACCAGTTACATTGGTGACTTACAACAGTCCGCCATATAAACCAGCTACATTGATGACTTACCACAGTCCGTCATATAAACCAGTTACACTGATGACTTACCACAGTCCGTCCTATAAACCAGTTACACTGATGACTTACCCACAGTCCGCCATATAAACCAGTTACACTGATGACTTACCACAGTCCGTCATATAAACCAGTTACACTGATGACTTACCACAGTCCGTCATATAAACCAGTTACACTGATGACTTACCACAGTCCGTCATATAAACCAGTTACACTGGTGACTTACAACAGTCGGCCATATAAACCAGTTACACTGATGACTTACCACAGTCGGCCATATAAACCAGTTACACTGATGACTTACCACAGTCGGCCATATAAACCAGTTACACACTGGTGACTTACAACAGTCGGCCATATAAACCAGTTACACTGGTGACTTACAACAGTCGGCCATATAAACCAGTTACATTGGTGACTTACCACAGTCCGTCATATATAAACCAGTTACACAGATGACTTACCACAGTCCGTCATATAAACCAGTTACACCGATGACTTACCACAGTCGCCATATAAACCAGTACACTGATGACTTACCACAGTCGGTCATATAAACCAGTTACACTGATGACTTACCACAGTCCGTCCTATAAACCAGTTACACTGGTGACTTACCACAGTCGGTCATATAAACCAGTTACACTGTTGACTTGCCACAGTCGGCCATATAAACCAGTTACACTGATGACTTACCACAGTCGGCCATATAAACCAGTTACACTGATGACTTACCACAGTCCGCCATATAAACCAGTTACACCGATGACTTACCACAGTCCACCATATAAACCAGTTACACTGGTGACTTACCACAGTCCGTCATATAAACCAGATACACTGATGACTTACCACAGTCCGTCATATAAACCAGTTACACTGATGACTTACCACAGTCCGTCCTATAAACCAGTTACACTGATGACTTACCACAGTCGGCCATTATAAAACAGCTACACTGATGACTTACCACAGTCCGTCATATAAACCAGTTACACTGGTGACTTACCACAGTCCGTCATATAAACCAGTTACACTGATGACTTACAACAGTCGGCCATATAAACCAGTTACACTGATGACTTACTACAGTCGGCCATATAAACCAGTTACACTGATGACTTACCACAGTCCGTCATATAAACCAGTTACACCGATGACTTACCACAGTCCGTCATATAAACCAGTCACACTGGTGACTTACCACAGTCCGTCATATAAACCAGTTACACAGATGACTTACGACAGTCCGTTATATAAACCAGTTACACTGATGACTTACCACAGTCCGTCATATAAAACCAGTTACACTGATGACTTACCACAGTCGGCCATATAAAACAGCTACACTGATGACTTACCACAGTCCGTCATATAAACCAGTTACACAGATAACTTACCACAGTCGGTCATATAAACCGGTTACACTGGTGACTTGCCACAGTCGGCCATATAAACCAGTTACACTGATGACTTACCACAGTCCGTCATATAAACCAGTTACACTGATGACTTACCACAGTCCGTCATATAAAACAGCTACACTGATGACTTACTACAGTCAGTCATATAAACCAGTTACACTGGTGACTTACCACAGTCCACCATATAAACCAGTCACACTGGTGACTTACCACAGTCCGTCATATAAACCAGTTACACAGATGACTTACGACAGTCCGTTATATAAACCAGTTACACTGATGACTTACCACAGTCCGTCATATAAACCAGTTACACTGATGACTTACCACAGTCGGCCATATAAACCAGTTACACAGATGACTTACCTCAGTAGGTCATATAAACCGGTTACACTGGTGACTTACTACAGTCGGCCATATAAACCAGTTACACTGATGACTTACCACAGTCCGCCATATAAACCAGTACACCGATGACTTACCACAGTCCACCATATAAACCAGTTACACTGATGACTTACCACAGTCCGCCATATAAACCAGTTACACTGATGACTTACTACAGTCGGCCATATATAACAGCTACACTGATGACTTACCCCAGTCTGTCCTATAAACCAGGTACACTGATGACTTACCACAGTCTGCCATATAAACCAGTTACACTGGTGACTTACCACAGTCGGCCATATAAACCAGTTACACCGATGACTTACCGCAGTTCGTCCTATAAACCAGTTACACTGGTAACTTACCACAGTCGGTCATATAAACCGGTTACACTGGTGACTTGCCACAGTCGGCCATATAAAACAGCTACACTGATGACTTACAACAGTCCGTCCTATAAACCAGTTACACTGATGACTTACTACAGTCGGCCATATAAAACAGCTACACTGATGACTTACCACAGTCCGTCATATAAACCAGTTACACTGGTGACTTACCACAGTCCGTCCTATAAACCAGTTACACAGATGACTTACAACAGTCGGCCATATAAACCAGTTACACTGATGACTTACTACAGTCCGCCATATAAACCAGTTACACTGATGACTTACCACAGTCCGTCCTTTATAAACCAGTACACCGATGACTTACCACAGTCCACCATATAAACCAGTTACACTGGTGACTTACCACAGTCCGTCCTATAAACCAGTTACACAGATGACTTACAACAGTCGGCCATATAAACCAGTTACACTGATGACTTACTACAGTCGGCCATATAAACCAGTTACACTGATGACTTACCACAGTCCGCCATATAAACCAGTACACCGATGACTTACCACAGTCCGTCATATAAACCAGTTACACTGGTGACTTACCACAGTCCGTCCTATAAACCAGTTACACAGATGACTTACAACAGTCGGCCATATAAACCAGTTACACTGATGACTTACTACAGTCGGCCATATAAACCAGTTACACTGGTGACTTACCACAGTCCGTCATATAAAACCAGTTACACAGATGGCTTACCACAGTCGGTCATATAAACCGGTTACACTGGTGACTTGCCACAGTCGGCCATATAAAGCAGTTACACTGATGACTTACCACAGTCCGTCATATAAACCAGTTACACTGATGACTTACCACAGTCGGCCATATAAAACAGCTACACTGATGACTTACCACAGTCCGTCATATAAACTAGTTACACTGGTGACTTACCACAGTCCGTCATATAAACCAGTTACACTGATGACTTACTACAGTCGGCCATATAAACCAGTTACACTGATGACTTACCACAGTCCGCAATATAAACCAGTACACCGGTGACTTACCGCAGTCCACCATATAAACCAGTTACACTGGTGACTTACCACAGTCCGTCATATAAACCAGTTACACAGATGACTTACCACAGTCCGTCATATAAACCAGTTACACTGATGACTTACCACAGTCCGTCATATAAACCAGTTACACTGATGACTTACCACAGTCGGCCATATAAAACAGCTACACTGATGACTTACCACAGTCCGTCATATAAACCAGTTACACTGATGACTTACCACAGTCGGCCATATAAACCAGTTACACTGGTGACTTACCACAGTCCGCCATATAAAACAGCTACACTGGTGACTTACCACAGTCCGTCATATAAACCAGTTACACAGATGACTTACCACAGTCGGTCATATAAACCAGTTACACTGGTGACTTGCCACAGTCGGCCATATAAAACAGCTACACTGATGACTTACCACAGTCCGTCATATAAACCAGTTACACTGATGACTTACCACAGTCCGCCATATAAAACAGCTACACTGATGACTTACCACAGTCCGTCCTATAAACCAGTTACACTGATGACTTACCACAGTCCGTCCTATAAACCAGTTACACAGATGACTTACCACAGTCGGCCATATAAACCAGTTACACTGATGACTTACTACAGTCGGTCATAGATAACAGCTACACTGATGACTTACCACAGTCCGTCATATAAACCAGTTACACTGATGACTTACCACAGTCCGCCATATAAACCAGTTACACTGATGACTTACCACAGTCGGCCATATAAACCAGTTACACTGATGACTTACCACAGTCGGCCATATAAACCAGTTACACTGATGACTTACCACAGTCCGTCATATAAACCAGTTACACTGATGACTTACCACAGTCGGCCATATAAACCAGTTACACTGATGACTTACCACAGTCCTCCCTGTAAACCAGTACTGTGGTGACTTACCACAGTCCTCCCTGTAAACCAGTACTGTGGTGACTTACCACAGTCCGCGATGCCCAGGATGATGATGTGCTCTCCATGGCGGCCATATTCCCAGCATGCAATCGTAGCAACGTACGTCTGTCCCTTCCTACAAACTTGCTCCTTACTTGGGACGCCGGAAACTCGGAAGGGAGTCTTGGCCCCAGACCAACTGCCGTCATTTGTGTGACCATCGAAGAAGTTATTCCACACAAAGCATTCCTCTACAGTAGACATGTCCTGGAAGTCGTGGGTGTCGTTCACTGCCCAGTATTTGTAGGTAGGCGTGGCTGCAGCACCTGGCATGGGAAATTACTTGGATGTAGAGGTGCAAGATCATATTTTCAACATTTTTGGATTACATGGAATAATATCCCCTTATATTGCTAAATATGCACATGGAAAAACGTACTGCAACTCCCCATATTTCACAGCATCATTAAAGGAAATTATCCAAGCCTCAATTCAACGTACTATGTGGATAACCTGACCCGCAAGGAATAGCTAAGTGGCAAATCTGAACGCAAAAAGAACGAAAAACTTCACTTTTAATCAGAAACCACACTTGGCAAACACACTGAATGAATTTGTAGTGTTGATAACGGTCGTATGACAAGTGCAGTCCTTTTCAAGATTCTGGAATACAATCCTCAGGACGTTATATAAGCATCAGTAACCGAGCACAATATCTGGAGGAACACCCGCCAACTGCAATGACACCCCTTCATGACACGTCCATGAAAACTTGCTTTGTGTTTAGAAAATAAAATGTGGTACAGCAACCCTGTCTAGGATGTCAGTGATGTACCGTTGTCCATGCCGATTTTGTCTGATCGTCACAAAGTCATGTTTCCATTCATGTGAGAGGGACCCCACACCATCCATGAACCCCCACCACAGGGTACCTGCTCTAAGATATTCCGTTGTGCACATGCAGTGTGTCTGCAGCACAAACTCGGTCTTGAACAAAGGTGATCGACTTTCGTCCGACCAGTGGACCATATTCCAGGGACGTTGAGCTTGACACCAAGGTAGTCGGGGAATAACAACGGACGTCTGATAGGTCGTCTGGCTCTATACCCGGCCGATTGTCGGACCGTTCTGTTGGACAAATGACGACGTGGAAGCCAGTCTATTTTCAACACAACACATGGACGAATGATGTGTTGTGCTCCTGCCTGGTGTTGTATCCTGATTCGGAGTTATCACTCGTGGTCCACCTGAACCTGAGTCGGAGTTATCACTCGTGGTCCACCTGAACCTTATCACTCGTGGTCCACCTGAACCTGACTCGGAGTTATCACTGGTGGTCCACCTGAACCTGACTCGGTTAGTCATCTCTCGTGGTCCACCTGAACCTGAGTTATCTCGTGGTCCACCTGTTATCACTCGTGGTCCACCTGAACCTGAGTCGGAGTTATCACTCGTGGTCCACCTGAACCTGACTCGGAGTTATCACTCGTGGTCCACCTGAACCTGACTCGGAGTTATCACTCGTGGTCCACCTGAACCTGACTCGGAGTTATCACTCGTGGTCCACCTGAACCTGACTCGGAGTTATCACTCGTGGTCCACCTGAACCTGAGTCGTGAGTTATGAACACACTCGTGGTCCACCTGAACCTGACTCTCGAGTCTCGGAGTCACTCTGGTCCACCTGAACCTGGTCCACCTGAAAGCTGTGGTCCACCTGAACCCTGAGTCGGAGTTATCACTGAACCCTGACTCGGAGTTATCACTGGTGGTCCACCTGAACCTGAGTCGGAGTTATCACTCGTGGTCCACCTGAACCTGACTCGGAGTTATCACTCGTGGTCCACCTGAACGCTGGCAGCCACCTTAAAGTCATGAATCTGTTGATGTTTGATGTCGATGGATTACTCTTGTAATAACTTGACGTCTTTGAGCAGTTTTCAGCTGAAGAAGCCCCACTTTGGCTTATAAACAACGAAATCAACTGATTTCCCAAGTTATCGAGCTGCAAGAAAAGTAATATGAAATATGATATTTGACGATAATGACGGAAACACGTGATGCTCGTCTTTTATACTTTGAAATATTTGAAATACCAGGTAGACACAGGCAAAACAAAATAGTGAAGCCAGCGATCTCCAGGTAGACACACGCAGAACAGAATAGTGAAGCCAGCGTCCTCAGGTAGACACACGTAGAACAGAATAGTGAAGCCAGCGTCCTCAGGTAGACATAGGTAGAACAGAATAGTGAAGCCAGCGTCCTCAGGTAGACATAGGTAGAACAAAATAGTGAAGCCAGCGTCCTCAGGTAGACACACGTAGAACAGAATAGTGAAGCCAGCGTCCTCAGGTAGACATAGGTAGAACAAAATAGTGAAGCCAGCGTCCTCAGGTAGACACACGTAGACCAAAATAGTGAATCCAGTATCCTCAGGTAGACACGGGTAGAACAAAATAGTGAAGTCATGCTCAGGTAGACACGGGTAGACCAAAATAATTGTCGACACCGGTAGACACAAGTAGGACAAAACACAGGTTCACATGTTAATTATAAGTCACTGTTGACACAGGTAGCTGGGACATTTACGAATTGGCCACTGTTGACACGAGGACAATATGGCGAACCCCTGCCCCCTCTCTGGATCCAACAATGTTGTTGTGTAACACGTTTCCATTCGTTTATTATTTGATGCTATCTAGACCATGCACTTATCACGTGTACATGCGGTAATATAATTGTAGCAGCTGTAAAGGGCCCACATACCGCACACAGGTATGTCACACTGGCCATAGGTCGTGGCATCTGACCTTGTGTAGCACCACGGTCGGGACTGCGTCTCGCCAGGGTTCCTGCAGGTCGGTGTCCAACGTGCCGACTGAGGGAAGAGTGTCTCCTGTTTAATGGGGACGCCAGCGTCGCCCCACGACACACACGCACTGCCGGTGGTCGTGTGTCTCACGTTGCCGTTGTACGAGACACCTGTCGCTGTCGTCAGACACATGGACTCTGTCGGACAAACAAATAATGTCACCATAAACA
Source organism: Haliotis rubra (assembly GCF_003918875.1). Taxonomy (NCBI): domain Eukaryota; kingdom Metazoa; phylum Mollusca; class Gastropoda; order Lepetellida; family Haliotidae; genus Haliotis; species Haliotis rubra. The sequence goes on along the minus strand of NW_025766769.1, from coordinate 791,867 downwards.
ACAAAGTACAAGCAATGTAGAACTCCTTATTCTTGTTATAGAACCCATTATGATGACGTCCCGCTGTTACCGTTGCAGCTCATTCTGGGCCTGGAATTCATTAGCGACTCTGAACGTCCATTTTATACAAACACAATCTGACGCACCTGTAAGTCCATGTTAACAAATATTGAGAAATAACAGATCAACCATATGGTATATGTCGGAGGAACAACTCAGACTGGGTCATTCCGGAAGTAGAATGAACCGAATTGGTTCCATTTCCGGAATGACCAGATTCTTGATGTTTCTTCATTATATATCGGTAGGACAGCTTGATAGAAGCACTACTTTGTATCACTATCTATAAATAGATCAAATGTATCTAGTGTAGTTCTGACTTCAGTTCTACCAAAACTCGCCGGTTCTACATGGTCCAAACTGATGAAGCACAGGTTGGACACACAGCGGTGTCAAATGTAACCGTTATTGACTGTGTGGGTTTCATGGATCTTACTGGGATAACAGATGTTGAAATATGATGAAGGAAATATGAATAGATATCAGTAGTTATCAGCAGGACTAGTCATGACAAACATCCCTAGTACCAGCCAAATAAGGCGCCATGTTGCAGGCGGACATCCCTGTCAGACACCGTATAAAAGTCCGAGATGACCCCGCCGAGCGACAGGCGGGGGAATATAGTGACGTGACCGTGGCTCGAACCACCGGTCATCCGACCACCAGCCAGACGTTGTATCTACTCGACCAGGGAGGAGAGGGGTCGGACTGAGAGTTACCTACCACAGCTGAAATACAGTGACGTGACCGTGGCTCGAACCACCGGTCATCCGACCACCAGCCAGACGTTGTATCTACTCGACCAGGGAGGAGAGGGGTCGGACTGAGAGTTACCTACCACAGCTGAAATACAGTGACGTGACCGTGGCTCGAACCACCGGTCATCCGACCACCAGCCGGACGTTGTATCTACTCGACCAGGGAGGAGAGGGGTCGGACTGAGAGTTACCTACCACAGCTGAAATATAGTGACGTGACCGTGGCTCGAACCACCGGTCATCCGACCACCAGCCGGACGTTGTATCTACTCAACCAGGGAGGAGAGGGGTCGGACTGAGAGTTACCTAGAAATACAGTGACGTGACCGTGGCTCGACCACCGGTACCCACCACAGACGTTATCTACTCTCGACCAGGGAGGAGAGGTACTGAGTTACCTACCACAGCTGAAATACGTGACGTGACCGTGGCTCGAACTCGAACCACCGGTCATCCGACCACCAGCGGACGTTGTACCACCAGACGGACGTCTACTCGACCAGGGAGAAGAAGGGTCGGACTGAGAGCTACCTACCACAGCTGACCACCAACAGTCAGACGTTGTATCACTCGACCAGGAGGAGAGGGGTACTGAGTTACCATCGTGACCGTGGCACCACCGGCGATGGACGTTGTCTGTCGACCAGGGAGAGAGGGTCGGATTGAGCACCACGGTGCTGGGCAGTACTGATCTCACACTGGGGTCTGTCGTGTAGCACCACGGTGCTGGGCGATCAGTCGTGGAGCGACATCTGTTGGCGGCTTCAGTTAAACTGTAGTCCGGGAGACGGGCATCAGCGCTGGTGTGTGTGTGAGGTGATTGGGCATCCCAGCGCTGACAGGGGATGCCCATGACGGTGACGTTAACACTACCCTTGTAGCCGGACTCCGTGACACATTCGTAGGCTGAAAACAGACACGTCCGTACATAACACTCAGTAGTCAGAACCTAGAGATACATGCACGCATGCACGCGCATTTTACAAAGACGTACCACGCGTTTGCTCAATTCCCTGAAATAGCTTTAGTGATACGAGAAAACATATATATATTGAATTTAGTCATGTAAGGATTATTCCAGTGAACAACGGTATATATTTTGATATTAAAGAAGTACGCACATACCAATATGAAGTGTTACTCATATATTTAAGCAGGGATCCGCCCATCCGTAATGTGAAGGGAGGTTTGGCTGACGATCCATGGAACTAAGTATGACCGTGTTTATCACTCAGGCTAAATCAGCTGTGCAGGGAACAGTGCAGTAGCCTCGATAATCGCAAATACGGGGTAGGGGTCGAATCTTCACATGAGTATATTTCTGCTACCCCAGTTGTGATACTACATTGGGATAAAGGATAATCAAGCGAAGTGGATTGGTTGATCTCCCTGTGGGTGATCAATCTGTCTCCTGTGGATGGTGATATGGGTGATGATATCGCAGTGGGTGGTTGATCTCCTGTTTGATCTCCCTGTGGGATATCACAGTGGGTGCTTGATCTCCCTGTGGGTGGTGATATCCAGTGGGTGGTTGATCTCCTGATGACATATGCCTTACCTTCATGGTTGGTCAACCACATCATTGCCTGGCTGGAGATCATAGTGCCTTACCTTCATGTCACAGTGGTTGGTTGATCTCCGTGTGGTGGTGATATCATTGCCTTGGCTAAAGACATATGCCTTACCTTCATGTCAACCTCATCATCGCCTGTAGCTGGAGACATATGCCTTATCTTCATGTCAACCTCATAATTGCCTTGTGGCTGGAGATATACAGTGCCTGGTTGATTCATGTCAACCTCATCATTGCCTTGGCTGGAGACATATGCCTGATACCTTCATGTCAACCTGCATCATCGCCTTGGCTGGAGACATATGCCTTACCTCGCATGTCAGCCTCATCATTGCCTGGTTGGCTGGAGACATATGCCTTAACTTCATGTCCTCATCATTGCCTTGGCTGGAGACATATGCCTTACCTTCATGTCAACCTCATAATTGCCTTGGCTGGAGACATATGCCTTACCTTCATGTCAACCTCATCATTGCCTTGGCTGGAGACATATGCCTTACCTTCATGTCAACTTCATCATCGTCTTAGCTGGAGACATATGCCTTACCTTCATGTCAGCCTCATAATTGCCTTGGCTGGAGACATATGCCTTACCTTCATGTCAACCTCATCATTGCCTTGGCTGGAGACATATGCCTTACCTTCATGTCAACCTCATCATTGCCTTGGCTGGAGACATATGCCTTACCTTCATGTCAACCCCATCATTGCCTTGGCTGGAGACATATGCCTTACCATCATGTCAACCCATCATTGCCTTGGCTGGAGACATATGCCTTACCTTCATGTCAACCTCATCATTGCCTTGGCTGGAGACATATGCCTTACCTTCATGTCAACCTCATCATTGCCTTGGCTGGAGACATATGCCTTACCTTCATGTCAACCTCATCATTGACTTGCTGGAGACATATGCCTTACCTTCATGTCAACCTCATCATTGCCTTGGCTGGAGACATATGCCTTACCTTCATGTCAACCTCATCATTGCCTTGGCTGGAGACATATGCCTTACCTTCATGTCAACCTCATCATTGCCTTGGCTGGAGACATATGCCTTACCTTCATGTCAACCTCATCATTGCCTTGGCTGGAGACATATGCCTTACCTTCATTTCAACCTCATCATTGCCTTGGCTGGAGACATATGCCTTACCTTCATTTCAACCTCATCATTGCCTTGGCTGGAGACATATGCCTTACCTTCATGTCAACCTTACATCATTGCCTTGGCTGGAGACATATGCCTTACCTTCATGTCAACTTCATCATTGCCTTGGCTGGAGACATATGCCTTACCTTCATGTCAACCTCATCATTGCCTTGGCTGGAGACATATGCCTTACCTTCATGTCAACCTCATCATTGCCTTGGCTGGAGACATATGCCTTACCCTTCATGTCAACCTCATCATTGCCTTGGCTGGAGACATATGCCTTACCTTCATGTCAACCTCATCATTGCCTTGGCTGGAGACATATGCCTTACCTTCATGTCAACCTCATCATTGCCTTGGCTGGAGACATATGCCTTACCTTCATGTCAACCTCATCATTGCCTTGGCTGGAGACATATGCCTTACCATCATTTCAACCTCATCATTGCCTTGGCTGGAGACATATGCCTTACCATCATTTCAACCTCATCATTGCCTTGGCTGGAGACATATGCCTTACCATCATGTCAACCTCATCATTGCCTTGGCTGGAGACATATGCCTTACCTTCATGTCAACCTCATCATTGCCTTGGCTGGAGATATATGCCTTACCATCATTTCAACCTCATCATTGCCTTGGCTGGAGACATATGCCTTACCTTCATGTCAACCTCATCATTGCCTTGGCTGGAGACATATGCCTTACCTTCATGTCAACCTCATCATTGCCTTGGCTGGAGACATATGCCTTACCTTCATGTCAACCTCATCATTGCCTTGGCTGGAGACATATATGCCTTACCTTCATGTCAACCTCATCATTGCCTTGGCTGGAGACATATGCCTTACCTTCATGTCAACCTCATCATTGCCTTGGCTGGAGACATATGCCTTACCTTCATGTCAACCTCATCATTGCCTTGGCTGGAGACATATGCCTTACCTTCATGTCAACCTCATCATTGCCTTGGCTGGAGACATATGCCTTACCTTCATGTCAACCCCATCATTGCCTTGGCTGGAGACATATGCCTTACCTTCATGTCAACCCTCATCATTGCCTTGGCTGGAGACATATGCCTTACCTTCATGTCAACCTCATCATTGCCTTGGCTGGAGACATATGCCTTACCTTCATGTCAACCTCATCATTGCCTTGGCTGGAGATATATGCCTTACCTTCATGTCAACCTCATCATTGCCTTGGCTGGAGACATATGCCTTACCTTCATGTCAACCTCATCATTGCCTTGGCTGGAGACATATGCCTTACCTTCATGTCAACCTCATCATTGCCTTGGCTGGATATACTTTATCATCATGACATATGCCTTACCTTCATGTCAACCTCATCATTGCCTTAGCTGGAGACATATGCCTTACCTTCATGTCAACCTCATCATTGCCTTAGGCTGGAGACATATGCCTTACCTTCATGTCAACCTCATCATTGCCTTGGCTGGAGACATATGCCTTACCTTCATGTCAACCTTCATCATTGCCTTGGCTGGAGACATATGCCTTACCTTCATGTCAACCCTCATCATTGCCTTGGCTGGAGACATATGCCTTACCTTCATGTCAACCTCATCATTGCCTTGGCTGGAGACATATGCCTTACCTTCATGTCAACCTCATCATCCTTGGCTGGAGACATATACCTTACCTTCATGTCAACCTCAACATTGTCTTGGCTGGAGACATATGCCTTACCACCATTTCAACCTCAACATTGTCTTGGCTGGAGACATATGCCTTACCATCATGTCAACCTCATCAATTCCTGGGCTGGAGACATATGCCTAACCTTCATGGCAACCTCATCATTGCCTTAGCTGGAGACATATGCCTTACCTTCATGTCAACCTCATCATTGTCTTGGCTGGAGATATATGCCTTACCATCATGTCAACCTCATCATTGCCTTGGCTCGAGATATATGCCTTACTATCATTTCAACCTCATCATTGCAAAACACGAAACTCACGTTTGTCAAAGATACGACCTCCGACCCATACGTCACACAACCGGAAGTCCCTCGGAGCCAGGAACGACGCCTTGATCAGCAGGTATTGGCCTACCGGATGCTGAAGACAGTCGAGATGTATCACCTCTAAGGCATCCTCGCCCGGAGACCACTCCATACATATCTTCTTGGCCTCCTTGTCCAGGGACATGGAGACGGTCAGCCTGACCCCTGCGCTAGAAGCATCTGAAACATTAAACAGGGACAAATGTAGTGACAGCCAGATGAGATATGAAAGAAACAATACACATAGCACTAGGAACGATGATACAAATGGTTCTAGGCTAGAATTCAATCTCAAATTTAAGACAATGCTGACAATCTATCTGTTTGATCAAGCCTAGGATTAGTTTGGAAAGGGTTCTGGATACATATGTATCATAACTAACTCAAGTATGTCGCTTTATTAGGTCAAGTATATCGCTATTATTAAGTCAAGTATATCGCTTTTATTAAGTCAAGTATATCGCTTTTATTAAGTCAAGTATGCCGCTTTTACTAACTCATTTATATCGCTTTTATTAGCTCAAGTATATCACTTTTATTAAGTCAAGTATATCGCTTTTATTAACTCAAGTATATCGCTTTTATTAACTCAAGTATATCGCTTATTAAGTCTAGTATATCGCTATTATCAGTTAAGTATATCGCTTTTTTAAGTCAGGTATATCGCTTTTATTAACTCAAGTATGTCACTTTTAGTAACCCAAGTATATCGCTTTTAGTAACTCATGTATATCGCTTTTATTAACTCAAGTATATCTCTTTTACTAACTCAAGTATATCTCTTTTATAAAAGTCAAACCCAATTATATCGTTTTACTAACTCAAGTATATCGCTTTTTATTAACTCAAGTATATCGCCTTTATCAATCAACTCATGTATCTCGTTTTTATTAACTCAAGTATATTGGTTTTATTAAGTGAAGTATATCGCTTTTACTAACTCAAGTATATCGCTTTTATTAACTCAAGTATATTACGTTTATTACCTCATGTATATCACTTGTATTAACTCAAGTATGCCGCGTTTACCAACTCAATTATATCGCTTTTATTAACTCAAGTATATCGCTTTGAGTAACTCAAGTATGCCGCTTTTACCTACTCAAGATCGCTTTTATTAACTCAAGTATATCGCTTTTATTAACTCAAGTTTATCGCTTTATTAACTCAAGTATATCACTATTATTAAGTCAAGTATATCGCTTTTATATAGTCAAGTATATCGCTTTTATTAAGTCAAGTATATATATCAACTATTATTAAGTCAAATTATATCGCTTTTATTAGTCAAGTATATCATTTTATTAAGTCAAGTATATCGCTTTTTTATTAAGTCAAGTATATCGCTTTTATTTAGTCAAGTATATCGCTTTTATTTAGTCAAGTATATCGCTTTTATTAAGTCAAGTATATCGCTTTTATTTAGTCAAGTATATCGCTTTTATTAAGTCAAGTATATCGCTTTTATTAAGTCAAGTATATCGCTTTTATTAAGTCAAGTATATCGCTTTTATTTAGTCAAGTATATCGTTTTTATTAAGTCAAGTATATCGCTTTTACTAACACAACATTCTACTGCTGATGTTTTATGTCCATGTGATTTACGTGTTTCAACGTTGATTCATACCTGCCCTTACTGACCAATCAGCTTCGAGTAATTCGACGGAAGCAACCAAGAATGTACCTGGTATAACGAGTGATATGTCCCTAGCCTCCACCAGTCGCTGTAGGTCGACAGTAGTGGTTACATTGGTGGCCTGTGTTATCACGTGACAGGTAGACCTGTCTGTGTCGGTGATGTTGCTGGCGACTATGCCAGTTGCAGTGTTGGAAGTTACCATCCACGCTATGGTATTGTATGCGTAGTTGACTTCATCTGTGTCAAGGAACATAGAGTAAGAAGGCCCTGTAGCTCACCTGATATTTGTCAGAAATGACATTGGAGATCAGAAATGTCACACAGGCAAACAAGGCTATGCAGGATACACACATGGCATATCCCATAGATCACACCGACATGTCATACCATGCAGATAACACTGGCATATCACATAACGTAGATCACACCGACATATCATACCATGCAGATAACACTGTCATATCACATAACGTAGATTACACCGACATATCATACCATGCAGATAACACTGTCATATCACATAACGTAGATCACATCGACATATCATATCATGCAGATAACACTGGCATATCACATAACGTAGATTACACCGACATATCATACCATGCAGATAACACTGTCATATCACATAACGTAGATCACACCGACATATCATACCATGCAGATAACACTGGCATATCACATAACGTAGATCACACCGACATATCATACCATGCAGATATCACTGTCATATCACATAACGTAGATTACACCGACATATCATACCATGCAGATAACACTGTCATATCACATAACGTAGATCACACCGACATATCATACCATGCAGATAACACTGGCATATCACATAACGTAGATCACATCGACATATCATATCATGCAGATAACACTGGCATATCACATAACGTAGATCACACCGACATATCATACCATGCAGATAACACTGTCATATCACATAACGTAGATCACACCGACATATCATACCATGCAGATAACACTGGCATATCACATAACGTAGATCACATCGACATATCATACCATGCAGATAACACTGTCATATCACATAACGTAGATCACACCGACATATCATACCATGCAGATAACACTGTCATATCATAACGTATACACGACATACCATGCAGATAACACTGGCGATCATCGACATATCATATCATGCAGATAACACTGTCATATAACATAACGTAGATCACACCGACATATCATACCATGCAGATAACACTGGCATATCACATAACGTAGATCACATCGACATATCACACCATGCAGATAACACTGTTATATCACATAACGTAGATCACACCGACATATCATACCATGCAGATGACACCGGCATATAACATAACGTATAACGTAGATCACACATAACGACACCGACATATCATACCATGCAGATAACACTGTCATATCACATAACGTAGATCACACCGACATATCATACCATGCAGATAACACTGGCATATCACATAACGTAGATCACACAATGACATATCATACCATGCAGATAACACTGGCATATCACATAACGTAGATCACACCGACATATCATACCATGCAGATAACACTGGCATATCACATAACGTAGATCACACCGACATATCATACCATGCAGATAACACTGGCATATCACATAACGTAGATCACACCGACATATCATACCATGCAGATAACACTGGCATATCACATAACGTAGATCACACCGACATATCATACCATGCAGATAACACTGGCATATCACATAACGTAGATCACACCGACATATCATACCATGCAGATAACACTGGCATATCACATAACGTAGATCGACATATCATACCATGCAGATAACACTGTCACATATCATACCATGCAGATAACACTGTCATATCACATAACGTAGATCACACCGACATATCATACCATGCAGATAACACTGTCATATCACATAACGTAGATCACACCGACATATCATACCATGCAGATAACACTGGCATATCACATAACGTAGATCACACCGACATATCATACCATGCAGATAACACTGGCATATCACATAACGTAGATCACACCGACATATCATACCATGCAGATAACACTGGCATATCACATAACGTAGATCACACCGACATATCATACCATGCAGATAACACTGGCATATCACATAACGTAGATCACACCGACATATCATACCATGCAGATAACACTGGCATATCACATAACGTAGATCACACCGACATATCATACCATGCAGATAACACTGGCATATCACATAACGTAGATCACACCGACATATCATACCATGCAGATAACACTGGCATATCACATAACGTAGATCACACCGACATATCATACCATGCAGATAACACTGGCATATCACGTAACGTAGATCACACCGACATATCATACCATGCAGATAACACTGTCATATCATAGATAACGACATATCATCAGATAACACTGGCATATCACATAGCGACACACCGACATATCATACCATGCAGATAACACTGGCATATCACATAACGTAGATCACACCGACATATCATACCATGCAGATAACACTGTCATATCACATAACGTAGATCACACCGACATATCATACCATGCAGATAACACTGTCATATCACATAACGTAGATCACACCGACATATCATACCATGCAGATAACACTGTCATATCACATAACGTAGATCACACCGACATATCATACCATGCAGATAACACTGTCATATAACATAACGTAGATCAAACCGACATATCATACCATGCAGATAACACTGGCATATCACATAACGTAGATCACACCGACATATCATACCATGCAGATAACACTGGCATATCACATAACGTAGATCACACCGACATATCATACCATGCAGATAACACTGGCATATCACATAACGTAGATCACACCGACATATCATACCATGCAGATAACACTGGCATATCACATAACGTAGATCATCACCAGACATATCATACCATGCAGATATACACTGGCATATCATCATAACATAACGTATCATCACACCGACATATCATACCATGCAGATAACACTGGCATATCACATAACGTAGATCACACCGACATATCATACCATGCAGATAACACTGGCATATCACATAACGTAGATCACACCGACATATCATACCATGCAGATAACACTGGCATATCACATAACGTAGATCACACCGACATATCATACCATGCAGATAACACTGGCATATCACATAACGTAGATCACACCGACATATCATACCATGCAGATAACACTGTCATATCACCACGTAGATCACACCGACATATCATACCATGCAGATAACACTGTCATATCACATAACGTAGATCACACCGACATATCATACCATGCAGATAACACTGTCATATCACATAACGTAGATCACACCGACATATCATACCATGCAGATAACACTGTCATATCACATAACGTAGATCACAATGACATATCATACCATGCAGATAACACTGTCATATCACATAACGTAGATCACACCGACATATCATACCATGCAGATAACACTGGCATATCACATAACGTAGATCACACCGACATATCATACCATGCAGATAACACTGGCATATCACATAACGTAGATCACACCGACATATCATACCATGCAGATAACACTGGCATATCACATAACGTAGATCACACCGACATATCATACCATGCAGATAACACTGGCATATCACATAACGTAGATCACATCGACATATCATACCATGCAGATAACACTGGCATATCACATAACGTAGATTACAATGACATATCATACCATGCAGATAACACTGTCATATCACATAACGTAGATCACACCGACATATCATACCATGCAGATAACACTGGCATATCACATAACGTAGATTACAATGACATATCATACCATGCAGATAACACTGTCATATCACATAACGTAGATCACACCGACATATCATACCATGCAGATAACACTGGCATATCACATAACGTAGATCACACCGACATATCATACCATGCAGATAACACTGGCATATAACATAACGTAGATCACACCGACATATCATACCATGCAGATAACACTGGCATATAACATAACGTAGATCACACCGACATATCATACCATGCAGATAACACTGGCATATCACATAACGTAGATCACACCGACATATCATACCATGCAGATAACACTGGCATATCACATAGATAACGTAGATCACACCGACATATCATACCATGCAGATAACACTGTTATATCACATAACGTAGATCACACCGACATATCATACCATGCAGATAACACTGTCATATCACATAACGTAGATCACACCGACATATCATACCATGCAGATAACACTGGCATATCACATAACGTAGATCACACCGACATATCATACCATGCAGATAACACTGGCATATCACATAACGTAGATCACACCGACATATCATACCATGCAGATAACACTGGCATATCACATAACGTAGATCAAACACGACATATCATACCATGCAGATAACACTGGCATATCACATAACGTAGATCACACCGACATATCATACCATGCAGATAACACTGGCATATCATAACGTAGATCACACCGACATATCATACCATGCAGATAACACTGGCATATCACATAACGTAGATCACACCGACATATCATACCATGCAGATAACACTGGCATATCACATAACGTAGATCACACCGACATATCATACCATGCAGATAACACTGTCATATCACATAACGTAGATCACACCGACATATCATACCATGCAGATAACACTGGCATATCACATAACGTAGATCACACCGACATATCATACCATGCAGATAACACTGGCATATCACATAACGTAGATCACACCGACATATCATACCATGCAGATAACACTGGCATATCACATAACGTAGATCACACCGACATATCATACCATGCAGATAACACTGGCATATCACATAACGTAGATCACACCGACATATCATACCATGCAGATAACACTGGCATATCACATAACGTAGATCACACCGACATATCATACCATGCAGATAACACTGGCATATCACATAACGTAGATCACACACTGACATATCATACCATGCAGATAACACTGGCATATCACATAACGTAGATCACACCGACATATCATACCATGCAGATAACACTGTCATATCACATAACGTAGATCACACCGACATATCATACCATGCAGATAACACTGTCATATAACATAACGTAGATCACACCGACATATCATACCATGCAGATAACACTGGCATATCACATAACGTAGATCACACCGACATATCATACCATGCAGATAACACTGGCATATCACATAACGTAGATCAAACCGACATATCATACCATGCAGATAACACTGGCATATCACATAACGTAGATCACACCGACATATCATACCATGCAGATAACACTGGCATATCACATAACGTAGATCACACCGACATATCATACCATGCAGATAACACTGGCATATCACATAACGTAGATCACACCGACATATCATACCATGCAGATAACACTGGCATATCACATAACGTAGATCACACCGACATATCATACCATGCAGATAACACTGGCATATCACATAACGTAGATCAAACCGACATATCATACCATGCAGATAACACTGTCATATCACATAACGTAGATCACACCGACATATCATACCATGCAGATAACACTGGCATATCACATAACGTAGATCACACCGACATATCATACCATGCAGATATCATACCATGCAGATAACACTGGCATATCACATAACGTAGATCACACCGATATATCATACCATGCAGATAACACTGGCATATCACATAACGTAGATCACACCGACATATCATACCATGCAGATAAGAATGTCATATCACATAACGTAGATCACACCGACATATCATACCATGCAGATAACACTGGCATATCACATAACGGAGATCACATCGACATATCATACCATGCAGATAACACTGTCATATCACATAACGTAGATTACACCGACATATCATACCATACAGATAACACTGTCATATCACAATGTATGATAACTATTAGGAATCTGTAAAGACCCGTGTAAGAATTGGTATTTAGCACCCGATGGTTGTCGGAAGAGGAGACTAACTTGAGACGGCCGTCAGACTCGCTGGCTTGGTTGATGCATGGCATCCTAGTTGAGTATATGCCCATGTTGACCATCACGGGATGATCTGGTCCAGATTCAATTATATACAGAGAACCGTCATATAATTGGAACTTTGCTGAGTGCGGCGTTAAACAACAGATCCCACAAAACTAAGCTATTACGAATGCTAACATATTGGCAGCAGTGGATAAGAACGTCATTTACAGTTGTAAAAGTAAAAGTACTTGCAGGAGATACCACACAACCGGTACCAGTTTCATCATGTTCCATGTATTGTGCTCTATGGCATCAGTAAGAAAGCTTAATTAAAGTGGAATCACATTTCCAAGAACATATTTCCGACAAATCGTTGATGGGATCATATACACAAAGCATCACGAACCTAGAGGTGTCCGAGGAGAACAAGAACCTAGAGGTGTCCGAGGAGAACAAGAACCTAGAGGTGTCCGAGGAGAACAAGAACCTAGAGGTGTCCGAGGAGAACAAGAACCTAGAGGTGTCCGAGGAGAACAAGAACCTAGAGGTGTCCGAGGAGAACAAGAACCTAGAGGTGTCCGAGGAGAACACGAACCTAGAGGTGTCCGAGGAGAACAAGAACCTAGAGGTGTCCGGGGAGAACAAGAACCTAGAGGTAGAGGTGTCCGAGGAGAACAAGAACCTAGAGGTGTCCGAGGAGAACAAGAACCTAGAGGTGTCCGAGGAGAACACGAACCTAGAGGTGTCCGAGGAGAACACGAACCTAGAGGTGTCCGAGGAGAACAAGAACCTAGAGGTGTCCGAGGAGAACAAGAACCTAGAGGTGTCCGAGGAGAACAAGAACCTAGAGGTGTCCGAGGAGAAAACGAATCTTCAGTAACAATATATGAACGAGATCTGTGAAGGTTAACTTTAAGGTCATAGCTGGGTCAAGCATCAATGTATGCCAAAAGACAAATTCCTGTATTCGGCCGTATGTCACACGTGCACATTGTGTATATACTGATCATAATCTCCCGAAGGAATGGGCACATACAACATACGACATAGGAGCATGTCTCGCTTAGGAAGAACGTTAGAAAGACATATAGGTATATAGACCCTACCATATTACTGTATAAAGGGATAATATGGTAATCGACTCACTCACTCACTCACACACTCCAATCTTTGATACCAGCTATAATGTGTGAAGCCCATTTCTGGTGTCCCCCGCCGTGATATTGCTGGAATAGTGCTAAAAGCGGCGTAAAAAAACATACTCACTCACTCACTCAGTTTGATACCTGCTCACCAGTGCACAAGAGTGAGGGTTTTGACCAGTCGCCGTATTGTTGACAGACAGAATGACCAGATCCCCCGATCCAGGTGAAGCCATCTGCGCATGTGTAGTTACACACAGAACCGAGGAGAGTCGACACTGGTGGTTCTTGTACCTCCATCCTGAACAATGAAGTCGGCTTGCCGCAGTCAACTGTCAACATCCAATATTCTAGTATTTACAACACGACGTTTCTGGGCCACTTCTTGCCCCATCATCAGGTAAGTGTAATATGTTTAATCTGATGTTAAAGTTGCGTGTACACCTACCGAGAGGGAGGTCACCGTAGGCGTGTACACCTACCGAGAGGGAGGTCACCGTAGACGTGTACACCTACCGAGAGGGAGGTCACCGTAGACGTGTACATTTACCGAGAGGGAGGTCGCCGTAGACGTGTACACCTACCGAGAGGAAGGTCGCCGTAGACGAGTACACCTACCGAGAGGGAGGTCACCGTAGACGTGTACACCTACCGAGAGGGAGGTCACCGTAGACGTGTACACCTACCGAGAGGGAGGTCGCCGTAGACGTGTACGTCACACAGCTGGAGCATCCCCTTGGTGTGATGGGGAAACTCGCTGAACAGCTTTATACGCCTCCCGAATACAACGCGTTGGCACGTGCTGCTAACTGTTGTACCGGGTCCGAGTCTGCGGTTGCTGCGGTAACAGGTCATCCAGTCCCCACCTAACGACCGTTGGCTCACATGCACCCGGAATTTGTCCAAACTGTAAGCTGTAACACATTGTTGACGGGTTGTAAAATATTTGTTTAATGTGGCCACGAAAGGCTGGAGCTCCTGGGAAATGTTTAGCGTTACTTGGAAGCTGAGTACAAGGAAAGTTAAAGTCCTACTGTCTTGGACATTTCGTTGCTCGTCTCAATTACCTTTATGTACTGATCCATACAATGATCTTCACGCACTGATCCGTACAATGATTTGTATGTATTGATCTATACAATGATCTTCATGCACTGATCCCTACAATGATCTTCATGCACTGATCCCTACAATGATCTTCATGTACTGGCCCGCACAATGATCTTCATGCACTGATACATACAATGATCTTCATGCACTGATCCCTACAATGATCTTCATGTACTGGCCCGCACAATGATCTTCATGCACTGATCCCTACAATGATCTTCATGCACTGATCCCTACAATGATCTTCATGCACTGATCCCTAAAATGATCTTCACGCACTGATCCGTACAATGATTTGTATGTATTGATCTATACAATGATCTTCATGCACTGATCCCTACAATGATCTTCATGTACTGGCCCGCACAATGATCTTCATGCACTGATACATACAATGATCTTCATGCACTGATCCCTACAATGATCTTCATGTACTGGCCCGCACAATGATCTTCATGCACTGATACATACAATTACCTTCATGTACTGATCCGTACAATGATCTTAATGCATTGATCATTACAGTGCTCTTCACGCACTGATCCATCAATGACCTTCAAGCATTCATTCATACAATGATCTTCATATATTGCTCCATAGAATGATCTTCATGCACTGATCCGTATAACGATCTTCATGCACTGATCCGTACAATAATCTACATGCACTGATCCATACAATGACCTTCAAGCATTCATTCATACAATGCATAGGATCTTCAAGTATTGATCCATACAATGATCTTCATGCACTGATCCGTACAATGATCATTTGCACTTGATAAATTATTGAACGATCATCGATGCACCTGCATCTTAAATTCCTTTGTCAAACTTGATCTAAGTTCGATGTTGATATGACTGGCATCGTTTGTAATCCAATGACAACATTTATTTCATTTGTGTTTATAAAGACAGTCCAACTTTCTCCTCACCGTACGTGTCGTTAGGCAGGGTGACCACCACTCGGTACACGGCCATCATATCTGTCAGTGTAATGATGACGTACGGTTTGTGCTCCGCTGCAGTGCTACTACAGTGGCCTTGTCCTAGGTAAACCCCATACACTGTGTCTATAGCATTGCCAGCTCCATACAGCGCCTTGTCCGAGTCAGTGGTTGAGGAGTTGGTGGCGTTGCTGGATGTGATGACGTCATGCTGGAACGCTAAGGACGACTGCGTTATGCCCTGTATGTCCGTGGAGGCCAGTTTTCCTTGTAAGAAAATCAAGCATCGTCACTCAAACATACTTTCAAATATGGATTTCTTTCTCGCCGAATATTATGATACTAACATTGCTCAAGCAGTTTTATACACTTGATATTGCTGATTCAGCAACTATTTAACGAGTTGATATTTAACTGCTAATCCAGTGATCATCGCTGAGTGGGGCGCAGCACGTAAAACAAACACAGTTACCACACTGCCATCCACTTACCATATGAGATGTCATGGAATGACGCAGTGGTTTATGGAAAGTATCTTTCAAAGACAACGATTGGATTATAAATTATACGAAATCATCCTGAAATCCCAAGTAGGCCTCTTTTTATCATTAAGCAAAATAACTCTAGACAACATTCGTTAATCATCCGATTGTAAAGACTTTCGTTCCAGAACGCTCCTAGACCTTCATGTTTTTAGATCAATTCATCTTCTTGGACATTTATGGTTGTTAATCAAATTGTCTTTCAATTGTTTTTAAACTTTAGTGTGGATCTAAAATAATCCTTAAAGAAAGTTTCTAAAACCCATAAACCTGTATCAGGTGCGATCGACGAGCGGGCACTTGATCTACTTGGCTCCTCGACAACAAAGAGAGATACATACCGTAGCATTTGTCTTCGGCATCCCAGGACCCTATCTCGGGGTCACAGAGCGACGTTGATTCAGCATTCGCCCTACCGTTGGGGCAGGTGTACTTTACCGTCGACCCTGCGGTGGTGTATGGAGAGACGAAGGACGCAGTCCTGTTGGATGTCAGAGGGGAACCACAGTCCACTGGAACGTCAACGTATGAACGTACACCACGTTTATTACATAGAGACTGCAAAGTACACAACCCCAATCCCACTCCACATAACAGTCTCAGCAACATCACTTTGACAACTCACATACTTAAAACATGTCTTAGTTCCATTCTCATGGATGTCTTACGCCAGTCTTAGTTCCATTCTCATGGATGTCTTACGCCAGTCTTAGTTCCATTCTCATGGATGTCTTACGCCAGTCTTAGTTCCATTCTCATGGATGTCTTACGCCAGTCTTAGTTCTATTCTCATGGATGTCTTGCGCCAGTCTTAGTTCTATTCTCATTGATGTCTTACGCCAGTCTTAGTTCTATTCTCATGGATGTCTTATGTCAGTCGTAGTTCCATTCTCATGGATGTCTTATGCCAGTCGTAGTTCCATTCTCATGGATGTCTTATGACAGTCGTAGTTCCATTCTCATTGATGTCTTATGACAGTCGTAGTTCCATTCTCATGGATGTCTTATGACAGTCGTAGTTCCATTCTCATGGATGTCTTATGACAGTCGTAGTTCCATTCTCATGGATGTCCTATGACAGTCGTAGTTCCATTCTCATGACAGTCGTAGTTCAATTCTCATTGATGTCCTATGACAGTCGTAGTTCCATTCTCATGGATGTCTTATGACAGTCGTAGTTCCATTCTCATGGATGTCTTAGTTCCATTCTCATTGATGTCTTACGCCAGTCTTAGTTCCATTCTCATGGATGTCTTATGACAGTCGTAGTTCCATTCTCATTGATGTCTTATGACAGTCGTAGTTCCATTCTCATGGATGTCTTATGACAGTCGTAGTTCCATTCTCATTGATGTCTTATGCCAGTCTTAGTTCCATTCTCATTGATGTCTTATGACAGTCGTAGTTCAATTCTCATGGATGTCTTATGACAGTCGTAGTTCCATTCTCATGGATGTCTTATGACAGTCGTAGTTCCATTCTCATGGATGTCTTATGACAGTCGTAGTTCTATTCTCATGGATGTCTTATGACAGTCGTAGTTCCATTCTCATTGATGTCTTATGACAGTCGTAGTTCCATTCTCATGGATGTCTTATGACAGTCGTAGTTCAATTCTCATGGATGTCTTATGACAGTCGTAGTTCTATTCTCATGGATGTCTTATGACAGTCGTAGTTCCATTCTCATTGATGTCTTATGACAGTCGTAGTTCCAGTCTCATTGATGTCTTATGACAGTCGTAGTTCCATTCTCATTGATGTCTTATGACAGTCGTAGTTCCATTCTCATGGATGTCTTATGACAGTCGTAGTTCCATTCTCATTGATGTCTTATAACAGTCGTAGTTCCATTCTAAAGCCTTAGTAGCACAAAGAGAGTTCTTAGTACGTCCAGTCCCGTCAAAAACGGGTTCGAAAGGAATAGGGCGTGTAACCTTTGTAGAAACTACGATGCTAGTGCGATCATAAACAGTTATCAGTATGTCTATCTAATATCCCCCTTTCACTGGGCTGCGATCGGTCCCAATTGTTTAACAAAGATCGCCAGTAGGAAATGTAGGAAATATACCTGGAGTAGTCGGCAGAGATCAGCAAGATACGTGTGTGTGTCTGCATAATCTGGAGGTGATTTTTGAATCGGCCCAAGTTTTTGAACAGGTTAAAAAACATGAGCTGATTGAAAACAGTCGTAAGTTATGCGTGACTGATCGGGACAGTCGCCAGTGTGTCGGGAGTTAATCGGGAATGCATCAGCAAGCATCATGAGCAATCGGCTTAACCGTAGGTGAAGAGTGAACGAGTCGTACCATTATTGAGAGGCAGAAACGGCCACGTGTCATCCCCGTAATGCCACGCTTCACACCCGATCAACCACGATTAACTCCCGACACATCCCCAACATAGAACCGACAAGCTATTTGCCTAACAAAGCAGAGCTGTCAAAGCCACGCATCAACACGATTCCTCCCAAATAAGGCACGATCCACTTACGTAATGTTCACACTTTACTTACGATTAGCACGATTCACATCACACTGACAGAAAAGGTATAAAAGCACCGGCGATTGACATCAACATCACTCCAATTTCAACTGCTGTGATGGAAACTTGGCAAGAGCAAAGAGAACAACCAACAGGAAGAGGGTGAGATCACCCACCCCACCACCAGAAGGATGCCGTGTGAGATCACCCACCCCACCACCAAAAGAATGCCGTGTGAGATCACCCACCCCACCACCAGAAGAATGCCGTGTGAGATCACCCACCCCACCACCAAAAGAATGCCGTGTGAGATCACCCACCCCACCACCAGAAGAATGCCGTGTGAGATCACCCACCCCACCACCAGAAGAATGCCGTGTGAGATCACCCACTCCACCACCAGAAGAATGCCGTGTGAGATCACCCACCCCACCACCAGAAGAATGCCGTGTGAGATCACCCACCCCACCACCAGAAGAATGCCGTGTGAGATCACCCACCCCACCACCAGAAGAATGCACACGGCAGCTTCAACCATAATCATAGCCACATGTGGACCCTGTTGCGAAGTGTTGAGAAGAAATTGCCATCGGTTTGCAAGAATACCAAAGGCATTCTCCACGACTCTCTTTGCTCTGGAGATCCTATAGTTGGCAGTAGGTTCAAGACTTCTTCTTGAGTGGGGTTTCATCAGATACTGACGAAGGGCAAATGCGTCATCTGGAAGTATGTAATAAGGCATATCCAGATCATCATTTGCAAGCATATGCCACCATCTTCTATACACTCCTTAAACTCATATGACCCAAGCCTCCGACGTCCACCCATATAAATTTGTAACTAGCATCTACAAGGACCAACAGGACAATGGAGAAGAAACCCTTGTAGTTGTGGTAGAGGCTTCCACTACCAGGTGGCTTACGAATCGCGATGTGTTTTCCATCGAGGGCACCAACAGCATGAGGGAGATTCCATCTCAGCTCGAATGCTAGACTGATGGTCTTCCAGTCCCCTTGAGTGACAGGACACGAATCACTGTATCCTTGTAGTGGATTGGCACACCTCTGGGAGAAAGATGGCTATAATGGTGTGTCTTGACACTCTGAAGCGGTAGAAGAGGGAGGGGTACTTGTCTCCAGAGGTTAGGTGCCTTAGGGTAACTGCTAACTTGAGACCAGGGTGCAGAGCTTTCCTGAAGTCGGTGTCTTTTTTTGTAAGTCTGGGAGACAGGCAATCAAGCAGTTCATCAAACATATCAGGAGGCATTCGCAGATAGCTGAAGAAAGAAGACTTCGAATCTGAGTTCAGATAGGAGATTGTCATCGTTTCCACAGTTCAATCTTCTTTCCAACCTCAACCACGGACGTACCCTAAACCGTTTCTGTTTTCTTCTTCGTTTTGGTGTCTGGTTCATTCTGTATTCATAGATATCTATCTGTATTGATAAATATCTATCTCCAATCCCATATGTTTTTGCAGCAGAAGAAGTAGTTGTGCAGCTGTGAGCATGTTGCTAGATAATGAGAATCGTCGGTCATCGTCAGCTTTTATAGCCCAGTCTCGGGACCGTTTCGTGGTTGGGAGGCCGATTTTACGTGTCTTACTCGGCAATTATACATACTTTACTCGGCGTCGATCTGTAATCATCGCGTGAACCGCAAGAGTCTTCGATATCGTAAGCCTTACATCACTGTGTCGTCGAGCATCGTGAGGAATCGGGAGTGAATTGTAGATATATTGCCACAGAGACGTGATTTAAACGTAGCCAATCGGCCAAATACTGGGTCAAATCGTATCAACAACGGGTGCTCAATCGCAGTGTTATCGGCATTTATACGTAAGTCTACGGTCTCTTCATCGTCTCTTACGTAGATTTACCGTAGATACTTCGTAGAAAAGGAAAACATAAACAAAAACTAACCGATTAAGTAACGATAACATCGTAGGTGACGAATCGGCACTAGTCGGGGTAGTCTTGATCGGTCGTAGCCCAGTGAAATGGGCGCATTATGAGGTTGTTGTGAAGCATATAGAAGTTGGTATTCAAGTAAAAGACAAAATATTATGGAAGTCAACTTCTTTATTGTATACACAACGTTTTTGGGCTTTTTCACCTTTCACCTGACGAGGAATAGCCCAGAAACGTTGTGTATACAATAAAGAAGTTGACTTCCATAATATTTTGTCTTTTAAGTCTATCTAGTCTTTACCTTGTCCCCAGACAGTTGGTATTACGTATAGACTGAGTAAACTTGCCCCTTCACCCCGTGTGGACAACGTTTACAAGCAGTTCAATCTCGTCCTTAGGCTTTATATCCGTTCTGAACTGGACCTATGTCGTTCTAAAATCGACCAACTCGTTTTCGGGCAGTTCTTCCTGTTCACACTACGTTCTCACTCCGGTCCGAGTGCGTGCAATCGTAATAGCAATCCCGTCCTGGTCCGATTTCTATAAGTACCCAGCACGTTCCCATTCCCGTTCTCAGTTTCAAGATGGAAACATCGACATCACCATGCCTGTTACGACGTAAATTGTAATAAAAACGTAAATTGTAATACTTGCAGCCAATTGTAATAAACTTGACGTAAATTGTAATAAAAATTGACGTAAATTGTAATACGCAAATTGTAATAAAAATTGACGTAAATTGTAATAATTTTCGTTGCGGTAAAATGTAATAAATGTTTACGTAAATTGTAATAACAGTTTTAATCACTCGTAAATTCGCGGGTGTTTGTTTTTTGTTGCATTTCATACATCAAATGAGCTTGTTAGGGCGATAACTCAAGAAAGAAATCATGGATTTTGTTCAAATTTGGTACCAAGGTATATTGGCGAGATTCACCGACACAAGTGAAATGGAGTGACCTTGAGATAATTTTCAAGGTCACAGCAAAAATCTGAGGGTTTTCCCAATATAAAGATTATTAGCGCGATAACCCAAGAAAGAAATGACGAAAATGATATTCGTCCTTATATATAATCGATATAAACTGTCCTCTGTATCATGTCTTTTCGCAAATATCTTTTGAGGTTTTGATATGTATAAATATAAAGTGGGGTGGGGTGGGGGTGGGTTTTCTAACGGGTATATCAAATCAAATCAAATGAGACATTTGTATAGCTCTACATATCCAGAGTCCTGCTCATGTGCGCTTAGTCGAATGCTCGTTTGAAGAGGATGGTTTTGCGACAAGATAGGAAACTGTTGATATTTTCCGATTTTCTGACATTTTCAGGAAATCAATTCCAGAGTACAGCGTCCGGTCTGCTAAATGATCTGTCTCCGTATGTTGTGGTTCGGACAAATGGAATAGCCTAGTTGACTTTCAATGAAATGCATCACAAATTAAACTTCAGGAAACAAAATATGCAAGAAACATTTTTGTATGTTTGAGATTGGTAGAGGTCGGCTAGAATCAAACTTAGATATTAAACTGCACAAAAAAGCAATTTGAAACTACAATCGCTTGTTCAAATGACTCCCCCTTCGGTTTACTGAAAGAACTCGAGAAAGAAATGATGGATTTTGTTCAAATTTGGTACCAAGGTTTATTGACGAGATTTGCCGACACCACTTGAATTTAGTGACCTTGAGGTCATTTTAAAGGTCACAGCGAAGGTGTAACAGTTTTGCACATGCCATGCTTGGTAGCCGCGAACTTAGGAAAGAATTAATAGATTTTGATCCAATTTTATAAGAAGGTGTATTGGCGGGAATCCCCCAACACCAATTGAAACAAAATATGCAAAAAACATGTTGTATGTTGGTAAAAGTCAAACTTAGGTATTAAACTGCACAAAAAAGCAATTTTAAACTATAATCGCTTGTTTAAGTGACTCCACCTTCATGTTTACTGAAAGGGCTTGTTTTGGAGACACTACCCCGCCCCTTTCAGTTGACATCATCATAAGGATATAACTCATCCTAAAGTTTTCACTTATTCCTACATGGTGTCAAGGGTTCAAACTAAATACTGAATGGTCACACAAGTGTCAGCTCTCAATATGTTGTATATCTGGACACAATGTTTTTGAAGATTTAAAATGAGGGTGTCCTAACAAACAGTCCCCGTCTAAATGTAAATCAAGCAATCCAAATCTTTGAATGTTGATGATGACGGGAAGTCATCCAATACTATGCTGAACATATTTTATATGATACTATCTGAGGGTATACCATTATCCAAGAGATAGCGCAATAGTGCAGTTGTAAGGCGTCTGCCTATCACGCTGAAGGCCCTGTTTCGAGGAGGCACCGAGGTTCGGTTCCCGAGATGGGACATTTGCGTAGTATCCTTGGACAAGATACTTAGATCTACACTGTCTCAGTTGACCCAGCTGTAAATTGGGTACCCGTGAGTATGTGTTGGCAATGTGAGTGTTTAGTTCATTGCGCCTAACAGGCAGCATGGCTGTACAATCCCCAGGGAGTTGAAAAAGTATCGGAAACTACGATAATGTCCTATGATCGGGGATAGTAATGTACGTAGCGCCGTGAGCAGGCAATGTGCCTGGATGTGAGCGCCATATAAGCGGACCATTACTATTACTAGATACCAAATGGGAGATTGTTTTCCATTTTCTGCAAATTTGCAAGAAACATAATACCCCAATGATGTGATGACTAATATCTCGTTAACCACATTACCCACATGAAATTTTGGATATGACTTTGCTAATGATTCCTTCAAAATAAAATGGAGTGTTAAAACGAATTCGTACATCTATAGCTGAACCTCTTTGTTTGTTGTATAATACATCACTGAGTGACTGTATATCCTACATTGTGGAAAACGGGTAATGTTACTCCTATTTTGAAAGAAGGAAATGCATCCCTCCCAACTAATTACAGACCTATTAGTTTATTACCTGTCCTTTGGAAAATCCTTGAAAGAATAATGGTAAAGCATGTGCACGACCATTTCCATGAACATAACATTTCAAGTAAATTCCAGTCAGGTTTTACTGCTAGTCATTCTACTACATCTCATCATAGACATTTATCATAATATATGCTCAGTCCTAGATAATCACCACCTTTACTGTATGCTGTTTTGTGATATTTCAAAAGTTTTTTACAGGGCATGCCATAAAGGCTTATTGCACAAATTAGAAAATGATGGTGTTCGTGAAACGTACTTAGTTGGTTAATTAACTATCTATTTGGGCTCGGTTGTTCAATACTCGGTTATCTTAACCGCCGGTTAACTCCGGTAACCGAACGTTAAATATGCGTTGTTCAAAACATGGTTAGTCATGCCGTTAGCTAACGTCGCCATCAAAGTTTAACAGTGTGGTTAATGTCACTGGTTAGCTTCCATATATCCCATAGTTACGTTTACTTCCGGAAACGCAAACTGTCGCCTGCACCCCAAGGAAATTGAGAAGTCGAAATTTCTCTGCTGACGAAGAGAATGTCGTAGCGTTACGAACATTTTGTATTGGAACACAAGGTTCCAGCCGTTTGCATAATTTATATTTCAAAGACATAAGATCCCAGCTCTGTGTGGGACTTACTTCAATTCCAGCAACAGAAAAGACATTTTAATGAAAAACTATAGCACAGCTATAGATAAAATATGATGAATCCATGAAAATAATATTAATATTAGAACCATTTTGTCAGTGGATAGAAAATGTATAAATATTACACACAGAGTTACACTTAGACGGCTACAGTCTTAATGAATCTTTGAATTCCCACAAGATCTATCGCTCACTTTTCACTCCTTAAATTGTCATGACTGTATGGCCAAGTCGTGAAGATGCTATCAATATCATTTATTAATTATTTGCCAAGTCTGTCAGCAATTGTAATGCATGAACACACATTGCCAAATCTTTTAACATCAAACAACATGGATGTTGGGTAATTAATACCATAGCTTTTATCTGAAATATGCATTCAATACCAATAGAAACTTAATATGTTACTAGCACCACGTGCAAGTAATCAAACTGTAATTGTACTATAGGCCCCAGGGCCAACACTGCTGAATAAAATCCATCTATTATCCGACCTTACTTTTGTCAAGAATCTCATGAATAATACTGTGCAATATCGTCATTATCTGAACGCCTTCACAGACGCATATTCCGGAAAGATGTCTTGAAAAACATGAAGCTGCGTCTAATTTATAGATGAACATAATTTCCTCGATACTCATTAATCAGATGAACCTTCATTTAGTTCGATTCACAAGTGACTGCAGGAAATGCATAATTCTTGTTAATGAGTTCAAGGACGGAAAACATGTAATATATTTCATAAGTGTATTATAGAACGCTGCAACGATTCGGCAGAGAAATACTATTGTGCCATAGTATTCCTTATATGAACCCATTGGTGTATAACATTAGCATTCAGATATTGTTATAAAATCAGTTTAAAATTCCAAATATTATCGTGTAATATGACAAGAGATAGTGTTGTGTTCGCTGTGACAAAAAGGTTTCGATATTCAAATATAACATTTAATCAAAATGACTACGAAGTAGGCCTGCATATCACTCACTCACTGGAATGATTAGTAAAAATATAATTAAAATCCATCTATGGGAAGGGATGCCAGACGGACATTGGATAATTACTTGGAGTATAGACTTTCAAAAATAGCATATCAATTAACAATGATATCAGTTTTTAATAAAATCACTAATAGTTCTGAAACGTTGCCGATAAGCCTGGAATCGTGTTCAGATGTTATCATAAATACACTCACACGAACGCCCAAGTGCACTTTGCGCCCTATTGGATAGTGTTTTCAAAATCAAGTTTCGCGAAGGCCGGTATTGAAACGCCAATTACATCACTTGTATTTCATATTCAGCGGCGACAAATGTATCACTGCATTCTAAGGCTGGGACGGGTACTCGGGTACTCGAATTCGGGTCGGGTACAGCTGGATTCGAGTCCTATATCTAGGAATCGAGTATCCGGAAAGGGAGAGAGCTCTGTAATGACAAGGGCAGACAATAGCTTGTCTTTTTCATTTTTGACGTAACACACATTTACATCATTGAGTGAGTGAGTGAGTGAGTGAGTGAGCTTAGTTTTACGCCGCACTCAGCAATATTCCAGCTATATGGCGGCGGTCTGTAAATAATCGAGTCTGGACCAGACAATCCAGTGATCAACAACATGAGCATCGATGTGCGCAATTGGGAACCGATGACATATGTCAACCAAGCCAGCGAGTCTGACCACCCGATCCCGTTAGTCGCCTCTTACGACAAGCATGGGTTACTGAAGATCCATATTCTAACCCGGAAATTAAACGGGTTTTTACATCATTGGTATTGTCCGATTAATGGAGCATAGTTTTAATTACTGTAATTTATCTGTGCATGAGCAGTGAATAGTTAAGTTACAGTAGCAGCAGGAACAAAACGTTCGTTGTTATAACGAGGAATGTAAGTAATGGTGGTACTCTCTATATTGGTTAAACAGACGTAAATTAAATAGCTTGAGGTCAGTTTTAATGTTCAAGTTTTCTACAATAATCTCTGTCAAATCGTGATTGAATATTCAGAAAGTTGACCCGAATGTATTTCTTACATTTCCGGGTACTCATTCCGATTCGGGTACGTACATGCGGGTACTCGATTCCATTGTTTCCTACTCGTCCCAGTCCTACTGAATTCCTAATACATTTTAGAATCTAATTACAACTGGGTTTTTTGGCACCAATACCCAGTGTCTAGATAAAGTGAAACGAAAGATATTGGGGGTGGAAACAACTGCTGTGCTCGAAAGACAACACCTGTTTGAAATGTAAACAAAGAAAATTTCAGACGTTATACTGTGTAGCATTTTCTCAAATTTTCAGACACCCATTTGCATGGAAAGAGCATAGTAGCAAGAAATAGGAAATTAAAAATAGATACAATACAGGAATGTGATGTAGTTACACGAAACTGTCAAGTTTCTGTGCTGCGTGACGCCATGACTGACGCAAAATCACGCAGAACAACAACGGTAATAATCGGCATTTCTGGCTTCTTCTCTGTCTTAAAATGGGAGTGTATTTGGCAATTTCTCTGAGGTGAAGGTCGGTAGAATAAGAGCATACACAATCACCATATCCCGCCGATTACACTTTCAGTATCATAATATAATCGTTCGGATATTTTTTCATGAAACTAATTTAATTATCTACATTTAGCCTTGTTCAATATCATATCATACATGGGTATAGGGTGTACGTGTTATATTCTTTGAAAGTGTTTGTTTGAATAATATTTACAGAAGAAATTCACACATTTAGTGTAGTAAAGCATATATAAACCTTTCCACAAGTGTTAAAAGATGAAACGTAGGCATCATGTACTTGTACAACATGTATTTTAGTTCCTATGATGTGCATAGATACAGTTTCGTATGTAACTCTTCGTCAGAATAATTTCCAATATCGAAGTCAAATCCACTATACACCCTATCCTTTTAAAGGATAGGGTGTATCGTTGCTGAACTGGCGTCATGAAAGCAGTGTTAGCCATAAACGCCATTTGTGAGTTATGTTAGCGGCGGTCCTTAGGTGTGTTAACTTAACGTCACGTTAACAGCCTGTTAAAAGTTAACAGAGTTTTGAACAACCGGGCCCTGATAGACGACAGTGTGTCTCTGTTAATGGAACATTATGAAAAACTAAATGTTACTGCAGGGGTTCCTCAAGGATCTGCCCTTGGTAAATTTGTGTTCCTTGTATATATCAATGATTTACCTGGAACTTTACAAAATATCACAATAATGTCGGCCGATGACACATCAATCGTCGTTGCGGGAAAATATGTAAAATCCATAGAAGCAACTCTCAACTATGATTTCGCCCAATTGAATATATGGGCAGAAAAGTGGTGTGGTGTGTTCTAACGGTTATCTCTAGCATACTTTAAGACATAGAGGGGTGGTGGTGGTTCTAACGGTTATATCTCAAATACATGTAGAGGCGGGAGGCCTAACGGGTATGAACAACAATAAAAACTTTCATGCATTTATGACCCAAATTTTAGAACCTTTTATCAGTCTCTAAAAGGGAGCTGGCAATAGATTTTAATGAGCTTCGTCCTTCAAGCCTGAACACCCTTTAATATGATTGATTAATCCTTTGTCATTTATCAAAAAAAGTAGTGAGGTTGTGCTTTATTGTTATAGATATCTAAAATATATGGACACTATTTGTTGGTAACTGTCATCAGACATTATTTGACGCGTTTCTCATGGTTTGAATATAGCCGACTTTATAGAAGTTAAATATCAGTTTACAACACAACTGCCTAAATCTTGGTATTTTCGAAACCAGAGAAGGGATATGCCGATATTTAGGTCGTTAACCTAGCATATTATGGTCACGAATATAATTTTCTATTTATTACCGAAGTCTTTAATTGCGGAAATTACGCGATAATCTACTTTCCAACAAATGCAGGCTCCCCGTCATCGTTGTATTAAGAAGGCGGCTTCTTGGAAGCAACGTTACGTCATAACATTGTTCATAATGTCATGTCACCATGACAAAGTGATATTTTACCCGGTGCATATTGCATGAAAACAAATTATCCCCGATATGTTTGCCCTCGTATGTTATAAGCATTAACTTGTTTGAGTGGCGTTTTAGAAGTTAAGACGTACAATATGGAACAACTTTTTATGGATAACAACTTCTTTATTTCGTGAGTGCGACGTTTCGATACAGATTCTTGTACCGTTGTCAAGCAAGAGTGATACATGAAGTGGAGGAGCTGCATATTTATACTGTGTATAACAAAGAAACTACATACATTGTAATTGACAAAGGAAACAACATAATTGCCATAATTGGTAAAGCAGTAAGCTGATGAAGCCAGTGAGTACACAAAAGATAGTGAATGGAAGCCAGAGATGTATAAATACAGGAGTGGTACAATGAAGGAGATGTTTATACAATAGGTGCGATGTTTATACAATAGATTGGGCTTGGTGGAGGAGTGGATCATAAGCTGATGGAATGAAGTATCCTTGGTCACGGTTGATGGTGGGATTATGGCGTTTGATGTGAATGGTTTCGGTGAGTTTGCGTTTAGTGAAGTCCGTTTGGTTGTTGGCGAGAATGGTGATGTCGGACCACTCTATTTGATGATTGGGGTTTGCTTTGATGTGGTCAGAGATAGCTGATTTGGTGTCGGAGTTAGCAACAGAGGTGCGATGTTCTTTGACTCGGGTGTTGATGGGTCGGGATGTTTCACCTATGTAGCTTTGTCCACAATCACAGTTTATTTTATAAATAACACATTTCGGGTTGTTGTTGTTGTTGACGGTGGGTTGTTTTCTTCCGTTGCCATGGAGGAGGTTGTTGAGGCTGGAGGACGCTGAGAAGGTTGTGTCTATGCCTGCCTGTTGGTTCAGGAGTCGGC
This sequence comes from Haliotis rubra, assembly GCF_003918875.1. NCBI lineage: Eukaryota > Metazoa > Mollusca > Gastropoda > Lepetellida > Haliotidae > Haliotis > Haliotis rubra. Next base: position 761,893 of record NW_025766769.1, on the reverse strand, counting down.
TGATTTGATGTGATGGTTTACCAATGTAGGGAATGGATATCTTGATGGGGGCTGATTCTGGTTTAGATCTTTTGGCAGGAGGTGAAAGCGTTGCTTCGATGGTTCTGTTGACTATTTCAGGTGGGTAGTGGTTGCGTTCTACAAAGACTTTCCTTAGGTGTTCAATTTCTTCTTGTAGGTTTGTTGAGCAGATGTTTTTGGCCCTTCTGGTCAATGTAGAGATGACGCCGGTCTTGACTTTAGGGGGATGGTTGGAGTTGTAGTGGATGTATTGATCCGTATGGATCCGATGTGGACCTATTCACCAATGTACCTCGGGAAGAAGCCCTTCAAGCACTACGCCACAGAATTGACAACCTCCAACAACCCCTCAACACTAGCCTTTCTACCGACTCTGTGGCAAGGAATAACCAGGCGCCAGCGATTTATGATATCCTTAGCAAATGTAACTTAAAATTCCCTCTCATAAAAATACAATAATATGTAGTAATATGATGAAGAAAATAATACGAACCAGGTTTAACTATGACAACGCAATATATGAATGTATGATCGAAACATAAATCATAATAAATCACATATGATCAAAACATTAAATTAACTTCAAATATGTCATTGCGTCAACATTGAAAATCATTCGAAAATGAAAAAAAGAAACGTGCAAGCGTAATCAAACAATATCCTGCTATATTTGGATATGCTATGAAGAATTTCAAAATGTAATAGAAATAACATTAAATAATTGAAATCGATTGCTCGTAAAATATGTCCTCGCGTCAACATCGAAAATAACTCCATAATGAAAAACAATTAACTTTAATTTTCAAAACATACCCAAATAATCTCTGGCTTTTTTAAGACGTGTCACGAATAATTTCACAGCTGGTAGAATTAACATGAAATTATAGAAACCATATGCTAACAACAATTAGTAAATTAGTAATGACAAAGCGTTTGTCACAAACATATAGCTATTACCCCAGCCACATGTCGATATCTGAATGTCGCAATTATCCTCTGTCTGACCCTGAAAATTATGTAAACGTTACCGAAACTGTCATCTGATGCCTTGATACAAAATGCGAACAAATTCCATCCGTTAGGTTTGGAGATATCGCAAGAATACTCGCTGTGACCTTGAAAATAATCCGAAGGTCACTGAATTCGACTGGCGTTAGAGGATACTCCCAACGCATGTTGGTACTACCTTTAAGCAAAACATATTAATTCTGTCTTGTATATTCGCACTAAAAAGTTAGACATGTGCAAAACACTAAATTCAAGTGGGGTCGGTAAATCTCAAATCTCCAGTCAATAAACCTTGGTACCAAATTTGAACAAAATCCTTCTTTTCTTTCTCGAGTTCTTTCAGTAAACAGAATGGGGAGACATTTGAAAAGGCGATTGTAGTTTTGAAATTGCTTTTTTGTGCAGTTTAATATCTTAGTTTGATTCTAGCCGACTTCTACCAATCTCAAACATAGCATATTTTGTTTCCTGAAGTTTGTGATGCATTTTATTGCAGATTTTACGATTTTGGGGAGTCCCAAGCCAAGATACAAAGTCTCACGAAATCGTGAGGCTGCAACATAGCAAAACCAATTTGCTTGAGGCTGACAGATAATATGTAGAAAAATAAAACATAAAAACAGCTGCATTTGTATCATATTCTAGGTGAGTCTGACTACTATTTGAACGTCCCTCGTAGTTATACCCGTTAGAAAACCCACCCACCTCTCCGACTCTACATGCATGCAAGTGTGTTAGATATACCCGTTAGAAACCCACCCCTACCCCACCCCACTTTTTATATGTATACATATCAAAACCTCAAAAGATATTTGCGAAAAGACATGATACAGAGGACAGTTTATATCGATTATATATCAGGACGAATATCATTTTCGTCATTTAGCTAAGATTTGTCAATTCATTCTTGGGTTATCGCGCTAATAATCTTTATATTGGGAAAACCCTCAGATTTTTGCTGTGACCTTGAAAATTATCTCAAGGTCACTCCATTTCACTTGTGTCGGTGAATCTCGCCAATATACCTTGGTACCAAATTTGAACAAAATCCATGATTTCTTTCTTGAGTTATCGCCCTAACAAGCTTATTTGATGTATGAAATGCAACAAAAAACAAACACCCGCGAATTTACGAGTGATTAAAACTGTTATTACAATTTACGTAAACATTTATTACATTTTACCGCAACGAAAATTATTACAATTTACGTCAATTTTTATTACAATTTGCGTATTACAATTTACGTCAAGTTTATTACAATTGGCTGCAAGTATTACAATTTGCGTTTTTATTACAATTTACGTCGTAAATGCCTCCAAGGAAGAGGAAGGGTGGACCAAGAAAGCAGGTCGTGGGAAATCCAGTCCAACATCCACAAGTCCGGGTGTAGCCATAGTTGCTGAGCCCTTTGTGCCTGAATTCACCTCTCAGGTTTAAGCCAGTTCCTCGCCCAACAAGTTCTTGTTCTTTTCCTCCTTTCTTGCTCTACCAACTCGTTGTACTCTTGCTCTTCTTCCGATACAAATTGCAGGGAACCAGCATTTAACATGTTGACAGCTGCAAACTTGTTCATGTTTCAAGGTAGAAATTTCTATCCCAAATGACGAACGTGTTAAAAACGCATGTGTGTAGACCCAACCTTGTAATGTCGTACAGCACACGGTGTTGATGCAGTAAGAACTGCGCGAGATCTACATAAACGTACTAACAACGAGTAAAACGTAATGAGAACCCATTGCGAACTTTTAGAACCGTGTTGAAACGTAGTACGAACTTCAGAACAATTTATTTTGTTTTGAACATTTTTGCACGAAATAGCAACTAACTAAGGACTGTCCGCGAACGGGATGGACATGGTGGAAACTGTAGACAAACGTCCGCACACGTCCCCAGTAAGATTGAAGTACGGCAGTTCCGTTCGTAGTACGATAATCTCGTTTCGAGCATGTTGTCTCTCCGTCCCATTTTAGAACACAGACATGTTCAACGTTCTGAAGCACCCTTCCGTCCCTAGTCCGACCGAGCCCGTCCATAAAGTTCGTAAACAGACTGTAAACAGGTGCCACTACGTCCAGTCCGTTCGCACACAGTTCGAGTCCGATCCGAACGTACTGAGAACGACTTTGGTGTGATGGGGGAATTACGGATAAATATACCGTACTTACACTGACACGCTGGGGCCTGTCCCGTCAGATGACCTTTCTCACACCGGCGCGTGAGGTCGCCGGACAGGAGGATGTAGGAGTAGAAGCACGAGTAGCGAAGAGTCTGTCCCCCGTTTTCTGTCTGCAGGTACGTGTTGGGGGCGGGGACGGCCTTGCCACACTCCTCTGGGGGACACAGTAAACAATGTCTCTATCATCATCATCTTCGCTGTTATAGTTTGGTGACATCCTTTCTCGCTTGACTGACTGACTGACTGACTGAGTTTGGTTTTACGCCGCTTTTAGCAATATTCCAGCAACATCACGGCGGGGGACACCAGAAATGGACTTCACACAATGTACCCATGTGGGGATTCGAACCGGGGCTTCGGCGTGACGAGCCAACGCTTTAACCATTAGGCTACCCCACCGCCCCTCCTCGCTTGAAGATAACTCAGCCTCATGTGTGATATGTGTACCAACAGAAAAATTAACGGGACATACGCTACATTAATTGCGTCATGTCAAACATTTATTCGAATCAAAGGGGAACATATTTCAACCTCTCTGTGAACAGTGTCACAGTAATGTTGTTTTCATGTGAAAATTCTTATGCTTTTTTAAGTTTTTGTGTTAAAAGTTCAAGTACGTAATTATTTCAAGACATGCTTGTATGTTTCCTCCATTCAGTGATCTACTCACCGGAACACTGTAGTGAGGGTGTCGACCAATCGCCATCTGCTTCACAGGATGAGTTACCAGATCCTCTAATCAGAGTAAAGCCATCAGCGCATACGTAGTGGCAGGTCGACCCCAGGCTGGTGTTCACGGGGAGTACTGGTACAACCATCCCGGACAATGGAGTCGGACTGCCACAATCCACTGCTGAATATGTGCAAAATAATAGAGCGCATTATTACAAACCGACTTAAGAGTAACATATATTTATCAGATCATGAAAAACGTGTGTCGCAAACGACTCCACCGAGTTAGGTTGTTGTTTAACGCCGCACTCAGCAATATTCCAGCTAAATGGCGGCGGCCTGGACCAGACAATCCAGTGATCAACAACATCGATCCACGCAATTGGGATAAGATGAGATGCTATTGAGGTGATGTGGAAGAGTATGTGTGAGATGAAATATTCACTAACATCAGGACAGAGTGTTTATACATGCACGGAGAAATATGTATTTTATGCAGTACGTATTTTGTTTATTTTACTTGCACGTACTAACGATTTGGCATCTTCTCATTCAACGAAAGGGACATATAGACAGGAGATTACAACCATCTAGAACAGAGCAACGTGTGCACTAATATGGCGAGAACTAACATAAATATGACCACTGTAACTGTAGAAACCAGCGTGTGTACCTGTGTCTGGATATCTAGCTAGCTAGCTAGCTCTCTCTCTCTCTCTCTCTCTCTCTCTCTCTCTCTCTCTCTATATATATATATATATATATACTGAGTCAAAAAAGAAACTTCACATTCTTTCTTCAGGGCACTATAAAAGAACAAGAGATGGTAAGATGGTGAAATTGTTATTATTTCATTGCTGAGATCTGTGTGATGTACTCGATACACTGACAGTGCCATAATCAGTTCCATTAGGCTACACCGCCGTTCCAAAACATGGGTATACAGAATGTCAAGTCACAAGAATAAAAATGCGAAATTTCTCAGTTCAATATCGTGTATGGCCGCCCCGCACATTCACCACTGCCAAACACCGTCTCATCATCGGCTGCCTGATGCTTGCGAACACGTGGTTGGGGATTCTGCGCCATTGATCTTGCAAGGCAGCGCCAAGTTCCTGTAAATTCTGAGGTTGGTTCCTAAGACCACGAAGCCTTCTCCCAAGTGCATCCCAAACGTGCTCTATTGGATTAAGGTCAGGGGACCTCGATGGCCAGTCCATGACGTTGATTCCAGCGTTTTGAAGGAAATTTCGTGTCAACATCGCGGTATGCGGCCGAGCATTATCATGCTGGAACTGTAGACCTGGGCCATGAGCCGCCATGAAAGGAACGAGTTCAGGGGTGAGCACCTGGTCGCGGTAAGCAGCAGCTGTGAGGTTTCCACGGATGACCAGAAGTCGGGAACGGTTGTTCCCACAGAAAGCACCCCACACCATGCAACTTCCGCCCCCGATTCTGTGGACTTCCTGTACACAACATTGGGCATACCGTTCACGACGTCGTCTCCAGACTCTATACTTGCCGTCCGCGAATCTGAGGGTAGACCTGGATTCATCGCTAAAGACGACTCGATTCCAGTCTCTCTGGGTCCGTCGGAGGTGACGTTGGGCCCACAGCAGACGTTGACGTTGATGAAACGGCGTCAATATTGGCCCACGATATGGACATAGAGAATGGAGATTGGCAGCCCGCAACCGATTTCGAATGGTCTGTGAGGACAGTCGACCTCTAAACATCTCAGCCCTGGTTCGTGTAGCCGGCAGAAATCTGTCACGTAGGTGACGTAGGACGATTTGACGGTATTCTGCTCGTGACGTCACACGTGGACGACCCGACCATGGGCGATCAGAAGTAGTGCCAGTTTGTTGTAGACGACCTCACAAGTCATACACAGTACGACGGCTGCATCCCATTGCTCTTGCGACGTCAATAACTGATCTTCCCGCTTGCAACATGCCAACGGCACGTTCACGTTGCACATTTGACAATCGTGGCATTTCAAGTACCGTTAGAACTGTGGTTTAAAAGTGTTTTTTCAATTCTTGAGGCCAATGCAAACACGTGCATATGAAGAAAACTTCGATGCGAAGATCACGTGATCGACTGCACGTGCAAAACCTGATTTGGCACTAACGTCATTTGCACGACGAATGGATGGGTTAGAGTGGGTTTTGCTAACGTTTTTCTAGAGTCGAAAGATAGGGATCCCATTTCGGATACATAGATGTACCATCAGAGAAAAATTATTCATTATTTTTCAAATTACATTTTGTGAAGTTTCTTTTTTGACTCAGTATATATATATATACACATGTGTGTGTGTATATATATATATATATATATATATATATATAGTCTGTGTGTCTGTGTGTAGCTCTGTGTGTTTGTGTATAGATCTATAGATAGATAGATAGACCTGTACATATGTGTGTCAGCGTGCGACCAAGAATGGTACATGCTGTCACCCTGCCTCCCAGTCAACACTAGTGGGATAAACTAGTCCTGTCAGGTCGGAGTTAGTGGCTAAAAAGAAGTAGAAACAAAACAAAGCCTAGACATGACTTACAGACCCCACACGCACGCACGCATTGCTTCTAACACTGTTTAGGATTTACAAATTGATGTAGGCGTCATTTAAGCTCGACATCAGCAGCTCTATTCTCCACTTTGATTACATCTCACAACAGTAATTCTACTCCCTGACACTTACTGCACAACCCATTGTATTACCTTTCAATTATGAAACAAAAAGCTGTCTGCTGAAATGGATTTCCTTTGATGATTATTAATCTTGTGTGAGATTTGCTGTATATATCAATTCTGTTTTCTTCACATTGATTTCTGGGTAAACCAGTGTTTCAATGTCATCACGAGGTGGTGCTGACTGTTGCAACACCATAGAGAAAGGTGATGTTCCATGTTTCAATGTCATCACGAGGTGATGCTGAATGTTGTAACATCATAGAGAAAGGTGATGTTCCATGTTTTAATGTCATCACGAGGTGGTGCTGAATGTTGTAACACAATAGAGAAAGGTGATGTTCCATGTTTTAATGTCATCACGAGGTGGTGCTGACTGTTGTAACATCATAGAGAAAGGTGATGTTCCATGTTTCAATGTCATCACGAGGTGATGCTGAATGTTGTAACATCATAGAGAAAGGTGATGTTCCATGTTTCAATGTCATCACGAGGTGATGCTGAATGTTGTAACATCATAGAGAAAGGTGATGTTCCATGTTTTAATGTCATCAAGAGGTGGTGCTGAATGTTGTAACACAATAGAGAAAGGTGATGTTCCATGTTTTAATGTCATCACGAGGTGGTGCTGACTGTTGTAACATCATAGAGAACGGTGATGTTCCTTGTTTCAATGTCATCACGAGATGGTGCTCACTGTTGTAACATCATAGAGAACGGTGATGTTCCATGTTTCAATGTCATCACGAGGTGATGCTCACTGTTGTAACATCATAGAGAAAGGTCAATGTCATCACGAGGTGATGCTCACTGTTGTAACATCATAGAGAAAGGTGATGTTCCATGTTTCAATGTCATCAAGAGATGGTGCTCACTGTTGTAACATCATAGAGAAAGGTGAGATGTTCCATGTTTCAATGTCATCACGAGGTGATGCTCACTGTTGTAACATCATAGAGAAAGGTGATGTTCCATGTTTCAATGTCATCACGAGGTGATGCTCACTGTTGTAACATCATAGAGAAAGGTGAGATGTTCCATGTTTCAATGTCATCACGAGGTGATGCTCACTGTTGTAACATCATAGAGAAAGGTGATGTTCCATGTTTCAATGTCATCACGAGGTGATGCTCACTGTTGTAACATCATAGAGAAAGGTGAGATGTTCCATGTTTCAATGTCATCACGAGGTGATGCTCACTGTTGTAACATCATAGAGAACGGTGATGTTCATTGTTTCAATGTCATCAAGAGGTGGTGCTCACTGTTGTAACATCATAGAGAAATGTGATGTTCCATGTCTTAATGTCATCAAGAGGGGTTGCTGTTATATAGAGAAGTGGTGTTTTAATGTTTTCATGCTGTTTGGAGGTTGTTTTGAGTGTATGTATGTTCTAGAGGGGTCATGATCTGAAGTGTGTTACTTTATGGCTAGGTTTTATTACTATGGGGAAGTGATGTTCCGATGTGTTGTCCCAGTCAGTCGCTTGGAATGTTTTCACTAGTGAGAAGTGTGCCCCGATATTACACCGGTGACGGTGAAGTAATCTGGGGTAATCCTGGGGTAACTATAATCTGGGGTAATCCTGGGGTAACTATATAACCTATCATGCAAACCATCATGTTGTTTTTGGTCATCCATGTTAGATGTATACAAGTCTATTCTGTGTTGTAGTACTTCACACTTGCTTGAAAACGGTGTAAGAATCTACCGGAACGTCTCATCGTAATATAGAACTTGCCATCCATTGAAATACACAATGCCATTGTAGAAAGTGGTGAAATGTAAGTCGAAGCCGCGGTGGCTGAGCGGCCAGGCGTCTGACTTTGTGTGCTGGCGTTTTGGTGCCTGACTCTGAGGCTGTGGGTTCGAATCCCGGATGGGACTCAAACACACACACACACACACACACACCAAAAAAAAAAAGGAAGAAGAAAAAGAACTAGAATCTGTACTTTACTGAGAAAGTGTAGTCCCAAATATAACATATGTTGTCATCCATTGTATATTGTACCTATGGTGACTCCGGCTGTCTGGAGCGTCATGAATCATGAGTAAATCACAGGGGGGACAGCCAGAACCTCGGTATCGTTACCTAGCAGGTTGTTCTGACGGTGTCTATGTTGTACCTTCCTACCCACCTACCTCACTTTATGAACCAGTCTCCAAATCTGTTTAAGTTAACGACGAAATTAAAGTAGAAATTATTTCTGGATAATGACTTATCTTTCATGCTATAATATCGACGTTTGGGTAGAGACCCTTATACCGTTGTCAAGCAGATGATATCACATCCGACAAATTCCAGTGATTGTCTCCCTAAACAATTCACCCTCTAAATATCCTGAAGTGAAATTAAAAAAGGTACTACAAGTATTATCGACAACAAAGACGGTTTCTATCCGCTAGTCACACAGATAGGACTGTAGCTTGATATGTACAGGTGTTTTCAGCAGCTCATTTCCATATATGTTGACAGCAATCGTCATTAAGACAAGTCCTATGTTTGAATCCCGTTAATCATGTTGTGGTTGTTGTGTACTGCGCGCAAACGCATCCCAAAGAGTGTCTGTAAACATTTGTCATAAAAAATAAAAACGATACATGAAAAGTGCATGCACAAAAGGTTTCAGCGTAATGCACGTGCAATGTGTCGGAAACATGAGTACAGACATCGCCTATACAAGGCCAAAGCAAATTTATCATTTCATTACCAAATCTATGGCGTAAACGAAGATAAAAAAAAACAAGATTGAATGCTACTGACCGAAATATCGCCATTGGACATTTGAAAGCAGGGGAGTCCCAGTCTGCCGTTGCAAGACACGTCAACGTCCACCACAACACCATATCTCGATAATGACATCGATATACCCGCTTCAATTCAACCAAAGACCGTCCCAGAAGTGGAATACCAAGAATGACCTCTCCAGTTCAGGACCGATTCATCCGGGTGTTTCACCTACGTCACCGATTTGCTACAGCAACGGACACTACAGGACAGGTGCCTGGTCTTCGAAGAAATCGTCTCAGAGAAGTGGGTATACGAGCATATAGACCAAAATTTGGACCTGTCCTGACGCGACTACACCGACAACGACGTGTCCAGTGGTGCAGCAGGGTAAAGGCATGGAACCTGGGGAACTGGCGACGCGTTTTGTTCAGTGATGAATCGCGTTTCCTTCCGCAACGACGGGATGGGGAGACAACGTGTCTATCGACGCCGACAGGAACGTTTAGCGTCGACCTGCGTTCGACAGTTCAACAGATTTGGGAGCTGTTTCAACACGACAACGCTCGTCCTTCCCTGGGCTTCCAAATCGCCTGACCCGTGAAGATCCGGGGGGTAGAATAGGTCTTCAGCAACCCATGCTTGCCACAAAAGGCGATTATGCTTGTCGCAAGAGGCGACTAACGGGATCGGGTGGTCAGGCTCGCTGACTTGGTTGGCACATGTCATCGGTACCCAATTGCGCAGATCGATGCTCATGCTGTTGATCACGTGATTGTCTGGTCCTGACTCAATCATTTACAGACCGCCGCCATATAGCTGGAATATTGCTGAGTGCGGCGTAAAACTAAACTCACTCACTGACTCACTCACTCACTCCAAATTGCCTGATCTGAACCCGATCGAGTATCTATGGGACGAACTTGATCGACGCTTAACCATCGTCATCAGACACTTGCCAACGCGTTGCAGGAGGAATGGCGAAGAATTCCCCAAGCAAGTATCCGACGACTTGTGCAACCCCTTCCAAGGCGGTGTCGAGCAGTGACGACTGAAGGGTGGTGTCACCAGGTAGTGTCCTGAACGTCCCCTTGTGTCCTCACATGTTCAGTTTACGAGTGAACTGAATTAATACTGACTATGACAACAATACATATGTTTCATCCATGTGTCGAATTTCCTTCATATATATTCAAACTTAATCGATTTATTTACACTTAAATACGTTTAATAAGCATTTCCTTGTTTTTAGCCTGTGCGGTTCTGGTTTCTTTTTAAGTGTATATTTATAAATACTGAAAAAATACGTAGGAATCTTAAACCGTAAACACAAGTCTGTAGTGTTGTATGAATTGGAGGTTAGAAGGATAAACAACTACGTGGCTAGCACCGCCCTTGGTTCCACTTCCTTCCCCAGTTGAGTAAATGAGTTGTTGTCATAAATGAACATATACTCAATGTGTAAATTAACTGTGCTATATATACAGTAGTGACTAGTTATGTTATTGAAAACATCGAAATAATACTTGGTCTTTCATTTTATCATTGCTATATCAGAACAACTGGTTCACAAACCCTGGCGACAGACTAGCACACGCTAGAGGAGGAATGGTGTAACAACCATTAACAATGCCAATATCTCCCACCGTTTGCGTTGTTACATGCGAGTCATGGCGCGGCAGTGAAGGGTCGTGTTCCTAATGTCTATGGTAACGAGTCGATTCCAAATTGACAAAAGAAGTTATTCCCGAAACCTGTTTCGCTAGCACATTCAGTGTAAAACCAGCAAACACCAAAGAAATGTAAAACCATTGAAGCATACTGTATCATAACATTAACTGGTTTAATACTCAAAAACAGTTACTGCTAGGTCACTACAATGGAAGTGCACAATGTAATGGCGGAACACAATTCAGTGGTGCATTACAATGTTAGGGGTAATATCAATAAAGACAAGGGCTAACAGTGATAAGAATATTCACAACGGAATAAGGCGAAGGCGACACATTGTGGTTGCAAGAGTGGCACGCTTGCTTGTTGCAGAAGGTAATGAAGTCAACAGTACTAATTGCTAAGCGCGATTTGAAAACATTCCACTGAAGGGTGACAATAAAAAATGCTCTACCACGGCACACACACGTGCATTGATGAAATATGTGGTTCATCTCCTATATTTAAGGTGTCTTGATTTGTCCTGCTATGTTTCAGGTGTCTTGAGGTGTCCTGCTATGTTTCAGGTGTCTTGAGGTGTCTGCTTTGTTTCCGGTGTCTTGAGCTGTCCTGCTATGTTTCAGGTGTCTTGAGGTGTCTGCTATGTTTCAGGTGTCTTGAGGGGTCCTGCTATGTGTCAGGTGTCTTGGGGTGTTAGACTTTAGTTCCAAAACAGTTAATTTTCTGGCTTTAATTTTAAAATTTGATCTTTAACACATTAGACATTAAAAGATACCGTGAGCGATACATCTACTTGCCTTGTTTCAGGTAGGGGAATAGAGTAGAGCTTAAACCTCCACTTACCTTGTTTCAGGTTGGGGAATAGAGTAGAGCTTAAACCTCCACTTACCTTGTTTGAGGTTGGGGAATAGAGTAGAGCTTAAACCTCCACTTACCTTGTTTCAGGTAGGGGAATAGAGTAGAGCTTAAACCTCCACTTACCTTGTTTCAGGTAGGGGAATAGAGTAGAGCTTAAACCTCCACTTGCCTTGTTTCAGATAGGGGAATAGAGTAGAGCTTAAACCTCCACTTGCCTTGTTTCAGGTAAGGGAATAGAGTAGAGCTTAAACCTCCACTTACCTTGTTTCAGGTAGGGGAATAGAGTAGAGCTTAAACCTCCACTTACCTTGTTTCAGGTAGGGGAAAAGAGTAGAGCTTAAACCTCCACTTACCTTGTTTCAGGTAGGGGAATAGAGTAGAGCTGAAACATCTACTTGCCTTGTTTCAGGTTGGGGAATAGAGTAGAGCTTAAACCTCCACTTCCCTTGTTTCAGGTTGGGGAAAAGAGTAGAGCTTAAACCTCCACTTGCCTTGTTTCAGGTTGGGGAATAGAGAAGAGCTGAAACATCTACTTGCCTTGTTTCAGGTTGGGGAATAGAGTAGAGCTTAAACCTCCACTTACCTTGTTTCAGGTTGGGGAATAGAGTAGAGCTTAAACCTCCACTTACCTTGTTTCAGGTAGGGGAATAGAGAAGAGCTGAAACATCTACTTGCCTTGTTTCAGGTTGGGGAATAGAGTAGAGCTGAAACATCTACTTGCCTTGTTTCAGGTTGGGGAATAGAGTAGAGCTTAAACCTCCACTTACCTTGTTTCAGGTAGGAGAGTAGAGCTGAAACCTCAACTTGCCTTGTTTCAGGTTGGGGAATAGAGTAGAGCTTAAACCTCAACTTGACTTGTTTCAGGTTGGGGAATAGAGTAGAGCTGAAACATCTACTTGCTTTGTTTCAGGTTGGGGAATAGAGTAGAGCTTAAACCTCAACTTGCCTTGTTTTAGGTAGGGGAATAAAGTAGAGCTTAAACCTCAACTTACCTTGTTTCAGGTAGGGGAATAAAGTAGAGATTAAACCTCCACTTGCCTTGTTTCAGGTAAGGAAATGAAGTAGAGCTTAAACCTCAACTTACCTTGTTTCAGGTAGGGGAATAAAGTAGAGATTAAACCTCAACTTGCCTTGTTTCAGGTAGGGGAATAAAGTAGCGATTAAACCTCAACTTGCCTTGTTTCAGGTAGGGGAATAGAGTAGAGATTAAACCTCCACTTCCCTTGTTTCAGGTAGGGGAATAAAGTAGAGATTAAACCTCAACTTACCTTGTTTCAGGTAGGGGAATAAAGTAGAGATTAAACCTCAACTTGCCTTGTTTCAGGTAGGGGAATAAAGTAGAGATTAAACCTCCACTTGCCTTGTTTCAGGTAGGGGAATAGAGTAGAGCTTAAACCTCCACTTACCTTGTTTCAGGTAGGGGAATAGAGTAGAGCTTAAACCTCCACTTACCTTGTTTCAGGTAGTGGAATAGAGTAGAGCTTAAACCTCAACTTGCCTTGTTTCAGGTAGGGGAATAAAGTAGAGATTAAACCTCCACTTGCCTTGTTTCAGGTAAGGGAATAAAGTAGAGATTAAACCTCCACTTGCCTTGTTTCAGGTGTTAGATACCCTCATTGGTGGTGCTGACTGTTGTAACATCATAGAGAACGGTGATGTTCCTTGTTTCAATGTCATCACGAGATGGTGCTCACTGTTGTAACATCATAGAGAAAGGTGATGTTCCATGTTTCAATGTCATCACGAGGTGATGCTCACTGTTGTAACATCATAGAGAAAGGTCAATGTCATCACGAGGTGATGCTCACTGTTGTAACATCATAGAGAAAGGTGATGTTCCATGTTTCAATGTCATCAAGAGATGGTGCTCACTGTTGTAACATCATAGAGAAAGGTGAGATGTTCCATGTTTCAATGTCATCACGAGGTGATGCTCACTGTTGTAACATCATAGAGAAAGGTGATGTTCCATGTTTCAATGTCATCACGAGGTGATGCTCACTGTTGTAACATCATAGAGAAAGGTGAGATGTTCCATGTTTCAATGTCATCACGAGGTGATGCTCACTGTTGTAACATCATAGAGAAAGGTGATGTTCCATGTTTCAATGTCATCACGAGGTGATGCTCACTGTTGTAACATCATAGAGAAAGGTGAGATGTTCCATGTTTCAATGTCATCACGAGGTGATGCTCACTGTTGTAACATCATAGAGAACGGTGATGTTCATTGTTTCAATGTCATCAAGAGGTGGTGCTCACTGTTGTAACATCATAGAGAAATGTGATGTTCCATGTCTTAATGTCATCAAGAGGGGTTGCTGTTATATAGAGAAGTGGTGTTTTAATGTTTTCATGCTGTTTGGAGGTTGTTTTGAGTGTATGTATGTTCTAGAGGGTCATGATCTGAAGTGTGTTACTTTATGGCTAGGTTTTATTACTATGGGGAAGTGATGTTCCGATGTGTTGTCCCAGTCAGTCGCTTGGAATGTTTTCACTAGTGAGAAGTGTGCCCCGATATTACACCGGTGACGGTGAAGTAATCTGGGGTAATCCTGGGGTAACTATAATCTGGGGTAATCCTGGGTAACTATATAACCTATCATGCAAACCATCATGTTGTTTTTGGTCATCCATGTTAGATGTATACAAGTCTATTCTGTGTTGTAGTACTTCACACTTGCTTGAAAACGGTGTAAGAATCTACCGGAACGTCTCATCGTAATATAGAACTTGCCATCCATTGAAATACACAATGCCATTGTAGAAAGTGGTGAAATGTAAGTCGAAGCCGCGGTGGCTGAGCGGCCAGGCGTCTGACTTTGTGTGCTGGCGTTTTGGTGCCTGACTCTGAGGCTGTGGGTTCGAATCCCGGATGGGACTCAAACACACACACACACACACACCAAAAAAAAAAAGGAAGAAGAAAAAGAACTAGAATCTGTACTTTACTGAGAAAGTGTAGTCCCAAATATAACATATGTTGTCATCCATTGTATATTGTACCTATGGTGACTCCGGCTGTCTGGAGCGTCATGAATCATGAGTAAATCACAGGGGGGACAGCCAGAACCTCGGTATCGTTACCTAGCAGGTTGTTCTGACGGTGTCTATGTTGTACCTTCCTACCCACCTACCTCACTTTATGAACCAGTCTCCAAATCTGTTTAAGTTAACGACGAAATTAAAGTAGAAATTATTTCTGGATAATGACTTATCTTTCATGCTATAATATCGACGTTTGGGTAGAGACCCTTATACCGTTGTCAAGCAGATGATATCACATCCGACAAATTCCAGTGATTGTCTCCCTAAACAATTCACCCTCTAAATATCCTGAAGTGAAATTAAAAAAGGTACTACAAGTATTATCGACAACAAAGACGGTTTCTATCCGCTAGTCACACAGATAGGACTGTAGCTTGATAGGTACAGGTGTTTTCAGCAGCTCATTTCCATATATGTTGACAGCAATCGTCATTAAGACAAGTCCTATGTTTGAATCCCGTTAATCATGTTGTGGTTGTTGTGTACTGCGCGCAAACGCATCCCAAAGAGTGTCTGTAAACATTTGTCATAAAAAATTAAAAACGATACATGAAAAGTGCATGCACAAAAGGTTTCAGCGTAATGCACGTGCAATGTGTCGGAAACATGAGTACAGACATCGCCTATACAAGGCCAAAGCAAATTTATCATTTCATTACCAAATCTATGGCGTAAACGAAGATAAAAAAAAACAAGATTGAATGCTACTGACCGAAATATCGCCATTGGACATTTGAAAGCAGGGGAGTCCCAGTCTGCCGTTGCAAGACACGTCAACGTCCACCACAACACCATATCTCGATAATGACATCGATATACCCGCTTCAATTCAACCAAAGACCGTCCCAGAAGTGGAATACCAAGAATGACCTCTCCAGTTCAGGACCGATTCATCCGGGTGTTTCACCTACGTCACCGATTTGCTACAGCAACGGACACTACAGGACAGGTGCCTGGTCTTCGAAGAAATCGTCTCAGAGAAGTGGGTATACGAGCATATAGACCAAAATTTGGACCTGTCCTGACGCGACTACACCGACAACAACGTGTCCAGTGGTGCAGCAGGGTAAAGGCATGGAACCTGGGGAACTGGCGACGCGTTTTGTTCAGTGATGAATCGCGTTTCCTTCCGCAACGACGGGATGGGGAGACAACGTGTCTATCGACGCCGACAGGAACGTTTAGCGTCGACCTGCGTTCGACAGTTCAACAGATTTGGGAGCTGTTTCAACACGACAACGCTCGTCCTTCCCTGGGCTTCCAAATCGCCTGACCCGTGAAGATCCGGGGGTAGAATAGGTCTTCAGCAACCCATGCTTGCCACAAAAAGGCGATTATGCTTGTCGCAAGAGGCGACTAACGGGATCGGGTGGTCAGGCTCGCTGACTTGGTTGGCACATGTCATCGGTACCCAATTGCGCAGATCGATGCTCATGCTGTTGATCACGTGATTGTCTGGTCCTGACTCAATCATTTACAGACCGCCGCCATATAGCTGGAATATTGCTGAGTGCGGCGTAAAACTAAACTCACTCACTGACTCACTCACTCACTCCAAATTGCCTGATCTGAACCCGATCGAGTATCTATGGGACGAACTTGATCGACGCTTAACCATCGTCATCAGACACTTGCCAACGCGTTGCAGGAGGAATGGCGAAGAATTCCCCAAGCAAGTATCCGACGACTTGTGCAACCCCTTCCAAGGCGGTGTCGAGCAGTGACGACTGAAGGGTGGTGTCACCAGGTAGTGTCCTGAACGTCCCCTTGTGTCCTCACATGTTCAGTTTACGAGTGAACTGAATTAATACTGACTATGACAACAATACATATGTTTCATCCATGTGTCGAATTTCCTTCATATATATTCAAACTTAATCGATTTATTTACACTTAAATACGTTTAATAAGCATTTCCTTGTTTTTAGCCTGTGCGGTTCTGGTTTCTTTTTAAGTGTATATTTATAAATACTGAAAAAATACGTAGGAATCTTAAACCGTAAACACAAGTCTGTAGTGTTGTATGAATTGGAGGTTAGAAGGATAAACAACTACGTGGCTAGCACCGCCCTTGGTTCCACTTCCTTCCCCAGTTGAGTAAATGAGTTGTTGTCATAAATGAACATATACTCAATGTGTAAATTAACTGTGCTATATATACAGTAGTGACTAGTTATGTTATTGAAAACATCGAAATAATACTTGGTCTTTCATTTTATCATTGCTATATCAGAACAACTGGTTCACAAACCCTGGCGACAGACTAGCACACGCTAGAGGAGGAATGGTGTAACAACCATTAACAATGCCAATATCTCCCACCGTTTGCGTTGTTACATGCGAGTCATGGCGCGGCAGTGAAGGGTCGTGTTCCTAATGTCTATGGTAACGAGTCGATTCCAAATTGACAAAAGAAGTTATTCCCGAAACCTGTTTCGCTAGCACATTCAGTGTAAAACCAGCAAACACCAAAGAAATGTAAAACCATTGAAGCATACTGTATCATAACATTAACTGGTTTAATACTCAAAAACAGTTACTGCTAGGTCACTACAATGGAAGTGCACAATGTAATGGCGGAACACAATTCAGTGGTGCATTACAATGTTAGGGGTAATATCAATAAAGACAAGGGCTAACAGTGATAAGAATATTCACAACGGAATAAGGCGAAGGCGACACATTGTGGTTGCAAGAGTGGCACGCTTGCTTGTTGCAGAAGGTAATGAAGTCAACAGTACTAATTGCTAAGCGCGATTTGAAAACATTCCACTGAAGGGTGACAATAAAAAATGCTCTACCACGGCACACACACGTGCATTGATGAAATATGTGGTTCATCTCCTATATTTAAGGTGTCTTGATTTGTCCTGCTATGTTTCAGGTGTCTTGAGGTGTCCTGCTATGTTTCAGGTGTCTTGAGGTGTCTGCTTTGTTTCCGGTGTCTTGAGCTGTCCTGCTATGTTTCAGGTGTCTTGAGGTGTCTGCTATGTTTCAGGTGTCTTGAGGGGTCCTGCTATGTGTCAGGTGTCTTGGGGTGTTAGACTTTAGTTCCAAAACAGTTAATTTTCTGGCTTTAATTTTAAAATTTGATCTTTAACACATTAGACATTAAAAGATACCGTGAGCGATACATCTACTTGCCTTGTTTCAGGTAGGGGAATAGAGTAGAGCTTAAACCTCCACTTACCTTGTTTCAGGTTGGGGAATAGAGTAGAGCTTAAACCTCCACTTACCTTGTTTGAGGTTGGGGAATAGAGTAGAGCTTAAACCTCCACTTACCTTGTTTCAGGTAGGGAATAGAGTAGAGCTTAAACCTCCACTTACCTTGTTTCAGGTAGGGGAATAGAGTAGAGCTTAAACCTCCACTTACCTTGTTTCAGATAGGGGAATAGAGTAGAGCTTAAACCTCCACTTGCCTTGTTTCAGGTAAGGGAATAGAGTAGAGCTTAAACCTCCACTTACCTTGTTTCAGGTAGGGGAATAGAGTAGAGCTTAAACCTCCACTTACCTTGTTTCAGGTAGGGAAAAGAGTAGAGCTTAAACCTCCACTTACCTTGTTTCAGGTAGGGGAATAGAGTAGAGCTGAAACATCTACTTGCCTTGTTTCAGGTTGGGGAATAGAGTAGAGCTTAAACCTCCACTTCCCTTGTTTCAGGTTGGGGAAAAGAGTAGAGCTTAAACCTCCACTTGCCTTGTTTCAGGTTGGGGAATAGAGAAGAGCTGAAACATCTACTTGCCTTGTTTCAGGTTGGGGAATAGAGTAGAGCTTAAACCTCCACTTACCTTGTTTCAGGTTGGGGAATAGAGTAGAGCTTAAACCTCCACTTACCTTGTTTCAGGTAGTGGAATAGAGAAGAGCTGAAACATCTACTTGCCTTGTTTCAGGTTGGGGAATAGAGTAGAGCTGAAACATCTACTTGCCTTGTTTCAGGTTGGGGAATAGAGTAGAGCTTAAACCTCCACTTACCTTGTTTCAGGTAGGAGAGTAGAGCTGAAACCTCAACTTGCCTTGTTTCAGGTTGGGGAATAGAGTAGAGCTTAAACCTCAACTTGACTTGTTTCAGGTTGGGGAATAGAGTAGAGCTGAAACATCTACTTGCTTTGTTTCAGGTTGGGGAATAGAGTAGAGCTTAAACCTCAACTTGCCTTGTTTTAGGTAGGGGAATAAAGTAGAGCTTAAACCTCAACTTACCTTGTTTCAGGTAGGGGAATAAAGTAGAGATTAAACCTCCACTTGCCTTGTTTCAGGTAAGGAAATGAAGTAGAGCTTAAACCTCAACTTACCTTGTTTCAGGTAGGGGAATAAAGTAGAGATTAAACCTCAACTTGCCTTGTTTCAGGTAGGGGAATAAAGTAGCGATTAAACCTCAACTTGCCTTGTTTCAGGTAGGGGAATAGAGTAGAGATTAAACCTCCACTTCCCTTGTTTCAGGTAGGGGAATAAAGTAGAGATTAAACCTCAACTTACCTTGTTTCAGGTAGGGGAATAAAGTAGAGATTAAACCTCAACTTGCCTTGTTTCAGGTAGGGGAATAAAGTAGAGATTAAACCTCCACTTGCCTTGTTTCAGGTAGGGGAATAGAGTAGAGCTTAAACCTCCACTTACCTTGTTTCAGGTAG
The DNA here is from genome assembly GCF_003918875.1 of Haliotis rubra. Taxonomy (NCBI): domain Eukaryota; kingdom Metazoa; phylum Mollusca; class Gastropoda; order Lepetellida; family Haliotidae; genus Haliotis; species Haliotis rubra. Next base: position 742,383 of record NW_025766769.1, on the reverse strand, counting down.
GGGAATAGAGTAGAGCTTAAACCTCCACTTACCTTGTTTCAGGTAGTGGAATAGAGTAGAGCTTAAACCTCCACTTGCCTTGTTTCAGGTAAGGGAATAAAGTAGAGCTTAAACCTCCACTTGCCTTGTTTCAGGTAAGGGAATAAAGTAGAGATTAAACCTCCACTTGCCTTGTTTCAGGTGTTAGATACCCTCATTCTACACGTGACTTTTGTCTGAATCCCTGAAATACTGCAGGGTTTCAATATACACATACAATAGGGAAACACTCAACTCACGCTTAGCCTTGTGAGCAGCGACGACCTGTGCGACGATAGTCCATCGTATCAGAATATACGACATAGTGTCAGGCAGCTGTCCGTCTGCAAAATATCAGCGCCAGTCAGCACTCTCTCAAACCTAGCAATCGCCCACCTCAAGTCCCTGACTACGCTGTTCTTATTCTATGAAACATATTCTTCATTAGTTGTACCTCAGCGACAATGTTTAAGCTGCATCGTATGTTTGTTATGTGACAATAACATAACGAAGAAAGGAACAAACAGAGCATATTCATCCCGGGAATATACAGTTATTAAACCCAGTTGTATTGGTTACAAGACTGCGGACAGATAATAGGCGTGCACTTGGGGTGAACGGAAGCAGAGGCGTCATGGATATGTTAGAACAGCGTGACAAGAGAAGATTAACAAAGGAGACTGCGTGGGAAATGTACCTGGAAACAGAGGATGAAACTAACCTCTTCGCTTCATAACAGCCAACAAGGTTACTCAAGACCAAATGTTTTCCCATAGATTTCCATAGTAACCTTGCATTACAAAATAACCAGGGCCTAGATTTTCGAATCTCTCTTAGCGCTACGATAGTCGTAAGTGCCATACATTAACATTAATTTACGACTATCTTGGCGCTAAGAGAGCTTCGAAAATCTAGGCCCAGGGTTTAACAGCCGTTAAATGTACATAATGCACAGTGTGGTCTTAAGATTGCAACGGAATCTGGTGAACGGTTTGGTGTAGTATAACCACAAACTGGACGCTGTTCCAAGCCGCTGTTCCACAAAGCAATCTTAGAGAAAACTTTAGTAGCTGAAATATTTACGATAGTTGCAGCGCTAATAACAGATTGTTCGCCATTAACAACTATATGGGAGTAGTGTACAGCATCACCCTGGCCCCTTTTTCAGGATGGCGGCACTTCCGGTCACGCGATCCAAGCTGGCGTCACTTCCCGCAAGGGGTGGTTCCGGTTCCGGTTTCGGTGTGTGCACGCATCGCGATGACGTCACGTCCGGTTCCGGTGTGCGCGCGCATCCCGATGACGTCACCTCCGGGCCAAGATGGGCGCCCTGTTCAAGATGGCGGTCCATCCGGTGGGATCGCGTGGGGATATCGTGGAAAACTCGCGGGATCTCGCGAGTGTAGACACCATGCAAGATGGCGAGCGGACGGAACGGACGGGGAAGGAGAGGGAGGGTGCATGGTGAGAGGACGATGGCGTGGCTAGAGAAGTGTGTGGTTCAAGCATTGGATGTAGCATTCTTTCGAGGTGGCCCTGAAAAGGGCCGTTGGCATGGCAAGGCATGTTTAACACCGGCATAGCAGATCAAGGCCTCGGAAGATAAATTTCCCTGGGCAGGCACCATCATGTAGGTGGTGCGCTCCCTTCCTGATCCCTTCCCCACAGTAGATTCACATGTAAACTGATGTGAAGATCTGGCAAACCTGAGTTTTATAGCTGAGGTTGATGACGCCACTTTGGGCCGCCGGGTTAGTGTGGCATGCCCATGGAAAAAACCCAATGGAAAAACCCTGTGACGTCATTCAACACCAAATGAGCTCGTGGTGTGCACTGCCACGCTTAGGACGACCTATGGTGACGTCATAGGGTGACGTTGTGTATATAAACCAGGCTCAGCGTGGGTCTTGTCAGTTCTCATCATGCTGTCACCACGAATGAACGAGGCAGAGGAACTTGAAGAGGCGCCCGTGCCCTACTGGTTGGTACCGACGTCCGAAATAAATGCCAGGAAGATTCGGGGCAACACTCATCGCTACAAGCTGAACTTCAATCCGGCTTGGTTGCAGTGTCAACAACCTGAAGACCTCCCCGTCGTTCTCAGAGAGCAGTGTGATGCTGTCTTGTTAGACCTGAGAAACAATGTCAACGGCCAGGATGGTGATCGCATGGGATTGATCCTGAAACATCCAGCCCTGGATTCTGATATCCCCATCACGTTACAGCGCATGGAGGACCTCCAGGGGGAACACATCATGGCCGGAGAGGAAAAAGTACAGCAAAGTAACCACGACTTGAATATCGATGAGACCATGGATATATCGTTACTGCATTTAGACGATCTGGCTCTCCTAGGCCAGGGACACAGGCCGCCTAGGCACATCGTCAGCTTAAACACGTTCCTGGAAAAGAAGTAATGCCTCGTACAAATCAAGAATGATGATCAACTCTGCTTTGCCCGTGCCCTGTTCGTGGCCAGTCACCACGAACATAAACCCGATCCTGTGACCAAGGAATGGATGAAGGAATGGAAATACATACATCACGAAAAAAGACCAGCGCAGTTGAAGGCCGCCAAGGGCGTATTTCGCCAACTCAAGATTCCTGAAGGCCCTTGTACTGGGCGTGCCACGTGGGAGTTGTTCAGTCAACGTTTTGCGCCCTACTACCAACTCAAAATCTACTCCCACGATGTCATGAATCGAATACGACCACCCTGAAAATCATCGCTGCACCCGAGAATTTCCATGCCACTGGTGCCAATGTCCTGGATTCTGTGGCGACGTGGACAATGGAGGACTCTCCTATCTACAATATGGCGGGTGGTTCCGAAACCCTTACTGCTTTCAACGACATCGTACGGCCTCCACCAAGCATCACAGCACCTGATCCACCATCCACATTTGTCATCGATGCATGGCCAAAGTCAACGTGAGAAAAATCCGGGGCATGGCCAACCACCAGTGTGGCACGAATTGTCACTGCAAGATCTGCAAAGAACCCTTGGAACCCAACCACCAGTGCTACATGACCGTCATCAAAAACCACCCACACAAGATGAAGATGGTGAAAACAAGAATGAAGACAAAGAACGACAACAGCGCCAGTTCATCTTCTACGATTTTGAATGTACCCAAGATCAAGAGACTCATGTTCCCAACTTGTGCGTGGTGCATCTGTGATGTGGAAAATATATTTCCGAGGCTTCAGATCAACTGTGTGTCCCTGGCGTAAGGAAGGAGAAGGGCCTAGCCACATCAGAGTGATTCGAGGATCTACGACCTTGAAGGACATGGGCGACTGGCTGATGCGTGTGGCAGAAAACAAACAAAACAAGAAGAAACGTAAGGCACCACACCAGCCGTCGTCGGGCCGCGCCTCCAAGCAACCCAAACTATCACCAGAACCCGATGATGATGTAGAACTAGAACAAGAACAAGATGCCGAAGACAATGAGGACATTTCCCCTACCATTGATGAAGACGAAAGTTTTGGTCATTGCACACAACTACCGTGGCTATGATGGACACTTGCTCCAACAGGACTTCCATCAACATCTAGTGAAAGCACCCCAGCTTCTACTTCGAGGGAATCACATCTTGCAGATGAACGTGGGGCGTCTCGTTTTCAAAGATTCACTCAATGTCCCCTCGATGGCTCTGAAGCAGTTTCCAAAAACGTTTGCGTTGACAGAACTCAAGAAAGGGTACTTTCTTTAATTCTTCAACACCGACGCTCACCAAGGCTATATGGGTCCTTATCCTCCCGTTTCTACCTACGATCCTGACGGTATGTTTCCTGCTGAACGGAAAGCTTTCTTGGCCTGGTACGATGCACGCGTGGCTGAAGGAGTTGTCTTTGATCTGGATGAGGAATTGTTGAGCTACTGTCAGAGTGATGTGGACATTTTGCGTCGAGGCTGTGCTGCATTCTGCAACATGGAACCCTGCATCATCGGCATCATAACTCCTCAAGGTAACCCACCCAGCGTCACTACTCTCTGCAGTGTCTCCACTGGCTCAACTGGGTCATGCACCAACACCCCGACCTCCACATCCAACATGCCCGGAATGGTGGAGAAGTAGGCTTTGACTGTGCTGATGGTAGTCACAACATAGTGGACGGCTACGTCGCTGAGACACACACCGTGTACGAATACTTGGGTTGTTTCTGGCACGGATGTACTCGCTGTTACAAGACGGCTGATGTGAACCCCACAGTACCATGGGTACAGCCCCTTGGGAACGATACCATCATACGATGTACCGACTGGCGGTGTTGCATCAACATCCCGACATCGACAAAGTGGTGACCCTGTGGGCATGTGATTTTCGGAAAAACAGAAAGACAACGCTGATCTGAGAGCGTTCCTGACCACACTGCAAGGGCCCCGTGGGGCATCCCGAGATCAAAGGTCATCCTCCCGTGTCTGACTTGTTTGAGGTCCATGGGCTCATCCAGTGCTGAGTCTTGCCACCCACCAACCTCTACCATCCCGTTCTTCCTTTCTGCGTCCAGGGCAAGTTGTTATTTCCTCTGTGTCATGCTTGTGCTGAAGCACAGTTGGCTGGTTCCTGTCCCCACGGGGATGAAGACCACACATGGATCAGCACGTATGTCAGCAAGGAGCTTCAGTGTGCTGTTCGAGAGTGCGGCTATCAAGTGCTTCACATCTTTGAGGCTTGGCACTTTGACACGCTCACCACCTACGACCCTGACACTCAAGAGGGAGGCCTGTCTGTCAAGTATGTGAACAATTTTTTCAAGATCAAGCAAGAGGCCAGCGGATATCCAGAAGGCTGTTCAGACCCAGACACTTACATCAGGGAGATTCAGCGAAAACAAGGAGTCACCTTGGATCCTGCTCTTATCCGCAAAAACACAGGACTACGTGCCATGGCTAAAGCTTGCCTGAACAGCCACTGGGGCAAGTTTGGCCAATGCCTTGGGTTTGACCAGACCGAATACATCAGTTCACCTGAGAGGTTCTTTGCCCTCTTCCAGGATGAATGCTGTGAGGTAAAGGATGTGCACTTCATCAACGAGGAGCTCACGTGAGTTGACCCAGTTGAGCCAGTGGAGACACTGCAGAGAGTAGCGGCGCTGGGGTCGGTAACCTTAAGGAGTTATGATGGCGATGGTGCAGGGTTCCAAAAACAGTTTTCGGAAGGTTTGCATGCAAGCCATGGGTAGAGTCACTGCTTCATAGAAAGGGTCCACGTCGTTTTGTTGGATGAACATGTTGCAGAATGCAGCACAGCCTCGACGCAAAATGCCCACATCACTCTGACAGTAGCTCAACAATTCCTCATCCAGATCAAAGACAGCTCCTTCAGCCACGTGTGCATCGTACCAGGCCAAGAAAGCTTTCCGTTCAGCAGGAAACATACCGTCAGGATCGTAGGTAGAAACGGGAGGATAAGGACCCACATAGCCTTGGTGAGCTTCGGTGTTGAAGAATTGAGGAAAGTACCCTTTCTTGAGTTCTGTCAACGCAAACGTTTTTGGAAACTGCTTCAGAGCCATCGAGGGGACATTGAGTGAATCTTTGAAAACGAGACGCCCCACGTTCATCTGCAAGATGTGATTCCCTCGAAGTAGAAGCTGGGGTGCTTTCACTAGATGTTGATGGAAGTCCTGTTGGAGCAAGTGTCCATCATAGCCACGGTAGTTGTGTGCAATGACCAAAACGTCGTCTTCATCAATGGTAGGGGAAATGTCCTCATCGTCTTCTCCATGTGGTCTTGCTCTAGTTCTACATCATCATCGGGTTCTGGTGATAGTTTGTGTTGTTTAGACGGCTGGTGTGGTGCCTTACGTTTCTTCTTGTTTTGTTTGTTTTCTGCCACACGCATCAGCCAATCGCCCATGTCCTTCAAGGTCGTAGATCCCCGAAACACTTTGATGTGACTAGGCCCTTCTCCTTCCTTACGCCAGGGGCACTTTTCACACAGTTGATCTGAAGCCTCGGAAATACATTTTCCACATCACAGATGCACCACGCACAAGTTGGGAACATGAGTCTCTTGATCTTGGGTACATTCAAAATCGTAGAAGATAAACTGACGCTGTTGTCGTCCTTTGTCTTCATCCTTGTTTTCACCATCTTCATCTTGTGTGGGTGGTTTTTTGATGACGGTCATGTAGCACTGGTGGTTGGGTTCCAAGGGTTCTTTGCAGATCTTGCAGTGACGATTCGTGCCACACCGGTGGTTGGCCATGCCCCGGATTTTTCTCACGTTGACTTTGGCCATGCATCGATGACAAATGTGGATGGTGGAACAGGTGTTGGGATGCTTGGCGGAGGCCGTACGATGTCGTTGAAAGCAGTAAGGGTTTCGGAACCACCCGCCGCAATGGAGACAGGAGAGTCCTCCATTGTCCACGTCGCCACAGAATCCAGGACATTGGCACCAGAGGCATCGACATTCTCGGGTGCAGCGATGATTTTCAGGGTGGTCGTATGTTTTGTCACAGATTTCACAGTAATAGACACGACCTGTAAAGGCTGGCATGGGTGTAATGACATCGTAATGCTTTTTTTTTTTTCACTTTATTTCTTTTTTGCACTGGTACAGTTTTATCCTTCATACACAACACTATTTCAAATACATAGCACAATTAAAAAACAAGCATAAGTGAGATCGAATAGATTATGTAAATAAGTTGTTGCATGATGACAAGAAAGTCGTGAACTCGCTATATTTGCATACAGAGTATGCATTATATTTATGGAGATTGTAACTGTGGTTTAATTTGGCTTTGAGACTTTCAAGGGTTGGACGTATATTTGCTAGTTTTCTGGAATAATATATTCCTTTGTTATGATAAATATCAAGTGCAGAACATCGTTTTTTATGAAAGGACTGTTTCGTATCCAGGTTTATAGTAGTGTCTGTTTTATCTTCAATCCAATTTAAAAGGTCTTGCCACAGCCTATTTACGTATCTGCATTCAAAGATCAAATGAACAATGGTTTCTTTTTCAGCCTTGCAAAACGTACATAGTGGTGATTCTAATATATTATAGTTGTTTAGATCTTTATTGGTCGTGAGAATTCTGTGGACAAGACAATATTGAAACCATCTTTCCTTAGTGTTATGAAAAGCTCTGAATGGTATAAAATGATAGGTATTCCATAAGTCAGGTGGAAAATTGTGATGAAGGTCGTTTTCCCATTTACATTGATATCCTAAACTTGGAATAGATTTAACCTTGTTTAGTAGCGTTGTGTAGAAAATATTGCAGCCTTTCTTATTTTCAAAGAGTATTTTTACATTCGGGGGAATATAGGGTAAATGTCTTTGCTTTGTCAATATCGTAGCTTCTTGCTTTGAATATTGTTTTATTGAAGATAATATTCCCGCATATTCTAAGAAATTTGTCTCTACTCTATACATCTCTTTAAACTCTGTGAAAGACAGAAAGGATTCGTCATCTTTTAATACGTCATTTATACTTTTTACATTTGCTTTTAAGTAGTGTTCATATAGTATAGATTTGTTTCCAATTTATATATTGTTATTTTCCCAAATATACTGTTTGCAAAAGTCGGATTTCGTGTAAGGGTACCGTTTTTGTAAATCAGCCCAAGCTTCCAAAACATCTTTCCAGAAAAAGTTTTTAAGTTTTGGGATGATGTGTGTTTTCAGGTAATTTGAGCCCATTTCTATTGGGTTTGTAGTTTTTACCGTGTTATTTAAGATGTTGTTGAATTTAGAGTTTGTTGTAAATAACCTTCTTATCCATGATATATTTTTAGATTTTATGGTTTCTAGTATATCTGGAACTTTCAAGCCGCCTTCTTTATAGTTTCTGATCATCAGAGATCTTTTTATTTTGTCTGGCTTGCCTCTCCAAATACATGCGAAGATCTCTTTCTGGATCATTTGAATTGTATTCATTTTGGGGTTTGGTAGTGAGGAAAGTAGATGATTGAATGTGGGCAATATTAGGCTTTTCAGGATAGTTATTCTGCCGAATGGTGTGAGATCTCTTAGTGGCCAAAGTTTCATTAATTTATCCATTTTCTTTAGTTTATCTTCATAATTTCTTTCCACCATTTCTGCCTTATAATGTTGAAATATGATACCTAGCAGTTTGAAATTAGTCCAGTCCAGATTATAGTCTCTGCAATACGTAGTGTGTACTTGAGAATTGTTGAGAACCTATCCACACTACTTTAGTCTTATCAATGTTTATTTTAAGACCAGAGAAGGGTGCATATTGTTTAAGCACTTCTAATGTTGTTTGAAAAGAACGCTCAGACCCATCTAAGATTATAGTTGTATCGTCTGCAAACTGTGTTAGCAAATATTCTAAGTTAAACACTTTTATCACTTTTATTTTGTCATTTTGACGTAACATGTGAGCAAGGATTTCTGCGACTATGAGAAATAGATATGGCGATAGAGGATCACCTTGTCCACAGCCTCTAGTAATGTGGAAGAAGTCTGATGCAAAACCATTTATTGAAACGCTAGAATTTATGTTATTGTAAAATGTTTTAATCCAGTGTTTGAATGATGGTCCAAAATTAAAGAAGTTAAGACATTTCTCAATAAAAGACCATTCAACTGAATCGAAAGCTTTTTCAAAGTCTATTATTATCAATAATCCTGGTATGTTCATATAGTCGTTATATTCCATAATGTCACTGACCAGTCTCGTGCATTCGCCAATGTATCTACCTTTCATGAAGCCTTTTTGACCGTCGCTTATTTTTTTCGGGAGTACACGTTTTATTCGCGCTGAAATTACAGACGAGGCTAGTTTATAAGATATGTTAAGGAGTGATAAAGATCTGTAGTTTTTAATTTAGTCTTTAGGTTTATCTTGTTTGGGAATACATGTTATAAGGCCCTGTTTTTGGCTTACCGAAAGTTCACCTGTTTTGAATGCGTGATTCGGGTTAATCAAATATTTGTTAACTCATGCCAAAAGAATTTGTAAAATTCTGCAGTAAATCCAGTTGGTCTAGGACTTATACTGTTTTTCGTATTTTTAAGAGATTGAAGGACTTCATCATATTTTAGTTCGCCTTCCAGGCATTGAGATTCTTCTTCAGTTATGTTAGGTATAGTGCAATTTTTAAAAAGTTCTTCCTGTTCTACATCCTTATTTCTTTACTAGTGTATAGATTCTGAAAGTAATCTTTGGTATGTTTAGCTTCAATTATAGTTCCATGTGCAGTTTCTAATTTAGCAACGGATTTATTTTGAAGTTTTGTTTTTCAAGTGACAGGAAGTATTTCGACGGTTTCTCTCCCTGTTCATACCATTTCGCTTTCGATCTTAGTATCATGCCTTCTGTTTTGTATCGGTTAAGTTCTAATTGTTGTTCTTTGAGTTCATTTATTTCTTTTAATAATTTATCTTTGTATTCTTCGTTCATGGCTGCATCTAATGTGACGTCAAGGTTTTCAAGTGCTTCATTGGTTTCCTTTCTGCTTTAATTCTTTTCTTTTTTTTGAGATGAATATTTAATTGTATATCCTCGAATATTACATAATAAAACTTCAAAGAATATTTGTTTGTTTATCATTAATACTCGCTCTCCTTCAGTGGATCGACTGTGATACTGATCAACAGTTTCTTGAATAATGCTTTTGATTTCTTTCACATAATGTGGATCTTGTAATAGGATGAGAAAGCCACAATAACTCGGTGCGCCTAGTGTCTGCAAGAGTTGTATACTCCCAAGGGAGTTGAGATTGATAATGCGATGTGCCGTTGAGATTGACATCCAATGATCGAGGGGAAAAATACCAGCGCCTTGAGCATGCACTAGTGCGTGGATATGTGCGCTATATAAATATCCCATAATAATAATAATAATAATAATAATAATAATAATAATAATAAGGGCCTGATGATGTACGCCTCTTCGTGGTGGGCCTAGATAGGGGATTTTATTCCCTGAACTGAACGTACATCACCCAGTTAGGGCTGACCCCCCCGAAGCTGGTTTTTCACTGGGTTACAAATAGCCAAGAAGAATTTTATCTTTCAACTCCGCAGCCCAGTCAGCCTTCCTCCGGTAGTGACACTAACCATACTGGAGATGGGACTTGCCCCAGGGGAAGGCACAGAACCCGACCAAGAATATCTTGGTCAAACCACCTTAAAACCACACTACTTGAGTGTGCGAGAGCGACAGGATGGCCTGAAAATCCACGTATCAATGGCAAGTCGCTGAAGCTGCATTGGGACAATGCCATGCCCATGTATGCTTACCTGACGGAGCAAAATCTCCGAGATCAATTCCGGCGGCTTAAAAATCTCTTGCCCCGTGAGCCAGTTCAACCCACAACTGGTGCCCGTCAGGAACCTTTGCATGAACAGAATGCTCAAGTGGCAGCAGACCCAAAACTTCTGATGGACGTCCGTGTCAACCTCTTTCCTCTTGCTGATGGAAACTCTTCCGGCGTAGAGCCAATTGGCCCCGAAATTTCAGACCCTCACTCTTCCTCTTCTTCAGTTGCAGATCTTTCCGAAAACCCTGTGTATATTTTGTTTCATTCCATTTATGATGAAATATCTGGCATACCTTTAGAAAATCGGAGGCCAATTAAACAAACAAATGAATCTTTTCCCAAAACTGAAATCAATTTATTAAATGATATTATTTCTATGAAACTTTCATCGGACTGTTCATTACATGAAGTTAATTGTTGTGTCTATGCTGCCGCTCGAACCTTGGAGGAAATTCACACAGTTTCCAAAGACAAAATCATCTAATACTAAGAACAATACACCAAAGAAAAACCGGTTTCAAGTAAAACTAACGGAAACTCGAAAATACATTTCCTGGATAGAGCTGTGCCTGAAGTTAAGATCATCAGGGAGTCCAATGTCAAAACGGCAAAAGGCAATTTGGAGAAAATTAAAATTACAATACAAGACAACAAAAGAAAAGGTACTTCTCCAAATTGTCGATTCCCTTAAGGCCAAAATAAAGGTTTGGACTGAAAGAAAGAAAAAATGGGAAAAGAAAAATAAATTTATCAAACAAAATTAGAAATAATGAAAAGCACTTTTACAGGCAATTGAAAACAAAGGGTGATGGTGAACATGATAAACGGCCTCCCATGGATGCCAATGAAAGGTTCTGGAAACAGTTGTGGTCTGTACCCGGCAACTGTAACCTTGAGGCACCATGGGTCCGTGATTATGACCATGCAATGCATGAGAAAGTAACTAGGTCGTTTGTCTGTTACATCTCACCAGATTGCCTGAAAAGTGTTATAAAAAAGTCCAAATCTAATACAGCTCCAGGGCCTGATGGCATTCGAAACCGGTATTGGAAACTGTTCCCCTGTGTCCAAACACCATTACTACACTGTTTCAATACTCTCGTGGACACAGGTGATGTTCCTCCATGGTTCTGCAAAGGTCGAACAATACTCCTTCCCAAAAAAGGAGACTTGACTGATCCAAAAAACTTCCGCCCTATCACATGTTTGAATACACAATACAAAATATTCACAGGGTGTTTGACAAACCTCGTGTCATCTTACTGCTCTTCCAATGATATAATTTACAGAGAGCAGAAGGGGGCAAGAAAGGGATGTTGGGGTGCAAGGATCAACTTCTTGTGCAGAAAATGATTTTGGAAGAGGCAAAACATATCACCGCAACCTCTCCATGTGCTGGATTGACTACAAAAAGGCATACGACTCTGTCCCTCACGAATGGATTCTGAAGTCTCTTCATTGTATTGACCTCCCTGAGCGACTACTTGATTTACTCAAGTCTTTAATGAGTTGCTGGTCGACTCAACTTGAGATATACTCGCAAGGGCAGGTTCAGACTTCGGAATCTATTCCAATCAGAAGGGGAATATTTCAGGGGGATTCCTTTAGTCCTTTGCTTTTTTGTCTGTCTTTAAATCCTTTGAGCTTTCTGCTCAATAAAGAGGGGTTACCATCCCGACCCTCCTCAGCACAGATCCCCAACACCTCTTACTCATCTCCTTTACATGGATGATATCGAGCTCCTTGCCAAAGGAGATACCAATTTGAAAGAGCAGGTTCTCCTTGTCGAGTCCTTTTCGAATGATATTGGCATGACATTTGGATTCGACAAATGTAATACTCTTCATTTGAAACGAGGCAAGGTAACTAATGATGGATCGGTCAAGTTACAAGGGGGAGGAGTTATTGAGCATCTTGTGGAAGATCAGGCCTACACCTATCTTGGAATGCAAGTTCGAGACAAGCTCCAGAATGCCCAGATTCAAGACAAACTTCGGGCCGAGTATAAATCTCGTTTAAAGAAAATCTGGAGCTCAGAGCTAAATGCTCGAAACAAGGTCAAAGCCACAAATACTTTTGCTGTGCCTGTCCTTTCCTATTCCTTTGGAGTAGTTGATTGGACGAAACAAGACATCCAGAGTCTTGACCGTCTGACCAGAAGGATCATGTCTGATAACAGAGCCCACCACCCTCGTTCCTCTCTTAACCGTTTATACATGCCAATCAATTCTGGAGGTCGGGGTTTGATTAATGTGGAGGCTCTTCATGATAGAATTTTATTGTGTACTTTTGCACATATTTATTTATCAGATGATCCTCTGGTGATGCATGTGAAAGCAAGGAATTCCACAGCTATTTTAAGCGTGCCAAGGTTGTTGGACAGAATCTGAAATTTGAGGTTGATTTTGTTAATGGCGATGTACTGCTGGACGGTACAATGATGGGAGTAAACCAGGTGAAGTCCTTCACCAAGTCTGCCCAGAGTCAGTCTTTTGTGGAGAAGCTTTCTGAGAAGCCATTGCATCGTGTGTACATGCAGTGTGTTGAACAGAATAGCAATCCCACAGACTCCTTCGCCTGGATGAAGTCGGCTTGTCTTAAATGTGAAACCGAGGGCTTCCTTTTTGCTGCTCAGGACCAGTCACTTCCCACTCGCAATCGCCTAAATGTGATTCTTAAAGAAAATATCAATATGAAATGTCGACTGTGCAATGAATTCACGGAGACCGTCCAACACCTTGTCAGTGGATGCCCTTCCTTGGCACAAACAGCATATCTTAAACGACATGATGGCATGGCTCGTTGCTTTTACTACCGTCTCCGCCATGCCTGTGGCTTTGACTCCGAGGACCATCCATGGTACGACCCTGAACATGTCCAGGGCGTCATGGAAAATGATGCTTTCAAACTTCTCTGGAATAGGCCCATATACAGCCTCAGAAGAATTCCAGCTAACAAACCTGATCTTGTCCTTTTTGATAAAGCCAATGAATTGATTTATATCATTGAATTTTCTGTCCCTTTTGACACCAATGTGATTGGCAAGATTAAGGAAAAGCATGATAAATATGCGGACCTCGCCTTTGAAATGTCCCGCTTGCATCCCAAGTACACTGTCGTCAGGCTCCCCATTGTTCTCGGTGCCCTTGGTTTGGTACCTCCTGATCTCTTGGCGCAGATCAAGAGAGTGCCCGGGTTCTTCACCGGGAGTACAGCCCTTCTGACACTCTGGGTAATGCAGAAGGCTGCAGTGTTGGGGAGCCTTCATATTCTCCGGAAAGTTCTTGGTGGGTTCGACTAGGCAGCGTTTCCTGGGAGAAGTCCCATTCGCTGTCTGGGCTGCGTGTAGAGGGGGCAAGGGCCCTGAGCTGATGATGAGCCTTACCAGCCTGACTGTGCCAGGATCACCCGAACCCTCTCTGCTGCATACTATCTTTAATCTGTAAAACATAATGATAATAATAATAATAATAATAAACTATTATTAAATTTCCAAAAGCCCCTACCCCTTTCTATTTTTGTGAATTCAATATGTAAAGAGATTATGGAGTGATCAGATCGATAACTAGGTTCTATTTTAGTGCAGGTTATTGATTTTTCCTTGGTTTGATATACGAGGAAAAAATCTTGGGAGTAGATTTTGAGTTGGTAGTAGGGCGCAAAACGTTGACTGAACAACTCCCACGTGGCACGCCCAGTACAAGGGCTTTTAGGAATCTTGAGTTGGCGAAATACGCCCTTGGCGGCCTTCAACTGCGCTGGTCCTTTTTCGTGACGTATGTATTTCCATTCCTTCATCCATTCCTTGGTCACAGGATCGGGTTTGTGTTCGTGGTGACTGACCACGACCAGGGCACGGGCAAAGCAGAGTTGATCATCATCTTGATTTGTACGAGGCATTACTTCTTTTCCAGGAACGTGTTTAAGCTGACGATGTGCCTTGGCGGCCTGTGTCCCTGGCCTAGGAGAGCCAGATCGTCTAAATGCAGTAACGATATATCCATGGTCTCATCGATATTCAAGTCGTGGTTACTTTGCTGTACTTTTTCCTCTCCGGCCATGATGTGTTCCCCCTGGAGGTCCTCCATGCGCTGTAACGTGATGGGGATATCAGAATCCAGGGCTGGATGTTTCAGGATCAATCCCATGCGATCACCATCCTGGCCGTTGACATTGTGTCTCAGGTCTAACAAGACAGCATCACACTGCTCTCTGAGAACGACGGGGAGGTCTTCAGGTTGTTGACGCTGCAACCAAGCCGGATTGAAGTTCAGCTTGTAGCGATGAGTGTTGCCCCGAATCTTCCTGGCATTTATTTCGGACGTCGGTTCCAACCAGTAGGGCACGGTCACCTCTTCAAGTTCCTCTGCTTCGTTCATTCGTGGTGACAGCATGATGAGAACTGACAAGACCCACGCTGAGCCTGGTTTATATACACAACGTCACCCTATGATGTCATCATGGGTTTTGCCCATTGGTTTTGCCCATGGGTTTTTTCCCATAGGTTTTGCCCATGACGTCACACACCCTATGGCATCACGCCACACTAGCCCGGCGGCCCAAAGTGGCGTCATCAACCTCAGCTATAAAACTCAGGTTTGCCAGATCTTCACATCAGTTTACATGTGAATCTACTGTGGGGAAGGGATTAGGAAGGGAGCGCACCTACATGATGATGCCTGTCCAGGGAAATTTATCTTCCGAGGCCTTGATCTGCTATGCCGGTGTTAAACATGCCTTGCCATGCCAACGGCCCTTTTCAGGGCCACCCACCTCGCTCGAAAGAATGCTACATCCAATGCTTGAACCACACTCTTCTGTAGCCACGCCATCGTCCACTCACCACTCTCCCTCCCTCCCTCTCTCCTTCCCTCCCTCTCTCCTTCCCTGCCTCTCATTCTCCATGGTGTCTACACTCGCGAGATCTCACGATATCCCACCGGATGGACCGCCATCTTGAACAGGGCGTCCATCTTGGCCCGCAGGTGACATCATCGGGATGCGCGCGCACACCGGAACCGGACGTGACGTCATCGCGATAAATGCACACACCGGAACCGGAACCACCCCTTACCGGAAGTGCCGCCATCTTGTATAGCGTGACCGGAAGTGCTGCCATCTTGAAAAAGGGGCCAGGGTGACGCTGTACACAACTTATGGGTATTTATATAGCGCTATAGTCCATCCCATCTACATGCACGCTGAAAGCGCTTTCTTCGCGTGGATGTCAATCTCTACGACACAATATATGTTCAAGATCAACTCTCTGGGGATCATACAACTAGTGCAGCCACTAGGCGCAACACATCACCAATCCGTGCTGAAGACAACAGTGTGTGGTTCTAGCATATATCTGTACCATTGTCTAACGGATTTACTTGCTTATGTAGCTCTGACAAAAATAGCCTTGTCTACTAAGTGCATTTCATTGTCCATTCAGCCACTAACACGTAAGCAGAATTTCCTAACCAATTAGTAATGATTCCACCCTTTCTACCACCCTACCCGGCAGACAGGGCAGTCTCATACTGTCTGAATAGGTCTGTGGCCAAACGCCTGACTGTGAGGCGAATGTGCAGACAAACATGGCGATGTGGAATAGAAAGCATAGAATCTGCATTTGGCGTCTAGGCTTCTAAACCTCTTAGTACGACGACAAAACATTAAGACCAGCATTTCTTATACCAGAGTGAAGCGACTGGTTTCAAATGTAAAAATCCCGCATTTGTAGACCCACCATTGTCTGAATTTCAGGTACACATTCATTTAGTTTGCATTAATTATACCGCCACCAAGATAATACTGACTTTGTTATTCCGTCGCCACGGAGATCGGCTCAAAAATGCAATTGATGTACATGAATGTAATTAGTTAAACAATGGATTCCTTTTCCGTTGATCGGTTCGTGGAGCTGGCTGAGTTCAACCTGATCTTAACACAACAGAGCAGTCGCCATCAAACACAAGAAGCCGAGAACGGTGATGTGAGATCGGGACGCGCATGGATGGAGGTACATATAAAGCAGCGAACATGTCTGTGTGTGTCCGCTTGAACAACTTGTCTGTTGCTGGATTATATAATGCCATTGCACTGAGTTACTGGGTGAGTGATGAGGTGAGTGATAGGGTTAGTGATGGGTAAATGATGGGGTGAGTGTTGGGGTGACTGATGGTGTGAGTGATAGGCTGAATGAAGAGGTGAGTGATCGGGTGAGTGACGTGGCGAGTGATGGGGTGAGTGATGGGGTGAGTAATGGGGTGAGTAATGGGGTGAGTGATGGGGTGAGTGAAGAGGTGAGGGATGGTGTGAGTGATAAGGTGAGTGATGGGGTGAGTGATGGGGTGAGTGATGGGGTGAGTGATGGGGTGAGTAATGGGGTGAGTAATGGGGTGAGTGATGGGGTGAGTGATGAGGTGAGTGATGGGTTGAGTGATGGGGTGACTGATGTGGCGAGTGATGAGGTGTGTGATGGGTGAGTGATGGGTGAGTGATGGGGTGAGTGATGAGGTGTGTGATGAGGTGCGTGATGAGGTGAGTGATGGGGTGAGTGATGGGGTGAGTGATTGGGTGAATGATGGTGTTAGCGACGGTGTGACTGATGGTGTGACTGATGGTGTGATTAATGGGGTGATTGATAGGGTGAGTGATGAGGCGATTGATGAGGTGAGTGGTGAGGTGAGTGATGGGACGACTGATTGGGTGAGTGATGGGGTGAGTGATGGGGTGAGTGATGGGGTGAGTGATGGGGTGAGTGATGGGTTGAGTGATGGGGTGAGTGATGGGGTGAGTGATGGGTGAGTGATGGGGTGAGTAATGGGGTGAGTGATGGGGCGAGTGATGGTGTGAGTGATGGTGTGAGTGATAGGGTTAGCGATGGTGTGACTGATGGGGCGAGTGATGGGGTGATTGATAGGGTGAGTGATGAGGTGAGTGATGGGGTGAGTGATGGGGTCGAGTGATGGGGTGAGTGATGGGGTGAGTGATGGGGTGAGTGATGGTGTGAGTGATGGGGTGAGTGATGGGGTGAGTGATGGGGTGAGTGATGGGGTGAGTGATGGGGTGAGTGATGGGGTGAGTGATGGGGTGATTGATGGGGTGAGTGATAGGGCGAGTGATGGTGTGAGTGATGGTCCGAGTGATAGGGATAGGATGGTGTGACTGATGGGGTGAGTGATGGAGATGGAGTGATGGGGTGATTGATGGGGTGAGTGATGGGGGTGACTGATGGGGTGAGTGATGGTGTGTGAGTGATGCGGTGAGTGATGGGAGTGGAGTGATGATGAGTGAGTGATGGGGTGAGTGATTGGGTGAGTGATGAGACGACTGATGAGGTGAGTGATGGGGTGAGTGATGGTGTGATTGATGGGGTGAGTGATGGGGTGAGTGATGGGGTGATTGATGGTGTGAGTGATGGGGTGAGTGATAGGGTGAGTGATGAGACGACTGATGAGGTGAGTGATGGGGTGAGTGATGGTGTGATTGATATGGTGAGTGATGAGGTGAGTGATGGTGTGAGTGATGGGGTGAGTGATGAGACGACTGATGAGGTGAGTGATGGTGTGAGTGATGCGGTGAGTGATGGTGTGAGTGATGAGGTGAGTGATAGGGTGAGTGATGGGGTGATTGATGGTGTGAGTGATGGGGTGACTGATGGTCTGATTGATGGGGTGAGTGATGGGGTGAGTGATGAGACGACTGATGAGGTGAGTGATGAGGTGAGTGATGGGGTGAGTGATGGTGTGATTGATGGGGTGAGTGATGGGGTGAGTGATTGGACGACTGATGAGGTGAGTGATGGGGTGAGTGATGGGGTGATTGATGGGGTGAGTGATGGGGTGAGTGATGGTGTGAGTGATGGTGTGAGTGATGGGACGACTGATGAGGTGAGTGATGAGGTGAGTGATGGGGTGATTGATAGGGTGAGTGATGGGACGACTGATGAGGTGATTGATGGGTGAGGATGGATGGGATGAGTGAGTGATGGGGTGAGTGATGGGGTGGAGTGATGGGGTGAGTGATGGGGTGAGTGATGATGGTGAGTGATGGGGTGGAGTGGATGGAGTGAGTGATGGGTGTGAGTGATGGGGTGAGTGATGGGGTGAGTGGATGGACGACGAGGATGGGGTGAGGATGGGGTGAGTGATGGGGGTGAGTGATGGGGTGACTGATGGGTGAGCGGATGGCGTAAGGGATGGCGGGAGTGGATGGGGTGGAGAGTGGACGACTGACGGACGGACGACGGAAGACGGACCGACGACGACGGACTGACGGGGGACGACCGACGGACTGACGGACCGACGGATGGTGGACGGACGACCGACGAGGTGGACGGACGGACGGACGACCGACGACGGAGACGGACGACCGACGGACGTGGATGACGACCGGATGGACGACGGACGGCGGATGGACGACCGGATGCGGACGAGGTGGATGGACGACCGACGGATGGGACGACCGATGGATGACGACGGACGATGACCGACCGATAACGACGGACCGACCGACGACGACGACGGAACGGAATCGACGACGACCGACCCGACGGACGGACGCGGACGATGGACCGACGACTGAACGAAGGACGGATGGAGTGGATGGGCGTGGATGACGACGGACGGACAACGGATGGATGACCGACGACTGACGACCGAAGGATGGACGGAGTGGATGGGATGGGACAAGGATGGACGACTGAAGGATGGACGACGGACCGACAGGAGGAGGATGGACAAATGGACGAGGTGGATGGAGGGACCGGATGGATGGACCGACAGTGAGGACGAGGATGGAGTGGACGGAGTGGATGGATGGAGGTGAGTGGATGGGGTGGATGGATGGAGGACTGGATGGAGTGGATGGATGGACCGAGGATGGACCGGACAAGGACCGGGTGAGGATGGACGTGGCCGGAGTGGAGTGGAGGAGGATGGATGGAAAGGATGGAGTGGATGGAAGGTGGATGGAGGATGGAGGAGTGGATGGAAGGAGTGGATGGATGGATGAGTGGATGGAGGAAAAGGACTGGAGGATGGAAGATGGATGGATGGAGGAAGGATGGAAAGGATGGATGGATGGATGATGGAGTGGATGGAGGTGGATGGAGTGGAGGGACAGTGGATGGATGGAAGGAGTGGATGGATGGATGGACAAGGATGGAGAATGGATGGATGGAGGAAGTGGATGGACAGGATGGATGGAGTGGGATGGATGGTGGATGGAGTGGATGGACGGATGGAAGGTGGATGGATGGATGGAGGAATGGATGGAGGTGGACGATGGAGTGGAAGGATGGATGGAAGGAGGAGTGGATGGAAGGATGGATGGAGTGGATGGAATGGAATGGATGGATGGATGGGTGGATGGATGGAGTGGATGGATGGAAGGAAAATGGAGTGGATGGATGGACTGGAATGGATGGAGTGGATGGAGGATGGATGGAGTGGATGGACCGAAGGATGGAGGATGGATGGATGGAATGGATGGAGTGGATGGTGGATGGATGGACGAGTGGATGGATGGATGGAGTGGAGGATGGATGGAAGGGATGGATGGATGGAATGGGATGGTGGATGGATGGATGGAATGGATGGAATGGAGTGGATGGAGGATGGATGGAAATGGATGGATGGTGGATGGATGGATGGATGGATGGATGGATGGAGGACAGGATGGAGTGGATGGAAGGTGGATGAAGGATGGAAGGATGGATGGTGGATGGATGGATGGATGGATGGAGGATGGATGGATGGATGGAGGATGGATGGATGGATGGATGGTGGATGGATGGAGGATGGATGGATGGAAAAGGATGGAGGATGGATGGAGTGGATGGAGGAGTGGATGGAGGATGGAGTGGATGGATGGAGTGTGGATGGATGGAGTGGATGGATGGATGGATGATGGATGGATGGATGGATGGATGGATGGATGGATGGATGGATGGATGGAGGATGGATGGATGGAATGGATGAGGATGGAGATGGAAGATGGATGGAAGGAATGGATGGATGGATGGATGGATGGAGGTGGATGGATGGAGTGGATGGAAGGAGGATGGAATGGATGGATGGATGGAGAGGATGGATGGATGGTGGAGTGGATGGTGGAGGGATGGATGGGAGGATGGTGGATGGAGGGATGGTGGATGGATGGATGGATGGATGGATGGAATGGATGGAGGTGGATGGAGGATGGATGGATGGATGGATGGTGGAGGAGGATGGAAAGGATGGATGGAAGATGGATGGAGGAGTGGATGGAGGTGGATGGATGGATGGATGAGTGGATGGACGGAGGATGGATGGATGGATGGATGGACCGACCGATGGGGTGGGACGGTGGACGATGGATGGGACGGAGTGGATGGATGGAGGGACGGAACGGATAAAGGAGGAGGATGGACGGAGTGGATGGATGGGAGTGGATGGAGTGGATAGGATGGATGGAGTGGATGGATGGATGGATGGTGGAGGTGGATGATGGAGGAAGGATGGATGGAAGGATGGAGTGGATGGATGGAATGGATGGAAGGATGGACGGGATGGTGGAAATGGAATGGATGGTGAGTGGATGGAGGTGGATGGATGGAGGGACCGGAAGTGGAAAGAATGGATGGGAGGAAAGGATGGATGGATGGTGGATAAGGGTGGAGGATGAGTGGATGGACGACCGGATGGAAGGAAAGGAGTGGATGGAGTGATGGATGGATAAGGAAGGATGGATGGATGAGTGGATGGTGGATGGATGGGATGGATGGAGGAGTGGATGGATGGAGGATGGAGTGATGGAGGGATGGATGGATGGACTGGATGGATGGATGGATGGAATGAGTGGAGTGGATGGAAGGAAGGATGGACTGATGGAGTGGATGGATGGAGGAGGGTGGATGGTGGATGGAGTGGAGGGGTGGAGGATGGAGGAAGGAATGGAGGAGGAAGGATGGATGGAGGAAGGATGGAAGGAGTGGATGGATGGTGAGGATGGAGTGGATGGTGGAGTGGATGGAGGATGGATGGATGGACAAGGAGTGGATGGAATGGAGGATGGATGGACCGAAGATGGATGGATGGATGGATGGATGGAAGGATGGGATGGGAGGAGTGGAATGGATGGATGGATGAGGAGGAATGAAGGATGGAATGGATGGAGCGGATGGATGGATGGATGGATGGATGGATGGAGTGGATGGACAAGATGGAGTGGATGGATGGATGGATGGAGGCATGGATGGATGGATGGACCGGATGGAAGGAGTGGAATGGATGGATGGATGGATGGACGGAGGAATGGATGGAAGGAGGATGGTGGAGGGTGGAGGATGGATGGATGGATGGAGGATGGAGTGGATGGATGGATGGATGGAGGATGGAAGGAGTGGATGGAGGAGGATGGAGGTGAGTGGATGGAGGACAGGATGGTGGAGGGATGGAGAGTGATGGATGGACCGAGGACATGGATGGAAGGATGGAGGAAGGAGGATGGACTGATGGGTGGATGGAGTGGATGGAGGATGGAGGAAAGAGTGACGGTGGATGGATGGAGTGGATGGAAGGAATGGATTGGATGGATGGATGGAGGGTGGAGAATGGATGGTGGATGGATGGATGGAATGAGAGGATGGTGGATGGGGATGGATGGACAGGGTGGAGGGTGGATGGATGGAGGACGGAGGAAGGATGGAAGAGATGAGTGGATGGAAATGAGTGGAAGGAGGATGGAAGGATGGATGGATGGAAGAGTGGATGGAGGAGTGGATGGATGGTGGATGGAGGTGGAGGAATGGAAGGAGTGGATGGATGGTGGATGGATGGATGGATGGATGGATGGATGGATGGATGGAGGAAAGGAGATTGTCTGTCCTCACACCGCTACCGGACCTCCCTACTGGGAGATTGTCCGTCCTCACACCGCTACCGGACCTCTCCCCTACAGAACATTGTCCGTCCTCACACCCCTACCGGACCTCTCTCCCTACAGGAGATTGTCCGTCCTCACACCGCTACCGGACCTCTCCCCTACAGGACATTGTCCGTCCTCACACCGCTACCCGACTGACCTCTCCCTTACAGGACATTGTCCGTCCTCACACCGCTACCCGACCTCTCCCTACAGGAGATTGTCCGTCCTCACACCGCTACCGGACCTCTCCCCTACAGGAGATTGTCCGTCCTCACACCGCTACCGGACCTCTCCCCTATAGGACATTGTCCGTCCTCCCACCGCTACCGGACCTCTCCCCTACAGGAGATTGTCCGTCCTCACACCGCTACCGGACCTCTCCCCTACAGGACATTGTCCGTCCTCACACCGCTACCGGACCTCTCCCCTACAGGAGATTGTCCGTCCTCACACCTCTACCGGACCTCTCCCCTACAGAACATTGTCCGTCCTCACACCGCTACCGGACCTCTCCCCTACAGGAGATTGTCCGTCCTCACACCGCTACCGGACCTCTCCCCTACAGGAGATTGTCCGTCCTCACACCGCTACCGGACCTCTCCCCTACAGGACATTGTCTGTCCTCACACCGCTACCGGACCTCTCCCCTACAGAACATTGTCCGTCCTCACACCGCTACCCGACCTCTCCCCTACAGGACATTGTCTGTCCTCACACCGCTACCGGACCTCTCCCCTACAGGAGATTGTCCGTCCTCACACCGCTACCGGACCTCTCCCCTACAGGAGATTGTCTGTCCTCACACCGCTACCGGACCTCTCCCCTACAGAACATTGTCCGTCCTCACACCGCTACCCGACCTCTCCCCTACAGGACATTGTCCGTCCTCACACCGCTACCGGACCTCTCCCCTACAGGAGATTGTCCGTCCTCACACCGCTAATGGACCTCTCCCCTACAGGACATTATCCGTCCTCACACCGCTACCGGACCTCTCCCCTACAAAACATTGTTCGTCCTCACACCGCTACCGGACCTCTCCTCTATAGGACATTGTCCGTCCTCACACCGCTATCGGATCTATTACCTTGAATATAATATCTTAACTTAATAGTTTGGTTTTCAACTTGTTCGAATTATCCCTTCGCCCTCATCGAGGGAGCTTAAACAAACGCTCAGTCCCCTATTGTTCGTGGTAATTGGGAAAGGACCACCATTCGCATGAAGGCGAAAACGAAATTCGATCAATGTTTATACACGCCGAAAAAATTCGCCTTCGTGCAAATGAACCCTTACATAGATATATATATACTAGGCACATAAAGAAACTGTGCATACAAAAATTTAAAATTTAAATTGATCAAACCTGTGTAGACACAAAAGGATTTAAACTCAGAGGTTAGTGACATGTTTCCAACATGCACGCATGTGGAGAAATGTTGTTTTTACAGATGAGTCCAGGTTTAACATTTCCCATAGTGATGGACGTCAACGTGCCTATAGACGCGTGGGAGAACGTTATGCACAGGCCTGTGTCTTGGAGAGGAATCGCTTTGGTGGTGGTTCCGTGATGTTTTGGGGTGGAATAACAACACACCAAAGAACTCCTTTGGTGATTGTTCAGGGCAACTTAACTTGTGTGGGCTACAGGGATCAGATTCTTCGACCTGTGGCAATTCCTTTTCTGCAACGTCATGGCCCTTGGTTAACATTCCAACAGGACAATGCCCGCCCTCATATGGCAAGGGTTGCTATGGATTTCTTGCAACACCACAACGTTGACTTACTGCCTTGGCCTGCACATTCACCGGATCTCTCCCCGATAGAGCATGTTTGGGACGAGATGGATCGACGTCTACGCCGTCTTCCTCATCCGCCAGATAACGTCCTTGACCTTGCAACAGAACTTGAGAGAATCTGGCGTGACATCCCACAAGCCTTCCTTGCACGTTTGATAGGCTCTATGCGTCGTCGATGCACTGCTGTTCTCAATGCCGATGGTGGACATACCCGTTATTGAGCTTGTGACATGGTCGTTTGACCCCTGCCCCGCTTGTGGACTCGTGACGTCATTGTGATTGTCTTTTCAATTGAAATTCTCCCGACTTGTTATGGTCTCATGATCCCTCCATTAAAGTTTATATGTACCTTTGACATTGTTATCGTACTTATCAACTGGGATAATATTTGACAATGCACAGTTTCTTTATGTGGCTAGTATAGTATGACCAGAAATTATTGAGAATTTTAGGAATATGTTTAATTGGATTTCTAGTATAAACAACCTTGACCAGCTATCAAGTGCTTGGTTTCATTCAAGAGAGACAACTCCGTTTATCCTTTTTCATTAGTTTGTGAAGAGTTATCCCCCTTTGTTTACTTGCTAGCAGACGACATTTTCAGTGATCCTCAGTATGGATGATTTAGAGAAGAGGAAGTAGATTTTAGAGTATTATAAAAAGGACATCAGATCAGCTAAAGTGATTTCAAGTAGAACAGGCATCCCTTTGTCCACTGTTTATCGTGTTTTGAAAAATATTGCAAATGGATATGGCATTGAGCACCAGGGAGGCGCAGGTAGGCCCAGAAAATTGACTGTCGGTGACAGGAGGCGGCTTGGTATTCTTGTTTCTAAACAAACGAAGGAGTTTAGAAAACTTAAGGCTGGATATGATTGATAGAGGAACTGTGGCTGTCTGTAAGGTGACAATTAGAACTGAGCTGCATGCAATGGGTTGGCAGAAAAGTCCTGAACAAAAGGAGCGAAGGTTGAACTGGTGCTTACAGCAGAGAAATTTTAACTGGGACAATGTGTTTTTCTCAGATGAAAGTTCTGTGTGGCGGTTTCCTAATACACTGAAATTCGGGACCAAACAAACTGAAAAACCTTTGTCTCAGCGCCCAAAGTACAGTCCGAAATTTAACGTGTGGGGTGGCATATCTGTGTTAGGGGCAACGCCCCTCTGTGTATTTGAAGGGAATATGAACAGTGAGCGGTACACATATATTCTCGAGGACATTTACTTCCATCTGCTCACGTGTTCTATGGAAATGTTTGGATTTTCCAGCAGGACAACGACCCAAAACATCGTTCAAAGCATTCACAGGCCTGGTTTCGGATCCAAACTATGACATTATTAGATTGGCCAAGCTATAGCCCTGACCTAAATCCAATAGAAAATGTTTGGGGACTTATGAAGGAAAGTGTAAATAAGAAAAATCTGACAAATATTGCTGAAATGAAAGAAGAGGTGGTCCGATATTGGGACAGCATGGACCACGACTTTCAAACTTCTTAGTAGTATGCCCCGCCGCATTGAAGCCTGCATTGCTGCCCATGGTGACTTGACAAAATACTGACTGTTCACCTGTCTTTGAATCTGGAGTTATGTTCTGCTAATATTCACATTTAATACGTGAGTAATGAGTGGAAAAAAGAAAATTACAATCTTTAAATTCTCAATAATTTCTGGTTGTACTGTATTTCAATAGGTAATCTGCCTAATACACGGTTTATCCTCACTGTGCAGGCAGCCTGTAGAGGGTTAGGATTAGTGATGTTGTTGTAAGGAAAGGGGTCGTCTCATAAACTAAACTCATGGCGTAGGGAGAGATTCCAACTGATAGATTGTCAGACTGATGAACTCAACTCACCAATTTAACATGTTGAATTAATGTCACTGAATAAAACTCAGCTATATATTACACAGGAGAATGAGTTCATGAGTTCTAGAGTTCATTCCTAATACGCAAGGTGGTCGTAATCGTGTATATCAAGGTTATAAGCTCAGAATACGGAAGAGACGCAACACCAGTGTACATTGGAGGTGTTGCAAGGCAGGCTGTCCTGCAACCACCAACCGGGTGCCAGGACCACAAATCATGTCGAAGGCTGTTGACACTATACCACCATAGTTGTCGAAACTACAAAATGCACAAAATGAGTCAGTTGCTTGCCATGTTTGCTTCTCAGAATAAACTACCCTTTTGGTTCTTTTTGGTTTAGATTTGCCGTTATTCACAGAGGTTCAGTATGCCGAGATAGTTGGTGAACCTGAGGACTGTATGAAATCTCTTTCTATGGTTAATTCTACTGATTCTATGAGAGGTGAAATGGGGTTTAACGTCGCACTTAAGAATATTTCACTCATATGACGACGTGCATGCGTGTGTATGTGTGGCTGCTTGTACTAGCCCAGACTGAAGCTGGTTTTATAACTGATTCTATGAACAATATGTGTACATATACGTATATAGACATCTTGTCATTTGTTTAGCAACTTTAGAAACAGCGTTGTAATGCAGAGAGAAGCTTGAGAGAATATAGTTTAAACATATTTATTCGTGAAACGAATGGATTGGCAAACAAGCTACAAACTTGTATTAATGCCGCTCCAGTACAATTTGCAAAGGTAAATAAACCAAAATTAACATACAGGATAATCACATGACAAATCACAAGGTTAATGTACAGTCAGATGATAATTTATATTTCAACAGCAATTCCATCATAACAACCGATATATTTCTTAAAGCTAACAATTCTTCAACCATATTTGGTACCAAATCTACAAGAAGCTGTGATGAAGAGGTAAACAGATTTTAAGACAGCTAGGTCATCAAGATCAAATATTTCACTATTCCCATATAGAATTGTGTTTAAGCTGTACCCATTTTTGTAATAAACCGCATCATTTCTTAACACAGCGTAGTTTGGACAGGCAAGCAGATAGTGTTGTGTATCTTCACGATAAACGCCGTACGAACAGGAAGGATCGTTTGAGATATGTCTTTCAAATTTATGATAATTTAGATCAGTACAGCCTAGACGAAGCCTACAATGAATAATTTGACAAAATCGACTTTCATAATTCAGATCATACTCAAATGAAAATCCTGACTTGGGTGTTACTTTTTCAGCAAATGTTTTTTGAGATTGTATCATTTAATGTCATTCGGTAAAGCATCCCAAAGGTCTACTGTGCTTGGTAAAAACGAGTTTAAATAAGGGACCGTTTATAATATATGGCAAGGGTGGTGGGGTGGGATGATGATGCTTTTTATGCAGAAGCATGGACAATGTGAATGCCTCCCCCCTAAAATTTATGTACAAAATAAGTGATCCACCCTTGCATATCATGTACAAAATCAATGAAGCATAATTTTTTAACATGTTAATGTACAAAATTGCTGACCCCCCAAATACATGTGTACAAAACTGCTGACCTCCCTACCTACGCAGAACAAAATGGGTGCTCCCCCAATTTTTTTTTCACACACACACACACACACACACACACACACACACACACACACACACACACACACACACACACACACACACACACACACACACACACACACACACACACACACACACACACACACACACACACACACACACACACATTTGAGTTGCATTTACGCGAATACATTTTATTTTTTTGTAATTTAAATTTTATTTCTGAATCCCTGTTACAGTCAAAACTAAGCAGCCAGGGGACAGCTCAGTCTGAAGATATACAGTAATTTAATGGGATACAGGTGGAATTCTTTACGAAACATGACAATCCATTCACTCACCATTCACACAAATGCAAGATTTTCAAAAAAATTATCAAACATATTAAGAATATAATTAATTCAGTCGTCTTTGAATAAGCCATGATATAAGAGCCATTTGGAATAAAATTCGGAGTTACAGCTTTTGTTAAAGAAAATACATTTTTCAATACTATATCTCAATCTCAAGTCACTCCTGAACTGAGCAATATTTGGTAAAACAGAATTGAGCTTGCATTTGTACAAGTAATTTTTTCCCAATAATATGAACAAGTCAAAAACAGAGTCAGTAAAAACAGCCAAAAATTATCAGTTCCATAGTGAGTTTGAGATTATGGATAGGGTCACAACCTTCTGTTAACCATGATAAAAAATTTGACCATATGGTTTGCACAAATTCACATTCTCATAACAAGTGACAAATAGATTCCTTTTCTTCATTACAGAATGAACATAAGTTAGAATCTTTTATTTTAATTTTTTAAAGAAATGTATTGGTAGTTAATTCTACGGAGTATCCTGTATTCGAACCATCTCAGTTTGGTGTCTTGTGTTGATTTAAACGATTTTAGGAATGGGAAAATACAGTTCCAGTCAAGACCACACTGAAAATCCTCTTGCCACTTTAACTGTGCTCTTGGTGTCCTATTTGAAGAACAAAGAATGTAGTAATAGGCTTTTGAACCTTGATTAATTGAAAGTAACAACCGAGTAATTGGTGTATTTCCTGCACATTGTCCAGTGTTTTCTTTCACAATTGACAAGCCAGCAAAATATTTTCTTATAGAGCTAATGACACCATAGCATTCTAAAAAAGACACATTCAATTGATACCTTTCATTAAAATCAACCACAGACAGATAACTGCCATTTTCATCGACAAGATCACAAATTTGAGAGATATTCCTTTGAATCCACCTTTCATTTTTCTTCAGGTTTAATTTTACTTGAAAAATCATAAAAAGAATATTTAAGAGAATATCATGCTCCCCTTAGATTGTTGTACATATCTGATACTGACCAGGTAGAATACCACGGTATCACACTCCCCTTATATTATTGAATATATCTGATACTGACCAGGTACAATACCGCGGTATCACACTCCCCTTATATTATTGAATATATCTGATACTGACCAGGTACAATACCGCGGTATCACACTCCCCTTATATTATTGAATATATCTGATACTGACCAGGTACAATACCGCGGTATCACACTCCCCTTATATTATTGAATATATCTGATACTGACCAGGTACAATACCGCGGTATCACATTCCCTTATATTATTGAATATATCTGATACTGACCAGGTACAATACCGCGGTATCACATTCCCTTGATGTTGATGTATTTGGCTGTAATCACACTGACCACGTCAGGTATGACCACTGCTCCGAATAGAACACACATGAGTGATATGGCCAGATACCCCATGTTGGTGGAGGAAGACCGCTCGTCTTTAGCGCTCTTCTTCTTCTGAACATACTTGCTCAAAGTCCTCGCCTCAACTTCCAGCTTCTTCTTGATCACCCGCGCAGCTTCTGCCACTTGCTTGACGTCTGAGGGAAGCGACGAATCTTTACATTGGCACATACACTTCACCACAATCTTGCGCTGTGGGAAAGGGTTGTATGGAATGGCGAGCTCAGTGCTTGCTGTTGCTGCACGTGAGGCTGGTGTCACGGTAGTGGTGATATCTGTGGTTGTTGTTGCACTTGAGGCTGGTGTCACGGTCGAGGTGATATCCGTGGTTGTTGTTGCACGTGAGGCTGGTGTCACGGTCGTGGTGATGTCTGTGGTTGTTGTTGCACGTGAGGCTGGTGTCACGGTCGTGGTGATGTCTGTGGTTGTTGCTGCACTTGAGGCTGGTGTCACGGTAGTGGTGATATCCGTTGTTGTTGCTGCACGTGAGGCTGGTGTCACGGTAGTGGTGATATCCGTTGTTGTTGCTGCACGTGAGGCTGGTGTCACGGTCGTGGTGATGTCTGTGGTTGTTGTTGCACGTGAGGCTGGTGTCACGGTCGTGGTGATATCCGTGGTTGTTGCTGCACTTGAGGCTGGTGTCACGGTCGTGGTGATATCCGTTGTTGTTGCTGCACTTGAGGCTGGTGTCACGGTCGAGGTGATGTCTGTGGTTGTTGTTGCACGTGAGGCTGGTGTCACGGTAGTGGTGATATCTGTTGTTCCACTTGAGGCTGGTGTCACGGTCGTGGTTATATCCGTTGTTGTTGCTGCACTTGAGGCTGGTGTCACGGTCGAGGTGATGTCTGTGGTTGTTGTTGCACGTGAGGCTGGTGTCACGGTAGTGGTGATATCTGTTGTTCCACTTGAGGCTGGTGTCACGGTCGTGGTTATATCCGTTGTTGTTGCTGCACTTGAGGCTGGTGTCACGGTCGAGGTGATGTCTGTGGTTGTTGCTGCACTTGAGGCTGGTGTCACGGTCGAGGTGATGTCTGTGGTTGTTGCTGCACGTGAGGCTGGTGTCACGGTCGAGGTGATGTCTGTGGTTGTTGTTGAACCTGAGGATGATATCACAGTCGTGGCAATAGTCAAACATGCTGCTGTCGTTGGTTTTGGGGATGTCACTTAAATGAACAAAAGACAAATAGCTGATTATTCGCATGGATGTTTAACGCCGATCAGCAATATTCCAGCCTGTAAATAATCATGTCTGGACCAGACAATCCACTGATCAACAGCATGAGCATCGATCTACGCAGGTGGGGGTAAATTTTACAAGATAGGCTCATTTACTTTCTACGAGCACTTATAATGTTGGGATCGCGCACTCAGTGGTTCTTCTTTATAGGCTCTTTCGTTTCAGAGAAAATGCATAAACTGTCATTACCATAGACACACGCACGTGCACATGCACAAGCACACGCATACACACACGGATTCACTCGGGACCTATCATGTGACGTACCTCGAACTGGCTGCCCCCTTATGATAACGTTACACAATTCAAGGGCAGACGACTGATTGTATTTTGTGATCCTGACATATCGTCCCACCGTTGGCTGGTCACAGTGGAGAACTCTGGTCTCTCCATTTTCAAAGGATGCAGGATAATACAAACAGAGATTCTGTGCATCACACGTCTCAGGGTCAACCATGTGCATGGTAACGTGGAACTCCCTCAACCTGTTTCCTGAAACACGTTATGGAGGAAGTGGCGGTAAACAGTTTGTCACATTATGTTGTTTCCTTGTTTCGTTGTATAGATGCTGTTGTTTCCCCAAGATCATCTTGTTTCGTTATATAGATGCTGTTGTTTCCATCAGGTCACCATGTTTAGTTATATAGACGCTGTTGTTTCCCCAGGTCACCTTGCTTCGTTATATAGATGCTGCTGTTTCCCCCAGGTCACGTTGTTTCGTTATATAGATGTTGTTGTGTCCCCCAGGTCACCTTGCTTCGTTATATAGATAGTGTCTCCCCCAGGTCACCTTGTTTCGTTATATAGATGCTGCTGTTTCCCCCAGGTCACCTTGTTCCGTTATATAGATGTTATTGTTTCCCCCAGGTCACCTTGCTTCGTTATATAGGTCTGTTGTTTCCCCCAGGTCACCTTGTTCCGTTATATAGATGTTATTGTTTCCCCCATGTCACCTTGCTTCGTTATATAGGTCTGTTGTTTCCCCCAGGTCACCTTGTTCTGTTATATAGATAATGTTTCCCCCAGGTCACCTTGTTCCGTTATATAGATAGTGTTTCCCCCAGGTCACCTTGTTTCCACATATAGATGCTGCTGTTTCCCCCAGGTCACCTTGTTCCGTTATATAGATGTTATTGTTTCCCCCAGGTCACCTTGCTTCGTTATATAGGTCTGTTGTTTCCCCCAGGTCACCTTGTTCCGTTATATAGATAATGTTTCCCCCAGGTCACCTGGTTCCGTTATATAGATAGTGTTTCCCCCAGGTCACCTTGTTCCGTTATATAGATTTTGTTCTTTCCCCCAGGTCACCTTGTTTCCACATATAGATGTTGTTTCCCCCAGGTCACCTTGTTTCGTTATATAGGTCTGTTGTTTCCCCCAGGTCTCCTTGTTCCGTTATATAGATAGTGTTTCCCCCAGGTCACCTTGTTTCCACATATAGATGTTGTTTCCCCCAGGTCACCTTGTTTCGTTATATAGGTCTGTTGTTTCCCCCAGGTCACCTTGTTCAGTTATTATAGATAGTGTTTCCCCCAGGTCACCTTGTTTCCACATATAGATGTTGTTGTTTCCCCCAGGTCACCTTGTCCCGTTATATAGAAAGTGTTTCCCCCAGGTCACCTTGTTTCGTTATATAAATAGTGTTTCCCCCAGGTCACCTTGTTTCCACATATAGATGTTGTTGTTTCCCCCAGGTCACCTTGTCCCGTTATATAGAAAGTGTTTCCCCAAGGTCACCTTGTTCCGTTATATAGATAGTGTTTCCCCAAGGTCACCTTGTTTCGTTATAAAGATGTTGTTGTTTCCCCCAGGTCACCTTCTTCCGTTATATAAGGTTGTAATTTCTTTAAATTATGATTTTCTCCTTGGTAAAGTAGCTTCATAAGACTTTATTGTTCCCATTAAGTTGCTTTCCTCCAGGTTAACCATCATAGCAGGTCCACTGAATCTTTCTGTACTCACCATAGCAGGTCTACTGAATCTATCTGTACTCACCATAGCAGGTCTACTGAATCTATCTGTACTCATCATAGCAGGTCCACTGAATCTTTCTGTACTCATCATAGCAGGTCCACTGAATCTTTCTGTACTCACCATAGCAGGTCCACTGAATCTTTCTGTACTCACCATAGCAGGTCTACTGAATCTTTCTGTACCCACCATAGCAGGTCTACTGAATCTTTCTGTACTCACAATAGCAGGTCTACTGAATCTTTCTGTACCCACCATAGAAGGGCTACTGAATCTATCTGTACCCACCATAGCAGGTCTACTGAATCTTTCTGTACCCACCATAGCAGGTCTATTGGATCTTTCTGTACCCACCATAGCAGGTCTATTGGATCTTTCTGTACTCACCATAGCAGGTCTTCTGAATCTTTCTGTACTCACAATAGCAGGTCTACTGAATCTTTCTGTCCCCACCATAGCAGGTCTACTGAACCTTTCTGTACCCACCATAGCAGGTCTATTGGATCTTTCTGTACTCACCATAGCAGGTCTACTCAATCTTTCTGTACTCACCATAGTAGGTCTACTGAATCTATCTGTACTCACCATAGCAGGTCCTCTGAATCTTTCTGTACCCACCATAGCAGGTCTAGTGATCCTATCTGTACACACCATAGCAGGTCTATTGAATCTTTCAGTACTCACCATAGCAGGTCTACTGAATCTTTCTGTACCCACCATAGCAGGTCTACTGAATCTATCTGTACTCACCATAGCAGGTCTACTGAACCTTTCTGTACCCACCATAGCAGGTCCACTGAATCTTTCTGTACTCACCATAGCAGGTCTACTGAATCTTTCTGTACCCACCATAGCAGGTCCACTGAATCTCTCTGTACCCACTATAGCAGGTCTACTGAATCTTTCTGTACCCACCATACAAGGGCTACTGAATCTTTCTGTACACACTATAGCAGGTCCACTGAATCTTTCTGTACCCACCATAGCAGGTCTATTGGATCTTTCTGTACCCACCATAGCAGGTCCACTGAATCTCTCTGTACCCACTATAGCAGGTCTACTGAATCTTTCTGTACCCACCATAGAAGGGCTACTGAATCTTTCTGTACACACTATAGCAGGTCTACTGAATCTTTCTGTACCCACCATAGCAGGTCTATTGGATCTTTCTGTACCCACCATAGCAGGTCTACTGAATCTATCTGTACTCACCATAGAAGGGCTACTGAATCTTTCTGTACCCACCATAGCAGGTCTACTGAATCTTTCTGTACTCACCATAGCAGGTCTACTGAATCTATCTGTACTCACCATAGCAGGTCCACTGAATCTATCTGTACTCACCATAGCAGGTCTACTGAATCTTTCTGTACTCACCATAGCAGGTCTACTGAATCTTTCTGTACCCACCATAGCAGGTCCACTAAATCTCTCTGTACCCACTATAGCAGGTCTACTGAATCTTTCTGTACCCACCATAGCAGGTCCACTGAATCTTTCTGTACCCACCATAGCAGGTCTACTGAATCTTTCTGTACTCACCATAGCAGGTCCACTGAATCTTTCTGTACTCATCATAGCAGGTCTACTGAATCTATCTGTACCCACCATAGCAGGTCTACTGAATCTATCTGTACTCACCATAGCAGGTCTACTGAATCTATCTTTACTCACCATAGCAGGTCTACTGAATCTATCTGTACTCACCATAGCAGGTCTACTGAATCTATCTGTACTCACCATAGCAGGTCTACTGAATCTTTATGTACTCACCATAGCAGGTCTACTGAATCTATCTGTACTCACCATAGCAGGTCTACTGAATCTATCTAGCAGGTCTACTGAATACTCACCATAGCAGGTCTACTGAATCTATCTGTACTCACCATAGCAGGTCTACTGAATCTTTCTGTACTCACCATAGCAGGTCTACTGAATCTTCTGTACTCACCATAGCAGGTCTACTGAATCTTTCTGTACCCACCATAGCAGGTCTACTGAATCTATCTGTACCCACCCTATAGCAGGTCTACTGAATCTTTCTGTACTCACCATAGCAGGTCTACTGAATCTATCTGTACTCACCATAGCAGGTCTACTGAATCTTTCTGTACTCACCATAGCAGGTCTACTGAATCTATCTGTACCCACCATAGCAGGTCTACTGAATCTTTCTGTACTCACCATAGCAGGTCTACTGAATCTTTCTGTACCCACCATAGCAGGTCCACTGAATCTGAATCTCTGTACCCACCATAGCAGGTCCTACTGAATCTTTCTGTACCCACCATAGCAAGGTCTACTGAATCTATCTGTACTCACCATAGCAGGTCCACTGAATCTTTCTGTACTCACCATAGCAGGTCTACTGAATCTTTCTGTACCCACCATAGCAGGTCCACTGAATCTATCTGTACTCACCATAGCAGGTCTACTGAATCTTTCTGTACTCACCATAGCAGGTCTACTGAATCTATCTGTACTCACCATAGCAGGTCTACTGAATCTTTCTGTACTCACCATAGCAGGTCTACTGAATCTTTCTGTACTCACCATAGCAGGTCTACTGAATCTATCTCTGTACTCACCATAGCAGGTCTACTGAATCTTTCTGTACCCACCATAGCAGGTCTACTGAATCTATCTGTACTCACCATAGCAGGTCTACTGAATCTTTCTGTACCCACCATAGCAGGTCTACTGAATCTTTCTGTACTCACCATAGCAGGTCTACTGAATCTTTCTGTACTCACCATAGCAGGTCTACTGAATCTTTCTGTACCCACCATAGCAGGTCTACTGAATCTTTCTGTACTCACCATAGCAGGTCTACTGAATCTTTCTGTACCCACCATAGCAGGTCTACTGAATCTTTCTGTACTCACCATAGCAGGTCTACTGAATCTTTCTGTACCCACCATAGCAGGTCCACTGAATCTATCTGTACTCACCATAGCAGGTCTACTGAATCTTTCTGTACCCACCATACAGGGCTACTGAATCTTTCTGTACACACCATAGCAGGTCCACTGAATCTTTCTGTACCACCATAGCAGGTCTACTGAATCTTTCTGTACCCACCATAGCAGGGTCTGTACCCACCATAGCAGGTCTACTGAATCTTTCTGTACCCACCATAGCAGGTCCACTAAATCTCTCTGTACCCACTATAGCAGGTCTACAGAATCTTTCTGTACCCACCATAGCAGGTCCACTGAATCTTTCTGTACCCACCATAGCAGGTCTACTGAATCTTTCTGTACTCACAACAGCAGGTCCACTGAATCATTCTGTACTCATCATAGCAGGTCTACTGAATCTATCTGTACCCACCATAGCAGGTCTACTGAATCTATCTGTACTCACCATAGCAGGTCTACTGAATCTATCTTTACTCACCATAGCAGGTCTACTGAATCTATCTGTACTCACCATAGCAGGTCTACTGAATCTATCTGTACTCACCATAGCAGGTCTACTGAATCTTTATGTACTCACCATAGCAGGTCTACTGAATCTATCTTTACTCACCATAGCAGGTCTACTGAATCTTTCTGTACCCACTATAGCAGGTCCACTGAATCTTTCTGTACCCACCATAGCAGGTCTACTGAATCTATCTGTACTCACCATAGCAGGTCCACTGAATCTTTCTGTACTCACCATAGCAGGTCTACTGAATCTATCTGTACCCACCATAGCAGGTCTACTGAATCTATCTGTACTCACCATAGCAGGTCTACTGAATCTATCTTTACTCACCATAGCAGGTCTACTGAATCTATCTGTACTCACCATAGCAGGTCTACTGAATCTATCTGTACTCACCATAGCAGGTCTACTGAATCTTTATGTACTCACCATAGCAGGTCTACTGAATCTATCTTTACTCACCATAGCAGGTCTACTGAATCTATCTGTACTCACCATAGCAGGTCTACTGAATCTTTCTGTACCCACCATAGAAGGGCTACTGAATCTATCTGTACCCACCATAGCAGGTTTACTGAATCTTTCTGTACTCACCATAGCAGGTCTACTGAATCTATCTTTACTCACCATAGAAGGTCTACTGAATCTTTCTGTACCCACCATAGCAGGTCCACTGAATCTTTCTGTACTCACCATAGCAGGTCTACTGAATCTTTATGTACTCACCATAGCAGGTCTACTGAATCTTTCTGTACTCACCATAACAGGTCTACCGAATCTTTCTGTACCCACCATAGCAGGCCCACTGAATCTTTCTGTACCCACCATAGCAGGTCCACTGAATCTTTATGTACTCACTATAGCAGGTCTACTGAATCTATCTGTACTCACCATAACAGGTCTACTGAATCTTTATGTACTCACCATAGCAGGTCTACTGAATCTATCTTTACTCACCATAGAAGGGCTACTGAATCTTTCTGTACTCACCATAGCAGGTCTATTGGATCTTTCTGTACACACTATAGCAGGTCCACTGAATCTTTCTGTACTCACCATAGCAGGTCTACTGAATCTTTCTGTACTCACCATAGCAGGTCTACTGAATCTATCTGTACCCACCATAGCAGGTCTACTGAATCTATCTTTACTCACCATAGAAGGGCTACTGAATCTATCTGTACCCACCATAGCAGGTCTACTCAATCTGTTTGTACCCACTATAGCAGGTCTACTGAATCTTTATGTACCCACCATAGAAGGTCTAGTGATCCTATCTGTACACACCATAGCAGGTCTACTGAATCTTTCTGTACTCACCATAGCAGGTCTACTGAATCTTTCTGTACTCACCATAGCAGGTCTACTGAATCTTTCTGTACCCACCATAGAAGGGCTACTGAATCTATCTGTACCCACCATAGCAGGTCTACTGAATCTTTCTGTACCCACCATAGCAGGTCTATTGGATCTTTCTGTACTCACCATAGCAGGTCTACTGAATCTATCTTTACTCACCTTAGCAGGTCTACTGAATCTATCTGTACTCACCATAGCAGGTCTACTGAATCTTTCTGTACTCACCATAGCAGGTCTACTGAATCTATCTTCACTCACCATAGCAGGTCTACTGAATCTTTCTGTACCCACCATAGCAGGTCCACTGAATCTTTCTGTACCCACCATAGCAGGTCTACTGAATCTTTCTGTACCCACCATAGAAGGGCTACTGAATCTATCTGTACCCACCATAGCAGGTCCACTGAATCTTCTGTACCCACCATAGCAGGTCCACTGAATCTATCTGTACTCACCATAGCAGGTCCGCTGAATATTTTCTGTACTCACCATAGCAGGTCTACTGAATCTATCTGTACCCACCATAGCAGGTCTACTGAATCTTTCTGTACTCACCATAGCAGGCCTACTGAATCTATCTTTACTCACCATAGCAGGTCTACTGAATCTATCTGTACTTACCATAGCAGGTCTACTGAATCTATCTTTACTCACCATAGCAGGTCTACTGAATCTATCTGTACTCACCATAGCAGGTCTACTGAATCTTTCTGTACTCACCATAGCAGGTCTACTGAATCTTTCTGTACCCACCATAGCAGGTCTACTGAATCTTTCTGTACTCACCATAGCAGGTCTACTGAATCTATCTTTACTCACCTTAGCAGGTCTACTGAATCTATCTGTACTCACCATAGCAGGTCTACTGAATCTTTCTTTACTCACCATAGCAGGTCTACTGAATCTATCTGTACTCACCATTGCAGGTCTACTGAATCTTTCTGTACCCACCATAGAAGGGCTACTGAATCTATCTGTACCCACCATAGCAGGTTTACTGAATCTTTCTGTACTCACCATAGCAGGTCTACTGAATCTATCTTTACTCACCATAGAAGGTCTACTGAATCTTTCTGTACCCACCATAGTAGGTCCACTGAATCTTTCTGTACCCACCATAGCAGGTCCACTGAATCTTTATGTACTCACCATAGCAGGTCTACTGAATCTATCTGTACTCACCATAACAGGTCTACTGAATCTTTATGTACTCACCATAGCAGGTCTACTGAATCTATCTTTACTCACCATAGAAGGGCTACTGAATCTTTCTGTACTCACCATAGCAGGTCTATTGGATCTTTCTGTACACACTATAGCAGGTCCACTGAATCTTTCTGTACTCACCATAGCAGGTCTACTGAATCTTTCTGTACTCACCATAGCAGGTCTACTGAATCTTTCTGTACTCACCATAGAAGGGCTACTGAATCTATCTGTACCCACCATAGCAGGTCTACTCAATCTGTCTGTACCCACTATAGCAGGTCTACTGAATCTTTATGTACCCACCATAGAAGGTCTAGTGATCCTATCTGTACACACCATAGCAGGTCTACTGAATCTATCAGTACCCACCATAGAAGGTCTAATGATCCTATCTGTACCCACTATAGCAGGTCTACTGAATCTATCTGTACCAACCATTGAAGGTCTAATGATCCTATCTGTACCCACCATTACAGGGCTACTGAATCTTTCTGTACACACTATAGCAGGTCCACTGAATCTTTCTGTACCCACCATAGCAGGTCTATTGGATCTTTCTGTACCCACCACAGCAGGTCCACTGAATCTCTCTGTACCCACTATAGCAGGTCTACTGAATCTTTCTGTACCCACCATAGAAGGGCTACTGAATCTTTCTGTGCACACTATAGCAGGTCCACTGAATCTTTCTGTACCCACCATAGCAGGTCTATTGGATCTTTCTGTACCCACCAAAGCAGGTCTACTGAATCTATCTGTACTCACCATAGAAGGGCTACTGAATCGTTCTGTACCCACCATAGCAGGTCTACTGAATCTTTCTGTACCCACCATAGCAGGTCTACTGAATCTATCTGTACTCACCATAGCAGGTCTACTGAATCTATCTGTACTCACCATAGCAGGTCTACTGAATCTTTCTGTACTCACCATAGCAGGTCTACTGAATCTTTCTGTACCCACCATAGCAGGTCCACTGAATCTCTCTGTACCCACTATAGCAGGTCTACTGAATCTTTCTGTACCCACCATAGCAGGTCCATTGAATCTTTCTGTACCCACCATAGCAGGTCTACTGAATCTATCTGTACTCACCATAGCAGGTCCACTGAATCTTTCTGTACTCACAATAGCAGGTCTACTGAATCTATCTGTACCCACCATAGCAGGTCTACTGAATCTATCTGTACTCACCATAGCAGGTCTACTGAATCTATCTTTACTCACCATAGCAGGTCTACTGAATCTATCTGTACTCACCATAGCAGGTCTACTGAATCTATCTGTACTCACCATAGCAGGTCTACTGAATCTTTATGTACTCACCATAGCAGGTCTACTGAATCTATCTTTACTCACCATAGCAGGTCTACTGAATCTATCTGTACTCACCATAGCAGGCCTACTGAATCTATCTTTACTCACCATAGCAGGTCTACTGAATCTATCTGTACTCACCATAGCAGGTCTACTGAATCTTTCTGTACTCACCATAGCAGGTCTACTGAATCTGTCTGTACTCACCATAGCAGGTCTACTGAATCTTTCTGTACCCACCATAGAAGGGCTACTGAATCTATCTGTACCCACCATAGCAGGTCTACTGAATCTTTCTGTACCCACCATAGCAGGTCTACTGAATCTTTCTGTACTCACCATAGCAGGCCTACTGAATCTTTCTGTACTCACCATAGCAGGTCCACTGAATCTATCTGTACTCACCATAGCAGGTCTACTGAATCTTTCTGTACTCACCATAGCAGGTCTACTGAATCTATCTTTACTCACCATAGCAGGTCTACTGAATCTTTCTGTACCCACCATAGCAGGTCCACTGAATCTTTCTGTACTCACCATAGCAGGTCTACTGAATCTTTCTGTACCCACCATAGAAGGGCTACTGAATCTATCTGTACCCACCATAGCAGGTCCACTGAATCTTCTGTACCCACCATAGCAGGTCTACGGAATCTATCTGTACTCACCATAGCAGGTCCGCTGAATCTTTCTGTACTCACCATAGCAGGTCTACTGAATCTATCTGTACCCACCATAGCAGGTCTACTGAATCTTTCTGTACTCACCATAGCAGGCCTACTGAATCTATCTGTACTTACCATAGCAGGTCTACTGAATCTATCTGTACCCACCATA
Source organism: Haliotis rubra (assembly GCF_003918875.1). Taxonomy (NCBI): domain Eukaryota; kingdom Metazoa; phylum Mollusca; class Gastropoda; order Lepetellida; family Haliotidae; genus Haliotis; species Haliotis rubra. The sequence goes on along the minus strand of NW_025766769.1, from coordinate 701,855 downwards.
GCAGGTCTACTGAATCTATCTTTACTCACCATAGAAGGGCTACTGAATCTATCTGTACCCACCATAGCAGGTCTACTCAATCTGTCTGTACCCACTATAGCAGGTCTACTGAATCTTCATGTACCCACCATAGAAGGTCTAGTGATCCTATCTGTACACACCATAGCAGGTCTACTGAATCTATCTGTACCCACCATAGAAGGTCTAATGATCCTATCTGTACCCACTATAGCAGGTCTACTGAATCTATCTGTACCAACCATTGAAGGTCTAATGATCCTATCTGTACCCACCATTACAGGGCTACTGAATCTTTCTGTACACACTATAGCAGGTCCACTGAATCTTTCTGTACCCACCATAGCAGGTCTATTGGATCTTTCTGTACCCACCATAGCAGGTCCACTGAATCTCTCTGTACCCACCATAGAAGGGCTACTGAATCTTTCTGTACACACTATAGCAGGTCCACTGAATCTTTCTGTACCCACCATAGCAGGTCTATTGGATCTTTCTGTACCCACCATAGCAGGTCTATTGGATCTTTCTGTACCCACCATAGCAGGTCTACTGAATCTTTCTGTACTCACCATAGAAGGGCTACTGAATCTTTCTGTACCCACCATAGCAGGTCTACTGAATCTTTCTGTACTCACCATAGCAGGTCTACTGAATCTATCTGTACTCACCATAGCAGGTCCACTGAATCTATCTGTACTCACCATAGCAGGTCTACTGAATCTTTCTGTACTCACCATAGCAGGTCTACTGAATCTTTCTGTACCCACCATAGCAGGTCCACTGAATCTCTCTGTACCCACTATAGCAGGTCTACTGAATCTTTCTGTACCCACCACAGCAGGTCCACTGAATCTTTCTGTACCCACCATAGCAGGTCTACTGAATTTATCTGTACTCACCATAGCAGGTCCACTGAATCTTTCTGTACTCACCATAGCAGGTCTACTGAATCTATCTGTACCCACCATAGCAGGTCTACTAAATCTATCTGTACTCACCATAGCAGGTCTACTGAATCTATCTTTACTCACCATAGCAGGTCTACTGAATCTATCTGTACTCACCATAGCAGGTATACTGAATCTATCTGTACTCACCATAGCAGGTCTACTGAATCTTTATGTACTCACCATAGCAGGTCTACTGAATCTATCTTTACTCACCATAGCAGGTCTACTGAATCTATCTGTACTCACCATAGCAGGTCTACTGAATCTATCTTTACTCACCATAGCAGGTCTACTGAATCTATCTGTACTCACCATAGCAGGTCTACTGAATCTTTCTGTACTCACCATAGCAGGTCTACTGAATCTTTCTGTACTCACCATAGCAGGTCTACTGAATCTTTCTGTACCCACCATAGAAGGGCTACTGAATCTATCTGTACCCACCATAGCAGGTCTACTGAATCTTTCTGTACTCACCATAGAAGGTCTACTGAATCTATCTTTACTCACCATAGCAGGTCTACTGAATCTTTCTGTACCCACCATAGCAGGTCCACTGAATCTTTCTGTACCCACCATAGCAGGTCTACTGAATCTTTCTGTACTCACCATAGCAGGCCTACTGAATCTATCTTTACTCACCATAGCAGGTCTACTGAATCTATCTGTACTCACCATAGCAGGTCTACTGAATCTATCTTTACTCACCATAGCAGGTCTACTGAATCTATCTGTACTCACCATAGCAGGTCTACTGAATCTTTCTGTACTCACCATAGCAGGTCTACTGAATCTTTCTGCACTCACCATAGCAGGTCTACTGAATCTTTCTGTACCCACCATAGAAGGGCTACTGAATCTATCTGTACTCACCATAGCAGGTCTACTGAATCTATCTTTACTCACCATAGCAGGTCTACTGAATCTTTCTGTACCCACCATAGCAGGTTCACTGAATCTTTCTGTACTCACCATAGCAGGTCTACTGAATCTTTCTGTACCCACTATAGAAGGGCTACTGAATCTATCTGTACCCACCATAGCAGGTCCACTGAATCTTTCTGTACCCACCATAGCAGGTCTACTGAATCTATCTGTACTCACCATAGCAGGTCCGCTGAATCTTTCTGTACTCACCACAGCAGGCCTACTGAATCTATCTTTACTCACCATAGCAGGTCTACTGAATCCTTCTGTACTCACCATAGCAGGTCTACTGAATCTATCTGTACTCACCATAGCAGGTCTACTGAATCTTTCTGTACTCACCATAGCAGGTCTACTGAATCTTTCTGTACTCACCATAGCAGGTCTACTCAATCTGTCTGTACCCACTATAGCAGGTCTACTGAATCTTCATGTACCCACCATAGAAGGTCTAGTGATCCTATCTGTACACACCATAGCAGGTCTACTGAATCTATCTGTACCCACCATAGAAGGTCTAATGATCCTATCTGTACCCACTATAGCAGGTCTACTGAATCTATCTGTACCAACCATTGAAGGTCTAATGATCCTATCTGTACCCACCATTACAGGGCTACTGAATCTATCTGTACTCACCATAGCAGGTCTACTGAATCTATCTTTACTCACCATAGCAGGTCTACTGAATCTTTCTGTACCCACCATAGCAGGTTCACTGAATCTTTCTGTACTCACCATAGCAGGTCTACTGAATCTTTCTGTACCCACCATAGAAGGGCTACTGCATCTATCTGTACCCACCATAGCAGGTCCACTGAATCTTTCTGTACCCACACATAGCAGGTCCACTGAATCTATCTGTACTCACCACCATAGCAGGTCTAGGCCTACTGAATCTTGGATCTTTCTGTACCCACCATAGCAGGCCTACTGAATCTCACCATCTGTACTCACCATAGCAGGTCTACTGAATCTTTCTGTACTCACCATAGCAGGTCTACTGAATCTTTCTGTACTCACCATAGCAGGTCTCAATCTGTCTGTACCCACTATAAGGTCTACTGAATCTTCTGTACCCACCATAGTCTAGGATCCTATCTGTACACACCATAGCAGGTTTCTGAATCTTTCACCATAGCAGGTCTACTGAATCTTTCTGTACCCACCATAGCAGGTCCACTGAATCTCTCCACCCACTATAGCAGGTCTACTGAATCTTTCTCTGCTACTGAATCTTTCTGTACACACTATAGCAGGTCCACTGAATCTTTCTGTACCCACCATAATCTATTGGATCTTTCTGTACCCACCATAGCAGGTCTACTGAATCTACTTCTGTTCACCATAGCAGGTCTACTGAATCTTTCTGTACCTCACCATAGCAGGTCTACTGAATCTTTCTGTACTCACCCACACTGAATCTATCTGTACTCACCATAGCAGGTCTACTGAATCTACTCACCTAGCAGGTCTACTGAATCTTTCTGTACCCACCATAGCAGGTCCACTGAATCTCTGTCTGTATCTCACCCACATAGCAGGTCTACTGAATCTTTCTGTACCCACCATAGCAGGTCTGAATCTTTCTGTACCCACCATAGCAGGTCTACTGAAATCTGTACTCACCATAGCAGGTCCACTGAATCTTTCTGTACTCACCATAGCAGGTCTACTGAATCTATCTTTACTCACCATAGCAGGTCTACTGAATCTATCTGTACTCACCATAGCAGGTATACTGAATCTATCTGTACTCACCATAGCAGGTAGCAGAATCTATCTGTACTCAATCTTTATGTACTCACCATAGCAGGTCTACTGAATCTATCTTTACTCACCATAGCAGGTCTACTGAATCTATCTGTACTCACCATAGCAGGTCTACTGAATCTATCTTTACTCACCATAGCAGGTCTACTGAATCTATCTGTACTCACCATAGCAGGTCTACTGAATCTTTCTGTACTCACCATAGCAGGTCTACTGAATCTTTCTGTACTCACCATAGCAGGTCTACTGAATCTTTCTGTACCCACCATAGAAGGGCTACTGAATCTATCTGTACCCACCATAGCAGGTCTACTGAATCTTTCTGTACTCACCATAGCAGGTCTACTGAATCTATCTTTACTCACCATAGCAGGTCTACTGAATCTTTCTGTACCCACCATAGCAGGTCCACTGAATCTTTCTGTACCCACCATAGCAGGTCTACTGAATCTTTCTGTACTCACCATAGCAGGCCTACTGAATCTATCTTTACTCACCATAGCAGGTCTACTGAATCTATCTGTACTCACCATAGCAGGTCTACTGAATCTATCATTACTCACCATAGCAGGTCTACTGAATCTATCTGTACTCACCATAGGAGGTCTACTGAATCTTTCTGTACTCACCATAGCAGGTCTACTGAATCTTTCTGCACTCACCATAGCAGGTCTACTGAATCTTTCTGTACCCACCATAGAAGGGCTACTGAATCTATCTGTACTCACCATAGCAGGTCTACTGAATCTTTCTGTACTCACCATAGCAGGTCTACTGAATCTATCTTTACTCACCATAGCAGGTCTACTGAATCTTTCTGTACCCACCATAGCAGGTTCACTGAATCTTTCTGTACTCACCATAGCAGGTCTACTGAATCTTTCTGTACCCACTATAGAAGGGCTACTGAATCTATCTGTACCCACCATAGCAGGTCTACTGAATCTTTCTGTACCCACCATAGCAGGTCTACTGAATCTATCTGTACTCACCATAGCAGGTCCGCTGAATCTTTCTGTACTCACCATAGCAGGTCTACTGAATCTATCTGTACCCACCATAGCAGGTCTACTGAATCTTTCTGTACTCACCACAGCAGGCCTACTGAATCTATCTTTACTCACCATAGCAGGTCTACTGAATCCTTCTGTACTCACTTTAGCAGGTCTACTGAATCTATCTGTACTCACCATAGCAGGTCTACTGAATCTTTCTGTACTCACCATAGCAGGTCTACTGAATCTTTCTGTACTCACCATAGCAGGTCTACTGATTCTTTCTTTACTCACCATAGCAGGTCTACTGAATCTATCTGTACTCACCATAGGAGGTCTACTGAATCTATCTTTACTCACCATAGCAGGTCTACTGAATCTTTCTGTACTCACCATAGCAGGTCCACTGAATCTTTCTGTACTCACCATAGCAGGTCTACTAAATCTATCTGTACCCACCATAGCAGGTCTACTGAATCTTTCTGTACTCACCATAGCACGTCTACTGAATCTATCTTTACTCACCATAGCAGGTCTACTGAATCTATCTGTACTCACCATAGCAGGTCTACTGAATCTTTCTGTACTCACCATAGCAGGTCTACTGAATCTATCTGTACTCACCATAGAAGGGCTACTGAATCTTTCTGTACCCACCATAGAAGGGCTACTGAATCTATCTGTACCCACCATAGCAGGTCTACTGAATCTTTCTGTATGCACCATAGCAGGTCTACTGAATCTATCTTTACTCACCATAGCAGGTCTACTGAATCTTTCTGTACCCACCATAGCAGGTCCACTGAATCTTTCTGTACTCACCATAGCAGGTCTACTGAATCTTTATGTACTCACCATAGCAGGTCTACTGAATCTATCTGTACTCACCATAACAGGTCTACTGAATCTTTCTGTACTCACCATAGCAGGTCCACTGAATCTTTCTGTACCCACCATAGCAGGTCCACTGAATCTTTATGTACTCACCATAACAGGTCTACTGAATCTTTATGTACTCACCATAGCAGGTCTACTGAATCTATCTTTACTCACCATAGAAGGGCTACTGAATCTTTCTGTACTCACCATAGCAGGTCTATTGGATCTTTCGGTACACACTATAGCAGGTCCACTGAATCTTTCTGTACTCACCATAGCAGGTCTACTGAATCTTTCTGTACTCACCATAGCAGGTCTACTGAATCTATCTGTACCCACCATAGCAGGTCTACTGAATCTATCTTTACTCACCATAGAAGGGCTACTGAATCTATCTGTACCCACCATAGCAGGTCTACTCAATCTGTCTGTACCCACTGTAGCAGGTCTACTGAATCTTTATGTACCCACCATAGAAGGTCTAGTGATCCTATCTGTACACACCATAGCAGGTCTACTGAATCTATCTGTACCCACCATAGAAGGTCTAATGATCCTATCTGTACCCACTATAGCAGGTCTACTGAATCTATCTGTACCAACCATTGAAGGTCTAATGATCCTATCTGTACCCACCATTACAGGTCTACTGAATCTTTCTGTACCCACCATAGCAGGTCTCCTGAATCTCTATGTACTCGACATAGCAAGTCTACTGAATCTATCTGTACCCACCATAGAAGGTCTAATGATCCTATCTGTACCCACTATAGCAGATCTACTGAATCTTTCTGTACCCACCATAGCAGGTCTACTGAATCTGTCTGTACACTCCATAGCAGGTCTACCGAATCTCTATGTACTCACCATAGCAGATCTCCTTATTCTTTCTGTACTTACCATAGCAGGTCTATTGGATCTTTCTGTACACTCCACAGCAGGTTTACTGAATCTCTATGTACTCGCTATAGCAGGTCTACTGAATCTGTATGTACTTACCATAGCAGGTCTACTGAATCTGTCTGTACCCACCATAGAAGGTCTAGTGAATCTATCTGTACCCACCATAGAAGGTTTAGTGAACCTATCTGTACACACTCTTGCAGGTCGAATGAAGCTATCTGCATTCGCCATATCAGGTCTACTGAACCTATCTGTACCCACCATAGAAGGTCTAATGATCATATCTGTACCCACTATAGCAGGTCTACTGAATCTTTCTGTACCCACTATAGCAGGCCAACTGAATCTTTCTGTACTCTCCATAGCAGGTCTACTGAATCTCTATGTACTCGCCATAGCAGATCTACTGAATCTGTATGTACTCGCCATAGCAGGTCTACTGAATCTTTCTGTACTTACCATAGCAGGTCTACTGAATCTCTATGTACTCGCCATAGCAGGTCTACTGAATCTTTCTGTACTTACCATAGCAGGTCTACTGAATCTCTATGTACTCGCCATAGCAGATCTACTGAATCTTTCTGTACTTACCATAGCAGGTCTACTGAATCTCTATGTACTCGCCATAGCACGTCTACTGAATTTTTCTATACTTACCATAGCAGGTCTACTGAATCTCTATGTACTCGCCATAGCAGGTCTCCTGGATCTTTCTGTACTTACCATAGAAGGTCTACTGAATCTCTATGTATTCGCCATAGCAGATCTACTGAATCTGTCTGTACTTGCCAAAACAGGTCTACTGGATCTTTCTGTACCCAACATATCCGGTCTCCTGATTCTGTACTATAAATCCGACTGTTCTCACCGTGGAGGGTGTATGAATCCGACTGTTCTCACCGTGGAGGGTGTATGAATCCGACTGTTCTCACCGAGAGGGTGTATGATTCCGTCTGTTCTCACCATGGAGGGTGTATGAATCCGACTGTTCTCACCATGGAGGGTGTATGATTCCGACTGTTCTCACCGTGGAGGGTGTATTAATCCGACTGTCTCACCGTGGAGGGTGTATGAATCCGACTGTTCTCACCGTGGAGGGTGTATAATTCCGACTGTTCTCACCGTGGAGGGTGTATGATTCCGACTGTTCTCACCGTGGGGGATGTATTAATCCGACTGTTCTCACCGTGGAGGGTGTATTAATCCAACTGTTCTCACCGTGGAGGGTGTATGAATCCGACTGCTCTCACCGTGGAGGGTGTATGATTCCGACTGTTCTCACCGTGGAGGGTGTATGAATCCGACTGTTCTCACCGTGGAGGGTGTATGAATCCGACTGTTCTCACCATGGAGGGTGTATGATTCCATCTGTTCTCACCACGGAGGGTGTATGAATCCGACTGTTCTCACCGTGGAGGGTGTATGATTCCGACTGTTCTCACCATGGAGGGTGTATGAATCCCACTGTTCTCACCGTGGAGGGTGTATGAATCCGACTGTTCTCACCGTGAAGGGTGTATGATTCCGACTGTTCTCACCGTGGAGGGTGTATGATTCCGTTCTCACCGTGGACTGTTCTCACCGTGTACTGAGGGTGTATGATTCCGACTGTTCTCACCGTGGAGGGTGTATGATTCCGACTGTTCGTGGAGGGTGTATGATTCGACTGTTCTCACCATGGAGGGTGTATGATTCCGACTGTTCTCACCGTGGAGGGTGTATGAATCCGACTGTTCTCACCGTGGAGGGTGTATGAATCCGACTGTTCTCACCATGGAGGGTGTATGAATCCGACTGTTCTCACCGTGGAGGGTGTATGAATCCGACTGTTCTCACCGTGGAGGGTGTATGAATCCGACTGTTCTCACCGTGGAGGGTGTATGAATCTGTTCTCACCGACTGTTCTCACCGTGGAGGGTGTATGAACTGTTCTCACCTGGACTGTTCTCACCATGGAGGGTGTATGAATCCGACTGTTCTCACCATGGAGGGTGTATGAATCCCACTGTTCTCACCGTGGAGGGTGTATGAATCCGACTGCTCTCACCGTGGAGGGTGTATGGATCTGACTTTTCTTTATCACGAAGGGTGTATGATTTCGACTGTTCTCACCATGGAGGGTGTATGATTCCGACTGTTCTCACCATGGAGGGTGTATGAATCCGACTGTTCTCACCGTGGAGGGTGTATGAATCCGACTGTTCTCACCGTGGAGGGTGTATGAATCCGACTGCTCTCACCATGGAGGGTGTATGAATCTGACTGTTCTCACCATGGAGGGTGTATGAATCCGACTGTTCTCACCGTGGAGGGTGTATGAATCCGACTGTTCTCACCTGGAGTGTGTATGTTCCGACTTCTCACCATGGAGGGTGTATCCGACTGTTCTCATGGAGGGTGTGATGATTTCCGACTGTTCTCACCATGGAGGGTGTATGATTCCGACTGTTCTCACCGTGGAGGGTGTATGATTCCGACTGTTCTCACCGTGGAGGGTGTATGGTGTATGATTCCGACTGTTCTCACCGTGGAGGGTGTATGATTCCGACTGTTCTCACCGTGGTGTATGGTGTATGAATCCGTGGATTCCGACTGTTCTCACCGTGGAGGGTGTATGTGTATCTGACTGTTCTCACCGTGGAGGGTGTATGAATCCGACTGTTCTCACCGTGGAGGGTGTATGAATCCGACTGTTCTCACCGTGGAGGGTGTATTCCGACTGTTCTCACCGTGGAGGGTGTATGAATCCGACTGTTCTCACCGTGGAGGGTGTATGATTCCGACTGTTCTCACCGTGGAGGGTGTATGAATCCGACTGTTCTGTGGTGTATGAATCCGACTGTTCTCACCGTGGAGGTTGTATGAATCCGACTGTTCTCACCATGGAGGGTGTATGAATCCGACTGTTCTCACCGTGGAGGGTGTATGAATCCCACTGTTCTCACCATGGAGGGTGTATGATTCCGACTGTTCTCACCGTGGAGGGTGTATGAATCCGACTGTTCTCACCGTGGAGGGTGTATGAATCCGACTGTTCTCACCATGGAGGGTGTATGAATCCGACTGTTCTCACCGTGGAGGGTGTATGAATCCGACTGTTCTCACCATGGAGGGTGTATGAATCCGACTGTTCTCACCATGGAGGGTGTATGAATCCGACTGTTCTCACCATGGAGGGTGTATGAATCCGACTGTTCTCACCATGGAGGGTGTATGAATCCGACTGTTCTCACCGTGGAGGGTGTATGAATCCGACTGTTCTCACCATGGAGGGTGTATGAATCCGACTGTTCTCACCATGGAGGGTGTATGTTCTCAATGGAGGGTGTATGATGACTGTTCTCACCGTGGAGGGTGTATGAATCCGACTGTGAACCGACTGTTCTCACCGTGGAGGGTGTATGAATCCGACTGTTCTCACCATGGAGGGTGTATGATTCCGACTGTTCTCACCATGGAGGGTGTATGAATCCGACTGTTCTCACCATGGAGGGTGTATGATTCCGACTGTTCTCACCGTGGAGGGTGTTTGATTCCGTCTGTTGTCACCACAGGTGGCCTAGTCATATGGCAGGTTTATGGTACATATCTGCACTCTCCTCATATATTACTCACAGTTTCAGGTCGGTGGCGCTCACCAGGGCAGGTTTATGGTACATATCTGCACTCTCCTCATATATTACTCACAGTTTCAGGTCGGTGGCGCTCACCAGGGCAGGTTTGTGATACATATCTGCACTCTCCTCATATATTACTCACAGTTTCAGGTCGGTGGCGCTCACCATGGTAGATGCACTCACCACAACAATCTTGTCTGTTGGAAATCTCCACCGTGGTGATGTTGTACACACTGCCCAAGTCTACCTGCCACCACGTTAACGCGAGCGTCGGCAGTGTGTGAGAACACCCACCTCGGCTCATGGACTGACTCAGGTTGTCGTCCACGGCCTTGGACGCCACAAAAGATCGGTAGGTGCTGTCCTGTTTGGCTGTTTTGTTGCCGGCGACATTGGGAGCTGCGGGACAAAACGTTCTTGTGAATATGTTAATAGTCAACTGAAGGAATGTGTCATTCCTCTTCACAAGAGAGGGCAATGACGAGATCTAAACAAATATACAGGCATAACAATGGCGAGATCTACACAAACATACAGGCATAACAATGACGATATCTAAACAAATATATAGGCATAACAATGACGATATCTAAACAAATATATAGGCATAACAATGACGAGATCTACACAAATATATAGGCTAAACACTGCTTAGTGTGCTTAGTTAATACACACACCGGTCTCTAATATAAGACTTGTGTTTTGGTCAAATGTACAGGAAACAAACGAAGAAGCTCTTACTTATACACACACCAGGGGCGGATACAGCTTTTTGAGAAGGGGGATGGGGTGTGTGGGGTGTGTGTGTGTGTTACACACTTCATTCTCACCCGTTTTCACGGGAGTGAGTGAGTTAATATTTAACGTCACATCGGCAATATCTCAGCCATATCGTGACGAAAACAATTTATAAAAAAAAAAGTGAAACCATTTAATTTGAAGATTAAAACCTGTCGACGATGGACAGTAAAAATCCCAGAGAATCACAGATATGAATATAAAACTAGCAAGCAAAGCCAAAACATTCCCATTAAAGAAGACAATACAGTATAAAACATGAGCTATAAATCGCCAACGACTGAAGGTAGATCACCATACTAGGAACCATGGGGACTTACAGTACCTTTGCTACCTGCATGGACCCTAGCTAGACTTACACCATCCCTTCAGTCATTGGTGATTGAAAACAAATCTAGCCATAAATTATAAGCACACATATTCCACGATTAAAAAACGTGGCGAGTTTAAATTTGCTTTAAATGTGTTTGGATAACGTACCCTCTCAGGAGGACAACGATTTTACAATACTTCAACCCCCTTTGAGGGTACAGCCACTAACAATCGAAGTTGAACTGATAATCTAAACTACCAATTATAGAAACTTATCTATTTACAAAACATATTTCAAAATTCATTTAACAAAAATCTATCTCTTTTAAAAAATCAATGGTTAAATGATAATTAACATTATTAAAAAGGTCCTTTATTGTTTTGATATTGAAATATTTATCCCTTATGATGGAGAATTCAACACAGCCAAGCAGGATATGCTTGACAGTGACTCTCTCATCACAAGGGATACAAAACGGAGGATCCTCGCCTTTCAATGGATATGTGGCCAATACGACATCGTCGCATGATGACCTCTTCAAATCTTGACTGACAACCCAAGAAGGTATAACCAACATAGGGTTTTATTTCAAGTAATTTATTAATATCTACTTGGGTGTTCCACTTCTTCTGCATCAGATCACGGATGTACGATCTAATCAGAGCTTTGTAATCAAAGTATTGAATAAGTATTTGAAGCACGGGAATATTTCATTTGAAATCTCCGGCTGACGCCGTCGGTTCCAAATGAATTCCCGTGCTTCAAATACTCAATAACACCCGGAAATTGGCCAACACATGATGTTTATCTCCTAAAAGTAAACCAAAAGGTCCACACACGTTTTTGTGTCTGCACTCATTGACATCGAGTACGGGTACAGCAGTGAAATGTCATCAGCCGGCGGTTTCGGCTGTTTCCCATGGTAGCATCTGGAACTGCTCATTTGTGACGTTATTCAGACTTTACGTCACAATATGATTTAATGACGTCATCACAGCTCACGACCTAACAATACAATGGTGTGAGCGATGTTTGTATGCATTATTCTAAGATGCCTAGCGGTTAGAACAATCGAAAACAAAATACATTATCAGACATTCTACCATGACTTCAGTAAACACTGGATTGTGATTGGTTAATTAAAGTCATTCAGAGGTATATAATCACGTTTTCCGGTCTCTGTTTTCCGTGCGCAATCATACATGGTTTACGGTAATGCACTATTTTTGTCTGCCCACTAACATGGCGGACACCGAACAACCTACCGATGCATCGATAAATTACGGCGATTTTACTGTCGGAAATTACACATATGTCTTTAAAGATGGATTAAGCGATAACGGGCACGACTCACTACTTGCGTAAATCACAGCAATAGGCGTTTATACATACAAAAGTACTTCGAAAGCATGGAAACAAATATCCAGTCGAACAAGATCAAAACATCGTCTGCTTTCCGAATAAAAATTCAGCAAAAACAAATATGTTTACGTTGATTCTATGTTATGTCAGAATAGATCCAGCAATAGACTGCTACAAAATTTCCGTGTTAAATTTATTATCAGCTTTCGTCAACGATATCGCCACTGATGTTGATCCGGTAACGGAGGATGCATTAACATAAATAAACAGTTGGGTTATCAATTCAAACAAAATGATATTTTGAAATTTGTACTGTTTCAAATTTAGCGGTAGTAAAACACAATTAGATCTACAGAATCTGCAAACCGTTCTGTTAGCCCAACATATTTTTTTTTCTAAATGTATAATATCGTTGAAAAAAGTTATTTAGCTTAGTCATGATCCCTCTTATCCATTACACTGCTTGATCTAAAGTAGTCTATTAAAGTATAATTAATTACCTTACCGTGTTTATGCCAGAGGTACACCCTCTGGGTCCTGATCCATCCTGTCGGAAATATCACCACAAATCTGGCTCTTTGTCAACAGACTCGCGAACATGCCAGCCAATCCGATTCAATTTGAATTCACTACACTTTGAAGCCACTAGGTCACAAAACACTTTCCAAAATGTAGAAAATAATATCCGTAGAATCGAATTTGAGCACAAAGTACACACATGAGTGTGTAAGAGTCACCACAGCTGTCGCACGCAGACGTAGAGGTGCGTGAAATCGTCAAGTTGACAGGGCGCAAAATTCAACAGTATCTAAATTCGGTACAACACGGACTTCTCGTTACAGCAAAAGCGCCCCTACTCTTAAATTTTGTACCAGTACCAGTAATTAGATATCAAAGACTATCTCAGTCATACAATCAGGTTAACCTTGCGCAAACTGTCAGTGGCTCTCCTGTCGCATCTTTCCAAATGTAAACAATGACTTCGAGAAAAGGTCAAGGCCATGAGGTTGCTGCCACTATTCTGGTGGGGAAAGGGTCTACGGTGGAATTTTCAAATGTGAACCAAGCTTTTGAAACTTATTTGATATATGTTTTCCAACTTATCAGTTAATGATTGGTGATTGATGCATTGAAAAAACAAAACGTGATTTGTTATTACTGAATCTGGAGTTTGTTAGTCATTGACGGTTTGCCACCAAACACCCCGTTTCGGGCGATACCACTTGAGATTGGAATGCGAGGCCGCTTCACGTATTGACTCGTAACCAAAGAAAGAGCTCCACCTGAAATTGTTCATAAAATTGTCATGGTAGAATGGAGATAAACCTACTGTGTGGGAAAATCAGAGGTATATAACGAAATTATAATAGCTCTAAATTTCATTTAAAACCGAACGCTTAGCGTGAGGTTTTAAATGAACAATTTAGAGCTATTTATTTAGGAGATAAACCTACTGTGTGGGAAAATCAGAGGTATATAACGAAATTATAATAGCTCTAAATTTCATTTAAAACCGAACGCGTAGCGTGAGGTTTTAAATGAACAATTTAGAGCTATTATAATTTCGTTATATACCTCTGATTTTCCAACACAGTAGGTTTATCTCCTAAATAAAGGTATAGATTATTGATGACGTAACAATTGAATGACGTTTTCCCGTCACTGCGCCATTCTAGTGTGCCCCCTCGTAATCGAACCATTTTACATTACGTCACAATGTAAGCGACGTCACGATGCATGTCAGTTGTCATCGCCTCGTACAGCCTCCTACAGTAAACTACTCCGTTGCATCCCGCTTCTTGGTTTGCAGTTGCTTCACGCAGCTAACATCACTGGTGGAAACATTGCGTTTATGTTTTACGACGGTTAAAATGTATCAATTCGACTCGCAAGTTTTCAGCGACACAGTAACGTTCGCAGTGTTTACATTCTCCACAATGCAATCGTGGAATGTCGCTTGACTTCTCGGCTTCATCTGGATGTACTGATCTAAACTTACGTTGGTAGTAGAACTGCGACGTTCATATTGCCCCATATGGTTTACGTTAATGACAGATGTAATTAAAATAATTCAGAGAAGATATTTAATCCGAACGTAAACCGTCATCAAACTGTTATCATTTGTTTTTTTTCTGGTAACGTTTGTCTTAACGTAAGGGGGCAGACACATCAATAGAACAGCGCGCCAGATAACCCTGTGCGAGGAATCTTAATTTAGGTCACCGACACCGTCGTTTGTTTTCTGCCTTAAATTAATCGTAATTATCCTTAGAAAGTATTAAATTTAGCATCTTAGAAAAGATGTAAAGTTCGCTCTACCCCAATGTGTTTTGTAATAAAGTATAGTTTTGCAAAACACATTGGGGTAGAGCGAACTATATTTCCTAAATACGCAGCGAATTTACGGGAATCGAATACCATTTGATCACGTTTTCCAACCAATCAAATTAAAGAACACAGTGACTTTTGGTTTACAATTGTGTTAACATTTGGAACCGACGGCGTTTGCCGGAGGTTTCAAATAAAATATTCCCGTGCTTCAAATACTCAATAACACCCGGAAATTGGCCAACACATGATTGTCTCTCGATGGTATGCATATTTTTACCACGACATGAAACGTTAAAATCATCCACAAACAATGACCCATCTATAGAGTCATTTAATACTTTTGAGAGACTATTGATTTTCATGCTAAACAAAGTAACGGACAAAATACTGCCTAGTGGAACCCCCTGATCCTGATTATAATGGTCAGACAGGGTTGATCCAACACGAACTTGAAAGTGTCTGTCTGCTAAAAACTGTGATATAAAATGAGGAAAACGGCCTCTCAAACCACAGTCATGTAAATCTCTTAAAATACCATGTTTCCATGTTGTATCATAAGCTTTTTCTAGGTCGAAAAAGATTGATACAGCATGCTGGTTATTTACAATGAAATTTTTAACGAATGATTCTAGTCAAACTTAATGGCCGATAGTGCTTCTATTTTTGCGAAAACCACTATGAATGTTAGTAATAACATTATTGGATTCTAGAAACCATACTTATCTATTATTGACCATGCGTTCCATGGTCTTGCAAACGCAGCTAGTTAGTGAAATAGGTCTGTAGTTTGATGGATCTGTATGATCCCGGCCAGGCTTAGGTATTGGTACAACAATGGCATGACGCCACGAAGGAGGAAAGTGTCCTGTTGTCCAAATATTATCAAAAATGTTCAGAACTGTTTCAAGACATGCATTGGGTAAATGTTTCAGAAGCTGATAGTGGATATGATCAGCACCTGTTGCCGTATCATGAGCTTGCGCTAAGGCAGTATTCAGTTCATGTAGTGAAAATACTTCATTATAATCTTCACCATTATCAGAATGAAAGTTAATTGTAAGTTTTTCTTGATGATCTTTATATTTTTGAAACTTTGGGTTATAGTTTGATGAAGAAGAATGTCTAGCTCAAGTTTCACCCAACTTGTTTTCAATGTCAGTTTTATCAGTTAAAAGATCGTGACCATCTTTGAGATGATGAACACTAAAGTTTCTAACTTTGCCCTTGATTCTCTGTATCATGTTCCACACCTTCGTCATTGGTGTACGGGAATTAATCTTTGATACAAAGTTCTTCCAAGACTGACGTTTACTTTGGGAGTGCACCCCCCTCTGGCTCCGCGTATGTACACGTGGAGAAAGGTATCACAACACCTAAATCTTTTCTCTCTCAATATCTTAAAAATTGCCATGTAACAACATAATGAAAATCAATGAAAACAACAACCTCTTACGTGTCTCAAACAACAACCTCTTACGTGTCTCTCACGCAACAAATCATGAATAACGTGTAGCAGGTAACAAGTGTGGAGCGTATGAAACACTTGCATCTCTCGTATCATAAAAATACAGTTTCAATTATCATTCAGTCTTGTTAGGAAACTGAAACTACTTACTTATTGTCTTAAACCACTCTATGGGACCCCCTCAACTAATGTCAGCCAAAAGATGGCAAGTTATAGGTATGGTTAATGCCGGGTTGTCCATGAGACACATTGCCAGGCAATTTGGTCACCATCCCTCAACAATCAGTCGATTAGTGAGGAAATATCACCAAACAAACTGGATCTGCATCGTACAGGCACACAACGGAAGGCATCAGCCAGACAAGACGCAGCCCTACTTAAGACTTGTTCGTCGATTTCCGTTTGCACCAAGTCCAATGTTAAAACGGCTATGGCTTCCACATCAGCAACTCTAACACAACCGTTAGAAATCGACTGAAAACAGCAGGCTATAAAATCATATGCTCAAAGAAACATCCAAGAAGAAGTCCAAGAAGAAGTTCCAGTCGGCGGAGGATACTTGATGGTATGGGGTCTTGTGGCGCATGACTGCAAACCTCAGCTTGATCTGTTTGATTGGCATTTGATAAGCTGGTGAGTAGTAAGGAAGTAAGGTTCTTTATGGATAACAACTTCTGTAGTATGTATGATGCAACGTTTCGGTATGGATTCTTATACCGTTGTCAAGCAAGAGTGAAGTACTGCATCACAGAGCAGACTTATATACATCAACAGGGATTAAGTAATAACAACATGTAGGTATGGATCAAGGGGATTAACAACAACAACAAGGCACGGTGGTAATAATTTAGTGACAATAGGAGGAAGCCAATGGTCCTAGAGGCAGAAACAAAATATACATGGCTGATGAGATTGAATAGTAATGATAGCTGGAGTGTTCTAATCTGTTGTTTTTATCAGTTCATTGTATGCAGATGGGATGAGATATCCCTGGTCTCTGTTGATTGAGGGCTTGTGTCTCCGGATTTGAACTTTTCTGCAAGTTTTCTTTTGGTGAGATCCTGGTGTTTTTTCGATAATATCTCTACATTGTCCCAAATTATGTTGCAATTGGAAACCTTGATGATGTGGTCTGATATTTCTGATTTCCGGTCTGATCCAGTGGCAGATGATAAGTGTTCTTTGATTCTGATATTTATGGGCCGGTCACAAACAACCTTGAACCAACACCTTTGAAAAAGCCTTTGATTCAGTAGACAGAACGTATCTCTCACAAAGGTTGTTCAATTTTTCAACCCTGGACCAAGTATTATACAATGGATTAAAACTCTGTATAATGGGTTAGAATCCCGTGTACGTTCGCCTCAGATCCTTTCAAAATTGGACGCGGCTGTCGCCAAGGTGATCCAATAGCCCCATATTTATTCGTACTCTTGTGTTGAAATTTTAGGCATTTTGATGAAAAACAATAAAGACATTAAAGGGATACATTTAGGAAACATTGAGTACCTACTTGCACAGTTTGGCCATAATACTACTCTGTCTTTAGATGGATCTGAAAAATGCCTTTATGCAACACTAAATACTCTCTTAAGTTTCCAGCGTTTTTCCGGTTTAAAGGTAAATGTAGAAATGACCAAAATGATTTGAATCGGGTCTAAGAAACGATCTAGATACAAACTTTGCAAAGAATGGATTTTTGATTGGCCCCAAACGAACTTCTCTCCTCTGGGAATTAATTTTGATATTGATATTGACAGTACGGTTGAAAAAAACTACGATGACAACTTTTCTCATATTGAAAACCAGATGAACATTTGGTCAGCCCGAAGCCTTTAGGCAGAAACACTATCTTATAATCCCCTCTTACTCCCTAAATTAAATCATTTATTTTCTTCAGTTCCAGATCCAACAACACACGAAACTGAAAAATTCCAGAAGCAATTTTTAACTTCATTTTGAGGGGTGAGCCCGATAAAGTTAAACGAGATGTCTTGATTGTATATTTTTGACAACATCTCCAACTTTACCTGAGAAAAGACAGTCCTTCCCAAACTCAGAATGGAACCCAGGAAATGGTCTCAAAACGCAACCTGATCTCGGAGATGGTACGATGTTCTCCATGTTTTTCATGTACCTCATGCTGCACGTGCTGTTCACAAGGACCAGCCCTATAAAATGCACCCCCAAACCTGCTTGAAACATTCACATTACAACGTCAGCAGGATGCCGCGACTCATGGCAGCTCAGAGGAATCAGGTGCTAGGAAGACTTGAAGCTGGCCACACTACACAAGCCGTTGCGAATCACTTCCAGGTCAACGCTCGGACCATCTACAGGCTGCAGGGCCACCAACACCACAAATGATCGCCCCCGTACTAGCAGACCAAGGGTGACCACAAGACGACAAGACCGCCATGTTGTGTGATAACATGTACAAATCCCTTCATGCAGGCATTCCGAAACAGCACGCCAGACAGCGGGAACACACGGAAGACCAATCAGTACTGATACAGTACGCCGACGTCTTAACAGTGGGATCCTCCATTGCCGTAGACCTTACCGTGGACCTATCCTCACCCCTCGTCATCGGCGTGAACGTCTACAGTTTGCCCTACAACACCAAAACTGGCGATACAGGCAATGGAGAACTGTTCACAGATGAGAGTCGGTACTGCGTATCAACTGCAGATGGCAGAACAAGAATATGGCGACTCTACTCATGTTATGGAATTCTACTCATGGCGAGGTGCAAGCATCATGGTATGGGGTGGAATAGGCCTGAACCAGAGAGTGGGTCCTGTGGTGTTCCAGAAGCTTGGTCCAGGGAGAGGAGGCGGCATCACAGCGGTGCGCTATATCGACCAAGCTCTCAGACCCCACATCATACCACATTTCGCACGTAACCGGAACAACATTTTCCAGCATGATAACGCCCGGGACCATACTGCCAGAGCTACACGGGACTTCCTACAGCAGAACGGTGTCAACATCATGCAGTGGCCAGCCCTTAGTCCTGATTTAAACCCAATTTGAACATCTTTGGGATGAAATTCAGAGGAGACTGAATAATGTCATACCAAGGCCGAACACAGCCGATATATTGTGCCAGGCCTTTCTCAGAGTGTGGTTCGAGGTGCCAATGGCCTTCATCAATCGATTGGTGCACTCCATGCATAGACGTTGTGCTGCAGTTATTGCCGGCCGTGGTGGTCACGCTAGATACTGAAGTCAAGATCTTGTCTGAATGGACTGCAAGCTTTCACGTAATGTCTTGTAATTGTGCTGAGTTATTCATTGATGTGTCAGGATGTTGTACACAACAAAAATGGTTTTGATCCGCATATTCTGTCATATATAGATATGCGGCATTCTTGGATTCTAAATATGTACAATTAAATGGGCAAGAATCTTAGATTGCGAATTTTCAGAAAAGGAACGGAGAGTATTCAGTATGATAGCTCATTAATGCACTCGTATTACTGACTTAAAATGGCTGCAATATCTGACTATTCTTCCTACAAACTTCTCATTAAGGATAAAGATATCGGAAACACCCCCTTTGCCGTTTTTGTAATAAAAAAATAGAAACTTTAGAACACCTGTGTTGGTATTGTGATCCGGGATTCAAAATTTGGAAACGTTTAGAAAAAATGTTAGAAAAAGCCCAAATTTGCATTAATTTCACAATTTCAAAGATCAGAATCAAGGAAGGAATAACAATCCTTTTAACGCCATTGTCTTACTTGTTAAAGACATTATATTCATGAACAGTAAAAAAACTGAATATTCTGAATTTCAGGTACATGCTAAGCCAAATTAAGCAGTACCACGACATTACAATATATACTTTTTTTAGTTTCTGGTGAAAACGATATATTTGTTAAATTCTGGTAATCATTACATATTGAAAAGTTGATTTATGTAATTTGACCTCATTGTCACTGTATTGTATGTACCTCATATGTGTCAAACTGCCAGATGCTTACTGTTGTCATGTTATTGTCGAATGTTGTAAAGTGTACTCAAATCTTTGCATATACTTAATTCTTTGCCATATGATCTATTTTTTAAGATTATTAAATCTTCACCGTCAAACCATGAAGACAGGTTCGTATATGAGCATTATCCAACGATTATAATTAGTTGTACTTATTAAGGGGCCGTTACGCTGTAGATACGTTAACGTTTTTAAGCATGTGGAAAATGTTTGAAAACAGTATAAGTATCTACACCGAAACGTCGCTTTTATACAATTAAAAAGCTGATCATCCATAAAAACATGTCATTCCTGTTACTTACAACTTCTAGAATGCCTCTCAAACCGTTCATCTACACATTGTCTGGTTCACAAATTAGACGCCTTGCATGAACAATGTCTTCCGATAATAGACTACTACTAGACTGCTCTTACACTTAGACAATGTCTTCCGACAATAGACTACTACTAGACTGCTCTTACACTTAGACAATGTCTTCCGACAATAGACTACTACTAGACTGCTCTTACACTTAGACAATGTCTTCCGACAATAGACTACTACTAGACTGCTCTTACACTTAGACAATGTCTTCCAAAAATAGACTACTACTAGACTGCTTTTACACTTAGACAATGTCTTCCAAAAATGGACTACTACTAGACTGCTTTTACACTTAGACAATGTCTTCCGATAAAAGACTACTACTAGACTGCTCTTACACTTACACAATGTATGTTAAATAACATGGGCTTCACCCATTCGAAAGCTTTCATTTTCACGAGGTAATGGCATTCTGTGGTTGCTCCAGACAGTTCGTAATTCGGCATTCAAACATTAACTAGGGGAGTACTCGGTATGAATCTTACAGATCGTATTCTTGAACCCGAACAATCCCTGTTAGTATTAACGTCTCGTGACATAGTTATCAGTATTAGATTTGTCTCCCTTTGATCTACCGGATCCACGTCAGTCTTCCGGGTTTACAGCCGGAAAAGCGACATTTCAAGTTTTAACCATGGACGCTCAACTCATTTACAGTAATCTGATGTTTTCTTTGCAACTATCAAAGTTGACGCTATCCCGGCAATACCCGACAGAACCTGGTTTGACGCTTTATCGGGTATGTTAAAAATTTAAATGGCGCTTTCCCTGCCCGACACCGTCTTCAACCCTATATATTGTGATTGTAAGCTGCTATTTGCTGACTGTGGAAGGTTTGCAGCTCGTGTCCCGAGATTCTGTCTTGTCCCAGCTTCCAACATGCCGATAGCACGTTGCCGTTTCTGACGTGACAGACACCGCATGTCAAAAACGTTTCACTAAGTTTCACTAAGAGCTTCAGTACAATGTTTCATAACAACTTTCTTCCCGAATAATCTCACACCATATTGGAATATCCCCAACTTGTTTCAATGATCTATTTGCCCGGACATCGGGGACTTACATAGCAGTGATGTTCCCGGGCAATGTTAAATACCAATACAACAAAGTTGTTCCAGGACGTGTTGAGAATGAAACAACAGCGATATTCTTGGGAAATGTCAGAGGGTCATACAACAGTGATGAAAATGTCAGACTGGTACATAACCGTTGTTTCAACAAAATATGAGAGGTTAATCCAAACACCAAGTTCCAAGGGAATCTCAGAGACCTGTATAACAAAGATGTTCCCAAGCCCAAGGAATGTTAGAGACCTGTAGAACAAAGATGTTCCCAAGCCCAAGGAATGTCAGAGACCTGTAGAACAACGATGTTCCCAAGCCCAAGGAATGTCAGAGACCTGTAGAACAACGATGTTCCAAAACCCAAGGAACGTCAGAGACCTGTAGAACAACGATGTTCCCAAGCCCAAGGAATGTCAGAGACCTGTAGAACAAAGATGTTCCCAAGCCCAAGGAATGTCAGAGACCTGTAGAACAACGATGTTCCCAAGCCCAAGGAATGTCAGAGACCTGTAGAACAACGATGTTTCCAAGCCCAAGGAATGTCAGAGACCTGTAGAACAACGATGTTCCCAAGCCCAAGGAATGTCAGGGACCTGTAGAACAACGATGTTTCCAAGCCCAAGGAATGTCAGAGACCTGTAGAACAACGATGTTCCCAAGGAATGTCAGACACAACAATGATGTTCTCGAGAAATATCGGTGACGTATTCCCGGGACATGTGAACCTAACCCCCTAGTTGTGATTCGATACGGAAGTTGTTTAAAGTCACCTTACCTGCTTGAGTGCCAATATCTGCCCATAGACAGCATCTTCGCTTGATCTTAAATTAGTATGAAATAGCTTGAATGCTCACGCAAGCTGTGGGGTATATTTTAGCGGCATGCATGTCCTTGCGATACTTCTGTGAACATACCTGCTGCACGAGGCATGTCTGTGTGATACCCTACTGGAATATCCGTTGCGTGCAAGCAAAATTTGATGAAATTCGGTTGAATAGTTTCTGAAATATTGACTTTAAGTGAGCATGGGGTCGGTCGGGAAAAGGCAAAATGTATATCTTTTTGTCGTAATTAAGTCTGTATTAATCTAATGAAGTCATCGAGAGTGTTCCCAATGCTGTTTTGCTATAGCGGAACCATCTGCCGAGATGCATGGAAGATTTCACGAAAATCGGTCGAATAGTTTAGGAAATAATCACGTTTTAGTGAGCATGGGGTTGGTCTGGCGAAAGGCTAACAACCCAACGTAGTACTTGTTATATATTAGCGAGGCGAGAGGTGTTTTCAGCTGAATGAAACGCAGCTTTCGGCAGTTCCCCCGAGCTGCCGTGCTATTATCTCGTTAGGACGTACTTGTAGCGATGTGTGAGCTGTCTGAAGGTGAATGAAACGCAGGTGTCGGCAGTCATCACCTCGCTACCGTCTCGGGGGTTGCTCTGAGCGAGCGCCGTGGTCGAGTATAAGTGTGTGCGTGTGTGTCTCGGCTCGGCTATGATGATGCACGGTCGGCTGACTAGCGAGGCGACAGCTGCATGAAGGTGAATGAAACGCAGTTCTCGGCAGTTCCTCAAGGGGAGTCACCTCGCTGCAGTCTCGGTAGCTTTGAGCGAGTGCTGTGGGGCGAGTCGCAGTGTGCGTGTGTCTCTGCTCGGCTCAGGATGTACAGCCGACCGACTGGCTGGCTACGTTATGTTGATTTCCACTAAATCATACCGCAGCTCTCAGCAGTTCCCGAGTCACCTCGCTGCCACCTCAGTAGTACGGAGCGAGCGCTGTGAGCAAGTCACAGTGTGTGTGTGTCTCTTGGCTCAGCTATTGACCTACAGCTGGCTGAGCTGGCCGGCCGGCTGGCTATGTTATGTTGATATCTGCGAAACAATTTATCGGGCTTGTCGGGCCTGTTGCTTCCCTTGTTCTATGAATTAATTTTTCTCTTCTTCACTGATGATGGCGTTTTTACGAGACTTGGTTCGAATCTCTTGTTTCATTCTGTGATATTTTGCGATTTCTGATAGCACCAAACGAAACTCTTCCTCAGAGATTTTAGAGTCAGTGAGTGCGTTTATCGGATAATTCCTCGGACGTACACTTCAAACCCATGAGATGTATGTTGTTGAGTAGGAAAATTTCGGTTAGCGATATCGTGTCTTCCATGGTCACGGTGACTCCCTAGAGACTAGTGTAGGCGTTAACGTTCACCCGCACATAAACACAGCAAACTTGGTATTGTTGTTGTTTGGCTCAGCGGAGTTTGATCCCTTCCACGATTTCAGTGACGTCACGCGCCGATGGCAGTTCGCCGAGGTAGACTTGGATGTACAGCATGGATTTTGCGGGCCGATTTTCCAAGACGTTTACCATGCTGTCGAATTCCGACACCATCTGCAATCCCACGCTTTGCATCCCGGGTTTGCTCGACAGCATGTGAGCTACTTTTTTGCCTCAACGTGCTGACAATCACACTACATATTTGCGTCGGGATGTAAGCCACGAGCAGCGTTCCGTTGTTCACGACTTTCATCAGGTAGTTATTTTTGTTGTCCGTGAAAATGTGGGGAGAGTCGAGCTTGATGTTGAGATTCATACCCATTTGTTGTCGTCGTTTAAGATGAGAGTGTAGTGTGTGTTTCTGGAGACGGTCGTGGTCTCGATGTCATCCAGGAGGCGGCCGTGGAAGGCTGGGTCTATCGTCCATTCGTCCTCGTCAGTGCAGATCAGGTCGTACCGCGTGTTGTTGACCGCTCCTTCGGTATCGACGAAATCGCCTAGGTCGTTGTTCTTGCCACCACCACCAGCGGCAGTACAGGGGTGGCAGTTCGACGCATTTGTAAATTCTGTTTATCAGTTGCAAGGCTTACAGCTTGCCGTCGACTCCGAGTTCGTCGAATTCGCGCATGCCCCGAGGTCAGACATCGCTATGTTGGTGCATTTTAGAATGCTTATTCCTGTACCTTGAGACTACGTTATTGTTGTATGTGCAGCTTCGCGCTGAGATATCCTATACTTACGGGATTCGTGATGTTGCCTCGGATTAATTTCTTGTAATGCCGCTACAAAAATGTTTCGGTTCTGCCGTCGTTGTACTTTTGTGTTTTCACCGGCACGGCTCTCAGCAGGGTCTAAGCTCATTTGCCTTGAACGTTGTCGTCTTGCTCAGCTGATCGAGATCAATGCACAGTTTGCGATATGTAACGAGATTGGGTAATTTCATGCCGGTCACAGTGGTTTCCGGGGGTATGTCGTTCGACATCAACCCGAGCGTTTTAGCCAACGGTCGACTGAGTCTCAAGTCGTTTTTTCCGTTGTTGGTTAACACGACTGTGCCGTTTGAGTCATTCATTTTGAGTTCGGCTCCTACGGATTTGAAGATTTCTTTGTTGAGCGAGTACACGCTGTAGTAGCCATCCGTTATTTGGTTGTGTTTGCTATTGACGAACAGCCTGTTGTTTCTGCCGTTGATGTTGGTCCATCGCGGGTAGTAGGTGATGTTGCAAAGTGCGACTTCGACCGGTCGTGTAATGGATCACGTGGAGCAGTTGAACGGACTCGCCGCTCGTGATTCCTGAAAGCGTCACCTACATATTGAAAAGTAGATATGTATACAAAACAATAATAATTCAATATGTACAAACTGGGAGTGTTTTATTCTAAAAGTGATGATATAAGTGTTACCGATCTCAAGCAACCGAGTATTGTGGTAGATGCAAAGGATGGTTTACATGTCATGGTTCGGTTCATCGATGTGTTTAAAAATTATGTGTTTTCGGTTACGAATGTGAAAACGGTACACGCCTGGTTTAACAACCCGATGCAGTTCTGGCAGAATCAATTCAATTTCGCCATGTGGTGCACAACCACTGGGTGCGGCGTGAGGTTGAACAACGCTCGTCGTGAGGAGCTGAGTCGGTCTGTATTCTCGTTTCACGTGTACTACCAGATCAGACGTATCCTGAAAGAAATCAGCGCCCCAATTCCGCAGGACAAGGCGTGGAATGTCGACGTGCATACGAACGCATTTGCTGTGAATTCGAACTAGATCCGAAGACGGTCGATTGGCGTTTGCAGGGTCCGAACCACGGTTTGGGCATTCCCATCATTCACAACATGTCTCTCGTGTAAGCCAGCAAACAGCTGGTGAAAGATTGGGGTTACAAGTCGTATCATTACGTCAAGACGAACGAGTGTAAAGATGACTACATGGCTTTCAAAGACAGCAAGGATTACCGCGTTTGGAGGTTTGAGCAGGGACCCGCGGACGATTGGAAAATGTTCATGCTGGACACTTTGAAAGGGTTTACTCGTGCCGGTGTCGTCAGATTGAACGATTCGATTCGAACGTACATGTGGGCCGTGCTGGGCGCTCAGACGCAAA
Source organism: Haliotis rubra (assembly GCF_003918875.1). Taxonomy (NCBI): domain Eukaryota; kingdom Metazoa; phylum Mollusca; class Gastropoda; order Lepetellida; family Haliotidae; genus Haliotis; species Haliotis rubra. Next base: position 675,721 of record NW_025766769.1, on the reverse strand, counting down.
TATGTTCCAACATCGTGGGTTGTGAAGGGACAGCTTACAATGCGCAGAAACAGTTCGTGGGTAATGTCGAGGATGCCATTGCTAGACCGGTCGATATACTGAGTGCCATCGAACGCTATGAAAACGTGCTGGAATACGCCCGTTCGAAAGTCGACTAAGTGTTCGGCGCGGGACTGTACATGCCTCCAAGCGACATGCAACTGAGGGTGAACGGAGTGTTTGGCTACAACAAAGACATCGTCATCGCCACCGGCGATAAAAAGTCAATAACGCGAGTCGAGTCGTGCTGCAGTACGAAACAGGCATCGTGGCACCGACATCGGAAGAAGTAGAACCAACAACAACAACAACAGCTGCCCCCACACGTACAGGCAAACAATCAACGGCATGTCGTTCGGAAAACGACACTGGTGGTCGGCGGGAACGCGGTCGGACTGTGCCTCATGTAGTTAAAAATTCCTTAGCTGCGACGTATACCAGACCCACCATGGCGACGACGAAAGCCCACAGGTTTTGACCGAGCCACGTGACGAGCCAGGAAACGATGCTGCCCAAGATGCCAGGCATTACTTCTGTGGCTTTGCCGTCAGTTTAGCCAGATTTCAAATGTTTTTTTATACAGTCTCCGACGTCGTCACCTGATGGTGGTCCTGTTGGTGTTGGGCTTGGTGGTGTACCACCACCGCCCGTCAGCGATACGACCAGGGTCGATATGATGAAGCCCAAAGCCGTGAGAATGCTGGCGATGGTGATTCCTTGTTCCTGGAACAGAATTCGGATCTTGTCAGCCAATGTGGTGTCCTTGTTCAAGACTCAGTCGATGGTTTCGTACATGCGGCTGATCTGCAATCAGAGGGCTTCCTGGTTGGAGGAAGCGGCTTCCAATCTGGTCCGTCTCTCGTCTTCCAGGTTGCGCAATCTTTTCTCCATGATGTTTTTCGTGACTTCGTTGTGGTCCACGATCCTGAGTTTTCTTTTTCGCGAGCGATGTGCTCGTCGATTTCATTCAGTTTACTCATGCTGCTCACGAGTTCTGCGTGCACGTTTTTTAAGGGCTTCTTCTAGACCCGATTTTCCCTAAGAGGAAATTCGAAACCGGGCAAGGGTTCGATCGAGTATGTGACCAATATTTTTTTCATTTCGTCCGATGCTTCTTTGGCGCGCTGGGGCACTTCTCTGGGATCATTGGCCGTGCCGGTACCTGTGAGTTCACTTCGTACGTTTTGCAGATCTCGGACTACCTCCGGCGGAAGCTCTTTGGGTGGGGGCAGCGTAATCTCACAGGTTTAGTTCGTCGCGGATCAGTTGACTGCCTCCATGGCGATTGGCTAGTGTAGACAGGGTGAGCGGTTTTCTCGTGTGTTTGTTCATGAGATCGACCACCAGAAGAGATTTCAATCACAGCGTCCCTTTGTTTTCGATTTTGAACTTCGGCTTCGACTCAATGGTTCGACGTAATTTTAATCGTGCTTTAGGGCATCGTAATAATCGTCCATGGTCTGCTTTAAAGGTTCGTTGCCCAGGCTGTCGCCCATGAACGAGGTGTCCATGGCTGCTGCATCATTGTTGTTCAGCTGGTGTACGTCGAAATCGTCCATGGGAATATCGTCCGCCATTTTATTTTTTATATTAAACTTATAAAATACATAGTTTCAATATAAACAATGTTGCAATAGGTACAAAAGCTAGATCCTTTCCGAAGATCGAGAGAAACCCTGGGTGTCAAAGCCGTGTGTCAGTTGGTCACGATCACCAACAATCTGAGCACTATGGATCAAAACCAAACGCTGCTAGTTCGAATACCCGACCTGGGCGCGAACGACGTCATTGTCCCAAGACTCGACTGGCTTTGGAGTCCAAGACCGACAAACGCACAATCGTGAGCAGCCTGGGTCGTGCCATCGTCAAGAAAACCACCATCAAAATAAGAGGGAACAAGGTGCTGAGCATCGACAACAGCAACGTGTTTTACTGTTATGCGGACCTCTGGAGAACCTCTAACGAACGCGATGACATGGTACGGTTTCACGCAAGAGAATCTCGGCAATATAACAGTAGGAGAAAAAGCCGTCGCCGAGGCGTATGGGAATCGATTTTGCATACCGCTCGACTTCGAGCTTCTCGAGGGGCACATGCCGTTGTACCAGTCCGCGCTGGGCGACCAGTTGAAATACGAACTCATGTTCAACGACTACGGCAAAGTCATCTACACGCCAGACGGCACCGAGGCCAGCTACGTCGTCAACAACATCTCACTGGAGTTTGACATGGTCACGAGCACGGAACTGTCTCGGCAGATTCGCCAACACATAGTACTCGGGAAAGCTGTCCATCCTGTACGACCGTGTGTTGCGACACTGTACGATCATCAAGGACAAGAGCGACACGCTGTGGAACATCAACATGAACATGCCGGCTCGATCGATGAAAGGCATCTTGACCATTCCCGTGGCGGAATACGAGCCGTTTCATGGAAACAGCGAACTCACTTTGAATCCAGAGATCACAAAAATGGAAGTGACCGTCGAAGGTGTGCTCAACCAGCTGTTCAGCCAAGACATGCGAGCTCACCAGCAGTGGGACGAGATAAAAAAACTACCGGCCATCAAGCAATATTCGTCTGAAGTCAACGACGTCGCCAAAGACCTGGGTTTCACCTACGTGACGCTCGGTAAGTACCTGGATAAGCATGTGGCTGGACATGCGATCCACTGACGATGACAGGCTGCACAACAGCGGACGCCGCATCGACAACAGCAGCGAGGGGGTCACCATCCAAATCTCCAAGAAGGTGCAAAATCCAGCCGGCAAGTTAAATTTATATTTGTACGCGATTATGGACGCGCAACTCAATATAGACAATGGAAGATTTGTGCAAGCCGTTTATTGATTTACCTCGCGATCCGCACTGCGCCATCGTGTGCGGTCATACTGGATGTGGCAAGCCGGCATTCGTGCTGGACATGCTGGAAGGTTACTATTGTGACATGTTCGACCACATCGTCATTCTCTGCCCCACTTTAAGGGTGAACAAGACGTACTTGGAGATATCATGGGTGATGATGGGCCCGGACGTGCACAAAATCGATCCAGGAATTCGTCTGCAGGACTGGTTGCGCGCTTACCACGACGAGCTGAAAGGGGAATCTACACTGTTCATCCTGAACGACAACAAGGAGATGGTTAAATAACGAGACATGCTGCCGTACCTGGCCTTCTCGGGCCAACACATGAAACAGAGCATTTGGGTTCAGACGCAGAAATTCAACTCGGTGCTGAAAGATTTACGGGAACAGACGCGATGGGTCGCCCTGTTTCACTACTATGACAGGGATTCGTTCAAGGACTGCTTGGGGGAAAACGACGTGATCCGAACCAAACAAGAACGAGAACGAGTGCAGTAACAGCTTGCCGAAATGAAACACGCCTGTTGAAACACTCCTGTTGAAAACCGACCAACCCGTTGCGTATAAAGTTGCGTATAAAGTCTGCTAGGTTAAGCAAAAAAATAAAATTTCTAGCAAAATTCTAGTAGAATTCAAGAAAATTCTAGCATAACTCAAGCGAATGAATAATTTGGTTAACGATGTTCGTTTGTGTTTCGCGTACAATGCATTTTATTTTATTAGACTTAAAAATCGTTTGTTACATTATAAGATGGAGTGTGACGAACTGCTCAAACAAATATTGGATGACGATAATAATAATAAAAACGACAAGCGAGAGAGACTGGTGGCGCTCGCGGTCAGTGGCAAAGCCAAACAATACTTAGGTGGGGGCGACCACACCGATAAAATTCACAAAATGCCAGCCGAAGAAATTGACAAGCTTTACGCGAGATACGAAGCCAGACTCGGTGCCGAAATGACGAAAACCATAGGGTCTGTCATAACGCAGGCCTACGCCGGCGTAGCGTCGTACTTCCTTCCCATTCCTCGGGAACGTCGACTTCACCGATACGACTAGTCACCACCAAGAATCCTAACATAGTCGTTGCCGGTAGAAAAGGTGGTTTAGCCAAGCACCACAAAAATAATAATAATAATACCCATTACACTCCGTGGATTGTTGCCCCCATACCAACGGGATTAAGCGTGGTCATCGTTATATAATAACAAGCCACCACCGCAACAGCAGACGACGCAATTAGAAATAAATTCGCATGTTATGTTTTAATTTTTGTTTGAAATATATATATATATATATTTCATATACACACGATGTCGTCCGAAGGAAAAACATTCGTCAACGATGCATATCACGCTGCCGTGGTCTCCGGACTAACCATAGGTTACGCTCGCTTAACGAAAATGGTTCTCAAACAGCCGACGATCAACTCGATTTCAACGTGCAGGACATGGGCATGCTCGTCATGGACTTAGGGATGGCGATGGCCACCAAGGAAACAAGGAATTATATTGGAAAATATTTGAAGTAATATTAAAAAACACATAATATAAAAAAAGAATGGCTACGATCGCCATGATGGTCGGTGGTGCATTAGTCAACGTCCTGGCATTTTCCGGCAGCAATTATCTCTTCTCCAAATTACGAACATCGAATGCGGCTGAAGTGGAAGCCAAGTACGCTAAAAAACGCGTGCAGAGAATACAGTTCATAAACGACCAACTCTTGCGAGAAAACCACACCGTTCACGTTCAAGAACGTCGACGACGCCATGCGAGAATACTACCTGCTCACCGGAAAGCGACTCGAACCTCTCGGCGACGAACCCACCCTCTCGCAGATTTACACGCCTTCCCCGGAACAGAAAGACCGGGAACTGATTTTCGTGGCGCTGGATCTAGCGGCGACCATGTTGATCGCCAAATAATTAGACTAAAATATATTTATGTGTATGTACATAAAGATGGGAAGACGTGCACCGCATAACTGCAAGTACGTGCTGCAATGAAAAACGCAAACCTGCAGCAGGAAATGCACCACCAAATATTGCGGCATACACATGATGTCCATACGAAAGGGTTTCGTGAATTACACGTGCGAAATGTGTGGCCTGGGCGTGAAAAGCCCACGGAGCGGACGTGGTGCGAGGCCATCTCATCTACTTGACGAAAAGAGACCATCTCAACTAACACAACCGACTGCTCAGAATAAAAATGTAAAAAACCACAAACAACCTATTAGAGATTTGACTTCGCATCTGACTATAGTGAAAAACCTATTAGAGATTTGACTTCGCATCTGAATATAATTATTTTTCATTTAGAAAAAAGATTTCACACATTGATATAGCAACGATGATTACCGTTCGAGAACTGAAAAGGATTGCTAAAGCACGTGGAGTGATCGGTTACTCACGTTTGAGGAAACCTCTGCTGTTGAGATTGCTCGACATCGTCGACAACAAACCTCCCACGGTGAAACAACTCAAACTCCAAGCAAAGGAACGTGGGCTCAGAGGTTATTCGCGCATGATATAAAGCCGAGCTCGTCGAACTGCTGGAGGAACACAAACCCGTCGAACTATGGTTCGCGCGGACGAAGCACGCCGTAGGTTAGTATCTGAGAGGCTGGAGGCTGGGCGTCAACAAAAACATGGACGTCGACGACATCAAATCGCCGGTCGCCGACAAAGTCAACGAGGAACTGAACAATCTGGGAAGCCTCAAATTTCAACTCACGGTGAAAATGTCGTTGGACAAACAGCAGACGGACGGCACCACCGAGCACGTCCAGCCTTATTTTTGGGACTTATGCAAGGCCTTTACTTAGAATTACTTACTTTGTACATAAATTTGGGGAGGTGGGGGTGGGGGTTGGGGGCTAATTCACATTGTACATGCTTCTCCATAAAAGTTATCATCATCCCCCTAGCCATAAATTATGAACTGCCACTAACTGAAGTAATTTTGCTCACGTGACTTTCATCTAACACAGCATGTGATAAAACGAGAAAGCCATAAAGCGATAGAGCGAGATAGCCATATACAAACACAGATTTCGCCTTACAAACATAAATATCGCTTTTTCTTCTCGTGTTATTGCTTCCTCGTGACCGTAACTGAAGGTGGGAAGGCGACTATTTCAGGAGGATGTGTTATAAACCGTTTTAAAACAGTGGCCATACCAGGTGAGCCCAAACTGGGCAGTGGTTCTGCTCTACAGTAAATCTAAAACACACGGGAGTACATGATACAAGCAATACGAAGCGAACTGCCTCAGACATCACTGAAGTCACTAGATTAATGTAATAATAATTTCATTTATATCCTACTCGGACAAAACATTTTGTCCTGTTCCTGGCTCTCGTGTTTATAACAATCGTATCTTGTAACTGTACAATACACAGCCATATATTGCACCTTAACCCGGAACAATATACTGCATTGTCGTCCGTAAATGGTTCCTGGTCAACTCGCGACCATGTACTGATCAATCTTAACTTGTATTGAATTTTACCTTGCACCTGAACTGCACAACCTTGTATCGAAGTCTTACCTTGCACTTCAACAATACAGCCTTGCATTGAAGTCTTACCTTGCACCTGAACAGCACAACCTTGTACTGAAGTCTTAGTACCTGGACAGCAGACACTTATGTTTCCGACACCTAATCTTGTCCCTGGACTGGCAGACAGATGTGTTAACTCCGTGTCGTTGAAAGGCGAACTGCAGACATCCTTGTATAGCGAGTCTACAGTAAGACAGAGGCACTCAGTGACATGGAAATCACTTGTTCTGCTCACGTCATGTGTAGATAGAAAAACAGGTTCATCTATTATCCAGTCGTTAACATGAGGGGAGGTGTTGAGTACACTCTACGCCTATACGTTACAGGTGATATTGCCTACAACCCACGTCTATATGTTACAGGTGATACTGCCTACAACCCACGCCTATACGTTACAGGTGATATCGCCTACAACCCATGTCTATATGTTACAGGTGATATTGCCTACAACCAATGTCTATACATGTACATTACAGGTGATATTGCCAACAACCCACGCCTATACGTTACAGGTGATATCGCCTACAACCCATGTCTATATGTTACAGGTGATATTGCCTACAACCCACGCCTATACGTTACAGGTGATATTGTCTACAACCCATGTCTATACGTTACAGGTGATGATGCCTACAACCCATGTCTATACGGTACAGGTGATGCTGCCTACAACCCATGTCTATACGTTACAGGCGATGATGCCTACACCCCATGTCTATACATTACAGGTGATGCTGCCTACAACCCATGTCTATACGTTACAGGTGATGCTGCCTACAACCCATGTCTATACGTTACAGGTGATGCTGCCTACAACCCATGTCTATACGTTACAGGTAATATTGCCTACACCCCATGTCTATACGTTACAGGTGATGCTGCCCACACTAGACGTCTATACGTTACAGGAGATTTTGCCTACAACCTACATCTACAATTCCAAGTATTCATTGCCTGCAAAAGACATTAATTCTGAACAAAGTAAGGTCTTCCATAGACTTTCATTGTTCCGGAACATTTCCCATGATGCATGCCTAATACCATATATGTAGGACCAGAGCTCTCGTGTTATTAATTATTTATTGAAACTCATACTCTGCCTTTATCTTTTACCATTAGCGTCTGTTGAAGCCGCCACACGCCTTGACTAGTTGTGTGTGAGTGAGAGGTGTTAGAGGGTCGAATGTGTAGGCACAGTGACTTGACTGTGAGTGTGTGATTTTACTTGGTAATTGGTAACATTAAAATATTTGTATGTAGCGCTTAGAAGCACAATATGTCAGTTGACTTAGGATTCATACACGCATCACTGTACAGAGAGACTGATACAAACATCACCGTACAGAGAGACTGATACACGCATCACCGTACAGAGAGGCTGATACACACATCACCGTACAGAGAGACTGATAAACACACCACCATACAGAGAGACTGATAAACGCACCACCGTACAGAGAGACTGATACACGCATCACCGTACAGAGAGAAAGATACACGCACCACTGTACAGACAGACTGATACACACACCACCGTACAGAGAGAGTGATACACGCATCACCGTACAGAGAGACAGATACACACACCACCGTACAGAGAGTCTGATACACGTATCACTGTACAGAGAGTCTGAAACACGCACCACTGTACAGAAAGACTGATACACACACCACCGTACAGAGAGACTGATACACACCCCACCGTATAGAGAGACTGATACACACGTCACCGTACAGAGAGATTGATACACACACCACCGTACAGAGAGACTGATACACACACCGCTGTACATAGACACTGATACACACACCACCGTACAGAGAGACTGATACACACCCCACCGTATAGAGAGACTGATACACGCATCACCGTACAGAAAGATTGATACACACATCACTGTACAGAGAGACTGATACACACACCACTGTACATAGACACTGATACACACACCACCGTACAGAGAGACTGATACACACCCCACCGTATAGAGAGACTGATACACGCATCACAGTACAGAGAGATTGATACACACATCACTGTACAGAGAGACTGATACACACACCACTGTACATAGACACTGATACACACACCACCGTACAGAGAGACTGAGACACACACCATCGTACAGAGAGACTGATACACACCCCACCGTACAGAGAGACTGATACACGCATCACCGTACAGAGAGTCTGATACACGCATCACCGTACAGAGAGTCTGATACACGCATCACCGTACAGAGAGTCTGATACATACGTAGCCGTACAGAGAGTCTGACACCACCGTACAGAGAGACTGATACACGCATCACCGTACAGAGAGACTGATACACGTATCACCGTACAGAGAGTCTGATATACGCATCCATCAAACGAGCCACTCTGGGGGAATCATCAACAAGACATAGGATACTTTGACGTGAGTATGCGACCTGAGCATAACATTTACTTCGAGTGAGTGACGAATGTTTCAACAACAATCAACACGTCAGACATATCACAGGGGTCTAGAAGTGTATCGTGTGAGGCCATAGGTCGAGACCCCACAAAGGCTCTCACAATGTACAAGAACTCTGCATCACTGGTGTACACTTGTTGTGAACCATCCATGTTCTTCTAGTAATGAATCCAGGAACGCTGCCCACAAGGAACGCTGCCCACCACAAGTCGTACAGGCAGGACCTTGGCCTACCTAACTTAATACTTACCTCACTGCTCACACTGCTCAAGATATAATCCCTGTTTTCAAAGAGATCAAACATTAATTGCACTTCACAAAAGCTTTTCTACTGCTTTGTATTTCCTTTTCTAAGTACGATTAATACTCATTGGTACTTAATACATGCCTATTTTACATAATGTCGTATTACTATGGTGGCAAAGCTCCCTGTAATAATTGGGGTGTGGATAGTTCCTGCGGGGAAAGCTCGTCCCCTGTAATAATTGGGGTGGGGATAGTTCCTGCGGGGATAGCTCGTCCCCTGTAATAATTGGGGTGGGGATAGTTCCTGCGGGGAAAGCTCGTCCCCTGTAATAATTGGGTTGGGGATAGTTCCTGCGGGGAAAGCTTCTCCCCTGTAATAATTGGGTTGGGGATAGCTCCTGCGGGGAAAGCTTCTCCCCTGTAAAATTGGGGTGGGGATAGTTCCTGCGGGGATGGCTCCTCCCCTGTAATAATTGGGGTGGGGATAGTTCCTGCGGGGAAAGCTTCTCCCCTGTAATAATTGGGGTGGGGATAGTTCCTGCGGGGAAAGTTCCTTTTGGACCATGTTCCGTACACCACTAGCAATACGCGCTTATTACCAACTAGCGTCACTTCAGATGGGCCGGTCTGCCGACTAGCATGTTATAGCATAACTTCCATCCACTGCCATGTACCTGCGGTGAACCTGCATGTATTCTTTTATGCTTAGTTTCCCGCAATACAGATAAAACACGGTTTATCAAAATGTAAAATAAACACAACAATAAACATAAGTATCAACAGAAATGCTTAATGTCTACGTTTATTCCCTGAAAACGTCAAATTCTTACCTGCCACTTGAAATATGAGTCAGTTCACGCTTAACATATGAGTTTCACAGTTAACCATTTTCCTGAACTGGCCAAGAAGTCCAGTCACTTAGAGTCATTTGTCCCAGGTGACAATGTACACCACCATCACTGCCGTCACCAACCACATCGTCAGACTCCAGCATCACGTGATTCTGAGCAGCCAATGCCAGTCTCATGTGAGCATCGGGCACGGTGGTCACTAGAACAGTGACACGTACTGCAGGTACAGTCTATGTTCTATTTAACCTTAAATCCTGCATCGGCCATTGTCCAACCTTGACCTTGTGATGATGTTGCCTAAAATATTTCTTGTTGACAACTAGGAAGATCTTTGCTTGTTAATTAGTTCAGAGGGTGTGTAGTTTCTAGCTAGTATTGTGTGATTGCAAGTCAATCACGCAGCCAGACAGATAGCAATTGAAATGAAAATGTTTTCATACCCAGCCTTTCCCAAGGTTACAAATGCCTCTGTCAGTAGTGGAATCTGTGATAAAGATTCTCATTCTTAACAGCATAAGTGATCGTCTTGGTTGGGTATCATCGCTCCCCAGAGGCTTGACGCCCAACAGTGGTTGACACTCATCCGAGGTGGAACCTCCGAGATAACATTCATACGTTGGCCCAAGGTTGGCAATGCTTTTGCTAACGTTGGGCCAATGTCCGAATGCTATCTGAGCTATGACAAGAGGGTCAATGCACCTCTGACACCCATGTGATGTGACAGGAAATATAAGCTGATATGGAATTCATGAGGTTCTTGTAAAGATTCCAGCCTGTCTCACAACATTATTTTCCCTTTCGGACACACCGTTCTGCAATGCTAAAGACCTAAATAAAGCAAGTCTAGATTTCACTAGGGCTCCTTTCCAATTTATATGGAATTTTGTTTTTTATCAAAATTATATATATATATAATATATATATATATATATATATATATATATATATATATATATATATATATATATATATATATATATATATATATATATATATATATATATATATATGGTGGTGGGATAGTTCCTGTGGGGAAGTTCCTCCCTGTAAAATTGTGGTGGGCAAAGTTCCTGTGGGGAAAGCTATATATATATATATATATATATATATATATATATATATATATATATATTCAGACGTTTCCAAGGGGCTAGACCCTCATCAGAGGTTTGAAACCCATCAGGAACGAGACACTTATCAGGGCTTTGACATTCATGGGGTTTTGACGCTCACCCGGGGCTATACATTCCTCAGGGTAGAACAAGTATATATGGATGACAACTTCTTTTATTCTAGAGCACGACTTTTCGATACAGGTTCTTGTATCGCTTTCAAGTGAGAATGGTACAGGGAGAAAACAGGTGATGTATATACAACAAGACTAATTAACAAGTCAAGGCGGAATAACAATGTGATGATAACAAATACAGGGATGACAGAGGATTACAGGGATAAACATAGAGGCCAGTGGAAGCCAATGATACACAGAGCACAGAATGTATACAAGATTAACAAAGAGGCCAGCGGAAGCCAATGATACACAGAGCATAGAATGTATACAAGATTAACAAAGAGGCCAGCGGAAGCCAATGATACAAAGAGCAGAGAATGTTTACAAGATAAACATAGAGGCTAACGGAAGCCAATGATACAATGAGCATAGAATGTATACAAGATAAACATAGAGGCCAGTGGAAGCCAATGATACACAGAGCATAGAATGTATACAAGATAAACAAAGAGGCCAGTGGAAGCCAATGATACAAAGAGCATAGAATGTATACAAGATAAACATAGAGGCCAGTGGAAGCCAATGATACACAGAGCATAGAATGTATACAAGATTAACACAGAGGCCAGTGGAAGCCAGTGATACACAGAGCAGAGAATGTATACAAAATAAAGACATAGAGGCCAGCGGAAGCCAGTGATACACAGAGCATAGAATGTTTACAAGATAAACATAGAGGCCAACGGAAGCCAATGATACAATGAGCATAGAATGTATACAAGATAAACATAAAGGCCAGTGGAAGCCAATGATACACAGAGCATATAATGTATACAAGATAAACATAGAGGCCAACGGAAGCCAATGATACAATGAGCATAGAATGTATACAAGATAAACATAAAGGCCAGTGGAAGCCAATGATACACAGAGCATAGAATGTATACAAGATAAACATAGAGGCCAACGGAAGCCAATGATACACAGAGGATAGAATGTATACAAGATAAACATAAAGGCCAGTGGAAGCCAATGATACAAAGAGCATAGAATGTATACAAGATCTTGTATTGAAACGTCGTGCTCTAGTATAAAAAATGCCACTCAAAGAAGCCATTCCTCAGGGGTTTGACATTCACCAGGGGCTTGTCAGTCATCTGGGCTTTAACGCTTATCGGGGGTTTGACGCTCACCAGGGGCTATACATTCATCATGGGTTCGGCACTCATCAGGGGCTAGTCAGGGGTTTGACGCTCACCAGGGGTTTGACACTCTTCCAGGGCTATACATTCATTGAGGGTTTGACGCTCACCAGGGGTTTGACACTCATCCAGGGCTATACATTCATTGAGGGTTTGACGCTCACCAGGGGTTTGACACTCTTCCAGGGCTATACATTCATTGAGGGTTTGACGCTCACCAGGGGTTTGACACTCATCCAGGGCTATACATTCATTGAGGGTTTGACGCTCACCAGGGGTTTGACACTCTTCCAGGGCTATACATTCATTGAGGGTTTGACGCTCACCAGGGGTTTGACACTCATCCAGGGCTATACATTCATCATGGGTTCGGCACTCATCAGGGGCTAGTCAGGGGTTTGACGCTCACCAGGGGTTTGACACTCATCTAAGGCTAGTCAGCCACCACTGGTTTGACGCTTATCAATTATTCGTTCTCAAATCATAAATAGGCGGATTTGAGCCGATCTGTAATTTTTTAAAACACAAAATAATGGATCGTTTAAAAACTAGAGTTAACTAGATGAAACGAACGACACCATAAACGAGCTTCTCACACTACGGTGTCGAACCCGGAAGAAACACTTCCACCTCAAGGCAACCGCCATGAGACGACCTAGAAGGAGAATAGTTCAAACCACACAACAAGATGGTGCATTTATTGAGGTGGCGGATATACATGGCACTTGGCTGACCAGATGTGACGTGAAGATCAAGGAAAGACAAGGGTGAGATGGCCGTTGATGGTGGAGTCGTACGAGTTGGCCTGGGAACTGACGCAGATGTCAATACGGCTGTGACCTTTACCAAAGAACGCTGACCCCGTGTCTACAACCTGCAGGAGTAATCCTAAATATACTAAACAAAGACATGGATACTTCCTGGACATGCGCAGCAATAGAAACATGAAGTAACAGTAGCTGTGGTTGATACACAGCTAAACACACAGGAGCAGCAACAGTAGCTGCGGTTGCTACACAGCTAAACACACAGGAGCAGTAACAGTAGCTGCGGTTGCTACACACCTAAACACACAGGAGCAGTAACAGTAGCTGTGGTTGATACACACCTAAACACACAGGAGCAGTAACAGTAGCTGTGGTTGATACACACCTAAACACACAGGAGCAGCAACAGTAGCTGCGGTTGCTACACAGCTAAACACACAGGAGCAGTAACAGTAGCTGCGGTTGCTACACACCTAAACACACAGGAGCAGTAACAGTAGCTGTGGTTGCTACACAGCTAAACACACAGGAGTAGCAACAGTAGCTGTGGTTGCTACACAGCTAAACACACAGGAGCAGTAACAGTAGCTGCGGTTGCTACACACCTAAACACACAGGAGCAGTAACAGTAGCTACGGTTGCTACACACCTAAACACACAGGAGCAGTAACAGTAGCTGCGGTTGCTACACAGCTAAACACACAGGAGCAGTAACAGTAGCTGTGGTTGCTACACAGCTAAACACACAGGAGTAGCAACAGTGGCTGTGGTTGCTACACAGCTAAACACACAGGAGCAGTAACAGTAGATGCGGTTGCTACACACCTAAACACACAGGAGCAGTAACAGTAGCTGCGGTTGCTACACACCTAAACACACAGGAGCAGTAACAGTAGCTGTGGTTGCTACACACCTAAACACACAGGAGCAGTAACAGTAGCTGTGGTTGCTACACATCTAAACACACAGGAGCAGTAACAGTAGCTGTGGTTGCTACACATCTAAACACACAGGAGCAGTAACAGTAGCTGTGGTTGCTACACATCTAAACACACAGGAGCAGTAACAGTAGCTGTGGCTGCTACACAGCCAAACACACAGCAGCAGTAACAGTAGCTGTGGTTGCTACACACCTAAACACACAGGAGCAGTAACAGTAGCTGTGGTTGCTACACAGCTAAACACACAGGAGCAGGAACAGTAGCTGTGGTTGCTACACAGCTAAACACACAGGAGCAGTAACAGTAGCTGTGGTTGCTACACAGCTAAACACACAGGAGCAGGAACAGTAGCTGTGGTTGCTACACAGCTAAACACACAGGAGCAGGAACAGTAGCTGTGGTTGCTACACAGCTAAACACACAGGAGCAGGAACAGTAGCTGTGGTTGCTACACAGCTAAACACACAGGAGCAGTAAGGGCACTACACTCGATACAAATCCTAAACCAATATGAAGTAGTTTAGTAATTATTAGCTCGACGTTTCAGGGTAGGTTCCAACGTAAATGCAACCTTTAGGACGTAAAATAAGTTCTAGACAACTGATAATCAGACACTTGTACTTCGACACAGGAAACAGGTTTTCAATACAGTGTCGCTACATATATCCTGACTATAAGCCGACACGATCTGGGATTCGACAAATATGACTTCGAGATAACGGGGTTCGACTGTACGTAAGATGCCTTTTTAATTGCAAAATCAGTTCAAGAAGAACGTTCCATGATAAATCTTGTTCATCGTATTCCATCCTGTGTTTTTAGTATTCCAGACTGGTGATGTATATGTACATTGCTATCTGTGACGGCGTCTACCACACCTGTAATACAGGTGATCGAAGTTACCTGACCCACCTTAAAGTCAATGTGTTTGTTGTATCGCTGATTCATCTACTGGTGTACATTGCTATCTGTGACGGTCTCTACCACACCTGTAATACAGGTGATCGAAGTTACCTGACCCACCTTAAAGTCAATGTGTTTGTTGTATCGCTGATTCATCTACTGGTGTACATTGCTATCTGTGACGGTCGAAGTTACCTCCACCACACCTGTAATACGGGTGATCGAAGTTACCTGACCCACCTGTAAAGTCACTGTGTTTGTTGTATCTGTGATTCATCTACTGGTGTACATTGCTATCTGTGACGGTCTCTACCACACCTGTAATACAGGTGATCGAAGTTACCTGACCCACCTTAAAGTCAATGTGTTTGTTGTATCGCTGATTCATCTACTGGTGTACATTGCTATCTGTGACGGTCTCTACCACACCTGTAATACAGGTGATCGAAGTTACCTGACCCACCTTAAAGTCACTGTGTTTGTTGTATCTGTGATTCATCTACTGGTGTACATTGCTATCTGTGACGGTCTCTACCACACCTGTAATACAGGTGATCGAAGTTACCTGACCCACCTTAAAGACAATGTACTTGTTGTATCTGTGATTCATCTACTGGTGTACATTGCTATCTGTGACGGTGTCTACCACACCTGTAATACAGGTGATCGAAGTTACCTGACCCACCTTAAAGTCAATGTGTTTGTTGTATCGCTGATTCATCTACTGGTGTACTTTGCTATCTGTGACGGTGTCTACCACACCTGTAATACAGGTGATCGAAGTTACCTGACCCACCTTAAAGTCACTGTGTTTGTTGTATCGCTGATTCATCTACTGGTGTACATTGCTATCTGTGACGGTCTCTACCACACCTGTAATACAGGTGATCGAAGTTACCTGACCCACCTTAAAGTCACTGTGTTTGTTGTATCGCTGATTCATCTACTGGTGTACATTGCTATCTGTGACGGTCTCTACCACACCTGTAATACAGGTGATCGAAGTTACCTGACCCACCTTAAAGTCACTGTGTTTGTTGTATCTGTGATTCATCTACTGGTGTACATTGCTATCTGTGACGGTCTCTACCACACCTGTAATACAGGTGATCGAAGTTACCTGACCCACCTTAAAGACAATGTGTTTGTTGTATCGCTGATTCATCTACTGGTGTACATTGCTATCTGTGACGGTCTCTACCACACCTGTAATACAGGTGATCGAAGTTACCTGACCCACCTTAAAGTCACTGTGTTTGTTGTATCTGTGATTCATCTACTGGTGTACATTGCTATCTGTGACGGTGTCCACCACACCTTTAATACGGGTGATCGAAGTTACCTGACCCACCTTAAAGTCAATGTGTTTGTTGTATCGCTGATTCATCTACTGGTGTACATTGCTATCTGTGACGGTCTCTACCACACCTGTAATACAGGTGATCGAAGTTACCTGACCCACCTTAAAGTCACTGTGTTTGTTGTATCTGTGATTCATCTACTGGTGTACATTGCTATCTGTGACGGTCTCTACCACACCTGTAATACAGGTGATCGAAGTTACCTGACCCACCTTAAAGTCAATGTGTTTGTTGTATCGCTGATTCATCTACTGGTGTACATTGCTATCTGTGACGGTCTCTACCACACCTGTAATACAGGTGATCGAAGTTACCTGACCCACCTTAAAGTCAATGTGTTTGTTGTATCTGTGATTCATCTACTGGTGTACATTGCTATCTGTTTGTGACGGTGTCTACACACCTGTAATACAGGTGATCGAAGTTACCTGACCCACCTTAAAGTCAATGTGTGTTTGTTGTATCGCACACCTGTAATACAGGTGATTCATCTACTACGGGGTGTACATTGTTGTATCGCTGATCATGTGACGGTCTACCACCACACCTGTAATACAGGTGATCGAAGTTACCTGACCCCACCTGTAATACAGGTGATCGAAGTTACCTGACCCACCTTAAAGACAATGTGTTTGTTGTATCGCTGATTCATCTACTGGTGTACATTGCTATCTGTGACGGTCTCTACCACACCTGTAATACAGGTGATCGAAGTTACCTGACCCACCTTAAAGTCACTGTGTTTGTTGTATCTGTGATTCATCTACTGGTGTACATTGCTATCTGTGACGGTCTCTACCACACCTGTAATACAGGTGATCGAAGTTACCTGACCCACCTTAAAGTCAATGTGTTTGTTGTATCGCTGATTCATCTACTGGTGTACATTGCTATCTGTGACGGTCTCTACCACACCTGTAATACAGGTGATCGAAGTTACCTGACCCACCTTAAAGTCAATGTGTTTGTTGTATCGCTGATTCATCTACTGGTGTACTTTGCTATCTGTGACGGTCTCTACCACACCTGTAATACAGGTGATCGAAGTTACCTGACCCACCTTAAAGTCACTGTGTTTGTTGTATCTGTGATTCATCTACTGGTGTACATTGCTATCTGTGACGGTCTCTACCACACCTGTAATACAGGTGATCGAAGTTACCTGACCCACCTTAAAGTCACTGTGTTTGTTGTATCGCTGATTCATCTACTGGTGTACATTGCTATCTGTGACGGTGTCTACCACACCTGTAATACAGGTGATCGAAGTTACCTGACCCACCTTAAAGTCACTGTGTTTGTTGTATCGCTGATTCATCTACTGGTGTACATTGCTATCTTTGACGGTGTCTACCACACCTGTAATACAGGTGATCGAAGTTACCTGACCCACCTTAAAGACAATGTGTTTGTTGTATCGCTGGTTCATCTACTGGTGTACATTGCTATCTGTGACGGTGTCTACCACACCTGTAATACAGGTGATCGAAGTTACCTGACCCACCTTAAAGACAATGCGTTTGTTGTATCGCTGATTCATCTACTGGTGTACATTGCTATCTGTGACGGTGTCTACCACACTTTTAATACAGGTGATCGAAGTTACCTGACCCACCTTAAAGACAATGTGTTTGTTGTATCGCTGGTTCATCTCGGGGATACAGATGCTGGTGCCGTAGGCAATGCCGGCGTGGTTGTCCATGGCAACACTCACATAGCTCGCACTTCCAGCAAGAAATTGCTGGAATAAAACAATCGTTTGAAAATAATATATTCAATCTAACAGATATGTGGTCATACAGATCGTGTTCCGGTTGACTGGACAACGGGGTAGTGGTCACACAGAATGTGTTCCAGTGCACTGGACGACGAGGTAGTGGTCATACAGATCGTGTTCCAGTGCACTGGACGACGAGGTAGTGGTCATACAGATCGTGTTCCAGTGCACTGGACGACGGGGTAGTGGTCTTACAGATCGTGTTCCGGGGTCTCTGGACGACTAGATGGCGGTGTGCAAGTCTGCCAGCAGTGATCTTGGGGTGTATACACCCACTCGTCTTCGTGTCAAGCACCAGTGGGGTCCGGGTTGGAGCCAAGCAAGCCGATTACAAAAAGCTACTAAATTGACTGCATGTAATTGTATCCTGCAGGAATAGATCAGTTTTGAAGTCATGTAGCTTGAGGCTAGCTTAGTTAAACAGCAAGAAACAAAACCATGTCAAGAATAATAACGTTGTTATACGCACCTGTCACGCACGTCGGTGTCGTAAACATTTGGCACAAGTACATCCAGCCATTGTGAGCTGAACGTACGATCGGTAAACTAGCACTTGGATATTAGAACTTGCCTACAGGAACACCCTTCAATGTGTGACAATCTAGAGTCTTCGAGCCACTACAAGATGCTTTTCTTTCATATATGACAGTCAGAATAAGCTTACCTGTAGCGTCCTGAGTCTAGCGCCCCTCATGTCCACGAAGCCTCCCTCCAGTGGGTTGTCGGCGGGGTAGTAGGCCGTGCCACGTGCAGAGTACCGGTGACCCCCGGAACAGTCTAGGCCGCCTCCCCCTTCAAATGAGATGGCGTCTTACTTCATGTTATAGTTTATGATAACGAGCATTATGTTTCAGTTTATGATGATGAACATCATGTTATATATGTAGTTTATGATGATGAACATCATGTTATATATGTAGTTTATGATGATGAACATCATGTTATATATGTAGTTTATGATGATGAACATCATGTTATATATGTAGTTTATGATGATGAACATCATGTTATATATGTAGTTTATGATGATGAACATCATGTTATAGTTTGTGGCAAATGAGGATAAATCATGACTTGGAACAACGACGTTTACCTGAGGTGACGGAACCCCCCGAGCAAGTCTGAATGTTGACATAATTTCCCGCGATCCACCCGCTCTGTAAGAAATACCAGACAATCAGATGTAGTGGATCAACACATCAGATGTAGTGGATCAACATAACAGATGTAGTGGATCAACACATCAGATGTAGTGGATCAACACATGAGTGAGTGAGTTTAGTTTTACGCTGCACTCAGCAATATTCCAGCTATATATCGGCGGTCTGTAAATAATCGAGTCTGGACCAGAAAATCCAGTGATCAACAGCATGAGCATCGATCTGCGCAATTGGGAACCGATGACCAGTGTCAACCAAGCCAGCGAGCCTGACCACCCGATCCCGTTAGTCGCCTCTTACGACAAGCATGGGTTACTGAAGGTTCATTCTAACCCGAACCTTCATGGATCAACACATCAGAATGATGTAGAAGGCTGTAGTTCTTAAGACATTGCTTTTGAGATGAATACTTAATATTTATACATAGATTTCACACATGAAATGATCTCATTTAAGTTCAGTTGAGTAAAACACCTTTAGAGAATTGGCTATTTGATGGTTATTAAATGATACTAGAACATCAATAGTCCACCTGCACGCAGGTCAACCACCTACCCTGCCGTGGTAGTCCACCCAGCACATGTAACCCAGGTCAACCACCTACCCTGCCGTGGTAGTCCACCCAGCACATGTCACCCAGGTCAACCACCTACCCGGCCGTGGT
This sequence comes from Haliotis rubra, assembly GCF_003918875.1. Lineage (NCBI taxonomy): Eukaryota > Metazoa > Mollusca > Gastropoda > Lepetellida > Haliotidae > Haliotis > Haliotis rubra. Next base: position 655,686 of record NW_025766769.1, on the reverse strand, counting down.
AGACCACCCAGGTCAACCACCTACCCTGCCGTGGTAGACCACCCAGCACATGTAACCCAGGTCAAACACCTACCCTGCCGTGGTAGTCCACCCAGCACATGTAACCCAGGTCAACCACCTACCCTGCCGTGGTAGTCCACCCATCACATGTAACCCACGTCAACCACCTACCCTGCCGTGGTAGACCACCTATCACATGTAACCCAGGTCAACCACCTACCCTGCCGTTGTAGTCCACACATCACATGTCACCCAGGTCAACCACCTACCCTGCCGTGGTAGTCCACCCAGCACATGTAACCCAGGTCAACCACCTACCCTGCCGTGGTAGTCCACACATCACATGTAACCCAGGCCAACCACCTACCCTGCCGTGGCAGTCCACACATCACATGTCACCCAGGTCAACCACCTACCCTGCCGTGGCAGTCCACACATCACATGTAACCCAGGTCAACCACCTACCCTGCCGTTATAGTCCACGTGCACCCAGCCGCTGCTCTGGTCGCCTTCATAAGTGACGCAACTTCCGCTGATCAGCGTACCGAGGACCGCATGACTCGTCCCCGCACCTGACCGGACGTGAACATTCCCTCTAGCGCATGCGCACTGAGCAGCGCTAGCTCCATGTAGATTTATTGCCAAGGCGGCAACAGCGACCAAAGTCATCATTATTTTGAATCTGAATCTGAAACATTCTCCTTGATTAACAGACTTTGTTACATGTAGGTTCAATTGTCGGCCATGTTGTACTTGGCACGCGTTGCTCTAACCACATACATAACTAAACTCCGGACACAGAGATGTTCACTTGTGTTCATAAATATAAAAGTCATATGAAAACCATTGACTCACACCACAGCAGTTCTTTCACTGATATTGTTTCAAGTTGCATCATGATTGTATTTCAAAGTAATATTTCCAAGATATATCTCCACGGTAACATTTAGATATATCTACATCTACATTACATCTAAGACACGGACATTGTCTCGCTGTCGATGTGTTATTATGATAAACAACCCAGTACATGCTATAAGTAATATTTCAACTGGTTAACTGGGAATATAGACATGAAGCCTGACACAACCGATCTCCGTACATCTTGCCACGTGAAAAACGTACCACTCCTCTGATCACCTGGACCAGGTGTGGTTTTATCAAAACGATTGTTACATGGCGAACACCACGTGGTCACTGTTTGATTGCCTCCTTGTCAGTCTCCATATTCACCGAAACCATTCTGGTGTAGGTGGAAACAATATTTACAGCCAAGGAATATTATGAGCTATATGGCCATATCATCATTTCTGCATGACACCGATGGTGACAGACCCCCATGAGTGTTTGTGCTGTAGTTGCAATGTACAGTTTATATTTTCACACATCTGGTCTTTGCTTGAACAAGGGCTGCCTGGTAACTACTCTCCGTGTGTTTGTTCGGTAATCTGTTTGTGTATGTACTATAGTCATGTCTGTATTCAATGTTACACGCTACTTAGTACACATGTACTTAGGTGGTCAGCAATTTTGTACAATAAAATAAGAAAAAGTTATGCTTAAAACTTATGGGAGGTAGGGTACTTACTTTATACATACACTTTAGGGGTGGGGTGGGGTAAAGTGGAGGTCATTCACATGCGTCTCCATATACAGTCAGGCCTCGTTAATACGAACACCTTGGTTTCTTTAAACGTTCGGATAGTGAAACGTTCGTACTGCTGAAACCACAGTATATGCACCGAGTTACTTCCCCTTGATATCTTTCCTTACTATCGATACGTGAAGAAATCAAAACAAAACATGAAAGACAATCACTGGATTTATTACACATCGTTTCACTCACACATTTTACTTACAAAAGTAGTCTTTCACTCACACATTTTACTTACAAAAGTAGTCTTTCACTCACACATTTTACTTACAAAAGTAGTAAATCATAATCACCTCTCCTAGCCATAAATTATGAACGGTACCTTATAGTGTTAGACATATTTCCTTGAGGACAATAAAGTATTATCAATCAGTCAATCGTGGAATAGACACCTATCATGTTGTCATACTCAAACAATCCAGTCATACAATCCAGTCAAACAATCCAGTCATACAATCAAAGGCCCATAACGGCCCATGAGAAGACACCAGGAGTTCTGGCCAGACATATCCCGGGAGCAAGTTCCGGGTGTTTGATGAAGGATAAGGCATACACTAAACGCCAAACGAAACGTCACCCTCCTTCCTTAATGACGGAGGTACCTATCTTCAGCTGGCGTTGTGATGCTTGGACGTCCATTTCTTGGTCTGTCGAGGGTGACCGCAGTCTGTCTGAAGCCCTGAATAAGTTTTATAACCGTGATACGCTGGCATCCGAGCGCGTTGGCACAACATTGTATGTCGACCCCATCTGCACCATCCCAATGGCTCTTTCTCTATCTTCAGCTGTTAATCGTGGCATAATTCTCGTACTTGTGTATCATATCATGTATTCTAGGCTCTCTTCATACCCTATAAATTATTCTACATGTGAAATGGATGCAAATACTGCTTGAATATTGTTGCGTTTTGGCGACTGATATTGCTATGTGTAAACAGAAAATGGAAAAATGTTACTTTGCGAGCAGAAATGTTAACAAAGATAATTTTAGATGTTCCTAAAAAAAAATTCACAATATCAAAGACACGTTTTAATTGTTTACACTAATCCAAATCAGCAGAAAATATTTTAAAAGACTGAAATCATAGGAATGATTATTTTACAATTTTACACACTCTACAACATTTCTTTTTTTTAATAGTTGAAAAATGGTGACTTTAAATGGTTTATCATTGTCCCAAAGCAGAATTTTATTTCAGTCTTTCTTTTGGGCATCAAAATCACTGTTATTGGTATATTTCGCCATGGACGAATAGATAGGACAATTAAACTCTTCTGAAAAGATGCATTCCACCTAAATATGAATGTTTTTGAAAATTTTGTTTCGTGAGTTGCATAAACTTGTGTTGTTAAGCTTTTTTGGTAAACTAATACCTTCTAACATATCTTTGATAGTATTTCAGTAATTCAAACAGGTAGGAGGGTAACGTTTCTTTTGGCGTTTAGTGTATGAGCAGGCAATCAACAGAGAAGGCTGGATACACAGCTGATAAAGCCAAAATGGAAGAAACACGTGTCAAATAGCTGGCAACTAGCAATGGAAGATACACGTGTCAAATAGCTGACAACAAGCAAAGGAAGATACACGTGTCAAATAGCTGACAACTAGAAATGGAAGATACACGTGTCAAACAGCTGACAACAAGCAATGGAAGATACAGGTGTCAAATAGCTGAAACCAACAATGGTAGATACACGTGTCAAATAGCTGACAACAAGCAAAGGAATATACACGTGTCAAACAGCTGACAACTAGAAATGGAAGATACACGTGTCAAATAGCTGACAACTAGCAATGGAAGATACACGTGTCAAACAGCTGACAACTAGAAATGGAAGATACACGTGTCAAATAGCTGACAACAAGCAATGGAAGATACACGTGTCAAATAGCTGACAACAAGCAAAGGAAGATACACGTGTCAAATAGCTGGCAACTAGCAAAGGAAGATACACGTGTCAAATAGCTGGCAACTAGCAATGGAAGATACACGTGTCAAATAGCTGACAACAAGCAAAGGAAGATACACGTGTCAAACAGCTGACAACCAACAATGGAAGATACACGTGTCAAATCGCCAACAACTAGCAATGGAAGATACACGTTTCAAATAACTGACAACTATCAATGGAAGATACACGTGTCAAATAGCTGACAACCAACAATGGAAGATACACGTGTCAAACAGCAGACAACCAACAATGGAAGATACACGTGTCAAACAGCAGACAACCAACAATGGAAGATACACGTGTCAAACAGCAGACAACCAACAATGGAAGATACACGTGTCAAACAGCAGACAACCAACAATGGAAGATACACGTGTCAAACAGCAGACAACCAACAATGGAAGATACACGTGTCAAACAGCAGACAACCAACAATGGAAGATACACGTGTCAAACAGCAGACAACCAACAATGGAAGATACACGTGTCAAACAACTGACAACCAACAATGGTAGATACACGTGTCAAACAGCAGACATTGGATATTCATGGTAATATTCCCAGATAGGAATGAAATGCTTGTCAATCGGCACGGCTATGATGGAGAATAAACTTACTAAATTTGCCTACATGTACTGTTTCATGTATTGTACGTTATCGATTGATCAGATACTTGATGCCTAGGCTATCAACGATATAGGGGAGTGTTCAGCGTGGCTACCATGTCAGATACTTGATGCCCAGGTTATCAACGATATAGGGGAGTGTTCAGCGTGGCTACCATGTCAGATACTTGATGCCCAGGTTATCAACGATATAGGGGAGTGTTCAGCGTGGCTACCATGTCAGATACTTGATGCCCAGGTTATCAACGATATAGGGGAGTGTTCAGCGTGGCTACCATGTCAGATACTTGATGCCCAGGCTATCAACGATATAGGGGGGTGTTCAGCATGGCTACATGTCTATACTGGTGAACTTCTACCTTATTCTGGACATAGGCGTTTGATGACGGCGCTGTTTGCAGTGTTGTTTTCAGACTAAGGTCAATAACACATTTCATGACAAGTGTAACAGGTGTCTTTTCTTGTGAGAAAAATGCTTATCTCATCTCACGATAGAACAAGTGTTAATAGGTGAAAAACCTGTGTCGTTGGATAAGATAAACATGTTTCAAAAAATTGACAACAACATGCTTGAGCGTTAACAGAAACCCATCAGCCTGCATTAAATAGCGATAAAATCTTTACCATATTTGAAAACTATGAAACTAAAAACTAAAATAGTTTGCGTTGTTGGCTGATAGCGAGCTCTTACAACCTACCTGTCTACAGCGTGTCAGCAGGACCACTGTCCTTATCTACAGATTGACATGGGAGCCGCAGTAGATACAAATACTTCAACTGACGTCATCTTCAGGTGTTTGTCCATCTCACTCAATTAAAGACATCTAATTTAGAGAAAACCTTTCAAAGAACCTAACGGGCAGCCTTTCTAACCAACGCCGTGTCAACGACAATTGTTTGATTCAAGAAATGAGTCAAGCCTCGTGATACCATTCAGTTATGAGATGTGCTGCCTCTCCTTCGGGAATCATTGGGATTGTACAAAGTAAGAACAACACTATACTCTGGTATGTTAAAAGAAATACATCCCTGATAGCTTTAACTGACAGGTGGATTTACAAACAGTCTCCAGTAAGGCCGGTTGTTGACAACAACCCTCGTCAACTATTGAAATATGGACCAAAATATCCCGAGCAGCCTGCTACTGATAGGGTTTACAACTACAGAATTACAGTGTATGCTGTCCAAACATGTGTCAATAATGGGAGAGAGGAGGAACCTGTGGAACGTCTTCTACAGTGGAAGGAAAAGAGGAACCTGTGGAACGTCTTATAGAGTGGAGGGGAGAGAAGAGGAACCTGTGGAACGTCTTCTCGAGTGGAGGGGAGAAGAGGAACCTGTGGAACGTCTTCTAGAGTGGAGGAGAGAAGAGGAACCTGTGGAACGTCTTCTAGAGTGGAGGGGAGAAGAGGAACCTGTGGAACGTCTTCTAGAGTGGAGGGGAGAAGAGGAACCTGTGGAACGTCTTCTAGAGTGGAGGGGAGAAGAGGAACCTGTGGAACGTCTTCTAGAGTGGAGGGGAGAAGAGGAACCTGTGGAACGTCTTCTAGAGTGGAGGGGAGAAGAGGAACCTGTGGAGCGTCTTCTAGAGTGTGTTATGTCAGTGCGTGATGTTGTTGTCATCTGTAGAAATGGCAACTGAAAAGTGAAAACTGCCCCGCTCTGTTGTATCCAAGTACGGCTTCCCTCAAATAACATCACCATTATTTGTCAGAACCACTGTCTCATGTTTATCAAAGGATTTGGTGTCAGTGGCATTAAAAGCAGGGACAAGTGCCACGGGCCTCCCGGTGGGTACCACTTGGGGTCTATTGTCCTTCTTTGTCCATATGAATCAGAATTTCCTGTTATGGTGTATTGAAGACAGCAGATGGTTGTCCAAACGTGGAACCCAACTGTGCTAGCTTTACTGGTTTGATCGTCGATCCATCTGATCCAAGACATGTTATAAGGGGACGACGTCCGGAAGAAGAGCCAGGTCTGTCCGCCAGAATTCTCATGTTACACGTTGACATTTCTAAGCCGTTTTGTCACCCTGTTTCCTGTAAGCGGTTATTGAAACACATCTTTCGGCATATATATATTAACCTAATATTCTAAGCAAGACAATATTAGGTTCAAGGTCAGAGGTGAGGCTGATCTGTGGGCTGCCCAAATAAATAATGAGTATGTTAGGGTGGGCAACTACAGTTGCCAGCAGCAGCAGCAGCAATGGACAACAATGTTGCCAGCAGCAAATAGAGCAATCACATTTCTGCTGAAAAGCAGGCAATAATAAGGCAAAGCCAAAAGATTCCTATCCGCTGAGAAGTAGAAGGGTTAAACAGATTCCGGCTGAAGAGCCGTCCTGCCATAATTTTGAGTATTGCCTAGGTATTAAGGATTGCAGCCCACAAGATCGAGGCCAGCCCTAACATTTATTGACATAGGCATATATACACAGACATTACAAGCCCTTTGCCAATAATGTACAATCTGGAAACAGAAAGAAGAGAGAAATGGCTAGCAAGGGAATGGTGGGAGGGAAGCAAAAATATAACTTAATGCAGGAGACAAAGAGGATAGACTCACTGTGGGAATCTAAAAAATCAATGGATAAACAAAAGATGACGTAATCAGAAGTAGACACATGACGTCATTGGAATTAACATAACCGGAAGTGACGTAAGCAAACATAAACGAGGGGGAAGGATGAACTGAAAAGAAGTGTGAATGGTTTTAATAAACGCATTGAGTGTTAAGCACTAAATGAAATTATACCACAATGTGTCCTGTAAGCCGTTTTGCCACCCCATCTCCTGTAAGCCGTTATACCACACCGTCTCCTGTAAGCCGTTATACCACACCGTCTCCTGTAAGCCGTTATATCACTCCGTCTCCTGTAAGCCGTTATACCAATCCGTCTCCTGTAAGCCGTTATACCACACCATCTCCAGTAAGCCGTTATACCACCCCGTCTCCTGTAAGCCATTATACCATCCCGTCTCCTGTAAGCCGTTATACCACTCCGACTCCTGTAAGCCGTTATACCAATCCGTCTCCTGTAAGCCGTTATACCACACCATCTCCAGTAAGCCGTTATACCACACCATCTCCAGTAAGCCGTTATACCACCCCGTCTCCTGTAAGCCGTTATACCACCACTCAGGTAATGTCAAATCAAGCTAGGCGTGGCTAGGTCGAAGGTGTGGGCTGACATGAAACCAATTGGTCTCAAGCCAGGAATGTTCCCAACAGTTAATACAGCGTTAAGCGTCATTTACGGTTAGAATATATGTTTGTTCCATCTGAGAGCCAAACAGTCGCTGTTTATACGAGTATAATGCTTTAGCTTCTTACAAAGACTCCAACATCCAAATGTGGCTCCCTATGCGAACATGCATGTGCAAATTGTGAATCACGAACTAAAAGTCGAAGCGATGTCTTCAGGATTATGTATTGAAAGATGCATGATATATTGAGAATTTAGAAGTGTTTTTTTAGAATTTACAGCATTGTGTATTCTTACATAGTTTCAACTTGGGAATCAACACGTACACACACACGCACGCACACACGTACGCACGCACGCGCACGCACGTACGCGTGCGCGCAATTGTATCGAACCTGAAAGAAAGCTTTGTCCAAAATCCATAACCTGTTTTCGTGCCATCTGTTATCATGTCACGTGTTATTGTCACCTGTTATCGAGTCATCTGCTATCATGTCATTTGTTGTCGTATCATTTGTTATCATGTCACCTGTTATCGTGTCACTTGTTATTGTGTCACCTGTTATCGAGCCATATGTCATCATGTCATCTGTTGTCACATCATCTGTTATCATGTCACCTGTTGTTGTGTCATCTATTATCATGTCACCTGTTGTTGTGTCACCTGTTGTTGTGTCACCTATTGGTGTGTCATCTATTGTTGTGCCACCTGTAATCATGTCACCTGTTGTTGTTGTATCATCTGTTAGTGTGTCATCTGTTATTATGTCACTTGTTGTTGTATCATCTGTTATCATGTCACCTGCTGTTGTGTCATCTGTTATCATATCACCTGTTGTTGTGTCATCTGTTATCATGTCACCTGTTGTTGTGTCATCTGTTATCATGTCACCTGTTGTTGTGTCATTTCTTATCATGTCACCTGTTATCATGTCATATGTTATCATGTCACCTGTTGTTGAGTCACCTATTGTTGTGTCATCTACTATCATGTCACCTGTTGTTGTGTCATTTGTTATCATGTCACCTGTTATCATGTCACATGTTATCATGTCACCTGTTGTTGAGTCACCTATTGTTGTGTCATCTGTTATCATGTCACCTGTTATCATGTCACCTGTTGTTGAGTCACCTCTCGGTGTGTCACCTGTTGTTGTGTCATTTGTTATCATGTCATCTGTTGTTGAGTCACCTGTTGTTGTGTCATTTGTTATCATGTCATCTGTTACCATGTCATATGTTATCATGTCACCTGTTGTTGTGTCATCTGTTATCATGTCACCTGTTGTTGTGTCATTTGTTATCATGTCACCTGTTATCATGTCATATGTTATCATGTCACCTGTTGTTGAGTCACCTATTGTTGTGTCATCTACTATCATGTCACCTGTTCTTGTGTCATTTGTTATCATGTCACCTGTTATCATGTCACCTGTTATCATGTCACCTGTTGTTGAGTCACCTATTGTTGTGTCATCTGTTATCATGTTACCTGTTATCATGTCATATGTTATCATGTCATATGTTATCATGTCACCTGTTGTTGAGTCACCTATTGTTGTGTCACCTGTTGTTGTGTCATTTGTTATCATGTCACCTGTTATCATGTCATATGCTATCATGTCACCTGTTGTTGAGTCACCTATTGTTGTGTTATCTACTATCATGTCACCTGTTGTTGTGTCATTTGTTATCATGTCATCTGTTGTTGAGTCACCTGTTGTTGTGTCATTTGTTATCATGTCATCTGTTACCATGTCATATGTTATCATGTCACCTGTTGTTGAGTCACCTATTGTTGTGTCATCTGTTATCATGTCACCTGTTGTTGTGTCATCTGTTATCATGTCACCTGTTGTTGTGTCATTTGTTATCATGTCACCTGTTATCATGTCATATGTTATCATGTCACCTGTTGTTGAGTCACCTATTGTTGTGTCATCTACTATCATGTCACCTGTTGTTGTGTCATTTGTTATCATGTCACCTGTTATCATGTCACCTGTTATCATGTCATATGTTATCATGTCACCTGTTGTTGAGTCACCTATTGTTGTGTCATTTGTTATCATGTCACCTGTTATCATGTCATATGTTATCATGTCACCTGTTATCATGTCACCTGTTACCATGTCACCTGTTACCATGTCACATGTTATCATGTCACTTGTTACCATGTCACCTGTTATCATGTCATATGTTACCATGTCACCTGTTGTTGTGTCATTTGTTACCATGTCACCTGTTATCATGTCACCTGTTACCATGTCACCTGTTATCATGTCACCTGTTACCATGTCATCTGTTACCATGTCATCTGTTACCATGTCACCTGTTATCATGTCACCTGTTACCATGCCATATGTTATCATGTCATCTGTTATCATGTCACCTGTTATCGAGTCACCTGTTGCTGCATTGTCATGTTCTCTTTCAACCCATGGACAAGGCGCCCTTCTTCTGTCTCTCAGATTGGAAGTGAAGTTGTTTCATGATCTGCCCGTGATTTAATGACTGGGAGCTTGATCAACCAACGTGGGTGGTCAATAATAACGCTTTAGAGTGATGCATTGTTTCTATTTATTATGGTAGAAGAAGAAAGACCGGGTCTTTTATTTCTCCATCGTCCCGTAACAACCACGTGGAGGTCAAGGAAAGACAAGGGTGAGATGGCCGTTGATTGTGGAGTCGTACGAGTTGGCCTGGGAGCTGACGCAGATGTCAATACGGCTGTGACCTTTACCAAAGAACGCTGACCCCGTGTCTACTACCTTCGGAGAAAGAACAATTCACAGCTAAACATTGCCACGTCATATATGAGTATCACACAAGGATTTAGCAGCCCTAAATGTGCGACGCTTAGGGTCGTTACTGTATAATTATGCGGGGATGGAGGCTATTAGATATCCATATGTGAAAATAGTATACACACACATTGCTATCTATGACGGTGTCTACCACACCTGTAATACAGGTGATCGAAGTTACCTGACCCACCTTAAAGACAATGTGCTTGTTGTATCTGTGATTCATCTGCTGGTGTACATTGCTATCTGTGACGGCGTCTACCACACCTGTAATACAGGTGATCGAAGTTACCTGACCCACCTTAAAGACAATGTGCTTGTTGTATCTGTGATTCATCTACTGGTGTACATTGCTATCTGTGACGATGTCTACCACACCTGTAATACAGGTGATCGAAGTTACCTGACCCACCTTAAAGACAATGTGTTTGTTGTATCGCTGGTTCATCTCGGGGATACAGATGCTGGTGCCGTAGGCAATGCCGGCGTGGTTGTCCATGGCAACACTCACATAGCTCGCACTACCAGCAAGAAATTGCTGAAATAAAAAAAAAAAAACAGCAGACGCTTGAAAATCTCACTGAGATTGTCCTTGCACTTACCAAACCATGACTCTTACCATACCATGTTCAGGCTGTTTAGTGACCTTATCATATTAAACATTTTAATAAAAAAGAAACGCACAGGCCAGAAATATGGAAATGTATTGAACGTATTTAAGTGTACATAAGTAAATTAAGGCCCCCGTTACACAGGACGGCGACCGCTCTGCCTTCCCTCTGCGTTCTAACAATTTTCAGAACGCCACTGGACGCTCAAAGGAGGCACGAGGAACGCAGAGAGAAGGCAGAGAGCCATCGCCATGAAGGCAGAAAGAAGGCAGAGCCAATGCCAAGAACGGCTCAGAACGGCACTGCAGTGGCGACTGGATTGAACATGCTCTAAACAAACGCAGAGCGGTCACCGTCATTGTTGATTGATCACAGGACGCAGACGGAAGACAGAGGTCACAGAGGGAAGACAGAGGTCACAGAGTGAAGGCACAACGGTTGGCGAAAGGACGCCACATAAAACCCTTGTAAACTGCCACGTTGTCCCTGCCTTCTCTCTGCCTTCATTGTGCGTCTGTCGAGCATCCATTGGCGTTCATTGAGCATTCACTCTGCCTTCATTCAGCGACTAGCGCATCCCTTTGAACAACCGCAGCGTTCGCTCTGCCTTTACTCTGCCTTTCCAGATTACATATAAATAGGTCTTGCACTGCCGATTTCCACGGTATTTGAGAACAAACAATATACACACATTGATATCTTATTTTGAAATCTAGATATCCATAACGAGCTCATAAGACTAATAAAGAGTAAATATATGAACATCATCAAACAATTCCATTCAGTTCCATACACAACACTTCAAATACAATAGTTGAAGATCCGTTGCCCCTTGGTGAGTGCCCTTATTGAATATGGCTTCATCATGTGGGTTCTGAGGGCAAATACATCATCCCCGAGTAGGAAGAATGGTATGTCACGGTCATCATTCGGCAATGGATCAGGAGTTGGAAAGTTTATTGTGCCATCTTCGAGGCTGGTCTTCAGTTCAGAATCTGAACTTCAGATTCATTGAAAATCTAACTGTCTGACATCGTTCCAACACACCAACATCACACCATAAAGATGTATAATTTGCATCCACTAATGCAAGAAGGACAAGAGAGAAGTATCCCTTATAGTTGTGGTAGAGACTGCCTGTGTTTGGTGGACAACGCACGGCTATATGTTTCCCATCAATGGCTCCACATGCATGGGGTAAGTTCCAACGTCTCTGAAAGTCATCTACAACAGCTTTCCACTCTTGGGAGTTCCTTGGGCATTTGAGAGCTTCATTCTTATATTCATCTCGGATAGCTCTGCAAACTTCAGGCACAAAAATGGAGATCGTACTGCGTGACACACGATACTGGTACTGGAGGCTTGGGTATTTGTCCCCAGTTGTAAGGAACCTGATGGTTACGGCAAGTTTCAAACCATGCTCTAAATTCGCTCGCCGATTTGTGTTCTGTTTTGCGATTCCTTGGCCAACCCGTTGTAGAAGTTCGTCAAAAGGGGCTGGCTCTATTCTCAGATAATTGTAGAATGACCCTTCATCTTCAAGACGCAGTTCTTGCATTAGTTGGTTGTAGTCCCCGTATTGCAACCGTCTGTGTTGCGTCAACCATGGGCGGACCCACAGGGTTCTCAAGCTTCTTGTTCTACGTCTATTTATCCTCCTATTTAAGATGGCAATGGCTATCTGGTTGAAAAACAATGCTTGTTGACCTTGCAAAAAAGTTATTTGCAAACGCAGTTCATTGTTCATGCTTACTGAAGTCGTTATAAGATGATTTCATTTAGCCCGCTCGTATGAAACTAATGATAAAATGTCGTAGTCGGGTACTTATATACCTAGAGTATGCAGGTTGCCAAACAGTCGCCACATGACGCAGAGAGAAGGCAGAGCGAACGCCAGAGAATGCACAAGGAAGGCACAACGGTCGGCTAGAAGGCAGAAGCAACGCTGAACGGACGCCGTTATTTGCATATGATGGTTCAGAGAAGGCAGAGGGAAGGCAGAGAGGACGCCTAGGACGTTCAAAGAACGCCACTAAAATGTCAAAAATGGCATCTTAGGTAGTATGCGGAAGGTACAAGGGACGCCGGACCATAGGTATGGCGACCGTTGTGCGTCCTGGTCATTTTTAGAACGCAGAGAGAAGGCAGAGCGGTCGCCGTCCTGTGTAGAGGGGGCCTTTAAGCTTGAACATAGATGAACGGAATTCGACACAGACGGATGAACGTATGTATTGTTGTCACTGTTAGCATTAAGTCAGTTCACTCACTGAACATGTGAGGACACAAGGGGGCGTTCAGGTCAGTAAGCGGTGACACCACCCTTGCATTGCAGTTGTCACTGCTGGACACCGCCTTGGAAGGGATTGGAAGTCGTCGGATTTCTGCTTGGGGAATTCTTCGCCATTCCTCCTGCAACGGTTGGCAAGTGTCTGATGACGATGGTGACGTTCACGGACGCGTCGATCATTTACGTCCCATAGATGCTCGATCGGATTCAGATCAGGCGGATTGGAAGGCAAGTGAAGACCATTGACGTTTTCACTGGCGAGATAGGCACCTGTTACACGAGCTGTGTGGGGTCGAGTGTTGTCGTGCTGAAACAGCTCCCTCTGGTGGGGAATGGGATTGGGAGGAGGTGAGATCGCAGGATTTGGCCGATGTAGCGATTTGCCGTAAGATCGCCTTCAACCACCGCTAGCTCTGATCTACCAGTGTAGGACATGGCTCCCCACACCATGACGCCCACTCCGCCAAATCTGTCCACCTGTCGAACGCTGTTCGGCGCAAAACGTTCGTGTCCAGGTCAATAGACACGTTGTCTCATCCAAGCGATTCATCGCTGAACCAAACGCGTTGCCAGTTCTCCAGGTTCGATGTCTGTATCCTGTTGCACTATTGGACACGTCAGTATAGTCGTGCCAGGGCCCCGTTTCACAAAGCTCTCGTAAGCCTAAAATCTCGTAACTTTTCTCATAGCATTCGTAGTCCCTATGTTACAGTATAGGAGGTACGAATACTACGAGAAAAGTTACGAGATCTTAGGCTTACGAGAGCTTTGTGAAACAGGGTCCAGGACAGGTCACATAATGATAAGGTCAGTAGTTGTATGTTATCATACCAAGTTCAGTGTGTCTATAGACCTCATCATATACACATGGAACTTAATTAAGCACCCCCTAATATTTCATCATAGCGATGTAGCTATCGACGATGATGATATGTTAATGTTGCCTTTGTTTAGTAGCATATTTCAGTTAATGAACAACAAGGTTTCGGTTTGCAAGGGTTCGCCAAAACGCAGACCATATGCATATGAAGCATTATGGCCACTCATATCATGTAAAGAAGCATCTCTGCCTGACCGTTCAAGAGTATAAAACTTGTGAATATCTGTTTCATCTATACACGTTAACATGGAGAGGAGAAAACTTCCAATGGAACTGAGATTATAGCAGATACTAGTAGTCGGTATGCATGCATCTGGCATGTTATTCGGGGTCATCGGGCGTCAACTTGGCTACCGTCACCCTGACATCAGTAAATTTCAGATGTCCAGCTCTGACTCATGAACATCCAAGCCAACGTCTGAATCTTCTGCCATGGAGACGGATCACGTGGTTAGACGCATTTCACGCAGGTCATCTGAGAGTTTGGAAGAGTTGTTTTTAATGTTATGGTGAAACCCCAACAAACATTTTATATCCTCAGATTACTTACCTGTAGCGTCCTGAGTCTAGCGCCCCTCATGTCCACAAAGCCTCCCTCAAGCGGGTTGTCGGCGGGGTAGTAGGCCGTGCCACGTGCAGAGTACCGGTGACCCCCGGGACAGTCTAGAGCGCCTCCCCCTTCAAATGAGATGGCGTCTTACTTGGTACATCACAACAGAATTATACTATCACCGGGACAGTCTAGAGCGCCTCCCCCTTCAAATGAGATGGCGTCTTACTTGGTACATCACAACAAAATATTCCTAACACCGGGACAGTCTAGGCCGCCCCCCGGCCCCCTTCAACTTTCCAATGTTAGACAGTGCTTCTGTATAAGTACATACATGTGTAGTTAGTGAGTACATGTACAAGTGTGTAAGTACCTGTGTTGTTAGTGTGTACATGTACAGGTGTGTACGTACCTGTGCTGTTAGTGAGTACATGTACAGGTGTGTACGTACCTGTGTTGTTAGTGAGTACACGGGGGCTGGGGTAGTGGACATGTCAGGTGCAGGTTGAACACCAACCCAGAGATCGTGTTATAAAACCCTGTGACACATGTACAGGTGTGTACGTTCCTGTGCTATTAGTGAGTACATGTACAAGTGTGTGCGTACCTGTGTTGATAGTGTGTACATGTACAGGTGTGTAAGTACCTGTGTTGATAGTGTGTACATGTACAGATGTGTACGTACCTGGGTTGTTAGTGAGTACATGTACAAGTGTGTACGTACCTGGGTTGATAGTGTGTACATGTACAGATGTGTACGTACCTGTGTTGATAGTGTGTACATGTACAGATGTGTACGTACCTGGGTTGTTAGTGAGTACATGTACAAGTGTGTACGTACCTGTGTTGATAGTGTGTACATGTACAGATGTGTACGTACCTGGGTTGTTAGTGAGTACATGTACAAGTGTGTACGTACCTGTGTTGATAGTGTGTACATGTACAGATGTGTACGTACCTGGGTTGTTAGTGAGTACATGTACAAGTGTGTACGTACCTGTGTTGATAGTGTGTACATGTACAGATGTGTACGTACCTGGGTTGTTAGTGAGTACATGTACAAGTGTGTACGTACCTGTGTTGTTAGTGAGTACATGTACAGGTGTGTACGTACCTGTGTTGTTAGTGAGTACACGGGGGCTGGGGTAGTGGACATGTCAGGTGCAGGTTGTAGATGGGCTGGGGTAGTGGGCGTGTAAGGTGTAGGTTGTGGGTGGGCTGGAGTAGTGGGCGTGTAAGGTGCAGGTTATGGGTGGGCTGGGGTAGTGGGCGTGTAAGGTGTAGGTTGTGGGTGGGCTGGGGTAGTGGGCGTGTAAGGTGTAGGTTGTGGGTGGGCTGGGGTAGTGAGTGTGTAAGGTGTAGGTTGTGGGTTGGCTGGGGTAGTGGACATGTAAGGTGCAGGTTGTGGGTGGGCTGGGGTAGTGGGCGTTTAACGTGTGGGTTGTGGGTGGGCTGGGGTAGTTGACATTTAAGGTGTGGGTTGTGGGTGGGCTGGGGTAGTGGGCGTGTAGGTGTGGGTTGTGGGTGGGCTGGGGTAGTGGGCGTGTAAGGTGTGGGTTGTGGGTGGGCTGGGGTAGTGGGCGTGTAAGGTGTGGGTTGTGGGTGGGCTGGGGTAGTGGGCGTGTAAGGAGCAAGTTGCGGGTGGGCTGGGGGTAGTGGGCGTGTAAGGTGTAGGTTGTGGGTGGGCTGGGGTAGTGGGCGTGTAAGGTGTAGGTTGTGGGTGGGCTGGGGTAGTGGACGTGTAAGGTGTAGGTTGTGGGTGGGCTGTGGTAGTGGGCGTGTAAGGTGCAGGTTGTGGGTGGGCTGGGGTAGTGGGCGTGTAAGGTGTAGGTTGTGGGTGGGCTGGGGTAGTTGTCATTTAAGGTGTCGGTTGTGGGTGGGCTGGGGTAGTGGGCGTGTAAGGAGCAAGTTTCGGGTGGGTTGGGGTAGTGGGCGTGTAAGGTGTGGGTTGTGGGGGGCTGGGGTAGTGGACGTATAAGATGTGGGTTGTGGGTGGGCTGGGGTACTGGGTATGTAAGGTGCAGCTTGTGGGTGGGCTGGGGTACGGGTGTGTAAGGTGTAATCACTCTAATCACTATACTACAGACTTAGACAACCCTTTAATCCCTATACTACAGACTTAGACAACCCTCTAATCCTTTTACTTCAGACTTAGACAACCCTCTAATCATTATACTACAGTATCCCTATACTACAGACTTACAAACTTAAACCCTCTAATCATTATACTACAGTATCCCTATACTACAGACTTACAAACTTAAACAACCCTCTAATCCCAATACTACAGACTTAAACTAACCTCTAATCCCTATATTACAGGCTTAGACAACCCTCTAATCCCCATTTTACAGACTTAGACAACCCCCTAATCATTATACTACAGACTTAAACAACCCTCTAATCCCTACATTACTGACTTAGACAACCCTCTAATCCCTACATTACTGACTTAGACAACCCTCTAATCCCTATACTACAGACTTAAACAACCCTCTAATCCCTGTATTACAGACTTAAACAACCCTCTAATCCATACATTACTGACTTAGACAACCCTCTTATCCCTATATTACAGACTTAAACAACCCTTTAAACCTATTTTACAGACTTAGACAACCCTCTAATCATTATACTACAGTATCCCTATGCTACAGACTTACAAACTTAAACAACCCTCTAATCCCAATACTACAGACTTAGACAAGCCTCTAATCCTTTTACTTCAGACTTAGACAACCCTCTAATCATTATACTACAGTATCCCTACAGGCTACAGACTTAAACTAACCTCTAACCCCTATATTACAGGCTTAGACAACCCTCTAATCCCCATTTTACAGACTTAGACAACCCCCTAATCATTATACTACAGACTTAAACAACCCTCTAATCCCTATATTACAGACTTAGACAACCCTCTTATCCTTATATTACAGACTTAAACAACCCTCTAATCCCTATATTACAGACTTAGACAACCCTCTAATCCTTATACTACAGACTTAAACAACCCTCTAATCCCTATATTACAGCCTAAGACAACCCTCTTATCCCTATATTACAGACTAAGACAACCTTCTAATCCCTTTATTACAGACTTAGACAACCCTCTAATCCCAATACTACAGACTTAGGCAACCCTTTAATCCATATACTACAGACTTCAACAACCCTCTAATCCGTATACTACGGACTTCAACAACTCTCTAATCCTTATACTACAGAATTAAACAACCCACTAATCGCTTTACTACAGACTTGAAACCCCACTTACCCCTATACTACAGACTTAGACAACCCTCTAATCCCTGTATTACAGACTTAGACAACCCTCTAATCTCTATACTATAGACTTAGACAACCCTCTAATCCCTATAGTACAGACTTAAAACCCCACTAATCCCTATACTACGGACTTACACAACCCTGTAATCCCTATATTACAGACTTAGACAACCCTCTAATCTCTATACTATAGACTTAAACAACCCTCTCATCCCTATACTACAGACTTAAAGATCCCTCTAATCCCCTTACTACGGACTTAGACAACCCTCTAATCCTTATACTACAGACTTAAACTAACCTCTAATCCCTATATTACAGGCTTAGACAACCCTCTAATCCTTATACTACAGACTTAAACAACCTTCTAATCCCTTTATTACAGACTTAGACAACCCTCTTATCCCTATATTACAGACTTAGACAACCCTCTAATCCCTATACTACAGATTTAAACAACCCTATAATCCCTATACTACAGAATTGAACAACCCTCGGGGCTGGGGTAGTGGGCGTGTAAGGCTTAGGTTGTGGGTGGGTTTGGATAGTGGGCGTGTAAGGAGCAGGTTGTTGGTGGGCTGGGGTAGTAGGCGTGTAAGATGTAGGTTGTGAGTGGGCTGGTGTAGTGGGCGTGTAAGGTGCAGGTTGTTGGTGGGCTGGGGTAGTGGGTGTTGCGTGTAAGGTGCAGGTTGTTGGTGGGCTGGGGTAGTGGGTGTGGCGTGTAAGGTGCAGGTTGTGGGCGGGCTGGGGTAGTGGGCGTGTAAGGTGCAGGTTGTGGGCGGGTTGGGTTAGAGTAGGAGGCTTGGGAGTTCAGAGCTATACGTTGCACTCTGCAATATTCCAGCTGTGCGATGTGTGATAAACGGTGGAAGAAGCTTGTGGTTATGAGAATGAAGATATTAGCACATTCATGAGTGGGAATCAAGCAACTTTACTTTACCTGTTATCTATATAAATATATTATCAATCGCTGCTACACCTGCCAGCCCCCGCCACCTGTCCACAACCCAGCCACCCGTCCAGTCATTAATGCACTACAAGAAATGACTACAAGAAATGACTACCTGCAGCCAAGGCGACACAGGCCGAGAGACACACCAGTAACAACATGGCGCCCACAGTGAAGTCGTATTGTGGCCAGATAGGTCCAGATATTGCCTGGGACATCACCTGTCTGCTCCCAGCACTGAACATATGGGCCATGCTAAGTGAGGTAGTCTAATCCCTATAGTACAGACTTAGACAACCCTCTAATCCTGAGAGCCAGTAAGCGGTAGTATTTACCAATACACTTTCAATTTCCCTAAACAACCCTCTAATCCTTATACTACATACTTAAACAGCCCACTAATCCCTATACTACAGACTTAAACAGCCCAGTAATCCCTATACTACAGACTTAACAGCCCACATATCCCCTCCTTTAACAACTCCACTTCCTACTCCTGTAAAGTTCACCCTTGTTATGCACAACACTGGCAAACACCCACTCCACCCTACAAGATATCCTCGTAATCCCACCATCACAACGATGATCTTCCACCCATGGAAAGCTACACCGAATCCTTTAGAACCCGGGACAATATCCCTGACAATTATGGCCACGTACCGAAACCCCAACACCACACCCACAGAGGCAACCACCACCCAACAACGTAAAGCCAAACGCATCACCCGCTACAGATCCTGGCAACCACCACCCAACAACGTAAAGCCAAACGCATCACCCGCTACAGATCCTGGCAACCACCACCCAACAACGTAAAGCCAAACACGTCACCCGCTACAGATCCTGGCAACCACCACCCAACAACGTAAAGCCAAACGTATCACCAGCTACAGATCCTGGCAACCACCATCAAACAACGCAAAGCCAAACGTATCACCCGCTACAGATCCTGGCAACCACCACCTAACAACGTAAAGCCAAACGTATCACCCGCTATAGATCCTGGCAACCACCCCACCTTTCTCTTGTCTCAACCGCGTCGTCCACCGCACTTACCGCGGCCCAGTCGGCTAACAAACTGGGATTTGGGTTTAAAAAGAGAAAAAGAAAAGAAGGTACACACCTATACTTACGGAGCACAACCCCAACCGCAGCTCGAAAGGCAATAACCAGTCACAAACTCCACCACAGCCCTACAGGCAATACCCAATCACAAACCCCACACATTATGGCGGAAAGCGCACGTAAAATCTCGACATGATGATCATGAGGAAGGTATCCCCATTATGGTTGGTATGCGCAGAGATGAGTACACTGAATACACCTTGATGGTCCCCCAACTCTATAGTTTGGCATGAAATGCATGTGGACCCGGTTTTTTTGTAAATATCTCTTCATCCAATGACCCAGTCGATCTCAAACTGTGCAAGTGGATGTTTTGTCAGACAACCTAATCACATTGTAAATCACCGATTTTATGCATTTGTATTAAAGAATCTGTCTATGTAACTGTCAACAAAATAAACAGCAGAACGCAGAATGCTTGCAGAGGGAGGGAGCCAATGACCTGTAACAGCGGCAGTGTTGGGTCATAGGTACCAGAGGAATACACCGGAGGTGTATGAACAAGAATGTTCCATTGTTGGAGACGTACCAACACGAGTTGATAAAGTTACAAATATCCGAGGCTTGCATACATAACACATATACATGTGGTATATGTTATTGTTGCAGTCGGTAAAGTAAAGTGAACTGCTTTCCTGTGATCATGGGAAGGTTTTATGAACGTCAAAAATACATGTCAAGATAAATTGTGCATGTCTCGTATTAAGTCTCGAGGTAAGAAGTCAAACCATCGGTGTTGAGAGATAATGAACAAGTCATTGCATTGGGAGACGTTACATCATTCATATTGGGAGACTAATAAAGACGTTACACCATTAGTGTTGAGAGACGAATGAAGACGTTACAGCTTTAGTGTTGGGAGACGAATGGAGACGTTACACCATTAATATTGGGAGACAAATGAAGACGTTACACCATTAGTGTTGGGAGACGAATAAAGACGTTACACCATTAATATTGGGGGACGAATGAAGACGTTACACCATTAGTGTTGGGAGACTAATAAAGACGTTACACCATTAGTGTTGGGAGACGAATAAAGACGTTACATCATTCATATTGGGAGACAAATGAAGACGTTACACCATTAGTGTTGGGAGACGAATTAAGACACCATTAGTGTTGGGAGACGAATTAAGACGTTACACCATTAATATTGGGGAGACGAATAAAGACGTTACACCATTAGTGTTGGGAGACGAATAAAGACGTTTCATTCATATTGGAGACAAATGAAGACGACCATTAGTGTTGGGAGACGAATAAAGACGTTACACCATTAGTGTTGGGAGACAAATGAAGACGTTACACCATTAGTGTTGGGAGACGAATAAAGACGTTACATCATTCATATTGGGAGACAAATGAAGACGTTACACCATTAGTGTTGGGAGACGAATTAAGACGTTACATCATTCATATTGGGAGACTAATAAAGACGTTACACCATTAGTGTTGGGAGACGAATAAAGACGTTACATCATTCATATTGGGAGACAAATGAAGACGTTACACCATTAGTGTTGGGAGACGAATGAAGACGTTACACCATTAGTGTTGGGAGACGAATGGAGACGTTACACCATTAATATTGGGAGACAAATGAAGACGTTACACCATTAGTGTTGGGAGACGAATAAAGACGTTACATCATTCATATTGGGAGACAAATGAAGACGTTACACCATTAGTGTTGGGAGACGAATTAAGACGTTACATCATTCATATTGGGAGACTAATAAAGACGTTACACCATTAGTGTTGGGAGACGAATAAAGACGTTACATCATTCATATTGGGAGACAAATGAAGACGTTACACCATTAGTGTTGGGAGACGAATTAAGACGTTACACCATTAGTGTTGGGAGACGAATGGAGACGTTACACCATTAATATTGGGAGACAAATGAAGACGTTACACCATTAGTGTTGGGAGACGAATAAAGACGTTACACCATTAATATTGGGAGACGAATGAAGACGTTACACCATTAATATTGGGAGACGAATGAAGACGTTACACCATTAGGGTTGGGAGACGAATAAAGACGTTACACCATTAATATTGGGGGACGAATGAAGACGTTACACCATTAGTGTTGGGAGACGAATTAAGACGTTACACCATTAGTGTTGGGAGACGAATTAAGACGTTACACCATTAATATTGGGAGACGAATGAAGACGTTACACCATTAATATTGGGAGACGAATAAAGACGTTACACCATTAATATTGGGAGACGAATTAAGACGTTACACCATTAGTGTTGGGAGACGAATGAAGACGTTACACCATTAGTGTTGGGAGACGAATGAAGACGTTACAGCATTAGTGTTCGGAGACGAATGAAGACGTTATACCGTTAGTATTGGGAGACGAATGAAGACGTTACAGCTTTAGTGGAGTGCGGAAGGTCGCGGGTCCGATCCCCGACCGCGTCATACCAAAAGACGTTAAAATATTGTACTTGTTGGTCCCTGCCTGGCGCTCGGCATTAATGGGTACAACAAGGACTGGTTGGCTCGGGGTCAGTATAATGTGTCTGAGTGGGGTATTCATGCTTCACTGCGGCATGGTATCTCAGTGAGCTAGCACTATAAAACCAGCTTCAGTCTGGGCTAGGACAAGCAGCCGCACATACACATATACACGCATGCACGTCGTCATATGAGCGAAATATTCTCAAGCACGACGTTAAACCCAATTCCACCATCACCACCACTACAGCTTCAGTGTTGAGAGACAAATGAAGACGTTACAGCTTTAGTGTTGAGAGACGAATGAACACGTTACAGCTTTAGTATTGGGAGACAAATGAAGACGTTACAGCTTTAGTGTTGAGAGACGAATGAAGACGTTACAGCTTTAGTGTTGGGAGACGAATGAAGACGTTACAGCTTTAGTGTTGGGAGACGAATGAAGACGTTACAGCTTTAGTGTTGGGAGACGAATGAAGACGTTATACCGTTAGTATTGGGAGACGAATGAAGACGTTACAGCTTTAGTGTTGGGAGACGAATGAAGACGTTACAGCTTTAGTGTTGGGAGACGAATGAAGACGTTACAGCTTTAGTGTTGGGAGACGAATGAAGACGTTACAGCTTTAGTGTTGGGAGACGAATGAAGACGTTACAGCTTTAGTGTTGGGAGACGAATGAAGACTTTACAGCTTTAGTGTTGGGAGACGAATGAAGACGTTATACCGTTAGTATTGGGAGACGAATGAAGACGTTACAGCTTTAGTGTTGGGAGACGAATGAAGACGTTACACCATTAGAGTTGAGATACGAGTGAAGAAATTAATATCATAGAAGTGAAGTCACATTTGATTCGGTTTGTGACTGAGACGGTTATATCCTCATATTTGTAGGATTGTACATGCCAGTTATAGCGTGTGTTCAAACGAAACACAACAAAGATTACTAAAATCAATTTCATATTTTGAGAGTTTTATGTTCTTCTAAATGACAGCATGTCAGCATAGAGGATGATAACAGTATTCCTTTGCTACCGCAAGTAGCCAAGGCAGCACTGACAATAAGCAGAAACAGGAAGACGTATTGTTTCTTTCAACACCAACGAACATCTGGTACTTCCTGGTTAAAGGGACACAACGCCGTATGTTCTAAATAGATGGAAGTTGAATTAAAGTCGAGTTTGGTCTTCATTTAAAGCAGCAGTGGGTTTCGGGTGTCTTGATCCTTGCCTTTGATTTCAACTACTGCTATGGCACAGAACATGACCTGTCCATCCTGGTTCTTCAGATTCACTTTGGCTTTGTAGATACCCTGGAACAAGACAGTCAGCTTTAATGAGTGAGTGAGTATGGTTTTACACGGCTTTTAGCAATATTCCAGCAATATCACGGAGGGGGGCACCAGAAATGGTCCTCATACATCGTACCCAGGTGGGAATCGAACCGGGTCTTCGGCTTGACGAGCGAACGCTTTGACCACTCGGCTACCCCACCGCCCTCATTCAGCTTTAGCCAATCACAGAGCGGCAGTATCGCCACCAAGATTCCATGTAAGTGACTAATTCCTCTACCTGTCTGAGGAACACTGCGCTACACTATCAAGTGTTCTACTGTTAGTAAAGTCTTATACCAGACAACTGTTACATCGCCCTTGATTCAAGAACATCGCCCTCCGCCCTTTGACTCAAGAGCAGGTGATCCTAAAGATGTAGGTCAGAAATTGTATAATATCTCCTTTACTCGCACGTCGGTTGATACTAACATCTATGTTTCCCTCAAACTGAAGGAACCACGAATAAGTTAACAAACATCACCTTTGCCCACTGACAGAAGAATAGACACATTGAAAGTCGTAGTATATGAGATCTCCATATTATTGGTGAACGTCCTTTAAGAGTTCAGCCAGGGCTCTGAAAGCGGTCAAGGACCGTGTTCGCCTTCAATCATGCTTGTCCTAACAACGGGCTATGTTATTGGGTTGACAGGGTCGCTGACGTGTTTGACACATGTCATTTTATCTCCATTGCGTAGATAGATGCTCATGGTTTCAATCACTGGATTTACTGACCGAGGCTTTATACTAAGAGGCCGTCGCCATATAACTTTAAATATTGCTGAGTGCGATCATAGTGCTTAGTATGAACTGATGAGGTCATTAACTAATATCACCACAAGCATGCCAAATGTCAGATACATACATCATAACCTTTAAGGATGAGCAGGTTCGAGTAGGGGTAGGTTCCATGGAAAGTTGCTGGAAAATCAAAAGTTGAACATTGCAGAATCATCGCATATGCTTAGTATTGCATTCAAATTGTACACTTAACTGAACCTAACCCAAACACAGTGGCATGTAAAGGACACTCGTGTACATGGAAAGGATCACAGTCTTCTTTGTAGTGAGTGAGTGATTTATGGTTTAACGCCGCTTTTAGCAATATTCCAGCAATATCACAGCGGGAACACCAGAAATGGGCTTCACACATAGTACCCATGTGGGGAATCGAACCCGGGTCTTCGGCGTGACGAGCGAACACTTTAACCACTAGGCTACCACACCGTTCCATCCTCTTTGTAACAGATAAGGACATTCGATGAATTTGAACTATTGAGATGACATTCAAACATTTTGAAAACTTCCTTTTTTAATGGTACCAAATTCAGAACTCTCGTAACACTCATTTGTCATAGAAGGATAATGACAGGAAAGAGACATGAAAACTTACGTCCGCCCTTGAAAGGACAGGGAATGTATTTCTTGACTTCATCGCAGGTGACGGGGAACGAGTCTTCAAAGATGGGGTTTTGTATCTTGTTGAAGTACAGGGCTACGTCAGCAATTCCCGAGTTGAAGTCGTGAGCTGAAACATAATGGTCATTAGTATCACTTTCGTCAAACATGGAAGTATTCCTATACCCAGAACGACACAAGTCAAACAAGGAGGGACGTCACTGATCACTGAATGTACGACTAACGAAGTTCAGATGTCGCAAGTACCTCTGAGACATTCAACCAGCCTGTCATATTAACCGTGATGGAAATGTCAGAAGTCACTGAACAAGGGTAGTAGTTGAGTGTTGTTGCAGGAGATACTTACGGATCTTATAGGTGTAGTTGACAACGATACTCCCCTCGGGGTCGAGAACCTTGGGCTCCCACGTCACATTGAACTTAGGGTCTGTTGGGCCTGGAATGTAGTCAGAGTTCTACCTGTTAGAATGAACGTAATATTGTTCACAGTTCTTGTTTTTATCCCAAACCTCTGTATCACCTTGACCGTAACCCAAGTCGTCGTTGCCCCACTGAGAGCTCCATAACAATTCCCTAGGGAATCCCCATTACCCTGTCCCTAAACGAAGCGGTTTTATACTCCTGGATCCTGTGCATCATCGTGTCCCTAACAGCCGGCCGTTTGTAGTACTCTGAAACCTCTATCGTCATCTTGTTCCCAACCGTTGGCCTTTACACTCCTTATATATACATCTCTTCAGTCCAATAACATAGCACCTAATTTAGAAAACACACGCACACGCACACGCACACGCACACGTATGTATCAGACATCGATCTTACTGCAGCTCTGCACATGGCCGGCCTCGGTGAGTTGTTTCGAGCCGCCACTCGCAAAGTCACGGGACAAGCCGTAGAACGCATTCCTAATGGCGTCCTTCAGCAACACGTTGCCTTGCACCGACGTCAGGAACAGCACCAACATCAACGTGATCGGCGAAGTCATCTGAAGGATCGTAAAGGGTAACACATGAGAGCTATGATTCAGGGAATGAAAGGTGTGCCGAAAACTTCTTGACATTTATGGCTAAGGGGGTGATGATGATTTTTATGGAGAAGCATGTACAATGCGAATGACCACCTCCCTCCTCCCCCCCAAAAAAAACAAAAATATATATATATATATTTCAAAAATAAAATTAAAAAGATTAAATAAATATATTGTGTACAAAGTAGGTGACACCTCCCCTGTTTGCATGTCATGTACAAAATCAATGACGCCTGGCACCCCCAAAACAAGTGTACAAAACTGATAATTTTGGTTTTACTTTTTACAGATAGTATTCCCAGAAATTATTGTGAAAGTTGTTTCGGCAAATATCTAATACTTGTATAAAAAACTATAGACGTTTTATTTAAATGAATATGTTGAGATATGATTCTCTTACAGTCTAAGTGTCTTGTCAGTACTTTGTGAGACCTCCTTGTCCTGCAAACAGGACTGGATGCGCCTAGGTACAGTTTGTTGGAAATCGTGTGACAGCGTATCGCAATTTTCGACCACTTCTTTCTTCATAGGGGCGGTGGGGTAGCCACGTGGTTAAAGCGTTTGCTCGTCACGCCGAAGACCCGTCGTCGATTCCCCACATGGGTAAACTGTGAAATATCGGGCTATGTTTTGGGCGTTGGTAAATAGGTTTCACGGTATCATTTGTCCAAATTTTCACAAAGTTTGGAATAAGCCAGACAGAAAGAAAACATTATCCCAATCTTGATTTTCGTGAGCCTTACTTTGAAAACGCCTTCCTCTTTGTGCATCGTTCATCAATGGTGAGGGAATTCCGCGCTTTTTCACCCACGTAAGTCTTTGTCATTCTAGTCCATGGGTTTCAATACATACGTGAGGACTTCCTCTATTAATCATCTCATTTCTGATATTATCAACGCTTTTCAGTTTTCCCCTTCTCACAATTTGACCAAGTCGCCGGCGATCCGTAGTACTGAACTTCCTCCTCCCCCTTGCCCTCCCTGTCTTGAGCTCAATCCCAATTCCTCACTGAATATTCTTCAAAGTTCTGTATTTTGAAGAATGTCGTGTCTACCAGCTAAATCTTTTTGTATTACTCACGCCCCTTTCAAAATCTTCTTTGATGGGCATTTTAGAAGTTGAGTTGATGAAGAATTGAAGAATGATGACCATTTTTATGGATACACAACTTCTTTCATTCTGTGAAGGGCGACGTTTCGACATAGATTCTAAGGTTGCTTGACAACATTAGAATCTATGTCGTAAAGTCGCCCTTCACAGAATAACAGAAGTTGTATATCCATAAAAAATGCCATCATTCTTCCTTTCAGAGTCGTCTAGAGCCTGCTTTCTATTCTCTTCTGCTGTCAACTCTGCCACATCAACAAAGGCAGCCGTCTGATACATCAGGGGAGAAACTATTGATGTAGTAAGAGTCATTCTTAAGCCCACCAGAGTTGCCTCCCATATTGAGTACCTTACTACACAATGTAACACCTATTTTAAAATTCTATTATCAATATAAGGAAACAAAGATTTTCTCGATAATTTCTGGGAAAGCTGTATTTTACGAATATTGATCATCGTATGTCACGTGACAGGAAATAAAGCTGTTATCTAAGAAGCTACAAGGAAGTCGTGAAGGGAACAGAAATGTGAAACTCCAGGGGACGGTCAACAAACTAACCCCAGCGGAACAAGGAATTAATTAGTCTCCTATCGTGTAAACCTGATCGAAAACCCATGTGACATGACCTTGCAGGCATGGCCGTGTTTGAATTAATCTTGGGAACGAATAACATCATACCTCAATCGCTGTTGTTTTACGATTCGGTCAGGAGCTACACACTCACTGCCCAGTTTTTGTAGGCACCCAGCTTGTGGTCTAGATAGCTGGTGTATACTTGGGAGAGCCACGGGGTGATGTAGTACACAGTCGCTCTTGAAACTGTCCTCCATTCTTAACCCAGAAGTGAATTAGCTAGAATAGGGTGCGTTAAGATATGTAAGAGACATACTTCCTTCCTTCTCTCTGTTCGAGCTACACTGAATGTATGTACAGTGTCTGTCATAGAGTACCTTACATATCACTACCCCCTCCCAATAATGTACACCCCCTCCCCATAATCTACCCTTTACCTCCCCATAATGTACACCCCCTCCCCATAATCTACCCTTCACCCCCCTCTTACATAATCAACCCTTCAGCCCCTTTCTATAGCATACCCTTCACCGGAGTGGTGTCACCATCAACAATCTACGCTTCACCTCCTCTCCATAAATCTACCATCTCCCCCACCCCTTAAATCTACCATCTCCATATCTACGTTCCCCGTGAACACACGTCACTCCTGCACGCCCCGGCAAGTTCTCCGTGAACACACGTCACTCCTGCACGCCCCGGCAAAGGTCTCCTTGAACACACGTCACCCCAACAGGCGAGAGATTCACCCGCCACTCTGAGGCCATGTGACCTAGTTACGACCACGGTATGGCTATTCATGGTACTGCTCGAAACAGAAATGGACTTGTGTGTTAACAACTCATGTCGTACTCTCCATGTATCTGTCGGTACATGTCGGTATACGGTACTCTCCATGTATCTGTCGGTACATGTCGGTATACGGTACACTCCATGTATAACTCTGGGTACATGTACGGAGTGGTGTCACCAACAAGGTGAAGTAAGACTCTGTACTTACCGTGGGTAGGTCGTGTTGTCCAGGCGAGAAGTGAGCGTACTGACTGTGTGCACCGAGTGTTATGCAGTTTGAAGGAGGAAGTAAAACGTCACTCGTGAATTTAAATGCAAAATCTGGGTTTCCCCACTTCAACTTACTTCCTGTTTGTGAACTGTTTTCCTTTTTGTGGGTTTTTGTATGTCCTGTTACCAGGCACAGGTGACACATAGGGGTATCGGAGGATGTTTCCATTTACTGCTATGTTTATAAGTTTATGTCAGGAGTACAAATACAGAGACACCGGTGCGTGTCATGCGTGGTTGTGACAATCAAACTATAGGATTTTATCCCTTCATTTACTTCTTGAGTATAGATCAACTATCTATAAACCCAGGTGATGGTTATAGTCCACAGGGCCTTGTGGTGCTGTCCTCTATATGGTAAAGTCCACAGGGCCTTGTGGTGCTGTCCTCTATATGGTAAAGTCCACAGGGCCTTGTGGTGCTGTCCTCTATATGGTAAAGTCCACAGGGCCTGGTGGTGCTGTCCTCTATATGGTAAAGTCCACAGGGCCTGGTGGTGCTGTCCTCTATATGGTAAAGTCCACATGGCCTGGTGGTGCTGTCCTCTATATGGTAAAGTCCACAGGGCCTGGTGGTGCTGTCCTCTATATGGTAAAGTCCACAGGGCCTGGTGGTGCTGTCCTCTATATGGTAAAGTCCACAGGGCCTGGTGGTACTGTCCTCTATATGGTAAAGTCCACAGAGCCTGGTGGTGCTGTCCTCTATATGGTAAAGTCCACAGAGCCTGGTGGTGCTGTCCTCTATATGGTGAAGTCCACATGGTCTGGTGGTGCTGTCCTCTATATGGTAAAGTCCACATGGCCTTGTGGTGTTGTCCTCTATATGGTAAAGTCCACATGGCCTAATGGTGCTGTCCTCTATATGGTAAAGTCCACATGGTCTGGTGGTGCTGTCCTCTATATGGTAAAGTCCACATGGCCTGGTGGTGTTGTCCTCTATATGGTTAAGTCCACATGGTCTGGTGGTGCTGTCCTCTATATGGCAAAGTCCACATGGCCTTGTGGTGCTGTCCTCTATATGGTAAAGTCCACATGGCCTGGTGATGCTGTCCTCTTTATGGTAAAGTCCACATGGCCTTGTGGTGCTGTCCTCTATATGGTAAAGTCCACATGGCCTGGTGATGCTGTCCTCTTTATGGTAAAGTCCACATGGCCTGGTGGTGCTGTCCTCTATATGGTAAAGTCCACAGAGCCTGGTGGTGCTGTCCTCTATATGGTAAAGTCCACAGAGCCTGGTGGTGCTGTCCTCTATATGGTAAAGTCCGCATGGCCTTGTGGTGCTGTCCTCTATATGGTAAAGTCCACAGAGCCTGGTGGTGCTGTCCTCTGTATGGTAAAGTCCACATGGCCTTGTGGTGCTGTCCTCTATATGGTAAAGTCCACATGGCCTGGTGGTGCTGTCCTCTATATGGTAAAGTCCACATGGCCTGGTGGTGCTGTCCTCTATATGGTAAAGTCCACATGGCCTGGTGGTGCTGTCCTCTGTATGGTAAAGTTCACATGGCCTGGTGGTGCTGTCCTCTATATGGTAAAGTCCACATGGTCTGGTGGTGCTGTCCTCTTTATGGTGTCATAGAAAATGATAATCATTAAAGTCTTTGGAATAGGCCCGCACAGGATCAGACGTATTCAAACCAACAAGGGACGCGATCTTTCTCTTTTCATTGAAATCATTTATATCATTACATTTTCGGTCCCTTTGGACACAAATGTGGTTGACAAGATTCAGGAGAAACATGGCAAACGATTCAGAACTCGCGTACGAAATTTCCCGAGTATCAAGAGTTGTCCGACTCATCATTGTTGTGGGTGCCTTAGGTTTTAGTACCTCCCGGTGTGTGAACCGAAAGGTTCTGGGTTAGACTGGTCAGCGCCTGAAGGGATACGTCACTGATTGCTGAGGGGATACGTCACTGATCGCTGAAGGGATACGTCACTGATCGCTGAAAGAATACGTCACTGATCACTGAAGGGATACGTCACTGATCGTCACTGATCGCTGAAGGGATACGTCACTGATTGCTGAAGGAATACGTCACTGATCGCTGAAGGGATACGTCACTGATCGCTGAAGGAATACGTCACTGATCGCTAAAGGGATACGTCACTGATTACTGAAGGGATACGTCACTGACCACTGAAGGGATACGTCACTGACCACTGAAGGGATACGTCACTGATCGCTGAAGGGATACGTCTCTCCATGACCACGGAAGGGATACGTCACTGACCACTGAAGGGATACGTCACTGAAGGGATACGTCACTGCATGATCACTGAAGGGATACGTCACTTATCACTGAAGGGATACGTCACTGATCACTGAAGTGATACGTCACTGCATGACCACTGAAGGGATACGTCACTTATCACTGAAGGGATACGTCACTGCATGATCACTGAAGGGATACGTCACTGCATGATCACTGAAGGGATACGTCACTGCATGATCACTGAAGGGATACGTCACTGCATGATCACTGAAGGGATACGTCACTGATCACTGAAGGGATACGTCTCTCCATGACCACTGAAGGGATACGTCACTGACCACTGAAGGGATACGTCACTGATCACTGAAGGGATACGTCACTGCATGATCACTGAAGGGATACGTCACTGATCACTGAAGGGATACGTCACTGCATGATCATTGAAGGGACACGTCACTGCATGATCACTGAAGGGATACGTCACTGATCACTGAAGGGATACGTCACTGAAGGGATACGTCACTGCATGATCATTGAAGGGATACGTCACTTCATGATCACTGAAGGGATACGTCACTGCATGATCACTGAAGGGATACGTCACTGATCACAGAAGGGATACGTCACTGAAGGGATACGTCACTGCATGATCACTGAAGGGATACGTCACTGCATGATCACTGAAGGGATACGTCACTGATCACAGAAGGGATACGTCACTGAAGGGATACGTCACTGCATGATCACTGAAGGGATACGTCACTGCATGATCATTGAAGGGATACGTCACTGATCGCTGAAGGGATACGTCTCTCCATGACCACTGAAGGGATACGTCACTGATCACTGAAGGGATACGTCACTGCATGATCACTGAAGAAATACGTCACTGACCACTGAGGGGATACGTCACTGATCACTGAAGGGATACGTCACTGCATGATCACTGAAGGGATACGTCACTGATCGCTGAAGGGATACGTCAGTGTACACTATTACAACTGTTTCATGATCACTGAAGAAATACGTCACTGATTACTGAAGGGATACGTCACTGACCACTGAAGGGATACGTCACTGACCACTGAAGGGATACGTCACTGATCGCTGAAGGGATACGTCTCTCCATGACCACGGAAGGGATACGTCACTGACCACTGAAGGGATACGTCACTGATCACTGAAGGGATACGTCACTGCATGATCATTGAAGGGATACGTCACTGCATGATCACTGAAGGGATACGTCACTGCATGATCACTGAAGGGATACGTCACTGATCACTGCATGAAGGATACGTCACTGCATGATGATACGTCATCACTGAAGGGATACGTCACTGCATCACTGAAGGGATCACGTCACTACGCATGATCACTGAAGGGATACGTCACTGATCACTGCATGATCACTGAAGGGATACGTCAGGATCACGATCACTGACTGAAGGGTCTGCATGATCACTGAGGGATACGTCACTGATCACTGAAGGGATACGTCACTGCATGATCACTGAAGGGATACGTCACTGATCACTGAAGGGATACGTCACTGAAGGATACGTCACTCCATGATCACTGATACGTCAATCGCTGAAGGATACATGATCACTGAAGGATACGTCACGCATGATCACTGAAGGGATACGTCACTGAAGGGATACGTCACTGCATGATCGCTGAAGGATACGTCACTGATCACTGAAGGGATACGTCACATGATCACTGAAGGGATCACTGACTGAAGGGATACGTCACTGCATGATCACTGAAGGGATCTGACCACTGAAGGGATACATGACCATGAAGCGGAACGGCTGAAGAATACGTCACTGATCACTGAAGGATACGTCACTGATCACTGAAGGGATACGTCATACGTCACATGATCACTGAAGGGATACGTCACTCACTGAAAGGATACATGATCACTGAAGGGATACGTCACTGATCACTGAAGGATACGTCACTGCATGATCACTGAAGGGATACGTCACATGATCGCTGAAGGGATACGTCACTGATCACTGAAGGGATACGTCACTCCACATGATCGCTGAAGGGATACGTCACTGATCACTGAAGGGATACGTCGTCACTGATCCACTGAAGGGATACGTCACTCACGATCATGATCACTGAAGGGATACGTCACTGATCGCTGAAGGGATATCACTGATCACTGAAGGATACGTCACCATGATCACTGAAGGGATACGTCACTGATCACTGAAGGGATACGTCACTGATCACTGAAGGGATACGTCTCACTGATCACTGAAGGGATACGTCACTGGATCGTCACTGATCTGAAGGGATACGTCACTGATCACTGAAGGGATCACTGAGGATATCGTCGCTCAGCTGATGACGTCGTCACTGATCACTGAAGGAATACGTCACTGATCGCTGAAAGGGATACGTCACTGATTACTGAAGGGATACGTCACTGACCACTGAAGGATACGTCACTGACCACTGAAGGGATACGTCACTGATCGCTGAAGGGATACGTCTCTCCATGACCACGGAAGGGATACGTCACTGACCACTGAAGGGATACGTCACTGAAGGGATACGTCACTGCATGATCACTGAAGGGATACGTCACTTATCACTGAAGGGATACGTCACTGATCACTGAAGGGATACGTCACTGCATGACCACTGAAGGGATACGTCACTTATCACTGAAGGGATACGTCACTGCATGATCACTGAAGGGATACGTCACTGCATGATCACTGAAGGGATACGTCACTGCATGATCACTGAAGGGATACGTCACTGCATGATCACTGAAGGGATACGTCACTGATCGCTGAAGGGATACGTCTCTCCATGACCACTGAAGGGATACGTCACTGACCACTGAAGGGATACGTCACTGATCACTGAAGGGATACGTCACTGCATGATCACTGAAGGGATACGTCACTGATCACTGAAGGGATACGTCACTGCATGATCATTGAAGGGACACGTCACTGCATGATCACTGAAGGGATACGTCACTGATCACTGAAGGGATACGTCACTGAAGGGATACGTCACTGCATGATCATTGAAGGGATACGTCACTTCATGATCACTGAAGGGATACGTCACTGCATGATAACTGAAGGGATACGTCACTGATCACAGAAGGGATACGTCACTGAAGGGATACGTCACTGCATGATCACTGAAGGGATACGTCACTGCATGATCACTGAAGGCATACGTCACTGAAGGGATACGTCACTGCATGATCACTTAAGGGATACGTCACTGATCACTGAAGGGATACGTCACTGCATGATCACTGAAGGGATACGTCACTGATCACAGAAGGGATACGTCACTGATCGCTGAAGGGATACGTCACTTATCACTGAAGGGATACGTCACTGCATGATCACTGAAGGGATACGTCACTGCATGATCACTGAAGGGATACGTCACTGATCACTGAAGGGATACGTCTCTCCATGATCACTGAAGGGATACGTCACTGATCACTGAAGGGATACGTCTCTCCATGATCACTGAAGGGATACGTCACTGCATGATCACTGAAGGGATACGTCACTGATAGCTGAAGGGATACGTCACTGCATGATCACTGAAGAAATACGTCTCTCCATGACCAGGGAAGGGATACGTCACTGACCACTGAAGGGATACGTCACTTATCACTGAAGGGATACGTCACTGCATGATCACTGAAGGGATACGTCACTGATCGCTGAAGGGATACGTCTCTCCATGACCACTGAAGGGATACGTCACTGATCGCTGAAGGGATACGTCACTGCATGATCACTGAAGGGATACGTCACTGCATGATCACTGAAGGGATACGTCACTGCATGATCACTGAAGGGATACGTCACTGCATGATCACTGAAGGGATACGTCACTGATCACTGAAGGGATACGTCACTGCATGATCACTGAAGGGATACGTCACTGATCGCTGAAGGGATACGTCTCCATGACCACTGAAGGGATACGTCACTGCATGATCACTGAAGGGATACGTCACTGATCGCTGAAGGGATACGTCACTGCATGATCACTGAAGGGATACGTCACTGATCGCTGAAGGGATACGTCTCTCCATGACCACTGAAGGGATACGTCACTGCATGATCACTGAAGGGATACGTCACTGATCGCTGAAGGGATACGTCACTGATCGCTGAAGGGATACGTCTCTCCATGACCACGGAAGGGATACGTCACTGACCACTGAAGGGATACGTCACTTATCACTGAAGGGATACGTCACTGCATGATCACTGAAGGGATACGTCACTGATCGCTGAAGGGATACGTCTCTCCATGACCACTGAAGGGATACGTCACTGATCGCTGAAGGGATACGTCACTGCATGATCACTGAAGGGATACGTCACTGCATGATCACTGAAGGGATACGTCACTGCATGATCACTGAAGGGATACGTCACTGCATGATCACTGAAGGGATACGTCACTGATCGCTGAAGGGATACGTCTCTCCATGATCACTGAAGGGATACGTCACTGCATGATCACTGAAGGGATACGTCACTGATCGCTGAAGGAATACGTCACTGATCGCTAAAGGGATACGTCACTGATTACTGAAGGGATACGTCACTGACCACTGAAGGGATACGTCACTGACCACTGAAGGGATACGTCACTGATCGCTGAAGGGATACGTCTCTCCATGACCACGGAAGGGATACGTCACTGACCACTGAAGGGATACGTCACTGAAGGGATACGTCACTGCATGATCACTGAAGGGATACGTCACTTATCACTGAAGGGATACGTCACTGATCACTGAAGGGATACGTCACTGCATGATCACTGAAGGGATACGTCACTTATCACTGAAGGGATACGTCACTGCATGATCACTGAAGGGATACGTCACTGATCGCTGAAGGGATACGTCTCTCCATGACCACTGAAGTGATACGTCACTGCATGATCACTGAAGGGATACGTCACTGATCGCTGAAGGGATACGTCACTGATCGCTGAAGGGATACGTCTCTCCATGACCACGGAAGGGATACGTCACTGATCGCTGAAGGGATACGTCACTGCATGATCACTGAAGGGATACGTTACTGCATGATCACTGAAGGGATACGTCACTGATCGCTGAAGGGATACGTCTCTCCATGACCACGGAAGGAATACGTCACTGACCACTGAAGGGACACGTCACTGATCACTGAAGGGATACGTCACTGCATGATCACTGAAGGGATACGTCACTGATCGCTGAAGGGATACGTCACTGAAGGGATACGTCACTGCATGATCACTGAAGGGATACGTCACTGCATGATCACTGATGGGATACGTCACTGCATGATCACTGAAGGGATACGTCACTGATCACTGAAGGGATACGTCACTGCATGATCACTGAAGGGATACGTCACTGATCGCTGAAGGGATACGTCAGTGTACACTATTACAACTGTTTCAGAGGCAGTATTACCTGAACCAACCATCACTAGAGAATACAATTAACACAGCATTAATTTGTTCAGAGAACAGCCCTTTGCTCACAGACACCACAATGAACAATGTTGTGAAAATTATCAGTCTATCTGTCTATAAAATAGGATCGACATCAAGTTTATTTAGAAATGACACCATAGTATTTAACATCATGGTCCCTCATCTTTCCGTGTTGACATCTGAATAACATTTGAGCTTTTCACAAGACCGAAATACAGGTCTCTCTAGCAACATAATGTATAAAAGTAGTAATCGATTCAATAAACTCGTATTTCATTATGAACGCATGTAATATAGGTGGCTATTTGAACAGCCACTGCTGGCAGTACACGCACACAAACTACGAAGCCTCAGAAACCAGTATAATTTGTCAGTCAGCAACGACCACGCCCACTTGCCTTTGAACCCGGAAGTGAATACAGTGTGGCGTGCCGGGTCACGAATGGCTGACAACACATGCCCGTGGACTTGAACTACACAACTATTGTGTTTACATCTTCTCGGCAACATCATACGGACACAAGTGGTGACTTAATGTTATATACATCTGAGGCAACACAGTTTGTGACGTAGGAACATCTAGAAATTGCATTTATTCGTGTCTCGACCCATTTGAAAATTTTATTCTGAATTCTATCCATTGATCTAGTTTAAGTTTTCAGTATTTCCCCATAACACTTGTTGACTCATCGTAACGGCTGCCCTGTCGGGTAGGGATGTAATATATATATATGGTATCAGCTGGTCGACATGTAAACACATTTAAATTTGTAATAAAGGACATATTCATTTGTGAACTCAAGCAGCTGCCTGCTCAACTCGCTGCTGCCTGGCTACTGGCCCGTGTGTCGGACACACTCCAATTTCTGCACCATCCCCCAACACCCTATGGTAGACACAGTATGCGTATACTCCCGGGTATATGAGACACGCACTTCCTGTTGGTGTGTTCTGTTTCACATGTTGAAGCTCATGTGGAAGACTTTACATAGATTAGAAATATTCCGTTTCAAGCCAGTTTCATGCCTGTATAAGTTTAACCCACCAGATTCAGAAAAGCCTTGACTTGAAGTTTCAGTGTGTTTGGTAGTAAGTGAAGTATAAGAGTGGAATATCTCTGTTGATTTCTGGAAATGTTTTAGTGAGTGACATCATCAAGCAACCTGACATCAGTTAGATAAAGCTGACCATTCTGATTCAGTAGTGTGACAACTACTATATTAGTGAACATTAGCAAATTGTGCACAACAGTGTCTACATTTATAATGCAATAAACTACAAAAAGATAATGAAGTCAATGTATTTTACATGAAAATATCAGCAGTAGTAACTTCTGGGATGGCTTATTCAATCTTTAAAACTACTGAAGACAATATGAAATCAGTGGCTTGCTTCAACATAGTCAACACACCAACTAGTCCTGTCCTCAGCCAGTCGGGCAGTAATCTGTTTGTGGACATTGCTCAGTTAGTTTTCAGTTTATGGAAACATGAAGGCAAAAACCAAAAAATCTCCTCTTCATTTACTTGTGTATTTATATGTTAGAAGTTTATAGGACCAACACTTGTTTTACTAGTGAGGCACGGACTGGTTTACAAAATATTGAACTGTCAGAGTTTTATTGGTGTGCAACTTCTTTAGAATACAATGGTTAAGTCCAAATGTTGTATCCTGAGCTGAGTCTGTATCTCAGGACCCCATCACATATAATAAAGATTTTTAAATGCTTAAATCCTAATGTTGTGTCTTAGACCAAGAGTCTGTATCTCAGGATCCCATTGAGGATACTGAAGTAGTCTTCATTGATACAACAGCTTCCACATGCCAAGATTTTACTGCTTTCAGGTACACCCGATGAGAAAGAATGGGTTTTTCTCTGACGTGGATCATAGCAGTTGCATTCTTGGCCTACATCGGTCACTCCCTGTGGGTGCTGTACACCCTGTTCAACCCAGCCCCTTGTGTGGAGACAGTGAAGGGGGCCTGCATTCACCCTTACATGAAGCGCAACCCCAAACTAGAGGTAATCAAGCTTGTTTAGTTTTGCACTGGCTGCTTGAATAAAGAACAAATGTAAGTTAACTTTTCAAAACAGTTATGGCACTTAATGCTTCAAACTTCATCTTTGAAAAAATAAGTTCAATGCCTGATTTTTTAAATGATGATTAATGAGGTCCATCTTGATTTTCCATGGTATTAAATAATATTCTATTCTGTTAAATGCCTTCCACCATATCCTGAGAGAAATTGCTTTCATTTTGAGAACTGATACAGTATCCTTCACAATGTTCATGAATGAAAACAATCTATTCTGAGATAGTCTCTGACTACACTGTGAGACAGAAGGTTGTTTACTCAGACATACTGCAATATAAAACGACATTTGTAACCATTTGATTTTAGTATAAAACAAACTATTATGGATGTCTGATGAAGGGCAAGGAAAACCCAGAAACTTTGTGTATAGAATAAAGAAGAAATTGACATCCTTAATATTTTGTCTTATACTTGAATACCAACTTGTACATTTGATTTTAGATTTACCCAAGATTGAAATGTCTTTGTTTTCCCTTGAAATATTATTTTGATGTTTGATGAACAATGATGATGGCACATTAGGAACTGGTATTGACTCTTTCTACAGTGACCAACCCACGTGAAGTGAACAGCACTTGCCATAGATTCCTACAGATGTTGTTTTAATATTGTTTGTAACTAAAAGAATCATCTGACTTTCTCAAGAGCAAAGCCAATAAAATAAGTTGAAAATATACAGTATTATGAATTCCAAGCTGACATGAAACCCCAGTCATTTGTTTCAGCTGAAGGTGTTTACGTCAATCAAGGAACATCGAATCAGGGAGAGTGACCTTGACTTTGTCTGGAGGTGTGACAATTTCTCAAAGGAGGAAGCGGTGGAAACGTATGTGTATCAGTCCTGCGTCCTACTTCATCACACCTCAATATGGCTCCATGGATGATCGTTTAGGGTGTTACCAGCATCTAAAAACAGTATCTCAACAAAGCAGTCAGACAAACTTTTAGTTTTCACTTTGGGGCCACATATAATGGCATATAGGATGTATAGTATGGTATTGTGTAACATAATACTAGTCTTTTCTCCTCAAGTACTATGGCTAATTAAATGTACAGCATGATGTTGGTTGTCTGTTGTGTTACTGGTTGAATGTGGCCAGGAGCATGATGTCAGTTGTCTATTGTGTTTCTGGTTGAATGTGGCCAGAAGCATGATGTCGGTTGTCTATTGTGTTATTGGTTGAATATTGCCAGGAGCATGATGTCGGTTGTCTATTGTGTTACTGGTTGAATGTGGCCAGGAGCATGATGTCGGTTGTCTATTGTGTTACTGGTTGAATGTGGCCAGGATCATGATGTCGGTTGTCTATTGTGTTCCTGGTTGAATGTGGCCAGGAGCATGATGTCTGTTGTCTATTGTGTTACTGGTTGAATGTGGCCAGGAGCATGATGTCGGTTGTCTATTGTGTTACTAGTTGAATGTGGCCAGGAGCATGATGTCGGTTGTCTATTGTGTTACTAGTTGAATGTGGCCAGGAGCATGATGTTGGTTGTCTATTGTGATACTGGTTGAATGTGGCCCGGAGCATTATGTCGGTTGTCTATTGTGTTCAGAGTATTACACATTATTTATGTGTATTACATGTGGGAAACAGCAGCCATGATGTTTCATTTAAGACATCTCACATCAGGGCAGTTTCACCATTATGTCCAGAAACAAAAGTCAATGCAGATTACAAATATATGTTTCACAAAACGATCTCGATGTGTTTGATAATTGTGAACAAGGCCGGGGTCATGTGACATAATATGACTCCCTACTTTTGTTAATATCGTAACTGTATCTGCTTCCAGGACTGTTAATGTATCAATTCCATCAAAAACACGAAAAAACGGCACCCTGTTCCTGCATGCTTTTGTCTACCCAATGGGTGAGAGTTCTCTGTTTGGAAGCTACGCGACCCACCACGTGACCAAGATTACAACGTATGCTCTGCCCCAGGCTCAGTTCATCAGTCTGCTGGGAGACAGCAAGCGTGAGGTATGTTGAGAGTCTGGTTTTCTCGCAACATCAAGGGCGCTGGCACCCAGGAATAGTTAAATATTAAGCAACTAACGATCTTGCGGTTTTTTTCTCAAATGCCTTTAAGGTCCAATAATTTAATGTATCATGATAACTGTATGCTTGTAGATCTGATCTAGGTGGCAGTTAGTGGCACATATGGTTCCCCTTACTTCCTTGTTAAACACTGAAGACAGATACATTCAAGATGTGAAATGTTGTCAGTAACAGAGAACTTGTATTGTTGACAGAGCGGGGATGAGGTGAGCAAGACGGCACCCGACAGGACGGTCACCCACTGGAAGCAGAAAGTGACCATCAATGTGATGGCTGACCTCATCCCATTTCGACCGGCGTGCCATCCCAGGGGAGGTGTACAGATACCTCAAGTCAGTGGTAGCTTCAGTTCTCTGTGTCAAGCAGTTAGTGAGACAAAATATGTCAAA
Source organism: Haliotis rubra (assembly GCF_003918875.1). Taxonomy (NCBI): domain Eukaryota; kingdom Metazoa; phylum Mollusca; class Gastropoda; order Lepetellida; family Haliotidae; genus Haliotis; species Haliotis rubra. Next base: position 614,471 of record NW_025766769.1, on the reverse strand, counting down.
CTATCAGAAACAGAAAATGTCTATTTTTAAACTTATCCTATCTCACGAGTTGCACCTCTCTCTCTTGCTTCGACTGTTAGTGGAACGACTGTAAACTTTTTTCCATAGGCCTCCTTGTCCATTTGCCCGTGCACTCCATGCTGCTCTCTTTTTATTAGCTTCCTAGTTCCTAATAAAGCTTGCCACATGCTCCACTAATTGCTCACGTGACTACTTTGAATGATCATTCTCTTTCTTGTCAAATGTCTGTGTGGCGTACTGTATATTAGGGACAAGTTTTAAACTTATCCTATCTCACTTGCACCTCTCTCTCTTCATTCGACCATGAGTGGAAACGAATAAAACTTTGCTCCAGGCCTACCTTGTCCCTGTCCCCGTGCTGTGCATGCCTTCCTGCCTTAGCCATGCTCACTAGGCCGTGACAGCACGTGGCATGCGCAGTCCTCACCCACGTGATCACCTTACGTACTCATTCTCTTTCTTGTCGCTCGACAGAGTGGACGTGAAGTTTCTTTCGTCTGAGAATTACTCAACATGGATAAGCCTGTTCAGGCCAGAAAACAAAAGTTTTGCGCTCAGTGTAAAGTTTTTTCAGCTTGGGACCCACACACATCGTGTGTTGATTGTGTGGGTTGTTGTGATTGGAACAAACGTTGTCCTAAGTGTTCAGGACTGTCTAATGAGGATTTTAAAGCTTACAAACGTACTTGTGCCAGACGTTTGGCAGATAGGGCGAGGAATGCATCTGCGGGATCCCGTTAAAAAACAATGTTTAGATCGCCCCACCCTACCTGCTCGCCGTTCTAAATCTCCCGTCTCTCCTGACGAAGATTTTGTGGGACGCTTCCCTCACCTAGCTCAAGTTCTCATGGGCATGCAAGGGTGGTTATGACTGATATTTCCTCTACACAAGACCTGTGATCTACTTTATCTCGTAGATCCGTTTCTTCGGACCGTTCAAAGTCCTCGAAACTTCAAAATCCAAGCATTCATCATTGAAGCGTGGATCGGCGCTGTTGGAACGTAACCATTCTCCTCTTTGTACGGTTTCATCCCACCGAAACAATTCACCCACACGAGTTGAGTCACCATCTGGTTTGGAGGTTCGAATTCGTTCTTCTACTGCTGGGAGGTGTCGTTCTAGATGTTCCAATGTACCAGTCCGAATCGATTCACCACCTCGATTCATTTCACCAATCAGAATTGGGTCTAATGCCAGTGTTGGTTCATTAGAACGGAACCATTCACCTAGCTGTGTCATTGCCAAGGGTCAAACGAGTTCCCTCAACCGAGACGGCTCACCAGACCGAACTGATTCACGTAATCGAATGGATTCACCAGGACAAACCGATTCACATTTCTGACTCAATTCACCTCAACATATGTTTCAGTTCGACTCACCATCTCATAGTCGAATCAATTCACCGCAGTGTTTTGATTCACGTAGTCGTTCAGTCACACCTAGTCGAAGTGGTTCGTCATTTCGATCCGGTTCACCTAGCCGTACGGTGTCTTTTCGTCAGAGTGATTCTCGTAGTCGGTCTCATTCACCTCAGGTGAATCAGGATATCCTGTCTAGTCAGTCTAGAGCTAGTGAGCACTTGCGGTCGGCGCCTTTACGTGATAGTTCCCCTAATCAACATCGTTCTGTGCGGGTGGTTTCACCTGCTAGGCTGCGTTATGCTTCAGTGGATCGGCATTCACCTGCACTCCATGCCACTTCTACTTTGCCCCGGTCACAGGTTATTGCTGAGTCTTGGAATCCTGCGCTTGATTCCTCTCCAGCGCGCCGGATTTAGACACCATGCTTCGTGCTGTTGACCCTAAGTAGCGTAATTTTGCGCACACTGTAACAATATTTACTTCCTCGGATCCCCACTCGTCATGTGTGGGTTGTATTGACCTGTGTTCCTGGAGCAAGCATTGTCGGGAATGTGCTCCCTTATCAAGAACGTTTTTAGAGCATGTACACATGCTTGCTCCCGTTGGCTGGCAGACAGAGCTCGTTACACTTCAACAGTTGATCACCCGACAAATCTCCGCTTTCAACGACCAGTATTAACTGCTCGTCGTCCAGAGTTTCCCATGTCGGACGGTGATGATTTTATTGGCGCATCATCAGATGTCTACTCGTCGTTCTGCCTCATCAAACCGCTCTGTGTTGCCAGCTGACTCACACAGCCGATCTACATCGTCAAATTGCCGAACCGATTCACCACCCCGAATCAGTTCGCCATACCGAATGGATTCACCAGACCGAACCGTTTCGCCAAGGCGATTGGGGATTACGACATCGACTCAATTCGCCATAATATTATGGACAGTACACATCATCGATTCAATTCATCGATTCCGGAACATTTCACCTCGCCTCACCGGTTCATCTGATGGTTCTAGATCTCTCCATCAGCCAAGATCATTTAAACGTTTCAGATTACCAAACCGATCCAGATCACAGTCACGATCCAAATCACAACGCCGATCCAGATCACGGACTGATTCAGATCACATCAACGTTCCGGCTCACCACCCTGAACCGATTTACCAGCCCGACTCGTACCGTTTCACCAGGCCGAACCACTCCCAATCGCCAAACCAGTTCACCTGGCCGTACAAGATCACTGAATTGTTGGCATTCATCGAACTGTCAGCATTCGTCAATAATCCGTTCCTCGGACCTTGCCAGCAATTCAGCTTATTCAGGAATTGGGCGATTCTCCACTATAATAATAATAAATGCATATTTATAATGCGCCCCTTCCACACCCTAAGGCATGCTCAAAGAGCTACAGAATATTTACACTGGAGTATTTACAGATGAAGTTATACATAATATACTGAGAAAAGGTGGGTTTTAAGTCTGGACTTAAAAATGTCAATTGTGGCAGAGCTTTTAAGGGCAAATGGGAGAGAGTTCCAGAGCACAGGCGCGGAGTAAGAGAATGATCGGTGTCCGAAGGATTTCAGTTTGTAGGATGGGATGACCAGTCGGTTTTGTGTGTTTGGCGCAAGTTGCGTCTTGGGGACATACGGATGTAGGAGTTCAGACAAGTAGGAGGGAGCCAAACCATGGAGGCACTTGTACGTCAGACAGAGGATCTTAAAGTCAATTCTGGCCCTAACTGGTAGCCAATGCATTTCTTTCAACACTGGTGTTATATGGGAACGTTTAGAAGTCTTGCTGATGATGCGGGGCGGAAGTATTTTGGATCTTCTGAAGCTTATCAAGGAGTTTAGAACTGAGGCCCGAAGGATGCTGTTACAGTAATCAAGCCTAGATGTAACAAGAGCTCGAACAAGGGCTTGAGTTGCAGCAGTTGTCAGGTATTGCCGAATGTTACCAATGGATCTTAGGTGAAAGTAGCAGGTCCTGCTCAGACGGTTAACATGAGCATCCAGAGTCAAGGAAGAGTCGATGTGGACACCCAAGTCCTTAACCACATCAGAGAATCTGACGTCAGAGTCTGCGACTGTAAGGGTGTCGGTTTTGACCTTGCTGAGTTGTTGCTTTGTACCAATGAGAACTGCTTCTGTTTTTGTCATTAAGTTTAAGCATGTTTCCTGTCATCCAGCACTTGATGTCCTGCGCACATTCAGCGATGCACTGAAGAGACGTAGATAGATCTGACAGATGAAATGCTTTCAGGAGCTGGGTGTCATCAGCGTAGGCATGATGAGAAACTGTGTGGTCTGTAGTTATCCTTCCGACATATCCGTATACAACACAAACAGGACTGGACCAAGGACTGATCCCTGTGGCACCCCACATGTGATTACAGTACCTTTTGATCTCTCAGTGCCAACAACAACAGATTGCTGTCGGTCAGACAGATAAGACGTCACCCATTGAAGGGCATGACCTTCAAGTCCGTACTGTTGTGTGAGCCTGGACAAGAGTCTATGGTGATCGACAGTGTCGAAGGCTGCAGAGAGGTCCAACAACACTAGAGCAGCAATCCTACCATCGTCGACAGCACAACGAAGCTCATTAGGTCACTTGCAGTAAGGCAGTCTCCGTGACTATAGTATTGCCGACACGCTGACTGGAATTCATCAAGCAGAAGATGTTTAGAGAGATGGTCTTTGAGTCTGACATGCACGGCCTTCTCAATTATCTTGGAAATGAAGGATAAATTTGAGACAGGTCGAAAGTTCTGAAGATTCTGAGAGTCAAGATCAGGTTTCTTTAGCAGAGGTTTGACTACAGCATGTTTGAATCTGGATGGAAATACACTACTCTCCAAACTTGAGTTGACAATTTTGGTAATACTTGGCAGCAACAAGTCAAGATATTGAAACAGAAGTTTAGTTGGTATGGGGTCGGAGTCGCAAGTGGTAGGCTTTGAAGAGCGGATAATTGATTCAATGTCCTTGGGGGTGAAGGGCGCGAACTGTGTTAGTGGATCGCCTCTGAAGAGAGGTTCACTGAAACACCTATCAACTTCCTTGGCTGAAAGTCCTTGTCGAATGGTATCAATCTTTGAAATGAAAAATGAGTTGAAGGAGTCTGCGAGTTCCATGTGACTTTGTCCGGGACGTACTCTATCACTATCACCTCCTTTACCAAGCAGTTTATTCATAAACCTGTAAGGGAAGCAGGTTTCCCCATACTATTCTGTATACTGTGAAGACAATATTTCCTTTTAGCGGAGATGATTAAAGAGGTGGTAGCATTTCGGCACTGTTGATATATCTGCCTGTGAATTTCCAGGCGTGTCTTACGCCACTGACGTTCTGCTCTGCGCCGTTGTGTCTTAGAGCGACGAATGGACTCGTCATACCATGGAGCATGAGGACGGAGTATCACATTCTTCTCAACTGCCGGAGCATGTTTGTCTAGAAGAGATGTGAGGGTGTCATGGAAGAGCTCAACATGGTCCTCAACATCAGGGGGAGAATCAGTGAGGAGGTTTGAATTAACCAAGTCAAGTCTGAAACTATCTGGCTGAATCTTCTTGATGTTTCGACACATCAAGATTGAATGCTTGTTGTTTGGCTTAATTAAGTCAATAGCAAAGAAGACATTGAAGTGGTCAGACATCTAACTCCCTGGGAGGCATTGTGCTTAGTAAGCCAAGGGGTTCCGGAGAACCCACGACAAGCATAGGAGTTGCGTGGATGCGTAACAGGCCTACCTTGTACATCACTATCTACGGTTGTCATCAGTCCACACACCTCCAAGACCAGCTGTTCGCACTGTCCAGACAGAAGGGTAATCTGTGGCCCGCCGTCCAACCGTGGGATAAGTGCAAGTCGTGAGATAGGATGAGTTTAAAATTTTTGAAATTTTAATATAAATTGTATATTTATGTGCTTATCCTATCTCATGCGATGGATGCCCGCCAGGCCTCCCCACTACTCAGATTACAACGTTGGCTCCAAGATGAGACTGATCATTTAAGGTAGTCACATGGGCAATTTGTGGAGCATGCTGCAAGCTTTATTAGGAACTAGGAAGCTAATTCAGGAGAGCAGCATGGAGTGCACAGGCGAATGGACAAGGAGGCCTATGGAAAAAGTTTACAGTCGTTTCACTAAAAGTCGAAGCAAGAGAGAGAGGTGCAACTCGTGACATAGGATAAGTATATAAATATACAATTTATATTAAAATTTCCAATTTGATTAAAAAATTTTCCCATGTAAGTACAGTGTGTACTGTGAATGTGTACAGTGAATGTGTTAATACTTACTCTCATAGATGAACATTGACACACTCAGTACTGACTCCCAATGTTGATTCATTATTTGCAGAACCTCACCTGAAGGAGATTACCTCCCCATAGTCTTCATAGATGAACTGGGCTTCAGGACCAAGGATCTGCTTGTAAGTGTCCATTTGTTATAAACATAAGTTGAGTGTCTTGGTGCTCACCTGGAATGTGCACAAGTACAACTGTTGTTTGTGCATCATGTCTTGTGGTAATTAGATGGGCAATCTTCAACTCTATGTCTTTGTATATAAGTCTGACTACTCAAGCTCAGAGAGTACAGGCATATACAGTGTACTCTGTCAATACAGGCATCACTCAGGACCGAATAGAAATGCCGATTTTGACAGAGTGCCTGTTTAGGCAGGTTGCAAGTTCACTTATGACTCCGGGCGCACACAGGAAGTTCACTGTCGCGTTGTCCCTTTTGCATTAACAACATGTTTGAATAAGAAACAAGGCGAATGGTGAGGGGTGTTGTCTCGTTCCACGCCCTCGCGATCCAGTACACTGCATCTTAAACCGAGGGGTGTTGTCTCTTTCCACGCCCTGGATCCAGTACACTGCATCTAACACCGTGATTGCTTTGCAAAGTTCATCAGTGCTGGAACATGTGTCCATTCTAGAGACAAGTGATCTCAAAAGATATCGACGGTAACGTGCCTTAAATGCGCGGATTATACCTTGATCTAGGGGTTGAAGAACTGACGTCGTGTTTGCAGGAAGGTAGCAAAGTTTCACGTTACTCAGACTAAGGCCATGGTTGTGGGAAGGGGCATTGTCCATGAATAATAAAATATTTCTTCTTTGTCTTCGCATTTGCTGATTAAGCTCCTCCAACCAATCACGATACAGGGCTGATGTCATCCAAGCTTTGTGATTGGCTCGCCAAAAATCCTTAAATACCCTCAAATCAACTAAACTCTTGCTCGTTTTTACAGACAAACTGCTCACTACATGTATTAATTACTCTATGTAAGTGACATGTACCACTCACTAATTAACAAGAAACTGATTGACACTTCCCATTTCTGAATAATCTCAGGAGTAACCACAAATTGTGTTGTTACATCATACGATTTTACCTTAAATACCCTCGAAACAACATGTAATCTCGTGCTCGTTTTTACAGTCAAACTGCCCACTATTAATTACTCTATGTAAGTGACACGTACCACTCACTAATTAACAAGAAACTGATTGACACTTCCCGTTTCTGAATAATCTCGGGAGTAACTGCAAATTGTGTTGTTACATCATTTGGACCTAATTGCATCAAAGGGTTGCGGCATCCTTCATGTGCCGTTTTTTACAGATTCGTTTTCATAACAACTTGTTCGTTGGTACTGAAAAACAATGCCGATATCCTGAGTAGACGGATGCCGATGTTTACAGATGTTTCTAAATGATAATTAAGTGCATTTCTGCCGGGACTGAAACTTTGTGCTGATGTAGACAGAGTGCCGGTGTTTACAGAGTGCCGGTGTTTACAGAGTGCCGGTGTTTACAGAGGCCGATATTGCCAGAGTCCACTGTCATAGTGTTTGTGACACATGTTTGTTATATAATCATTCTGCCCATTTGTTTTTTCCAGCCAGTCAACAGGACCTCCTCCGAGATGCCTCTCACGATCACCTATTCTTCGATCTCGGTGGGAAAACTGCGAATGTGGACAAATGTTCTTGAGTCCTTCAAGATGCTTCACAGCCTGGGTGGGTGAAACCACAGTTGTACATATACTCAGCTGTACAGCAATAACCATCTTCCATCAACCCTTAGTCAGTGTGGACACTGTAATGTACCTCACTCACTCTGTGCTAGGTTGGCTAAGTCATGCAAGAAACTTATGATCTTGAGCTGGACCTCTCATTCACCAGGCTATGTTTCTAGGTTCGTCAGCATCTTGCCTTCGCTTGTGGGTTTCATGAAAGTCACAGATCTTCCTGGACCTGTGAATGTCAAATTGGCTCAAACTAAAGTGCTTTTCAAAACCAAATCAAAGTGGCACACAGACTGGTCCAGTGGGCTGAGTGGTGGGCAGCTCCTCCTGCTGATACTACAACCTGGGTGGTATGTGTGATAGCTGCTGATACTACAACCTGGGTGGTATGTGTGATAGCTGCTGATACTACAACCTGGGTGGTATGTGTGATAGCTGCTGAGTTGACAGGTCCTCATTTCTCTTTCAGGCTTCACAGAAAAGGACACAGATGAGATCAAGGGGATATTTGCCGACACTAACCTGAACTTCCTCCTGCTCACCTTCACAGTGGCAGCCTTCCATGTATGTCGTACAGTGTACAGCCTTCCATGTATGTCGTACAGTGTACAGCCTTCCATGTATGTCGTACAGTGTACAGCCTTCCATGTATGTCGTACAGTGTACAGCCTTCCATGTATGTCGTACAGTGTACAGCCTTCCACGTATGTCGTACAGTGTACAGCCTTCCACGTATGTCGTACAGTGTACAGCCTTCCATGTATGTCATACAGTGTACAGCCTTCCATGTATGCCGTACAGTGTACAGCCTTCCATGTATGTCGTACAGTGTACAGCCTTCCCTGTATGTCGTACAGTGTACAGCCTTCCATGTATGTCGTACAGTGTACAGCCTTCCATGTATGTCGTACAGTGTACAGCCTTCCATGTATGCCGTACAGTGTACAGCCTTCCATGTATGTCGTACAGTGTACAGCCTTCCCTGTATGTTGTACAGTGTACAGCCTTCCCTGTATGTTGTACAGTGTACAGCGTGGCTTTCCATGTGCCGTACAGTGTACAGCGTGGCCTTCAATGTATGTTGTACAGTGTACAGCCTTCAATGTATGTTGTACAGTGTACAGCCTTCCATGTATGTCGTACAGCCTTCCCTGTATGTTGTACAGTGTACAGCCTTCCCAGTATGTCGTACAGTGTACAGCGTGGCCTTCCATGTATGTCGTACAGTGTACAGTCTTCCATGTATGTCGTACAGTGTACAGCGTGGCCTTCCCTGTATGTCGTACAGTGTACAGCGTGGCCTTCCATGTATGTCGTACAGTGTACAGCCTTCCATGTATGTTGTACAGTGTACAGCCTTCCCTGTAATGTATGTCGTACAGTGTACAGCCTTCCATGTATGTCATACAGTGTACAGCGTGGCCTTCCATGTATGTCGTACAGTGTACAGCCTTCCATGTATGTCGTACAGTGTACAGTGTTGCCTTCCATGTAATCCAGGCTTCAGGTCACTGGATTGTCTGTCCCTGTCACCTCAAGGTTTAATGTCGGAGCTGCCTCCGTGGTGTAGTAGTTAGAGCATCCGCCTGGAGAACAGAAGGTCGTGGGTTCGATCCCACGCCATGTCATACCAAAAGGCGTCAAAATATGGCACTTGTTGGTCCCTGCCGCACGCTTGGCATTAATGGGTACAACAAGGACTGGTTGGCTTGGAGTCAGTATAATGTGTCTGAGTGGGGTATTAACTGTGGCATGGTGTCTCAGTGAGCTCGCAGAATAAAACCAGTTTAAGTCTGGGCTAGTACAAGCAGCCACACATACACACTCATGCACATCGTCATATGAGTGAAATATTCTTAAGTATGATGCCAAACAGCATTTCACCACACCTTTAATATCAGTGTCAACTCTCTAACTGCTGTCCTTCACTCCTTCACCTTCTGTTACAGCTGCTGTTTGACTTCCTGGCCTTCAAGAATGACATCAGCTACTGGAAGAACAGGGACACCATGGTTGGTCTGTCCACCCGAGTCGGTCAGTCTCTGTCCTTCATCCTTACTGTACACGTTTCATTGGTTGGGGGTGTGGGAGGGGCACCCGAGTAGTTGTTGTGACAGAAACAGTGGTGTTGAAACACGATTCCCCCAGGGTCAGCCTCAAATCCCTGCTTGTGTTTTTTTCCAAAGAAGGACATGTGTCACTTCCTCCCACATTGAGTTGACATGCCGTGACATAAGAAATACTGTTTAAAGTGTTGCTGGCCCCAACAGCATTGGCAGATTGCGTTGGTCTTGAGTTAGTTTTTGCTGGTTGTGCCAAACACCCATGTTCCCCTCATTAGTGTGACTATATAGCTGGAATATTGCTGAGTGCGGCGTTAAACTCAACTCAACTCATTAATGTGAGGGATATTCTTGATGGTGTAAACATTGCACCACACCAAACCCTCACTCACTCTGATCACTGAGAACACTAAGAATCAGCTCCTGAATGTAAGCTACTGAGAACATATTTACAAGTATAAATGATAAATTCATCACCTCTTAAGAATAAATTAGAAATATTAGCGAAATTATATATTCAGTAAATGAAGGTTTCAAATTTTGTGAATGTCTTGCATTGTGCTGATGTTGAAGCTTGTGGAGGCCATACACTTGTGAGTTTCCCAGTCTCCCAGTCACCTCCATGTACAACATGGCAGTCAGTTACCCAGTCTCCCAGTCTCCTCCATGTACAACATGGCAGTCAGTTACCCAGTCTCCTCCATGTACAACATGGCAGTCAGTTACCCAGTCTCCCAGTCTCCTCCATGTACAACATGGCAGTCAGTTACCCAGTCTCCCAGTCTCCTCCATGTACAACATGGCAGTTAGTTACCCAGTCTCCCAGTCTCCTCCATGTACAACATGGCAGTCAGTTACCCAGTCTCCCAGTCTCCTCCATGTACAACATGGCAGTCAGTTACCCAGTCTCCCAGTCTCCTCCATGTACAACATGGCAGTCAGTTACCCAGTCTCCCAGTCTCCTCCATGTACAACATGGCAGTCAGTTACCCAGTCTCCCAGTCTCCTCCATGTACAACATGGCAGTCAGTTACCCAGTCTCCCAGGGTTCACTGCACCTACAAATACTCGAAGTAGGACATTCTGTGATGTGTAGTGTTGACTCCTGGTTTCAGTGGTGTGTAGTGTTGACTCCTGGTTTCTGTGATGTGTAGTTTTGACTACTGGTTTCAGTGGTGTGGCGGTGTGTCTCCACCATCATCATCTTCCTGTACCTGCTGGATGAGAACACCAGTCTCCTTGTCCTCATCCCTGCCGGCATTGGTTCCATTATCGAGGTACGTCTCACATCCTTAGTTGCCCTGTGATCTGAGGTACCAATAGACCAGTATGTGTCCTGTGCTAGACCAGGTCTCCCATAGACCAGTAGGTTCCCTGTGATCTGAAGTACCTATAGACCAGTAGGTGTCCTGTGATCTGAAGTACCTATAGTCCAGTAGTTGCCCTGTGATCTGAGGTACCAATAGACCAGTATGTGTCCTTTGCTAGACCAGGTCTCCCATAGACCAGTAGGTTCCCTGTGATCTGAAGTACCTATAGACCAGTAGGTGTCCTGTGATCTGAAGTACCTATAGTCCAGTAGGTGCCCTGTGATCTGAAGTACCTATAGACAAGTAGGTGTCCTGTGCTAGACCAGGTCTCCCATAGACCAGTAGGTGTCCTGTGCTAGACCAGATCTCCCATAGACCAGTAGGTGTCCTGTGCTAGACCAGATCTCCTATAGACCAGTAGGTGCCCTGTGCTAGACCAGGTCTCCTATAGACCAGTAGGTGTCCTATGCTAGACCAGATCTCCTATAGACCAGTAGGTGTCCTGTGCTAGACCAGGTCTCCCATAGACCAGTAGGTGTCCTATGCTTAACCAGGTCTCCTATAGACCAGTAGGTGTCCTGTACTAGACCAGGTCTCCTATAGACCAGTAGGTGCCCTGTGCTAGACCAGGTCTCCTATAGACCAGTAGGTGTCCTATGCTAGACCAGATCTCCTATAGACCAGTAGGCATCCTGTGCTAGACCAGGTCTCCTATAGACCAGTTAGTGTCCTGTGCTAAACCAGGTCTCCCATAGATCAGTAGGTGTCCTGTGCTAGACCAGGTCTCCCATAGACCAGTAGGTGTCATGTGCTAGACCAGGTATCCCATAGACCAGTAGGTGTCCTGTGCTAGACCAGGTCTCCCATAGACCAGTAGGTGCCCTGTGCTAGACCAGGTCTCCCATAGATCAATCAGTGTCCAGGAGTAGACTAGGGCCCCAGTACACTTCTGTGTAAAATGGGGCGTGTTTGCGTCTCAGGAATAAACCATTTAAATGTCTCGTGGCACTGGATATTGTTGGCAGATTTGCCAGGTGTTGTTGTCAATGTTAGAATTGTACTGGCTGTGATGGTGTGACTTATTTCCTCCACAGATATGGAAAGTTACCAAAGCATTTAAACTCAAGGTCACCTGGAATGGTATGAAACCATCATTTGAGGTAAGCATCTATATTTGTTTGTAATATTCTGTTCATTATTTTCATGTTATGACAAGACTGTTGATTGGCTGGGTGTTTTCCGAATGAAGAAGTAGAGAATAATGTTGACTGTAATTTGTTTTAAACCAAACATTTGGGCAACTCTGGCCCTCTCTCCTGAAATCTGCACTCACTTAACTGAAGCACTGATGGTTAAAGGTTTATTGAATTGCTTTCATGGTAACTTTTGTATGAAAGATTCATAATAAATATGATTTTTGATGACTATGAAAGTTTATTTGTATTTTAAAATGATTGGCACTTTACACAGGCTAAGCTGTCTGAATAGCTTATCCTCAATTCTTCAAGATGGGCTCAGCTGTAAGGTTGTGTGTAGCCATTGTGTTTTGCCACATGATCAGTGATAGATGGGGAGGTGCCGTACGTTGACAATTTTCATCTCTTGACAGTTTGGCACGTCCTCAGACAAAGAAAAAGAAACACAGCAATTTGATTCCCAGGTATTGTGTTCGTGGATGGTTTTGACACATTTTGTTTCATTATATCCTTGAAAAAGTAACATTGTGTTCATGTCGTCATCATTGAACAAATAGATGACAGGTTAAGACAGAAACAGTTACACTGAAACTGATAGAAGTCTAAAGTTGAAGTGAAAAAGCTTGAATATTCTAAAATTATGAATTTGTGATAGTGCTGTTTAGAAATTCTTACAGAAACTTTGTGTTATAAGTCTTATAATAACTTTGGTACAGTGACATCTGAGTTGCTAGTTTCTGTTGTCTGTGAAACAGACAAAGTGTAAGTTAAAGACCTGTTTTCTCTTCCAGGCTATGAAGTATTTATCCTACGTCCTGTACCCCCTGTGTTTAGTTGGGGCTGGGTACTCCCTCCTCTATGTACAGCATAAAAGGTGGGTAGCCACACTTGGTATTGTGTTGTATGTTCAAGGATTGTGTTGTATGATCAAGGGGTTGTGTTGTATGTTCAAGGGATTGTGCTGTATGTTCAAGGGATTGTGTTGTATTTTCAAGGGATTGTGTTGTATGTTCAAGGATTGTGTTGTATGTTCAAGGATTGTGTTGTATGATCAAGGACTGTTTTGCATGTTCAAGGCTTGTGTTGAAGGATTATGTTGTATGTTCAAGGATTGTGTTGTATGTTCAAGAGGTTGTGTTGTATGTTCAAGGATTGCGTTGTATGTTCAAGGAGTTGATTGCGTTGTATGTTGAAGGATTGTGTTGTATTCAAGGGGTTGTGTTGTGTGTTGTATGTTCAAGGGATTGTGTTGTATGTTGAAGGGATTGTGTTGTATGATCAAGGACTGTGTTGCATGTTCAAGGCTTGTGTTGAAGGATTGTGTTGTATGTTCAAGGATTGTGTTGTATGTTCAAGGGGTTCTGTTGTATGTTCAAGGGATTGTGTTGTATGTTGAACGATTGTGTTGTATGTTCAAGGGGTTCTGTTGTATGTTCAAGAGATTGTGTTGTATGTTCAAGGATTGTGTTGTATGTTCAAGGGATTGTGTTGTATGTTCAAGAGATTGTGTTGTATGTTGAAGGATTGTGTTGTATGTTCAAGGGATTGTGTTGTATGTTCAAGGGATTGTGTTGTATGTTCAAGGGATTGTGTTGTATGTTCATGGGATTGTGTTGTATGTTCAAGGATTGTGTTGTATGTTCAAGGGGTTCTGTTGTATGTTAAAGGGATTGTGTTGTATGTTGAAGGGGCTGTGTTGTATGTTCAAGGGATTGTGTTCTATGTTGAAGGGGTTGTGTTGTATGTTCAAGGGTTTGTGTTGTATGTTCAAGGGGTTCTGTTGTATGTTCATGGGATTGTGTTGTATGTTGAAGGGATTGTGTTGTATGTTGAAGGGGCTGTGTTGTATGTTCAAGGGTTTGTGTTGTATGTTCAAGGGGTTCTGTTGTATGTTCATGGGATTGTGTTGTATGTTGAAGGGATTGTGTTCTATGTTGAAGGGGCTGTGTTGTATGTTCAAGGGATTGTGTTGTATGTTGAAGGGGCTGTGTTGTATGTTGAAGGGATTGTGTTGCATGTTGAAGGATTGTGTTGTATGTTGAAGGGGCTGTGTTGTATGTTCAAGGGATTGTGTTGTATGTTCAAGGATTGTGTTGTATGTTCAAGGGGTTCTGTTGTATGTTGAAGGGGCTGTGTTGTATGTTGAAGGGATTGTGTTGTATGTTGAAGGGGTTGTGTTGTATGTTCAAGGGTTTGTGTTGTATGTTCAAGGGGTTCTGTTGTATGTTCATGGGATTGTGTTGTATGTTGAAGGGATTGTGTTGTATGTTGAAAAGGCTGTGTTGTATGTTCAAGGGATTGTGTTGTATGTTCAAGGGGCTGTGTTGTATGTTCAAGGGATTGTGTTGTATGTTCAAGGGATTGTGTTGTATTTTCAAGGGATTGTGTTGTATGTTCAAGGATTGTGTTGTATGTTCAAGGATTGTGTTGTATGTTCAAGAGGTTGTGTTGTATGTTCAAGGATTGTGTTGTATGTTCAAGGGTTTGTGTTGTATGTTCAAGGGATTGTGTTGTATGTTGAAGGGATTGTGTTGTATGATCAAGGACTGTGTTGCATGTTCAAGGCTTGTGTTGAAGGATTGTGTTGTATGTTGAAGGATTGTGTTGTATGTTGAAGGGGTTCTGTTGTATGTTCAAGGGATTGTGTTGTATGTTCAAGGGATAGTGTTGTATGTTCAAGGGGTTCTGTTGTATGTTCAAGGGGCTGTGTTGTATGTTCAAGGGTTTGTGTTGTATGTTCAAGGGATTGTGTTGTATGTTGAACGATTGTGTTGTATGTTCAAGGGGTTCTGTTGTATGTTCAAGGGATTGTGTTGTATGTTCAAGGATTGTGTTGTATGTTCAAGGGATTGTGTTGTATGTTCAAGGGATTGTGTTGTATGTTCAAGGGGCTGTGTTGTATGTTCAAGGGATTGTCTTGTATGTTCAAGGGATTGTCTTGTATGTTCAAGGGATTGTGTTGTATGTTCAAGGATTGTGTTGTATTGTGTTGTATGTTCAAGGGATTGTGTTGTATGTTCAAGGGATTGTGTTGTATGTTCAAGGGGTTGTGTTGTATGTTCAAGGGATTGTGTTGTATGTTCAAGGGTGTTGTGTGTGTTGTATGTTCAAGGGATTGTGTTGTATGTTCAAGGGATTGTGTTGTATGTTCAAGGGATTGTGTTGTATGTTGAAGGGATTGTGTTGTATGTTCATGGGGTTGTGTTGTATGTTCAAGGGGATTGTGTTGTATGTTCAAGGGATTGTGTTGTATGTTCAAGGGATTTGTGTTGTATGTTCAAGGGGTTGTGTTGTATGTTGATGGGATTGTGTTGTATGTTGAAGGGATTGTGTTGTATGTTGAAGGGGCTGTGTTGTATGTTGAAGGGATTGTGTTGTATGTTGAAGGATTGTGTTGTATGTTCAAGGGATTGTGTTGTATGTTCAAGGGGCTGGGTTCTATGTTCAAGGGTATGTTGCATGTATGTTGATGGGATTGTGATGTATGTTGAAGGGATTGTGTTGTATGTTCAAGGGATTGTGTTGTATGTTCAAGGGATTGTGTTGTATGTTCAAGGGATTGTGTTGTATGTTCAAGGGATTGTGTTGTATGTTCAAGGATTGTGTTGTATGTTGAATTGTGTTGAACGATTGTGTTGTATGTTGAAGGATTGTGTTGTATGTTGAAGGGTTCTGTTGTATGTTCAAGGGATTGTGTTGTATGTTCAAGGGATTGTGTTGTATGTTCAAGGGTTCTGTTGTATGTTCAAGGGGCTGTGTTGTATGTTCAAGGGTTTGTGTTGTATGTTGGGGATTGTGTTGTATGTTCAAGGGTTCTATTTGTATGTTCAAGGGATTGTGTTGTATGTTGAAGGGATTGTGTTGTATGTTCAAGGGAGCTGTGTTGTATGTTCAAGGGATTGTGTTGTATGTTCAAGGGGATTGTGTTGTATGTTCAAGGGTATGTTTGGGTTGTATGTTCAAGGGATTGTGTTGTATGTTGAAGGGATTGTGTTTGTATGTTGAAGGGGCTGTGTTGTATGTTCAAGGGATTGTGTTGTATGTTCAAGGATTGTGTTGATGTTGAGGGATTGTGTTGTATGTTCAAGGGGCTGTGTTGTATGTTCAAGGGTTTGTGTTGTATGTTCAAGGGATTGTGTTGTATGTTGAACGATTGTGTTGTATGTTCAAGGGGTTCTGTTGTATGTTGAAGGGATTGTGTTGTATGTTGAAGGGATTGTGTTGTATGTTCAAAGGATTGTGTTGTATGTTCAAGGGATTGTGTTGTATGTTGAAAGGATTGTGTTGAACGATTGTGTTGTATGTTGAAACGATTGTGTTGTATGTTCAAGGGGTTCTGTTGTATGTTCAAGGGATTGTGTTGTATGTTCAAGGATTGTGTTGTATGTTCAAGGGATTGTGTTGTATGTTCAAGGGATTGTGTTGTATGTTCAAGGGGCTGTGTTGTATGTTCAAGGGATTGTCTTGTATGTTCAAGGGATTGTGTTGTATGTTCAAAGGGATTGTGTTGTATGTTCAAGGATTGTGTTGTATGTTCAAGGTTCAGTTGTATGTTCAAGGGATTGTGTTGTATGTTCAAGGGATTGTGTTGTATGTTCAAGGGTTTGTGTTGTATGTTCAAGGGGTTCTGTTGTATGTTCATGGGATTGTGTTGTATGTTGAAGGGATTGTGTTGTATGTTGAAGGGGCTGTGTTGTATGTTCAAGGGATTGTGTTGTATGTTGAAGGGGTTGTGTTGTATGTTCAAGGGTTTGTGTTGTATGTTCAAGGGGTTCTGTTGTATGTTCATGGGATTGTGTTGTATGTTGAAGGGATTGTGTTGTATGTTGAAGGGGTTGTGTTGTATGTTCAAGGGGTTGTGTTGTATGTTCAAGGGATTGTGTTGTATGTTGAAGGGATTGTGTTGTATGATCAAGGACTGTGTTGCATGTTCAAGGCTTGTGTTGAAGGATTGTGTTGTATGTTCAAGGATTGTGTTGTATGTTCAAGGGGTTCTGTTGTATGTTCAAAGGGATTGTGTTGTATGTTGAACGATTGTGTTGTATGTTCAAGGGGTTCTGTTGTATGTTCAAGAGATTGTGTTGTATGTTCAAGGATTGTGTTGTATGTTCAAGGGATTGTGTTGTATGTTCAAGAGATTGTGTTGTATGTTGAAGGATTGTGTTGTATGTTCAAGGGATTGTGTTGTATGTTCAAGGGATTGTGTTGTATGTTCAAGGGATTGTGTTGTATGTTCATGGGATTGTGTTGTATGTTTAAAGGATTGTGTTGTATGTTCAAGGGTTCTGTTGTATGTTAAAAGGATTGTGTTGTATGTTGAAGGGCTGTGTTGTATGTTCAAGGGATTGTGTTGTATGTTGAAGGGGTTGTGTTGTATGTTCAAGGGTTTGTGTTGTATGTTCAAGGGTTCTGTTGTATGTTCATGGGATTGTGTTGTATGTTGAAGGGATTGTGTTGTATGTTGAAGGGCTGTGTTGTATGTTCAAGGGTTTGTGTTGTATGTTCAAGGGTTCTGTTGTATGTTCATGGATTGTGTTGTATGTTGAAGGATTGTGTTCTATGTTGAAGGGCTGTGTTGTATGTTCAAGGATTGTGTTGTATGTTGAAGGAATGATCATGTTGTATGTTGAAGGATTGTGTTGCATGTTGAAGGATTGTGTTGTATGTTGAAGGGGCTGTGTTGTATGTTCAAGGGATTGTGTTGTATGTTCAAGGATTGTGTTGTATGTTCAAGGGGTTCTGTGTTGTATGTTGAAGGGCTGTGTTTGTATGTTGAAGGATTGTGTTGTATGTTGAAGGGGTTGTGTTGTATGTTCAAGGGTTTGTGTTGTATGTTCAAGGGGTTCTGTTGTATGTTCATGGGATTGTGTTGTATGTTGAAGGGATTGTGTTGTATGTTGAAAAGGCTGTGTTGTATGTTCAAGGGATTGTGTTGTATGTTCAAGGGGCTGTGTTGTATGTTCAAGGGATTGTGTTGTATGTTCAAGGGATTGTGTTGTATTTTCAAGGGATTGTGTTGTATGTTCAAGGATTGTGTTGTATGTTCAAGGATTGTGTTGTATGTTCAAGAGGTTGTGTTGTATGTTCAAGGATTGTGTTGTATGTTCAAGGGTTTGTGTTGAACGATTGTGTTGTATGTTCAAGGGGCTGTGTTGTATGTTCAAGGGTTTGTGTTGTATGTTCAAGGGATTGTGTTGTATGTTGAACGATTGTGTTGTATGTTCAAGGGGTTCTGTTGTATGTTGAAGGGATTGTGTTGTATGTTGAAGGGATTGTGTTGTATGTTCAAGGAGCTGTGTTGTATGTTCAAGGGATTGTGTTGTATGTTGAAAGGATTGTGTTGAACGATTGTGTTGTATGTTGAACGATTGTGTTGTATGTTCAAGGGGTTCTGTTGTATGTTCAAGGGATTGTGTTGTATGTTCAAGGATTGTGTTGTATGTTCAAGGGATTGTGTTGTATGTTCAAGGGATTGTGTTGTATGTTCAAGGGGCTGTGTTGTATGTTCAAGGGATTGTCTTGTATGTTCAAGGGATTGTCTTGTATGTTCAAGGGATTGTGTTGTATGTTGGCTGATTGTGTTGTATGTTCAAGGGGTTCAGTTGTATGTACAAGGGATGGTGTTGTATGTTCAAGGGATTGTGTTGTATGTTCAAGGGTTTGTGTTGTATGTTCAAGGGGTTCTGTTGTATGTTCATGGGATTGTGTTGTATGTTGAAGGGATTGTGTTGTATGTTGAAGGGGCTGTGTTGTATGTTCAAGGGATTGTGTTGTATGTTGAAGGGGTTGTGTTGTATGTTCAAGGGTTTGTGTTGTATGTTCAAGGGGTTCTGTTGTATGTTCATGGGATTGTGTTGTATGTTGAAGGGATTGTGTTGTATGTTGAAGGGGTTGTGTTGTATGTTCAAGGGGTTGTGTTGTATGTTCAAGGGATTGTGTTGTATGTTGAAGGGATTGTGTTGTATGATCAAGGACTGTGTTGCATGTTCAAGGCTTGTGTTGAAGGATTGTGTTGTATGTTCAAGGATTGTGTTGTATGTTCAAGGGGTTCTGTTGTATGTTCAAGGGATTGTGTTGTATGTTGAACGATTGTGTTGTATGTTCAAGGGGTTCTGTTGTATGTTCAAGAGATTGTGTTGTATGTTCAAGGATTGTGTTGTATGTTCAAGGGATTGTGTTGTATGTTCAAGAGATTGTGTTGTATGTTGAAGGATTGTGTTGTATGTTCAAGGGATTGTGTTGTATGTTCAAGGGATTGTGTTGTATGTTCAAGGGATTGTGTTGTATGTTCATGGATTGTGTTGTATGTTCAAGGATTGTGTTGTATGTTCAAGGGTTCTGTTGTATGTTAAAGGGATTGTGTTGTATGTTGAAGGGCTGTGTTGTATGTTCAAGGGATTGTGTTCTATGTTGAAGGGGTTGTGTTGTATGTTCAAGGGTTTGTGTTGTTTGTTCAAGGGGTTCTGTTGTATGTTCATGGGATTGTGTTGTATGTTGAAGGGATTGTGTTGTATGTTGAAGGGGCTGTGTTGTATGTTCAAGGGTTTGTGTTGTATGTTCAAGGGGTTCTGTTGTATGTTCATGGGATTGTGTTGTATGTTGAAGGGATTGTGTTCTATGTTGAAGGGGCTGTGTTGTATGTTCAAGGGATTGTGTTGTATGTTGAAGGGGCTGTGTTGTATGTTGAAGGGATTGTGTTGCATGTTGAAGGATTGTGTTGTATGTTGAAGGGGCTGTGTTGTATGTTCAAGGGATTGTGTTGTATGTTCAAGGATTGTGTTGTATGTTCAAGGGGTTCTGTTGTATGTTGAAGGGGCTGTGTTGTATGTTGAAGGGATTGTGTTGTATGTTGAAGGGGTTGTGTTGTATGTTCAAGGGTTTGTGTTGTATGTTCAAGGGGTTCTGTTGTATGTTCATGGGATTGTGTTGTATGTTGAAGGGATTGTGTTGTATGTTGAAAAGGCTGTGTTGTATGTTCAAGGGATTGTGTTGTATGTTCAAGGGGCTGTGTTGTATGTTCAAGGGATTGTGTTGTATGTTCAAGGGATTGTGTTGTATTTTCAAGGGATTGTGTTGTATGTTCAAGGATTGTGTTGTATGTTCAAGGATTGTGTTGTATGTTCAAGAGGTTGTGTTGTATGTTCTGCAAGATTGTGTTGTATGTTCAAGGGTTTGTGTTGTATGTTCAAGGGATTGTGTTGTATGTTGAAGGGATTGTGTTGTATGATCAAGGACTGTGTTGCATGTTCAAGGCTTGTGTTGAAGGATTGTGTTGTATGTTGAAGGATTGTGTTGTATGTTGAAGGGGTTCTGTTGTATGTTCAAGGGATTGTGTTGTATGTTCAAGGGATAGTGTTGTATGTTCAAGGGGTTCTGTTGTATGTTCAAGGGGCTGTGTTGTATGTTCAAGGGTTTGTGTTGTATGTTCAAGGGATTGTGTTGTATGTTGAACGATTGTGTTGTATGTTCAAGGGGTTCTGTTGTATGTTCAAGGGATTGTGTTGTATGTTCAAGGATTGTGTTGTATGTTCAAGGGATTGTGTTGTATGTTCAAGGGATTGTGTTGTATGTTCAAGGGGCTGTGTTGTATGTTCAAGGGATTGTCTTGTATGTTCAAGGGATTGTCTTGTATGTTCAAGGGATTGTGTTGTATGTTCAAGGATTGTGTTGTATGTTCAAGGGGTTCAGTTGTATGTACAAGGGATGGTGTTGTATGTTCAAGGGATTGTGTTGTATGTTCAAGGGTTTGTGTTGTATGTTCAAGGGGTTCTGTTGTATGTTCATGGGATTGTGTTGTATGTTGAAGGGATTGTGTTGTATGTTGAAGGGGCTGTGTTGTATGTTCAAGGGATTGTGTTGTATGTTGAAGGGGTTGTGTTGTATGTTCAAGGGTGTTCTGTTGTGTTGTTGCGGGATTGTGTTGTATGTTGAAGGGATTGTGCTGTATGTTGAAAGGATTGTGTTGTGGTATGTTGAAGGATTGTGTTGTATGTTGAAGGGGTGTTGTGTTGTTGCATGTTGAAGGATTGTGTTTATGTTAGAAAGGATCTGTGTTGTATGTTCAAGGGATTGTGTTGTATGTTCAAGGATCAGGATTGTATGTTCAAGGGTTCTGTTGTATGTTGAAGAGGATTGTGTTGTATATTCAAGGGATTGTGTTGTATGTTCCAGGGTTGTGTTGTATGTTCAAGGGTTTGTGTTGTATGTTCAAGGGATTGTGTTGTATGTTCAAGGGATTGTGTTGTATGCCGTTGATCTATTGTCAGGTATGTATTTATGTGCCGATTGTATGTACGTTCAAGGATCAGGTTGTATGTTCAAGGGATTGTATTGTATGTTCAAGGGATTGTGTTGTGTTGTTCAAGGGATGTATTGTATGTACGTTCATTGTGTTGTATGTCCGCTGATTGCTGTATGTTCAAGATCCTGTTGTATGTTCAAGATTTCAGGTTGAATGATCAAGGGTTTGTGTTGTCCATAGGCTATTGTATGTATCCAAGGGTTTAGGTTGAATGTTCATGGATTGTATGTGTTGAACGATTGTGTTGTATGTTGAAGCGAGGGATCAGGTTGTGCATTGAAGGGATTTGTGTTGTTGTATGTTGAAGGATCAGTGTTGTATGTTCAATGGTTGTGTTGTATGTTGAAGGATCTGTGATTGTATGTTGATGAAGTTGTATGTTGAACGATTGTATGTATCCAAGGTTCAGTTGTATGTTCATGGATCATTGTATTGTATTGTCCAAGGATGTGTTGTATGTTCAAGGATTGTGTTGTATGTCCATGGATTGTGTTGTATGTTCAAGGGATATGTTCCAAGGGCTAGCTCTGTTCAAGGATTGTCCTCTAGTTCGTTCATGGTCATTGTATGTTCATGGATTGTGTCATGTTCATGGATCAGGTTGTATGTTGAAGGGGGTTGTATGTTGTACGTGTCAAGGGATGGTGTTGTATGTTCAAGGATTGTGTTGTATCATTCAGGTGGGTCCATTGTGTTGTATGTCCAGGGTTCTGTTGTATGTTCAGGACTGTGTTGTATGTTCCGGAAGGTGTGTTGATCATGTTGAAGGGGCTCAGGTTGTATGTTCAAGAGGATTAATGTTTGTATGTTGAAGGATTGTGTTGTATGTCCATATTCCAGGTTGTATGTCCAAGGGTCCTGATTGTATGTCCAAGGATTGTGTTGTATGTTGAAGGATTCATGTTCAATGTTGAATGGCCTGTATTGTACAGCCGTCCATATTAGGTTGTATGTTCCACTGGATTGTGTTGTATGTTGAAGGTTCAGTTGTATGATCAAGGACTGTGTCGTATGTTGAAGCCGATATATTGTATGTCCCATTGATCAGGTTGTATGTCCATGATCAGTACGTCCATGGTTTGTGTTGTATGTTCATGGATTGTGTTGTATGTCCGAACGATCAGGTTGTATGTTCATGGGTTCTATTTGTATGTCCAAGAGATTGTGTTGTATGTTCCGGTTGATCAGGTTGTATGTCCATGGATTCAGGTTGTATGTCCGAATCGTCGGATTGTGTTGTATGTCCAAGGGATTGTGTTGTATGTTCGATGGATTGTGTTGTATGTTCATGGATTGTAGTTATATGTCCATGGACTGTGTTGTATGTCCATGGATCAGGTTGTATGTTCAAGGGTTCAGGTTGTATG
This sequence comes from Haliotis rubra, assembly GCF_003918875.1. Classification (NCBI taxonomy): domain Eukaryota; kingdom Metazoa; phylum Mollusca; class Gastropoda; order Lepetellida; family Haliotidae; genus Haliotis; species Haliotis rubra. Next base: position 591,806 of record NW_025766769.1, on the reverse strand, counting down.
TTCAAAAGGGGATTGTGCTGTATGTTGAAGGATTGTTGTATGTCCATGGATTGTGTTCTATGTTGATAGGTTGTATGTATCGCTTCAAGGGATTGTGTTGTATGTTGAATGGCCAGTTGCACGTCCATGGATCAGGTTGTATGTTCAAGGGATTGTGTTGTATGTTTGTATTCCGGATTGTGTTGTATGTCCAAGGGTTGTGTTGTATGTCCATGGATTGTGTTGTGATGTTGAAGGGGATCAGGTTGTATGTTGAAGGGCTGTGTTGTATGTTCAAGGGATTGTGTTGTATGTTGAAGGCCTTGTGTATGCGTTGAAGGGGTTGTGTTGTACGTTGAATGTCGATTGTGTTGTATGTTGAAGGGATTGTGTTGTATGTTGTATTGCATGTGTTGTATGTTCAAGGGATTCTGTTGTATGTTGAAGGGCTGTGTTGTATGTTGAAGGATTGTGTTGTATGTTGAAGGGATTGTATGTTGGTGATGCAGTATGTTCAAGGGTTGTGTTGTATGTTCATGGATTGTGTTGTATGTTGAAGGATTGTGTTGTGGCGAAAAGGTTGTGTTGTATGTTCAAGGATTGTGTTGTATGTTCAAGGGTTTGTGTTGTATGTTCAAGGGATTGTGTTGTATGTCCAAGGATTGTGTTGTATTTTCAATGGATTGTGTTGTACGTTGTTATCAGGCTCATATGTCTCAAGAGGGTTGTATACGTCCAAGATGTTGCTGTGTTGTGGGCGCTTCAAGGATTTGTGTATCTCAGCGGATGGGGTTGTGTTGAATGGATTCAGTTGTATGATCAAGGACCGTGTTGTATGTTCAAGGGTTTGTAGTTGAAGGATTGTGTTTGTTGAAGATCAGTGTTGTGATTGAAGGGTTCTGCTGTATGTTCAAGGATTGTGTTGTATGTTCAGGGATAGTGTTGTATGTTCAGCTAATCCTATTGTATGTTCAAGGGCCATGTTGTATGTTCAATGGTTTGTGTTGTATGTTCAAGGATTGTGTTGTATGTTGAACGATTCTGTTGTATGTCCAAGGGTTCTGTTGTATGTTCAAGGGATTGTGTTGTATGTTCAAGGATTGTGTTGTATGTCCGAAGGATTGTGTTGTATGTTCAAGGGATTGTGTTGTATGTTCAAGGGCTGTGTTGTATGTAGTTCAAGGGATTGTCTTGTATGTTCAGCGGATTGTCTCTGTATGTCCTGGCGACGCCAGTTGTATGTTCATTGATTGTGTTGTATGTTCAAAGGGGTTCAGTTGTACGTACAAGGGATGGTGTTGTATGTCCAAGGATCGTGGTTGTATGTCCATGGTTTGTGCTGTATGTCAAGGGGTCTCTGTTGCATGTTCACGGGATTGTGTTGTATGTCGAAGGGATTGTGCTGTATGTTGAAGGGGCTGTGTTGTATGTTCAAGGCGATTGTGTTGTATGTTGAAGGGGTTGTGGTTGTATGTCTGGCGGCTTGCAGTTGTATGTTCATGGGTTCTGTGTTGTATATGTCCAGCGGATCAGGTTGTATGTTCAAAGGACTGTGTTGTATGTCGAAGGGATTGCTGTTGTATGTTGCCAGGGTTGTGTTGTATTGTGTATGTATGCTCAGGGATTGTCAGTTGTCGTTGTATGTTGAAATAGCTGTGTATGTTCGAAACGACTGTGTTCAAGGGACTGTGTGTTGTATGTTGAAGGACCGTGTGGCTGTATCATTGAAGGGGCGATTGTGTTGCATGTTCAAGGGATTGTATTGTATGTCTTGAAGGAGATTGTGTTGTATGTTCAAGGGATTGTGTTGTATGTTCAAGGATTGTGTTGTATGTTCAAGGGATTGTGCTGTATGTTGACAAGGGATGTATGTTGTATGTTCAAGGGATTGTGCCTTGTATGTTCAAGGATTGTGTTGTATGTCACGGGATTGTGTTGTATGTTCAAGGGATTGTGTTGTATGTTCAAGGGATTGTGTTGTGTATGTTGAAGGGATTGTGTTGTATGTTCCGCTGGATTGTGTTGTATGTTCAAGGGGTTGTGTTGTTGTATGTTCAAGGGATTGTGTTGTTGTATGTTCAAGGGTTCATGCTTGTATGTTCAAGGGATTGTGTTGTATGTTCAAGAGGATCGTGTTGTATGTCCGGGCGAGTTGTGTTGTATGTTGAAGGGATTGTGTTGTATGTTCAAGGCCATTGTATGTCCGCGACATTGTGTTGTAATGTTCATATTGTGATGTATGCTGAATGGATTGTTGTATGTTCAAGGATTGTGTTGTAGGCGTTCAAGGGATTGTGTTGTATGTTGAAGGATTGTGTTGTATGTTGAAGGGATTGTGTTGTATGCATCAAGCTGGACTTGTGTGTTGCATGTTCAGCTGATCAGGTGCGTATGTTCAAAGATTTGTTGTTGTATGTTCAAGTCGTATATTGAGGTATGTTGAATGGGTTTGTGTTGTATGTTCAAGGATTGTGTTGTATGTTGATGGATTGTGTTGTATGTTCAAGGGTTCTGTTGTATGTTGAAGGGATTGTGTTGTATGTTGAAGGGGATTGTGTTGTATGTTCAAGGAGGCCAGTTGTATGTTCAAGGATTGTGTTGTATGTTGAAAGGATTGTGTTGAACGATTGTGTTGTATGTTGAACGATTGTGTTGTATGTTCAAGGGGTTCTGTTGTATGTTCAAGGGATTGTGTTGTATGTTCAAGGATTGTGTTGTATGTTCAAGGGATTGTGTTGTATGTTCAAGGATTGTGTTGTATGTTCCAGAGGGGCCGTGTTGTATGTTCAAGGACTATTGTCTTGTATGTTCAAGGATTGTCTTGTATGTTCCATGGATTGTGTTGTATGTTCAAGGATTATTGTTGTTGTATGTTCAAGGGGTTCAGTTGTATGTACAAGGGATGGTGTTGTTGTATGTTCAAGGATTGTGTTGTATGTTCAAGGGTTTGTGTTGTATGTTCAAGGGGTTCTGTTGTATGTTCATGGGATTGTGTTGTATGTTGAAGGGATTGTGTTGTATGTTGAAGGGCTGTGTTGTATGTTCAAGGGATTGTGTTGTATGTTGAAGGGGTTATATTGTATGTCCAAGGATTTTGTGTTGTATGTTCAAGGGGTTCTGTTGTATGTTCATGGGGATTGTGTTGTATGTTGAAGGGATTGTGTTGTATGTTGAAGGGAGGTTGTGTTGTATGTTGAAGGATTGTGTTGTATGTTGAAGGGGGCTGTGTTGTATGTTGAAGGGATTGTGTTGCATGTTGAAGGATTGTGTTGTATATTGAAGGGGCTGTGTTGTATGTTCAAGGGATTGTGTTGTATGTTCAGGGATTGTGTTGTATGTTCAAGGGATTGTGTTGTATGTTCAAGGGCTGCTTTCTACTATATGTTCAAGGGATTGTGTTGTATGTTGATGGATTGTGTTGTATGTTGAAGGGATTGTGTTGTATGTTCAAGGGATTGCGTTGTATGTTCAAGGGATTGTGTTGTATGTTCAAAGGGATTGTGTTGTATGTTCAAGGGGCTGTGTTGTATGTTCAAGGGATTGTGTTGTATGTTCAAGGATTGTGTTGAACGATTGTGTTGTATGTTGAAGGATTGTGTTGTATGTTGAAGGGGGTTCTGTTGTATGTTCAGCGGATTGTGTTGTATGTTCAAGGGATTGTGTTGTATGTTCAAGGGGGTTCTGTTGTATGTTCAAGGGGCTGTGTTGTATGTTCAAGGGTTTGTGTTGCATGTTCAAGCGATGTGTGTTGTATGTTCAAGGTTCTGTTGTATGTTCAAGGGATTGTGTTGTATGTTGAAGGGATTGTGTTGTATGTTCAAGGAGCTGTGTTGTATGTTCAAGGGATTGTGTTGTATGTTCAAGGATTGTGCTGAAACGATTGTGTTATATGTTCAAGGGGCTGTTTTGTATGTTCAAAGGGATTGTGTTGTATGTTGAAGGGATTGTGTTGTGTGTTGAAGGGGCTGTGTTGTATGTTCAAGGGATTGTGTTTGTATGTTCAAGGATTGTGTTGAACGATTGTGTTGTATGTTCAAGGGGCTGTGTTGTATGTTCAAGGGTTTGTGTTGTATGTTCAAGGGATTGTGTTGTATGTTGAAACGATTGTGTTGTATGTTCAAGGGGCTCTGTTGTATGTTGAAGGGATTGTGTTGTATGTTGAAGGGATTGTGTTGTATGTTCATGGGATTGTGTTGTTTGTTCAAGGGATTGTGTTGTATGTTGAAGGGGCTGTGTTGTATGTTGAAAGACAGTTGTTGGCGTTGAAGGGGCGTAGTGTTGTATGTTCAAGGGTTTGTGTTGCATGTTGAAGGATTTTCTGTTGTATGTTGAATGGATTGTGTTGTATGTTCAAGGGATTGTATGTTGTATGTTCAAGGATTGTGCTGAATATTCAGGGGTTCAGTTGTGTGTTGAAGGGGCTGTGTCTGTATGTTGGAAAGATTTTGTGTTGTGGTGTTGAAGGGGATTGTGTTGTATGTTCAAGGGTTCTAGTTGTATGTTCAAGGGGTTCTGTTGTATGTTCAAGGGATTGTGTTGTATGTTGAAGGGATTGTTGTTGTACGTTGAAAAGGCTGGTGTTGTATGTTCAAGGGATTGTGTTGTATGTTCAAAGGGGCTGTGTTGTATGTTCAAGAAGGGATTGTGTTGTACAGCGTCCAAGGGATTGTGTTGTTGTATTTTCATGGGATTGCGTTGTATGCCGATGTTCATGGATCGTGCCGTATGTTCCAGCGATTGTGTTGTATGTTCAAGAGGTTGCGTTGGTATGTTCAAGGTTGTGCTGTATTTCAGGCGTTTGTGTGGGATTGTAAGCAAGGGATTGTGTTGTATGTTGAAGGGATTGTGTTGGGATGATCAAGGACTGTGTTGCATATTCAAGGTTGTGTGTTGAAGGATTGTGTTGTATGTTGAAGAGATTGTGTTGTATGTTGAAGGGGGTTCTGTGTTGTATGTTCAAGCGGATTGTGTTGTATATTCAAGGGATAGTGTTGTATGTTGAAGTAGGGTTCAAGTTGTATGTTGCAGGTTCAAGGCTGTGTTGTATGTTCAAGGGTTTGTGTGTTGTATGTTCAAGGATTGTGTTGTATGTTGAAGGGGTTGTGTTATGTATGTTCATGGATTGTGGGACATTGTATGTTCAAAGGGATTGTATTTGTATGTTCAAGGATTGTGTTGTATGTTCAAGGGATTGTGTTGTATGTTTCAAAGGAGTTTGTGTTGTATGTTCAAGGGGGCTGTGTTGTATGTTCAACGAGTTGTATCTTGTATGTTCAAAGAGTTGTCTTATGTTCGAGGATGTGTGTTCATGGATTGTAGTTGTGGCGTTCAAGGTTATGTGTTGTATGTTCAAAGGGGGTTCAGTTGTATGTACAAGGGATGGTGTTGTATGTCTCAAGGGGCTGTGTTGTATGTTCAAGGATTGTCTTGTGTGTTCAAGGGATTGTCTCAAAGAAGTCAAGGGATTGTGTTGTATGTTCAAGGATTGTGTTGTATGTTCAAGGGGTTCAGCTGTATGTACAAGGGATGGTGTTGTATGTTCAAGGATTGTGTTGTATGTCTATGGCTTGTGTTGTATGTTCAAGGGGTTCTGGGGACTAGCAAGCAGACATTGTACACTATCCTACTATCTAGAGTCTAATGCTAGAAGTCATCTGGGGACTAGCAGACAGATTGTGTTGTATGTTGAAGGGATTGTGTTGTATGTTGAAGGGGCTGTGTTGTATGTTCAAGGGATTGTGTTGTATGTTGAATGGGGTTGTGTTGTATGTTCAAGGGTTTGTGTTGTATGTTCAAAGGGTTCTGTTGTATGTTCATGGGATTGTGTTGTATGTTGGAAGGGATTGTGTTGTATGTTGAAGGAGGTTGTGTTGTATGTTGAAGGGATTGTGTTGTATGTTGAAGGGCTGTGTTGTATGTTGAAGGATTGTGTTGCATGTTGAAGGATTGTGTTGTATGTTGAAGGGGCTGTGTTGTATGTTCAAGGGATTGTGTTGTATGTTCAAGGGGATTGTGTTGTATGTTCAAGGGATTGTGTTGTATGTTCAAGGGGCTGTTTTCTATGTTCAAGGGATTGTGTTGTATGTTGATGGGATTGTGTTGTATGTTGAAGGGATTGTGTTGTATGTTCAAGGGATTGCGTTGTATGTTCAAGGGATTGTGTTGTATGTTCAAGGGATTGTGTTGTATGTTCAAGGGGCTGTGTTGTATGTTCAAGGGATTGTGTTGTATGTTCAAGGATTGTGTTGAACGATTGTATTTGTATGTTGAAGGATTGTGTTGTATGTTGAAGGGTTCTGTTGTATGTTCAAGGGATTGTGTTGTATGTTCAAGGGATTGTGTTGTATGTTCAAGGGGTTCTGTTGTATGTTCAAGGGGCTGTGTTGTATGTTCAAGGGTTTGTGTTGTATGTTCAAGGGATTGTGTTGTATGTTCAAGGGGTTCTGTTGTATGTTCAAGGGATTGTGTTGTATGTTGAAGGGATTGTGTTGTATGTTCAAGGAGCTGTGTTGTATGTTCAAGGGATTGTGTTGTATGTTCAAGATTGTGTTGAACGATTGTGTTGTATGTTCAAGGGGCTGTTTTGTATGTTCCAGGGATTGTGTTGTATGTTGAAGGGATTGTGTTGTGTGTTGAAGGGGCTGTGTTGTATGTTCAAGGGATTGTGTTGTATGTTCAAGGATTGTGTTGAACGATTGTGTTGTATGTTCAAGGGGCTGTGTTGTATGTTCAAGGGTTTGTGTTGTATGTTCAAGGGATTGTGTTGTATGTTGAACGATTGTGTTGTATGTTCAAGGGGTTCTGTTGTATGTTGAAGGGATTGTGTTGTATGTTGAAGGGATTGTGTTGTATGTTCAAGGAGCTGTGTTGTATGTTCAAGGGATTGTGTTGTATGTTGAAAGGATTGTGTTGAACGATTGTGTTGTATGTTGAACGATTGTGTTGTATGTTCAAGGGGTTCTGTTGTATGTTCAAGGGATTGTGTTGTATGTTCAAGGATTGTGTTGTATGTTCAAGGGATTGTGTTGTATGTTCAAGGGATTGTGTTGTATGTTCAAGGGGCTGTGTTGTATGTTCAAGGGATTGTCTTGTATGTTCAAGGGATTGTCTTGTATGTTCAAGGGATTGTGTTGTATGTTCAAGGATTGTGTTGTATGTTCAAGGGGTTCAGTTGTATGTACAAGGGATGGTGTTGTATGTTCAAGGGATTGTGTTGTATGTTCAAGGGTTTGTGTTGTATGTTCAAGGGGTTCTGTTGTATGTTCATGGGATTGTGTTGTATGTTGAAGGGATTGTGTTGTATGTTGAAGGGGCTGTGTTGTATGTTCAAGGGATTGTGTTGTATGTTGAAGGGGTTGTGTTGTATGTTCAAGGGTTTGTGTTGTATGTTCAAGGGGTTCTGTTGTATGTTCATGGGATTGTGTTGTATGTTGAAGGGATTGTGTTGTATGTTGAAGGGGTTGTGTTGTATGTTGAAGGGATTGTGTTGTATGTTGAAGGGGCTGTGTTGTATGTTGAAGGGATTGTGTTGCATGTTGAAGGATTGTGTTGTATGTTGAAGGGGCTGTGTTGTATGTTCAAGGGATTGTGTTGTATGTTCAAGGGGATTGTGTTGTATGTTCAAGGGATTGTGTTGTATGTTCAAGGGGCTGTTTTCTATGTTCAAGGGATTGTGTTGTATGTTGATGGGATTGTGTTGTATGTTGAAGGGATTGTGTTGTATGTTCAAGGGATTGCGTTGTATGTTCAAGGGATTGTGTTGTATGTTCAAGGGATTGTGTTGTATGTTCAAGGGGCTGTGTTGTATGTTCAAGGGATTGTGTTGTATGTTCAAGGATTGTGTTGAACGATTGTGTTGTATGTTGAAGGATTGTGTTGTATGTTGAAGGGGTTCTGTTGTATGTTCAAGGGATTGTGTTGTATGTTCAAGGGATTGTGTTGTATGTTCAAGGGGTTCTGTTGTATGTTCAAGGGGCTGTGTTGTATGTTCAAGGGTTTGTGTTGTATGTTCAAGGGATTGTGTTGTATGTTCAAGGGGTTCTGTTGTATGTTCAAGGGATTGTGTTGTATGTTGAAGGGATTGTGTTGTATGTTCAAGGAGCTGTGTTCTATGTTCAAGGGATTGTGTTGTATGTTCAAGGATTGTGTTGAACGATTGTGTTGTATGTTCAAGGGGCTGTTTTGTATGTTCCAGGGATTGTGTTGTATGTTGAAGGGATTGTGTTGTGTGTTGAAGGGGCTGTGTTGTATGTTCAAGGGATTGTGTTGTATGTTCAAGGATTGTGTTGAACGATTGTGTTGTATGTTCAAGGGGCTGTGTTGTATGTTCAAGGGTTTGTGTTGTATGTTCAAGGGATTGTGTTGTATGTTGAACGATTGTGTTGTATGTTCAAGGGGTTCTGTTGTATGTTGAAGGGATTGTGTTGTATGTTGAAGGGATTGTGTTGTATGTTCAAGGAGCTGTGTTGTATGTTCAAGGGATTGTGTTGTATGTTGAAAGGATTGTGTTGAACGATTGTGTTGTATGTTCAAGGGGCTGTTTTGTATGTTCCAGGGATTGTGTTGTATGTTGAAGGGATTGTGTTGTATGTTGAAGGGATTGTGTTGTATGTTCAAGGGGCTGTGTTGTATGTTCAAGGATTGTGTTGAACGATTGCGTTGTGTGTTGAAGGGATTGTGTTGTATGTTCAAGGGATTGTGTTGTATGTTGAAGGGGCTGTGTTGTATGTTCAAGGGTTTGTGTTGTATGTTCAAGGGGTTCTGTTGTATGTTCATGGGATTGTGTTGTATGTTGAAGGGATTGTGTTGTATGTTCAAGGGGCTGTGTTGTATGTTGAGGGGATGGTGTTGTATGTTCAAGGGATTGTGTTGTATGTTCAAGGGGCTGTGTTGTATGTTCAAGGGATTGTGTTGTATGTTTAAGAGGCTGTGTTGTATGTTGAACGATTGTGTTGTATGTTCAAGGGATTGTGTTGTATGTTCAAGGGATTGTGTTGTATGTTCAAGGGATTGTGTTGTGTGTTCAAGGGTTGTCTTGTATTAGCTGGCAGGTTTTGCCTGGACATGAATGATATAGCTATTAAGTAACTGTCAGACAGCTCTCTCAGGCTCATAGCTGACTGCATTCAAATGTTCCTCCTCTTATTTCATGCAACAAATGTCAATATTTGTAAACCCCTGTGTCAGAGGAAAGTCTGCTTTTCCTTGTTGCTGTTGTCAGACATTCTTCATTGTGTCACAACTGGAAGGAAAAGATGATTAGACAATTAGTTCCCTGTTCACACCTAAATAGATGTGTTTTTGCTGAAGTGTTGACCCTTGTTGGAATGGAGAAAGATTATGTGGAGCGTCTCAAAATATTAAATATATTGTCAGACCAGTTAGCTATGTTATTTACAACTCTCAAACATCAATCAAGTCTTTTATGCAGTCCTGTAACTGAAACAATGACAGACACATGGTGATGTTAATTGTTTTGTTATTTCCAGCTGGTATTCCTGGTGTATACACAGTTCTGTTAATGGTGAGTAGCAACCTTGGTGATCATTACACTATCCTGCTATCCAGAGTCAGCCTGTCCATTGCTAGAGGTTGTCTTCTGAGGACAAGCAGACATTGTACACTATCCTGCTATCCAGAGTCTAATGCTAGAGGTCATCTGATGACTATCAGACATTGTACACTATCCTACTATCCAGAGTCTGATGCTAGAAGTCATCTGGGCACTAGCAGACATTGTACACTATCCTACTATCTAGAGTCTAATGCTAGAGGTCATCTGGGGACTAGCAGACATTGTACACTATCCTACTATCTAGAGTCTAATGCTAGAAGTCATCTGAGGACTAGCAGACATTGTACACTATCCTACTATCTAGAGTCTAATGCTAGAAGTCATCTGGGGACTAGCAGACATTGTACACTATCCTACTATCTAGAGTCTAATGCTAGAGGTCATCTGAGGACTAGCAAACATTGTACACTATCCTACTATCTAGAGTCTAATGCTAGACGTCATCTGAGGACTAGCAGACATTGTACACTATCCTACTATCTAGAGTCTAATGCTAGAGGTCATCTGGGGACTAGCAGACATTGTACACTATCCTACTATCTAGAGTCTAATGCTAGAAGTCATCTGGGGACTAGCAGACATTGTACACTATCCTACTATCTAGAGTCTAATGCTAGAGGTCATCTGAGGACTAGCAGACATTGTACACTATCCTACTATCTAGAGTCTAATGCTAGAAGTCATCTGAGGACTTGCAGACATTGTACACTATCCTACTATCTAGAGTCTAATGCTAGAAGTCATCTGAGGACTTGCAGACATTGTACACTATCCTACTATCCAGAGTCTAATGCTAGAGGTCATCTGGGGACTAGCAGACATTGTACACTATCCTACTATCTAGAGTCTAATGCTAGAGGTCATCTGAGACATTGTACACTATCCTACTATCCAGAGTCTAATGTAGGTCATCTGAGGATAGCCTTGTACTATCCTACTATCTAGAGTCTAATGCTAGACGTCATCTGAGGACTAGCAGACATTGTACACTATCCTACTATCTAGAGTCTAATGCTAGAAGTCATCTGGGGACTAGCAGACATTGTACACTATCCTACTATCTAGAGTCTAATGCTAGAAGTCATCTGAGGACTAGCAGACATTGTACACTATCCTACTATCTAGAGTCTAATGCTAGAAGTCATCTGAGGACTAGCAGACATTGTACACTATCCTACTATCCAGAGTCTAATGCTAGAGGTCATCTGGGGACTAGCAGACATTGTACACTATCCTACTATCTAGAGTCTAATGCTAGAAGTCATTTGAGGACTTGCAGACATTGTACACTATCCTACTATCTAGAGTCTAATGGTAGAGATCATCTGAGGACTAGCAGACATTGTACACTACCCTACTATCTAGAGTCTAAAGCTAGAGGTCATCTGGGGACTAGCAGACATTGTACACTATCCTACTATCCAGAGTCTAATGCTAGAGGTCATCTGAGGACTAGCAGACATTGTACACTATCCTTCTATCCAGAGTCTAATGGTAAAGGTCATCTGAGGACTAGCAGACATTGTACACTATCCTACTATCTAGAGTCTAAAGCTAGAGGTCATCTGGGGACTATCAGACATTGTACACTATCCTACCATCCAGAGTCTAATGGTAGAGGTCATCTGAGGACTATCAGACATTGTACACTATCCTACTATCTAGAGTCTAAAGCTAGAGGTCATCTGGGGACTATCAGACATTGTACACTATCCTACTATCCAGAGTCTAATGGTAGAGGTCATCTGAGGACTAGCAGACATTGTACACTATCCTACTATCTAGAGTCTAATGCTAGAAGTCATCTGAGGACTAGGAGACATTGTACACTATCCTACTATCTAGAGTCTAATGCTAGAAGTCATCTGAGGACTAGCAGACATTGTACACTATCCTACTATCCAGAGTCTAATGCTAGAGGTCATCTGAGGACTTGCAAACATTGTACACTATCCTACTATCCAGGATAGTAGGATTGCATCGAACCTGGTGTAACAGGCCAAACTTTCCCCCTGGCCAAACCTTCCCCGGGGAAACTTTGGCCTTTGGGGGTGGGGGGAGGGAACTTTAGCCTAGCCCAAACTTTCCCCTGGGAAACAATATCCTAGGACAAAAAAGTTTGGCCTAGGCCAGATTCTCCCCGGGGAAAGTTTAGACCGGGGAGAAATGGCCTGCTACACCGGGCCTTCGGCATGACGAGCGAACGCTTTAACCACTAGGCTACCCCACCGCCCCTCAATAGACTAGAAAATCTGATTATAATGAGCATGTATTGAGAGATATCAGAGTGAGTGAGTTTGATTTTAGCAATATTCCAGCAATATCACAGCGGGGAGAGATATCAGGAGGATGTAAAAGTCTCTTGTTCATCTGTTTTCAGTAGTCTGTTGTTTCTGCTGTTGTTCTAATGCTGGATTTCTGTTTGCAGGGGTGTATGCATTTGGCTTCATCTTCATGTTACCACAGTTGTTTGTTAATTATAAGGTGAGTTGCCCACCTGTGGAACCCCTCAACTACAGGGTCCAAGTCAAACACTGGGAGATTCACGGGGGACTGTCAACTCTCGACTGTAAACTGTAAACTGTCAGCTATCCCAGGACAGTAACTACTGTAGATGTATTGAATTGTTACCGATCTTGGTGAGAGTAAGGTTGTCTACCATATTAAGTTGTCATTCGTGGCGATGAAAATAGACAAGGTACCATCGGACACTAATATCAGAACAGTAACGTTGTATTAATGGACGTTCTAAACTATTTTCTGTTGTTTCCAGCTGAAATCAGTAGCTCATCTGCCATGGAGGGCTTTCATGTACAAAGTAAGTACGATTGTCAGGTGTTGTTGCCACAGACTTTGTAATGGCGATATCAGGACGATAATGAAGCTCTCCGTATATTTTGTTTGTGTTGTCCAAGATATCCACAGCACCATGACATTCACAGCTACCTGAATGCACAACACTCTGCTATCCACAGCAGCATGACATCCATGACACCTTGAAATCTATAGTACCATGACACCATGACATCAATAGAAGACCACAAGCACCTGCTAACCTCAGTCTCTGTTGATATCTCAACATATATTATTTGATGTTTTGTAGGCATTCAACACATTTATTGATGATGTGTTTGCCTTCATCATCACCATGCCAACTGCTCACAGACTTGCCTGTTTCCGGGACGATGTGGTCTTCCTGATCTACTTATACCAAAGATGGTTGGTATATTTTCATTATTCTTTTAGGCTTTTATGAAGAACGGAAATGTTCATGCCTGACATGACAACACACCTGACATGACAACACACCTGACATGACAACACACCCGACGTGACAACATACATGACATGACAACACACCTGACTTGACAACACACCTGACATGACAACACACCTGACGTGACAACACACCTGACATGACAACACACCTGCCATGACAACACACCTGACATGACAACACAACACACCTGACGTGACAACACACCTGACAACATGCCAGACATGACAACACACCTGACATGACAACACACCTGATGTGACAACACACCTGGCTTGACAACATACCTGACGTGACAACTAACCTGACATGACAACACACCTGACGTGACAACACACCTGATGTGACAACACACCTGACGTGACAACACACCTGACGTGACAACTAACCTGACATGACAACACACCTGACTTGACAACACACCTGACATGACAACACAACATGCCTGACGTGACAACACACCTGACAACATGCCAGACATGACAACACACCTGACGTGACAACACACCTGACAACATGCCAGACATGACAACACACCCGACATGACAACACACCTGACGTGATAACACACCTGACGTGACAACTAACCTGACATGACAACACACCTGACTTGACAACACACCTGACATGACAACAAAACACACCTGATGTGACAACATGCCAGACATGACAACACACCTGACATGACAACACACCTGACATCATGATATCAAAGTGTCCCATGTTAAAGTGAGCAGGAGAGGCTTGCAGAGACTTCATGATTTACAAGATATGATCATAAACACTTGCTTCTGATATGAACATATATATAGTTAGATATTTGACGCTGATGTTAGAGTAGAGATGGATGGGTGTCAGGAAGAGGTTTTATGAAACAATTTCCTGCCATGATTCCAGGCTCTACCCTGTGGACAAGACACGGGTCAACGAGTACGGCCAGTCCTTCCAGCAGGAAGACAAAGTCAAGAAGACAAACTGAGACACCATATTGGAAAAACTGCTGACCTTGCATTTCATCTTGACGTGATCCAACTGATCTCTATCTCATCTTCTTCTGAAAATCCAATGTGGATATCAAAGTTTCTGTTTAGACTGGAAATATAGGGAAAATGTTCCATTCCAAAGTTTTTATATCATCATTGTAGCGACCATCAGTAGTGTTGTTACAGATATGTAAATGATAGTTTAGGAGGGTATGTGTTTGATGCAGTTGTCGAGGGCGACATTTTGTGGTGTATCTCTGTAACAGTAGAGTTCAGAGACCCATTATTTCACAGTATTTATTGGCATCATTGTTCAGGCCATGAAGACCTGCATCTTGAAATCCATGTCATCGACCTGGTCATGGGGGGTATTTAGCTGTACGTTAGTGTTGATTGTCATGGGGGGTATTTAGCTGTACGTTATTGTTGATTGTCATGGGGGGTATTTAGCTGTATGTTATTGTTGATTGTTGGCAAGATTGTTTTATATGCTGATGTCTGGATGTTTACCGTCAGCAGACATCTTAGCCCTTCCATGGCTGTGTGCTTGTCAACACAGACACGTTGTAAACAGCATCTGTGCCCTTTCTGGTTGTACACAGCATCTGTGCACTGTCTGGTTGTACACAGCATCTGTGCACTGTCTGGTTGTACACAGCATCTGTGCACTGTCTGGTTGTAAACAGCATCTGTGCACTGTCTGGTTGTACACAGCATCTGTGCACTGTCTGGTTGTACACAGCATCTGTGCACTGTCTGGCTTCCAGCAGCCACTGCCAGCTGTATCTTGTGTCCTGCTACCTTCAGGGTCCGTCATTACTGGGATGATCTATTTCTACCAGTTGGTCACCTGAGTATTCAACCTGCTCTGGAATACAAATTGTCATGTTTCTCATAACATTTCAACGTAAATTAGCGAATGTAAGTAACTCTGCCAAACATATCACTCCAGAAGCCTGAGTTTGTGACAGGGATACAGTACGCACTGTACGTTCACCTTGTCACATGTCTGTTGTACAGGATGGAGATAGAAAGGGGAAGCAGATTTTAATTCTGGACATTGTTAAAGAAAGTTGAACATTTCGTGTAACTGTATTCAGGAGTTGACATGTAACTGTATTCAGGAGTTGACATGTAACTGTATTCAGGAGTTGACATGTAACTGTATTCAGGAGTTGACATGTAACTGTATTCAGGAGTTGACATGTTAAGATCTGTGCATATCATGGCTTGAAATCCAGCTTGATATGTCTCATATGGTGTGGCATTGTTCGTCTTAAAACTGACAAAACTAGATTGAAAATATTATCATTTTGTGTTTGTTTTTAACTTGATGTGATTATTGTGATGAATATCTGGTGTGAATCCTCTGTACACGGTGACGCAGTTGTACTGCCAGGTGGACACATGTCATCGGTTCCCAATTGCATAGATCGATGCTCATGCTGTTGATCACTGGATTGTCTGGTCCAGACTCGATTATTTACAGATAGCAATGCTTCTTATCCATACACCCTTCTAATGGAGGAGCAATGCTTCTTATCCATACACCCTTCTAATGGAGGAGCAATGCTTCTTATCCATACACCCTTCTAATGGAGGAGCAATGCTTCTTATCCATACACCCTTCTAATGGAGGAGCAATGCTTCTTATCCATACACCCTTCTAATGGAGGAGCAATGCTTCTTATCCATACACCCTTCTAATGGAGGAGCAATGCTTCTTATCCAAACACCCTTCTAATGGAGGAGCAATGCTTCTTATCCATACACCCTTCTAATGGAGGAGCAATGCTTCTTATCCATACACCCTTCTAATGGAGGAGCAATGCTTCTTATCCAAACACCCTTCTAATGGAGGAGCAATGCTTCTTATCCATACACCCTTCTAATGGAGGAGCAATGCTTCTTATCCAAACACCCTTCTAATGGAGGAGCAATGCTTCTTATCCATACACCCTTCTAATGGAGGAGCAATGCTTCTTTATCCATACACCCTTCTAATGGAGGAGCAATGCTTCTTATCCAAACACCCTTCTAATGGAGGAGCAATGCTTCTTATCCATACACCCTTCTAATGGAGGAGCAATGCTTTATCCATACACCCTTCTAATGGAGGAGCAATGCTTCTTATCCAGACACCCTTCTAATGGAGGAGCAATGCTTCTTATCCAGACACCCTTCTAATGGAGGAGCAATGCTTCTTATCCAAACACCCTTCTAATGGAGGAGCAATGCTTCTTATCCAAACACCCTTCTAATGGAGGAGCAATGCTTCTTATCCAAACACCCTTCTAATGGAGGAGCAATGCTTCTTATCCAAACACCCTTCTAATGGAGGAGCAATGCTTCTTATCCATACACCCTTCTAATGGAGGAGCAATGCTTCTTATCCATACACCCTTCTAATGGAGGAGCAATGCTTCTTATCCATACACCCTTCTAATGGATCCATGCTTCTTATCCATACACCCTTCTAATGGAGGAGCAATGCTTCTTATCCATACACCCTTCTAATGGAGGAGCAATGCTTCTTATCCAGACACCCTTCTAATGGAGGAGCAATGCTTCTTATCCAAACACCCTTCTAATGGAGGAGCAATGCTTCTTATCCAAACACCCTTCTAATGGAGGAGCAATGCTTCTTATCCAGACACCCTTCTAATGGAGGAGCAATGCTTCTTATCCATACACCCTTCTAATGGAGGAGCAATGCTTCTTATCCAAACATCCGGAAAGGCACCACAACAGAAATTAATTATGAAACATTTCTGCCATATTTTAACATCAGGTCGAGACGCCTGTACCTACTTCAGGGCATCAATAACACCTACAATCTCATCAACCATTATATCATGGTGAAGTAAAATATCGCTACCAACAACAGAAGCATGGTCGTCATTGACATTTCTGCAATACACAAAAAGGTCACCAGCAGTCACAACATCAGGGACATTTAACACCGCTTTGAAGTAGCTTACTGGATTGTCTGGTCCAGACGCGATAATTTACACACCGACGCCATATAGCTGGAATATTGCTGAGTGCAGCGTAAAATTAAAATCACTCACTCACTTGTTTAAACATGATGCCTGACTGGTCCAGTGGGTTTCTTTTGTTTCACATTGTGTTTCTCTTGCCTGATCCAAGTATGGGTGTGACAGTTGATCAGACTAGATCGCAGAAACACAGCACATGATACAGGTAATGCAGAACATACACTGTCACGATTATTGTAGTCTGTGTGAGGAGGGCTTCTTGGTGTTGGGGAGGGCTTCTTGGTGTTGGGGAGGGCTTCTTGGTGTTGGAGAGGGCTTCTTGGAGTTGGGGAGGGCTTCTTGGTGTTGGGGAGGGCTTCTTGGTGTTGGAGAGGGCTTCTTGGTGTTGGGGATAAAACTTCAGTTGATGTTTCCCTATATTCTGATCCAGGGTCTTTTTTAGCAACTGCTGTTAAAATTATCTGCATATTTGGTCCCTATTAGTAACCTGATCCGGGCAACTCAAGTGTATAGGGTACATGTCCACTATGGTGATTAACACTGTACGCAGTGCGATGATTGGTTTTTTCATTGGTAGAGACTTATGTTTATGGTTTTAACCATATTAACTTTGGAAAATTTGTATTTGGGAAAATGTAAGTTTGTCAATTCTCTCATGTGTTTTTGTGTATCATGTTTTTGTAGTGCAGGTGTATTTTGATTTATAAACCAAGTCTAAAAAGAAGTCTTGCCTCAAATCTCACCTATCTCTTGCATGTCTGACCTACTTTTTGCATGTCTGACCTTAATTTTCCCGCTTTTCTTGCATGGCCGACCCTAAGTTTCACCTACCTCTTGCATGTCTGACCTTAAGTTTCACCTACCTCTTGCATGGCCGACCCTAAGTTTCACCTACCTCTTGCATGTCTGACCTTAAGTTTCACCTACCTCTTGCATGTCTAACCTCCTCCCCGAGTCTGAACCCTTGCAGCCTGATACAGTTGCATTGTTTCCTACAGATAGCTTTGCCACAAACATTATAGGAAGATTACTAATTGTTAGAAATCCTGATTTTAGTTTGAAATTTGTTTGTGTTTGTCTGATCCAACAAATGACAACGGTGTTAGGATCTCCACCGAAACGTCGCATCTACTGCAACAAAGAAGTTGTCTATCCATATAAAGTGTTCCTCTTCATCATGTCAGCTTCTAAATGCCACATAAGGAAGTGATGTAACATGACCATGACCGTGACCATGACACTGTACAGGATACATGTTGTTGATACAACTGCAACCATGACACTGTACAGGATACATGTTGTTGATACAACTGCAACCTTGACACTGTACAGGATACATGTGGTTGATACAACTGCAACCTTGACACCGTACAGGACACATGTTGTTGATACAACTGCAACCTTGACACCGTACAGGATACATGTTGTTGATACAACTGCAACCTTGACACTGTACAGGATACATGTTGTTGAAACAACTGCAACCTTGACACTGTACAGGATACATGTTGTTGATACAACTGCAACCATGACACTGTACAGGATACATGTTGTTGATACAACTGCAACCTTGACACTGTACAGGATACATGTTGTTGATACAACTGCAACCTTGACACCGTACAGGATACATGTTGTTGATACAACTGCAACCTTGAGACTGTACAGGATACATGTTGTTGATACATGTTGATACAACTGCAACCTTGAGACTGTACAGGATACATGTTGTTGATACAACTGCAACCATGACACTGTACAGGATACATGTTGTTGATACAACTGCAACCTTGAGACTGTACAGGATACATGTTGTTGATACAACTGCAACCTTGACACTGTACAGGATACATGTTGTTGATACAACTGCAACCTTGACACTGTACAGGATACATGTTGTTGATACAACTGCAACCTTGACACTGTACAGGATACATGTTGTTGATACAACTGCAACCATGACACTGTACAGGATACATGTTGTTGATACAACTGCAACCATGACACTGTACAGGATACATGTTGTTGATACAACTGCAACCTTGACACTGTACAGGATACATGTTGTTGATACAACTGCAACCTTGACACTGTACAGGATACATGTTGTTGATACAACTGCAACCTTGACACTGTACAGGATACATGTTGATACAACTGCAACCTTGACACTGTACAGAATACATGTTGTTGATACAACTGCAACCTTGACACCGTACAGGATACATGTTGTTGATACAACTGCAACCATGACACTGTACAGGATACATGTTGTTGATACAACTGCAACCTTGACACTGTACAGGATACATGTTGTTGATACAACTGCAACCATGACACTGTACAGGATACATGTTGTTGATACAACTGCAACCTTGACACTGTACAGGATACATGTTGTTGATACAACTGCAACCTTGACACTGTACAGGATACATGTTGTTGATACAACTGCAACCATGACACTGTACAGGATACATGTTGTTGATACAACTGCAACCATGACACTGTACAGGATACATGTTGTTGATACAACTGCAACCTTGACACTGTACAGGATACATGTTGATACAACTGCAACCTTGACACCGTACAGGATACATGTTGTTGATACAACTGCAACCTTGACACCGTACAGGACACATGTTGTTGATACAACTGCAACCATGACACTGTACAGGATACATGTTGATACAGCTGGAAGCACGTGTCCAGCTGCCCACAAAGTGTCAATGACTTCCTGGAATGTATCAATGTAACAACTGTGATTTACTCTTACTTTCATCAGATAAGGTTTACTGTCAGATATTTTGTACCTAAATAAAGGATCTTGGCCTTGACCTTGTTGATTCTGCATGGTATTTCATTGGATGACACCACTGTGAGTGAGTGAGAGTGATGTGTTGGGGTTTATTTGCAGATTTTGTAATATTTCTGGCAATTCCCAGTGTAGCATCTTACTATGGGTGATACACTTTGTCAGGTAAAACACACACGTAATGGGTATGGTGTCGCCAACCCCAGGCCCATTATCAGGGGAACTGCTGGATTAAAACAGCGACCAGCAGATGTGACATTACTACCTATGCCTCCAAATACTATTGTCGGTCACTGGGTTTCATACTGTCTCACTCTCAACCACTAGTTTGCCAGCTGGAACCTGGTGCTGATCACTCACTCACTCAGGCTGGAAAGCCTCCTTGAGGGAAGGAATGCTGGAAGGAATGCTACATGGATGGCAAGAAATCAAGTGATGGGCATAAATGTGCATTCAAGTTAGAAGCTCTAGATTCCACACTATGAACAATCAACAAGCAGATCTTCTCATCCAAGGGAGGTAACTCTGCACTACATTGTGTCAGCTGTCTGGCTTGGGCTGCACCAAGACATCAGTCAGTGGGAAGAGGTTGCATCGGGTTTAATTTGTACAATAGTAGAAATATTCAAACAATCATCACAATAAATAATACACTGTACAGATTCATACAATACACAATACATGTACATTCAATACACTGATTTCTTTGGTTCATACAGGCAGTAGAAAGTGAGGAGGCAGACCAGTTGGTTAATACTAGATACGGCCAACGGCCAACAGCAGACTCCAGTTGTCATTACGGATATCATAGTATCTACATTACTGACTGCATCTGAAAGTCACACAGGCCTACAAAGTGGACAGGTAGGAATACAGCAAGACTGAAGGCCTGGCATGTGAATCACTCTGTAATATGTGAGTGTCATTTGGTATGTGAAGGCCCCAGGGACAGTGGACAGGTAGGAATACAGCAAGACTGAAGGCCTGGTATATGAATCACTCTGTAATATATGAGTGTCATTTGGTATGTGAAGGCCCCAGGGACAGTGGACAGGTAGGAATACAGCAAGACTTAAGGCCTGGTATGTGAATCACTCAGTAATATATGAGTGTCATTTGGTATGTGAAGGCCCCAGGGACAGTGGACAGGTAGGAATACAGCAAGACTTAAAGCCTGGTATGTGAATCACTCTGTAATATATGAGTGTCATTTGGTATGTGAAGGCTCCAGGGACAGTGGACAGGTAGGAATACTGCAAGACTGGAGGCCTGGTATGTGAATCACTCTGTAATATATGAGTGTCATTTGGTATGTGAAGGCCCCAGGTACAGTGGACAGGTAGAAATACAGCAAGACTGGAGGCCTGGTATGTGAATCACTCTGTAATATATGAGTGTCATTTGGTATGTGAAGGCCCCAGGTAGAATGGACAGGTAGGAATACAGCAAGACTTGAGGCCTGGTATGTGAATCACTCTGTAATATATGAGTGTCATTTAGTATGTGAAGGCCCCAGGGACAGTGGACAGGTAGGAATACTGCAAGACTGAAGGCCTGGTATGTGAATCACTCAGTAATATATGAGTGTCATTTGGTATGTGAAGGCTCCAGGGACAGTGGACAGGTAAGAAAACGGCAAGACTGAAGGTCTGGTATGTGAATCACCAGGTAATATATGAGTGTCATTTGGTATGTGAATAATGATAATAATGTTCTACAGCTAACTGACAAAGTTCCATCTATGTTCAAGGAGACATTCAGCACGCTTCCTCCAACTCAAGACAAATCAATTGTCTCTGAAGAAAAGCATGAATGGCTTCACATTTGGACAGACTGAGCCATTTTATCTAAAATTGGTCTTGAAAAGGTGGTTATCAGAAATGGCTGAATTCTGTAAGAAGTCCCTCAGTTGACATTTATATATTTAGGCTTCTCAAAGCTGACCTGACAGGACTGTTCCACACAATATGAGGTCAACCGGGGTATGAGGTTCCTTGTGTATCAGCAGAACACGTGGCCAAGTGTCCTCAGCTCTGGGTGTCGGTGTACAGTGCAGCCGACATGCTGGAGTTGTTATGGGAAGGGATGTAACTCATGGTCTTCTTCAGCTGATCGTAGCTCCAGTGTAGCTGATTGACCTCCTCTGAGTGTCGGTGTCGAGTGTCACTTAACTCCTTCAGCAGATGGTCGTTGGTCTGCACGAGCGATCTGACAACATCAATATTCATCTTAATACATGGAACTATTCCTGTAAGAGACAGTCTGTATAGAATATCGTGGTCTCCATGATCCACAGTTGTATAAAAATGGTACCATGGTACATATCTACTGGTGACAATGTATCCCCATACTTATTACTCTCCTCACACACCATGGTACATTTCTACTGGTGACAATGTATCCCCATACGTATTACTCTCCTCACACACCATGGTACATTTCTACTGGTGACAATGTATCTCGATACGTATTATTCTCCTCACACACCATGGTACACATCTACTGGTGACAATGTATCTCGATACGTATTACTCTCCTCACACACCATGGTACACCTCTACTGGTGACAATGTATCCCAAACGTATTACTCTCCTCACACACCATGGTACACCTCTACTGGTGACAATGTATCTCGATATGTATTACTCTCCTAACACACCATGGTACACATCTACTGGTGACAATGTATCATCTACTGGTGACAATTACTCTCCTCACACACCATGGTACACCTCTACTGGTGACAATGTATCCCCATCATTATTACTCTCCTCACACACCATGGTACACCTCTACTGGTGACAATGTATCTCGACATCGATATTACTCTCCTCACACACCATGGTACACATCTACTGGTGACAATGTATCCCCATCATTATTACTCTCCTCACACACCATGGTACACCTCTACTGGTGACAATGTATCTCGTACATCTCACGTATTACTCTCTCTCACACACCATGGTACACATCTACTGGTGACAATGTATCCCCATCGATACGATATTACTCTCCTCACACACCATGGTACACATCTACTGGTGACAATGTATCTCATCACATTATTCTCCTCACACACCATGGTACACCTCTACTGGTGACAATGTATCTCGATACGTATTACTCTCCTCACACACCATGGTACACATCTACTGGTGACAATGTATCCCCATACGTATTACTCTCCTCACACACCATGGTACACCTCTACTGGTGACAATGTATCCCCAAACGTATTACTCTCCTCACACACCATGGTACACCTCTACTGGTGACAATGTATCCCCATACGTATTACTCTCCTCACACACCATGGTACACCTCTACTGGTGACAATGTATCTCGATACGTATTACTCTCCTCACACACCATGGTACACATCTACTGGTGACAATGTATCCCCATACGTATTACTCTCCTCACACACCATGGTACACCTCTACTGGTGACAATGTATCCCCAAACGTATTACTCTCCTCACACACCATGGTACACCTCTACTGGTGACAATGTATCCCCATACGTATTACTCTCCTAACACACCATGGTACACATCTACTGGTGACAATGTATCTCGATACGTATTACTCTCCTCACACACCATGGTACACCTCTACTGGTGACAATGTATCTCGATACGTATTACTCTCCTCACACACCATGGTACACCTCTACTGGTGACAATGTATCTCGATACGTATTACTCTCCTCACACACCATGGTACACCTCTACTGGTGACAATGTATCTCGATACGTATTATTCTCCTCACACACCATGGTACACATCTACTGGTGACAATGTATCTCGATATGTATTACTCTCCTAACACACCATGGTACACCTCTACTGGTGACAATGTATCTCGATACGTATTACTCTCCTCACACACCATGGTACAACTCTACTGGTGACAATGTATCCCCATACGTATTACTCTCCTCACACACCATGGTACACATCTACTGGTGACAATGTATCTCGATACGTATTATTCTCCTCACACACCATGGTACACCTCTACTGGTGACAATGTTTCTCGATATGTATTACTCTCCTAACACACCATGGTACACCTCTACTGGTGACAATGTATCTCGATACGTATTACTCTCCTCACACACCATGGTACAACTCTACTGGTGACAATGTATCTCGATACGTATTACTCTCCTCACACACCATGGTACACCTCTACTGGTGACAATGTATCTCAAAACGTATTACTCTCCTCACACACCATGGTACACATCTACTGGTGACAATGTATCTCGATACGTATTACTCTCCTCACACACCATGGTACACATCTACTGGTGACAATGTATCCCCATACGTATTACTCTCCTCACAAAAACCATCAGCTTACAGCAGGACAACCGAGGTAAAATCTCAGTAAGAAAGTCTGGATCGGAACAGAGAATGCTTTTGGGAAATGTAAACGACGCAGTGGTTTCTAAAGACTTCCTCAGTACTGGTCCTATGTCACACGTGTAAACATGATAACTGATATCCACTGATTTTCTCTCATTTCAGTAAAAACTTACCAATTTGTCATGTATTGTTATCAAGACATGTTATTATTTGTCTGTCTTGTTCTTAATAACACTGGAATAATAGCTCTTTACAGCTAATGTTGTAACAGGAAAACCTGATCTTAACTATTTCTTGTATTTGCATTGTGCCCCATTCATGGTAACTGTGATGACCCCTGACCTACTACTCACCTGTGACCTGTGACCTGTGACCCACTTGCGACTACTGACTTACTTGTGACTGTCCTGCAGCATGTTTGCCAGCTCCTGCATCTGAGCGAACTGTTTGAGTCTCCCTCGCAGACCCTCAATCTCGCGCTGCAGAGCATCATTCTGCCGCTGCAGATCATCTGAAACAGGTGGGCATCAAGGTTTCAGGTGTTGTCATAGAAACAGGTGGGTATCAAGGATTCAGGTCTTGTCATAGAAACAGGTGGGCATCAAGGATTCAGGTCTTGTCATAGAAACAGGTGGGCATCAAGGATTCAGGTGTTGTCATAGAAACAGGTGGGCATCAAGGCTTCAGGTCTTGTCATAGAAACAGGTGGGCATCAAGGCTTTAGGTCTTGTCATAGAAAACAGGACTAGGCTATAATGATACTTATATATCCAAAAGTATGTGATATTGGCACAGTATTGGAATATATCAGTATATTGAATACCTTGATACACATGAGACATGACAATATAGCTGTGAATTAGGTCGGAGCTGTACAATACCCCCTTCAGCTGCAGTACCTGTGAAGATTTCAGTTAGAATTGGTCTTCAGCAACCCAAGCTTGTTGTAAGAGGTGGTCAGACTCTGACTTGGTTGACACATGGGATCGTATCCCAATTGCTTAGATTGATGCTCATGATTGTCTCGTGTCAACTCAATTATTTACAGCCTGCCGCCAAATAGCTCGAATATTGCTGAGTGCAGCATAAACAACAAACAAACATACAAGAGCTGTAGTGTCAGGGTGTGTGTCCTACCTAGTTGTGTCTGGTTGACAACAGACATGGAGGAAGCAGCACCTCCCTGATAACTTGACAGAGTATCCTGGCTGTCCAGCTTCTTACCCAAACGCCGATTTTCACTTACGTACTTGTCAAGCTGGTCGCGTAAGGTCTCCTGGAATATCAACATCAGTTTTAACATCAGCATCAAAATCATCATCAGTTTGAATACTGGCATCATCATCAGTATCAACTTCAACATCAGCATAAACATCAGTACCAACATCAATATCAACTTCAACATCAGTATCAGCATAAACATCAGTATCAGCATAAACATCCGTATCAGCATAAACATCCGTATCAGTATAAACATCAGTATCAGCATAAACATCTGTATCAGTATAAACATCAGTATCAGCATAAACATCCATATCAGCATAACCATCTGTATCAGTATAAACATCCGTAACAGTGTAAACATCAGTATCAGCATAAACATCTGTATCAGCATAAACATCCGTATCAGCATAAACATCTGTATCAGTATAAACATCAGTATCAGTGTAAACATCCGTATCAGCATAAACATCCGTATCAGCATAAACATCTCTATCAGTATAAACATCCGTATCAGCATAAACATCCGTATCAGCATAAACATCAGTATCAGCATAAACATCTGTATCAGTATAAACATCAGTATCAGCATTAACATCCGTATCAGTATAAACATCTGTATCAGTATAAACATCGGTATCAGCATAAACATCGGTATCAGTATAAACATCAGTATCAGTGTAAACATCCATATCAACATCAGCATCATCAGCAACATCAATGTCAACATTGCTCTTCCCAACACCCGGCCTACTTTTTACCATCCTAGCACTGCTGCCTCAGATGGACCATCCTAACACTGCTGCCTTAGATGGACCATCCTAGCACTGCTGCCTTAGATGAACCATCCTTACACTGCTGCCTTAGATGAACCATCCTAACACTGCTGCCTTAGATGGACCATCCTAACACTGCTGCCTTAGATGAACTATCCTAACACTGCTGCCTTAGATGGACCATCGTAGCACTGCTGCCTTAGATGAACCATCCTTACACTGCTGCCTCAGATGGACCATCCTTACACTGCTGCCTCAGATGGACCATCCTAACACTGTTGCCTTAGATGGACCATCCCAACACTGCTGCCTTAGATGGACCATCCTACCTCTGCTGCCTCAGATGGACCATCCTAACACTGCTATCAACATCAGCATCATCAGCAACATCAATGTCAACATTGCTCTTCCCAACACCCGGCCTACTTTTTACCATCCTAGCACTGCTGCCTCAGATGGACCATCCTAACACTGCTGCCTTAGATGGACCATCCTAGCACTGTTGCCTTAGATGAACCATCCTTACACTGCTGCCTTAGATGAACCATCCTTACACTGCTGCCTCAGATGGACCATCCTAACACTGCTGCCTTAGATAAACTATCCTAACACTGCTGCCTTAGATGAACCATCCTAACATTGCTGCCTTAGATGGACCATCCTAACACTGCTGCCTTAGATGGACCATCCTAACACTGCTGCCTCAGATGAACCATCCTAACACTGCTGCCTCAGATGGACCATCCTAACACTGCTGCCTTAGATGAACTATCCTAACACTGCTGCCTTAGATGGACAATCCTAACACTGCTGCCTTAGATGAACCATCCTAACATTGCTGCCTTAGATGGACCATCCTAACACTGCTGCCTTAGATGGACCATCCTAGCACTGCAGCCTCAGATGACCCATCCTAACACTGCTGCCTTAGATGGACCATCCTAACACTGCTGCCTTAGATGAACCATCCTAACATTGCTGCCTTAGATGGACCATCCTAACACTGCTGCCTTAGATGGACCATCCTAGCACTGCAGCCTCAGATGACCCATCCTAACACTGCTGCCTTAGATTAACCATCCTAACACTGCTGCCTTGGAAGACCCATCCTAACACTGCTGCCTTAGATGCACCATTCTAACACTGTTGCCTCAGATGAACCATCCTAACATTGCTGCCTTAGATGGACCATCCTAACACTGCTGCCTTAGATGGACCATCCTAGCACTGCAGCCTCAGATGACCCATCCTAACACTGCTGCCTTAGATGGACCATCCTAACACTGCTGCCTTAGATGAACCATCCTAACATTGCTGCCTTAGATGGACCATCCTAACACTGCTGCCTTAGATGGACCATCCTAGCACTGCAGCCTCAGATGACCCATCCTAACACTGCTGCCTTAGATTAACCATCCTAGCACTGCTGCCTTGGAAGACCCATCCTAACACTGCTGCCTTAGATGGACCATTCTAACACTGTTGCCTCAGATGAACCATCCTAACATTGCTGCCTTAGATGGACCATCCTAACACTGCTGCCTTAGATGAACCATCCTAACATTGCTGCCTTAGATGGACCATCCTAACACTGCTGCCTTAGATGGACCATCCCATCCTAGCACTGCAGCCTCAGATGACCCATCCTAACACTGCTGCCTTAGATTAACCATCCTAACACTGCTGCCTTGGAAGACCCATCCTAACACTGCTGCCTTAGATGAACCATTCTAACACTGTTGCCTCAGATGAACCATCCTAACACTGCTGATTCAGATGAACCATCCTAGCACTGCTGCCTTAGATGAACCATCCTTACACTGCTGCCTTAGATGGACCATCCTAACACTGCTGCCTTAGATGGACCATCCTAACACCACTGCTGCGTTAGATGAACCATCCTACCTCTGCTGCCTTAGATGAACCATCCTAACACTGCTGCCTTAGATGAACCATCCTAACACTGCTGCCTTAGATGAACCATCCTACCTCTGCTGCCTTAGATGAACCATCCTAACACTGCTGCCTTAGATGAACCATCCTAACACTGCTGCCTTAGATGAACCATCCCAACACTGCTGCCTTAGATGAACCATCCTACCTCTGCTGCCTTAGATGAACCATCCTAGCACTGCTGCCTTAGATGAACCATCCTAACACTGCTACCTTAGATGGACCATCCTAGCACTGCTGCCTCAGATGGACCATCCCTGCACCTGCCTTAGATGAACCATCCTAGCACTGCTGCCTTAGATGAACCATCCTAGCACTGCTGCCTTAGATGAACCATCCTAACACTGCTGCCTTAGATGAACCATCCTAACACTGCTGCCTTAGATGGACCATCCTAGCACTGCAGCCTCAGATGACCCATCCTAACACTGCTGCCTTAGATGAACCATCCTAACACTGCTGCCTTAGATGAAGACCCATCCTAACACTGCTGCCTTAGATGCACCATTCTCAGAACCATCCTGTTGCCTCAGATGAACCATCCTAACACTGCTGCCTTAGATGGACTTAGATGAACCACCATCCTAACACTGCTGCCTTAGATGGACCATCCTAGCACTGCAGCCTCAGAGATGACCCACTGCTGCCTTGGAAGACCCATCCTAACACTGCTGCCTTAGATGCACCATTCTAACACTGTTGCCTCAGACACATTGCTGCCTTTAGATGGACCATCCCATCCTAACATCCTGCTGCTGCCTTAGATGGACCATCCTAACACTGCTGCCTTGAACCATCCTAACATTGCTGCCTTAGATGGACCATCCTAACACTGCTGCCTTAGATGGACCATCCTAGCACTGCAGCCTCAGATGACCCATCCTAACACTGCTGCCTTAGATTAACCATCCTAGCACTGCTGCCTTGGAAGACCCATCCTAACACTGCTGCCTTAGATGAACCATTCTAACACTGTTGCCTCAGATGAACCATCCTAACATTGCTGCCTTAGATGGACCATCCTAACACTGCTGCCTTAGATGAACCATCCTAACATTGCTGCCTTAGATGGACCATCCTAACACTGCTGCCTTAGATGGACCATCCTAGCACTGCAGCCTCAGATGACCCATCCTAACACTGCTGCCTTAGATTAACCATCCTAACACTGCTGCCTTGGAAGACCCATCCTAACACTGCTGCCTTAGATGAACCATTCTAACACTGTTGCCTCAGATGAACCATCCTAACACTGCTGATTCAGATGAACCATCCTAGCACTGCTGCCTTAGATGAACCATCCTTACACTGCTGCCTTAGATGGACCATCCTAACACTGCTGCCTTAGATGGACCATCCTAACACCACTGCTGCGTTAGATGAACCATCCTACCTCTGCTGCCTTAGATGAACCATCCTAACACTGCTGCCTTAGATGAACCATCCTAACACTGCTGCCTTAGATGAACCATCCTACCTCTGCTGCCTTAGATGAACCATCCTAACACTGCTGCCTTAGATGAACCATCCTAACACTGCTGCCTTAGATGAACCATCCCAACACTGCTGCCTTAGATGAACCATCCTACCTCTGCTGCCTTAGATGAACCATCCTAGCACTGCTGCCTTAGAGGAACCATCCTAACACTGCTACCTTAGATGGACCATCCTAGCACTGCTGCCTCAGATGGACCATCCTAGCACTGCTGCCTTAGATGAACCATCCTAGCACTGCTGCCTTAGATGAACCATCCTAGCACTGCTGCCTTAGATGAACCATCCTAACACTGCTGCCTTAGATGGACCATCCTAGCACTGCTGCCTTAGATGGACCATCCTAGCACTGCTGCCTTAGATGAACCAT
Source organism: Haliotis rubra (assembly GCF_003918875.1). Classification (NCBI taxonomy): domain Eukaryota; kingdom Metazoa; phylum Mollusca; class Gastropoda; order Lepetellida; family Haliotidae; genus Haliotis; species Haliotis rubra. The sequence goes on along the minus strand of NW_025766769.1, from coordinate 561,985 downwards.
CCTAACACTGCAGCCTTAGATGAACCATCCTAACACTGCTGACTTAGATGGACCATCCTAGCACTGCTGCCTTAGATGGACCATCCTAGCACTGCTGCCTTAGATGAACCATCCAAACACTGCTGCCTTAGATGGACCATCCTAGGACTGCTGCCTTAGATGGACCATCCTAACACTGCTGCCTTAGATGAACCATCCTAACACTGCTGCCTTAGATGGACCATCCTAACACTGCTGCCTTAGATGGACCATCCTAACACTGCTGCCTCAGATGGACCATCCTAACACTGCTGCCTCAGATGGACCATCCTAACACTGCTGCCTCAGATGGACCATCCTAACACTGCTGCCTCAGATGGACTATCCTAACACTGCTGCCTCAGATGGACTATCCTAACACTGCTGCCTCAGATGGACCATCCTAACACTGCTGCCTTAGATGGACCATCCTAACACTGCTGCCTCAGATGGACCATCCTAACACTGCTGCCTCAGATGGACCATCCTAGCACTGCTGCCTTAGATGGACCATCCTAGCACTGCTGCCTTAGATGAACCATCCTAACACTGCTGCCTTAGATGGACCATCCTAACACTGCTGCCTTAGATGGACCATCCTAGCACTGCTGCCTTAGATGGACCATCCTAGCACTGCTGCCTTAGATGAACCATCCTAACACTGCTGCCTTAGGTGGACCATCCTAGCACCGCTGCCTTAGATGGACCATCCTAACACTGCTGCCTTAGATGAACCATCCTAACACTGCTGCCTTAGATGGACCATCCTAACACTGCTGCCTCAGATGGACCATCCTAACACTGCTGCCTCAGATGGACCATCCTAACACTGCTGCCTCAGATGGACCATCCTAACACTGCTGCCTCAGATGGACTATCCTAACACTGCTGCCTCAGATGGACTATCCTAACACTGCTGCCTCAGATGGACCATCCTAACACTGCTGCCTTAGATGGACTATACTAACACTGCTGCCTCAGATGGACCATCCTAACACTGCTGCCTCAGATGGACCATCCTAACACTGCTGCCTTAGATGGACCATCCTAACACTGCTGCCTCAGATGGACCATCCTAACACTGCTGCCTCAGATGGACCATCCTAACACTGCTGCCTCAGATCATTTCAAGTGAAGCAAAAAAGGGAGGGAATGGATTACCAAGGCTGATGTTCTGTGATACAACTGACAATGACACAATTGTGTCTCACACATACCACATCCTGGTAAGCCTTCTGGAGGGACTTTTTCAGGTGTGTCTCATTGGCGGATGACCCCTCCAAGGTAGCCTTGTGCCTAGCATCACGGTCTCGCAGTACAATATTGTCGTCTTTCATGCGCTGCAGCTGGTCTCGGAGGTGGAGCACCTCTCTCTGAGCCTGTGCATGGACAGATCCACTTCCCATCATCACCTTCTCCAGCAGGTTCAACGCAAGGCCTGCAACAGTGAGTGGGCACATGGGTGAGTGGGTGGATGGATGGGCAGACGGGCAGGCCTGCAACAGTGAGTCGCTGGGTGGATGGGCGGATGGGTGAGTGGGTGGAAGGATGGGCAGACGGGCAGGCCTGCAACAGTGAGTCGCTGGGTGGATGGGTGAGTGGGTGGAAGGATTGGCAGACGGGCAGGCCTGCAACAGTGAGAAGATGGGTGGATGGGTGGATGGAAGGGCAGGCCTGCAACAGTGAGTGAGTCAGTGGGTGGGTTATTACATGAGTGAGTTTCTTTAGTGATCAATTAAGATTATTGTGATTGGTGGATTGAAGGGCAGGCCTGCAACAGTGAGTGAGTCAGTGGGTAGGTGAAAATACACAATGCCATTTAGAAAGTGGTCAAATGTAACTTATGTTATATTTGGGATTACACTTTCTCAGTAAAGTACAGATTCTAGTACTTTTTGGGTTGAGTCCCATCCGGGATTCGAACCCACACCCTCAGAGTCAGGCACCTAATCGCCAGCACACAAAGTCAGACGCCTAATCCGCTCAGCCACCCAAAAAGTACTAGAATCTGTACTTTACTGAGAAAGTGTAATCCCAAATATAACATAGGTTAAAGTGGGTAGGTGATTAAGTGAGTGAGTTTCACTAGTGATAAATTAAGATTATTGTGTCAACTCATTTGTGATTTCAATCTTTGTTCAAAGAAAATAACCTCTCATGGTTTACAAAATCTTCTGAAAATGGTGAGGTGAGTGGTAATGTGTTGTCATGTCTTACTGCTGGTGAAAAGCGTCCTTTACCATTCTGTAACAATCTCTGAACATTTGAAAGTACACTTGACAGAGTAGGCTACAGACACTCTACCTTTGAACTTTGCATTCTTGTGCAGAGATTTAGTCCCATTCCAATATCGGTCTACAAGGTCCATCAACCGAAACAAGAGTTCCCTCCCTTGAGGGTTTTCTTCCAGACGAACCTTGATGGAGTTTTCTTCTTGTGTCTGACGAGGGTCTTGTGGCAAGTCTTTAGGAATACCCAGCTGTTGGAGTGTTTCTTCAATCTGCAGACATATGGACACATTGTTACCATGGTGACCCTGACAGTAAATACTTGTAGAGGTAATCTAAAACTAAGGTGAGATATACTCAGTATCCCTCCTAAACTCTGCAGTTGCCCTTGCTCCAGATTGTAATAGACCCAAAGTGAGCACAGTACAAGTTAGAAAAACAACCACCAACTTGAAGTCCCGTTGTGAAGGGCTTACTTCTGCATTCTGTCTCGGAGCACTGTCATTCCGCTGGTGGTTCTGTCCTGCCTGTTTCAACCTCTGTTCTGCCTCACTTCCCCTCTCCCGTTGCATTCTGGGAGGTTCTGGATAGGACTCTCGTTCTGTTGGCACTTGACTCACTTCAAGGTCGTCTTCATCTTGAGCAAAAATGTGTTCAAATGTGGCTTTTGTAAGTTGAGCAAATTCTGTTATTTTTTCTTCTGTTTTTGAAGGATAGGATGAATGGACAGCTGGAATGGTACACATTTAGGCAGATGGACTGACAGCTGGATTGGTACACATTTAGGCAGATGGACTGACAGCTGGAATGGTACACATTTAGGCAGATGGACTGACAGCTGGATTGGTACACATTTAGGCAGATGGACTGACAGCTGGATTGGTACACATTTAGGCAGATGGACTGACAGCTGGAATATGGTGGACACATTTAGGCAGATGGACTGACTGGACTGACAGCTGGATTGGTACACATTTAGGCAGATGGACTGACAGCTGGATTGGTACATTTAGGCAGATGGACTGACAGCTGGATTGGTACACATTTAGGCAGATGGACTGACAGCTGGATTGGTACACATTTAGGCAGATGGACTGACAGCTGGATTGGTACACATTTAGGCAGATGGACTGACAGCTGGATTGGTACACATTTAGGCAGATGGACTGACAGCTGGATTGGTACACATTTAGGCAGATGGACTGACAGCTGGATTGGTACACATTTAGGCAGATGGACTGACAGCTGGATTGGTACACATTTATGGACTGACAGCTGGATTGGTACACATTTAGGCAGATGGACTGACAGCTGGATTGGTACACATTTAGGCAGATGGACTGACAGCTGGATTGGTACACATTTAGGCAGATGGACTGACAGCTGGATTGGTACACATTTAGGCAGATGGACTGACAGCTGGATTGGTACACATTTAGGCAGATGGACTGACAGCTGGATTGGTACACATTTAGGCAGATGGACTGACAGCTGGATTGGTACACATTTAGGCAGATGGACTGACAGCTGGAATGGTACACATTTAGGCAGATGGACTGACAGCTGGAATGGTACACATTTAGGCAGATGGACTGACAGCTGGATTGGTACAGCTGGATTGGTACACATTTAGGCAGATGGACTGACAGCTGGATTGGTACACATTTAGGCAGCTGAATGGGCAGATGGAATCGTACATATCTAGGCACATCGACTGACTGGTTGACAGGCACATATGTAGGCAGATGGACTGACTGGTTGGTGGAAGGGTACATATCTAGGCAGGTGGACTGACTGGTTGATGGGCACATATCTAGGCACATGGACTGACTGGCTGACGGGCACATATCTAAGCACATGGACTGACTGGTTGGTGGAAGGGCACATATCTAGGCACATGGACTGACTGGCTGACGGGCACATATCTAGGCACATGGACTGACTGGTTGGTGGAAGGGCACATATCTAGGCAGAAGGACAGACAGGTTGGTGGAAGGGCACATATCTAGGCAGAAGGACAGACAGGTTGGTGGAAGGGCAGTCCACACGTACATGAGTACACTGAGAGAGGGCGTACCTGCTGCACCAGGATGAGGAGTGAAGTAGCCGTGGCTCCTGTACTTGGTGTAGGCATCTGTCTCATCCGCATACTCCAGATTAGGGTCCACTCTGAAACAGTTCCAACCTCATGAACATCATGGCACTACTTCAAAGCACATTCCCCAGTATCACCATTAGCCAGGGAAGAGTATCTGTTACTATGACAACCAGTTACACTAACCTCTTCATCCTCTCTGCTCCTCGGTCTCCATCTGACACGCTGGGAATGTTGGGATAGCGCTTCCTGTACGTGGACATCACATCATCTGCCTCCTCTGGAAGTGAGGATGCCCTGGGTCGACGCCCCCCAGCTGCCTGGAATAACACAAAGTCTCACATTTCACAGTCGGATTCTCATCATGAATTAAACAAATTATCGCTTATCCAAAGTATAGGGTACATTAACATGATTAGATAAAACCGACTGGTCATCTTGGTTTAAAGGTCACCCATTTGGCAATGTCTGTAAAAATAACTTCTCCTAAGCACCAGTTTCAGTTGTAGTTGCATCACCAACCTTGTCTGATCTGGACTCCCTGTCTGGGTCTGTTTGGTTCAGCTTATCACTGCCAAGACTCTTCAAGCCTGAAACAAACCATACATTAAAACAGGCCCTGCAGACTTAGCATGGGAATCCTCAACAATGTGTTGAAAACTGAAAATTCATGTAAAGCCATAACCCTGTCGTTAATGTTAAGTTATAACCATATCACTATTGGAAAGTCAAAACCCTGTCACTGTTATAAAGTTATAACACTGTCGTAAAATTATAACCCTGTCATTGTAAATTTATAACAATGTCATTGTAAAGATATAACCTTCTCACTATTGGAAAGTCAAAACCCTGTCACTGTTATAAAGTTATAACACTGTCGTAAAATTATAACCCTGTCATTGTAAATTTATAACAATGTCATTGTAAAGATATAACCTTCTCACTATTGGAAAGTCAAAACCCTGTCACTGTTATAAAGTTATAACCCTGTCGTAAAATTATAACCCTGTTATTGTAAAGTTATAACCATCGCACTCTTGTAAAGTTATAACCAAGTCATTGTAAAGTTATAACCCTGTCACTGTTGCAAAGTTATTAACAAGTCACTGTTGTAAAGTTATAACCAAGTCACTGTTGTAAAGTTATAACCCTGTCGTTGTTGTAAAGTTATAACCATGTTGTTGTAAAGTTATAACCATGTCACTGTCATAAAGTTATAACCCTGTCACTGTTGTAAAGTTATAACCCTGTCACTGTTGTAAAGTTATAACCCTGTTGTTGTAAAGTTATAACCCTGTCACTGTTGTAAAGTTATAACCCTGTCACTGTTGAAAAGTTATAACCCTGTCACTGTTGTAAAGTTATAACCCTGTCACTGTTGTAAAGTTATAACCCTGTCACTGTTGTAAAGTTATAACCTCGTTGTTGTAAAGTTATAACCCAGTCACTGTTATAAAGTTATAACCCTGTCACTGTTGTAAAGTTATAACCCTGTCACTGTTGTAAAGTTATAACCCTGTCTTTGTTGTAAAGTTATAACTCTGTCGTAAAGTTATAACCCTGTCACTGTTGTAAAGTTATAACCATGTCACTGTTGTAAAGTTATAACCCTGTCATTGTTGTAAAGTTATAACCATGTCACTGTTGTAAAGTTATAACCCTGTTGTAAAGTTATAACCCTGTCTTTGTTGTAAAGTTATAACCCTGTCACTGTTGTAAAGTTATAACCCTGTCACTGTTGTAAAGTTATAACCCTGTTGTTGTAAAGTTATAACCCTGTCACTGTTGTAAAGTTATAATCCTGTCATTGTAAAGTTATAACCCTGTCATTGTTGTAAAGTTATAACCCTGTCATTGTTGTAAAGTTATAACCCTGTTGTTGTAAAGTTATAACCCTGTCACTGTTGTAAAGTTATAACCCTGTCACTGTTCTAAAGTTATAACCCTGTTGTTGTAAAGTTATAACCCTGTCACTGTTGTAAAGTTATAACCCTGTCATTGTTGTAAAGTTATAACCCTGTCACTGTTGTAAAGTTATAACCCTGTCACTGTTGTAAAGTTATAACCCTGTCACTGTTGTAAAGTTATAACCCTGTCACTGTTGTAAAGTTATAACCCTGTCACTGTTGTAAAGTTATAACCATGTCACTGTTGTAAAGTTATAACCCTGTTGTTGTTGTAAAGTTATAACCCTGTCACTGTTGTAAAGTTATAACCCTGTCACTGTTGTAAAGTTATAACCTTGTTGTTGTAAAGTTATAACCCTGTCACTGTTATAAAGTTATAACCATGTCACTGTTGTAAAGTTATAACCCTGTCACTGTTGTAAAGTTATAACCCTGTCACTGTTGTAAAGTTATAACCCTGTCACTGTTGTAAAGTTATAACCCTGTTGTTGTAAAGTTATAACCCTGTCACTGTTGTAAAGTTATAACCCTGTCATTGTTGTAAAGTTATAACCCTGTCACTGTTGTAAAGTTATAACCCTGTCACTGTTGTAAAGTTATAACCCTGTCACTGTTGTAAAGTTATAACCCTGTCACTGTTGTAAAGTTATAACCATGTCACTGTTGTAAAGTTATAACCCTGTTGTTGTTGTAAAGTTATAACCCTGTCACTGTTGTAAAGTTATAACCCTGTCACTGTTGTAAAGTTATAACCTTGTTGTTGTAAAGTTATAACCCTGTCACTGTTATAAAGTTATAACCATGTCACTGTTGTAAAGTTATAACCCTGTCACTGTTGTAAAGTTATAACCCTGTTGTTGTAAAGTTATAACCCTGTTGTTGTAAAGTTATAACCCTGTGACAGTTGTAAAGTTATAACCATGTCACTGTTGTAAAGTTATAACCCTGTCACTGTTGTAAAGTTATAACCCTGTCACTGTTGTAAAGTTATAACCATGTCACTGTTGTAAAGTTATAACCCTATTGTTGTTGTAAAGTTATAACCCTGTCACTGTTGTAAACTTATAACCCTGTCACTGTTGTAAAGTTATAACCTTGTTGTTGTAAAGTTATAACCCTGTCACTGTTATAAAGTTATAACCGTGTCACTGTTGTAAAGTTATAACCCTGTCACTGTTGTAAAGTTATAACCCTGTTGTTGTAAAGTTATAACCCTGTTGTTGTAAAGTTATAACCCTGTCACTGTTGTAAAGTTATAACCATGTCACTGTTGTAAAGTTATAACCCTGTCACTGTTGTAAAGTTATAACCCTGTCACTGTTGTAAAGTTACTACCCTGTCACTGTTGTAAAGTTATAACCCTGTCTTTGTTGTAAAGTTATAACCCTGTCGCTGTAAAGTTATAACCCTGTCGTTGTTGTAAAGTTATAACCATGTTGTTGTAAAGTTATAACCCTGTCACTGTTGTAAAGTTATAACCCTGTCATTGCAAAGTTATAACCCTTTTGTTGTAAAGTTATAACCCTGTCACTGTTGTAAAGTTATAACCCTGTCATTGTAAAGTTATAACCCTGTCATTGTAAAGTTATAACCTAGTCTTTGTTTTTAAGTTGTAACCATGTCACTGTTGTAAAGTTATAACCCTGTCACTGTTGTAAAGTTATAACCCTGTCACTGTTGTAAAGTTATAACCCTGTCATTGCAAAGTTAAAACCCTGTTGTTGTAAAGTGATAACCCTGTCACTGTTGTAAAGTTATAACCCTGTCACTGTTGTAAAGTTATAACCCTGTCACTGTTGTAAAGTTATAACCCTGTCATTGTAAAGTTATAACCCTGTCGTTGTAAAGTTATAACCTAGTCTTTGTTTTTAAGTTGTAACCATGTCACTGTCATAAAGTTATAACTCTGACACTGTCGTAAAGTTATAAATTTGTCACTGATATAAAATTATAACCCAGTCGTTGTAAAGTTGTAACCATGTCACTGTCATAAAGTCATAACCCTGTCACTGTTGTAAAGTTATGACCCTGTCACTGTTGTAAAGTTATTACCATGTCCCTGTTGTAAAGTTATAACCCTGTCACTGTTGTAAAGTTATAACCCTGTCACTGTTGTAAAGTTATAACCCTCTCACTGTTGTAAAGTTATAACCCTGTCACTGTTGTAAAGTTATAACCCTGTCTTTGTTGTAAAGTTATAACCCTGTCACTGTTGTAAAGTTATAACCATGTCACTGTTGTAAAGTTATAACCATGTCACTGTTGTAAAGTTATAACCCTGTTGTTGTTGTAAAGTTATAACCCTGTCACTGTTGTAAAGTTATAACCCTGTTGTTGTTGTAAAGTTATAACCCTGTCACTGTTGTAAAGTTATAACCCTGTCACTGTTGTAAAGTTATAACCTTGTTGTTGTAAAGTTATAACCCTGTCACTGTTGTAAAGTTATAACCCTGTCACTGTTGTAAAGTTATAACCCTGTCACTGTTGTAAAGTTATAACCCTGTTGTTGTAAAGTTATTACCCTGTCACTGTTGTAAAGTTATAACCCTGTCACTGTTGTAAAGTTATAACCCCTGTGTTGTTGTAAAGTTATAACCCTGTCACTGTTGTAAAGTTATTACCCTGTCACTGTTGTAAAGTTATAACCCTGTCACTGTTGTAAAGTTATAACCCTGTTGTTGTAAAGTTATTACCCTGTCACTGTTGTAAAGTTATAACCCTGTCACTGTTGTAAAGTTATAACCCTGTTGTTGTAACGTTATTACCCTGTCACTGTCATAAAGTTATAACCCTGTCACTGTTGTAAAGTTATAACCCTGTCACTGTTGTAAAGTTATAACCCTGTTGTTGTAAAGTTAAACCCTGTTGTTGTAAAGTTATTACCCTGTGTTGTTGTAAAGTTATTACCCTGTCACTGTTGTAAAGTTATAACCCTGTCACTGTTGTAAAGTTATAACCCTGTCACTGTTGTAAAGTTATAACCCTGTCACTGTTGTAAAGTTATAACCCTGTCACTGTTGTAAAGTTATAACCCTGTCACTGTTGTAAAGTTATAACCCTGTCACTGTTGTAAAGTTATAACCCTGTCACTGTTGTAAAGTTATAACCCTGTCACTGTTGTAAAGTTATAACCATGTCACTGTTGTAAAGTTATAACCATGTCACTGTTGTAAAGTTATAACCCTGTTGTTGTTGTAAAGTTATAACCCTGTCACTGTTGTAAAGTTATAACCCTGTCACTGTTGTAAAGTTATAACCTTGTTGTTGTAAAGTTATAACCCTGTCACTGTTATAAAGTTATAACCGTGTCACTGTTGTAAAGTTATAACCCTGTCACTGTTGTAAAGTTATAACCCTGTCTTTGTTGTAAAGTTATAACCCTGTCATTGTAAAGTTATAACCCTGTCACTGTTGTAAAGTTATAACCCTGTCACTGTTGCAAAGTTATAACCCTGTTGTTGTAAACTTATAACCCTGTCACTGTTGTAAAGTTATAACCATGTCACTGTTGTAAAGTTATAACCCTGTCACTGTTGTAAAGTTATAACCCTGTCACTGTTGTAAAGTTACTACCCTGTCACTGTTGTAAAGTTAAAACCCTGTTGTTGTAAAGTTATTACCCTGTCACTGTTGTAAAGTTATAACCCTGTCACTGTTGTAAAGTTATAACCCTGTTGTTGTAAAGTTATTACCCTGTCACTGTTGTAAAGTTATAACCCTGTCACTGTTGTAAAGTTATAACCCTGTCACTGTTGTAAAGTTATAACCCTGTTGTTGTAAAGTTATAACCCTGTCACTGTTGTAAAGTTATAACCCTGTCACTGTTGTAAAGTTATAACCCTGTCTTTGTTGTAAAGTTATAACTCTGTCACTGTTGTAAAGTTATAACCAAGTCACTGTTGTAAAGTTATAACTCTGTCGTTGTAAAGTTATAACCCTGTCGTTGTTGTAAAGTTATAACCATGTTGTTGTAAAGTTATAACCATGTCACTGTCATAAAGTTATAACCCTGTCACTGTTGTAAAGTTATAACCCTCTCACTGTTGTAAAGTTATAACCCTGTCACTGTTGTAAAGTTATAACCCTGTCACTGTTGTAAAGTTATAACCCTGTCTTTGTTGTAAAGTTATAACCCTGTCACTGTTGTAAAGTTATAACCCTGTCACTGTTGTAAAGTTATAACCCTGTCACTGTTGTAAAGTTATAACCCTGTCACTGTTGTAAAGTTATGACCCTGTCTTTGTTGTAAAGTTATAACCCTGTCACTGTTGTAAAGTTATAACCAAGTCACTGTTGTAAAGTTATAACTCTGTCGTTGTAAAGTTATAACCCTGTCGTTGTTGTAAAGTTATAACCATGTTGTTGTAAAGTTATAACCATGTCACTGTCATAAAGTTATAACCCTGTCACTGTTGTAAAGTTATAACCCTGTCACTGTTGTAAAGTTATAACCCTGTCACTGTTGTAAAGTTATAACCCTGTCACTGTTGTAAAGTTATAACCCTGTCACTGTTGTAAAGTTATAACCCTTTCACTGTTGTAAAGTTATAACCCTGTCACTGTTGTAAAGTTATAACCCTGTCATTGCAAAGTTAAAACCCTGTTGTTGTAAAGTGATAACCCTGTCACTGTTGTAAAGTTATAACCCTGTCACTGTTGTTAAGTTATAACCCTGTCATTGTAAAGTTATAACCCTGTCGTTGTAAAGTTATAACCTAGTCTTTTTTTTTAAGTTGTAACCATGTCACTGTCATAAAGTTATAACTCTGACACTGTTGTAAAGTTATAAATTTGTCACTGATATAAAATTATAACCCAGTCGTTGTAAAGTTGTAACCATGTCACTGTCATAAAGTCATAACCCTGTCACTGTTGTAAAGTTATAACCCTGTCACTGTTGCAAAGTTATTACCATGTCCCTGTTGTAAAGTTATAACCCTGTCACTGTTGTAAAGTTATAACCCTGTCACTGTTGTAAAGTTATAACCCCCTGTCACTCAGTTATAACCCTGTCACTGTTGTAAAGTTATAACCCTGTCACTGTTGTAAAGTTATAACCCTGTCACTGTTGTAAAGTTATAACCCTGTCACTGTTGTAAAGTTATAACCCTGTCACTGTTATAAAGTTATAACCCTGTCATTGTTGTAAAGTTATAACCCTGTTGTTGTAAAGTTATAACCCTGTCACTGTTGTAAAGTTATAACCCTGTCACTGTCATCAAGTTATAACCCTGTCACTGTTGTAAAGTTATAACCCTGTCACTGTTGTAAAGTTATAACCCTGTCACTGTTGTAAAGTTATAACCCTGTCACTGTTGTAAAGTTATAACCCTGTCTTTGTTGTAAAGTTATAACCCTGTCACTGTTGTAAAGTTATAACCATGTCACTGTTGTAAAGTTATAACCATGTCACTGTTGTAAAGTTATAACCCTGTTGTTGTTGTAAAGTTATAACCCTGTCACTGTTGTAAAGTTATAACCCTGTCACTGTTGTAAAGTTATAACCTTGTTGTTGTAAAGTTATAACCCTGTCACTGTTATAAAGTTATAACCGTGTCACTGTTGTAAAGTTATAACCCTGTCACTGTTGTAAAGTTATAACCCTGTTGTTGTAAAGTTATTACCCTGTCACTGTTGTAAAGTTATAACCCTGTCACTGTTGTAAAGTTATAACCCTGTTGTTGTAAAGTTATAACCCTGTCACTGTTGTAAAGTTATTACCCTGTCACTGTTGTAAAGTTATAACCCTGTCACTGTTGTAAAGTTATAACCCTGTTGTTGTAAAGTTATTACCCTGTCACTGTTGTAAAGTTATAACCCTGTCACTGTTGTAAAGTTATAACCCTGTTGTTGTAACGTTATTACCCTGTCACTGTCATAAAGTTATAACCCTGTCACTGTTGTAAAGTTATAACCCTGTCACTGTTGTAAAGTTATAACCCTGTCACTGTTTGTTGTAAAGTTATTACCCTGTCACTGTTGTAAAGTTATAACCCTGTCACTGTTGTAAAGTTATAACCCTGTCACTGTTGTAAAGTTATAACCCTGTTGTTGTAAAGTTATAACCCTGTCACTGTTGTAAAGTTATAACCCTGTCACTGTTGTAAAGTTATAACCCTGTCACTGTTGTAAAGTTATAACCCTGTCACTGTTGTAAAGTTATAACCCTGTCACTGTTGTAAAGTTATAACCCTGTTGTTGTAAAGTTATAACCCTGTCACTTTGTTGTAAAGTTATAACCCTGTCACTGTAAAGTTATAACCCTGTTGTTGTAAAGTTATAACCCTGTCACTGTTGTAAAGTTATAACCCTGTCACTGCTTTGTAAAGTTATACCTGTCCCTGTTGTTGTTGTAAAGTTATAACCCTGTCACTGTTGTAAAGTTATAACCCTGTCACTGTTGTAAAGTTATAAATTTGTCCTGTTATAAAGTTATAACCCACTGTTGTAAAGTTATAACCCTGTCACTGTTGTAAAGTTATAACCCTGTCACTGTTGTAAAGTTATAACCCTGTCATGTTGTAAAGTTATAACCCTGTTTGTTTGTTGTAAAGTTATAACCCTGTTGTTGTAAAGTTATAACCCTGTCACTGTTGTAAAGTTATAACCCTGTCACTGTTGTAAAGTTATAACCCTGTCACTGTTGTAAAGTTATAACCCTGTCTTTGTTGTAAAGTTATAACCATGTCACTGTCATAAAGTTATAACCCTGTCACTGTTGTAAAGTTATAACCCTGTCACTGTTGTACAAGTTATAACCCTGTCACTGTTGTAAAGTTATAACCATGTCACTGTTGTAAAGTTATAACCCTGTCACTGTTGTAAAGTTATAACCCTGTCACTGTTGTAAAGTTATAACCCTGTCTGTTGTAAAAGTTATAACCCTGTCACTGTTGTAAAGTTATAACCCTGTCACTGTTGTAAAAGTTATAACCCTGTCACTGTTGTAAAGTTATAAACCCTGTCACTGTAAACTGTTGTAAAGTTATAACCCCTGTTGTGTCACCTGTTGTAAAGTTATAACCCTGTCACTGTTGTAAAGTTATAACCCTGTCACTGTTGTAAAGTTATAACCCTGTTGTAAAGTTATAACCCTGTCACTGTTGTAAAGTTATAACCCTGTTGTTGTAAAGTTATAACCCTGTCACTGTTGTAAAGTTATAACCCTGTCACTGTTGTAAAGTTATAACCCTGTCACTGTTGTAAAGTTATAACCCTGTCCTGTTGTTGTAAAGTTATAACCCTGTCACTGTTGTAAAAGTTATAACCCTGTCACTGTTGTAAAGTTATAACCCTGTCACTGTTGTAAAGTTATAACCCTGTCACTGTTGTAAAGTTATAACCCTGTCACTGTTGTAAAGTTATAACACTGTCAATGTGTAAAGTTATAACCCTGTCACTGTTGTAAAGTTATAACCCTGTCACTGTTGTAAAGTTATAACCCTGTCACTGTTGTAAAGTTATAACCCTGTCACTGTTGTAAAGTTATAACCCTGTCACTGTTGTAAAGTTATAACCCTGTCACTGTTGTAAAGTTATAACCCTGTCACTGTTGTAAAGTTATAACCCTGTCACTGTTGTAAAGTTATAACCCTGTCACTGTTGTAAAGTTATAACCCTGTCACTGTTGTAAAGTTATAACCCTGTCTTTGTTGTAAAGTTATAACCCTGTCACTGTTGTAAAGTTATAACCCTGTCACTGTTGTAAAGTTATAACCCTGTCACTGTTGTAAAGTTATAACCCTGTTGTTGTTGTAACGTTATAACCCTGTCACTGTTATAACCCTGTGTTGTTGTAAAGTTATAACCCCTGTCACTGTTGTAAAGTTATAACCCTGTCACTGTTGTAAAGTTATAACCCTGTCACTGTTGTAAAGTTATAACCCTGTCACTGTTGTAAAGTTATAACCCTGTCACTGTTGTAAAGTTATAACCCTGTCACTGTTGTAAAGTTATAACCCTGTCACTGTTGTAAAGTTATAACCCTGTCACTGTTGTAAAGTTATAACCCTGTCGTTGTAAAGTTATAACCCTGTCACTGTTGTAAAGTTATAACCATGTTGTTGTAAAGTTATAACCCTGTCACTGTTGTAAAGTTATAACCCTGTCATTGCAAAGTTATAACCCTGTTGTTGTAAAGTTATAACCCTGTCACTGTTGTAAAGTTATAACCCTGTCATTGTAAAGTTATAACCTAGTCTTTGTTTTTAAGTTGTAACCATGTCACTGTTGTAAAGTTATAACCCTGTCACTGTTGTAAAGTTATAAATTTGTCACTGATATAAAATTATAACCCAGTCGTTGTAAAGTTATAACCCTGTCACTGTTGTAAAGTTATAACCCTGTCACTGTTGTAAAGTTATAACCCTGTCATTGCAAAGTTAAAACCCTGTTGTTGTAAAGTGATAACCCTGTCACTGTTGTAAAGTTATAACCCTGTCACTGTTGTTAAGTTATAACCCTGTCATTGTAAAGTTATAACCCTGTCGTTGTAAAGTTATAACCTAGTCTTTGTTTTTAAGTTGTAACCATGTCACTGTCATAAAGTTATAACTCTGACACTGTTGTAAAGTTATAAATTTGTCACTGATATAAAATTATAACCCAGTCGTTGTAAAGTTGTAACCATGTCACTGTCATAAAGTCATAACCCTGTCACTGTTGTAAAGTTATAACCCTGTCACTGTTGTAAAGTTATTACCATGTCCCTGTTGTAAAGTTATAACCCTGTCACTGTTGTAAAGTTATAACCCTGTCATTGTTGTAAAGTTATAACCCTGTCACTGTTGTAGTTATAACCCTGTCACTGTTGTAAAGTTATAACCCTGTCACTGTTGTAAAGTTATAACCCTGTCTTTGTTGTAAAGTTATAACCCTGTCACTGTTGTAAAGTTATAACCCTGTCACTGTTGTAAAGTTATAACCAAGTCATTGTAAAGTTATAACCCTGTCATTGTAAAGTTATAACCATGTCACTGTTTTAAAGTTATAACTATGTTAATGATTCTTCACATGACCTTTCATAAAGAACCCTACCGTCAAGCGTGTACTCTTCCGCCTTGTCTTGTCGAGCAGCTGAACCAGTCAGGGGGCGGGGCTGGGCGAGGTCACCCCCTGTGTGGGCGATCAGATCCAACACCGCAACATCATCATCATCGAGGACTGCAGCAGTGAATGAGATTGGTGCTATAACATTTTTTCAGTTTCATGTCAGTATTACATGAGAAGTCCTATACAAGGCGTAGATGTACCTCAACTTTCAGTCAGTATTTTAAATCTGATTAAGCAACTACAAATGTACTGAAAATACACTTTGCTGACTCCTTCAGAATTTGTACTGAATATCCAGTTGCTTGTCTGCTGCCCTCAACATCACTAATGGACAATTTCACTGATCTAATTTCCACTGATCTACCTGTGGGTCACTAATTTCCACTGATCTACCTGTTGGTCACTAGTTTCCACTGATCTACCTGTGGGTCACTAGTTTCCACTGATCTACCTGTGGGTCACTAGTTTCCACTGATCTACTTGTGGGTCACTAGTTTCCACTGATCTACCTGTGGGTCACTAGTTTCCACTGATCTACCTGTGGGTCACTAGTTTCCACTGATCTAACTGTGGGTCACTAGTTTCCACTGATCTACCTGTGGGTCACTAGTTTCCACTGATCTACCTGTGGGTCACTAGTTTCCACTGATCTACCTGTGGGTCACTGGTTTCCACTGATCTACTTGTGGGTCACTAGTTTCCACTGATCTACCTGTGGGTCGCTAGTTTCCACTGATCTACCTGTGGGTCACTAGTTTCCACTGATCTACCTGTGGGTCACTAGTTTCCACTGATCTACCTGTTGGTCACTAGTTTCCACTGATCTACCTGTGGGTCACTGGTTTCCACTGTCATACCTGTGGGTCACTAATTTCCACTGATCAACTTGTGGGTCACTAGTTTCCACTGATCTACTTGTGGGTCACTAGTTTCCACTGATCTACCTATGGGTCACTAGTTTCCACTGATCTACCTGTGGGTCACTAGTTTCCACTGATCTACATGTGGGTCACTAGTTTCCACTGATCTACCTGTGGGTCACTAGTTTCCACTGATCTACCTGTGGGTCACTAGTTTCCACTGATCTACCTGTGGGTCACTAGTTTCCACTGATCTACCAGTGGGTCACTAGTTTCCACTGATCTACCTGTGGGTCACTAGTTTCCACTGATCTACCTGTGGGTCACTAGTTTCCACTGATCTACCTGTGGGTCACTAGTTTCCACTGATCTACCTGTGGGTCACTAGTTTCCACTGATCTACCTGTGGGTCACTAGTTTCCACTGATCTACCTGTGGGTCACTAGTTTCCACTGATCTACCTGTGGGTCACTAGTTTCCACTGATCTACCTGTGGGTCACTAGTTTCCACTGATCTACCTGTGGGTCACCTGTTTGGGTCTACCTGTGGGTCACTAGTTTCCACTGATCTACCTGTGGGTCACTAGTTTCCACTGATCTACCTGTGGGTCACTAGTTTCCACTGATCTACCTGTGGGTCACTAGTTTCCACTGATCTACCTGTGGGTCACTAGTTTCCACTGATCTACCTGTGGGTTTCCACTGAGATCTACCTGTGGGTCACTAGTTTCCACTGATCTACCTGTGGGTCACTAGTTTCCACTGATCTACCTGTGGGTCACTAGTTTCCACTGATCTACCTGTGGGTCACTAGTTTCCACTGATCTACCTGTGGGTCACTAGTTTCCACTGATCTACCTGTGGGTCACTAGTTTCCACTGATCTACCTGTGGGTCACTAGTTTCCACTGATCTACCTGTGGGTCACTAGTTTCCACTGATCTACCTGTGGGTCACTAGTTTCCACTGATCTACCTGTGGGTCACTAGTTTCCACTGATCTACCTGTGGGTCACTAGTTTCCACTGATCTACCTGTGGGTCACTAGTTTCCACTGATCTACCTGTGGGTCACTAGTTTCCACTGATCTACCTGTGGGTCACTAGTTTCCACTGATCTACCTGTGGGTCACTAGTTTCCACTGATCTACCTGTGGGTCACTAGTTTCCACTGATCTACCTGTTGGTCACTAATTTCTACTGATCTACCTGTTGGTCACTAATTTCTACTGATCTACCTGTGGGTCACTAGTTTCCACTGATCTACCTGTGGGTCACTAGTTTCCACTGATCTACCTGTTGGTCACTAATTTCTACTGATCTACCTGTGGGTCACTAGTTTCAACTGCTTTACCTGTTGGTCTCTTCTGTAGCTTGTTAACAAACTCGGCCCTGGGGTGGGTGGCCTTCTTGGGAGGGTCATGTTCTGGTGGGTGGTGGGTCATCTCTGTAGCTTGACTGGAGCTGAAGTGTATGAGAGCTGCCTGACGTTCTCGGTCCCGCACGCCACGGTCATCTGAACACAGGAACACTGCCTGTTATACAATCATTGGCTGGACCATATACGGACAATTTTAATTTACCATGTTCTGTGTCAAGACTAACATACAAACACTGCACTATTTTCTTGCATTACAGTTTGAGTCTTGTGCAGTGCAGTTTGGACCGTAGATAAACTCAGCACTAAATAAACTGAGCACTCCTACAAACTGAGCATACACATAAACTGAGCACTTAGACAAACAGAGTACATAGTTTAACTGTGCATTTAGATAAATTGAACATTTAGATAACTGAGCACATAAACTGAGCACTTAGATAAACTGAGCATTTAGATTAAATGAGCACTTAGATTTCTATGAGTCAACAATATAAGAATGTCTGTTAGGATATCAGTAGGTCTGATGAAAGTAGAAGGTCTATGGAGATATCAGTAGGTCTGTGAGGATATCAGTAGGTCTGTTAGGATAACAGTAGGTCTGATGAAAGTAGGTCTATGGAGATATCAGGTCTGTGAGGATATCAGTAGGTCTATGAAGATATCAGTAGGTCTGTGAGGATATCATTATGACTATGAAGATATCAGGTCTATGAAGATATCAGTTGGTCTGTGAGGATATCAGTAGGTCTGTGAGGATATCATTATGACTATGAAGATATCAGGTCTATGAAGATATCAGTAGGTCTGTGAGGATATAATTATGACTATGAAGATATCAGGTCTATGACGATATCAGTAGGTCTGTGAGGAATTCAGTAGGTCTGTGAGGATATCAGTAGGTCTGTGAGGATATCAGTAGGTCTGTGAGGATATCAGTATGTCTGTGAGGATTTCAGGTCTGTGAGGATATCAGTAGGTCTGTGAGGATTTCAGGTCTGTGAGGATATCAGTATGTCTGTAAGGATATCAGTATGTCTGTGAGGATATCAGTATGTCTGTGAGGATATCAGCATGTCTGTTAGGATATCAGTAGGTCTGATGGTATCAGTAGGTCTATGAAGATATCAGTAGGTCTGTGAAGGTATGAAGTATTACCCAGCTTCTGTAGACTGGGCAGCATATGGATGAGGTAGAGGCGTGAGTCGGGCTCGCTGCGGGTGATGGGGTTGAGGCGGAGGTCCAGCTCCTTCAGGCTGGTGTTCATCTGCAGCCTCTTCAGCTCCTCCAGACTGTTGATGTTGTTGTAGTAGCTGCTGCAGTTAAGGCAGTGTGGTGACTCACCACAACAGACATACTTCTTGCCCCCCAGTCCAGGCTGATACACCTCTGTCAACGTTTATTGATCGGGCAAGTTCATGTTGGGTAATATGTATCTTTGCACGGAATAATTAATACATCACTATACCTCTGAGTTGACATATACATACTAAGCTGTACAAAGACACCCCTTGTAACCATGGTGACATACATATCCTGCATGCGCCATGGAACCAGACACCCCTTGTAACCATGGTGACACACATATCCTGCATGTGCCAGGCAGACACCCCTTGTAACCATGGTGATAAACATATCCTGCATGTACCAGGCAGACACCCTTGTAACCACGGTAACATAGATATCCTGCATGTGCCAGGCAGACACCCTTGTAACAACGGTAACATAGATATCCTGCATGTGCCAGGCAGACACCCTTGTAACCACGGTGACATTCATATCCTACATGTGCCATGTAAACAGACACCCCTTGTAACCATGGTGACACACATATCCTGCATGCGCCATGGAACCAGACACCCCTTGTAACCATGGTGACACACATATCCTGCATGTGCCAGGCAGACACCCTTGTAACCATGGTGACATACATATCCTGCATGTGCCAGGCAGACACCCTTGTAACCACGGTGACATACATATCCTACATGTGCCATGTAAACAGACACCCCTTGTAACCATGGTGACACACATATCCTGCAAGTGCCAGGCAGACACCCTTGTAACCACGGTGACATACATATCCTACATGTGCCATGTAAACAGACACCCCTTGTAACCATGGTGACACATAACCTGCATGTGCCATGTAAACGGAAACTACATGTTAAACCTTTCAGCAGCAAGGATACAGATTCAGTTTTTCCAGCAGTTTGAGATTCTCTAAACCCTGCAACAAATCATCATAACATGTTCGTAAGAATCAATACAATGGGTACTACAACGACGTAATGCTTATATACCATGACATAATGCTAAAAATATATACCATGACGTAATGCTTACATACCATGCCATAATGCTTATATACCATGACGTAATGCTTATATACCATGACATAATGCTTATATATCATGACATAATGTTTATATACTATTCCATCATGCTTATAGACAGTCAAGTCTCGTTAATCCAACTTCTGTTTATTCGACAATCGGCTTTATCCAACACTCTTGTTGGTAAAAAATTGAATAAACGTAATTTAGTCTCGTTAATCCGACATTGTGATCAACTACCCGTAAATACAATGCCACGTGTCACTCAAAATGTTACGATATGCAAGGAGCAATGAGGATTATGAACACAAATTCTGCCATCTGACGAACATTGTATAACTGCCGTAAAACTGGAAGTCAAGTCTATTTACAACTGCAGAGGGAGCAATCGTTTTGTCATTTTATTGTTTAAACCCATATATAAATGCAAGAATTGATGAAGGTTTTGTAAATGTTTAATGAAAATAGGAATTGGTTTTGAAAACAATGAATACTCCTTACGAATATTAACATGTGATTGAAACAAGCAGTTTGATTGGCTAAAGAAAATGCCTGCTTCCCCGCACATGTTCGCTTCAATAAAACATTCCGTGTTTGCGAAAGGCTAAGTTCTCTTGTGATCTAAAGTCGATAAACGATCATGGTCTAAGAGGATGATTCCCAACACTAACTACACACACACACACACACACGCTTAATATGAATCATGATTGTCCTGTTTTTTACCATGAACGTGATTGGTACTCAGAATTCGATAATCTGACATCCTCGTTAATCCGACAATTTGCTGTGCAATGGACGATGTCGGATCAACGAGACTTGACTGTATTCTGCCATAATGCTTATATATTATGGCAAAATACTTATATACAATGCCATGTTGCCTATATACCATGCCATGTTGCCTATATACCATGCCATGTTGCCTATATACCATGACATAATGCTTATATACCATGACATAATGCCAGTGTAACATGACATAATGCTTATATACCATGACATTATGCCAATGTACCATGACATAATGCCAATGTACCATGACATAATGCTTATATACCATGACATAATGCCAATGTACCATGACATAATGCTTATATACCATGACATAATGCCTATATACCATGACATAATGCCAATGTACCATGACCTAATGCTTATATACCATGACATAATGCTTATATACCATGACATAATGCCAATGTACCATGACATAATGCTTATATATCATGCCATACCATGACATCTACCATGACATGACATGCTACAACAATAAACAATGTCCCTGCTGACTGAGTTCCCCACCTCTAGGTTATCCAGAGCATTCCGGGACAGATCCAGGCACTTGAGGCGGCTGAATTTTCGTAAAGAATTCCCAATGCCGACAATTTTCTCATGATATGTCCCGGGAAGAGAGAGTGACTTGACATCTTCTGCAAAACAAAACACACTTCTACAGTGGAACCCTGCCAGTCCACAAACCTGTCTTTAGCTGTGTCCATTCAGTTATATAATTGGAAACAGCAATACAGATTATCAGGGTGAAAGTGTACTTGTTACCAGTCACCAAATTAAACTTTTTACCCAAAGAGCAGTCAGACTCCTTTTCATCACCAGAATAGCAGTGTGGTCATTGGTCATGAAAACTGCAAAGTATTAAAGGAACGTTTGAATTTTCCTGTGATCCTTAATTTGTTTCTCTCAGTATATTTTCAAGAAGTCAAATAGAATCCCAAGGAATCAAGTGATAGTATAACAGACAAACATAACATTGGCAATGTGCTCCTTGACTTCACAAAGTAATAAAACACAACAGGTTATGACAAGACACACATTTCAATTGTCATCGGACTCCAGGTATAGAAATAACTATATCGTGTGAAGGTGACGCTTTCCGCAAAGTAGTGAATTAGCAAAGGTAGTTCACAGTCACAATAGTCCACTCTTTATGAGTCATCAACACCAGAAACTACTACGCTCGGTTTCAATACCATCATGCATCATTCTTGAACAAAATGTATTGGCAAGAGTCAGTCCTGGTTTGAAGGTTTAACTTTAAAGACACTTGGGGTTTTCACCCAAACAAAATATGTATAAAGATGGTTAATTTTGCGATGGTTAGATGCAGACTTGACTTTTCCATGAATTCATGAATCTGGGGATCAGAAAGTAGTACTTCAAAAGAAAACAGGTGATGACAGGCTTGTTGTCAAAAGGGTGAAACATCATCTCAGACCAACAGGATCTTCCATGAGAAGTGGATGTTTTTAATCTTTTTTGTTACTTCTTCACCATATTGGGAAGTTTATAACTTTTAAATGCACGTTAAACCCCAAAAGTAAAATTCCTCCATAGTATAACAAGTAAAAACTTCAGAACAAGAATCTTGACTTTCTATGCTGAGATCAGTGAGTGAGTGAGTGTAATTTTATGCTTGACGAGCGAACGCTTTGATCAGTGAAGATCAGCTTCAAAATTGCTTTTGTGGCATTAAACAATATACGCTCACTTACCCAATGCTGAAAAATTATCACCCAGTGGTTTGTGGCTCCCCTCTATAAACTGGCTAACATTCTGAATGTAGTGAATGTTTGAGTCCAACATATTGTGCAACATATTCCGTAGTGGTGGGAATCATTTTTGATTTCATAATCGATCATCAGTTACAATCGGATTGGCCCAACCTATCAATCATCAATTAATAATCGATTAAATTAAATCACAAGAATACCCTCTAAATAATAAATATATTGCACAAGGTCATGTTTTTGTTATTGTCTCAGACTTCTAAAGGCAAGCAAGTACAGTTCAGAGACAGATGGTTGAACATGTAGAGGTACACAAAAGAAAAGAAATGATTTTTGTTGTTTCATGGTTTATTATTTACCATCAACAGCATCAATTATCAACCATTCAACAAACAACAGATCTTGTCAGATGTCATAAACACACTACACGACAAAATGCCCGTGACTAGAAAAGTGAATAAGAAACATTCAATCAAGGGGAATGAAACCTCCACTCCAACTTGTACATCTGGGTACTTCTGTTCTACTATTACTATTTATTTAGATACATAAATATGGATACGTAAATACAGGCGTTATTCGCCAAGGGAAAAGCACAAGAAGTGACTGTCTGCTCGCTTTACCTCGAAGATCGAGTTTTACGTATTTAAACTAATTAAAGTCATTTCAAAGAAAGGTAATATCGTATATTACCGTAGATAAGCCGTATTTTGAAGACCAAAAAAGGCAGCCTGTAGTAGAGGGTTGGCTTATCTTGAGGTAACACTTTCGTAAAAAAACAAATTCTGGACATCATATCATTACGCACAAGTATAAAGAGAAAACGACTTTGTCAGTGAAGATGTCAAATTTGTAATTAAACATCACTAGACAAGATTATTTACCTTTTAAGTTGTAATTTGTTTTTGCTAGGCATTGTATTATATGTATTATATTTATTAGCGTGTGTATTTGTCTCATAGCCGGAAATAGCAATTAGTTGTGCACACGTTTCCCGACGATCTTGTTGAAACATACCCATTAATATAACAGGATGAATTCTGATGCAGTGATTGGGAAAATATAATATCTAAAACTATTATTTTACCAAGAGAAATATATCTTAGCATTGTGTAATATTACTTACAGGTTTTGCTCTATAAATGAAAAATATGTTTAATTAATACTAAGGTTATACGGACCCTCATGAACATGGTAAGCGGAAGTTGTACGCTCATGGATTTCTGTGAATAATGCGGATAGAAGTTATACTTACTGGTAACTGCCAATAGTGCCATTTGTCTTGTGGTCTGAGTTTGGTATTCATTACTGTTTTCATAACAATTATTACCGACAATTGTCTATGAAACTTTGCAATCGATTGTCTCGGGAAAGGGTAGCCAATCAATTTTCGATTATAATCGATCATCGGAACACCACTAACGGCTTGCCCTCATATCGCCTACAATAATAATAATGGCCAGTTCTACCACCCTTATCATAATAATGGGTATTACCCAACGGGCTGTTAACATTGAACAAACAGATCTTGTACATTGTCTGTGTAACATGACTTACTCATCTACTTACATTAGTATCATTTGATCAACCATACGTTTTTATCGTATAAACTTACTCACCATATTAATTGGGATACTTTGATCAACCATACATATGTCTTTGTAGCATAGACATGACTTACTCGTCTTCTACTTTTATTATCTAAGCTGTTTTTTCTGTGTTAGCAAGACCTGCTCATCTCATCTTATTCTTTTTTGCAATGTCGTATATAAACCTCTGCAAGTTTCACACTAAGCGTCAAAATGGCAAATCTTCAGAGGGCTGAGTTCGTTACTTCACAGAGAGGCGGTCAACAAGTGCTTCATGCTGGACACTGCTACAGACGACGCCAGATTTCCCTGTAATATCTGGAACCAGCACGAGAACACTGGACCTCGCTCAACAACCACCAGGAGGGGTTTCACAATGGACTAAAGAAGAGAATACCCTGGTCACATCCAAACATTTGCCAGTTCATAAAAGAAATCAAGAAGAGTCAGACAGCAGATAAACAGTTTAGACGACATACAGGTCTTGGTGGTGCTGTGAAATGCTGTGCACATATTGACAAGGACAGAGATGCCCGAATTGAGAGACTAACTCTACACCTTGCAACTGGACGAAAACCTGTGATGCAGTTTCTAGATGCAGTTGGACGCTTAGTGAAATTACATTAATTGTTCTGTGACTGAATTATCACCTCTGATGATGATGACTGTGATTGACTTATGTGACTGATCATGGTGATGATATTGGTATTGTAACTTGTTGAATATATGACCTTATTAAAGTATAAATCATCAGTGCAAGAGTTTATTTTCATTAGTCGAGGTATACTAGTACCTCATTAGTGGAAGAGTCTACTTTTCTAAAGGTATAACAGCATTTACGTGATGTGCAGTCAACCCTAAATTTGTTTTGATAAGGGTGTAGGCGATATGAGGTCAGACCCCACTAACTACCGGTAGTTGCTTGTCTTATTGACAGTATTGATACTGCTCTGATGTAAAATTCTAAATGTGCTCCATCCCTTCAAAACAAGGAAAGTAGGACAAGTCGGGATCCAATTATTAGATAGACAGGATAATTGTATATTCCTTTGCGACTAACAAGTTTTGGGACTAACAACTTTATCATGCTTATTGTTCCCCATATCACTTTATTAAATATGTCAAGAATTATTGGTTTTCATGATCTGGACTCTTCAACTTGTGCATGACATCACTTATCATGCTTATTGGCTCACTGACTTGGTTGACATGTCATCGTATCCCAATTGCGTAGAACTATGCTCATGATGTTGATCACTGGATTGTCTGACTCCAGACTCCATTATTTACAGGCCACTGCCATGTAGCTGGAATACCGCTGAGTGTGATGCTAAACTAGACTTACTCACTCACTCTCCTGTAATATCTTAAAATATCTGACATCCACTACGCTTGGATGTTATTTACCCCTGCATTATAAATGTGGCCATTATCTTAGAGTTCAAGTGTTATGACTGAAGAGTGATTTATGTCCAGCACCTAGTACATAATCCGATTACGAATTTCGCATGTGTAGGCCTTGTGCTGGGGTCCCACCGCCTGAAGTGGACATGTTTTGGCATGTATTTTCGACATATTCGCTAGAAATGCAAAACATTAATAAAATCACTTATCACGAATGGAGACCTTTCAAATTGTGATCACGACATCGTAACTTGGATATCAGAAAGTGAAAGATACGAGTGTTTATTGTTGGTTATCCAAGTGCAAAACAAAAACAAACCGATTAAAATTGACAAGAAGTGACCTACATTAGCAACGTATCAACGATGCTGCGTGTTCCCGGGCGAAAGGTACACGGACACAGACACAGGAATTTCATAATGGAAAAATCACAGAAATACTTAAAAAAGTAATAAAAAATATTTACCGAGATTGTCATGAGACAAACTGACACGGCTTCGTATAAGATCCTCTGTCAAAGTAAGCGCCATGTCTAAACACTAAGCGTACTTTTCTTCAGTATTTGTTTACATTCCGATACCTAACACGAAACGAACAGAGTGAAGCGAGTACATTTCAGTTGTTAGCAGTCGGCGTTATTGAAATGAAATATGACACTTTTCATGTGTCTAACTCTGACCCAATTTAGTTTAGACGGTACCATGAGTATGCTAAAACATCAGCACAATCCCCTGTTCATCTTGTCGAGTTCGCGAAAACCTCCTTTTATTTTTCTTAAAAATATAATATTTTGGGTGCGGTAAAAAAAGGATTAAATTTACAACAACCGAAGATAGAAATTAATTTTCATATTGTTTCATTGTATGAAATCATATGTAAACTTTGATATACATTAAATACTACATGTTGTCTGTTGCTTAATATGTAAGATTATTTGGGGACGCAGTTCTTCTGCCGGGGGCGGTGGGGTAGCCTAGTGGTTAAAGCGTTGGCTCGTCACGCCGAAGACCCGGGTTTGATTCCCCACATGGGTACAATGTGTTAAGCCCATTTCTGGTGTCCCCCGCCGTGATATTGCTGGAATATTGCTAAAAGCGGCGTAAAACTAAACTCAGTCAGTCAGTCAGTCTTCTGCCCTCACATGTTGTACGGTGGAACGGCGAAAGATCGTGTGCAGATAAAGGAGTTTTGACACGCGTGCGCGCGCGTGGTGTGTGTGTGTGTGTGTGTGTGTGTGTGTGTAATTCTTATTTATACAGGGTTGAGTGGTTGTGTTTACTTCTCTTACATTTCTGTACAATATTTTCGTTATAATTCCATAATGGTGTTACTATCTAACATATGTTGTATTTGGAATTACACTTTCTCATTAGAGCACATATTCTAGTACTTATTTTTGGGCTGAGTCCAATCCGGGATTCGAACCCACACCCTCAGAGTCAGGCACCTATTCGCCAGCACACAAAGTCAGCCGCCTAACCCACTCAGCCATCGCCGCTTCCATCTACTGTTATTATAACTACATCCAAATGTCGTACTCCTTGCATGAATTTGAAGATACTTAGATTTAACTCCTGTGTTTATCATATCAAGAACTAAGTAGTATTTAAAGAGGTTAAGCAGTTGTAAATTTCTAAAACCCATTCCGAACTCAACGATGCCAAGCAACGGTGCGGCAATTGTAATTCGTTTGATGTTTACAGTGTGACCGAAAAGGTCTTATGGAAAGCACTACGAGCACTTTGCTATGACAAAATGGCGGAAGTTTCAGAACTTTCTCTTGGCGACACCGGTAGCACAAACAAGACTGATCAGATCGAACAAACTGCAATAACTCCAGCAATGGCGTTACAGAAAACAGAAGTAAATTAGTCATCATTGCTTTGCAATGCTTTTTAACATTATGCTGTCATGCGTTTGTAAAAGAAATTATCAGTGAAATTGCATGACTGTTTGTTTACGTTTTGACGTAATCTTTGAGAAGCCAATTCTGCACGTGCTTCCTTTTCCGATATGTTTTCAAACTGTGAATGAAGTCTGAGGTAAACAAATGAAGGCACTCACATGAAAGGGGATCAGTGAAATTGTAAGAAAAGCGTGGTTGTCTGCGTTTAGCCGCTGACAGATAAGCTCAAACGCACGAAAATCAGCGCGACAACGAATAATGTATGGAACACAGAGGCTAGTAACGCCCCAAAACGGACTTCAAGGTATATACTGTCACTGAACGCTAAGACCCCGTCAGTGTCATCACATACCTTGATACCCATTCTTAAGTAATGAATACAGTTGAATTTCTAATCTTGAATATAATTCAAATTAGTTTTAATCTTATGTCTACACTGGATACATTCCGTATTGACGGGTGGGGTGGGGTGAGGATGAAATTTATGGAGAATCATATACCAATGTGAATGCACACACACACACACCCGCCCACCCCACCCCCCCCATCCCCTAAAATTTATTAACAAATGGGGGCGGTGGGGTAGCCTAGTGGTTAAAGCGTTGGGTCGTCACGCCGAAGACCCGGGTTCGATTCCCCACATGGGCACAATGTGTTAAGCCCATTTCTGGTGTCCCCCGCCGTGATATTGCTGGAATATTGCTAAAAGCGGCGTAAAACTAAACTCAGTCAGTCAGTCAGTTATTAACAAATGAACTTAGTGACATCAAACACCCCCACCCCACCCCCCCTCTATCTACCCCCAAAATGAAAACCCACCGAGTGTTGAAGTAGACTAATGACAATGTTTATTGTTTACAGGAAGCTGTTAATGACCTTTTCGAGTATCGAGATCGTTATTTTGAAAGGTTTGGTGTGGAAAAATCTCATAAAAAGGCTGATGACGTGAAGGCAAAGTTGAAAGAGACGTTGCACTTGATCAGCGAGATGAGAGGTAAGCAGCTGACAGTCTGTAAAATTTATGATACATACATTAGTTGCATTGAAGGGAGGACCTGTGTTAATGTCTGACAGTAGTGTGACATCCCTCAACACACAGCACCATAGAGGTTCCCGTCCCTTGAGAGTTAGTCAGAGGTGACTTATGTCTCACATGCTTGGTGTCCCAGTACCCCAACTGCCCGGGCATTATCACATGATTCCAGTCAGAATTACTGGAGAATATAATCCTATTTTCTCTGTATTTCAGACAAAATCAACAACAAGGCAATGCTAAATATGTTGCAAGGTAAAGCACTGAATGTGACAGCAGACTTTGATGAAGAGGCCCTGGATTTACTGTCCAAAGCCGTCAAACTCGACCCGAAGCTCTTGGAAGCTTGGAATCATCTGGGTGAATGTTACTGGAAAAGTGGCAATATCCCATCAGCTAAGAACTGCTTTACAGGAGCTCTCAACTACGTAAGTGATGTCTTTCAGGGGATACCACCATGTAGCATGATATAATGTCGGAGTACCTCACCTAGAGCTTGGATGTGTGGAGTGATCAGATTATTGCCAGCTGGAATCTCCAGTCGGAGTACTTCACCTAGAGCTTGGATATGTGGAGTGATCAGATTATTGCCAGCTGGAATCTCCTGTCAGACTACCTCACCTAGAGCTTGGGAGCATTGAGTGATCAGATTATTGCCAGCTGGAATCTCCTGTCAGAGTACCTCACCTAGAGCTTGGGAGCATTGAGTGATCAGATTATTGCCAGCTGGAATCTCCTGTCAGAGTACCTAACCTAGGGCTTGGGAGTGTTGAGTGATTAGATTATTGCCAGCTGGAATCTCCTGTCAGTGTGCCTCACCTAGAGCTTGGGAGTGTTCAATGATTAGATTATTGCCAGCTGGAATCTCCTGTCAGTGTGTGTTGACACCAGCCAGCAATCAGCACTGGCTGTACAAGATGACCAAATGGATGGGTGTGTCAGGCTCTGTGAGTCATTGTCCAGGCTTGATCATTTACTGGCTGGGTGTAGTGGTAACTGTTAGTTACAGGTTGCAGTGACGTAGTTTTAACATTGCCAACAATGAAATGAAAGTTGAAACATCATTTTGTCTCATGCTAGTATATGACACGGACATGAAATGTAAGTGTTCTTATTTAACATGTCTAAGAATAAGTATTCTAAGATGCTCCAGTTGAAGACCAAACTTTCTGCATTACGTCACAATGTATTTGCATCATTGAGCCATTCTAGTCTGCCCCCTTGTCATCGAATGTATCCTTGGTAACTGACGTCATAATGCATGTCAGTTGTCATCGCCTCGTATAGCCTCTTACAGTAAACTACTCCATAGCACCCTGTTTCTTGGTTTGCAGTTGCTTCACTCGGCTAACATCACTTCTGAAAACATTACGTTTATATTTTTCGACGGATATAATGTCTCAGTTCGACTCACAGTTAAACAGTGACACAGACATTTTGCAGTGTTTACATTCCCACAATGCATCCATGGAATGTTGCGTGATGTACTGATCTAAATTTATGTTGGTAGTAGAAATGTGATGTTCATATTGCCCTAAATGGTTCAGGTTACTAACAGATGTAAATAAAATAATTTAGAGAAGATATTTAACCTGAACATAAACTGTCATCAAATTCTTCATCATTTGTATTTCTGGTAGTGTGCATCTTAATGTAGGAGAACAGATGCATCAATAGAACAGCATGTCCAGGGATTTACTGACGCAAATTCCTGCGTCCTATACTCCTATACTGGACGCAACAAAATTTATTAGCATGTACACAAGGACGCAGAAAAAGTCCAAATACTTTTTGTAAAAATTCCAATCAAGTGACAATAAGTTATCACTGAGTTTGCTACCAGCTGGGTTATGGAATCAATTTAATTATTGTAACAATGTGATGATTATCATACACAATACAATAACAGTATTAATAATAATATTTAAGTGTCTGGGACCCCTATTTTTTGTCAATGACCCCATGAGTCCCATGGACCATCAAATACAGGACTCCATGTAAATCCCTGATGTCAGTCAGCCCTGAATGAGGATGGTTAATTTAGGTCACCGACACCTTCACTTTTCTGTTTGTTTTCTGTAAGTTTATAATTTGGCACCTTAGAAAAGAAATACAGTTGGCTCTACCACCATGTATAGTGTATAAAGCACACTTTCGCTAATCACCTAAACGATTTACTTTCCTCGTCTTTCCTTCCCCAGCAAAAGAATAAAGTCTCTCTGAGGAACTTGTCGATGGTGTTGCGTCAACTGAGTGGTCCTCCAGCGGAGAAAGTGAGTTTGATTGAGGAGAGTGTGGAGAAGGCCAAGGAGGCAATACAGCTGGATATCAAAGATGGAACATCGTGGTGTGCGTACATCTCAGACATTCACTCAGTTTGTTAAGACTATTAGAAATTATTACCTTTCTTGTTTGTTAAGTAAACAATCTTCATCAGGTTGAAATTATTTATACATTTGTGTTATTTTCTTGTGAAAATGATGTCCCTGACATTGGTATTTATACATTGTCCTTTAGAAACGAAACAACCTACTATTGGAGTTGATCATGTTGCTTGGAATTATGTCAGTGGTCATCATTCTAGCTTATAAAGCCTTGCAAGTTTCTGAATCCCGGATGATGATGACAGCGTACAACATAATTGATTTCATTAATTCCAGTGATTCTGGGCAATGCCTACCTGTCTCTGTTCTTCACTGCTGGTCAGAATCCGAAGGTTTTAAAGCAGTGCATGAGTGCATACGCCCAGGCGGTGAGTAATTCTCTCCCACTACCAATAATTAGGGTATTATGTCATATAGGACAACACAGGGCCACAAACTATTTAAGGTATGTCAGTTACTTTAGCTCTAGATTGCCACCATTGTGTCACAGTATATGTATGACCAGAATCTACTGTAAATCATGAAATGTTTGTGAGTTCGATATTTTTGCGAAAATTGCGAATGACTTGAACTCGTCAAAATATCATGATGCAATTCATGATTGACCAGTTGATATTATCAACAACACATGTAGACAATACATCAATTAAGCAATGACGACACTGTTTAGAGACCGTTTGATAGGCCGACACCATCCGACGGGCAGGGATAGGTTTCATCACACTTATACGGAGATCAACAGCTTTGGTGATGTCATTGTCAGCAATTTGATAGAGGCATTGCAATTAATATAATCACTTTGATCTGGCCCGTGCAGCGTGTGTTGCTTTTAGGAAAGCACCACTGACTGCATACACAAGGAAGTACTCTACTGAGCTCAGTTCAAGATTAGCGGCAACCTTTAATATGTGATTGGATTTACATTAGGTAGTGCTTTCAGTTGCAATCTATTTTTGAGATTTAGGCACGTCGCAAAAATATCATGGCGCAAAAATGTCATGATTAACAGTAATCTATATACTTTTCCTTAACCTTACTCATGCTATTGGCTTCTCTGTCCCTTATACCGAGAAACAGTGGAAACATTCTGGAAACATTTCTCCCAACAGCAAAACCATCCAAGCTAATCCAAGCCATCCTAGCAAAATTATTTTTAAAAAATCCACAAAATTAGGCACAGATTTTTATGAGGCCCTTTATGCATCATATCTATCGAATGTTTTTTTCCCAATTTGAAGTTTAATTAAATATATTTTCATCTAAATTACAACACACAGTCACTTTCTGTAAACGTAGAGTATCAGACCGGGACCCACTCCCTACATGTTCAACATGTGTTATTAATCATTGCAACATAGGTAATAAATGTCGTTTCTTTTCCCCTCTTGGGGAAAGTGGTTGACGGGTTATCTGTTTGCAGTGCAGAAGAAGGTCATCGTCTTTAGAGAAGACTATTGAACAGTTAGCAGAGCATGAGTTTGTTCCAGTACATTCCTAGAAGGAAGATATTCATGTTAGTCTATTGATATGGATTGTTTTCCATCAGTAGAAGGTTCCTGTTCACGGGACTCTACAGTTGGTGTAAGGGCTATTGAGGCAGTCACGAACGTCATGCATAACAAGAGGAAATATCACCTGAAGAATCTACACAGAATATCTCACAAGGACTCAAACGGTTTCAAGTACAGCCATCATCTGTGGGTGAAAAAGTGACGACTTATTGGGAAATTAGAACATTCTAGAGGACCACACAAAGATTCTCAGAAAGATTATATCTCAACATTAAGAGAAGATCCTCCCTTAACAGTAAACCTCCTAGTATATCTTACTCACAATACTGCAAGTTTTCAGTAGCCTCAACTCAATTCTATTCAAAGAAGTGGAAATGGTGTCATTGGAATATTGGAAAGGCAGCATAAAATCATATGATGGTGGACTGTCAACTTGAATGTCTGTATTTCAAGTGGCAGTTCAGGAGCAAGTTGAGTGGAGGGAGATTGAGTGGAGTGAAAGAAAGGAAAGTGGACGATGACAGTGGAGTTGTCCACTGATAGACCTGTTAGCAACCTTTGTATCTCCAGTTCCAGACCCTTTGGCATGGACCCTTGATGTGCTAGCGATATCCTGGGAAGGTCTTCACATATACGCATGAGTCTTACAGAAGACTGCGCAAACAAGAAACCTGAAACTGACTTTAGTAGCACCTTACTGGCCATAGGGAACGTGAATTCCATATCAGAGGGTTGCACCAGGAAAACCAAGTCTAAAGCTTCCAAACTGGCCAAATCTTTCTTCATCATCACTCAAAACAACCTCATTCTAGACCTGAGATCTTCGAACTTCACACATACAACATATCAAGAACTGTCTTATCAGAAGAGGATATTCATCTCTTGCCCAAGGCTGTCTCTTTAGCACTCAGAAGATCTACAAGAAGTCTCTATGATGGTAAATTGAAGAACTTTTACCTGTTTGCAAGATTGAAGGAGGAGTTCATGGTAACAAAGTTTGCTCATCCTGCAGAATTGCAGAATATTTATGTCATTTAAGAAATACAGAACATCTCGAAGGTTCTACCCTAACCACTTATTCAACAACTAATAATGCTTGTCTTGACAATGGAGTTAACCTCACCACGGTCCAGAACTCATCACCCTCTGATGTCTTATAGGCAACAAGATCAGGCATGGGACTTAGATATAGTCCTTCAACATCTGACAGTGATGTTTTACAACCTCTTATACAACAGCAAGGATGTCAGAAATTCATGATATCGACTTGAATAGAACAAGATTTTATAATAGTCAGCATGTGAGTCCCTCTGGGTTTAAGATGGGATTTCAAGAATCAGCATCCAGGCCAGTCTAATAGACAGTCCACATCCCAGCTCAGACATCTTTTTTAGGAGCAGAAGATACAGAAGATTTATCACTCTGTTCATTTTCCCCTATCCGACCTGCTTGATGTAATGCTGTACCAGTAATTGGACATACACTTGTGAAATTTGTAAGTGACGGTTGTTTATCTGACCCAATCTTGATTATATTGAATCTTGTTGCAGGAGAGAGACCCAGTTGCCCAAGGGAACCCAGACCTGCATTTTAACCGTGCAACAGTGAGTGTAATGCTGATAATATTTATTTTTCCTTATCCTGACTCATGCTCTTTTGCTTGTCTTCTTCTTCTTGCGAACATAGTGGAACACTTGTATCTCCCTAATTGAAGTTCCCCTTCAATAAAGAAATCACTAATTAGTACTCACGAGTTACCTCCCTTCCACAAGTGCGGGAACGAGGGCGCCACCTCTACCCATGTGCCTCACTCTCTCCTTCTTCGCCCAGTGAGCAGGATGTGAGAGCGCCTGTGTCTCCCGACACACTATATCCTTTGATTATTTTTAGTTAGTTACCTCTTATAGGCATCTATAGAGGTTTAGCTAGTATCCTTCAACAATTATGTATTGATATTTAGTCGTGTTTCTACTGTTTATTCACGGGACGCCGTGTTTGTTCAGTGAATTACGTTGATGAAAATCTGTACTGTTTGCAGGTTAACGTTTTTTCTGCTGCTGATCCGCATTTAATATGCCCTAGCTGTACTGCGCCATGTTCATTTTCTTCACGTTGCAGTTGCTGTACTAATTTATCCAATTCTGCCTTTAATAAATATTTACTTTGCGTTTGAAACGCGCAGCAGATAGGTCGCGTAAGCAGAGTCTAGCCATGACTGATACACCTGAACCCCTCGCCAGTCTACTGCTGTTGGTCGACCCCCCTCCCGTCTGGTGTTCGGCTAGAGCGGTGGAGAGGCGTGGGAAGTAGTCCGCCGTCTCCAAGAAGCGTCCTGCTTCCCCAGACATCCCGTCGTCGCAGCCGAAGACTAGAGGGTTTCTACTTCATCTCAACGCAGACTTCGCACCCCCAGGGCAGCGTCGACCTCTGAGGGGAAATCAACAAAGTCTACTAGGACTTTCTCAGCCGAGATTGTTCCCGTCGCAGATTTGGGCCTGTATGATGATCAGCCGATCATCATACCTGATGTACATCAAAAGAATGACCGATGTCGGCAACAGTGATGTCAGCGCAGATCAACATGCAGCCTGATGTACCAACGCTGATGTTCGATGATCTTCCTGAGGGTCCCGTCGCTACCAACGCTGATAGGGCAGCAACTACTTCATCGCAGATCGTCCCAGGCGACCTGATGCGTCAGATTATGAAGATGATGTAAGACCGCTACGGTCCGGAGAGGCAACCAGCCTTGAGCCTTCGCGAAGGCTCCAACGTAGACGTCACATCAGAGGGACCCCCCATCAGCGAAGCGACTGCTACGAAGCCATCGTCGAGGAAGCCACCTTCGCGAAGGTCGTCACAGCCCACCTCCACGAAGGACCCAGATGTTCAGCATTCGCGAAAGGCCTTCGCGGAGGACAACTAGATCACCACCTACCTTGGACGCTGATGATCAACGCTCATGAAGAGGTTCGCAAAGGAAGATCCTTTCATCCCTGGACCCAGCCTTCGCTAAGGCCTTCGCGAAGGTCAAGTCGTCACTTCCCAGGACCGGACTCAGATGAAGCTTCGCGAAGGTCAAGTCGTCACTTCCCAGGACCGGACTCAGATGAAGCTTCGCGAAGGTCTTCGCGAAGGGCAAAGGGCACCAGTAACAGGCTCCGAGTCATCTTCGTCCAGAAGGTCATCCAGGGAAAAGCCTCCCTGAAGGGCAACCCAGCCCATAGCGAACACTTCGCTAAGGAAGTCCCAGGCCGCCTCCGCGAAGGAGCCAGAGCCTCTCCAGTTGCGAGGGACATCGCGGAGGAGGAGCGCTTCGCCGAGCCCACACCCTGTAGAACACAGAGGTCGTTCGCGAAGCAAGCGCTCATATATTGATCGGACTCTAGACACTTCGCTAAGGAAGTCCCAGGCCGCCTCCGCGAAGGAGCTAGAGCCTCACCAGTTGCAAGGGACGTCGCGGAGGAGTAGCGCTTCGCCGAGCCCACACCCTGTAGAACACAGAGGCCGTTCGCGAAGCAAGCGCTCATATATATTGATTGGGCTCTGACTCGATACCTTCGCGAAGATCGCGAAGGCTAAGTGGCTCCAAGTCTACTTCACCCAGTAGATCTAGAAGGGATACTTCGAGAGCTTCGCGAAGTCTCCGGCGTTCGCCGAGGAAGTCTCCTCCAAGGTCTCCATATACTAGCCACTCGTCATATATAGCCACTCGTCAGTCCATTCAAGACATCGCATGAGTTGTCTATCAACTGTATGCCATATGCCGTCTACAAGCCTACGCGAAGACAATTGCACAGGCTATTTACAACACAGAACGTCGCTGTATTAATTAGTCAACGACGTTTCATAGATCTTCACAGGAATCAACTTTTCCGTATAGATTGCTAGATATGCAATCGCGGACTACGATACGATTATCTACATGCGTGACCATTACGCAGATCTGCAGACAATTCAATATCGAAATTGAACAGCAGCCTTGTTACAGCGAGTATAACTCATAATCGTTAACGTTTTCTGAGAAGAAATATGTACAACAAGTTCAGCTTTAATTCTACAATTATGACGATACATTCATGTATACAGTCTACAAGCTGACAACTTGCAAGTTTATTGTACCTTTATATAAGGAAGTCGGAATTATATTCAAGACTGAAGTTACTTTCACTACAGCCAGGAAAATAACCTACCCAGCATTAATATTACAGAACGAGGTATTTCGGCCGCGGGTACTTTACAGAATCATAATGCCTTGTTCTGATTGGACCGCGATGGACAACGACCTACGCAGAGGTCGATCATAGTTCACAGTTCAAGACTTAGGTTGCAAGTGACAACAATATATCAGTGAACGAGCAAGCCTCCTTACAGTCCAGCTAATCTGAACCTTCATGATTGGGCTGCCTTCTTGAGGTTAGAGACCTCCCCTGTCAAGTAAGGACGAGGGCACGGCAGTCAGGCGATTTTTTACATAAAGTTCAACGATGACAGTCACACCTGGTTGTGCACCTACATCGTCAAGGACTTCGCAGCGAATTTACCTAGACGACGGGATACAAGTGGATCCAAATCCACAGCGTCTCAGCCTACTGACCAGCGAGAACGTGGTTTCCAACTCTTATTCAAGAAATCGGACAACCAATACTACAGCTTACAGAATGCTCGAATCTGTTAATACATCCGCACACCAAACAAGTGCACGGAAAGCCAGAAATATTCCAACTTCACGTATGGATTGTATCAAGGTGTGTCTGAATAAGAGGTTATTCAGCCAGAGCGGCAAAGCAGTCTAGCTTGCCCTGCGTAACTCAACTTGCAACTTATACGATGACAATTGGCACAGTTTGTCAATTATGCTGCAAAGAAAGGATTTACAGCTAGATATGCTACTCATCCTCAAGTGGCTGACTACTTATGTTATATACGTCAGACTAAGATTTTATAAGGCTCAACTTGTCCACCTATCTTGCAGCAATAGCTCTGTCATAACTGAGAACGGGCGTCAAGTTAACCTAAACCCAGTTACTCGCCTTGCTACTGAGCTTTCTGATTGGAGGATTAAAACGGAAGTTTCACGCTCCAGCTTGGGATCTGAATATAGTGCTCCAACACCTCACAAGTGAGGTTCATGAACACGCTTTGATGATATACTTGGACCCCATGATACGATGAATCTATCACGATGGCCAGTAAGAGCACTGAAAATATATCTCCAACGAGCCAAACAGGAGGGAAAAATGCAAGAGATTTATTTCCTCTATCATCAAGCTATGCAGACTGAAGTCTCACGTACTACTATCTCCTTTTGGATCAGAACTGTCATACTACGTGCCTACAAGACTGCAGGACTCGACCCTCCATGAGCTTCTAATCCTCATGATATTAGAGCGCTAACATCTACAATTGCTCTACACAAGTGCTTTTGAAATAATGGAGGGTTATTTCTGGAGATCCGATATGGTGTTTGCCAACCACTATCTGAGAGATATCACCACCGAGGACGTCTCAGGTATCCACCAATTCGGTCCCAACAGTTGACAGTTCCTCGGAGAAGATAAGTCAATCTTACAGATTTCTACTTATCTTATAACAGTACTAAATAGCTACATGCTATATATATTTTGCTTAAGTTCTTTTATTATCTTAAGCTCAGTACTATGGTCATTATATCATACAATATATAAGTTAACAACTCTACGGAGTTTGTTATTATATATTTAGCTTAAGTTAATCATATCTTAAGCTCAGTACTATGGTTACATTATAAATGTATTAGCTAACAAACTCTACAGAGTTTTTGCTATTATATATGTAGCTTAAGTTAATTATATCTTAAGCACAGTACTATACTCATATCATAAAAATATATTAGCTAACAAACTCTACAGTGTTTTTGCTATTATATATGTAGCTTAAGCTTATTCATATCTTAAGCTCAATACATTGTTTATATCATATAAGTATATTAGCTAACAAACTCTAAAGAGTTTTTGCTATTATATATTTGGCTTAAGTTTCATCATATCTTAAGCATTATGGTTACATTATAAAATGTATTAGCTAACAAACTCTACGGAGTTTTGCTATTATATATATAGCTTAAGTTTAATCATATCTTAAGCTCAGTACTATGTTTATATCATAAAAGTATATTAGCTAATAAACTCTAAGGAGTTTTTTGCTATTATATATTTAGCTTAAGTTTAATCATATCTTAAGCTCAGTACTATGTTTATATCATAAAGTATTTTAGCTAACAAACTCTAAGGAGTTTATACTATCATATTAACAAGCTTAAGTCTATTAGTCTTAAGCATTGTATTAATGTTATATATACTTTATCATAATAAGTACATTGTAATAACCTTTATATGGCAGCTGATAAGTTAGCAGCAGGAATTCATCAGTTCAGTGCCTTTATGAAGTTCCCATAGGGTTATTACAATCATCACAGTTCAAATCACTAATTATCAAAATCCAAAGTATTATATATTCCCACCTCCTTTTCCGTAGGATACTACAAGCAAAAGAGCATGAGTCAGGATAAGGAAAAATATGTAATTTTTAGAGTAAAATTGATATTTTATACTTATCCTGACTCATGAGGTAAGTGCTCCCATCCTCCCCACATAACACTTTGGATTTCCCTGAAAATTCAAATGTTGGGCTCAGTATATGAGGAGAGAGTGAGGCACATGGGTAGAGGTGGCGCCCTCGTTCCCGAGCTTGTGGAAGGGAGGTAACTCGTGAGTACTAATTAGTGATTTCTTTATTGAAGGGAACTTCAGTTAAGGAGATACAAGTGTTCCACTATGTTCGCAAGAAGAAGAAGACAAGCAAAAGAGCATGAGTCAGGATAAGTATAAAATATCAATTTTACTCTAAAAATTACATACTTGCAACACATGTCAACCTTGAAGCAATAATTTTTAAACTTATCCTATCTCACGATTTGCACTTCTCTCTCTTGCTTTGACGCTGAGTGGAACGAATGAGAACTTTTCCTGTAGGCCTTTTTCCATACGCCCGTGTTCCCCAGGCTGCTCTCCTTATAGGACAGGTCCCTAGTCCCCGGCTAAGCGTGCAGCACGTTCCCCTGTCTACCCACGTGACTACCTCAGAGTGATCATTCTTCTTCTTGTCGCACCACTGTGTGGACGTATTGTGAGAGTTCTCAGCTGTCCTTACAAGTTAACATGAGAAATATATCATGGGTAGTTGACCCTAAGTAGCGTAATTTTGCGCACACTGTAACAATATTTACTTCCTCGGATCCCACTCGTCATGTTTGGGTTGTATTGACCTGTGTTCCTGGAGCAAGCATTGTCGGGAATGTGCTCCCTTATCAAGAACGTTTTTAGAGCATGTACACATGCTTGCTCCCGTTGGCTGGCAGACAGAGCTCGTTACACTTCAACAGTTGATCACCCGACAAACCCCCGCTTTCAACGACCAGTATTAACTGCTCGTCGTTCAGAGATTCTCATGTCAGACGGTGATGATTTTATTGGCGCATCATCAGACGTCTACTCGTCGTTCCGCCTCATGTTGCCAGCTGACTCACACAGCCGATCTACATCGTCAAATCGTCGAACTGATTCACCATACCGAATGGATTCACTAGACCGAACCGTTCGCCATGACGTATGTGGATTACGATATCGACTCAATTCGCCATAATATTAAGACTGTTTCTTATCGCCAAAACGGTTCACATCATCGATTCGAATCACAGTCACGATCCAGCTCACAACGCCGATCCAGATCACGGACTGATTCAGATCACATCAACGTTCCGGCTCACCACCCTGAACCGATTTACCAGCCCGGCTCGTACCGTTTCACCAGGCCGAACCGCTTCCTATCGCCGAACCAGTTCACCTGGCCGCTCAAGATCACTAAATTGTCAGCATTCATCGAACTGTCCGCATTCGTCAATAATCCATTCCTTGGACCTTGCCAGCAATTGAGCTTATTCACGAATTGGGCGATTCACCACTCGTGTTATTTCCAACACGGCGCATCTTACCAGCCTATCAGAGCCTATGCCAAATGTTGAATGGGATGCCTCCCAATGGAGTCTCTATGGTGCCCTTCATACCGACTCAACACCTGTTCGTCGACGCATCTTTCAAGCTGGGGAGCTCACTTTCTCCATCAAGTGGCCTAGCAGAAGACATGGTCATCAGGAGAAAGGGCCCTTCATATCAACGAACTGGAATTCAGCACTGTCATTCTCGCCGTTCGGCATTGGGCAGCTGAACTACGGTTCACTCATACTGATTCAATCAGACATTTCAATGGTAATTTTGTACATAAACCATCAGGGGTCGACAGGATCAGCAGCTCTGCTTCAGTTGATGTTTCGAATTTATCATCTGATCGGTTCACTCAACACAGTGGCCAGAGCCCGACACATTCCCAGGATGAGTAATGTCATTGCCGATGCCCTGTCACGTCTCAAACGCCTGTCACTCACGGAGTGGAAACAACTGCCTCTGATATTCCAATCGAAGATCTACCTGTTATCACGACCAGAGGTAGAGCTGTTCACCACTCAGGACAACCATCAGCTTCAGCGCAGATGATCACCAGTTGCGATCGTTTCTGCTTTGTGTACAATCTGAATAAAATTCTGAATTTTATTTCTGATTTGTGTCTTTGATTCTTCTGGGACTTCGATTTCTCCTCTCAATTTAATTTGAGACTCTGGAGAGTCGCCACCTCACTTACTGTCGTCTGCTCTGTGGAGTGAGTCATTCCCGAAGTGTTACACTTTGTAGCGTTCATGCTCCTAAGTACCTATACGGTGTCTACGGGGTTGTTTCGAAGCAGGGGCTGGCCCGATACTAGTCATTACACTTTTAATACGGGGGTACCTTGGAAATCGTGTTAATGCGACTGATTACACTCGCTAAGCTGCGTCCTTTCACTTTCGTGAAGGTAGTGACTGAACACCACATTGCTCTGGAGTCCCGGTCCCTGGGAGCAATTGTGCTTAGTAAGTCAATGGGTTCAAACTAACCATCGCACGTAGTGACCTTGGTAGTTTTGGGCCTACCTTGTCGTTGCTCCCTACGGATGTAGAAGTGTTTGACAATCTCACTTGCTGACCTCTACTCCACGGAGCAATCACGTCAGTGTAGTGAGTCCTTCCCGATTTCCTTATGGATGTCGTAGCGTTCAAGCTCCTAAGTACCTTAGCACAACGTTGGGACCTAACTGTGGTAAGTAGTGGAAGTCATGTGGTATTGTTATGGTACTGAACGTTAAACTTGTGAGTTTTCCGATTCAGTTTCCTTTTCCCCTCTTCGTGATGGGGTCTGGGGAGCTGTCTCAAAGCAGGTGCGGGC
This sequence comes from Haliotis rubra, assembly GCF_003918875.1. NCBI lineage: Eukaryota > Metazoa > Mollusca > Gastropoda > Lepetellida > Haliotidae > Haliotis > Haliotis rubra. The sequence goes on along the minus strand of NW_025766769.1, from coordinate 520,404 downwards.
CCGATCACTACTATAAATTACTAGTCGTAATTACGGGGGTACTCTGATAAATCGTGGCGAAGCAAGGTGACTTGCCTAGTTGCGTTTTCTTGCGTATGCGAGGGTTGCAGCTGAACACCACATTGATCAGGAGCACCCTCTCCTTGGGAGCGATTGTGCCTAGTATGCCAAGAGGTTCAGGAGAACCTATCACTAGTATAGGTACTATGCTAGTCGGATCTTGGGGCTGAACACCACATTGATCAGGAGCACTCACTCCTTGGGAGCGATTGTGCCTAGTACGCCAAGAGGTTCAGGAGAACCCATCACTAGTATAGGTACTATGCTAGTCGGATCTTGGGGCTGAACACCACATTGATCAGGAGCACTCACTCCTTGGGAGCGATTGTGCCTAGTACGCCAAGAGGTTCAGGAGAACCCATCACTAGTATAGGTACTATGCAAGTCGGATCCGGCCTGCCTTGTTCATTGCTATCTACGGTTGTCATTAGCCTATACAGTATATACTGTCAGTGCCTTTTGACTTAGGGTAATCTGTGACCCGCCGTCAAACCGTGGGATAAGTGCAAATCGTGAGATAGGATAAGTTTAAAAATTTGAAAATTATAACATAAATTGTATATTTATATACTTATCCTATCTCACGAGATGGATGTCCACCCAGCCTCCCCTCTACTCAGATTACGACGGTTACGTATAACTGTCATTGGCCCCAAGAAGAGAATGATCACTCTGAGGTAGTCACGTGGGTAGACAGGGGAACGTGATACACACTTAGCCGGGGACTAGGGACCTGTCCTATAAGGAGAGCAGCCTGGGGAACACCGGCGTATGGACAAAAGGCCTACAGGAAAAGTTCTCATTCATTCCACTCAGCGTCAAAGCAAGAGAGAGAAGTGCAAATCGTGAGATAGGATAAGTATATAAATATACAATTTATATTAAAATTTTCAATTTTCTAGATTATCCCAGTGTGCTCCATTGTGACAAATTTGTTTGTAAACGTATATATTAATATTATTATTCAGGGTTCAGACTTGAAAAAGCTTGAAATTTGGATTTTTAACTCAAAAATCATTTATATGAAAAGGCCCTAATTGCCAGTGATTTGCCCTAAAAAGGCCATGTGTTTAGCAAAGTTATGATTTTACAGGAAATTAATACATGATAAAATTACCTTACAATGACAGTGGGTGTTAATTAATCGCAAAGCAACACCTTCCCAGTGCAGCAATGTAGCAAGGAGTTATTTCCCCCTGATGGTCTGTCCACACTTAACCAACCATGTGTGTTTTCAACTCCATGTACTTACGTGTTATATGTGTATCTATAGTTCCTTAAAATTGTTGGTTGGGCCTTGAAATTTGATGGCCATTTACCCACTCACTCACTCACTCACTGTTGCCATAGTCGTACCAGTACCAGGAGGAGTATCAGCTGGCGCTGGCGGGCTTTGCACAGGCAACGCTCTTGGACCCAGGATGGGAGGAGCCTGGCGAGAAGGAGACGCAGCTCTTGCAGTATCTCGACACGCTCACCGACATGATCAACACAAAGGTGAGGCAACTCTTGCAGTATCTCGACACGCTCACCGACATGATCAACACAAAGGTGAGGCAACTCTTGCAGTATCTCGACATGATCAACACAAAGGTGAGGCAACTCTTGCAGTATCTCGACACGCTCACCGACATGATCAACACAAAGGTGAGGCAACTCTTGCAGTATCTCGACACGCTCACCGACATGATCAACACAAAGGTGAGGCAACTCTTGCAGTATCTCGACACGCTCACCGACATGATCAACACAAAGGTGAGGCAACTCTTGCAGTATCTCGACACGCTCACCGACATGATCAACACAAAGGTGAGGCAACTATTGCAGTATCTCGACACGCTCACCTACATGATCAACACAAAGGTGAGGCAACTCTTGCAGTATCTCGACACGCTCACCGACATGATCAACACAAAGGTGAGGCAACTCTTGCAGTATCTCGACACGCTCACCGACATGATCAACACAAAGGTGAGGCAACTCTTGCAGTATCTCGACACGCCACCGACATGATCAACACAAAGGTGAGGCAACTCTTGCAGTATCTCGACACGCCACCGACATGATCAACACAAAGGTGAGGCAACTCTTGCAGTATCTCGACACGCTCACCGACATGATCAACACAAAGGTGAGGCAACTATTGCAGTATCTCGACACGCTCACCTACATGATCAACACAAAGGTGAGGCAGCTCTTGCAGTATCTCGACACGCTCACCCGACATGATCAACACAAAGGTGAGGCAACTCTTGCAGTATCTCGACACGCTCACCGACATGATCAACACAAAGGTGAGGCAACTCTTGCAGTATCTCGACACGCCACACCGACATGATCAACACAAAGGTGAGGCAACTCTTGCAGTATCTCGACACGCTCACCGACATGATCAACACAAAGGTGAGGCAACTCTTGCAGTATCTCGACACGCTCACCGACATGATCAACACAAAGGTGAGGCAACTCTTGCAGTATCTCGACACGCTCACCTACATGATCAACACAAAGGTGAGGCAGCTCTTGCAGTATCTCGACACGCTCACCGACATGATCAACACAAAGGTGAGGCAACTCTTGCAGTATCTCGACACGCTCACCGACATGATCAACACAAAGGTGAGGCAACTCTTACCATACCTCGACATGCTTACCGACTCAACACAATAGTGAGACAGTGTAACGATTGTATTGATTCCTGGTGGAGACCTAAATAACCTGCTTATTTGATGTGAAATATTGTCAATGCTTGGTAGGGTGATTCTGATGGTACATATTAATCATGACAAAACTTGTACCAGTATTTCAGGGCAAGATGGTACATGTTCAATCATAGCAATCCATGTGCCATTTTTTCAGGGCAAGATGAAGGGGAAAAAGTTCGAGTCTCTGGTGCAGTCAATGAACGAAGACAAGGACTTGGGTCCATACAGAGGAGGGTCCTACACAGGGTCCAAGGGAAAGTCTGTGACATTGAAGAAAGTGAAACTGTCAGATCTTCAACCTGAGATTAACCATGAGCGAGTTGTGACAGGAAAAGTTGTGTGCACCCTCAGTTCCCAGGAAGCCCTTACATTGTAAGTCCAACAGAAGGTTGAACGGTGTAGATGTTCTGCTATTGGAGTAACTGTTGAGAATAACTGTTGAGAGCTTACAATGATTGTGGGGACTGTCCTACATTTGTGTTAGCCGCAGCACCATATCAGAGGAAGAAGGCTGGTATTTTCTTAATTTGTTGTACGTAAAAGTAGGATGAGACAAGCAAGTTGAGTCTCTGATAGTGGACATGTTGTTTCAGTACTTTCTGCATGGTTGACGAAGACCAAACCTGCTTTCCTGTGAATGTCTACAACATCGCGAAAGGATCTGGGGTGAAGATCGGGGACTCAGTGGCAATACCAGACCCGTATGTCCAGCTGGTCAAGGTCAACCATAAAGGAAAGGTCAGTCATAACAGTTCAGGAGTAAATTCGTTTCCTCTGTCAACTAGTGGCCGATAGCATGGTCATGATGGGTATTTGTTTCCTAGGTCAACCAGTGGCCGTTAGCATGGGTATTTGTTTCCTAGGTCAACCATTTGCAGATAGCATGGGTATTTGTTTCCTAGGTCAACTAGTGGCTGATAACATGAGCAACAGTCTCAGTATGATTCCACAATATCAGCTAAGTTGTGCTTTGCTACGTCTGTCTGTAATAGTTTGTATTTTAACAAACATGGATGGTTTAGATTTCTTCAAAACAAAGTGGTGTCTCAACAGCTGACTTCAGAGAACCCATAAAATTAATTCCCTAAAATGTACAATTAATATCACCAATATTCATTGGCTTATTTCTTCTCCATGATACTATGAATGTGGGGTTTTGTTTTGTGTGTGTGTAAAAAAGTGTTGCTAGTGTTGGGTGAGGTTGTTGGGAGATGGGAGTAAAGCATGTTGTTTTCAACAACTGTTTTAGGTTTTATAACATAAAATAGATCAAAACATTCATTAAAGATGGATGGGTATTCTCAGCATAACAAGTTTCGATTGGCTTGAAAAGGATTTTGTGATGATGTAAAGGTAAGTTGTTTGTTTCAGGTGTTCGAGTTCTCCGGTATCCGAGTGGACCTCCCAGTCATGCTGGTTGTCAATGGCAAGAAGCTGGGGCTGGACAAACAAGCTATGTCTGTGCTGTCGGTCAGCGCCATGTCAGAATAGTGCTCTGTCTATCTGTGATCTTTACTGTATATATTTATTTATACAATAAATCTATTTTTACAGCATATAGGCCTGTATTCTTCTGTCAAGAGTGGGTTATGTGTGGTTGAACCTGCAGAGCTACATGAATGAGGTTATTTGACTGTAGGGATCCAAGCCTCCATGTATTGCCAGAGGTTATTTGACTGTAGTAAGACAACACTTCTAATATGTTACATCACTATACCTTACCTTGAAGGATGCAGATATACACAATTATATTCAGTACATTTGACTTCATGTATACACTAATGGCCATACAACCAGCAGCTGCATCACAGAATGAAGTAATTCCTCCAAGTCAGAGGTGTATGTATACTACTCTCACTTTGCTAAGGATCACAAAAATTCACAACTTTACTTAAAAGTAGATTTATATTTTGAATGAGTGAGGTTTTACGCCGCACTCAGCAATATTCCAGCTATATGGCGGCGGTCTGTAAATAATCGATTCTGGACCAGACAATCCAGTGATCGACAGCATGAGCATTGATCTGCGTAATAAGGAACCGATGACATGTGTCAACCAAGCCAGCGAGCCTGACCACCTGATCCTGTTAGTTGTCTCTTACGATAAGCATGGGTTATTGAGGGTTCATTCTAACCCAGATTTATATTTTGAAATTGTATCCCTTTAAAACTGGATAAATAATGATATGGTAACCCCTCTTACGCAAACAGTCACTTTAATCTAACCTTATGCACTTGATACATCAGTAACCATGAAAATGGTTTTCATGGCACCAATCAACCATTTTGCATATCATGGAACGAGTCATTGAAAAGTACACACCACCTGTCAATAGCAGGTATGGGATCCACAAGATGTAATGACAAACTGAAACCTAGGATACATGCTTACAATAAGCTTAGATATTTAAACCAATAGTTTTGTTGAATCCATGATTTGATCCTTAGCAAAGTGTGAATGGTATATGTTCAGATCTGTTGAAGTTTGGTTACAAGAAATAGGTTCAAACATCATATCTGATGAGAAAAACCTGTTAGGAATCAGCACCTCAGTGACTGTGACAGCATGATACATCAGTATTTACACAGGACAGCCCAGATTTCCGGAGTTGTTTGGGAACCTGTGTAGAAGTATATGTTGTCATTCATCAATGAATGCAGGATGATTACACAGATAGCTGGTTGTCAACTGTTACTTGATAGTTTGGATGTACAGTTAATGTTTTGATGGCTCAGATTGGTTGTAATGTTTGTTAGAATGCCGAGTTCAAGATTCAATAATGCTGAAAGGGAATACCCGGGAATGTGGAAGTACTCGGTTAGAGTTCGTGTCATTTCAAGAAGTCAAGAAGTCCCATGAAAAACATATGACCTACAAATTGTCGCTCATGCTCATTTTGCAGTCATGTGACCTTCTCTCACCTGACAGAAAGCTTTATATCATGAATACTTCACAACAAATGTATTTAGCAGCTGTTTACAGTCACTGTACACATTACCACATGTTTTCATGAGTGTGGTAACAGTAAAAAATATGTCAGAACGCTGAAAGTGGTGAAAAGCTGATACCACACTTGAAATAGGGTTTAACATTGCACTTAAGAATATGTCGCCCATATGACGACGTGCATGCATGTGTATGTGTGGCTGCTTGTACTAGCCCAGACTTAAGCTGGTTTTATAGTGCTAGCCCACTGAGATACCATGCCGCAGTTAAGCATGAATACATCACTCCGACACATACTGACTCCGAGCCGACCAGTTCGTGTTGTACCCATTAATGCCGAGCGCCAGACAGGGACCAACAAGTACCATATTTTAATGTCTTTTGGCGGACGCTTGACCACCACACCACGGAGGCGATCTGTTTTCATGAGTCTTGTAACAGTAAAAAGTATGTCAGCAATGATGAAAAGTGGTGAAAAGCTGATACCACACTTGCAAGAGATGAACCAGAAGGTACTTGGACTTCAAAGAGAGCTACAAAAAACACTCAGCTGTAGGTTACTAGCAAATCTAGGAATTTTGTTTGTTTGTTTCTTAATGCTGGACTCAGCAATATTCCAGCTATTTGGCGGCGGTCTGTAAATAACCAAGTCTGGACCAGACAATCCAGTGATCAACAGCATCAATCTATGCAATTGGGATACGATAACAAGTGTCAACCAAGTCAGTGAGCCTAACTAACCGATCCCGTTAGTCGCCTCTTACAAGCATGGGTTACTGAAGGTCAATTCTTACCTGGATCTTCATGGGTCTCAAGGTATTTAAACAATGATTAGCTCAGTGCTAAAACTGTTTGTGGTGAGAGTCACCAAACAGTGGGATAATTTGTTCACAATTCACCACGACAACCACATTAGATTCTTTGACTGTTTATTCACACGATTACAGCACGGCCCATGAAACAACACAGGTGTCTTCCTCCATGAGTTAGAGGTCCCACTGCTTAACACTGTTGGACTACGTGGAACACACGCTCAGATTGTAACTGCCAAGTCCTTGTGTCCTAGAAGATTCATTCCTTGTTGGCAGAGAACTCCAGTTTCGACTCCACATCGGTTCACAGTATAAACAGTGTTATTTTCTGTCGACAGTGTTGCATCCCAAACAATATTCAGTTAACATCCCAGTCTTCAACCTTTCACATGACCACACACACTATCACATCATCATGCATACATTCAACAACATAACAAATATTTCAACAAACTCTTCTCAGCATTATTACCAATTTACAGGTTCTCTTCATTTACTATCCAAGTAATTTTTTTGCAGAAATAAATATGTAATCTTGAACTAGGTCAAATAAACGTGTAAACAAGTTGTACACACAACGAAGGTGGGTGTTGTAGAAAAGTGTTGTGTAAAATTGTGGCAGCCAGCAAGTTATCAGGTTCCCAGGAATCTGATGACTCAGAGACTGTTCCTCACAGTTGGAGGCCACCCAGTAAACCAAGGAACAGAGCCAACTACTAAATGGAGTTCTGTGGACCGACCTTGGTGCCCCACAGGGTCGATATGTGAGGGTCATCATGTGACAGAACGACTAAGATCATAAGTCAGGAAGCTTATGCACTCTTCTTTAAAGTCAGAACACAATATCTTATCACCTTCGGTGCTGTAAAATATCAGCACTGTCTGGAAACAAAGAATTTACCATTTTTATCATTTTCTTGTCAGAACGTTGTGGTGCATCAGAATATACCAGCTATGTTGAGACACATGATACTGTATCTATTAGTTGATATTATCATTGGCCAGGCAACAGAAACATGTTGTACAATCTTCGACCAGACAACGCTACCAGCAATATCAGCTTCACTACATGATCGCCACGACTTATAAAGGAGGTTACAATTATCACAAGTTCATCTATAATCCAACTTTCATCACTTGGGCTTTGCTTGGACTGTATTGTTGACATTAGATATTTGGGAAGGTTTAATGGTTTTTATCTTTGTTGGGTCGTAGCTGTAGGTCTTCACCATGGGGCCTTCTCCGGCCTTCTTGAACCTCACTGCATCCAGCCTCTGGCGCTCCTCAAACTGCGAGGCACGGCCGGCGTTGTCCATGGCTGAAGAGATGGGAAGACAATGAGACACGGCAGCCTCATCAACAGGGCTGGGACGATTCACTGATACATCACGATACATTTAAGTTGGATACAGCTATCAATCAATACAAAACGATACACAACTTTTGTTCAAAACAGTATTATCTTAAACATGTTAATGTACTTATTTAGAGAAAAATACGCAAGTATGATAGAGTTACTTGTTTGTTTATTACAATTGTGTTATTGTTAAACACAAACACCATGAAATAAATCATCTTAAATCGGAATACTGTGTCATTCTTTCAAGGTGTATGTATCATAGGGATGCCACAATACATCGATACTTTTTCCAAGACGATACAATTATCGATACATTCAAAACTGTATCGATATTTAGTTTTGAAAGTATCGGTTTAAATATGTTTATCTATCGTTTAATTTTGCAATTGTATCATGTTTTTTGATGTTATGAGAGTTATAAATGATTATTTTTCATGCACAAAGATGGGAAATCAAAACTTATTAATCTCTGAGAATAAAAAATGTTGATATCAAGTCAGCGTTCTACTACACCCCATCCCCACCCCCACCCCAAGTCAGCATTCTACAACACCCCCCAAACTTAGCCAACTATATCAATTACCTGCCACTTGTTATGACATTGAGTGACCTGGAACTACAATGACCTTCTGCAATCTGGAGTTACCATGACCTCCAGTGGCTGGAGTTATGACCTTAAGTGACCTGGAGCTAACATGACCTTCTGCAATCTGGAGTTACCATGACCTCCAGTGGCTGGAGTTATGACCTTAAGTGACCTGGTACTACCATGACCTTCTGCAATCTGGAGTTACCATGACCTCCAGTGACTGGAGTTATGACCTTTACTAACCTGGTACTACCATGACCTTCTGCAATCATTATGTGGAATTACTATGACCTGTGATCTGGAGGTCCCATGACCTTTAGTGACCTGGATTTACTATGACCATTATTGACCTTTTCTCGCACAACTGGCAGACTGCTATCTGAAGAGTTTACATCTGCATGTTACTTTCTTTACCTCCTACAAAAGTGACATACCCTCTCGGAATCCTTGAACAAATCCTTTCTTCTTTGGCATTGCATTTGCTTCATGCTTGATCATCTGTTCAATACCAAACATAGTACGCACCACTGGAATCCTCAGAAACAGAACTTGTAGAAGCGAGAAGACGTTAGTTGTGCACCAGTACGTCAGGAGGGCCTGAAAAAGAGAACAGAAACGTTTTCCCAAACTGTCATTGCTTGCTTGGCCATTATTGAAGCATGTGAGCGATATTTTACACATATTTTAACTCAACAATCAGACTGACTGCAAGTTCAGCAGCAGTGGCCTTTAACAGCAAACAATGATTAACATTTTGCAATTTTGTTTAAGGAAAAGATATTTCATTTATGACACTTCCAACACTATGTGTGCTATTCGGAAGATGGTCTGACCACGTTTGAAACTTAATGAAATTTTAGTAAGTAATATTCTGATGATGTAACTGTAAATACTGTATTGGTCTGATGGTGTAAATACTGTATTGGTCTGATGATGTAAATACTGTATTGGTCTGATGGTGTAAATACTGTATTGGTCTGATGGTGTAAATACTGTATTGGTCTGATGGTGTAAATACTGTTTTGGTCTGATGGTGCAAATACTGTTTTGGTCTGATGATGTAAATACTGTATTGGTCTGATGGTGTAAATACTGTATTGGTCTGATGGCGTAAATACTGTATTGGTCTGATGATGTAAATACTGTCTTGGTCTGATGATGTAAATACTGTATTGGTCTGATGATGTAAATACTGTATTGGTCTGATGATGTAAATACTGTATTGGTCTGATGATGTAAATACTGTATTGGTCTGATGATGTAAAAACTGTATTGATCTGATGGTGAAAACACTGTATTGGTATGATGGTGTAAATACTGTATTGGTCTGATGATGTAAACACTGTATTGGTCTGATGATGTAAATACTGTATTGGTCTGATGATGTAAATACTGTATTGGTCTGATGATGTAAATACTGTATTGGTCTGATGATGTAAATACTGTATTGGTCTGATGGTGTAAATACTGTATTGGTCTGATGATGTAAATACTGTATTGGTCTGATGATGTAAATACTGTATTGGTCTGATGATGTAAATACTGTATTGGTCTGATGATGTAAATACTGTATTGGTCTGATGATGTAAAAACTGTATTGGTCTGATGATGTAAAAACTGTATTGATCTGATGATGAAAACACTGTATTGGTATGATGGTGTAAATACTGTATTGGTCTGATGATGTAAATACTGTATTGGTCTGATGATGTAAATACTGTATTGGTCTGATGATGTAAATACTGTATTGGTCTGATGGTGTAAATACTGTATTGGTCTGATGATGTAAATACTGTATTGGTCCGATTATCTAAATACTGTATTGGTCCGATGGTGTAAATACTGTATTGGTCTGATGGTGTAAATACTGTATTGGTCTGATGGTGTAAATACTGTATTGGTCTGATGATGTAAATACTGTACTGGTCTGATGATGTAAATACTGTATTTGTCTGATGGTGTAAATACTGTATTGGTCTGATGGTGTAAATACTGTATTGGTCTGATGATGTAAATACTGTATTGGTCTGATGATGTAAATACTGTATTGGTCTGATGGTGTAAATACTGTATTGGTCTGATGGTGTAAATACTGTATTGGTCTGATGGTGTAAATACTGTATTGGTCTGATGGTGTAAATACTGTATTGGTCTGATGGTGTAAATACTGTATTGGTCTGATGATGTAAATACTGTATTGGTCTGATGATGTAAATACTGTATTGGTCTGATGATGTAAATACTGTATTGGTCTGATGATGTAAATACTGTATTGGTCTGATGATGTAAATACTGTATTGGTCTGATGGTGTAAATACTGTATTGGTCTGATGATGTAAATACTGTATTGGTCTGATGGTGTAAATACTGTATTGGTCTGATGATGTAAATACTGTATTGGTCTGATGGTGTAAATACTGTATTGGTCTGATGATGTAAATACTGTATTGGTCTGATGATGTAAATACTGTATTGGTCTGATGGTGTAAATACTGTATTGGTCTGATGATGTAAATACTGTATTGGTCTGATGATGTAAATACTGTATTGGTCTGATGGTGTAAATACTGTATTGGTCTGATGGTGTAAATACTGTATTGGTCTGATGATGTAAATACTGTATTGGTCTGATGGTGTAAATACTACTGTATTGGTCTGATGGTGTAAATACTGTATTGGTCTGATGGTGTAAATACTGTATTGGTCTGATGATGTAAATACTGTATTGGTCTGATGGTGTAAATACTGTATTGGTCTGATGGTGTAAATACTGTATTGGTCTGATGGTGTAAATACTGTATTGGTCTGATGATGTAAATTCTGCATTGGTCTGATGATGTAAATACTGTATTGGTCTCGGGCCTCACGTACAGCTGGGAAGTTGGAGATGAAGGGCAGCATGATGAAGGGCATGGCTCGCATCCCATATCGCATGAACGGACTCATCATATCTGCTCGCACACCATCAACACCAACCTTTTATTTAAGAGAAAAGTGATGACAAAGTGACATTGAGAAATATGGTCCTTGTGTTACTTGTTAGTAATTGTGTAACGTTTCCGTGACAACATGCTGCTGGAACTCCCACTCTCCTGCTTACAGGCCACCAGGTCATACTGCTTGAACATTGCTGATTAGTGCCGAGCGGTGCAGTAGAAGACAAAGATTTACATCACAATCAAGTGAGGGATCAGGAGCCATTTGGTCTATTAGTCTGAATTGAGGGTGCCCTTAACCGGAATGTCTATTACAAGAAGAGGGTGATGAAAAGTCCCCAATGACCTTGATGCTTAATTTCAAACCCTGCTGTGTTGGTACCGGTAAATGGCATTCAGCATATACTCCTTTGTACATGGTGTGCCATGTAGGACCCAGAAACACACCTGTACAATCAGAAACACACCTGTACACACCTGAACAATCAGAAACACACCTGTACAATCAGAAACACACCTGTACAATCAGAAACACACCTGTACAATCAGATACACACCTGTACAATCAGATACACACCTGTACAATCAGAAACACACCTGTACAATCAGAAACACACCTGTACAATCAGATACACACCTGTACAATCAGATACACACCTGTACAATCAGAAACACATCTGTACAATCAGAAACACACCTGTACAATCAGATACACACCTGTACAATCAGAAACACACCTGTACAATCAGATACACACCTGTACAATCAGAAACACACCTGTACAATCAGAAACACATCTGTACAATCAGATACACACCTGTACAATCAGAAACACACCTGTACAATCAGATACACACCTGTACAATCAGAAACACACCTGTACAATCAGAAACACACCTGTACAATCAGAAACACACCTGTACAGTCAGATACACACCTGTACAATCAGAAACACACCTGTACAATCAGAAACACACCTGTACACACCTGTACAATCAGAAACACACCTGTACAATCAGAAACACACCTGTACAGTCAGATACACACCTGTACAGTCAGATACACACCTGTACAATCAGAAACACACCTGTACAATCAGAAACACACCTGTACACACCTGTACAATCAGAAACACACCTGTACAATCAGATACACACCTGTACAATCAGATACACACCTGTACAATCAGATACACACCTGTACAATCAGATACACACCTGTACAATCAGATACACACCTGTACAATCAGAAACACACCTGTACAATCAGATACACACCTGTACAATCAGATACACACCTGTACAATCAGATACACACCTGTACAATCAGATACACACCTGTACAATCAACAAAAACGTTGCTGCTGTGAATATTGGCAAAGCATAGAAAGGGTCTGGAACGGTGAGATCTGTGAACCAATACATCCCTCCTAGTTTCATACTTTCTACCGGCAGGTTGGCCATCCCTCGCAACCCGAAAAACATGGACACAAATACAGGAAGCTGGAACACAGAAACATTCTTTCAATGAGTCCATGAGTCATGTTCGAGGTCTATCAGATCACTTCAGCATAATGATTAAAAACATGATCACACCCAGCTGATGGTACACATACTTTGGCAAATCCTACAATCAACCAGGAATTCCATGGCAGAATGTTGATTTCATTATGCAGTTTTGACTGGACTAAGCATGGACCAGTTAGGTCAACCCAGCTCAATATTACTCCAGCCTTGTTGGGCAATGGTGGAAACTGGAATTCCATAGTCAGTTAATTTCTTTAACCTCAGCTACAGTGTTACCATCAATGGGTTTTGTAAACAAGTACTGGGGACTATTTCTGTGCTAGAGTCACTACATCGTTTGAACTAACTGTTAGCACCTTCATGTTTAATCTATCTGTAAGTCCCTACATCGTTTGAACTAACTGTTAGCACCTTCATGTACAATCTCTCTGTAAGCCTATAACTGAACATACCCTTATCAAGAACTAACTGTTAGCACCTTCATGTACAATCTCTCTGTAAGCCTATAACTGAACATACCCTTATCAAGAACTAACTGTTAGCACCTTCATGTACAATCTCTCTGTTACTGAAGAACTCAAGAACTAACTGTTAGCACCTTCATGTACAATCTCTCTGTAAGCCTATAACTGAACATACCCTTATCAAGAACTAACTGTTAGCACCTTCATGTACAATCTCTCTGTAAGCCTATAACTGAACATACCCTTATCAAGAACTAACTGTTAGCACCTTCATGTACAATCTCTCTGTAAGCCTATAACTGAACATACCCTTATCAAGAACTAACTGTTAGCACCTTCATGTACAATCTCTCTGTAAGCCTATAACTGAACATACCCTTATCAAGAACTAACTGTTAGCACCTTCATGTGTTAGCAGCCCTGAACATCATGAACTAACTGTTAGCACCTTCATGTACAATCTCTCTGTAAGCCTATAACTGAACATACCCTTATCAAGAACTAACTGTTAGCACCTTCATGTACAATCTTATCTGTTAGCACCTTCATGTACAATCTCTCTGTAAGCCTATAACTGAACATACCCTTATCAAGAACTAACTGTTAGCACCTTCATGTACAATCTCTCTGTAAGCCTATAACTGAACATACCCTTATCAAGAACTAACTGTTAGCACCTTCATGTACAATCTCTCTGTAAGCCTATAACTGAACATACCCTTATCAAGAACTAACTGTTAGCACCTTCATGTACAATCTCTCTGTAAGCCTATAACTGAACATACCCTTATCAAGAACTAACTGTTAGCACCTTCATGTACATCTCTGTAAGCCTATAACTGAACATACCCTTATCAAGAACTAACTGTTAGCACCTTTCATGTACAATCTTATCTCTGTAAGCCTATAACTGAACATACCCTTATCAAGAACTAACTGTTAGCACCTTCATGTACAATCTCTCTGTAAGCCTATAACTGAACATACCCTTATCAAGAACTAACTGTTAGCACCTTCATGTACAATCTCTGTAAGCCTATAACTGAACATACTCTTATCAAGAACTAACTGTTAGCACCTGTTATGCACCTTCATGTACTGAACATCTCTTATCAAGAACTAACTGTTAGCACCTCATGTAATCTCTGCCTATAACTGAACATACCCTTATCAAGAACTAACTGTTAGCACCTTCATTCATGTACAATCTCTCTGTAAGCCTATAACTGTACAAGCCTATAACTGAACAACCCTTATCTCTGTAGCACCTTCATGTACAATCTCTCTGTAAGCCTATAACTGAACATACCCTTATCAAGAACTAACTGTTAGCACCTTCATGTACAATCTCTCTGTAAGCCTATAACTGAACATACCCTTATCAAGAACTAACTGTTAGCACCTTCATGTACAATCTCTGTAAGCCTATAACTGAACATAGCCCTTATCAAGAACTAACTGTTAGCACCTTCATGTACTGTAAGCCTATAACTGAACATCTCAAGAACTAACTGTTAGCAGCTCTGTAAGCCTATAACTGAACATACCCTTATCAAGAACTAACTGTTAGCACCTTCATGTACAATCTCTCTCTGAACAAGCCTATAACTGAACATGTACACCTCTTATCAAGAACTAACTGTTAGCACCTTCATGTACAATCTCTGTAAGCCTATAACTGAACATACCCTTATCAAGAACTAACTGTTAGCACCTTCATTCACTCTCTGTAAGCCTATAACTGAACATACCCTTATCAAGAACCAACTGTTAGCACCTTCATGTACAAGCCTAAGCCTATAACTGAACATACCCTTATCAAGAACTAACTGTTAGCACCTTCATGTACAATCTCTCTGTAAGCCTATAAATCTCTCTGTAAGCCTATAACTGAACAAGCTCTTATCAAGAACTAACTGTTAGCACCTTCATGTACAATCTCTCTGTAAGCCTATAACAGAACAAGCTCTTATCAAGAACTAACTGTTAGCACCTTCATGTGTAAGCCAAGCCTATAAGCCTATAACTGAACATACCCTTATCAAGAACTAACTGTTAGCACCTTCATGTACAATAACTGAACATCTGTAAAGCCTATAACTGAACATACATACCCTTATCAAGAACTAACTGTTAGCACCTTCATGTACAATCTCTCTGTAAGCCTATAACTGAACATACCCTTATCAAGAACTAACTGTTAGCACCTTCATGTACAATCTCTCTGTAAGCCTATAACTGAACATACCCTTATCAAGAACTAACTGTTGCACCTTATGTACACTCTGTAAGCCTATAACAGAACATACCCTTATCAAGAACTAACTGTTAGCACCTTCATGTACAATCTCTCTGTAAGCCTATAACTGAACATACCCTTATCAAGAACTAACTGTTAGCACCTTCATGTACAATCTCTCTGTAAGCCTATAACTGAACATACCCTTATCAAGAACTAACTGTTAGCACCTTCATGTACAATCTCTCTGTAAGCCTATAACTGAACATACCCTTATCTAACTGAACATACCCTTATCAAGAACTAACTAACTGTTAGCACCTTCATGTACAATCTCTCTGTAAGCCTATAACAGAACATACCCTTATCAAGAACTAACTGTTAGCACCTTCATGTACAATCTCTCTGTAAGCCTATAACAAGAACCAACCTGAGCAAACGGGACCAGCAGGCTTTTAAACATCTTGATACCATTCTTTTGCATGTAGGCTAAATATTCAGCAGTTGCCCTTTGCACTGAAAAACATGACGACGTACATCAATGTGTAATATTTTAACCAATGTTAGAGATGGCAGATAATTTTGTGAAGGAATCCCCTCAGGATTAGACCGTAAAATATCTTTGCAGTGATGTAAACAATTCAAATGTAAGACTCTCAGTTGATTGAAAAATATCTTTGTATCTGACACCCACTTGGCTTGACTGGCAAGTCTTGGATGTTTACCACATTGGTAACATACACAACACTGGTAATGCTGACAAAGCCTGTACACTGAAACATAATCTGGGCTGCTCTGCGATCAAGACCCGCAATCAGTAGTTACTGGTGCCTAAAGGAAGCAACAATGGAGGTGCCCATGCAGGCGCTTCACTATATCTGGTTACAACACACTTGCTATTGCATCTCCACTTGCACGGGCGTCGGTCATCCGCTCCTGCAGACGTGTCATGACGGGGGCATGGTTATGCATCAGTGCTGCATTTTGCTGTGACTTGATCACCAATGGGAACACCAGCATCCTCAAGCACACGGTTCCTGTAGGTACGGTAAATAATCACAGTGCTTAAAATATCAAATAACAATCAGAAGAGGCAAAATTGGGTGGGTTTTTTTTACTTTATATTATGATTCAACAATGTCCAGAAGGAAATTCACAGTATTACTACACTTTTCGTTTATATTCTTACTCCAAGAGTAAACAGTCGACAACAGACAAACAACATATTCTTACTAGATAATCCTGATTAAACATTGGTCATTGAGCCAGTTCGATATTTAATTAAAAGTGAAAGCTTATCACTAATATTACATGATAGAACTAACAATTCTTTCCTGTTCACAATAGATGGAACCTTGAGCCTCACCTATCATGATGGCGGCCCACCAGGGCACATCTAATCCCACATGGAGAACCTTGAGCCTCACCTATCATGATGGCGCCCCACCAGGGTACATCTAAACCCAAATGGAGAACCTTGAGCCTCACCTATCATGATGGCGCCCCACCAGGGTACATCTTATCCCACATGGAGAACCTTGAGCCTCACCTATCATGATGGCGCCCCACCAGGGCACATCTAATCCCATATGGAGAACCTTGAGCCTCACCTATCATGATGGCGCCCCACCAGGGCACATCTAATCCCACATGGAGAACCTTGAGCCTCACCTATCATGATGGCGCCCCACCAGGGTACATCTTATCCAACATGGAGAACCTTGAGCCTCACCTATCATGATGGCGCCCCACCAGAGCACATCTTATCCCACATGGATAACCTTGAGCCTCACCTATCATGATGGCGCCCCACCAGGGCACATCTTATCCCACATGGAGAACCTTGAGCCTCACCTATCATGATGGCGCCCCACCAGGGCACATCTAATCCCACATGGAGAAGTTCCAGAGCCTGCTGGACCACACCACTGGGGCTCCATCCTCCCAGCCCCAGACTCTCTATGGATGGCTCTCCAAGTGCATTCAAAGTTTCAGCCAATTGTGGGGCTTCAGGAAGGGGTGGTGGCTCTGGGATGTAGTCTGAGGTCGGGAGAGGAGCAGCCTAGAGGAAGTACAGGTTTGTTGTTACCATCAAACCAAATCAATATCATATGCTGTTAAAGTCTGCTATCAAACAAATCTTCATGGACCATCCATTCATTAAGTTAGTCGAAATGATCCTACCCAGAATCCCCAAGCAAAAGTGTGTATGCAGTTGTCAACAATATATAACTCTGGAAAGACAAATGTCTATTGATACTCTGATAGAATGATATCAGGTCGTGATAAAAGAGTCAGGAGATGGACTGCACAGGACCTGCTATACCCTCAAATATCCTTAATTGTGTGCAGTACAGATATATCATAATTAAAGATCACATATACTCTAGGGAGTACAAATACATAAATCATTTATTGGCATCGTTATAAATGAAACCCCCGTCATTAAAACTACTAATTTGACCTTTAACTTATATCAACCTTTTTGACAACAGTGCACAATTCACTCCTGCGAACGAAATTTCAACCAATCAGAGGGGCGTGTCTCCGCGACATAATGTGAGGTATACATACGAGGGGCGCTGTAGAATTCACGTACATTTCCGGGGGTAATTATCTTGTTTACAGGCTTGTTTAAACCTGCAATCATGACAATTGTTGTGAAAAGTGAAATCTTTATGTTTTCACAATCTACTGTCATTTAATCTTGTCACCTGCTTTGCCTAATTTCCGAGTTACAATTTGTTTTCATGGACGATTCTGTCAAAGTCGCTAGGCCTTATTTGTTCGAGCCAGACGCTAGTGATAGTGAAAACAGTGATCAGCCTCGCTCATCACGGTTACAAGAAGATCAACTAGTATCTATACATACTGGTGAGTGGACGTTAACCATGTGATTGTGAATGTAGCAAGGAATTTAGTGCGCAATATTGTCACTTCGACACTCACCTCCCTTTACTAATTTCAATAATGTAATTTTTATGATAAAAGTAATATTTTATATTTATCCTTACTCATGCTTATTTGCTTTCTCATCCTCTCTTCCGAACAGTCAAGTGGAAACTTGAATCCCTTCAATCCCCTTGAAGCGAACATACAATCACTCACCCTGAATTACCTCCCTATTCCCGCCAAAACTGGCACGTGACCTGCCATGCCTTGCTCCTCACTCTCTCCGATATAAGCCCCACGCAGGTTTACAGGGAAACCCGTGTGGTGTGAGGGGACGGTTGGGAGGGCTTCATCTCATGAGTCAGGATAAGTATAAAATATTAATTTTATCATAAAAATTACATATTTTTCCTTATTCTGACTCATGTTTATTTGCTTACTGAATCCGACGGAATCGGTGGTGGGTCAACCACCTAGCGGGATTCCCTGTATGATTGTATTCACGTCAGCGTTCACTTGATATATACCCCCTGGGAATATTCTTCTTCTGTGGCTAACTTCAATATTTCTTGATGCTTGTCGGGGGACCACCTTCTTATACATTCGAATTGGAAGTAAACTTCTTAAGTTTTGTGGATTTAGTATACTAGACGCCTGGTTGTCTAGATATCTGCAACGACCCAATATGTTACGGTAAGAACTTTACCGAAACTGGAATCGAGACCCATCTGTTAAGGCAAGAACATTACCATAACTGAGTCTATGTATCACTCATGCCCTGACTTATCTCGTAAGTCAGGGGGACATGGACTCTCAGCCGGTGGCAATGGACAGTTGCCTGGCGTCAACGAATCTGCGTGACAAGGGTGAGTTTCTTCAACGTCTGGCCAGTACAGTGAGTTGTTGCGCTATGACTAGAGGGCCGAACTGGTGTATCCCTGATACGTCTTCTGTGGAGATGTCTCTCAGGTAGTGATTAGCGAAGACAGTATCTGACTTCCAAAAGCAGCCTTCCATTATAGATGATATAGAGCAGATTCAATGTAGGGCGAGTGTCGAGGCCAAAGCTCTAACTTCATGTGGGATATGGTTAAGACGTCGACAGCCCATGCCAGCGGGTCTGGCACTGGTGAGACGAACGTTATCACCTGCTGGTTGAAACGGGTAGCAAACAGGTCGATGAGGGGATGGCCTTGTTGAGTTGTTACCCACTGGAACGCTTCTGGATGTAACTTCCACTCTGTCGGAGACGGACGTACTGGTCTGGATAGGGCGTCGGCTAGGACGTTCTTTGCCCCTGAGATGTGGCAAGCCCTCATCTTCAGGTTGATTTCGTCTGTGATGTCAAACAGCTGGAACGTCAGTTAAAGCAACGGCGCTGATCTCGTGGACCCTTGCAGATTTCTGTAAAAGGCCACAGTGGAGTTGTCCATGTGTATCATCAGGACCTGATCTTCTAACTGCACCGCCCAATATAGAACTGCTTCTATTACTGCTTTCAGTTCTAGCTGGTTTCAGTTCTTCTCTGTTTGTGACCACTGCCCAGCTGCAACCTCGTCGTTGAGATGTGCCCCCCAGCCTTGGAGGGACGCATCCACGTAGAGATGAAGATCGTACTCTGGCTCTCTCAAATAGGTTCCGCCGCAAACATTCGATCTTACTGTCCGACAAAGCAGGTACTGCTTTAGATGTTGCGGGACTTCTGGACATCTTCTAGATGAGCTATCAGGAACCTCTGTAGCGGTCGAAGTTGCAATCTTCCTCTGCGTGCGAGAGCCTGCGTCGACGTCAGTAGACCCAAGAGTCGCTGCCACGTTCTTAAGTCTAGTGGAGAGTTGAGGGCCTCTGGTATGCACGACTGGATGCTCTGCCATCTGGTACCAGGATGCGGTTCTCTAACTTCAGGAATCTGATGCCCAGGAACTGTAGATCTTGGGTCGGCTCGAGCTCCGACTTCTGATGATTCACCAGCCAGCCCAACTGTGTCAGCAGGTTGATCGTAAACTGCAGCTGTAGTCTGAGTTGATCTGCATCTTGATGTGCCTGGATGCCGTCTAGGTAGAAGGCACTGCGTAGCCCCTTCTGATGGAGATAAGCGACAATCGGTTTGGTTATTCGCGTAAATAACCACGGGGCCCACGAAATTCCAAAGGGCAGGACCTTCCACTGGTAGCGCCGCCCTTCGAACAGGAATCGCAGGTACTTCCGTGATTCTGAGTGCATCGGGAAATGTAGATAGGCATCTTGCAGATCTATGCTGGCCATGAAGTCGTTGGGTCGAATAAGATGTCTCAGCTGAGGTAGATGTAGCATCTTGAACTTCTCTGGTTTCAACAGGTAATCTCTGTTGAAGCTCTTCATGTTGAAGATAAGTCGAAACTTCTGTTTGGAGTTCTTTTTGGGTACTAGGAAAATTGGAGAGTAATACCTGGGCGTGAGTCTGCGTTGATTGACGACCTCTACCGCACCTTTCATCAATAACATCTCGATAGCTTCAGTGAGCTTGTCTGGCTGCAGCTGCGGATACTTGAAGACCAAGGGATTGTTGGTCAATGGCGGTGTCGACTACAACTGGATACTGTAGCCCTCTCGTAATACTTCTATGACATAGTCGTCCTGTAGTACTCTCCAATTCTCCCAGTATAGACCCAACCGTCCATCCACGGTTGACGGTTGAACAGGAACGGCTGGGAGTCGAAGACGCCAGTCGTTCCAAACCTGATCTTCAACAACGGGACCTCCGGCCGGAGTAACTTCTGGTATTACTTGGGCGACGAAAAGATCCTGAGTTGCCGCCACATGTAGACGGGAACTTCTTCTCTTTGGACCTCTGTATACCTGAGAAGCGGGATCGTAGTTGACTGCGCTGAGTAGATTGACGCACCATGGTGTTCATCGTCTGGACCGACTTGATCAACATCAAGTCCTTGGAATCTTGAGTTACTGCACACGACAACTGCCGGATGCCGCCGTCAAACAGTGTAGGCGCTGCCCAAGGTTTTCGTAGTAAAGGCTTGGTGTAGACATCTGGCCATGTAGGGAACTCAGCAGCCGCTGACGATGTGATAGTGTGATGCCGCCGACGTAGAGGCCAAGTGATTGGAGATAAACTCCTGATCCTTGCGCTGTAACACTAGTGTAGACGGGATCATTCTTTCTTCTTCCGTCTTAGGATGCTTGAAAGCACACATCAGCCCTTCGTTGATGGCTCTGGACCTTGCTAACCCGTAGAAAGCCCTACGGGTTGTCGTATCAAGCTGTGCCAACTTCTTGTCTTCCATCTTGTAACTGCGAGACTTCGAGTCTGATACAAGGTAGAAATCTTCATCGATGTCAGGCACCTTGTTTAAGTGGTCCATGTTATGATGCCGGAACCATCTAGTGCTGAACTGCGGAGTATGCTGCCCTTGCGTCTTTGAAGCCTTTTCAAAGGCTGTTTTCAGGTTGTCTGCAACCTGCGCAATGGGTTTCATCGGCGGTATGGTAATCGACTCGAAGTCATCTTTCTTCATGCAGTATGTCTCGGCCGGATTGAGTCTCTGGATGGAGACGATATCGGGAGACCATCAGCCACCCATGCCAGCACCTCTGCCTCAGTGAAGACGAAATCATCATCTTCTGTAGGTTGTCCCAGCTCAGCTGCTAGGCTCTGACTAGAGATGTCTACACTGACTGCTGACGACGTAGTAAAGGACCGGTCTGCGATGTCTGCCATCATCTCGCCCTCTGCAGCGTTGTTCTAAGGAACTGTCTGCTTCTTCTCCCGCTCTAGCCTCTTCTCCATGGCCTGCATCACCCTACGGGTGATGGTGTCAGCAAAATCTTCAACGTTGAGGACCTCTGCGTTCGTAATCGGATGCTGCTGCGGGATGACTGCAACTGACTCGTCTGTCGACATCGCTAACAATGTAGCGTTTTCAAACACCAAAGGGTTCTCAGCTGACATCTGCTGCAACTGCTGCGGTAGACTGCCAACAGGAAGAAGTAACATCTTCGACGCTCTCACAGCATCACTGCCAAGGGTAGACTACGACGATGACATCGGCGACGTCATACTTCTAATCTGCGCTGACAAGTTCTCAGCACTGGATACTCTCTGCGACGCTGCAAGGAAGACCTCAGGCTGCAACACTGGAGGTCCCAAAGGACTGGAACCAACTACTTCAGCACCAGGCGCCCCAACATCTGTTGAAGGTCGTTGCATAGGGTTATGCAACGACGACCTCGAAGATCTTGTAGAGTGGAAGATCTAGATGAGTGCCTGGATGACGTGGACTGCTTCCCTGAAGAGGCCGTCCCGTGTTTCTTATGTTGCGCCGTCTCTGCCTGTGGGGACTTCCTTTTACTTACAGTACGTGGGGTAGACTTCTCCCCTACTGGTGGCATCGCAGACTTTGACTGGGATGACATCGTAGATCAGCACAGCTCTCAAGACGTAGTCGCAGCAACTCACAGCACTCAAGACTGTATCACCTTCTCACGCAGGCTGGTTGAATCGGACAACAGGTTGTATAACTTTAGGCTCAAATTTTTCAATCACATGTGAATTTTTTTTATAAGTCTGATATTTCACAATTCAACAGATATATGAAGTCATAAATTCAATATATACACATGATTATAGACAATAATCAAACATCAAGACATATTCAAACCGTAAACCAGCCAAGAAGAACACCCAGGGTGTAAATCAAGCGTTGAGACGTGATGGACTGTTGTTTACATTGAAAACATGTGAACAAACAGTCACCTGGAACGAAGTGAAATTGTGAATTAATTTGACATACAATGTACACATTTTGTTATAAATATGATAATCAACATATTTAGAAACACAATCATGGCAGAATTTGTGCTATATATCCAAAATATTTGAAGTTAAAGCCGCGAAGGGACCCTGAAGTGACTGCCCAACCGTCCACTTTAGCGATAGAGGAGAGAGTGAGGAGCAAGGCATGGCAGGTCACGTGCTAGTTTTGGTGGGAAAAGGGAGGTTATTCAGGGTGAGTGATAGTGGTGGTCCGATTAATTGAAATAATCGAAGATTGGTCACAATGACAAAACGACCAAGCGATCGATCATATTTCTCATAATCGGACACAAATAATTTTGGACCACTTGTTTGCAATAACAATATTTTTCAAAAGGTTTATTTTGTCTCGACATTGCATAAGCACTACAAGCTCGTTCCAAGTCATGATTAAGTTTATCTTAACAACTCCAGGAAATGTATGTTCCTAACACACTAGTCATCCTTTAAAGATGTGAAATTTGCAAATGCATTTTGTGCAATTTGTGAAAAAAAACGAGTTTTTTCTTTATTGTTTGTGCATTAACAAACATAACCAGGAAAATTTGATAAATGATGCTAACCAATTATTTTCGATGATTGATCGGTTGTAATGAACCAATCATCAATTATGAGATTTACACCAATTCCCAACACTAGTGAGTGATTGTACGTTCGCTTCAAGGGAATTGAAGGGATTCAAGTTTCCACTTGACTGTTCGGAAGAGAGGATGAGAAAGCAAATATGCATGAGTCAGGATAAGGAAAACTTTATTGTTACTACGACCACAACCTCACTTCTGAGGAAGAAAACGTTATGTTACAAGTTGTGTCATGCAAAATCCTTTTGGTAATCAATCATATGTATACATAATTTACTATAAGTAGTAAGTAGTTTTGATTTTTTTAACTCCCTGATCTGAACACAAGTAAAATATGTTCCAGGATTCCACAACAATCGATTCGCACTCACAAACATGAATCATTTAGCATGAACTGCGGGGTTCGGTGAAAATCTGTGCATGGTGACACCATCACGATTCAGCATGTCTTCATTGACATCGAGAAATCAGCAAAATGACGAGCTTGTTACACATATTATATACAACTGAAAATCCTTCCTCACATAACGTCACTTCCGGTTCGCTGCAGCGCTCTGGTGACAGAGCTACGTAACCTCTCTGTGGTTTTGTTGGCGGGCGAGAGAGAAGCAGACTACTTTTTGGCAACTTTTAATTGCTCGGTATTAATTAACAAGTTTTTTAAGAATGAATTTGGTGTTCCGCTTAAGACTAACCACATATCTTTCATATGTAATGGTTAAAAAAGTACAAAAAACAAAGTTTATTCGTTCTTTAAGCAACTTGATCAAACCATGCCGGCAGTGTTACTGTTAGTATTAAACATAATACAGAATGATAAATCTTCAACTACCATTGGGTCATTCTCTTCCCACAGAGGTTACTCCTGTCATATCTTCCTACGTAACCTCTGTTCTAATACGGCCATATTTCCCGGTTCTTGTAAAATCCCCTAGCGGCAAAAGATCGCAACACGAATTATCTCCCTTTCTTTCTATCCAATTAGAACACGTGTTACATCGACTTAGATTCAACTTGACTAACACAAGCAAATGTGAGGCCACAAATATCCCCCATCTGCCGGGGACTTGTATTGATGTTACACACAAGACGTTTAATGGCTAGCTTGTCCGTTGTCAACGAGGGCGATGGAGACGCCACTGATCCGCCATAACATGACTGAGTTCTGTCTAGAAGAAACGTTTGCGCATCGCGCAGGGGAAGAGGTTTAGTTTTCTCGAAGTATACGGAAATTACCGAGGCCTTGCGAATGATCACTTTTGAAACGTCGCTGATTGCACAACTAAATCTGATTGTCTCCAATCACGAGTCTTGAACGCTCACACCATGAAAGGGCTGTATTAGAACAGAGGTTACGTAGGAAGATATGACAAGAGTAACCTCTGTGGGAAGAGAATGCCATTGGGTCTGAGGAGGTAATCTTCAATTATTTTCCCATAGCTACCTGTCTTCTTGAAAGTTTGATTGGTTACTCACATTTTCCGCTGTTGTACTCTTGCCACGGATTATCGGAAGAACACAGACAATGGCAGGCCTATTCAAATGATGTCGGCCACTGATTCGTAACTGACACAGAAAACTCTGTGATCTGACACTTGTATGCAGTCTTTTGGCCTGAAAAGAGTGAATATATACTTCCTTTCAAATCAAAAGTTGAACTCATTTAAACACTCACTATAATGTTATGCTTATATATATATGGTTATATCAAAGATTGATTTCTTCACTAACTTGGGGGAGCCAATAGCAAACCTTATGCAGATGAATTGAAAGAGGATTATGCATCAAATTGCTGAAAAGCATGTGCAAATATCGTGCATGTGAATAGCTGCGTTTTGGTGTAAAGTTTTGTTAAGAATTTGCCAGTTTTCACTGATTTGTATCATTTATCAAACTCATGACAATAATCTTTTCAGCATTTTGAATTTGTTTTACAATACATCAGTTCATGTGTAAACAGTTTAAAGAGTATGGAATATTTGGCAAAATTTATTTTAGAATTGTTGCCTGCAGTAAGGAGCTATATTTAAACTAGTGAGACTAAACTTTGGAAATAAAGTATATTAATAACTATAAACTCAACTACCTGTTGTGGCTATGACATACAATACTGCACAAATAACAGTGGTGCACCGGACACACAGAAAGAAAGAATGGTTTTGTATCTGACAACCCAAACAGATTCTTGTGACCTTCAAACTTTGATATTTTCGGACTTTAATGTATAAGTGTTTTGCTAAGAATAGGTGTTTACTTTCAAACGAAATCTTTCCAATCATGTCAGGAGTTTAATACGTGGTACTCGGATTTACTTCTCACTCATCATGTACACCGCAATCGCTAATATTAACACGAAGCCAAAATACACATGTGAACTGTCATTTTCCTCAATCCGGCATTTCGGAGGTAGTGTTCAGGTCACATCCAAACTGCAGACTTTCTAGACAAGAACGTATCGATTTACACTTAAGAGTTCTTGAAGTAGGTAACGTACACCAATCCATGTGTTCGTATTAAGAGCCGACAAAGTCTTCTGTTTGTGAATTTCTCTCGCACAAAGTCGCACATGCTTCCAACTGGCAGCCATTTTTGAACTCTTGGGACATATATATCCACAATTAATGTCTGTATGAGAAATGTTGACACGTCAAAAACACAATATCTTGTTATATACTATATTTATATTACAATATAGATATATTTTCTATATGAAATACTAAATAAGGGCCATAACATGTCGTCTGTATAACTACAAGCGTGGTTTAAGAGTATTTCAAACAGATAAC
Organism: Haliotis rubra; assembly: GCF_003918875.1. Taxonomy (NCBI): domain Eukaryota; kingdom Metazoa; phylum Mollusca; class Gastropoda; order Lepetellida; family Haliotidae; genus Haliotis; species Haliotis rubra. The sequence continues at coordinate 493,697 of NW_025766769.1, read as the reverse complement.
CTATTTTGACAACTTATTATATATTTTATTTCATATATGTGTATAAAATGTACATTTCCCATTATGAATGCTACTCAACCACATATAAGATATCAGTGTAAGAAAGATAATACACAAATTTATTTGTTGTATTCACAAGTCAATTTTTAAACAATAATGCTAAATTGGTTAGTGTTCATAACCGTTTGACTGGGCAATAGTATGTCAAGCAAACATGGCGGCTATTGTCAGAGTGAAACGACGTAGAAGTGAAGAACCCGTCGAATCCCTGGTATTTTCCAGTAAAAGATTGAAAGAAAATGACAGCCAGGAAGGAAGCAGTAACAAAGAAATTACTGGTTTACTTAAGTTTGCTGGGACAGTACCTTTACAGGTCAGCTGAACAGTTACGAAACCATCCAAATAATTCTTGTAAATGCATTGTGCCGCTCCATGTGACATGTCACACGTTTTTATCAAAGCACGTGGGATAGTTTCCACCACGGGAACTTATGTGCTCGTTATTAAATAGTAACGTTGTTAATTCTCCGTAATAACCATTTATTGTTTGGGGAGAACTGTCCAAGGATACTGAACTTCAGAAGTGCAAACTCACCAGTCCATGTTATTGTTTTTACATTTAACAGTTGTTTCCTTTCTTTATATTGAAACGAAAGTATACTTTATCATATGTCAAACTGCAAATGGGTTAGAGAGGTATGTGACCATGTCTTAAGTGAATTCATCCCTCTTCAACTGCTATTAAATCTTACACTGAGTTCTCATGGTTTTGTCACAGTGGAAACGTGCTACTGACAAACTGTAAGAGACCACTACGTTTACCTTAGTTCATTATATGCATTTTGACAAAAATGTACAGCATGTTGCGGAGTAAAAATCCCACCAGGATTGTTATCTCTGTCAATTCTAAGCTTGCTCATTATGAACATAGTTTACTGTATTCAGTTGAGTGATGCACACTTCATTTATTTTAGGAAACTAATGTTTCAACATTCATCAGAGAAGCCATCAAAAAAGACAAATTGCAAAAAGAATACAAGAGCCACAGCCAAAGCCATGACAGCTGGACAGTGCGACAGAGGAACCACCAGAGACAGCAGTCAAGATCCAACAGATACAAGGTGGTATCCAGTTTGAGGTCTCCTCAGTTGGACAAACTTGACACAGTAGACAATGGGGGACAAGATGGGTGTAACCAACAGAAGAAACAACCAGGGAAAGAAGAAACCCCAAGTACAAGTCAAGTGAGTGATGGTGTTTTGACAGACAATGGTGTCAGTGTTCCGGAGAAGATGTTCTGTTTGTTTGATGTAGAAGAGGAGGCTGTGAATCATATCAGGGTGAGTACCTCCAAGTCACATCTCATTCTGTCTTCGTTTAGATATAAATAGTAATCAATAATAATCAATAGTACCTAAACATATGTTCACACTAGTGATCATGATGTTACTAGTCAGGACATTTACTTAACATATTCGCAGTGACCATTAGTGTTTGGGACAGTCCCAACACTTGTACTGACTGCTTTGATCATTAGTGTTTGGGACAGTCCCAACACTTGTACTGACTGCTTTGACCATTAGTGTTTGGGACAGTCCCAACACTTGTACTGACTGCTTTGATCATTAGTGTTTTGGACAGTACCAATACTTGTAATGACCATTTTGATCATTTGTGTTTGGGACAGTTCCAGCACTGACCACTTTGATCATTAGTGTTTGGGACAGTACCAATATGTGTACTGACTACTTTGATCATTAGTGTTTGGGACAGTACCAATAGTCCAATACTTGTATTGACCATTTGTGTTTGCAGTACCAGCACTGGATATTTTGATCATCAGTGTTTGGGACAGTACCAGCACTGACCACTTTGATCAGTGTGTGGATAGTACCAACACTTGCCCTGAAGACTGTTGCCATCAGCCATAGTAGTTAATAGGGGGGTATTTAATGTGGGGTTGATGTTTTCACAAGTGGCATAGCCTTTCTAAAACAAGCTGGCTTCATTTCTTTAATACCTTAATGCAGAAATATTTATCTTAAGCAACTTATGTAGTATCCCTTTGTTGATGATGGCTTTGACCTCCTGTGAAGGTTTGTTAGCTGTCCGGATGTATCAGAGGACAAAGTCTGATGTGAGTGAGATTGTTATGAACTGAGATATCACTGACTATTTTCAGACTGCATTGCCCAGCACAGCACCTGCTGCTCCCTCCTCCACATACAGCAACATAACATGCAACTCAGTGCCCATGGTCCGTGAGGCTGTAGGCAGGCAGAGAGAGAGTGAGTACGTGTACGACCTGTATTACACCAACAGCCAACAGCTGGACTTCAGACAGCTGCAGGACTTCCTCACCATCCAGGCGTTTGGAGATGAACTTGTGTTTGCGGACAATCGTGCTGATGAAGAGGAATTTGTTGAGGTGTATGATGATGAGGATGACAGTAATGATGAAGGAAACTGGAGGAATGATTACCCTGAGGAAGACCCTCACTTCATTGAGAACCATGAACAGGAGTACAGCTATGGAGATGGTACAAGTCTTTTCATGTTGCCTCAACACTGCGCTTTTCTCTTAACACCGAATGTTTTCCCTTGACACTGCATGTGTCCCCCAATCCTGCACTGCACATTTCTCTTGACACTGCACATGTCCTTTAATACACATTTTGCATGATGCTGCACAGGTTTCCCTCAAAACTGAATAGGACAGAGTCCTGTGTTACTACACAACCCTTTTTGGAATACCTCTGTTCTATTGTGGTAGTTACCCGTGACACGGTTGTTGCCATAGCTTCATTCAGAGTGTGATTAGAATGACGAGACTCTTCACTTCCAAAACCAACCTGAGATGATGAATGGGTCCAGGGTGTGTATAGTATACACAGCACTAAAATTAAAGGGATGCACCGTATCACTGATCCGTTGGTCATTGGTAACGTACACATGTACAAGGGGTCATGTTTAAAAAAATGTTTTAAGTGGAGACGTTTCCTTTTACATGTACAGGGGTTGAATTGTAAAAGGTTGTCAGGGGCCCTTCTTTTTCTACCTTTACCTGAATTTCCTTTTCCAGATGATGTTGGTCACCACAGATATGACACCGGAGACCCTCTGGCTTCATTCATGGCAGCTAGCTGTAATATTCGTAAGTGTCCACAGGCAGAATGCTGGATGCCTGGTGCTTACATTTAGTGGAATCTGATTATTCGTTACTTCTGTTCATTGTGATTCAGAGTGTTCTGTAAGTAATGGACTGTCTGCTCTGCACAGGCAGGTTCTGTAGGTATCAGACTGTGATTTCTGCATGTAGTGGACTCTGTGTTCTGCTGGTACTGGACTGTGTATTCTGCAGATTTCAGACAGTGTGTTCTGAATGTAGTGGACCGTGTTCTGCTAGTAGTGGACTGTGTGTTCTGCATGTAGTGGACTGTGTGTTCTGCATGTAGTGGACTGTGTGTTCTGCATGTAGTGGACTGTGTTCTGCTAGTAGTGGACTGTGTGTTCTGCATGTAGTGGACTGTAGGTTCTGCATGTAGTGGACTGTGTGTTCTGCATAGTGTTGGGTATTGGTTGAAATCTCACAATTGATGATTGGTTCATCAGACATTCAACATTTTTCAGATTTTCCAATTCAGGTTGTAATTGCAGATAAGTATAACAAGATGCAACTTGCTACTTTAAAGTGATGACGAAATTTCCTGTACAGAAACTTCCTGGAGTCGTCAGCTTTTTGAGAATTAAACAATTATGGCTCTGACAACTTCTAAGATATGTTCAATCATCAAGTGTTTCAAACACTAAAACAGTAGTTCCAAAATCGTTTGTGTTCGATTATGAAAAAATGTCATCAATTGCTTGGTCGTTTGGTCCCTGCCACCAATTTGCGATTATTTGAATTAATCAGAACACCACCAGTTTTGCACATAGTGGACTGTGTGTTCTACATGTTGTGGACTGTGGGGGTCTGCATGTAGCAGACTGTGTGCTCTGCATGTAGTAGACTGTTAGTTCTGCATGTAGTGGACTGTGTTCTGCATGTAGCGGACTGTTGGGGTCAGCATGTAGAGGACTGTGCTCTGCATGTAGCGTGTTGCGTACTGTGTGCTCTGCATGTAGGAGACTGTGTTCTGCATGTAGTAGACTGTGTTCTGCACGTAGCGGACTGTGTGTTCTGCACGTAGCAGACTCTGTGTTCTGCATGTAGTGGACTGTGTGTTCTGCATCTGGTGGACTGTGTGTTCTGCATGTAGATGACTGTGTTCTGAAAGTAGCTGACTGTGGTCCTGCATGATTATTAAGTTTAGTTATTGTCAACTTCAATGCATTTTTATCCCACCGGCATGTAATGCGGTGGGATATAATTGTCGCCTCGCCTGTCTGTCCATCCGTCTGTCCATAATCATTTTGTTTCCAGAGCATAACTCAAAGACTGTTTGATATTTTTCAACAAAACTTGGTAGATATATCAAACAGAACCTTAAGTGGTGCCTTTTGCTATTAGCAGATTTTTGGCATTTTGCTATTTGCAGATTTTGGCATTTTTATTTTTCCCGGTTTCCATGGAAACGATTCGGACTTAGTCCCAAAATGAGGGGTGGGTTTCGTTTCTGGAGCACAACTGGAAAACTTCTCAATATCTTTCAGCAAAACTTGGCAGATATGTGAGTCAGATCTTGAAGTGGTGCCTTTTGCTATTTGCAGATTTTTGTCATTTTTATTTTTCTCGGTTTCCATGGAAACGTTTCAGACTTAGTCTCAAAAGGGAGGGTAGGTGGAAAACTTCTTAATATCTTTCAGCAAAACTTGGCAGATATGTGAGTCAGATCTTGAAGTGGTGCCTTTTGCTATTTGCAGATTTTTGTCATTTTTATTTTTCTCGGTTTCCATGGAAACGTTTCAGACTTAGTCTCAAAAGGGCGGGGTAGGTTTCGTTTCCGGAGCACAACTGGAAAACTTCTTAATATCTTTCAGCAAAACTTGGCAGATATGTGAGTCAGATCTTGAAGTGGTGCCTTTTGCTATTTGCAGATTTTTGTCATTTTTATTTTTCTCGGTTTCCATGGAAACGTTTCAGACTTAGTCTCAAAAGGGCGGGGTAGGTTTCGTTTCCGGAGCACAACTGGAAAACTTCTTAACATCTTTCAGCAAAACTTGGCAGATGTGTGAGTCAGATCTTGAAGTGGTGCCTTTTGCTATTTGCAGATTTTTGTCATTTATTTTTTTCATGATTTCCATGGAAACGATTTGCACTTAGTCTAAAATCAAGCTGGACTTTAAGTAACTGTCAGATAATTTGTTCTTTCAAAGATGTGGGGGCCGGGGGGATATGTCATTTTCTGATGACTCTTGTTTAACACAGTTTTACAAATAGAACTTGCGGATATACAAGGATTTGATATTTACCAACATCATTATTAGTCCAACTAGGCATTATCAGACGTTAGACTAATATTCATTTAGTCACTTCAGCCATAGCTGCCCCTGCTGTGATATGGGTAAAATATTGCCATCTCTCACACTTCTTCTGGGTCCCTGCAGGTACCAGTGGGGTGCCACAGGAGGATGGTTTGGAGTATGACGTACTGGCTGGTCCTCAGAGGTCCTACGATTCCTACTACCGGTCCATGCTACAGGACCTAGGGGAGGACCTGGTGGATGAGGGTGATGATGAAGAGGACGACTACGATGTCAGATGAATTGTGGACAGTACAGTAACACAAGACGTCATGTATTTACAAGTGCAATGAATTGTCGTCAGTCCTCCATGAGAACACAGTATTCTTCATGTCAGCAGGGAAATCATAGCTGTTATGTTCAAGCACTGTCTTGCTGGAGATACATTCATTGGTGTATTATGTTTTAGTCTGGCTTAAGTATAGTGGTGTGACAGACTAGTTTAATGACAATCCATCTCTGATCTACCTGCTGTCCGAGTCTGGCTTATGAAACTCATTGGTTCTGTAGACTTTAAAGAAGTCGTCTTCACAGGCTTGTGGCTCTGAAGTATGTTTTTTGTTTGAAAAATAATATAACCAGATACAGGAACTGAACATGTTGTGACATGGGTGCAGCATGAAGCATTTAGATAATGAAGCAGTCAAAGAGTAAAGCTTGCATCAAGGAAGAGGTGTATGATGGATTGTCCCTGGCATGACTGATAGGCAGTGTTCCCGGAATCTGTCTTGATTCTCTACAATACTAACAAGGACAATTGGACCACATTGTTCTGATCAGAGCCTGGTAATGATGGCATGTTTGGTTCTGAAAGGATTATAACTCTTTCTGGATCTCCGTGCTGAAAGGTACTGTGTAGAGTTGCCTCCCTTGTGCCATCGATTTTCAAGTGTTTGGTTTATTCATTGAGCTGTCAGCATGATGCCCTGCTTCTTCGCCTCATGGAAGTGTCAATAGTTTGTGTCACTCAGGCTTCTCACACAAACCAGGATGCTGAAAAACCCTAGAAGTACTGCTTGAAGTGTTCTCAGTTCCAGTTCATTCACTACTTTGTAAACCTTGGGCCTCAGCCTCCATAATTACTGCCATTAAGGAGGAACAAGGCTTTGGCAAAACCGTAACATGAGCAAATGTCATTGAGGTAGTTTGATGAAGACAACACATCAAGTATGAAATGTAGGTGACAGCAATATGAAGTGGAGTATACATACAGCCAACACTCAGGAGAACTTGGTTCCTGGTCTTCAATGTGTGATATATGATAAGTCATCACCTTGAAGGACAAACACAAGAATTCATAGTGCATTTCTAATACACTCATTAAAACCTATTTAAAGCTGTGGCCAGTTCTCACTTATCATTCTCTACAGTTTCCATTTTTGGAAAAATGGTCAAGCTTGCCTCAGAATTTTAAGAAGCTGTGTAGTTATTTGTGGAAATCTTTCTTCACAAAAGGTAAGATGTAGGTGCAGCGAGTCAGCTGGTTGTTTGTCATGTAGTGGACGTCAGTCACCACTAGGAATGTTCATGTGTTCAGTTTTATGTTTTACTTTCTCTTGCTGCCAGTCCTAGCGGAAACACTGCTGAAGCAGTATTAAACATTAAAGGCGCTACAACCAATGGATACATGCTGAGAGGAGACTTTGACATGTTTCTATTATATATTTCAGAATGCAAATAAACCAATCATATAGTAATAACATGTTGCTTTGTCTCACACATTAACACACACTAGTCAGGAATCCTCAGATGGAATGTAACAACGCATTCAGGATGGTGCAGTCATGTAGATGTGGGTTGTCAATACAAAAAGTTATCTGTAGCTCTGGTATTTAAATGAATGCAAGATGGGGTGTGCACAGTTTTATTCATATTATACAGTTTGCATCTATGACATTCATCCTCATTGTATTAAATCGTATTATAATTCACTCATATTTAGGAAGGAGTTGAATCAAAGTTGAGAATGAAAGTACAGTGAACTATGGTTGTAACTGACTAAAGGGATCAGTAATTTTAGTTCATTATAACTGTAGTTTGTTAAACATTTCAACTGGACTATACAGCCAGCAGTCAGCACCAAGAAGCCAGTGTCTGTCAGTTCGTTATAAACAGTGTACTGCATACTTGCTGAGCAGCTGAAGACCTCGGGGATATGATTGCAAGTGCCAACCTCCACTCTTTCCACTAAATGCTGCAAATATTCTAATCTTTCATTCTCAGTATCATTGATGATTCAAAATACAAATCCCAAAAGCCTAGCGAAAAGTGTGCAATTTCAAGATAAATAACTGAACAACCATATACAGTGAGAGAATAGATATCAGGAGACATTCGTTTTTGCGTAAATCATCCGGATAACTGAATATCCGGATACCTGGATATTTGTCATCCAGGCTTAGGTGTTGAAACGGTAGCGAGCATACACTTCTGGTTTAAAATCACTTCCAAACAGCATGGTCATTTTGATTTGCCAATTACAGTTCACTCTGTGCCAGATAGGCCTACTAATCACCACCAATACCCTGCTGATTGGTCATTAATCCGGATTAGCACTTCACACAGTCAGACGTAGATTAAAGCTTCGTGCGGATAAGTTAGTTAATTTTGTGTTGATTTAGACGGTTGGTTTGTAAAATTTACCGTCCGGGAATGGAAACCGCATATCCGTTATGAACAGTCACTTCTATAATGTAAGAGATTGTTTTTTATGAAAAGGCGAGGTTTCCGGATATTTGGGGTCCGGGTATACGGGGTCTCACTGTATAGTAATGTAACAAATATCATATTTGGGATTGCACTTTCTCAGAAAAGTACAAATTCTGGTACTTTCGATTCTAGCCTTGTGTATTCACAGCTTTGGCCATGGAAGGCGTGCCAACTTACATTTGTCTTGGGTGTACACAGAGTACATGGTCTGGATGACCAGTTGTCAGATTTCCATGTTGTGGAAGCCTTGGGGGCTGAGTGGGTTAGATTGCTGACTCTGTGTGTTGGCAATCTGGTCCATCACTCTGAGAGTGTAGGTTTGAATCTGAGATGGGGCTAAGTGCCCAAATTACTAGAATTTGTACTTTACTGAGGAAGTGTAATCCCCAAATCAATATGTGATTACATATGACATTGCATGACTTCCATTCATTGTTTTGAGTAACACTTGTCAGAGGGGAACACAAAATATGTAAACTTGACTGAAAGGCATTGTGTTTCATGTATCAGAAATCTTTACATACACCTTTTGTACTTGATGTTGAATCAGTGTAGAACTTAAAATATTTTTGTTGCCTGTCTACAACCCCACTTGGTAAGTCCACCCTCAAACAGACACTTAAGTAAATAAAGAGGGATCTCCGCCTTGTTACTGCCCGCACATAATACCATGTGGTAGGTTGATGGTTGTAATTGGGCGTGTCGTTGTCCGAGGGTTGCTCTTGAACACCATGAGGACACAGGAGTCGAGGACAAAAATACCTGCGGCAGAGACAGTAATCAATCAGGTGTCCATGGTACTCGTCATGTGATCAAACAAGACCATACACCACAGTACCCGTCATGTGGTCAAACAGTACCATACACCACAGTACTTGTCATGTGGTCAAACAGTACCATACACCACGGTACCCGTCATGTGGTCAAACAGTACCATACACCACAGTACTTGTCATGTGGTCAAACAGTACCATACACCACGGTACCCGTCATGTGGTCAAACAGTACCATACACCACGGTACTTGTCATGTGGTCAAACAGTACCATACACCACAGTACTTGTCATGGGGTCAAACAGTACCAAACACCACAGTACTCATTATGTGGTCAAACAGTACCATACACCACAGTACTTGTCACATGGTCAAACAGTACCATACACCACAGTACTTGTCACATGGTCAAACAGTACCATACACCACAGTACTTGTCACATGGTCAAACAGTACCATACACCACGGTACTCATTATGTGGTAAAACAGTACCATACACCACGGTACTTGTCATGGGGTCAAACAGTACCATACACCACAGTACTTGTCATGGGGTCAAACAGTACCAAACACCACAGTACTCATTATGTGGTCAAACAGTACCATACACCACAGTACTTGTCACATGGTCAAACAGTACCATACACCACAGTACTTGTCATGTGATCAAACAGTACCATACACCGCAGTTCTCGTAATGTGGTCAAACAGTACCATACACCACAGTACTTGTCATGTGGTAAAGGGCCGGTGGGGTAGCCTAGTGGTTAAAGCGTTGGCTCGTCACGCCGAGGACCCGGGTTCGAATCCCCACAAGGGCACAATGTGTTAAGCCCATTTCTGGTGTCCCCCGCCATGATATTGCTGGAATATTGCTAAAAGCGGCGTAAAACTCAACTCAGTCAGTCAGTCAGTCAGTCATGTGGTAAAACAGTACCATACACCACGGTACTTGTCATGTAGTCAAACAGTACCATACACCACGGTACTTGTCATGTGGTCAAACAGTACCATACACCACGGTACTTGTCATGTAGTCAAACAGTACCATACACCACGGTACTTGTCATGTAGTCAAACAGTACCATGTGGTCACACCATACACTACGGTACTTGTCATGTAGTCAAACAGTACCATGTTTTCACACTGGGCACATACAGTGACACAGATGTGCCCCAGGGACTGTCACATAGATGTGCCAATAGTTGGGTGGGATGTAATACACACACGTGGCAAAAGAGGTGTGGGATGTAAGATACACACAAGTACCTGTGGCAATAGTGGGGTGGGATGTAAGATACACACAAGTACCTGTGGCAATAGTGGGGTGGGATGTTATACACACTCAGGTACCTGTGGCAATAGTGGGGTGGGATGTAATACACACAAGTACCTGGGGCAATAGAGGGGTGGGATGTAATACACACACAAGTACCTGTGTCAATAGTGGGGTGGGATGTAAGATACACACAAGTACCTGTGGCAATAGTGGGGTGGGATGTAAGACACACACAAGTACCTGTGTCAATAGAGGGGTGGGATGTAAGATACACACAAGTACCTGTGGCAATAGAGGTGTGGAATGTAAGATACACACAAGTACCTGTGTCAATAGAGGGGTGGGATGTAAGATACACACAAGTACCTGTGGCAATAGAGGTGTGGAATGTAAGATACACACAAGTACCTGTGGCAATAGAGGTGTGGAATGTAATACACACACAAGTACCTGTGGCAATAGTGGGGTGGGATGGCAACAAGTACCTGGGCAATAGTGGGGTGGGATGTAAGATACACACAAGTACCTGTGGCAATACAGGTGTGGAATGTAATATACACACAAGTACCTGTGGCAATAGAGGTGTGGAATGTAATACACACACAAGTACCTGTGGCAATAGAGGGGTGGAATGTAAGATACACACAAGTACCTGTGGCAATAGTGGGGTGGGATGTAAGACACGCACAAGTACCTGTGGCAATAGTGGGGTGGGATGTTATACACACAAGTACCTGTGGCAATAGTTGGGTGGGATGTAAGATACACACAAGTACCTGTGGCAATAGTTGGGTGGGATGTTATACACACTCAGGTACCTGTGGCAATAGTGGGGTGGGATGTAAGACACGCACAAGTACCTGTGGCAATAGTGGGGTGGGATGTAAGACACGCACAAGTACCTGTGGCAATAGTTGGGTGGGATGTAAGATACACACAAGTACCTGTGGCAATAGTTGGGTGGGATGTAAGATACACACAAGTACCTGTGGCAATAGTGGGGTGGGATGTTATACACACTCAGGTACCTGTGGCAATAGTGGGGTGGGGTGTAAGATACACACAAGTACCTGTGGCAATAGTGGGGTGGGTTGTAAGATACACACAAGTATCTGTGGCAATAGTGGGGTGGGTTGTAAGATAGAATCAGGTACCTGTGGCAATGGTGGCTTCTTCATCGGAAGGTCGTGGAGTGCGATAGATGGGATACTGACTGTCCCCTTGATCACCCAGAATAATGGTCACACCCACAACATCAGCTGGCGGTGGGAGCTGATTGGCACGGGCCTTCCTATGCTGTGAGCTGACGATATCCTTTGGTATCTGGGAGATGTTTGTGTGCTCATACCTGTAGGGAAAGAAAGTGAAGTCATAGCCCACCCTACACCCTTACATAGCCCACCTACACCCTTACATAGCCCACCCTACACCCTTATGCCACACCCTACACCCTTACATACCACACTCTACACCCTTACATACCACACTCTACACCCTTACATAGCCATTGCAAAAATCCCACTGACGGTCTAGATGGAAGTTCTGACTGTCACATCAAATCTTGGATGATAAATCATATGCTGAAACTATATGACACTAAGATTGAAGCTCTTCTGATTGGATCCAAACAACTGCTGTCGAAAATCCCCACCCGATCTGTGACAATAGCTGAAACTGTCATCCCTGTCTGTTCCACTGGTATGTTTTCCTTAACCAAATCCCCACCAGATCTGTGACAATAGCTGATGATGTCGTCCCTGTCTGTTCCACTGGTATGTTTTCCTTAACCAAATCCCCACCAGATCTGTGACAATAGCTGATGCTGTCGTCCCTGTTTGTTCCACTGGTATGTTTTCCTTAACCAAATCCCCACCAGATCTGTGACAATAGCTGATGCTGTCGTCCCTGTTTGTTCCACTGGTATGTTTTCCTTAACCAAATCCCCACCAGATCTGTGACAATAGCTGATGGTGTTGTCCCTGTCTGTTCCACTGGTATGTTTTCCTTAACCAAATCCCCACCAGATCTGTGACAATAGCTGATGCTGTAGTCCCTGTCTGTTCCACTGGTATGTTTTCCTTAACCAAATCCCCACCAGATCTGTGACAATAGCTGATGCTGTCGTCCCTGTCTGTTCCACTGGTATGTTTTCCTTAACCAAATCCCCACCAGGTCTGTGACAATAGCTGATGCTGTCGTCCCTGTCTGTTCCACTGGTATGTTTTCCTTAACCAAATCCCCACCAGATCTGTGACAATAGCTGATGCTGTCGTCCCTGTCTGTTCCACTGGTATGTTTTCCTTAACCAAATCCCCACCAGATCTGTGACAATATCTGATGCTGTCGTCCCTGTCTGTTCCACTGGTATGTTTTCCTTAACCAAATCCCCACCAGATCTGTGACAATAGCTGATGCTGTCGTCCCTGTCTGTTCCACTGGTATGTTTTCCTTAACCAAATCCCCACCAGATCTGTGACAATATCTGATGCTGTAGTCCCTGTCTGTTCCACTGGTATGTTTTCCTTAACCAAATCCCCACCAGATCTGTGACAATATCTGATGCTGTTGTCCCTGTTTGTTCCACTGGTATGTTTTCCTTAACCAAATCCCCACCAGATCTGTGACAATATTTGATGCTGTAGTCCCTGTCTGTTCCACTGGTATGTTTTCCTTAACCAAATCCCCACCAGGTCTGTGACAATAGCTGATGCTGTCGTCCCTGTCTGTTCCACTGCAAAAGATCTTGGTATTGTCCTCGACTGCTCACTTTCGATGGAAGCTCAAGTCTCTGACATCTGCAAAACCTGCCACTTTCACTTTCGTCCCATCAGTAACATCCGTCCCTATCTCTCAGTCGCTGCTACCCATGCCTTGGTCAGAGCCCTCATAACCTCAAGATTGGATTATTGCAACAGTGTATTGTTTGGCATTTCTCAGAAACTCTGTGACAGACTCCAGAAAATCCAAAACACTTCTGCCTGCCATATCAAGCCAGTACTGAAGGAGCTTCACTGGTTGCCCATCAAAGCCAGGATCGAGCATAACATACTGTGTCTGACCTACAAAGCCAAGCATGGTCTTCCTCCCCAGTACTTGTCTAACATGTTGTCATCATACTCCAGTTCACGCAATCTTCGTTCCAACAGCCAGGATCTCCTCACTGTGCCCAGCTTCAGACTGAAAACATTTGGCCAGCGTTCTTTCACCTACGCAGCCCCCTCTCTCTGGAACTCTCTTCCTTATGGCCTCAAAACTATTGACAATTCCGACTTGTTCAAGTCCAAGCTTAAAACCTACTTCTTCCAGCTGTATCTCCCTTAATCTGCGGAAGTATTACTTCTGTACATATGTACATACTTGACTCTGTAGCGTCTGTTGAGGTGGATTAGGCCCACATATAAATATGTGTTATTATTATTATTATTATTACCATTATTATAGCCCACCCTACACACCAGCTGGTCCCTACATAGGCCTCTACATGGGCTGGTCCCTACATGGGCCTCTACATGGGCTGGTGCCTACATAGTCCTCTACATGGGCTGGTCCCTACATAGTCCTCTACATGGGCTGGTCCCTACATGGGACTCTACATGGGCTGGTGCCTACATAGTCCTCTACATGGGCTGGTCCCTACATAGGCCTATACATGGGCTGGTCCCTACATAGGCCTCTACACAGGCTGGTCCCTACATGGGCCTCTACATGGGCTGGTCCCTACATAGGCCTCTACATAGGCTGGACCCTACATAGGCCTCTACATGGGCTGGTCCCTACATAGAGTGGTCCCTACATGGGCTGGTCCCTACATGGGGTCGTCCCTACACAGGTTTTGTACTCACATGTTGAAGTGGTAATAGTGTCCTGTTGTGTCCACTCCTTGAACTGATGGCCTGGCAACTGTTGCCTTGGTTACAAGATTCCCAGAAACTCCTGAAATTGGTGAGACCTCATAGTTTGTGAGAATACGGGAGCTGTTTCTGATGTCTGCATAGTTCAGACTGTAAATAAATATATACACTAATTAATGGTTAGCATCCCTTACTAAAAGCATCACACCACACAAACATCCTGGGCCCAATTTACATCATGCAGGAGTTTCCTCCACCTGCCATAGATGCCATACACTGCTGACACAAGGCCATTTACACAGAAACAACACTTCTAGTCATCCAGACATTTATGAGCCCACATAATCACTGGATGCAACTCAGCATGTCACACAACTATCTGGCTTCAGACCAGCAAGGGAGTGCCTCAGTCACACCACTATCTGGCTTCAGACCAGCAAGGGAGTGCCTCGGCCACACCTCTATCTGGGTTTCAGACCAGCAAGGGAGTGCCTCAGTCACACCACTATCTGGGTTTCAGACCAGCAAGGGAGTGCCTCGGCCACACCACTATCTGGGTTTCAGACCAGCAAGGGAGTGCCTCGGCCACACCTCTATCTGGGTTTCAGACCAGCAAGGGAGTGCCTCGGCCACACCTCTATCTGGGTTTCAGACCAGCAAGGGAGTGCCTCGGCCACACCTCTATCTGGGTTTCAGACCAGCAAGGGAGTGCCTCGGCCACACCTCTAACTGGGTTTCAGACCAGCAAGGGTGTGCCTCGGCCACACCACTATCTGGGTATCAGACCAGCAAGGGAGTGCCTCGGCCACACCTCTATCTGGGTTTCAAACCAGCAAGGGAGTGCCTCAGTCACACCACTATCTGGGTTTCAGACCAGCAAGGGAGTGCCTCGGCCACACCTCTATCTGGGTTTCAGACCAGCAAGGGAGTGCCTCAGTCACACCGCTATCTGGGTTTCAGACCAGCAAGGGAGTGCCTCGGACACACCTCTATCTGGGTATCAGACCAGCAAGGGAGAGCCTCGGCAACACCTCTATCTGGGTTTCAGACCAGCAAGGGAGTGCCTCAGTCACACCTCTATCTGGGTTTCAGACTAGCAAGGGAGAGTCTCAGCCACACCACTATCTGGGTTTCAGACCAGCAAGGGAGTGCCTCGGCCACACCACTATCTGGGTATCTGACCAGCAAGGGAGTGCCTCGGCCACACCACTATCTGGGTTTCAGACCAGCAAGGGAGTGCCTCAGTCACACCACTATCTGGCTTCACACCAGCAAGGGAGTGCCTCAGTCACGCCACTATCTAGGTTTCAGACCAGCAAGGGAGTGCCTCAGTCACACCACTATCTGGGTTTCAGACCAGCAAGGGAGTGCCTCACTCACGCCACTATCTAGGTTTCAGACCAGCAAGGGAGTGCCTCGGTGAAAACTGGTAGTATACTGGCAACCTCCAGACCTGTCTGACAGATGTCGGAGCTATTTCCACTTACGTGGAGCCATGCACTGGTGTCACCCAGGCCATTTGATATACTGGCATCCTCCACACCTGTCTGACAGATGTCGGAGTTATCTCCACTTACTTGAAGCCGTAGGCAACCCCCACACCGAGACCATGCAATAGGTCTTCAAGATCGTTCTGTGACTTTACACGCATAAGAGCTCTGTTCATGAAGTAGCGAGCTGAAACAAATTTGTGTCACTTTCTTGAAAATGTTATTCTAAATTATACACAAAGAACTTAATTAGATTTTGCAATGATAGGTTTTCAACATGTACAGAAAACGTCTCGTCGTGACCACGATCAAGTTTTTCTGACCCGTATGATCCTTTGACTCATAAAAAATTACAAAATGATTGGAATCCATGTTGATTTTAAGATGATAATTGCTCATTTTATAAAAAAAACACTGATTTTTATACAAAACCATGCCTGTACAAGTATGGCCCAGGAATGTTTAATGTTGAAGGTTTGAATGTATTGGTGAACGAGAACATTTAAAATGTCATTTTGCGTGTCTTACACGATTCAAGGTCAATACTAAGTGTAACCTCCATCTGACTGTATGACAGCCAGCACTCTCCTCCTTCTATACCCTGTCAGCCTCCTAATCCTCTGAAGGGGCAGTCTACGCCATTCTTGTAAAGCAGCTTTCAACTGGGCCAGGTTCTGTACAGGAGGATCCCTTTGTTGCACACGATGACCAATCATGTCCCAGATATGCTCAAAGGGTTAAGATCGGGGCTCATTTAATCATGAGATATGTCAGGGGGTGTTTAACTAAGTTCTTTGTGCATACAGCAAATGACTCAGCAAGATGACTATGCAGTGTCCTATATTTCCATAAAATATTACTAACTTCATTATGTAGTATTGTCTTTCTGCTTGTAGCGTGTACTTGATAATGGTGTATCAACTACAGTAGATTTCTGATAATGGTTGTATCACCTACAGCTAGTACTTGATCATGGTTGTATCACCTACAGCAGATACCTGATAATGGTTGTATCACCTACAACAGATACCTGATAATGGTTGTATCAACTACAGCAGGTACCTGATAATGGTTGTATCACCTACAACAGATACCTGATAATGGTTGTATCACCTACAGCAGATACCTGATAATGGTTGTATCAACTACAGCAGGTACCTGATAATGGTTGTATCACCTACAACAGATACCTGATAATGGTTGTATCAACTACAGCAGGTACCTGATAATGGTTGTATCACCTACAACAGATACCTGATAATGGTTGTATCACCTACAGCAGATACCTGATAATGGTTGTATCAACTACAGAAGGTACCTGATAATGGTTGTATCAACTACAGGAGGTACCTGATAATGGTTGTATCAACTACAGCAGATTTCTGATAATGGTTGTATCAACTACAGCAGATACCTGATAATGGTTGTATCACCTACAGCAGATACCTGATGATGGTTGTATCAACTACAGCAGATACCTGATGATGGTTGTATCACCTACAGCAGATACCTGATGATGGTTGTATCAACTACAGCAGATACCTGATAATGGTTGTATCAACTACAGCAGATACCTGATAATGGTTGTATCACCTACAGCAGATACCTGATAATGGTTGTATCACCTACAGCAGATACCTGATAATGGTTGTATCAACTACAGCAGATACCTGATAATGGTTGTATCAACTACAGCAGATACCTGATAATGGTTGTATCAACTACAGCAGATACCTGATAATGGTTGTATCAACTACAGCAGATACCTGATAATGGTTGTATCAACTACAGCAGATACCTGATAATGGTTGTATCAACTACAGCAGGTACCTGATAATGGTTGTATCAACTACAGCAGATACCTGATAATGGTTGTATCAACTACAGCAGATACCTGATAATGGTTGTATCAACTACAACAGATACCTGATAATGGTTGTATCAACTACAGCAGGTACCTGATAATGGTTGTATCAACTACAGCAGATACCTGATAATGGTTGTATACTACAGCAGATACCTGATAATGGTTGTATCAACTACAGCAGATACCTGATAATGGTTGTATCAACTACAGCAGATACCTGATAATGGTTGTATCAACTACAGCAGATACCTGATAATGGTTGTATCAACTACAACAGATACCTGATAATGGTTGTATCAACTACAGCAGATACCTGATAATGGTTGTATCAACTACAGCACAGATACCTGATAATGGTTGTATCAACTACAGCAGATACCTGATAATGGTTGTATCAACTACAGCAGATACCTGATAATGGTTGTATCACCTACAGCAGATACCTGATAATGGTTGTATCACCTACAGCAGATACCTGATAATGGTTGTATCACCTACAGCAGATACCTGATAATGGTTGTATCAACTACAGCAGATACCTGATAATGGTTGTATCAACTACAGCAGATACCTGATAATGGTTGTATCAACTACAGCAGATACCTGATAATGGTTGTATCAACTACAGCAGATACCTGATAATGGTTTGTATCAACTACAGCAGATACCTGATGATCAACTACAGGTACCTGATAATGGTTGTATCACCTACAGCAGATACCTGATAATGGTTGTATCAACTACAGCAGATACCTGATAATGGTTGTATCAACTACAGCAGATACCTGATAATGGTTGTATCACCTACAGCAGATACCTGATAATGGTTGTATCAACTACAGCAGTTGTATCAACTACTGATAATGGTTGTATCAACTACAGCAGATACCTGATAATGGTTGTATCAACTACAACAGATACCTGATAATGGTTGTATCAACTACAGCAGATACCTGATAATGGTTGTATCAACTACTACAGCAGATACCTGATAATGGTTGGTTGTATCAACTACAGCAGATACCTGATAATGGTTGTATCAACTACAGCAGATACCTGATAATGGTTGTATCAACTACAGCAGATACCTGATAATGGTTGTATCAACTACAGCAGATACCTGATAATGGTTGTATCAACTACAGCAGATACCTGATAATGGTTGTATCAACTGATAATGGTTGTATCAACTACAGCAGATACCTGATAATGGTTGTATCAACTACAGCAGATACCTGATAATGGTTGTATCACCTACAACAGATACCTGATAATGGTTGTATCAACTACAGCAGGTACCTGATAATGGTTGTATCAACTACAGCAGATTTCTGATAATGGTTGTATCAACTACAGCAGATACCTGATAATGGTTGTATCAACTACAGCAGATACCTGATAATGGTTGTATCAACTACAGCAGATACCTGATAATGGTTGTATCACCTACAACAGATACCTGATAATGGTTGTATCAACTACAGCAGATACCTGATAATGGTTGTATCAACTACAACAGATACCTGATAATGGTTGTATCAACTACAGCAGATACCTGATGATGGATGGTTGTATCAACTACAGCAGATACCTGATAATGGTTGTATCAACTACAGCAGATTACCTGATAATGGTTGTATCACCTACAAGCAGATACCTGATAATGGTTGTATCACCTACAACAGGTACCTGATAATGGTTGTATCAACTACAACAGATAATGGTTGTATCTGATAATGGTTGTATCAACTACAGCAGATTTCTGATAATGGTTGTATCAACTACAGCAGATACCCTGATAATGGTTGTATCAACTACAGCAGCGATAATGGTTGTACCTGATAATGGTTGTATCACCTACAGCAGATACCTGATAATGGTTGTATCACCTACAGCAGATACCTGATAATGGTTGTATCAACTACAGCAGGTACCTGATAATGGTTGTATCAACTACAGCAGATACCTGATAATGGTTGTATCAACTACAGCAGGTAGATAGATACCTGATAATGGTTGTATCAACTACAGCAGATACCTGATAATGGTTGTATCAACTACAGCAGGTACCTGATAATGGTTGTATCACCTACAGCAGATACCTGATAATGGTTGTATCAACTACAACAGATACCTGATAATGGTTGTATCAACTACAACAGATACCTGATAATGGTTGTATCAACTACAGCAGATACCTGATAATGGTTGTATCAACTACAGCAGATACCTGATAATGGTTGTATCAACTACAGCAGATACCTGATAATGGTTGTATCACCTACAACAGATACCTGATAATGGTTTATCAACTACAAGCAGATACCCTGATAATGGTTGTATCAGCACAACAGATACCTGATAATGGTTGTATCACCTACAACAGATACCTGATAATGGTTGTATCAACTACAGCAGATACCTGATAATGGTTGTATCAACTACAGCAGATACCTGATAATGGTTGTATCAACTACAGCAGATACCTGATAATGGTTGTATCACCTACAACAGATACCTGATAATGGTTGTATCAACTACAGCAGGTACCTGATAATGGTTGTATCAACTACAGCAGATACCTGATAATGGTTGTATCAACTACAGCAGGTACCTGATAATGGTTGTATCAACTACAACAGATACCTGATAATGGTTGTATCAACTACAGCAGGTATCCTGACCTGATAATGGTTGTATCAACTACAGCAGATACCTGATAATGGTTGTATCAACTACAGCAGATACCTGATAATGGTTGTATCAACTACAGCAGATACCTGATAATGGTTGTATCACCTACAACAGATACCTGATGATGGTTGTATCACCTACAACAGATACCTGATAATGGTTGTATCAACTACAACAGATACCTGATAATGGTTGTATCAACTACAGCAGATACCTGATAATGGTTGTATCAACTACAGCAGATAATGGTTGTATCAACTACAGCAGATCTGATAATGGTTGTATCAACTACAGCAGATACCTGATAATGGTTGTATCACCTACAGCAGATACCTGATAATGGTTGTATCAACTACACATCAACTACAACAGGTTGTATCACCTGATACCTGATAATGGTTGTATCAACTACAGCAGGTACCTGATAATGGTTGTATCAACTACAGCAGATACCTGATAATGGTTGTATCAACTACAACAGATACCTGATAATGGTTGTATCAACTACAGCAGATACCTGATAATGGTTGTATCACCTACAACAGATACCTGATAATGGTTGTATCAACTACAACAGATACCTGATAATGGTTGTATCAACTACAGCAGATACCTGATAATGGTTGTATCACCTACAACAGATACCTGATAATGGTTGTATCAACTACAGCAGGTACCTGATAATGGTTGTCATCAACTACAACAGCAGGTACCTGATAAGATACACCTGATAATGGTTGTATCAACTACAGCAGATACCTGATAATGGTTGTATCAACTACAGCAGATACCTGATAATGGTTGTATCAACTACACAGATACAGTTGTATCAATACCTGATAATGGTTGTATCAACTACAGCTACAGCAGTTGTACCTGATAATGGTTGTATCAACTACAACAGCAGATACAACTGATAATGGTTGTATCAACTACAACAGATACCTGATAATGGTTGTATCAACTACAGCAGGTACCTGATAATGGTTGTATCAACTACAGCAGATACCTGATAATGGTTGTATCAACTACAACAGATACCTGATAATGGTTGTATCACCTACAACAGATACCTGATAATGGTTGTATCAACTACAGCAGATACCTGATAATGGTTGTATCAACTACAGCAGATACCTGATAATGGTTGTATCAACTACAACAGATACCTGATAATGGTTGTATCAACTACAGCTGATAAGTATCAATACCTGATAATGGTTGTATCAACTACAGCAGATACCTGATAATGGTTGTATCATGGTTGTATCAACAGCAGATACCTGATAATGGTTGTATCAACTACAACAGATACCTGATAATGGTTGTATCAACTACAACAGATACCTGATAATGGTTGTATCAACTACAGCAGATACCTGATAATGGTTGTATCAACTACAGCAGATACCTGATAATGGTTGTATCACCTACAACAGATACCTGATAATGGTTGTATCAACTACAACAGATACCTGATAATGGTTGTATATCACCTACAGCAGATACCTGATAATGGTTGTATCAACTACAGCAGATACCTGATAATGGTTGTATCAACTACAACAGATACCTGATAATGGTTGTATATCACAGCCTACAGCAGATACCTGATAATGGTTGTATCTACAGCTACATGGTTGCAGATACCTGATAATGGTTGTATCAACTACAGCAGATAATGGTTGTATCACCTGATAATGGTTGTATTATCAACTACAACAGATACCTGATAATGGTTGTATCAACTACAGCAGATACCTGATAATGGTTGTATCAACTACAGCAGATACCTGATAATGGTTGTATCAACTACAGCAGGTACCTGATAATGGTTGTATCACCTACAGCAGATACCTGATAATGGTTGTATCAACTACAGCAGATACCTGATAATGGTTGTATCACCTACAGCAGATACCTGATAATGGTTGTATCACCTACAGCAGGTACCTGATAATGGTTGTATCACCTACAGCAGATACCTGATAATGGTTGTATCACCTACAACAGGTACCTGATAATGGTTGTATCAACTACAACAGATACCTGATAATGGTTGTATCACCTACAGCAGATACCTGATAATGGTTGTATCAACTACAGCAGATACCTGATAATGGTTGTATCAACTACAACAGATACCTGATAATGGTTGTATCAACTACAGCAGGTACCTGATAATGGTTGTATCACCTACAGCAGATACTTGATAATGGTTGTATCACCTACAGCAGATACCTGATAATGGTTGTATCAACTACAGCAGGTACCTGATAATGGTTGTATCAACTACAACAGATACCTGATAATGGTTGTATCAACTACAGCACACAGGTTCCTGATAATGGTTGTATCACCTACAGCAGATACCTGATAATGGTTGTATCAACTACAGCAGATACCTGATAATGGTTGTATCAACTACAGCAGGTACCTGATAATGGTTGTATCAACTACAACAGATACCTGATAATGGTTGTATCACCTACAGCAGATACCTGATAATGGTTGTATCAACTACAGCAGGTACCTGATAATGGTTGTATCAACTACAACAGATACCTGATAATGGTTGTATCAACTACAGCAGATACCTGATAATGGTTGTATCAACTACAGCAGGTCCCTGATAATGGTTGTATCAACTACAGCAGGTACCTGATAATGGTTGTATCACCTACAGCAGATACCTGATAATGGTTGTATCAACTACAGCAGGTACCTGATAATGGTTGTATCAACTACAGATACCTGATAATGGTATCAACTACAGCAGGTTCCTGATAATGGTTGTATCAACTACAGCAGGTTCCTGATAATGGTTGTATCACCTACAGCAGATACCTGATAATGGTTGTATCAACTACAGCAGGTACCTGATAATGGTTGTATCACCTACAGCAGGTTCCTGATAATGGTTGTATCACCTACAGCAGGTACCTGATAATGGTTGTATCACCTACAGCAGGTTCCTGATAATGGTTGAATCACCTACAGCAGATACCTGATAATGGTTGTATCAACTACAGCAGGTCCCTGATAATGGTTGTATCAACTACAGCAGGTACCTGATAATGGTTGTATCAACTACAGCAGGTTCCTGATAATGGTTGTATCACCTACAGCAGATACCTGATAATGGTTGTATCAACTACAGCAGGTCCCTGATAATGGTTGTATCAACTACACCAGATACCTGATAATGGTTGTATCACCTACAGCAGATACCTGATAATGGTTGTATCACCTACAGCTAGTACTTGATAATGGCTGTATCACCTACAGCAGATACCTGATAATGGTTGTATCACCTACAGCAGATACCTGATAATGGTTGTATCACCTACAGCAGGTACCTGATAATGGTTGTATCACCTACAGCAGATACCTGATAATGGTTGTATCACCAACAGCAGGTACTTGATAATGGTCGTATCACCTACCTGCTGACATGACACTACAGGGGGATGGTTCTGTGCTGACATGACACTTCAGGGTGATGGTACTGTGCTGACAGAACACTACAGGGTGATGCTACTGTGCTGACAGAACACTACAGGGTGATGGTACTGTACTGACAGAACAATACAGGGTGATGGTGTTGTGCTGACAGAACACTACAGGGTAATGGTGCTGTGCTGACATGACACTACAGGGTGATGGTACTGTGCTGACAGAACACTACAGGGTGATGGTACTGTGCTGAGAGAACACTACAGGGTGATGGTGCTGTGCTTACATGACACTACAGGGTGATGGTGTTGTGCTGACATGACACTACAGGGTGATGGTGCTGTGCTGACATGACACTACAGGGTGATGGTGCTGTGCTGACATGACACTACAGGGTGATGGTGTTGTGCTGACATGACACTAAGTGTTTAACTAGCAGGCTGCTTACGTATTTTGGCTGCTTCCACAGTATCAGGATACAGGGCGTTGACAGTGAACACCTTGCCATCGCCATTGAAGCTGAATGCATTTCCAGAAAGAGCTCCTGGAAATCACAAATACACTGTCAGGTTTGCTAAAATACCTCATTGAATTAGTTGTGTTTATATACTGTCATGTATTTACATATCTGGTTGAGTATATTGTGACAGATATATAATTCTTGGCACTAACTGAATGTCCTAGACTGCTGTTTTGGTGATTGTTATCATGTTACAGGGAGAGAAAATATACATAGTTGAGCAATAAACTTGTGGCGCAATTCAAAGCTCACACCCAAGCAGGCATTGGTTTTCATTCAAGAATACCCCCCTATTCCTGCTACATAGACAATGATATACATGTGCAACTATATATAAATGCAACAACAATGTAGAAATTAAAAAAAACCGTGAAATTCATTATGCCTGAAAGTGTATTGCCCACTGAGGGAGATGGATACGGCAAAGCAGCTGTTGTGTTTTAACACGTGTTACATTTAGGATTACACTACTGAGAGTCATGAATGCGTAATGACATATGTACAGTGTTACAGTATGTTACCTGTGTAATGACATATGTACAGTGTTACAGTATGTTACCTGTGTAATGACATATGTACAGTGTTACAGTATGTTACCTGTGTAATGACATATGTACAGTGTTACAGTATGTTACCTGTATGATGAAATATGTACAGTGTTACAGTATGTTACCTGCGTGATGACATATGTACAGTGTTACAGTATGTTACCTGTGTAATGACATATGTACAGTGTTACAGTATGTTACCTGCATGATGAAATATGTACAGTGTTACAGTATGTTACCTGCGTGATGACATATGTACAGTGTTACAGTATGTAACCTGTGTGATGAAATATGTACAGTGTTACAGTATGTTACCTGCGTGATGACATATGTAGTGTTACAGTATGTTACCTGCGTAATGACATATGTACAGTGTTACAGTATGTAACCTGCATGATGACATATGTACAGTGTTACAGTATGTTACCTGCGTAATGACATATGTACAGTGTTACAGTATGTTACCAGCGTGATGACATATGTACAGTGTTACAGTATGTTACCTGTACAGTGTTACAGCGTAATGACATATGTACAGTGTTACAGTATGTTACCTGTGTAATGACATATGTACAGTGTTACAGTATGTAACCTGCATGATGACATATGTACAGTGTTACAGTATGTTACCTGCGTGATGACATATGTACAGTGTTACAGTATGTTACCTGCGTAATGACATATGTACAGTGTTACAGTATGTTACCAGCGTGATGACATATGTACAGTGTTACAGTATGTTGTTACCTGACGTAATGACATATGTACAGTGTTACAGTATGTTACCTGTGTAATGACATATGTACAGTGTTACAGTATGTAACCTGCATGATGACATGACATATGTACAGTGTTACAGTGTTGTATGTTACCTGTGTGATGACATATGTACAGTGTTACAGTATGTTACCTGTGTAATGACATATGTACAGTGTTACAGTATGTTACCTGCATGATGACATATGTACAGTGTTACAGTATGTTACCTGTGCGATGACATATGTAGTGTTACAGTATGTTACCTGTGTAATGACATATGTACAGTGTTACAGTATGTTACCTGCGTAATGACATATGTACAGTGTTACAGTATGTTACCTGTGTAATGACATATGTACAGTGTTACAGTATGTAACCTGCATGATGACATATGTACAGTGTTACAGTATGTTACCTGCGTGATGACATATGTACAGTGTTACAGTATGTTACCTGCGTAATGACATATGTACAGTGTTACAGTATGTTACCAGCGTGATGACATATGTACAGTGTTACAGTATGTTACCTGCGTAATGACATATGTACAGTGTTACAGTATGTTACCTGTGTAATGACATATGTACAGTGTTACAGTATGTAACCTGCATGATGACATATGTACAGTGTTACAGTATGTTACCTGTGTGATGACATATGTACAGTGTTACAGTATGTTACCTGTGTAATGACATATGTACAGTGTTACAGTATGTTACCTGCATGATGACATATGTACAGTGTTACAGTATGTTACCTGTGCGATGACATATGTAGTGTTACAGTATGTTACCTGTGTAATGACATATGTACAGTGTTACAGTATGTTACCTGCGTAATGACATATGTACAGTGTTACAGTATGTTACCTGTGTAATGACATATGTACAGTGTTACAGTATGTTACCTGTGTAATGACATATGTACAGTGTTACAGTATGTTACCTGCATGATGAAATATGTACAGTGTTACAGTATGTTACCTGTGTAATGACATATGTACAGTGTTACAGTATGTTACCTGCGTGATGACATATGTACAGTGTTACAGTATGTTACCTGCGTGATGACATATGTACAGTGTTACAGTATGTTACCTGCGTATGTGTAGGCTGTGAAGTTCTCTACGATGTCACCGGCTTCACTAACAATAGTAGCATGGACCATGAACGCCCTTTCCTTCAGCAGTGGATCCGCATCTTCATTGTGACCGATGGCTATCTGAAGAAGACAACATGTTTCTTCCTGATAAATGTGGGGAATTTTGTATTTCACTTTCACAGGCATCTTATGAAGTGATATTTTTATATTTACAATGGAATATTGTGAACTGTTGCAAATGGTATTTTGTGCAATCTGGTGTTCATTTTGTATTTAATAATTTGTTAAGAAATGTTGCACCCTCTGATCCACAAACTACATGGCCCACACCCCATCTGATCCACTCACCACATGATCCACACCCCACTTGATCCAAGCATCACTTGATCCACACCCCACTTGATCTACCCACCACATGATCCACACCCCACTTGATCCAACCACCACATGAACCACACCCCACTTGATCCACCCACTACTTGGTCCACACCCCACTTGATCCACCTATCACATGATCCACACCCCACTTGATCCAACCACATGATCCACACCCCACTTGATCCAACCACATGTTCCACGTGCCTCTTGATACATTCACAACATGGTACCCCAACCCACCCCATGGTCAGCCCCACAATGCACCCCCACCTCCCCATGGTCAGCCCCACAATGCACCTCCACCTCCCCATGGTCAGCCCCACAATGCACCCCCACCTGTTAGTCTGCCCCACAATCCACCCTCACCTCCCCATGGTCAGCCCCACAATACACCCCCACCTCCCCATGGTGAGCCCCACAATACACCCCCACCTGTTAGTCTGCCCCACAATCCACCTCACCTCCCCATGGTCAGCCCCACAATGCACCCCACCTCCCCATGGTCAGCCCCACAATGCACCCCCACCTCCCCATGGTCAGCCCCACAATGCACCCCCACCTGTTGGTCCGCCAGGTACACATCACTACAGGACTCTGCTCCCTTCAGCTTCATCACGGCTTTGATCTCACTGCTGATCATCATGGAGAAGGCCTGTAGGTGAACAAAGCCTGTCTTCAGTCACACCCAATAGGATTCACTGTTACTACACAGAAACACATTACACACATCCTACGTCTCAGTGTAGAGACTACTTAGATATAGCTGACATCAGTATACTCCATGACTGCCCCACACAGTAGAGACTACTTAGATAGAGCTGACATCAGTATACTCCGTGACTGCCCCACACAGTAGAGACTACTTAAATAGAGCTGAAATCAGTATACTCCGTGACTGCCCCACACAGTAGAGACTACTTATATAGAGCTGAAATCAGTATACTCCATGACTGCCCCACACAGTAGAGACTACTTAAATAGAGCTGAAATCAGCATACTCCATGACTGCCCCACACAGTAGAGACTACTTAGATAGAGCTGAAATCAGTATACTCCATGACTGCCCCACACAGTAGAGACTACTTAAATAGAGCTGAAATCAGTATACTCCGTGACTGCCCCACACAGTAGAGACTACTTATATAGAGCTGAAATCAGTATACTCTATGACTGCCCCACACAGTAGAGACTACTTAAATAGAGCTGAAATCAGCATACTCCATGACTGCCCCACACAGTAGAGACTACTTAGATAGAGCTGAAATCAGTATACTCCATGACTGCCCCACACAGTAGAGACTACTTATATAGAGCTGAAATCAGTATACTCCATGACTGCCCCACACAGTAGAGACTACTTATATAGAGCTGAAATCAGTATACTCCATGACTGCCCCACACAGTAGAGACTACTTAAATAGAGCTGAAATCAGTATACTCCGTGACTGCCCCACACAGTAGAGACTACTTAGATAGAGCTGAAATCAGTATACTCCATGACTGCCCACACAGTAGAGACTACTTAAATAGAGCTGAAATCAGTATACTCCGTGACTGCCCCACACAGTAGAGACTACTTATATAGAGCTGAAATCAGTATACTCCATGACTGCCCCACACAGTAGAGACTACTTAGATAGAGCTGAAATCAGTATACTCCATGACTGCCCCACACAGTAGAGACTACTTATATAGAGCTGAAATCAGTATACTCCATGACTGCCCCACACAGTAGAGACTACTTATATAGAGCTGAAATCAGTATACTCCATGACTGCCCCACACAGTAGAGACTACTTAAATAGAGCTGAAATCAGTATACTCCGTGACTGCCCCACACAGAAGAGACTACTTAGATAGAGCTGAAATCAGTATACTCCATGACTGCCCCACACAGTAGAGACTACTTAGATAGAGCTGAAATCAGTATACTCCATGACTGCCCCACACAGTAGAGACTACTTATATAGAGCTGAAATCAGTATACTCCATGACTGCCCCACACAGTAGAGACTACTTATATAGAGCTGAAATCAGTATACTCCATGACTGCCCCACACAGTAGAGACTACTTAAATAGAGCTGAAATCAGTATACTCCATGACTGCCCCAAACAGTAGAGACTACTTATATAGAGCTGAAATCAGTATACTCCATGACTGCCCCGCACAGAACATCCCCCAAACACACCTGAGTGAAGCTGACACCTGCTCCGTCTGCCAGACCAGCCAACTCACTGACGTACTCAGGGAACACTTTCTTCACGGTGTCCAAGTACCCACTGTAATACTGAAACACACAAGCATACAGATTGATCAGAACCATCTACAGGAACGCTTTCTTCATGGTGTCCAAATACCCATTGTAACACTGAAACACACAAGCATACAGATTGACCAGATGATTGGTATGTTCCCCAAGGATGATTGAGTAATGATATATTTCCCAATAAAGGCTGACCAATAGAATGTTCCCCAGTGATGGTTGACTACTGGAATATTCCCCAATAATGATTGAGTAATGATATATTTCCCAATAATGGCTGACTAATAGAATGTTCCCCAATAATGGCTGACTAATGGAATGTTCCCCAATAATGGTTGACTACTGGAATATTCCCCAATAATGATTGAGTAATGATATATTCCCCAATAATGGTTGACTAATGGCATGTTCCCCAATAATAATTTACTAATTGCATGTTCCCCAATGATGATTGACGAATGGAATATTTCCCAATGACGATTGACTAATAGAATGTTCCCCAATGATTGACTAATGGAATATTCCCCAATGATGATTGACTAATGGAACATTCTCCATGATGATTGACTAATAGAATGTTCCCCAATTATGATTGACTAATGGAATATTCCCAATGATGACTGACTAATGGAATGTTCCCCAATGATGACTGACTAATGGAAAATTCCCCAATGATGATTGACTAATGGAATGTTCCCCAATGATGACTGACTAGTGGAATATTCCCCAATGATGACTGACTAAGGGAATGTTCCCCAATGATGACTGACTAGTGGAATATTCCCCAATGATGACTGACTAAGGGAATGTTCCCCAATGATGACTGACTAATGGAATGTTCCCCAATGATGACTGACTAGTGGAATATTCCCCAATGATGACTGATTAATGGCATGTTCCCCAATGATGACTGACTAGTGGAATACTCCCCAATGATGACTGATTAAGGGAATATTCCCCAATGATGACTGATTAATGGCATGTTCCCCAATGATGACTGATTAATGGCATGTTCCCCAATGATGACTGATTAATGGCATGTTCCCCTGGATCTCAAAGGTGAAGTATGCAGTGAAGCAGTGGTTATGTTCAGTTTCAGGTGTTACCTTCAGCAAGGTGTTACCTTGCACTCATGTTCAATCAGGGGTGCTTACAAGGATGCTTACCATTCATGCTAAAAAGCTAGAGAAACTGGGCGAAGGCTGCAAACTCACTTGTTTCCCTGCATCTGTTTGGATGAACTGTGTCACCTTTGCCAGGGATGAACTCTGATTGTAGAATTCCTGAATCATGCCTCTGAATGTCCTGCCCTGCAATACAACAATAGACCACTTGATTCATATTCTGGAATGTCCTACCCTGCAATACAACAACAGACCTCTTGAATCACATTCTGGAATGTCCTACCCTGCAATACAACAACAGACCTCTTGAATCACATTCTGGAATGTCCTACCCTGCAATACAACAATAGAACTCTTGAATCACATTCTGGAATGTCCTACCCTGCAATACAACAACAGACCTCTTGAATCACATTCTGGAATGTCCTACCCTGCAATACAACAATAGACCTCTTGAATCATATTCTGGAATGTCCTACCCTGGAATACAACAACAGACCTCTTGAATCATATTCTGGAATGTCCTACCCTGCAATACAACAATAGACCTCTTGAATCACGTCCAGGAATGTGATGCCCTTGAATGCAAAAGGAATATTTGTCCGTATACAACTGGTATAAATGTGATATATTTTTAGTTTAAGGAGTTGCCCCTCCCTTGAGTCTGTTGTGGTAATAGAGCAGTCCAATTAGGGAACACACTAGTTACAGCAAGTTTTTTCTTCAGGAGTTATGTTGAATATCGTTTGGACGACATTTTGCATGTACATTCTGTCTTCTACAATTTTCCTGCTGAGCAAGGCAGTGAAACAAAAGTAGTGATGTCTACAGCATCAAACACAACAACTTACCATGTCCAGCCCTATCTGGTAATTTGTGCCTATTGTGTAGAGTTCGGGGAAACTGACACCAGCGATCACCTGCATCCATGCTGCAGCAGCTAATAGCAGCAGTGTCTTCATGGCTGAAAGTATTGGCGACAATTTGACTATAGACACTACAAAAAGACAAGACAATTTTCATCTCGCCTTGCCTGAAAAGTCCAAACTCAAATGACCACAAACATTCATCAAATTATGCCTGTTTGTTGCTGTAGCTTGTGAGATAACACAGGTTGCCAGTCAGTGATGTCTTTTTACTGATCCCTTTCACGACCTGCGAGCATCATCTCAGCTTCACATGACCGGAAACTTCATCTTGTTAACGACTGAGAAGAGACAGTTTAGGATCCTGAAATGTACCACATCCGGGGCAGATTCAGCCTTTGGAGAAAGGAGGGGTGCACTGTTCAAAAAGAGGGGTGCACAGTTGGTTTTCATGCATTTCACAAGAGTTTTCACATGTGGTATGCACATGTATTAGAATCATCAAATATATCTCAATTGTTAGGAGCTTCAAAATACACTTCAGTTGCAGTGACCTTTAAAGCAAATCTCTGGTGTACGGAACTAGATCTTAAAAACCAATATTCAGACTCAAGTCAGCAGCTAGTGTCATTAACATTTCCCATGTTGTAATTAAACAATTCCCAGTTCATGTCATCTGGAGTGATGTTCTGAATGACATACCTCACTCTCATGCCAGGAACCTGGTTTAATCCTTTACATAGATCCATGGCTGGAGTAATTTGATCCCCAGCTGTTGACTACACATCTATGGTATACAGACATTTATCTAGTTCCAGATTAACACCTCCATTCTATTTATCCTGTTCATCATCTACCTGACGAAGTGATGAAACAAGTGTCAGCTCACCAGACCCAGACTGTACTGCATCTAGCACCCTGTACCTACTTGAATTATCATTATATATTTAAGTTGCATGGAGTTAAATGGTCAAGATTCTTTCACCAATTCCAGAAGATGACATTGGTCCAATATAACTTTCACACAGCCTTTCAAGCTGGACCAGAAGATGACATTGGTCCAATATAACTTTCATACAGCCTTTCAAGCTGGACCAGAAGATGACATTGGTCCAGTATAACTTTCACACAGCCTTTCAAGCTGGACCAATGGACACACGTATTTGAGATGTAGAACAAAGAAAATACGACACATGGCATGTACAAGCACTACTTCCTTAACACATACACACATTCACTGATAAAAACAAACATATTTCCTGTCCATCAAAACCATTTCACCCAACTGTAATTGGGTACAGCTAGACGACATAAATATAACTATTTCTTTTATTCAATATGAGAAATTGACATGATTACATTACAGTAAACTTGTAATGTCTATCACTATATACAGGGCTCCAGATAAGGGCCGTATCGGCGTATTGTACGGATAAAAGATATGCACGATACGGAAGGAAATAATTTAGAAAACGTAGCAGATATGCATCACAGCAATGGTGTACGGTCTTAGAATCATTTACAGACGTATTTATCTGAAAAAGTATTGTTTTATTGTTTATTGACCTGTCTACACAAGAATAGCAATGTTGTGGTGCATATATGAAACGAAACACAAGATTACGTATACTCCATTAAATTCCATTCAGTACTCTTAATGTACTCTAATGTTTTCCAGTACTCCTGTATTGAAAAAATAAGGAGTACGTACTCTTGATGTCGAAAAATTATCTGGAGCCCTGTATATAGGTAAAACATAGACCATAGATCTACACACACACACACACATATAGAGTACATTGTAATATTGTGGGTATGTGAAATAATACATATTTCATAGTAAACCACTTGATAATTTCTGTGTACGTCATGTCCATGGTTTGAATGTTGTCAGCTGTAGACATAGCAGGCACAATGACATCAGGGGTAGAAGTGTAAGCCTGAAGTCAGCCAGCACACAGATGGTCCAGATAACTGCTGGCTATGGGCCTGCCAGCTTGTATTGCAGGACACATAACCAACACATCACCAGCAACCATCGGCAAAACTTGCCAAATTGGAATTTCAGATGTTTTTGTTGAGTTAAAACGTATGTACTAGAGTTTTAACTTTATGTATAGTTTTCTGATGACCCTCCGTGTGAAGGACTTGACTGCAAACACCTTAAATCTCATTGTTTACAATCCTGACACTTGTTGTGTGAAAACGACAAGGTATATACCTCTGTTTGAAGTTCTTGTGATATGATGTTCACCACACTGTACCTAAACCCGTGGTTGTCGTCACGACAGTCGTGTTCTCAATAGAGGACAATACGTAAATGTAACATCTTATCGTGAGATAGCACAGAAACACCTGGCCCTATGTGGGTCATGATGGGCTACAGTGGTTAAAACAGCTGGAATGTATTTTAAAAGATTAATGTACAAGGCCCATAAAACCTATTTTGCATGAATTACATCTTAACGGTTTGCGGTAGTTTGTACTTTGTACGGTAAAAGTTAGTTTTGGGAGTTAACTCCCTTTGTCCTAGTTATTGCCAAGAGCGTGTAAGGCGAACCCGCCAGATTCAAACCACGCATCATAAGCAGCGTACAGAAGTTCAAGTAAAAACTATGCAGTCAATTACTAGTATGAAGGGAGCTTGGAATAAGCCCCTGTTGTTTGACCCTGAGAAGAGAGAAGTTTCAACTTTATGTAGAAAATTTAGTTGTGAAAAACAAAGATAGTTAGCGCTTTAAAATATACAGTCTTTGGTTGTCACGAATTAAAGATTTTTTTGTGTTGTTTTTGGTTTTTGGTTTAGATTGCAAGGGAATCTTTGCCGTTATTATCACTACTACTAAAAAACTAAAAGACTATTCACTCTTGCCGTTACGTCTAACAGCGCAGGGTACAACAGAGCAGACAGAAAGTGATGTGAAGGAACTCTTCAAGGCAAACCCATTTCCTACAAATGAAGAATTGAATAAACCATTTCTGTCAACAATAATTCACGAATTAGTCCCATCAAATGTACTATTTACTGAACGTGTGCAATGATTTGTTACTGAATTGATTTAGTGCAGGCTTCAGTTATTTCCATGTGGAAATGGGAGAAGTAGAAGTACTACTTTAAATGGCAGTATGAATATCTTCGTCCACAGTCATCCCGAGGTTATTCCGGAAGAGACATTTAGTTGTTGATGCTACCGTTTATACATTGTATGTATTGTACTGAGTGAGTGAGTGAGTTTAGTTTTACGCCGCACTCAGCAATATTCCAGCTATATGGCGGCGGTCTGTAAATGCTGGACCACACAACCCAGTGATCAACAGCATGAGCATCGATCTACGCAATTGGGATACGATGACATGTGTCCACCAAGTCAGTGAGCCTTACCACCCGATCCCGTTAGTCGCCTCTTACAAGCATGGGTTACGGGTTAGATTGTATTGTGATAGCTCTGTTGATTATACATTGTATAGATTTCTGCTGACTATACATTGTATATATTGTATTGTACGTGATGGCTCTGTTGACTATACATTGTATAAACTGTATTGTGATAGCTCTGCTGACTATACATTGTATAGATTGCATTGTACGTGATAGCTCTGCTGACTATGCATTGAATAGATTGTATTGTGATAGCTCTGCTGACTATACATTGTACAGATTGCATTGTACGTTATAGATCTGCTGACTATGCATTGTATAGATTGTATTGTGATACCTCTGCTCACTATACATTGTATATATTGTATTGTGATAGCTCTGCTGACTATACATTGTATAGTTGGTATTGTGATAGCTCTGCTGACTATACATTGTATAGATTGTATTGTACGTGATAGCTCTGCTGACTATGCATTGAATAGATTGTATTGTGATAGCTCTGCTGACTATACATTGTACAGATTGCATTGTACGTTATAGATCTGCTGACTATGCATTGTATAGATTGTATTGTGATACCTCTGCTCACTATACATTGTATATATTGTATTGTGATAGCTCTGCTGACTATACATTGTATAGATTGTATTGTGAAAGCTCTGCTGACTATACATTGTATAGATTGTATTGTACGTGATAGCTCTGCTGACTATACATTGTATATCTTGTATTGTGATAGCTCTGCTGACTATACATTGTATAGATTGTATTGTGATAGCTCTGCTGACTATACATTGTATATATTGTATTGTGATAGCTCTGCTGACTATACATTGTATAGATTGTATTGTGATAGCTCTGCTGACTGTACATTGTATATATTGTATGGTGATAGCTCTGCTGACTCTAAAATTGCATAGATTGTATTGTGATAGCTCTGCTGACTATACATTGTATAGATTGTATTGTGATAGCTCTGCTGACTATACATTGACCATTAATGGATTATGTAACTGTTTTACCCATCACTTGGTGCAGTTTTAGGACCTCCATTAATGGATTATCGAAAGCCTTAACTCAGTTTTACCTGCATCACTGGATTGCAGTTTTTAGGACCTCCATTAATGGATTATAAACTGTTTTACCCATCACTGGTGCAGTTTTAGGACCTCCATTAATGGATTATAAACTGTTTTACCCATCACTGATGCAGTTTTAGGACCTCCATTAATGGATTATAAACTGTTTTACCCATCACTGGTGCAGTTGTAGGACCTCCATTAATGGATTATAAACTGTTTTACCCATCACTGGTGCAGTAAGACCTCCATTAATGTATTATAAACTGTTTTACCAGTCACTGATGCAGTTGTAGGACCTCCATTAATGGATTATAAACTGTTTTACCCTTCACTGATGCAGTTGTAGGACCTCCATTAATGGATTATAAACTGTTTTACCCATCACTGGTGCAGTTTTAATGACCTCCATTAATGGATTATAAACTGTTTTACCCTTCACTGGTGCAGTTTTAGGACCTCCATTAATGGATTATAAACTGTTTTACCCATCACTGATGCAGTTTTAAGGACCTCCATTAATGGATTATTAACTGTTTTACCCATCACTGGTGCAGTTTTAATGACCTCCATTAATGGATTATAAACTGTTTTACCCATCACTGGTGCAGTTTTAGGACCTCCATTAATGTATTATAAACTGTTTTATAAACTGTTTTACCAATCACTGATGCAGTTGTAGGACCTCCATTAATGGATTATAAACTGTTTTACCAGTCACTGATGCAGTTGTAGGACCTCCATTAATGGATTATAAACTGTTTTACCCATCACTGGTGCAGTTGTAGGACCTCCATTAATGGATTATAAACTGTTTTACCCATCACTGGTGCAAACTGTTTTTAGTTTTAATGACCTCCATTAATGGATTATTAACTGTTTTACCCATCACTGGTGGTGCAGTTTTAAAGGACCTCCATTAATGGATTAATGGATTATAACTGTTTTACCCATCACTGGTGCAGTTGTAGGACCTCCATTAATGGATTATTAACTGTTTTACCCATCACTGGTGCAGTTGTAGGACCTCCATTAATGGATTATTAACTGTTTTACCCATCACTGGTGCAGTTGTAGGACCTCCATTAATGGATTATTAACTGTTTTACCCATCACTGGTGCAGTTTTAGGACCTCCATTAATGGATTATAAACTGTTTTACCCATCACTGGTGCAGTTGTAGGACCTCCATTAATGGATTATTAACTGTTTTACCCATCACTGGTGCAGTTGTAGGACCTCCATTAATGGATTATAAACTGTTTTACCCATCACTGGTGCAGTTTTAGGACCTCCATTAATGGATTATAAACTGTTTTACCCATCACTGGTGCAGTTGTAGGACCTCCATTAATGGATTATAAACTGTTTTACCCATCACTGGTGCAGTTTTAATGACCTCCATTAATGGATTATAAACTGTTTTACCCTTCACTGGGGCAGTTTTAGGACCTCCATTAATGGATTATAAACTGTTTTACCCATCACTGATGCAGTTGTAGGACCTCCATTAATGGATTATAAACTGTTTTACCCATCACTGGTGCAGTTTTAGGACCTCCATTAATGGATTATAAACTGTTTTACCCATCACTGATGCAGTTTTAGGACCTCCATTAATGGATTATAAACTGTTTTACCCATCACTGATGCAGTTTTAGGACCTCCATTAATGGATTATAAACTGTTTTACCCATCACTGGTGCAGTTTTAAGGACCTCCATTAATGGATTATAAACTGTTTTACCCTTCACTGATGCAGTTGTAGGACCTCCATTAATGGATTATAAACTGTTTTACCCATCACTGGTGCAGTTTTAATGACCTCCATTAATGGATTATAAACTGTTTTACCCATCACTGGGGCAGTTTAAGGACCTCCATTAATGTATTATAAACTGTTTTACCAATCACTGATGCAGTTCCATTAATGGGACCTCCATTAATGGATTATTAAACTGTTTTACCCATCACTGGTGCAGTTGGATTATAAGGACCTCCATTAATGGATTATAAACTGTTTTACCCATCACTGGTGCAGTTGTAGGACCTCCATTAATGGATTATAAACTGTTTTACCCATCACTGGTGCAGTTGTAGGACCTCCATTAATGGATTATAAACTGTTTTACCCATCACTGGTGCAGTTTTAGGACCTCCATTAATGGATTATAAACTGTTTTACCCATCACTGGTGCAGTTGTAGGACCTCCATTAATGGATTATAAACTGTTTTACCCATCACTGACTGCAGTTTTAGGACCTCCATTAATGGATTATTAACTGTTTTACCCATCACTGGTGCAGTTTTAGGACCTCCATTAATGGATTATAACTGTTTTACCCATCACTGTGCAGTTTAGGACCTCCATAAATGGATTATAAACTGTTTTACCCATCACTGGTTGTAGGA
The DNA here is from genome assembly GCF_003918875.1 of Haliotis rubra. Taxonomy (NCBI): domain Eukaryota; kingdom Metazoa; phylum Mollusca; class Gastropoda; order Lepetellida; family Haliotidae; genus Haliotis; species Haliotis rubra. The sequence goes on along the minus strand of NW_025766769.1, from coordinate 455,680 downwards.
CCTCCATTAATGGATTATAAACTGTTTTACCCATCACTGGTGCAGTTGTAGGACCTCCATTAATGGATTATAAACTGTTTTACCCATCACTGGTGCAGTTTTAGGACCTCCATTAATGGATTATAAACTGTTTTACCCATCACTGGTGCAGTTTTAATGACCTCCATTAATGGATTATAAACTGTTTTACCCATCACTGGTGCAGTTTTAGGACCTCCATTAATGGATTATAAACTGTTTTACCCATCACTGATGCAGTTGTAGGACCTCCATTAATGGATTATAAACTGTTTTACCCATCACTGATGCAGTTGTAGGACCTCCATTAATGGATTATAAACTGTTTTACCCATCACTGGTGCAGTTGTAGGACCTCCATTAATGGATTATAAACTGTTTTACCCATCACTGGTGCAGTTTTAGGACCTCCATTAATGGATTATAAACTGTTTTACCCATCATCACTGACCTCAATTAATGGATTATAAACTGTTTTACCAGTTGCAGTTAGGACCTCCATTAATGGATTATAAACTGTTTTACCCATCACTGATGCAGTTTTAGGACCTCCATTAATGGATTATAAACTGTTTTACCCATCACTGGTGCAGTTTTAATGACCTCCATTAATGGATTATAAACTGTTTTACCCATCACTGGGGCAGTTTCAGGACCTCCATTAATGGATTATAAACTGTTTTACCCATCACTGGTGCAGTTTTAATGACCTCCATTAATGGATTATTAACTGTTTTACCCATCACTGGTGCAGTTTTAATGACCTCCATTAATGGATTATAAACTGTTTTACCCATCACTGGTGCAGTTTTAGGACCTCCATTAATGGATTATAAACTGTTTTACCAATCACTGATGCAGTTGTAGGACCTCCATTAATGGATTATAAACTGTTTTACCAGTCACTGATGCAGTTTTAGGACCTCCATTAATGGATTATTAACTGTTTTACCCACCTCTGATGCAGTTTTAGGACCTCCATTAAAGGATTATTAACTGTTTTACCCACCTCTGATGCAGTTTTAGGACCTCCATTAATGGCCGTCATGGTCTCCCTGTGTCATTGACCTGATGTAGGCTTGTCCCGGTCACAGCAGTCATGGTCTCCCTGTGCCATTGACCTGATGTAGGCTTGTCCCGGTCACAGCAGTCATGGTCTCCCTGTGCCATTGACCTGATGTAGGCTTGTCCCCGTCACAGCCGTCATGGTCGCCCTGTGTCATTGACCTGATGTAGGCTTGTCCCGGTCACAGCAGTCATGGTCTCCCTGTGCCATTGACCTGATGTAGGCTTGTCCCCGTCACAGCCGTCATGGTCTCCCTGTGTCATTGACCTGATGTAGGCTTGTCCCAGTCACAGCAGTCATGGTCTCCCTGTGTCATTGACGTGATGTAGGCTTGTCCCGGTCACAGCCGTCATGGTTTCCCTGTGTCATTGACCTGATGTAGGCTTGTCCCAGTCACAGCAGTCATGGTTTCCCTGTGTCATTGACCTGATGTAAGCTTGTCCCAGTCACAGCAGTCATGGTTTCCCTGTGTCATTGACCTGATGTAAGCTTGTCCCAGTCACAGCAGTCATTGTTTCCCTGTGTCATTGACCTGATGTAGGCTTGTCCCGGTCACAGCAGTCATGGTCTCCCTGTGTCATTGACCTGATGTAGGCTTGTCCCAGTCACAGCAGTCATGGTTTCCCTGTGTCATTGACCTGATGTAAGCTTGTCCCAGTCACAGCAGTCATGGTTTCCCTGTGTCATTGACCTGATGTAGGCTTGTCCCGGTCACAGCAGTCATGGTCTCCCTGTGTCATTGACCTGATGTAGGCTTGTCCCAGTCACAGCCGTCATGGTCTCCCTGTGTCATTGACCTGATGTAGGCTTGTCCCGGTCACAGCAGTCATGGTCTCCCTGTGTCATTGACCTGATGTAGGCTTGTCCCTGTCACAGCAGTCATGGTGTCCCTGTGTCATTGACCTGATGTAGGCTTGTCCCGGTCACAGCAGTCATGGTGTCCCTGTGTCATTGACCTGATGTAAGCTTGTCCCAGTCACAGCAGTCATGGTTTCCCTGTGTCATTGACCTGATGTAGGCTTGTCCCGGTCACAGCAGTCATGGTCTCCCTGTGTCATTGACCTGATGTAGGCTTGTCCCGGTCACAGCAGTCATGGTTTCCCTGTGTCATTGACCTGATGTAGGCTTGTCCCGGTCACAGCAGTCATGGTCTCCCTGTGTCATTGACCTGATGTAGGCTTGTCCCGGTCACAGCAGTCATGGTTTCCCTGTGTCATTGACCTGATGTAGGCTTGTCCCGGTCACAGCAGTCATGGTTTCCCTGTGTCATTGACCTGATGTAGGCTTGTCCCGGTCACAGCAGTCATGGTCTCCCTGTGTCATTGACCTGATGTAGGCTTGTCCCGGTCACAGCAGTCATGGTTTCCCTGTGTCATTGACCTGATGTAGGCTTGTCCCGGTCACAGCAGTCATGGTCTCCCTGTGTCATTGACCTGATGTAGGCTTGTCCCAGTCACAGCAGTCATGGTTTCCCTGTGTCATTGACCTGATGTAGGCTTGTCCCGGTCACAGCCGTCATGGTCTCCCTGTGTCATTGACCTGATGTAGGCTTGTCCCGGTCACAGCTGTCATGGTTTCCCTGTGTCATTGACCTGATGTAGGCTTGTCCCGGTCACAGCAGTCATGGTCTCCCTGTGTCATTGACCTGATGTAGGCTTGTCCCGGTCACAGCAGTCATGGTCTCCCTGTGTCATTGACCTGATGTAGGCTTGTCCCAGTCACAGCAGTCATGGTTTCCCTGTGTCATTGACCTGATGTAGGCTTGTCCCGGTCACAGCCGTCATGGCAAAGGGGTAAGACGTAGTCCTCAGTGTGTATGTTTAATGAAGTCGTGACCCGATATGTATCCCTTGTCTTAATTATTTACAGCTTAATGTAAAGATTCTATTCCGTAGTGACGTTTCTACGCTGTACGGGTGATATATCTTTTTATGGTTATAGGAAGGAGTTATCTCACCGCCTGTGTGTCCTCGATGGGAGTGATCAGCGTTCACCTGCTGTGGGTTACGGTCACCGCCTCGGTTGGTTGTCTTGAGCTGTACACGTCCAGGGGAACGCACTACCAAGTCGGTCTGGATGTGGTGAGTCCCTTCTGTAGCTGGGATACCGTAATTTCACTGTTAAGGTAAACTTTACCCCCAATAAATGTAAGATTGGCCATCAACCAATATCACACAATGTGATGCTATGTATCAACCATTTAGTCTAAGACAACCTCACACGTACAATCTCACACAATGTGTTGCTATGTATCAACCATTTAGTCTAAGACAACCTCTTACCGGCCACTAGTCAGTTACAAATACTAAACACACTATTGGACGTGTGAAACAAGTACGTTCGCTGCTCACACGCCGGAATACTAAGCTGGTGCAATCTGTTTCACGACTCTAAGTGGTCAGCTTATGGCAGCGTGTATTTTTTCTATTGAAACCTTGTTCTTGCTGTTTAACGCCGCAGTCAGCAATATTCCAGCTATTTCCACCAACTGTGATCGGTTTAGGCAGGCGGTCTTCCGTCACGAGAGCTGAATATTTATTTTGTACGGCCATTGTGCAATAACATGTAAAACTCAACCTGTTCAATCTTAAAGGGAGAGGATACGGACCCAATATATTAACCTCGAGCGGAACCTTTACACACACGTACGCACGCTCGCACTCACAGTAATCGTGGAGGTATCAGTACGAAAACATTTCCTCTTTGGGACTGGCTATTTTTTCATTGGTTCTCCCTATCTGCTGGGAAATCGTGCCGTACAATTGCGACACATGTTCTGTATAACGTTGCAGTTATTTATGGTGATTTCTATGCATGACTTAAACATTGATCATCCGTGGGCCACAGGAATGCGTCCGTAAGGTCAGCTAAACCTTTGGTCTGGTGACCTTGACCCCTGTCCATTATCTGGTGACCTTAACCCCTGTCCATGATACGTTGAACTTTCGTATGTACTGTTAGGACACATCCTCTGAATGAGATTGGAATACTAGCACTGTGGTACATTGTGACATACATCTATCGATAATAAATCGCAGAACTGAAAGCTGTTTGGTTCTGTGCTGACAAGACTTGTGCACATCCAAGGTTGGGATTTCACACACCTTGTGTATTGCGATAGATTTGGCAAAACCCATTTTGCATCTTCGGTACTGTCAGTTAGGGTATAACTATCACATCGTACCATGGGGGAAACAGGATTAACATATGTCAGAATAGAATGTTGGTATTAAATCCCCAGATTCCTGAAGCTATACGATGTCTAGGAGTCAGTCTCAGACTCGGCGCTGTGTCCCCCCAGCAACATGAAGCTGGTAATAGATGAGTGTGCCTCAGACATTGATGGTCAGTCCCTTGTGGATCCTACTCTGCCTCGTGTCATCACCCCCAGACCATCTCAGACCTATCTTTGGTAGCAGTCCACTAAAAGAAGACTTTCGGGGCTTTGGCCCATTGCATTATTAAAGGTACTGGACTGGCGATGCAAGGACTATGAAGTGGATGGTTCGTCCGACATGGTCATTTGTGTCCATTGTTTAGTTTACATTTTAACGTCCTCCAGGACTGGTTGGTTAACTTCATTGGGGACATATTCAGATTCTCTGGCAGGGTCTTGAGACAGATCTCATCAAGAGGAACGGTAGAGGGCACCAGGTGTGCTACAGACTGGAGTACCTTACCGTCTGCAAGAAGTACCCGAATCATCAACTCTAACGAATCATCAGCTCCAACGAATCATCGTTTTGGAACACTTGACACCTTACACAGATTTTCGTGAAGAGTAGTTGTGAAATGAGTAATGCTTGCAAGTCGCTTTTTTTTAACCAACACTTTTAATTGCAATCAATGAGCATTTTAATAGCGAGAATCATTTACCATCTGTACCAAGTAATTAACTCCCGTTGGATGCCTCACTTGTCTCACATGGTGTATTTGTTGTTACATCTCTGGAAATGTTTTCGCATAAATGTTTAGAAGTAGGGAAACATTGGAAAACTTTACGCTGAAAAGATGCAAAACTTTGCAGAAGAAATCTTTACCGGAAGGTCGTTAATTACGTCATTAGCACGGGCGGGTGGGGGTTGGAGGGAGGAATTGTATGCCGATAGGACAATTCGTTAAAAACATGAAAAACGAGCGTGATGTATTTCGTAATATAACATTGATCCATCATGACGTCATTTCTGGAGACTGGAACATCACTCACTGATTGGCGCTACTTTAGGGAGGGTCGGGAGGTGTTCCCCTTGGATTTAACTTGGCAACGCAGACACGCGCATTGACCACAGACAGCGCCCAAAGTAGAAAGTATAATTATTTAGGTGCTTATGAAATAAAGTACCGACAATATCTTTCAGAAGAAAACAGTGTATGTAGATTCGTGTGGGGGTTGTGCTTTACTTTCTCTCACGTCTGTCTTCATAGGGCCAGCATTTCCAAGATGCCATACAGTCGTATTATGCCACGATGGCCGACCTTCACACCAAGTTACTTCCCTTTGTTGAAACCACAGGCGGGATGCGGGTGAGATTCAATCAGGAATGCAGAATGTATAAACACCCTATTGTTATCGATATGAAGTTAAGATAATCAGATCTATAAAATACGAGAAATATTTATCTAGTAGACCTATTTTACTGTAATATAGGCTACTTATGTAGACAATGAAATAGTCAGTAATATGAAAACATGTTTACTGTGTCAAGCCCTATCTTCCCTATTTGAATTCGGTGCCACAATATCATAACAATATGTGTTCAGCAAAGATGTCTGTTGTGCCTCAACAGAGATATACAGAGTTTCCTCCCCTTAACAATGCGATGTTAAAGCACTACGACTGACGTATATCATCAACTGTAGACCTGCGGCTTTTTTCAAGACGAAACCATATCTACCTTACCATAATTACAATTTCATTTTGATTTTCAATACTTTTCATAAATTAGCCCCCCGCTCTGAAAACCCTGCTAAATCCTATATCTCCTGTACTATGTAGATTATTAAACTCATCTGACCTATATCTCGTGTACTAAGTAGATTATTAAACTCTTCTGACCTATATCACCTGTACGATGTAGATTATTAAACTCATCTGACCTATATCTCGTGTACTAAGTAGATTATTAAACTCATCTGACATATATCTCCTGTACTATGTAGATTATTAAACTCATCTGACCTATATCTCGTGTACTAAGTAGATTATTAAACTCATCTGACCTATATCTCCTGTAATATGTACATTATTAAACTCATCTGACCTATATCTCGTGTACTAAGTAGATTATTAAACTCATCTGACCTATATCTCCTGTACTAAGTAGATTATTAAACTCATCTGACCTATATCTCGTGTACTATGTACATTATTAAACTCATCTGACCTATCTCCTGTACTATGTACATTATTAAACTCATCTGACCTATATCTCCTGTACTAAGTAGATTATTAAACTCATCTGACCTATATCTCCTGTACTATGTACATTATTAAACTCATCTGACCTATATCTCCTGTACGATGTAGATTATTAAACTCATCTGACCTATATCTCCTGTACTAAGTAAATTATTAAACTCATCTGACCTATATCTCCTGTACGATGTAGATTATTAAACTCATCTGACCTATATCTCCTGTACTATGTACATTATTAAACTCATCTGACCTATATCTCCTGTACGATGTAGATTATTAAACTCATCTGACCTATATCTCGTGTACTAAGTAGATTATTAAACTCATCTGACCTATATCTCCTGTACTATGTAGATTATTAAACTCATCTGACCTATATCTCCTGTACTAAGTAGATTATTAAACTCATCTGACCTATATCTCCTGTACGATGTAGATTATTAAACTCATCTGACCTATATCTCCTGTACGATGTAGATTATTAAACTCATCTGACCTATATCTCGTGTACTATGTACATTATTAAACTCATCTGACCTATATCTCCTGTACGATGTAGATTATTAAACTCATCTGACCTATATCTCGTGTACTAAGTAGATTATTAAACTCATCTGACCTATATCTCCTGTACTATGTAGATTATTAAACTCATCTGACCTATATCTCCTGTACTATGTACATTATTAAACTCATCTGACCTATATCTCCTGTACTAAGTAGATTATTAAACTCATCTGACCTATATCTCGTGTACTAAGTAGATTATTAAACTCATCTGACCTATATCTCCTGTACTATGTAGATTATTAAACTCATCTGACCTATATCTCGTGTACTAAGTAGATTATTAAACTCATCTGACCTATATCTCCTGTACTATGTAGATTATTAAACTCATCTGACCTATATCTCGTGTACTATGTACATTATTAAACTCATCTGACCTATATCTCCTGTACTAAGTAGATTATTAAACTCATCTGACCTATATCTCCTGTACTAAGTAGATTATTAAACTCATCTGACCTATATCTCCTGTACTAAGTAGATTATAAAACTCATCTGACCTATATCTCCTGTACTATGTACATTATTAAACTCATCTGACCTATATCTCCTGTACGATGTAGATTATTAAACTCATCTGACCTATATCTCCTGTACTAAGTAGATTATTAAACTCATCTGACCTATATCTCCTGTACTAAGTAGATTATTAAACTCATCTGACCTATATCTCCTGTACTATGTACATTATCAAACTCATCTGACCTATATCTCTTGTACTAAGTAGATTATTAAACTCATCTGACCTATATCTCCTGTGCTAAGTAGATTATTAAACTCATCTGACCTATATCTCCTGTACTATGTACATTATTAAACTCATCTGACCTATATTTCGTGTACTAAGTAGATTATTAAACTCATCTAGCCTATATCTCCTGTACGATGTAGATTATTAAACTCATCTGACCTATATCTCCTGTACTAAGTAGATTATTAAACTCATCTGACCTATATCTCCTGTACTAAGTAGATTATTAAACTCATCTGACCTATATCTCCTGTACTATGTACATTATTAAACTCATCTGACCTATATCTCGTGTACTAAGTAGATTATTAAACTCATCTGACCTATATCTCCTGTACGATGTAGATTATTAAACTCATCTGACCTATATCTCCTGTACTATGTACATTATTAAAGTCATCTGACCTATATCTCCTGTACTATGTAGATTATTAAACTCATCTGACCTATATCTCGTGTACTAAGTAGATTATTAAACTCATCTGACCTATATTTCCTGTACGATGTAGATTATTAAACTCATCTGACCTATATCTCCTGTACGATGTAGATTATTAAACTCATCTGACCTATATCTCCTGTACTAAGTAGATTATTAAAATCATCTGACATATATCTCCTGTACGATGTAGATTATTAAACTCATCTGACCTATATCTCCTGTACGATGTTGATTATTAAACTCATCTGACCTATATCTCCTGTACGATGTAGATTATTAAACTCATCTGACCTATATCTCCTGTACTAAGTAGATTATTAAACTCATCTGACCTATATCTCCTGTACTAAGTAGATTATTAAACTCATCTGACCTATATCTCTTGTACTATGTACATTATTAAACTCATCTGACCTATATCTCCTGTACTATGTAGATTATTAAACTCATCTGACCTATATCTCCTGTACGATGTAGATTATTAAACTCATCTGACCTATATCTCCTGTACGATGTAGATTATTAAACTCATCTGACCTATATCTCCTGTACTAAGTAGATTATTAAAATCATCTGACATATATCTCCTGTACGATGTAGATTATTAAACTCATCTGACCTATATCTCCTGTACGATGTTGATTATTAAACTCATCTGACCTATATCTCCTGTACGATGTTGATTATTAAACTCATCTGACCTATATCTCCTGTACTATGTACATTATTAAACTCATCTGACCTATATCTCGTGTACTAAGTAGATTATTAAACTCATCTGACCTATATCTCCTGTACTAAGTAGATTATTAAACTCATCTGACCTATATCTCCTGTACTAAGTAGATTATTAAACTCATCTGACCTATATCTCCTGTACTATGTACATTATTAAACTCATCTGACCTATATCTCGTGTACTAAGTAGATTATTAAACTCATCTGACCTATATCTCCTGTACTAAGTAGATTATTAAACTCATCTGACCTATATCTCCTGTACTATGTACATTATTAAACTCATCTGACCTATATCTCGTGTACTAAGTAGATTATTAAACTCATCTGACCTATATCTCCTGTACGATGTAGATTATTAAACTCATCTGACCTATATCTCCTGTACTAAGTAGATTATTAAACTCATCTGACCTATATCTCCTGTACTAAGTAGATTATTAAACTCATCTGACCTATATCTACTGTACTATGTACATTATTAAACTCATCTGACCTATATCTCGTGTACTAAGTAGATTATTAAACTCATCTGACCTATATCTCCTGTACTATGTAGATTATTAAACTCATCTGACCTATATCTCCTGTACGATGTAGATTATTAAACTGATCTGACCTATATCTCCTGTACTATGTACATTATTAAACTCATCTGACCTATATCTCCTGTACGATGTAGATTATTAAACTCATCTGACCTATATCTCGTGTACTAAGTAGATTATTAAACTCATCTGACCTATATCTCCTGTACGATGTAGATTATTAAACTCATCTGACCTATATCTCCTGTACGATGTAGATTATTAAACTCATCTGACCTATATCTCGTGTACTAAGTAGATTATTAAACTCATCTGACATATATCTCCTGTACTATGTAGATTATTAAACTCATCTGACCTATATCTCCTGTACTATGTAGATTATTAAACTCATCTGACCTATATCTCCTGTACGATGTAGATTATTAAACTCATCTGACCTATATCTCGTGTACTAAGTAGATTATTAAACTCATCTGACCTATATCTCGTGTACTAAGTACATTATTAAACTCATCTGACCTATATCTCCTGTACTATGTACATTATTAAACTCATCTGACCTATATCTCCTGTAATAAGTAGATTATTAAACTCATCTGACCTATATCTCCTGTACGATGTAGATTATTAAACTCATCTGACCTATATCTCCTGTACTAAGTAGATTATTAAACTCATCTGACCTATATCTCGTGTACTATGTACATTATTAAACTCATCTGACCTATATCTCCTGTACTATGTAGATTATTAAACTCATCTGACCTATATCTCCTGTACGATGTAGATTATTAAACTCATCTGATAATCGGTTTGTCCTATTTCCATCTCCAGATCTATGAAACATATTTGAAAATGGCTGAAACATACTTCCCTCAGTATGTAGATGAGCTTCGTGGAATCGCCGTGGGGGCCAAACTTCCCTTTAAACAGGTTCGTGCAGTAATTGGTGACTTCAAATTTATTTCAGTCGCATTTTTTGTATCAATTCTCTAATATATCTTAGTCCTAGTCTCACGAGGTGCTCCTCAATATGTTCACACAATGACACTATGTTGTTAGGGGTTCAGTTATATTATAATTATAATTATGATTCATTCATCCATGGTGACTTGATATTTCGAGATTGGAACACAATTTGATGGTTTCGTAATCTGATCGACACTACCCCCTCAATTCCTAAGATAAGTTGCAAATTGTGTTGCAAAAATGATTGGGAGACACTGAATCGTCTATCGTGCTAATTCCATGGGGTTCCAACGGTGCAACTCAGCAGAGCCGGATTACCTGTGGGGAAGTATTTGAAGAATGTAACAGCATAGTTGTCAGAAACAGGATGTCGGTGTAAAATGAATTGAAACCATATTCATATTGTCCAAACCCGTTTTGATGAAACATTATCAGACAATTGTTCTGTTGGACAGAAATTTTGTTTGCTACTGGAATGAAGACATGATACTGTGTCGGGCTGATGCTTAGCGGGTTTAATTGTTTAATTTTCGTAGGTTTTCACAAATCACATATGGGACGAGTTATCTACCCTGATTGGCGTTAAACAGGAGAAGTCGTGTACAGATGTGTACGTGAATGACGTCGGGGATGAAAAGCCAGCCGAGTTGACGGGGAAGCCACAGGTAAGTATCCTGACCAAGACTGCTTTCAACCAAGGTTACAGGTACAGTGAAGAGAGCTCCATAAAGAGTTATCTCCCTTACATCGTTAACACGTTATAGTACAGGGGTCTACCTTTGAATATAGTATGTAAATCTAGTATATAACAGCCATATAATAATAGTCATTCGTGTACTGTTCTGCCACATTTACGTCAAGAGGTAACAAATGTACATCACTAATGTAGTTTGGCTTGGGGCACAATGAAGATGGGAGTCCCAGAGCCAAGACCCGGGCCTACATCCTACACGCCATCATCGTCGACAACGTCACGGAGACGGTGGAGGAGAACTTCACGTCGTTCACGTATCCTGGTACGACCACCCTGCAGGACATACCAATACCCGAGTGAATACATCCATTACTTCTTTTATACACCTGTAAAATATTTCGGAGAGATCGTGTTCACATTTATAGCAACATAGCCATCGGAAACAGCTTTGTGGAGTGCTGGTTAAAGGAGGAATTAATGACCTTACTACCCCTCTGATTGATCATTGTTGTTGTCAGGTGAGCTATCTGGAGATGCTTACGGGTTCAACATGCACGGAGTCGTGCTCACCATGAACGCCGTGTTACCGGTGGTAGTTGGTATTGGTGCTGTTCGTAAGTATGCATGGACCTATATATTTAACATATAAACCGTTACTCCAGGCCGGCATTACTCAAGATGGTTCTGCCCCTAACGTATGAAACGCGGAAACTCGTAATACAAGTCATCACACTGCTACGTGGTATTGTCTCTTACATGATATCATTATCAAAGTGAAAGGGCAAAAGCCCTCTGTGGCCACAACCCACGGAGGGAGAAATTGGTTCGAGAACGTTCGAACGGCGTGGTTTTCATGTTGGAGTTGTGCGTTGATGAAATCGATTCTTTCAATGCGCTTTTTCGCATAGTCGGCTTGCGCGGCTTGTAATTTCTCCACGGACACATCTTGCCGTTTCCCGTTCCGCTGCGATTTTGGCCGCGTTGGACGTTCGTAATCGGGGAAAAAGGTAATTGCTGCTGGAAAAGGCCAGGGCGTTGATGATATCCCTGACGACCATGATCGCGATCGTGGCCATCTTTATATGTACGTTATTATTTTTTTATTTCAATATATTTTCCGGAATGATGCCTTGCCTGACGAGCATCGCTTTGGTGGCCATAGCCAGTCCCAAGTCGAACACGAGCATGCCCATGTCTTGCAGGTTGAAATGAAGTTTGGGTGCCGGTTGTTTGGTGATGATTTTGCTCAATCGATCGTAGCCTATGGTCAGCCCGCTGATCACGGCGGCGTAATACATGTCGTTGACGAACGTTTTTTCCGTCGGGGTTAGACATGGTGTGTATATATAAATTTATTTCTATGAGATCATCTCTCCACTCGTTACTCGTTTTACCACCCCATTCTTTCAACTTCTTGCTGGCTTCTACGAGGGGCATGTTTGGAATGATAGGAATACCCAAACTGGGATTCACACCTGGCAAACGCCAATCCGTGTTCGGATCGATTTTGGAATGTTCGTCGCGTTCCACGCCTTGTCCTGCGGAATCAGGGTGTTGATTTCTTTCAGGATGCGTCTGGTTTGGTAGTACATGTTGAAATAGAACACGGACCGACTCAGCGCATCACGACGAGTGTTGTTCAAGGTCACGTCGCAGCCGGTCGTCGCACACCACATGGATAAATTGAATTGATTCTGACAGAATTGAATCGGGTTGTTAAACCATGCGTGGACTGTCTTGACGTTCGTGACCGAAAGCCTATACTTTTCAAATCCATCGATAAATCGAGCTCGAAAGTGGGAACCCTCCTTCGCATCCACCACAATTTCCATGTGCGTGAGATTGGTAGCACTTAAATTATCACTTTAAGGATAGATCACTCCAGGCTGGTACTTGGGTGAAGCCATATTGAATTATTATAATTACGTATATATATTTTTTTCAATATGTACGTCAATCACGAATGGCGAACCTGTTCTGCTGCTGCAAGCGATCGATAACACTTCCGGGGAACTTGAAGTCGAGCTGTGCGATCTCACCTACTACCCGCGATGGTTGAATATCAGCGCTAAGAGAAACAACAACAAGCTGTTTATCGATAAGAGCCGCCACCTGTTGACCGACGGTAATTATCACGTGTGTATGCTGGACGACGAAATTTTTTAAACCCGTCGGAGCCAGTCTTAAACTCAACGAGTCAGATTCAAGTTGACAAACGGAGACCAACCAATCAACCTGGGTCGACCCTTGGCGAGAACACTGGGGCTGGCGACTTACGAGATACCACCTCGGGACATCACTACGGGCTCGAAATTGCCGAGCCTCGACCCCTACCGGGAACTGTGCATTCATCTCAATCAGCTGCGCACGACAGACAACGTTCAAGGCGAACGACCTTCCACGCTGCTGATAGCCATGCCGGTGAAAGCAGAAAAGTATAACGACGGCAGAACTGAATCGTTTTCGACCTTGCAGTACAAGAAATTAACGCGAGGCAACATCACGGAATTGAAACTATCAGTTTTAGATATAAAATATAAACCCGTTCATATAGGATACCAGAGCGTGACGCTGAACATCAAACAACGATGCACATCAAACAAGCTTCTTCGGGTCCGGGAAAGACCATGCGACCGAGAAAATGCGGCAACCTAGTGATCTCCGACCGTGGGGACACACATGGCTTCGACGAGCCCGGCGTAGACGGCAGACTGTACACCTTGCAAATCAAAACCAACATTTACAAACACGTCAAAGTGAGCGGCGGATCTGGTGGTAACCTAGGAGATTTAGACGATGTCAAGACCAGAGGTCTCTTAAATAAAACGCAGTACAATCTCGTTCGCAACGCCAATAACATATGGGTGATGGTTCCAGCCTTCGGCGGCAAACTCTTTGACCTGGACGATGTTGAGAAGACGGCCGCCGCTCGAAACACGCCGTACACACCCGTCTTTACCTACGACAACCGATGGATGTTTGTGCCCTCTCGAATCTGCTGGAATCTCAACATTGCGCTAGACTCTCCCCACCTGTTCACGGAAAACAAAGACCACCACCTCACGAAAGTCGTGAACAACGGTACGCTGATCGTGGCTTACGTCCCGGCGCAAAGACGCAGCGTCATCGTCAGCACGCTGTCGCAACCCATAGCTCACATCCTATCGAGTAAACCCGGGACGTCAAACGCAACGTTGCAGTTAGTGTCAGAATTCAACAGCGTGGTCGACATCCTGCAAAATCTGCTGGCGCAATCATCCAAGTCTACATCGGCAAACCACGGTTTGGTAACGTCAAAATCGTCAAAGGCATCAAACTCCAGTGGACCCAACAACACCATTACCTAGTTTGCTCCATTTACATACGGGTGGGCGTGGATGCCTTCACCAGTCAGCAGGGAGTCAACGTCACCGTGGAAAACACGATATCGCTCACGAAAATTTTCTTTCGCGATTACATAGAGCCGAAAAATTATCCGAAAACCAATTAAAATTTCTTCTCTAATATAAACCATGACAAACGTGACTCTGCAATCCACCATCCACCGAGATCGGAGGACGCGAGGATTCAACGAACCCGGTACGGAAAATGCCCTGTACATCCTGCACTTACAAACCAAGATGTACCAACGTCGAGAAGTTATCGTCGAATTGAACTGGATCATCAATATCGTCCTGACCTACCCCTATCTCATCATGGATCAGGATCATAATATCCTCGAACTAAAAAACAATGGGATTGTACTGAGAAGTTTTATTCTGTTTCATTAAAAGGGAATGTACGCATCACCATTACCAGATCAAACCGGTTATATGCCAGTCCCTCACTCGGAAGACAAAACGAAATGGCTCTATTTAAAACTATATAGTGAAGTCCCAGACTCTTGGATCACTGCGATACCAGGTTCTACCCTTATTATCGACGTCGTTCTTGGAAATGCCTCCGGACAACAGTTGGGACTTCTGCCCGGGTTAAACATACTCTGGCATGATCGCCATAAAAATCAACGCTGTCATATTTATGTACAACTAGAAACAGCTTCCACCACAAGCCTCGAGGGAGTCGAGGTTTTTATTGGAGATGAAATTTTACTCAACCAGATTTATGCACCCGAACACGTGCACCTCATCAACTTAAAGTATACTCATCAACGATTGACGGAGGACCAATTAAATATTATTTCGTAAACTATATATATAGTGCAAGATGGGATTGTATCCGGCCATGGACGACGTGGCTCAAACGCTCAAAACCGTGGATTGATTTCATTTGCGACGGATCAGCGACATCAAACGCCAACTGGAACGAGAACGCGACGTGCGACTCAGATTGCACAAAAAGTACCATCAGGCCGCCAATGCCATCGACGGCATGGACACATCTCTCGAGGTCGCTGGCTATCGTGGCAGCACCCGTCGTCCTCGGGTTAGAAGTAGCCGCCGGGGTATCGGGACTGGCGGGAATAGCTCTTAAACTCGTTTCACGTCGGTTGCAACGGAAGGCCTTAAAACACGACAAAGAAGTGTTCCGCCTGATTTTAACCGAAGTCGCCAGATTCCAACCAAGACTCGGAAAACCGCCAACTTCAGCGAAGAAGAGAAAAAACAGCTCATAGAACAAGGCCGACAACAAATCATTCAAGCCTTCCTGACCAAGAACAAAGACCTCGTAAAAGATTCACGTTAAACTGCTTTGTAGATGTCATTATAACCTAGCCGAGATACTAGTTTTAGTCCAAAATACTTAAAACAAAGCAAAAAAATGTTCTGTCTGGGATTCGAACGCTAAAACTCAGGGTCTGAAGTCCGGCACGTTCCCGTCAGATCAGCAGTCTCACTCTGTCAGGGATGGTGCATTCAAGCTATATATAGCTCATACGCTTTGCGAGCTTATGTGACCCGATTCTAAATTAGCTCCTCGACTAATGTGGCTTAGCATTCTTCAAACTACCTACGGGCATCGTGTTCGTATTTTATGAGACCTTGATTCGAGGTGAAAACGCCACCAAAGGTGCACGAAGTATTGAAGTGGAAGTGGAATGACGGGTTTCAGACATCCTTTGTGCTACTATAGACTGATACCGGTTAATGAGGATTATGCAATCTCAGGATTGACCTGTTAAACCGAGCACTCGGCTATAAGGTCCTCTTTGGCTCAGTCAAACGACTGCTGGGTACGATCAAGGTACAGAGTTGCGCATCTCTGTCACCGAGGTTCGAAGCGTACCGTTCGGAAAAAAACCAAAACAGGGAGCTTTCGGGGACAGCGCAGTCGACCACAACCCCACGGGAGAAATACCAGCGCACCACAAACATCATCAGACTAGGGACCAGGCGGGTCTCTGTTCAAAACACCAATTTCTCCCTCCGTGGGTTGTGGCCACAGAGGGCTTTTGCTATTTTCTTTTTGAACTTGCACATCAAAAGATGGTTCTCGATATTTTTTTAAGGGGGGCTGGGAGGCTTAATTCCCACAAATAAGCCTCTAAGCCACATCTGCGGTAGTACCCCCCCTCTGTTACTACTCCCGGCGACAGCCCTGTAATCACGAGGGGGCGTTTGGCAGTAGTTGTTCGTGCAAGGAGACACCACACGTAATATTTATAGTGAGCGATGAAGTAATGCTGATGGATGTCAATTGTATCAAGATGTAATACAAAGTGTGATATCAAATTGTTTCAATGTATTCAATGCAATCCTTCAGACAAAGTCAACTGTCTTGTCTAAGTCTCGCCAAGGCCGCCATGTATTTGTAACGCAATGACAAGTAATCAGTGTGCAATTTGTGTACAAATGAAATATGATTCAGCTCGAGATTTCGTTCTCCGGGCAACCTTTGCAATGAGGAGTCAAGCGGAGTTAGAGACACTGCTGCTGAGTGAGGGTACAGGTGTGGGGTACGGCTACAAGTGAGTACAGTCTGTATGTGGTGCTGCTAGGGGTCGGGGCTGCTGAGCGAGGGTACGGGTGTGGGGTACGGCTACAAGTGAGTACAGTCTGTATGTGGTGCTGCTAGGGGCCGGGGCTGCTGAGCGAGGGTACGGGTGTGGGGTACGGCTACAAGTGAGTACAGTCTGTATGTGGTGCTGCTAGGGGCCGGGGCTGCTGAGCGAGGATACGGGTGTGGGGTACGGCTACAAGAGAGTACAGTCTGTATGTGGTGCTGCTAGGGGCCGGGGCTGCTGAGCGAGGGTACGGGTGTGGGGTACGGCTACAAGTGAGTACAGTCTGTATGTGGTGCTGTTTTGGGCCGGGGCTGCTGAGCGAGGGTACGGGTGTGGGGTACGGCTACAAGTGAGTACAGTCTGTATGTGGTGCTGTTTTGGGCCGGGGCTGCTGAGCGAGGGTACGGGTGTGGGGTACGGCTACAAGTGAGTACAGTCTGTATGTGGTGCTGCTAGGGGCCGGGGCTGCTGAGCGAGGGTACAGGTGTGGGGTACGGCTACAAGTGAGTACAGTCTGTATGTGGTGCTGCTAGGGGCCGGGGCTGCTGAGCGAGGGTACGGGTGTGGGGTACGGCTACAAGTGAGTACAGTCTGTATGTGGTGCTGTTTACAGTCTGTATGTGGTGCTGTTTTTTGGGCCGGGGCTGCTGAGCGAGGGTACGGGTGTGGGGTACGGCTACAAGTGAGTACAGTCTGTATGTGGTGCTGTTTTGGGCCGGGGCTGCTGAGCGAAGGTACGGGTGTGGGGTACGGCTACAAGTGAGTACAGTCTGCATGTGGTGCTGTTTGAGACCAGGGCTGCTGAGCGAGGGTACGGGTGTGGGGTACGGCTACAAGAGAGTGCAGTCTGTTTTGTGGCTGTCCTGATAATCCTGGATTATACAACTTACTGCCACCAGATTGAGCTCAATACTTACCTTTTCCCAAATCAAACTTCCAGTTCCTGTTCGTGTCAGAATCAATTGAAATAATTAGTGATATATGCTTCCCTGTATATATTCATATATTTGTCTATTTATATATCTTGTTCTGTAGTTCAAATGCAATTCAATGTAATTCATCCATAGGAAGGAGGAAAGAAGTGAGAAAGGTTTCTGTATCCAGATTATAAATTACCGTAGATACCCTTAGATACTGACCCCAGTACCCTGCTTGTGTGTAACAGCCTGAACTACGCCAACACTCAAGACGATGTCCGGACACTGGTCAGCTATGAAGTGGCCCCCCTGGACAACCAGCCCCGAGCCCTTGTCAGCAAGTACACTGTTGGGTGTGACGGCGACAACACCAACACCACCGGTCCATACTTTCACTTCAACTTGTACGTATCTGTACTCATCAAGTCGGTCATCTGAGTGTTATAACTTCTGTATCCAAGGCTTATAATGCTGGCATGGGAAACCCTACCAAATGTTTTATAACTTCTGTATCCAAGGCTTATAATGCTGGCATGGGAAACCCTACCAAATGTTTTATAACTTCTGTATCCAAGGCTTATAATGCTGGCGTGGGAAACCCTACCAAATGTTTTATAACTTCTGTATCCAAGGCTTATAATGCTGGCATGGGAAACCCTACCAAATGTTTTATAACTTCTGTATCCAAGGCTTATAATGCTGGCATGGGAAACCCTACCAAATGTTTTATAACTTCTGTATCCAAGGCTTATAATGCTGGTATGGGAAACCCTACCAAATGTTTTATAACTTCTGTATCCAAGGCTTATAATGCTGGTATGGGAAACCCTACCAAATGTTTTATAACTTCTGTATCCAAGGCTTATAATGCTGGCATGGGAAACCCTACCACATGTTTTATAACTTCTGTATCCAAGGCTTATAATGCTGGCATGGGAAACCCTACCAAATGTTTTATAACTTCTGTATCCAAGGCTTATAATGCTGGCATGGGAAACCCTACCAAATGTTTTATAACTTCTGTATCCAAGGCTTATAATGCTGGTATGGGAAACCCTACCAAATGTTTTATAACTTCTGTATCCAAGGCTTATAATGCTGGCATGGGAAACCCTACCAAATGTTTTATAACTTCTGTATCCAAGGCTTATAATGCTGGTATGGGAAACCCTACCAAATATTTTATACATGCGCCTGTCGTAGGAGCCTGGCGAACACCTGGCGAACACCTGGCGAACACAAGCAGTTTACGTATTTGTTGAACGTGTTTCTGTCCACGGGTGATTGCCTCGCCCAGTCGTCTTTGGCTGGGCAGAGTTGTGTCCGTTAGACACGTTCGAAGTTTAGGATTGTGAGTTTGAATCCCCGTTCGCTCTGATTACGTTTCTTGGTTTGTCAGCACGAAGGTTTTACCAAACTTTACTCACTCACTCTTCTATATATGCAAGTAGAGTTTATAATATAGGCACAACCACACGAATGTTGTACAAGGCGAGTTTATAATGCAGGTCCTACCACACGGATGTTGTACAAGGCGAGTTAATAATGCAGGTACAACCACACGAATGATGTACAAATCGAGTTTATAATGCAGGTACAACCACACGAATGTTGTACAAGTCGAGTTTATAATGCAGGTCCAACCACACGAATGTTGTACAAGTCGAGTTTATAATGCTGGTACAACCACACGAATGTTGTACAAGTCGAGTTTATAATGCAGGTCCAACCACACGAATGTTGTACAAGGCGAGTTTATAATGCTGGTACAACCACACGAATGTTGTACAAGTCGAGTGTATAATACAGGTACAACTACACTGATGTTGTGCAAGTCGAGTTTATAATGCAGGTACAACCACACGAATGTTGTACAAGTCGAGTTTATAATGCAGGTACAACCACACGCATGTTGTACAAGTCGAGTGTATAATACAGGTACAACTACACTGATGTTGTGCAAGTCGAGTTTATAATGCAGGTACAACCACACGAATGTTGTACAAGTTGAGTTTATAATGCAGGTACAACCACACTTATGTTGTACAAGTCGAGTTTATAATGCAGGTCCAACCACACGAATGTTACACAAGTCGAGTTTATAATGCAGGTACAACCACACGAATGTTGTACAAGTCGAGTTTATAATGCAGGTACAACCACACGAATGTTACACAAGTCGAGTTAATAATGCATGCAGGTACAACCACACGAATGTTGCACAAGTCGAGTTTATAATGCAGGTACAACCACACTTATGTTACACAAGTCGAGTTTATAATATAGGTACAACCACACGAATGTTGTACAAGTCGAGTTTATAATGCAGGTACAACCACACGAATGTTGTACAAGTCGAGTATATAATACAGGTACAACTACACTGATGTTGTGCAAGTCGAGTTTATAATGCAGGTACAACCACACGAATGTTGTACAAGTTGAGTTTATAATGCAGGTACAACCACACGAATGTTACACAAGTCGAGTTTATAATGCAGGTACAACCACACGAATGTTGTACAAGTTGAGTTTAAAATGCAGGTACAACCACACGAATGTTACACAAGTCGAGTTTATAATGCAGGTACAACCACACTTATGTTACACAAGTCGAGTTTATAATGCAGGTCCAACCACACTTATGTTACACAAGTAGAGTTTATAATACAGGTACAACCACACGAATGTTGTACAAGTTGAGTTTATAATGCAGGTACAACCACACGAATGTTGCTCAAATGACGTCAGAGTTGACAAGCTCCTACCACCGCCAGGCTCGTGTAGCCCAGTTACCGGAGGTTAGGTACATACATGACGCCCTCCACGTCCTGGGCGACACTCACGACACCGACTACCCCATCTACAGGACAGCCACGCCCCCCGATGAGTACTCCACTCTGACCACGGGTGAGGATGACCTTGAAACGTAAACCTTTGTTTGTGGAGATCGCGATCCGATGTTCGAGTGCAGACAGACTGCGACACATGACCAGAAAGTCGGATCGCACAGTCGTGTTAAGTGGCATATTTGTAAGTCATGGAAAATACGATGATCTCTAAAATATTAGCGTCGAATAATGATACTTTGTAAGTTCGAGAAGAGAAGCTGCCGTGTAAAACGTGCCCTGAATGTCACGTATGTAGCCGACCCACATCCGGGGAACCAGCGTCTAGTCACTAGAGTAACTACGGAGAAGGATATGGCTGCAGATTAAATTTTATTTACCACTAATTCAAACCGCGATTTCAGTTGAGTATTAGGTCGATATTTTAATGCAGTTTCATAACTTTGAAGCTTTGAGACCGAGAGTGAAAAAATATCGTGCATCAATGTACGACATATCCAGATTCGTGAAGACCCTGGCTAGAATTGGTCTTCTGCAAACCGTGCTTGTCGCAAGAGTCGACTAACAGAATCGGGTGCTCAGGCTCGCTGACTTGGTTGACGTTGTATCTAAACTGAGTAGACCCATGCTATTGCTGTTGATCACTGGATTGTCTGGTCCGGACTCAATTATTGACAAACCACCGCCATACAGTTGGAATATTGCTGAGTGCGATGTTAAACAACAAACAAACAAAACAGAGAGTATAATGTTTCATGTTAATTTGATTATTTAATTTCAGCTGTCTTCAACCTAATGCTCTGCCGTCTGTATGTCTATGTGGACAACCCCTTTACTGGAAGTGGGCCTTTCATGACCTTGACCCTTCCAGCAGGACCCCAATGTCAGTGACTTTCGTAATACATTGTATATGTCAAATATCGGAGAAAAATTCACTAAATATATTTTTGAAATGTGTTCTTGTCCTTATTTAACTCCAACTGGTTCAGCAACAATAGCCTGTCAAGAAAAGAGTTCAGTTAAGCCTTGGTGCACTGGCAAGTTTTATATCGACATCTCGGCTTGATAGGCCGTCTTGACAGATATTGGCAATCTTGACAAGTATTGGCAGTCTTGACATATCTTGACAACACTGTGTATGGGTTTGAATGAGCACTTTCTCCACCCTGGACCGTCATTTATCCGCTTCATTCTCCCCGACAGCGTGGAGACGTTGTTGGTGGAGGTGTATATGTACGACATCTACCAAGACGACCTGCTCTACTCCGTCTTCTCCGCAAACACACAGATCTTACAAGTTTTCTCAGCTCTGGTTCATATGTTCTTTCCAGGGTTTGTATGTGGCTTCCCATTAGGCTATATGATAACAATATCCCTTCGACCACGATGGAAGTAGGCAGCTAAGTCATTAGGGGCCTTTTGGGTTATGTGTTTAGGATATGTTGGAAACATGGCTGAAACTGAATTTACGTGGGATGAGAAGCATTATCCATTGCAACTCAGGTGCCAGAGGAGAAGGATAGAGTTCATTTTCTCTCACGTGTCATCTCTCCTTTTTCTGAGTCCCAGCTTGATATTATAGCCCTGCATTCATGTTCAAGTCCAGAACATATATGGGACATGTTTCAGGCTGTTAGACATCAAGGCAAAGCAGTAGCAGGTCTGGATGTTCTGTTTAGAGTAAGTCGATCTCTCCTTGCTCGCCATGATGTCTCCACGCATGTGTCAGAATGGAATACGAATGTCTGAATCCAGTGCATGGTGTTGAAGGTCGTTCTCGTGGCCATCACACCTTCTCTCAAGTCTTCCATGACACCTTCATAAACAGTCATGCTTGTGTTAAGATATGTTGTCCGGTATGATATGTTGTCCAGTTTGATATGTTGTCCAGTATTATATGTTGTCTGGTGTGATATGTTGTCCAGTATGATATGTTATGATATGTTGTCCGGTATGGTATGTTGTCCGGTATGATACGTTGTCTAGTATGGTATGTTGTCCAGTATGATATGTTGTCTAGTATGGTATGTTGTCCAGTATGATATGTTATGATATGTTGTCCAGGATGATATGTTGTCCAGTATGATATGTTGTCTGGTATGGTATGATGTCCGTTGTAATATGCTGCCAGGTATGGCAAGTATGATATGTTATGATATGTTGTACGGTATGGTATGTTGTCCAGTATGATATGTTGTCTGGTGTGATATGTTGTCTGGTGTGATATGTTGTGCAGTGTGGTATGTTGTCCGGTGTGATATGTTGTCTGGTGTGGTATGTTGTCCGGTATGATATGTTGTCCGGTGTGATATGTTGTCTGGTATGATATGTTGTCTGGTATGATATGTTGTCAGGTATGATATGTTGTCCAGTATGATATGTTATGATATGTTATGTGGTAGAATATGATATGTTGTCCGGTATGTCCAGTATGTCATGTTGTCCGGTCTGATATGTTGTCCAGTATGATATGTTGTCCGGTTTGATATGTTGTCAGGTATGGTATGGTGTCCGGTGTGATATGTTGTCCGGTATTATATGTTGTCTGGTGTGATATGTTGTCCGGAGTGTTTTGTTGTCTGGTGTGATATGTTGTCCAGTATGATATGTTGTCCGGTATGATATGTTGTCCAGTATGATATGTTGTCCAGTATGACATGTTATCCAGTATGATATGTTATGATATGTTGTGTGGTAGGATATGATATGTTGTCTGGTATGTCAAGTATGTCATGTTGTCCGGTCTGATATGTTGTCCAGTATGATATGTTGTCTGGTATGGTATGTTGTCCAGTATCATATGTTATGATATGTTGTCCGGTATGGTATGTTGTCCGGTATGATACGTTGTCCAGTATGGCATGTTATCCAGTATGATATGTTATGATATGTTGTCCGGTATGGTATGATGTGTTGTCCGGTATGTCCAGGATGATATGTTGTCCGGTCTGATATGTTGTCAAGTATGATATGTTATGATATGTTGTCCAGGATGATATGTTGTCCAGGATGATATGTTGTCCAGTATGATATGTTGTCTGGTATGGTATGATGTCCGTTGTAATATGCTGCCAGGTATGGCATGTTGTCAAGTATGATATGTTATGATATGTTGTACGGTATGGTATGTTATGATATGTTGTCCAGGATGATATGTTGTCCAGGATGGTATGTTCTCCAGTATGATATGTTGTCTGGTATGATATGATGTCCGTTGTAATATGCTGCCAGGTATGGCATGTTATCCAGTATGATATGTTATGATATGTTGTGTGTAAGGATATGATATGTTGTCCGGTATGTCCAGGATGATATGTTGTCCGGTCTGATATGTTGTCAAGTATGATATGTTGTCTGGTATGGTATGTTGTCCGGTATGATATGTTGTCCGGTATGGTATGTTGTCCGGTATGATACGTTGTCTAGTATGGTATGTTGTCCAGTATGATATGTTATGATATGTTGTCCGGCATGGCATGTTGTCCGGTATGATATGTTCTCCGGTTTGATACGTTGTCAGGTGTGGTATGCTGTCCGGTGTGATATGTTGTCCAGTATTATATGTTGTCTGGTGTGATATGTTGTCCGGAGTGTTATGTTGTCTGGTGTGATATGTTGTCCGGTGTGGTGTATTGTCTGGTGTGATATGTTGTCTGGTGTGATATGTTGTCCGGTGTGGTATGTTGTGTGGTGTGATATGTTGTCCGGTGTAATATGTTGTCCAGTGTGGTATGTTGTCCGGTGTGATATGTTGTCTGGTGTGATATGTTGTCTGGTGTGATATGTTGTGCAGTGTGGTATGGTGTGTGGTGTGATATGTTGTCCAGTATGATATGTTGTCCGGTATGGCATGTTTTCTGGAATGATATGTTGTCCAGTATGATATGTTGTCCGGTATGATATGTTGTCCAGTATGATATGTTATGATATGTTATGTGGTAGAATATGATATGTTGTCCGGTATGTCCAGTATGTCATGTTGTCCGGTCTGATATGTTGTCCGGTATGATATGTTGTCCGGTTTGATATGTTGTCCGGTGTGATATGTTGTCCAGTATGATATGTTGTCCAGTATGGCATATTATCCAGTATGATATGTTATGATATGTTGTGTGGTAGGATATGATATGTTGTCCGGTATGTCCAGGATGATATGTTGTCCGGTCTGATATGTTGTCAAGTATGATATGTTGTCTGGTATGGTATGTTGTCCAGTATGATATGTTATGATATGTTGTCCGGTATGGTATGTTGTCCGGTATGATACGTTGTCTAGTATGGTATGTTGTCCAGTATGATATGTTATGATATGTTGTCCGGCATGGCATGTTGTCCGGTATGATATGTTCTCCGGTTTGATACGTTGTCAGGTGTGGTATGCTGTCCGGTGTGATATGTTGTCCAGTATTATATGTTGTCTGGTGTGATATGTTGTCCGGAGTGTTATGTTGTCTGGTGTGATATGTTGTCCGGTGTTGTGTTTTGTCTGGTGTGATATGTTGTCTGGTGTGATATGTTGTCCGGTGTGGTATGTTGTGTGGTGTGATATGTTGTCCGGTGTAATATGTTGTCCAGTGTGGTATGTTGTCCGGTGTGATATGTTGTCTGGTGTGATATGTTGTCTGGTGTGATATGTTGTGCAGTGTGGTATGGTGTGTGGTGTGATATGTTGTCAAGTATGATATGTTGTCCAGTATGGCATGTTTTTTGGTGTGATGTGTTGTCCGGTATGGCATATTGTCTGGTGTGGTATTTTTTCCATTATGATATGTTATGATATGTTGTCCGGTATGGTATGTTGTCCAGTATAATATGTTGTCTGGTAAGGTATGTTGTCCAGTATGATATGTTGTCAGGTATGGTATGTTGTCTGGTATGATATGTTGTCCAGTATGATATGTTATGATATGTTGTCCGGTATGGTATGTTGTCCGGTATGATACGTTGTCTAGTATGGTATGTTGTCCAGTATGATATGTTATGACATGATGTCCAGGATGATATGTTGTCCAGGATATGTTGTCCAGTATGATATGTTGTCTGGTATGGTATGATGTCCGTTGTAATATGCTGCCATGTATGGCATTTTGTCAAGTATGATATGTTATGATATGTTGTCCGGCATGGTATGTTGTCCAGTATGATATGTTGTCTGGTGTGGTATGTTGTCTGGTATGTGTTGTCCGGTGTGGTATGTTGTCCAGTGTGATATGTTGTCCGGTATGATATGTTGTCCGGTATGGCATGTTGTCCAGTATGATATGTTGGCCAGTGTAATATGTTGGCCAGTGTGATATGTTGTCAGGTATGGTACGTTGTCCAGAATGATATGTTGTCTGGTGTGGTATGTTGTCTGGTATTTGTTGTCCGGTGTGGTATGTTGTCCGGTATGATATGTTGTCTGGTATGGCATGTTGTCCAGTATGATATGTTGTTCAGTGTGATATGTTGTCCAGTGTGATATGTTGTCCGGTATGGCATGTTGTCCAGTATGATATGTTGGCCAGTGTAATATGTTGGCCAGTGTGATATGTTGTCCGTTGTGGTGTATTGTCTGGCATGATATGTTGTCCGGTGTGATATGTTGTCCGGTGTGATATGTTGTCTGGTGTGGTATGTTGTCCAGTATGACATGGCCAAAGTCAAATCTCATAGGCACAGAATTTGAAGACTTCACTGACAAGTTGAACAACCAGGGCGGAAAGTTAATCATTTGTGGAGATTTCAACATTCATGTTGACAAAACAAATCACAACATTGCCAAACAACTGAACTTCTTGCTGAAATCCAAAAATCTGGTCCAGCACGTTATTCACCCAACTCACAAGAATGGACACACTTTAGACTTATTGATTACAAGGGCCAATGAAATAAATGTTTATGATTTCATCTATGACCACTCTGTTCTGTCCGACCATGTTGGTTTACTCTGCTCCACAAATCTTCACAATCCTCAACCATCAACCATTCGAATCAAATGCCGAATATGGAAGGATATCGATATTGATTCCTTCACAGCCGATGTTAAGTCATCACTCTATTCAGTAACGTCAGACTCATTGCCGGATGCGGTTAACACCTACAACCAAGCTCTCAGTGACATACTGGATAAGCATGCTCCACAAAAAACAAGGATAGTAACCATGCACAAACAAAGTGCCTGGTACAATGGCGACATTAGATCAGCCAAGCAAAAGCGACGGAAACAGGAGAGGAAAATGAGGAAAACACAGCTGACCATTGATCGTCAGATACATGCTGAACAACGCAACAAAGTAAACAAACTAATTGAAGATGCAAAGAGAAATTACTTCACATCCAAATTGAATGAGGCAAAAAATCAAAAAGAAGTTTTCCAGGTTGGAAACCAGTTGAGTAGTATAGGTAATGGGGGTTCTGGACCAGGTCCAACAAAAGCCTCTGCAAAGCCTTATTTCCCAAATAAGGCTTTGGTCGGACCCTTAGCTCTTGCTACCATTACCCCTACTGCTTTCCCAACCTATAAAAATTTCAAGCAAAATGTCCCCGGCAGCCACAATTCCCAAAGGGAGAAATAGAAATGTATTGCGCTTCCTCCCTTGGGAATTGTGCCGGCTGCCTTTCTCTCACCATGAGAGTGCCCCACTCCGGGATACCTTACCGAATCACCTCACATCACACAAAGTTGCAAGGAATCCACTGAGGCAACGGCGGGATACGAACCCACATGTATAGCTCGCGCAAACTATACATAATGGGTCGCACCACTCAACCGCATTGAGCTACCGGGGACATAGCTGAATCATCTCGGGTTTAACGGGTCTATCCTGAACTAGCACTTTCCTGATCACGTGACACTATGCGGTAACACTGTGCCGCACGGTACGATCAATAATTCTTCTCTTACAAACCCTCTGCCCGGCCCATCCCTCAAGTAGTACAAGTTCGGCTCGTCTGCTTTAATGTCCACTTTATCTATGTTGTAAGTTTTGACTGACCATATAGGATCGGTGGCTCGCTTACGGCTATCACCCTCGTGTTCCCCCGGCTGGTATAGATACCTCAATAGGACCCTGTCTGGTATCTGTTTCTCCTTCCCACGCAAAGGAGCGGCCGACTGTGCAACTATTGATTTTAGTTTGATAGCGTCTGCCGGCTTTTTACTGGTGAGACGGGTGACTTCATGGTTGATTGCCGACACCACCTTAGGTAACCTCATGACCCATTCAGTCGATCGTTTTTCCGGGTGGCCATCTCTCTCGCGATACTGATGTCCGAATAAGCTCAGCCAAAGTCCTATTATATCTCTCAACTATGGCTTGGCTGGGCGATGGGCTCCGCCGTGCCACGCTCTGACCTTTGTATCGTGTTTGGCTAGCAGTTGTGACACGGCACCCATGAACTCCCGCCCTGGGTCAACTTGCAGCTCTGTTGGCCACGTCAGCGGACTGCGTTTGTATATGCGTTCGAATCCTCTGTCTACCTGGACCGAATCTTTCGTGGTCAAGGGCTCGGCTTCCTTGCAGCGACTGGCTACGTCCACTACGGTTAAGGCATACTTATACCTCTTATCGTGGGGTAGGAACAGTAGGTCTGCCTGGTGAACGCTATTAGGTATGTTAATACCAAACTTCCTTCTAGGCACATAGCGTGGTGGCGGTAAATAGATCTGCCACAGGGCTTGTTTTTCAAGCCACGCTTTGGCTTCCTCCGGGGGTACTCGCGCCATTTTAACCAACTTATCTACAGCGCTAGCTCCTTTCCAGTACCCACGAGGGCTATAGTAAATAGCCTCAAACTTTCTCTGGTTCCGTGACATGTCGCCCCGACAGGGTATTTATTTATACCTATGTTCTTGGTTCAATTTTCTCATGCCCATACGCATACGTGTTTATCCCATCAATAGCTATCCAACGTTTAGTGTCCATAGGCGACAGAGACGTCTTGTTTATAGTCAGCCCGTATATCCTATGGCCATCACTTCTAAGTGTGTTCATTTTATGCCTAAAGGTACGGGTCTTGAACAGGGCTTCCTTGAATCTGGCGTGTTTGATGTGTTGTTTCACCACGTACTTCTTAACACCCTTAGCCTTCCGGATCTCACTATTGTCAGCCTTCAGGATGGAGTACATCTTAGGTCTCAACCCTATGTACTCGGCTATGGGTGTGCCAGCACACTCGTCCTTCATCTTACCTAGGACCTTTTTATTTACCGTGCTGTGTATGGCATGGTCCTTGGGGTAGTCGCTGGTGTCGTACAAATCGAGGTGTTTTTTCATGTCCTCGTACACGTCCTCGGTTCGAATCTCCATCAGCAGGGAATCCGTGTCAGTGTACAGCACTTCGCACCTGTCGTCGTACTGTTTCTTAAGCTCGTTGTAGTAAAAGTCGTACATCAGGTGTTTGGATAAATCGAGGATGCTCATCCCCACGTAAACAGGCCGGTTGAATTTTATATGGCTTTTCTTCATGTGTAGGGCAACCAGGTCGTCGGTGAATATTTTGCTACGGTTGAATGCCGGACTGGCTATCAGTCTCCTGAGCTTGTCTGCCTCATTCGACCGAAACCAGCTTCACGGTCACGCGCTTCCTCAGGTTCTCCATAGTCTTACCGAACACCGAAGTTGTTCATGAGCTTGTAGAGATTTTCTCAAAGTCACTGGTGGCAAGCTTTCGGAGGTCTGTGTTCATTCTGATGTAGGGCTCCATCCAGGGGCTCTGGTCGAACACGAGCACCCTGTGTATTTTGGTCAGCCTCATACCCAACGACACAGGTACAGCTGTAGGTTGCGATAGTGAACGATGTACTTGGTCTTATTCATTAAGTTGGGCACGAGTTTTTCAACGTCTGTCACACGCCCACCTAACAAGTTATGTTGGTACTCAGACATCCAGTCTGGGTTAACCCTCATACGTTCGGGGGCCAGGGGGTAGCTGTTGTGTGTGATGTGTAATGCCTTGGGGTATTCCAAGTCAACCTCGAGGATATAACCTTTGTTCGAATCCGGCGCGATGCTCATAACATCAACATGTGACACCCATTCGAATCCCCCTGTGGGTAGATACTGGCTCATGGCCCAGCCGTACAGGTTGTTGGCGTCTAGGTAGAGAATGTGATTGGTTGGCTTGCTAGGGTCGTAACCCTTCACGTATTGATTATTTGCTTTCGCTATCGCTTGGTTGCCATGCAGATCCCGCCCGCAAGCCTTTCTCAATGAATAGGTGCATGTCGTAATCTGTAAGCAATTCCAACTTAACTCCGGTCTTTTAAGCAAGGCATCCCACGACAGACCTGGGCTGGTGTAATACCATGCGGGTCGAGTTTATACTGCTTGAAACATGTCTGCCTAAACGTCTCAAACACGTCGGCTAACAGCAGTACATCTGTCCTCAAGTACAGATCGTGATAGTCACCCAGGTTCTTACAACCCAGTTTATTCCATACGTTAATAGCGCATGCGAGTAATCGCCTTGGGATATTGCCGAGTCTGTCAGATTGCTGTAAAATTCTTTTGATGGGGGTAGTCTGGTCTCGCTAACTTGGCCCAACTATCCATGTACTCATAGGGATACACACCCTTCCTCATAAGCAGGGGTCTAGTCTCGGGTCTGTGTATAGATCGGTAATAGGGAAGGTATCGCTGGCCTTGACCAGACTGTCTAATGACGACTGGAGAAATTGAAACGAGTCTATGAACCTAAGGTCGTTTAAGCTGAAGGAGATGTATTTCTCCATGTTGTTGGGGATGCACGTTATATTACCATCGATTTTCGCGATGGCCTGCATGATCAAGTGCGAGTCGCACTGCCCTCTCAAGTTGTGAAAACCACGGGATGTTTATTGTCTTGGGGATGATTCTAAGCTTGAGGTTACACGCGTTGAGAGCGGCGCCTCTATACTTACCGGTTATGTGGCAGTGATCTCTCACTGAATCACCGTTAAGTGGTGAGTCACACACGTGACAGTTAGTGCTGCAGGTGTGAGCTAGCCTGTCGTCTTGGGTCATACGCATGGGAGCGATTCTATACAGTGCGTTCCTAATAATTTTTTTCTTCCTCTTGCAAACACTTAAGAAATCTTTCAACAGCGTCGGGACCCCTGTACACTACCGGATCTTTCGTTTCCCCGTCACAACGGACGACAATGTATCCAAACCCACAGGCTTCATGCTCTTGTGTTTTGAGTGTGGTTGGGGTACCCCCAATATCAACTGGTTTGACCAAGGCTTCAAAGTCGGCGTATATGATATAAGGCACAGGCATTTGGTTCTTGTGGTTACCGAGTTTTAGGATATTGTCACCTTCCTCAGGCATGTCGACCCATATAGCCGTCTGCCCCACACCTTGGCAATCCTCCCGGGTGGAATTCTAATAAATCAGCTCGTGTGAAGCCATGTAGGCACCGTTCGCAGAAGTGGGTCTTTTCTCTGTGTGCCGATTGGTCATACAACAGCCTGCTAAAGTGTTTTATCCATGTGTAGTGGTACTTGTCACCTCGCTGGATCATGAATATATTGATAACACGGACCCCCAACGATGGGCTGACTCTGTGCACTATTGTTGTGTTATCTTCGTGCCCAAAGACATTTATAGCTAGATTATTCTGTTTTTCTATTTTAGTGATCTGGGATATGGGGGTGGGTTCATCTATACCATCCCAGTTGAGCCCATCATCTTGGGGATAGCTAGAAAGCCTGTCTGAATGAGTGTCAGCTGGAAACAAGGCTGACTTGATAGCTACCCTCAGGCAATCGTCTCCTCTATTCTTGACGTTGACCATGGCATGTTTTTTTCCTATAGTAGGGAGGCAAGTCTAGGTATGACCCGCCTCTGAATGGCACGTAGTTAGCTATGTCTAGATAGACATTATCGATTTTATCTACAGCCCACCCGGACCCCAAGTGTGTGTATCGTTCTAGGTATTCTCGTATCTGCTGAAAACTGGTATCGATCGATGCGTTAATGGTCTCTGTATGCGTGACAACCTCTTGCCTACCTCTGAAGTAAGGCTGAACGTACTCAGTGACCCCTCCCCCTACCTGCTTATCGAGCGACATTTTAATTGTGACCTGGAACTTGATACTTCCCAGACTGTCTAGTTCCTGATTTATTTTATCAGCTATCAGTGGCTTAATATCTGTAATGTCTATGTTCCTATTAACATGCATGCGCCAACCTCTCAAATAGTTACCTACAGCGGCCAGTGCGCATCTAACTGTAGGTCGATAGCTCTATTCTGCCGTAACAGTTCTACAAGCTGTGGTTTATTCATACGGGAATACCCACGTAACCCCAAATCACGAACTTCAGCTTTTAATTGTTTTACAGTAGGTACGGGGGCATGTGATAACAATGCGTTTAACCCGCTCTCCCAGGTTTGAATAACCCTTGAGCCCAAGCTGTTTTGCTTGAGCTTTTAATTGTTTTACCGTGAGAGGGGCTTCTAAGCCTAGTAATCTCAACAATGCTGGTTTGGGCATTCGAGAATACCCAATTACACCCCTCTGCCTGGCTACCCGCTTTAAGTTCAATTAACAGTAGTCATAGTTGCATACACACCTATGAAGATCAATGTCTAATTGGGTCGCCGTGAAAGGTAAAAATCTAGATACACTTTATCGATTATTCCCTCGACCCACCCGAACATGCGCAGCATAGTAGGTTGTTTTGTATTACTTGCAACGAGTCGTCAACAAGTATATCTATATCCCCATGCACATCTACTCGCCCCCCATCAAAGTAATTCCAAGTGTGCCCAGCCCATGGTACATCAAACCCTACTTTTACCATGATTGTAAACGAGCACCCTTTATATAGTTCACTAACAATCATGGGTTTGAGGACACTGATATCTATACTTTCCCCCACATCCATCTGCCAGCTTCTCAGGCAACCTTCCCTGGGCTCAATTTCCACAAACATAGCTATACGTAGGTGTGTATAATCTCTAACTGGGTTCTATCTTGAGAAGCCGCCACGTTCTTTTATGTAGGCCTTTTTTGTTCTCGTAGATGAGGTGATGTCTGACTACGTTAGCTCCGTGAGCTTTACATAAGCAGTAGTGTCCTTTCACACCTATGCCACACACAGAACACGAGTAGTTAGGGCTTCCCATGTGGAACCAACAGTACCCCTCTGTCCTACATTTCTTACCACAGGGTTCTGTCTTCCCCATAAGTATGTATCCGCATCGGTATGGAGCAGGTCTCATGTTTAGCATACTTATATGAGTACTTAGTCTAATTGTTTCGCAACCAACGCAGTCGCCGCTATACCCAGCGCTATGAAGGTCAGTTCACGGTCCATTTGTCCCTTGGATGGTGTGTAGTACTGAGTGAGTGTGGGTTTATTGAGTGGATCCAATCGTTTACCAGTTAATAAGAAGTATTCTCTCGCTGCCTCGTCGACATCGTGGAATGTTTGAACGGCATGGTTTTCACGCCTGAGTTGTTCGTTAATGTAATCGATCCTCTGGAGGCGTTTTTTAGCGTACTCAGTCTGTGCTGTTTGTAATTTCTCAATAGCGAGATCATGCCGCTTCCTTTCTTCCTGTATTTCAGCCACGTGTGACTCTCGTAGTTTCGAAAAGAGGAAATTACTCCCGGAAAATGCCAGGGCATTCACTAACGCACCACCGACCATCATAGCTATCGTGGCCATCCTATATTTATTTCATAATATCTTCAGGTATTATCCCTTGTTTTACTAGGATGTCTTTTGTGGCCATCGCCATACCAAGGTTCATTATTAGCATACCCATATCCTGCAGGTTGAAATCTAGCTTGATAGTTGGTTGTTTAAGCACCATTTTGGTCAACCGAGCGTATCCTACGGCTAGACTGGCGACCACTGTGGCGTGGTATGCGTCGTTGACGAACGTTTTCCCCTCAGACATTATGTATATGATATAAAAATATATATTTTATTGCATGATATGCGGGTTGACCTTAATTCCGGGGGTGTAGGGTTTCCCTCACTTTGCCGTGTATATAACCACGAGATAGCCACGGCAGCAGTTGCGCATACAACCAACAATAATCGAGACGGGTGGGTCACCTTAATAATTTTATGTTGGTTACACCACCGTTTTTTACCGGCAGCTACTCTCTTAGGATTCTTCTGCCTGGTGACTGTGGGAGGGTTCACCTCCCTTGGGGTTTCCTCCAGTTGTTGGGGTGGGGTCTGCTCGGGAGGGTTCACCGTCTCCTCTGAAGGGGTCTGGGTCTGTGCAGCATCCATCTATACTATTATTATTATTTTTCCTCTCAAATTGACAATGCTTTGTCGCGTGATAATCGCCGCCGCCACCGGGCTAACAACATACCGTATTTGTGGTACAGATCGCAGCTAATAGAGCTCAAGGCCTGTTCGATAAAAGGGTCTTTCTCAAAGTCTTCCCACAAGTAAAGTCGGCGCTCCGGGGGGATGGGAAGGAAGTACGACGCAATACCAGTGTATATCTGAGTCATAGCCGATCCTATTGTCTTTGTCATTTCTGAACCTAGTCTAGCCTCGTATTTAGCGTACAGTTTATCGATTTCTTCGGCTGACATTTTGTGAATTTTATCCGGAGTGTACTCCCCAAAGTAATGTTTGGCTTTGCCACCAACAGCCAACGCCACCAGTTTCTCTCGCTTATCATCGTCCACCTGTGGTGATTGGGGTACCAACAATTGTTCGAGCAATTCCTCACACTCCATCCTATAATGTGATAAGTAAGTTTTAGTTTTAACAATATAATACCCTATGCAGGCAAAACACAGAGAAATGAAGGTTAAGTTGCACACGACGAACACTTCAAATACCATAGCTATAACTAAATGCTTAGCATTTGCTTAGCTTTGCTTAGCATTTGCTTAGCTTTACTTAGCATTGCTTAGCTAAAACACCCTATAAGCCACGGGTTGGTCGGTCTTGAGCACGAGCTTAGCGTGTTTAGTTTCAGCGAGCTGTTTCTTCACCCGTTCCCGTTCTAATTTGCTCATCACATCGTTCTCTCTCAAACACTCCTCGAACGAATCCCTGTCCTTGCAGTGAAATAAGGCCACCCATCGCGTCTGCTCCCTGAGGTCTTTCAACACCGAGTTGAACTTCTGCGTTAGCACCCAGACGCTGTGATTTGCGTGTCGGCCGGAGAAGGCCAGGTACGATAGCATGTCTCTCTTTTTTGTTATCTCACGATTAGCGCTGCAGTCGTCCAGTATGAACAACGTCGACTCCCCTTTAAATTTCATATGGTAAGCTTTCAACCAGTTTCAACTCTGTGTACGTCCGGGTCCGTCATCACCCAAGGTCTTTCCGTGTACGTTTTATTCATACTCAGAGTAGGGCACATGATAACGATGTGGTCGAACACATCCCTGTAGTACGACTCCAACATATCCAACACGAAAACGGTCTTCCCACAGCCAGTCTGCCCGCACACTATGGCGCAGTGTGGGTCGCGTGGTAAACCAATGCCGGCAGGCAAATCAGTAGGCAACTGCCTACTAGATGATGGCTTGCCGCCATCAGTAGATTGCTTGCACGAATCTCCCATTGTCTATATTAAGTTGCGGTCCATAATTACGTACAGATATAATTTCAACTTGCCAGCGGGTTGAGCCTTCTTGGTAATCTGGATAGTAATCCCCTCACTACCGTTGTCTATACGGCGTCCGCTACCATGCAGTTTATCGTCATCCGTGGATCGCATGTCCAACCACAGCGCGTACTTGTTGGTTAAGTATTCACCGATTTGCACGGATGATAGGTCCAGGTCTTTGGCTATGTATGGATGTTTGCTCGGCAGCTTTTTTATCTCATCCCACTGCTGGTACGCCCTCATACCATGACTGAACAGCTGGTTGGGCACGCCCTCGATGGTCACTTCCACCTTTTCAATCTCGGGGTTGAAAAACTTCTCGCTGTCCCTCCGGAACGGCTCGTAATCCTCCACGGGGATGATCAGGATGCCTTTCATCGATCGCGCCGGCACGTTCAGGTTGATATTCCACACAGTGTCGCTCTTATCCCGCACGATGGATCTATGCCTCAGTA
The DNA here is from genome assembly GCF_003918875.1 of Haliotis rubra. Taxonomy (NCBI): domain Eukaryota; kingdom Metazoa; phylum Mollusca; class Gastropoda; order Lepetellida; family Haliotidae; genus Haliotis; species Haliotis rubra. The sequence goes on along the minus strand of NW_025766769.1, from coordinate 419,734 downwards.
TGCGATCGTACAGGATGGCCACATTCCCCGAGTACTGGTTTCGAACCTGCCTGGCCAGCTCCGGGTTAGTGACCATGTCGAACTCCAGAGAGATGTTGTCTATGGTATAACTAGCCTCATCGCCGTTCGGCGTACGCACTACTTTGCTGTAGTCGTTAAACGTTAGCTCGTATTCAAGCCTATCACCCAGCTGCCTGGTAAAACGGGGCGTGTTCCGTGAGCAACTCGAAGTCGAAGCGCACGCAGAACCTGTTCCCGTGACGCTTGAGCGATAGCCTTTCACCGTCCGTGATCTTAGATAACTGGTCTGCCGTGAAAGGCATACCCAATGCGCGACCTGGTCGATTTGCTGATGCCCTGGTACACGTCATTGACGCCGTTCTCCTCGCTTTCCAGAGGTCCCTGTAGCAGTGAAACACATCGCTGTCGTCGATACTCAGCACCTCGTTACCGGTGATCTTGATGGTGGTTTTCTTGATGATGGCTCGACCTACGTTCCGCACTAGCTCGCGTTTGTCGTTGTCGGAGGTCAACGTGAGGTTGAACGCCAGTCGAACAGTGCCTGGTACAATGAGGTCATTCGCGCCAAGGTTTGGAAATCTAACCAGCAGCGTTTGATTCTGGTCTATCTTGCTGGGAATGTTGGTGATGGTCACCGACTGACGCACGGCTTTGACACCTAGGGGCTCTCTCGATCTTCTGAAAGGATCTAGTTTTCTACCGTACATTGTTATATAAATGAAATATATAAGTTTTAATACTAAATAATGGCCGAGTATATCCCTATGGATGATATGTGGGATGATAATGCCCAGGCATTCGATGAGGAGACCTCATTCACTACCCCCCTTAAGTACTGAACTTGTACAGTCGGCCGTCGATGATTATTACGACGCAGTTGAAAATAAAGACAACATCAAGCCGTTGGGGAGGGACTATTCCAAGTTTATGGTCGATAAGAAGGGCACGCTGCGATTGAAGGCTTACCCGTGGGCTGATATCATAAAAAAAGACGGGAAACCATATGCTTTGTCAACACTCACCAGTCGCCCTGGTGGGAGTCAACTGCTCCGTGGGGAACTAGGCTTCATAGATTACGGTGGCGCACGGTCTAAGCTTCCCCCCCGAAGGTCGTCCAAGATCTGCAAGTAGCCAGGGCCAATACTGGGGATGCTAAAGAAACATCGGACAGTATCGAAAAAATATTGGCTACGTACCATGACAAACCCTCCCTGAGGGAACTGCGAGGTTTAGACGAAGCCTTGAAACATGTACGTGGAGAACTCGTTAACAACATGGGGAAACTGAACGAAGTCGATGAGCGCATCGCTCGCGAAAAAATAAAACTCACCGAAACTGAAGACGATGATATCAAACGTCGTATCGAGGAGAGAATAAAAAACTTGGAAGACGAGAGACGGACTCGGTTGGAATCCGCTTCCTCGAACCGGGAAGCCCTCCGATCGCAGATCAGTCGAGTACGGGAAACCATCGATCGAGTTCTAAATGAAGACACCACGCTAGCTGACAGGATTCGGACCCTGTTCCGGGAGCAAGGGATCACCATCGCCAGCATTCTGACTGCATTGGGCTTCATCATATCAACCCTGGTGGTGTCATTGACAGGGGGTACACCCACGCATGCACCAAGTGGCAGTACACCACCAAGTGGTAACTGGATAAAAAAACTAGGGGAAGCCCTGGCTAAACTGGCTGGTAAGGCCGCCGAAGCCCTACCCGGGCATCCTGGGTAGCATCGTCTCGTGGTTGCTGAGCGCTCTGGCTAAAACTGCCACGTGGCTTAGTCAAAACCTGTGGGCAGCCATCGTCGCCGTGGCGGGTCTGGTGTACGTAGCGGCTAAGGAATTTTTAACCAAATGAGCCCCAAAGCTACCCCACCAACCACCATGGCTGTTTTACGATCGATGTGCTGCTGATTGGAGGCTGCAGGCTGGGGCTGTAGGTGTGTGTGTTGAACCCTAGGCTCCGGGGGTGGCGCCACTATACCCGTTTCACCGGTCGTGGGTGGTGGGACGTGGGGGACGTTGACATCGAGGTTGATGCCCAACTTTTGACCCGCCGTGGCTATAACTATTTCGTTGTTGTAGCCCACCACTTTTTTTACTCTCAGTTGCATATCACTCGGAGCCATGTACAGTCCCACGTCGAACACGTAGTCGACTTTCGACCTGGCATATTCCAACACGTCTTGGTAGCGTTTGATGGCACTCGGGAGATCAACTGGAGCATTAATAGCATCCTCAACGTTGACAACGAACTGTTTCTGAGCGTCGTAGCAGTCCCCTTTACCTAGGATATTGGAACGCGTTTGCGTCTGCGCACCCAACAGCGCCCACACGTACGTTCGAATCGAGTCGTTCAACCTGATTACCCCGGCACGAGTAAACCCTTTCGACGTGTCCAGCATGAACTTTTTCAAGTCATCCGCTGCCCCCTGCTCGAACCTCCAGACTCTGTAATCCTTGCTGTTGTCGAAAGCCATGTAACGGTCATCCCACTCGTTTGTTGTGATATGATATGACTTGTATCCCCATTCTTTCAACTTCTCGCTGGCTTCCACGAGGGGCATATTGTGAACGATGGGGATACCCAACCCGTGGTTCGGTCCCGGCAAACGCCAATCCGTCTTCGTGTTTAGTTCGAATTCATTGCAAATACGTTCGTAGGCCCGTCTATCGTACTGGTTGTTTACTGCATTCCACTCTTTTCTTGTGGGAGCGGGGCGCTGATCTCTTTGAGGATACGTCTGACCTGGTAGTACACGTGAAACGTGAACACAGACTGACTCAGTGGGCCACGCCGAAAGTGTCGGTCAATGCCACACCACACCCCGTTGTAAGCACACACACGGCGAAGTTGAGTTGATTCTGCCAGAACTGCATCGGGTTGTTGAACCAAGCGTGAACTACCTTAGCGTTAGTCACCGAAAACTTATACTGACCGAACACATCTATGAACTGGGTGTCGAAATACAACCCGCAGCCGACCACGATCTTCATGTGGGGAAATCTACGTCCAGTTTAGGGTAAAACACTCCAGGGGAGTACATTTTAAAACTATTATATAATGAGTTTATATACTCTAACATATACATAACACTTCCAGGAATAACGAGCGGCGAGGCCGCTCAGCTGACGACGCGATCGATAACACGTCGGGTCAACTCGAAGTCGCGACAATGCGATATCACCTACCTACCACGATGGACTAACATCAACGCTAGCAACAATAAACTGTTCGTAGGGTGGCTTAGCAACAAGATAATTGACGGTTACTACAGCGTGTGCTCTCTAAGCGGCGAGGTCTTCAAACCCCTGGGAGCCGAACTCAAGATGAACGACTCAAACGGTACAGTGGTGTTAATCAACAACGGAAGAAACTCCTTGAGGCTCGGTCGACCACTGGCGAGGACACTCGGTATACAGCCTGACGAGATAAAACCAAAGACTACCGCCACAGGCACGAAGTTACCGACCTAGTACCGCACCGGAGCTGTGCATTCATCTCAGTCAGGTGAGCACAACGGACAACATTCAAGGGGTCACCCTTCCACTATACTGAGAGCCGCATCGGTGAAAACGGAGAAATACAACGACGGCAGAACCGAGTCGTTTTCACCGCGGCAGTATAAGAGGTTAACCCAGGGCAACATCCCTGAGCTGATAATATCGGTGTTAGATATAAATCATAATCTCGTGAATATAGGATATCTCAGCGTAACGCTTCACATAAAATGACCAGCGCACATAAGGTCCTGGAATGAAGTTGAAAAAATGCACCAATGTGGGGATCTCCGACCTCGGGGACACACGCGGATTCGACGACCCCGGAGTAGATGGTAAATTGTATGCGCCTTGCAACTGAAAAACAGCATTTACAAACGCGTTGAAGTCCCTCCAATGGTACTAGCAATCTAAGTGATATGGTAGATACCTCAGGAGCGGTCGTCAACACTAAGTACACCCTTGTCAACACCGGTGATGATAACTGGATGATATACCCATCGTTCGGGGGCAAACTGTTCGACTTAGATGATGTTGAGAGCACTACCGTCGCCCGAAACAAGCCATATACGCTAGTCTTCACTGAAGATGACAAGTGGGTGTTATTACACGATAAAGCCGACTGGTTTCTCAACATTAGGCTCGGCTCCCCCTATGTGTTCACGGATAACAAAGACAACCACCTAAACAAAGTCGTAAACAACGGAATCCTGCTCGTGGCTTACGTTCCGACTCAGAGACGTAGCGTAGTCATCAGCCCACTCGCCAGTATGGCAGCCCACATGCTATCGAGTAAAGCGGGCATGCAAAACGTGGTATTGCAGTTGGTGTCTGAATTCGAAGGCGTGGTCAGGATCCTGGAAAGTCTACCGGCGAACTCAACACTGGTCATCCAAGTCTACCTAGGGGAACCATCGCAGGATGATGTAGAGATCGTGAAGGGGGTCAAACTCCGGTGGGGAAAACAACAACAGTATAACGTTTGCAACGTTTACGTGCAGGTGGGTGTCGACTCCAAAACCAGTCTGCAGGGTGTCACCGTGGTCGTGGAAGACACTATATCACTAACCAAGATATTCCTACCCGACAACATACACTTCATGGGGGTGAAGTGCACCCCTGAACTATTATCAGAAAACCAGTTGGAAATAATATAGTAATAGTATTATAGCAATGTCTTGGTTTCACCCCAACACTACGCTTAGCGATCTAGGGGACACGGAGGGATTCGATCAGCCTGGTGAGGAAGACACCTTGTACATCCTACACTTGAAAGACAACGTGTATAGGCGGGTGTCGCTATCAGATTTTAAAGAGCCTGAATGGTTAATCAACTTAACCCTCACCGCACCTTATATCACCTTGAGACAAGATGGTACTGTCTCCGAGATTAAGAACAGCGGCATAATTATAGGAGCATTCGTTCCGAACCGCAGCGGTATAGTTGTATCAGGAGGGTTCTTCCCGGACTTTAAAGTATATATCGCACCAATACCAAACCACTCGGGCAACATGTTAACTTCCAGGAAGAAAGTGAAGACAGCGATCAGCTTACTTGAGCATCAAGAGGTCTTTAGAAATGTCGCGGAAAACTTCACATTCCTCATAGACGTCTATCTCGGAGATATAAGTTTGACTAGTACTTATATTAACATTATAGATGATATGCTGATAGGTTGGGAAGCCAGGTGTAATAACCAACGTTGCTGTATTATTAAGGTATCGGGAAACGACCCTGTACCAACCCTTGATGGGGTTCGTCTCCTTAGTGGACGTAGAGCTAAGACCCCGTTTTTTTACACGCACGTTAATCTAAGTATTATCGGCTTTAAGTACATTAATCGAAGGTTAAATAAAAACCAATTAAAATAAATTACGGGATTGAACTATATCCCTGAACTAGTACCAGAACACTAGTTGGAAACTAGATCGGTTATTGACTGAAACCCAATTAAAATATCTTTCGTAATATATATTATAGGATGGGACTGTACCCAGGCATAGATGAAGTAGCGAAGACCCTGGAAACCGTAGACGGGTTCCGCTTGAGACAATTATGCGATGTAAAACGTCAACTAGAACAAGACCGCGATAAGCGGAAAGCACTATATAAGAAGTACCATAGAGCTTTCAATGCCGTGGACGGGACCGATACTACCCTTATGGCAGCCAGCATGGGCCTAGGGGTGGCAGGTGTTGGGTTGTTAGCTACCATCGTGGCCGCACCTATAGTGATGGGGCTCGAAATAACAGCTGGGGTGACAGGGGTGTTGGGGTTGGGACTTAAGCTTGTATCCCGCAGACTGCATCGTAAAGCATTGAAACACGATGAGATCAGGGTTCTGGCCGAAGCAAAGCTGAACACGGTGAGTGAGCGTATTTCCACGGCACTCACTGACAGTAAGATCTCGGAGGAGGAATTTCGTTCAATCCTCTCTGAACTCACAAAATATGACAAAATGAAACAAGAGATTCGATCCAAGTCTCGTAAGTCTGCTATCAGCGAGGACGAGAAAAAAAAGTACATAGAACAGGGGATACAAAAAGCCCGGCAAGCTTTTATAACGAACACCAAAGAGATCATAGGCGATTCACATTAAACTGTTTCATCGAGGCCAACGTGACATAGCGGCACGTGGACATAGATAAAACGAACCTACCTTGTACTACTTGAGGGATGGGCCAGGCAGCCGGCACAATTCCCAAGGGAGGAAGCGCAATACATTTCTATTTCTCCCTTTGGGAATTGTGGCTGCCGGGGACATTTTGCTTGAAATTTTTATAGGTTGGGAAAGCAGTAGGGGTAATGGTAGCAAGAGCTAAGGGTCCGACCAAAGCCTTATTTGGGAAATAAGGCTTTGCAGAGGCTTTTGTTGGACCTGGTCCAGAACCCCCATTACCTATACTACTAGTTGCTCTTCAAGAACAACGAGCACTTCCTTCTCATTCATCAACTGAGAAGTTAGCCTCTTCCTTCATCAGTTTCTTCACAACAAGATTTTCAACATCAGAAACATCTTGAGTACTTCTCGCGACGAATGTGCGCTCAGTGCAGCTCGCGAGGAGTCATATCTGTACATACTTACATGCTTTGCACCAATCACTGAGAAAGAGATCAGTATTTTAATTGCAAAAAGTCCAACTAAATCGTGTTCTCTCGATCCTTGTCCAACATGGCGTATTAAAAACAGCCCACAGGCCGTCATACCAACTATGACATCCATAGTGAACCAGTCACTAAGTCAATGCCAGGTATCATCGTCACTGAAGGAAGCACCAATAACACCTCTTTCAAAGAAGCCAACATTGGAAACAAATGTCTGTAAGAACTATCGTCCAGTTTCAAATCTGCCATTCATTTCCAAATTCATAGAGCATGTTGTAGCAAACCAACTGAAACAACACCTCCTGGACAACAATCTTGGTGATATCAGGCAGTCAGCATACAAAATAGGTCACAGCACAGAAACAGCTTTGCTGCCTGTGAAGAATGACTTTCTGCATGGTGTTCATTCCAAGGGAGCGGCAATTCTTGTCCTCTTGGATCTATCAGCGGCATTTGACACAATAGACCATTCCACTCTCTTGGAAACTCTACAGTAACGGGGGCGGTGGGGTAGTCTAGTGGTTAAAGCGTTGGCTCGTCACGCCAAAGACCCGGGTTCGAATCCCCACATGGGTACAATGAGTGAAGCCCATTTCTGGTGTCCCCCGCCGTGATATTGCTGGAATATTGCTACAAGCGGCGTAAAACCAAACTCAGTCAGTCAGTCTACAGTAACGTCTTGGAGTCACTGGCGATGCGTTATCATGGTTTCAATCGTATCTCACAGGACGCAAGCAATCAGTTATCATCGATGGGGTAAGGTCTGAGAGCAGAGAATTGAGGTTTGGATTGCCACAAGGCTCAGTCCAAGGCCCAATCATGTTCACTGTATATACCACACTGGTGGTGATATAGCCCGAGCCCACATTCTCAGCTATCATCTCTATGCTGATGACACTCAGCCATATTTCGGTTTCAAGCCACAAAGTGCATCTTCTGTACAGAACACCCTGCAGGCAATAACAAACTGCTGAGCTGAGATCAAATGTTGGATGAAAAGTAATTTTCTGAAATTGAACGATGACAAAACTGAGATTCTCAGCATCAGCTCCAAACAGACAAAATCAAAGTTCAAGGTCCCTGGAGTTCAAATTGGAGACACGTTTGTTCAACCAGAAATTCATGCTCGAAATCTAGGTGTCATCTTTGACTAAACATTGAGCATGGAAAATCACGTCAATAACATCTGCAAATCTGCATATTTCCACCTAATAAACATCAGACGGATTAGCAGGTACATGGACACACCATCAGTAAAATGCCTAACCCATGCATTTGTGACATCACGTCTAGACTACTGCAACAGTCTACTCTATGGAATACAGCAGAAGTACATGGACAAGTTACAGCGTGTTCAAAACACAGCTGCCAGGCTCATAACACGCACACATATGTATGTGCACATAACACCAGTCCTGAAGGACTTACACTGGCTCCCTGTAAAAGACAGAGTTGTATTCAAACTTCTTGTGTTTGTTTACAAGTCCATTAAAGGGCTTGCTCCATTCTATCTCCAGGAACTAGTCAACCTTCACAAGCCTGGAAGGTCACTCAGATCAGCTAGTCAGCAAAGCTTAGATGTTCCATCTCCCCGAACCACAACATACGGGGACAGAACATTTAGCAGAGCGGGTGCTGTACTCTGGAATGGATAACCTGAAAATGTCAGAAAATTGGAAAATATCAACAGTTTCCGATCTTGTCTCAAAACCATCCTCTTCAAAGGAGCATTCGACTAAGCGCACATGAGCAGGACTCTGGATATGTGGCGCTATACACATGTCTACTTTGATTTGATTTGATTTGATTTGATATGTTGTGCGGTGTGATATGTTGTCTGGTATGATATGTTGTCTGGCATTATATGTTGTCCAGTATGACATGGCGTCTGTCCATGTGGGAAAGAGACTCAAATGCTTTACAATGATGCCAATTGTTTCAGAGCAGATGGTGGGGCTTGTGGTGGAAAAGAACACATGTTCAAGAACGGAAGCTTTAATGGTTGCAGTTACGTACATTATGCGAGCCATTATTTTAGGTCAGGAAAAGAGGAGGAATTGTTGTGTTGAACAATAATCAATAAAAAAGTGGTGAAATGTATGAAAAGTTATATTTGGGATTAAACCTTCCTAATCAATGACATATTCATTCGGGATGTCACAATCTGAGAGTGAGGAGTCAAACTGCCAACATATAAAGTCAACCAACTCAGATATTTTTAGTTTTTGAGTGGCTTATGGAATAGATTGTTTTGTTTGGAATTTGCATTTGGTAGTCACTTTGCCACTTTGGGAAGACTTTTTGTTTTGTTCAAATGTCAATTGTGTAATGGATTTGATGAAACTGCCCAACACTTTGTTAGTGGATGTCCATCATTGGCACAGAGACAGTATCTTAAGCGACATGAAGGCCTTGCTCGGTCTTCCCCATGCCTGTGGCTTTGACCCCAAGGTCCATCCGTGGTACGACCCATAATATGAAGAGTGCGTCATGGACAATGACTATTACAAAAATTCTTAGGAATAGGCCCGTATACATAGTGTTGGTGTTAAGTCTTAGTGTTGGTGTACATGCCTTACTGTCAGAGAAACCTCACTGATATGACCACATTCATCTCTGCAGTTCTACACATTGAAATATCAACCAGGCCACTCGGGCATTATATATTATTATCACATATATAGATGCGTGCTTGGAGCCCTATGTTTGTGTTTCCAACTATATAAACACACGTTATGACGAAAAACACTAGTCTATATACTGAAATCAATGTACGAGTGTACTACGTTTCACAGCTGAAATGCGAACACACATCGCTAGGACGGGGTCTAGAGAAGGTTGGGCAGGATGGCTTCAATGAAACGTATATTGCTGATCGTGCTGGTCATGGCATTTCTGGTGGCGGCAGTCTTGTTTCATTTGCCTAAAACCGTCGACGGAGACCAAAACGACATGATTGCCAGAATGATTTCAACACAAGGTAACAACATATTCTGTTCTCAAACATCTTGCTTGGCATAAGAGCAGTATCCTGGCTTTACATGAAGAATTACATGAATAATTATACCATTGTGATATTTACTCATTAAACCTACACATCATCTGATACTGTACACCATGGAAACAGTTTATGTGACGCGGCGGAAACAGGTGACTGGACGATTCAGTAGAACTACCTTAAAATACATGTGTATTTTGTAGTGCATTGGGCACCCGCTACATACATGTGTATATAGTGAATCCGTGATAAGCAGATAGATAATGCAAGAACAAATTCTGTGCGCACGCACACATACACAGACACACGAACACACGCATGCACCCACGATAAGAAAGAAAATAATTTCCCTATTTTCTGTTCCGAAACATTCTCTAACTGGGGTACGCTGGAACTTTTCAGACCAGTGTTAATTCCGAGAAAAAATGTAACTCATTTACATCACTGTTCCGGAATCACACATAGATTGCTGTTGGAAAATGTTAGGTATTGTGGGAATCACACATAGATTGCTATTGGAAAGTGTTAGGTATTGTGGGAATCACACATAGATTGCTGTTGGAAAGTGTTAGGTATTGTTGGAATCACACATATATTGCTGTTGGAAAGTGTTAGGTATTGTGGGAATCACACATAGATTGCTGTTGGAAAATGTTAGGTATTGTGGGAATCACACATAGATTGCTGTTGGAAAGTGTTAGGTATTGTGGGAATCACACATAGATTGCAGTTTGAAAATGTTAGGTATTGTGGGAATCACACATAGATTGCTGTTGGAAAGTGTTAGGTATTGTGGGAATCACACATAGATTGCTGTTGGAAAGTGTTAGGTATTGTGGAAATCACATAGATTGCTGTTGGAAAGTGTTAGGTATTGTGGGAATCACACATATATTGCTGTTGGAAAATGTTAGGTATTGTGGGAATCACACATAGATTGCTGTTGGAAAGTGTTAGGTATTGTGGAAATCACATATATTGCTGTTGGAAAGTGTTAGGTATTGTGGGAATCACACATAGATTGCTGTTGGAAAGTGTTAGGTATTGTGGAAATCACATATATTGCTGCTGGAAAATGTTAGGTATTGTGGAAATCACATAGATTGCTGTTGGAAAGTGTTAGGTATTGTGGGAATCACACATAGATTGCTGTTGGAAAATGTTAGGTATTGTGGGAATCACACATAGATTGCTGTTGGAAAGTGTTAGGTATTGTTGGAATCACACATAGATTGCTGTTGGAAAGTGTTAGGTATTGTGGGAATCACATAGATTGCAGTTGGAAAGTGTTAGGTATTGTGGGAATCACACATAGATTGCTGTTGGAAAGTGTTAGGTATTGTTGGAATCACACATAGATTGCTGTTGGAAAGTGTTAGGTATTGTGGGAATCACATAGATTGCAGTTGGAAAGTGTTAGGTATTGTGGGAATCACACATAGATTGCTGTTGGAAAGTGTTAGGTATTGTGGGAATCACATAGATTGCTGTTGGAAAGTGTTAGGTATTGTGGGAATCACACATATATTGCTGTTTGAAATTGTTAGGTATTGTTGGAATCACACATAGATTGCTGTTGGAAAGTGTTAGGTATTGTGGGAATCACATAGATTGCAGTTGGAAAGTGTTAGGTATTGTGGGAATCACACATAGATTGCTGTTGGAAAGTGTTAGGTATTGTCGCAGTCACATAGATTGCTTTTGGAAAGTGTTAGGTATTGTGGGAATCACACATATATTGCTGTTTGAAAGTGTTAGGTATTGTTGGAATCACATAGATTGCAGTTGGAAAGTGTTAGGTATTGTGGGAATCACATAGATTGCTGTTGGAAAGTGTTAGGTATTGTGGGAATCACACATAGATTGCTGTTGGAAAGTGTTAGGTATTGTGGGAATCACATAGATTGCTGTTGGAAAGTGTTAGGTATTGTGGGAATCACACATAGATTGCAGTTGGAAAGTGTTAGGTATTGTGGGAATCACACATAGATTGCTGTTGGAAAGTGTTAGGTATTGTGGGAATTAGGCAGTTGGAAAGTGTTAGGTATTGGGAATCACACATAGATTGCTGTTGGAAAGTGTTAGGTATTGTGGGAATCACATAGATTGCTGTTTGAAAGTGTTAGGTATTGTTGGAATCACACATAGATTGCTGTTGGAAAGTGTTAGGTATTGTGGGAATCACATAGATTGCTGTTGGAAAGTGTTAGGTATTGTGGGAATCACATAGATTGCTGTTGGAAAGTGTTAGGTATTGTGGGAATCACACATAGATTGCTGTTGGAAAGTGTTAGGTATTGTGGGAATCACATAGATTGCTGTTTGAAAGTGTTAGGTATTGTTGGAATCACACATAGATTGCTGTTGGAAAGTGTTAGGTATTGTGGGAATCACATAGATTGCTGTTGGAAAGTGTTAGGTATTGTGGGAATCACATAGATTGCTGTTGGAAAGTGTTAGGTATTGTTAGAATCACACATAGATTGCAGTTGGAAAGTGTTAGGTATTGTGGGAATCACACATAGATTGCTGTTGGAAAGTGTTAGGTATTGTGGGAATCACACATAGATTGCTGTTGGAAAGTGTTTAACGTTTTTAAACCTCAAACAGAGTACGGCACGACTTGGGAAGTCAGACTATCAGTGTTTTCAAAGATCGGTGTCTACATCAATGGTTTGGGTTATATTTCAAGGCTATTTGCTGCTCACACTTCACTGTCGACGTAAAACACGAGTTGAGAATCTGTCGAAAACATGGATCGTCCGTTTTAGTCCTTTAAAACGGAAAGCGACTGTCTAAAAACGGAACGGTAGAAATACTGCTATTTTGAAAACTCATTAACGCCTTTAAATACGTAAATCGTCTTCAAGTGACCATGTCATTTAAAGTGAATAGCAATATCGGATGCACAGAAAATTTAGTATGTGTAACAAGCAGTGTGCAAAATAGTTTCCAAATTTTGCGAGCCGGTCGGGCTAGCTATGCCCGAAAGTTACTAGCCCACAAAATAATACACTAACCCGAAATTTGAACGTTGAAAATAAGCAAGAGAGTACAAAAATAGATGTGAATAAGATATTGTCGGCATCACAAGCTGCTAATACGATGAACATTTTAATCCATAATCTTGCATAATTTAAAGGTGTATTATAACGTAACAAGTTAGAGAGAGCGATAGCACTTACAAAATGACCCAATGAAAATTCACTTGCCAGTCGGGCAGGTGACTATGGAGATTTACTGGCCCGGCTGGATTTTTACTAGCCACGGGCTAGCGGGCCATTTTGCACACTGGTAACAAGTACAATATGTTAAATACCAAGAAACCTCGAACCTGGTATCGGAAGGAGACTTCTACAACACGTAAAGTGGTAGACATACAAACATATTGTAACAATTGGTATTTTGGGGATTACACTATCTCGAACTTCTTTGGGTTGAGTCCTATCTGGGATTCGAACCCACACTCTCCGAGTGAGGCACCAAATCGCCAGCACACAAAGCCAGTAACCGTACCCACTCAGCCTCCGTGGCTTCCACGAACACAAAACTTTACGTTGAGGAAATACAAGATCAAAACAATACAATAGTTTTATTACACGTGTGATATTGTACTCCGTCTCCCATATGCTCAAAAAGATTACGTGTATAAAGACAACAGGCTGGAACATCAACATAAACTGAATCAATCTATCAATAAATATGAACAACAAAACCCTTTCTGCATCCTCGAGTCGATTGTCCGAGTTCGACCATAGCATATGTTTATGAATGGCTATCACAACAACTTACTTCAACGGCTGTTGACAGTGAAAATATATTTTGTTTCGAAAGAGAAACTAAGGCAGATGGCGGTTTCCTGCAGTATATATACATAACATAATCCAAACATAACTAGGAAATAGATATTAAGCAAAACACAGGCTACTTCTTTGCCAACACATTGTATCGTGACGTCAGTAGAACTGCTTGGGCTTTCCTTGTTGCTTACTGTTAACCTGGTAGTGTTCCCTCACGCCCTAGTAACTCTCGAGACGTTGTGGAACTGACCTCTATAGGGGATCCCATTAATACGGATATTTAAACAAAATAACAGATTTCGAATTTTCTGTTGAAACATTCCAGATGGCCTAGAGGCAACTCTGAAATATGAATGGTGAAAGATTCAGATCGTGTTCTGCTGTACCATCCTCGATAATCTCCAGGGTATACGTTCCGATAAATCTCCACTAGTACCCTGGATTCATTTACGGCTCGACCCGATAATTTTATTTTACCTTCCTTTGCTGGATCCGCCTTCTCACAATAGCAATCAGATAAGCCGTTACAACCGAGCTTGCCAGTGTCAATAAAGATCCCAGCCGCAGCCGCGAAGGTTTGCACCCTGTGCGACTCAAATTTATGGATAAAATCATACAGACAGATTGACAGGTCGGAAACCTTCTACAAATATATGCATGGATTCCTTCTACCTCTTCCCGGGTACCTTTGCAACATTGAATGTAATCAACTTATTTGTTCTAAATGTAGCATGAATATTACAGAAGATGAATTCCACCTGATATAAGTGTGTCCATGTTATAAAGATTTGATGGAGCAGCTGATACCCCGTTCCTATCACACATTCCCCTCTAAGGATAAGTTATACCAACTCTTGTCAGCACACAATGTGAAACATGTTAGAAACCTTGCTATATTCCTTAAGAGAAACCTACCTACTTAATTATATATCCAAAACGATTTGTATGTGCAACCATTATTCTGTATATGTATGTGCTCTTGGCCTTGAGGCCTCAACACAGAATAAACTTGTCACTGTTGTCTTTGCAACAATTGTGTTGCCAGGCTTAATCGGTTACATAACAGAAGCGGAAGTGAGTTATGATATAAGCCTTGTGATTGGTACGCTGAACTTTCCAGCGTAGACACCTGATTGGACGAAAAGCCAGAAAAGGGAGGTGATAAAATTATCGGGCCGAGCTGTAGATGCATCCGGGATACTAGTGGAGATTAATCGGAACGTATACACTGGAGATTATCGAGGATGTGCTGTACCGGTACCTCCAACAACTCATTAATATTCACTAAAACCACTGATTAATCAGTGATTAATAAATGGTTGATTTTTTTCCAGTGGAAAATAAGCTGCAAAACAGGAAACCAGAAGCTAGTAAGGATCCCTTAAAGATAACTGAATGGTGGCAAGCCTCGTCCCTATTGAAGTGGTGGGTACAGAATAAGACAGTAATAATTATAATTTAATTTGTATAGCGCCTATTTCCAGTCAGAAGAGTAAGACAGTAATAACAATAATCTAATTTGTATAGCGCCTATTTCCAATCAGTATTGATTGATAATGGTGGCAAGTCTCGTCTGTGTTGAAGTTATATCAGAGGTCTCGTGTTATATCAACATAGTTGTTTAAAGGATAGCTCTAAATGTATAGGGCCTCTGTATCCAGGCTCCCGTGAGCACCACTGCCTTGTGGTCTCAGATATGGTGGACTTTCCTAAAGAACAACTAATATAAACTGGCCAGACGTCAGTGCAAGCCAGTACCCATGAGTTATTACTGTCTGTTGTGTTGGCAGGGACTGGGAGAAGCCAGTACCCATGAGTTATTACTGTCTGTTGTGTTGGCAGGGACCTGGAGAAGCCAGTACCCATGAGTTATTACTGTCTGTTGTGTTGGCAGGGACTGGGAGAAGCCAGTAGAGTACACGTGCGGTGAGATTGTGAAGATGGGCAACTGGCATGTTTGTATGGACAAGCAGTTCGAGGTGAAGCCACCGTGCCTCGTATATTCCTTTGGGTGAGCATATCCACAAGATGTGGAATGGATTCATTTCTAATCGTCCATCATCAACAAGAATAGCCGTCTTATGAAGTAACCTATTACAGGCGAATAAATACACTGTGCAGGCGAACCACCACACTTAAAAGTAATTTCTTCCTCCTTATTTGTATGTTTGTGGGATCGTGATACCTGGTATATGGATTGGTGTGTTTGTAACACTCTCCGTTACATGATCTATGTACAGTGTGTAAGTGTCTATCGTATGGTAACACTCTCCGTAACATGATCCATATACAGTGTGGAAGTGTCTATTGTATGGTAACACTCTCCATTATATGATATATAAGTGTCAGGTGTATGGTAACACTCTCCATTATATGATATATAAGTGTCAGGTGTATGGTAACACTCTCCATTATATGGTATATAAGTGTCAGGTGTAGTATGGTAACACTCTCCATTATATGATATAAGTGTCAGGTGTATGGTAACACTCTCCATTATATGATATATAAGTGTCAGGTGTATGGTAACATACTCCATTATATGATATACAAGTGTCAGGTGTATGGTAACACTCTCCGTTACATGATCTATGTACAGTGTGGAAGTGTCTATTGTATGGTAACACTCTCCATTATATGATATATAAGTGTCAGGTGTATAGTAACACTCTCCGTTACATGATCTATGTACACTGTGGAAGTGTCTATTGTATGGTAACACTCTCCGTTACACGATCTATATACAGTGTGGAAGTGTCTATTGTATGGTAACACTCTCCGTTATATGATATACAAGTGTCAGGTGTATAGTAACACTCTCCATTATATGATCTATGTACAGTGTGGAAGTGTCTATTGTATGGTAACACTCTCCGTTATATGATATACAAGTGTCAGGTGTATAGTAACACTCTCCGTTACATGATCTATGTACAGTGTGGAAGTGTCTATTGTATGGTAACACTCTCCGTTACATGATCTATATACAGTGTGGAAGTGTCTATTGTATGGTAACACTCTCCGTTATATGATATACAAGTGCCAGGTGTATGGTAACACTCTGCGTTACATGATCTATGTACAGTGTGGAAGTGTCTATTGTATGGTAACATTCTCCATTATATGATATATAAGTGTCAGGTGTATGGTAACACTCTCCGTTATATGATATACAAGTGTCAGGTGTATAGTAACACTCTCCGTTACATGATCTATGTACAGTGTGGAAGTGTCTATTGTATGGTAACACTCTCCGTTATATGATATACAAGTGTCAGGTGTATAGTAACACTCTCCGTTACATGATCTATGTACAGTGTGGAAGTGTCTATTGTATGGTAACACTCTCCGTTACATGATCTATATACAGTGTGGAAGTGTCTATTGTATGGTAACACTCTCCGTTATATGATATACAAGTGTCAGGTGTATGGTAACACTCTGCGTTACATGATCTATGTACAGTGTGGAAGTGTCTATTGTATGGTAACATTCTCCATTATATGATATATAAGTGTCAGGTGTATGGTAACACTCTCCATTATATGATATATAAGTGTAAGGTGTAGTATGGTAACACTCCCCATTATATGATATATAAGTGTCAGGTGTATGGTAACACTCTCCATTATATGATATATAAGTGTCAGGTGTATGGTAACACTCTGCGTTACATGATCTATGTACAGTGTGGAAGTGTCTATTGTATGGTAACATTCTCCATTATATGATATATAAGTGTCAGGTGTATGGTAACACTCTCCATTATATGATATATAAGTGTCAGGTGTATGGTAACACTCTCAATTATATGATATATAAGTGTCAGGTGTATGGTAACACTCTCCATTATATGATATATAAGTGTCAGGTGTAGTATGGTAACACTACCCATTATATGATATATAAGTGTCAGGTGTAGTATGGTAACACCCCCCATTATATGATATATGTATATGTGTATGTTGTAGTATTTTCAACGACTGGACGTTTGATGATGCAATGGGGGATCTTGGATGCCAAGTTCATTCTTTCGATCCAAGGTAGGTTGACCGGATTGTAAACGAACATATATAACGGCACATGGTTTTCTGTAGAAAGTGAGCTGTTCACGAGTACCACAGCGTGTTACCTGTTCAATGACCAATGTTTCAGCATAGGCAAGAAGTCCTTCAGAAGAAGTAAGAACGTCCACTTCCACGACATCGGCCTCGGATCACGTGACGATGACGCGTTTGTTCCCCGCAGGGACATCTACGTACGGAACACCACCACGTGGACAGTACGACGTGTGAAGACACTGATGGAGATGCTAGGACACACGGGTGTAAGTACCACGTGGTGGCAGCCAGGAAGTGTTCCTGTCTGTAACCACGCTTCCTGGCCTTGGCAACAGTATGGGATGGATGTACAACATTGGATCCCGAGACAGACAACGTCTTCAGCGATATTTCTTGTCGTCCAACTGGATTTGTTGTCCTGTAATCAAGTCAGATTGTAGGAAAGAAACATCCCCAAAACCTAACTATATCTAGGCTTTCTTCACTGGTGTGCAATAGTCAGGGGCTGCTGCTGGCTGTAAGATCTCCAACCGGGTAAGATCTCCAACACTGTGTGTGGTTGTCTTCAGTCAGCGACCGGGTAAGATCTCCAACACTGTGTGTGGTAGTCTGTTTCACAGTCCCTCAACCACAGTATTTTCCCTACTGCCTAGCCCTCTCTGCAGTGCTAAAGCGCTAATTAAGCAAGTCTAGATTTCCTCAGGTTCTGAATCTCTGGTCTCCCTGGTGCTCCTTTTCAATTTAAATGGGCTTGTTTGTTACTATCAAAATTATATATATTCAGAGTCTAAGCATTAGTCTATGTGTGTGGTTGTCTTGTGTCATCTCCTACACTGTGGGTGGTTGTCTTGTGTCAGCACCCGGGTAAGATCTCCTACACTGTGGGTGGTTGTATTGTGTCAGCACCCGGGTAAGATCTACACTGTTGGTGGTTGTCTTGTGTCAGCACCCGGGTAAGATCTACACTGTGGGTGGTTGTCTTGTGTCAGCACCCGGGTAAGATCTCCTTCACTGTCGGTGGTTGTCTTGTGTCAGCACCCGGGTAAGATCTCCTACACTGTCGGTGGTTGTCTTGTGTCAGCACCCGGGTAAGATCTCCTACACTGTGGGTGGTTGTCTTGTGTCAGCACCCGGGTAAGATCTCCTTCACTGTGGGTGGTTGTCTTGTGTCAGCACCCGGGTAAGATCTCCTTTACTGTGGGTGGTTGTCTCGTGTCAGCACCCGAGTAAGATCTCCTACACTGTGGGTGGTTGTCTTGTGTCAGCACCCGGGTAAGATCTCCTACACTGTGGGTGGTTGTCTTGTGTCAGCACCCGGGTAAGATCTCCTACACTGTCGGTGGTCGTCTTGTGTCAGCACCCGGGTAAGATCTCCTACACTGTGGGTGGTTGTCTTGTGTCAGCACCCGGGTAAGATCTACACTGTGGGTGGTTGTCTTGTGTCAGCACCCGGGTAAGATCTCCTACACTGTGGGTGGTTGTCTTGTGTCAGCTCCCGGGTAAGATCTCCTACACTGTATGTGGTTGTCTTGTGTCAGCACCCGGGTAAGATCTCCTTTACTGTGGGTGGTCGTCTTGTGTCAGCACCCGGGTAAGATCTCCTTTACTGTGGGTGGTTGTCTCGTGTCAGCAAACATGTTAACTGGAACTCAGTGACTGAGGAGTGTAAAAACCTAAGGACTATGTGTATTTTGTGTATATATTCTTTTGGTGATACTATCGTAATCTGCACGGGAAATAAGTGTACACAAGTTTAAAAGGGTTGTGTGTGTATCTAAGGTAAATTCGAGTTACAAAGCAATGTTTCAGCTTCGCCACAGTTGAAAGATGTTGAAATCAGTAGTAATGACAAGTGTTCGTTTGTAAGTAAGGATTTAGCAACATCGTGACATGAAACAGAACGTCCTTCTGTTTCTAGAGACACCTCGATGTTCTGAAGATTGACGTAGAAACAACAGAATGGCCGGCTGTGAAGGACTTTGTGGAGTCTGGCATTTTCCCGAAGGTCCGTCAGTTCGCGGTAGAGTGGCATTTGTTCACAGCTCATCCCAGCAAGGACAAATACGTGGAGTTTTACACCACGGTGAGGAGGATGCAGGAACTGGGCATGCGCACGTTCAGGACCAAGTTTCACTCCCAGGTTTACGGCGAGAGATGGCGCCTGCAGGCGGATGTGAACTATGTGAATGTATTGTACAAAGGTACATAACTCCATCCTTGCTTCAATACTGTTGTCAGATGCAGCCAGATCGGCGTGTGTGTTGGGGAAACACAGCTTATTACCGCACGTCAAGCACGTTGACAGGAATAACAACAAAATAAGAGTAGTGTAAATAACTTCCTTTCAATTCGAAATATGTCGGAAATTTGTTAAACAATTACACAAGTCTTCTGAATCCCACCCTACTGTTAGATTTATTTTGTGAACAGGCACACCGGTACACACACACACACACACACACACGCACGCACGCACGCAAGCACACACACGCACGTACACGCACGTACATATTCTTGTGAGAGTTGCTCGTTTGTTGTGCCATGACCACACTAATCTGGTAGCTGAAATCGACATTTAATCCTTTATTCTCCTCAAATGGATACTTTCCATGATAACTAGTATGTAACATAATGTTTATCGAAGATCAAACATAGTATGAAACCAATATGACTACATTACATGTGATAATCTTGCAAAACATGGCAGTTTTTCGTTTTCGGACATATATTGCGTCGCGTGCCCCGACACCCGGAACCCTCCAGGCACACAACAGGAAGCCATGTGAAGGGAATGAAATGAGTGAATGGTCATGCAAGTATACTGAAATAAAGTAGCCATCTTTCAGCGTCCGTCTGTTGTTTTTGTCCTCAAACACGGTAAGACTACAGAATATCGGATACCTTCCGCCATCTTTGAAAGCAGTTTTAGGGTTAAGGTAAGGTTTAGGGTAAGGTTTAGGGTTAGGGTTAGCGTTAGGGTTAGGGTTAGGGTTAAGGTAAGGTTTAGGGTAAGGTTTAGCGTTGGGGTAAGGGTGACGTGACACTAAACAATATGGCTAGTAGGTAACCGGTATTCTGTAGGTGTACCTTCAAACACTAATGATTGGCTGATACCGGAGCTGTGGGTGATTCCTGGACACATAACACATGACAGTAAGAGTTCCGCTAATTACGTCAACCAAATTGTCATTCGTTGCCAGTAATTATCAACAACACTTTAATCCATAATCTAAAAGAGAATCATTGCCATGACTTTCAACTGTCTTTGAACATTTGATATATTTCTTCATGCTGTTCAAGGTGAGCAACATGGTGGCCCTTATTTGTATTATGCATCACTCGCCATTATTATATACCACTCAGAATTTAAAGACCTCAGTTTGATGCTATCAAATACATCCGACACTATGGTGATATACCAGCACACAATCCCTTGGTACCCAGCCCCTGAAGGATATCAGTTTGATGCTATCAAATACATCCGACACATATAGATGGTGATATATCAGCACACAATCCCTTGGTACCCAGCCCCTGAAGGACATCCGTTTGATACTATCAAATACATCCGACACATATAAATGGTTATATATCAGCACACAATCCCTTGGTACCCAGCCCCGGAAGGACATCAGTTTGTTACTATCAAATACATTCGACACATATAGATGGTGATTTACCAGCACACAATCCCTTGGTACCCAGCCCCTGAAGGACATCAGTTTGATACTATCAAATACATCCGACACATATAGATGGTGATATATCAGCATACAATCCCTTGGTACCCAGCCCCTGAAGGACATCAGTTTGATGCTATCAAATACATCCGACACTTATAAATGGTTATATATCAGCACACAATCCCTTGGTATCCAGCCCCTGAAGGACATCAGTTTCATACTATAACATAAATCCGACACATATAGATGGTGATATATCAGCACACAATCCCTTGGTACCCAGCCCCTGAAGGACATCAGTTTGATGCTATCAAATACACCCGACACATATAGATGGTGATATACCAGCACACATTCTCTTGGTACCCAGCCCCTGAAGGATATCAGTTTGATGCTATCAAATACATCCGACACATATAGATGGTGATATATCAGCACACAATCCCTTGGTACCCAGCCCCTGAAGGACCACAGTTTGATGCTATCAAATACATCCGACACATATAGATGGTGATATACCAGCACACAATCCCTTGGTACCCAGCCCCTGAAGGACATCAGTTTGATGCTATCAAATACATCCCACACATATAGATGGTGATATATCAGCATACAATCCCTTGGTACCCAGCCCCTGAAGGACATCAGTTTGATACTATCAAATACATCCGACACATATAGATGGTGATATATCAGCACACAATCCCTTGGTACCCAGCCCCTGAAGGACATCAGTTTGTTACTATCAAATACATCCGACACATATAAATGGTGATATATCAGCACACAATCCCTTGGTACCCAGCCCCTGAAGGATATCAGTTTGATACTATCACATAAATCCGACACATATAGATGGTGATATATCAGCACACAATCCCTTGGTACCCAGCCCCTGAAGGACATCAGTTTGATGCTATCAAATACATCCGACACATATAGATGGTGATATACCAGCACACAATCCCTTGGTACCCAGCCCCTGAAGGACATCAGTTTGATGATATCAAATACATCCGACACATATAGATGGTGATATACCAGCACACAATCCCTTGGTACCCAGCCCTTGAAGGATATCAGTTTGACGCTGTCAAATACATCCGACACATATAGATGATGATATATCAGCACACAATCCCTTGGTACCCAGCCCCTGAAGGACATCAGTTTGATACTATCAAATACATCCGACACATATAAATGGTTATATATCAGCACACAATCCCTTGGTACCCAGCCCCGGAAGGACATCAGTTTGTTACTATCAAATACATTCGACACATATAGATGGTGATTTACCAGCACACAATCCCTTGGTACCCAGCCCCTGAAGGACATCAGTTTGATACTATCAAATACATCCGACACATATAGATGGTGATATATCAGCATACAATCCCTTGGTACCCAGCCCCTGAAGGATATCAGTTTGATGCTATCAAATACATCCGACACATATAGATGGTGATATATCAGCACACAATCTCTTGGTACCCAGCCCCTGAAGGATATCAGTTTAAAGCTATCAAATACATCCGACACATATAGATGCTGATATACCAGCACACAATCCCTTGGTACCCAGTCCCTGAAGGACATCAGTTTGATGCTATCAAATACATCCGACACATATAGATGGTGATATACCAGCACACAATCCCTTGGTACCCAGCCCCTGAAGGACATCAGTTTGATACTATCAAATACATCTGACACATATAGATGGTGATATACCAGACCAAAATACCTTGGTACCCAGCCCCTGAAGGACATCAGTTTGATGCTATCAAATACATCCGACACATATAGATGGTGATATACCAGCACACAATCCCTTGGTACCCAGCCCCTGAAGGACATCAGTTTGATACTATCAAATACATCCGACACATATAGATGGTGATATACCAGACCAAAATACCTTGGTACCCAGCCCCTGAAGGACATCAGTTTGATGCTATCAAATACATCCGACACATATAGATGGTGATATTTCACCACACAATCCCTTGGTACCCAGCCCCTGAAGGACCACAGTTTGATGATATCAAATACATCCGACACATATATATGGTGATATACCAGACCACAATACCTTGGTACCCAGCCCCTTAAGGATATCAGTTTGATGCAATCAAATACATCCGACACATATAGATGGTGATATACCAGACCATAATACCTTGGTACCCAGCCCCTGAAGGATATCAGTTTGATGCTATCAAATACATCCGACACATATAGATGGTGATATACCAGCACAGAATCCCTTGGTACTCAGCCCCTGAAGGACATCAGTTTGATGATATCAAATACATCCGACACATATAGATGGTGATATACCAGCACACAATCCCTTGGTACCCAGCCCCTGAAGGATATCAGTTTGATGCTATCAAATACATCCGACACATATAGATGGTGATATACCAGACCACAATACCTTGGTACCCAGCCCCTGAAGGATATCAGTTTGATGCTATCAAATACATCCGACACATATAGATGGTGATAAACCAGACCACAATACCTTGGTACCCAGCCCCTGAAGGATATCAGTTTGATGCTATCAAATACATCCGACACATATAGATGGTGATATACCAGCACACAATCCCTTGGTACCCAGCCCCTGAAGGACATCAGTTTGATGATATCAAATACATCCGACACATATAGATGGTGATATACCAGCACACAATCCCTTGGTACCCAGCCCCTGAAGGACATCAGTTTGATGCTATTAAATACATCCGACACATATAGATGGTGATATACCAGCACACAATCCCTTGGTACCCAGCCCCTGTAGGATATCAGTTTGATGCTATCAAATACATCCGACACATATAGATGCTGATATACCAGCACACAATCCCTTGGTACCCAGCCCCTGAAGGATATCAGTTTGATGCTATCAAATACATCCGACACATATAGATGGTGATATATCAGCACACAATCCCTTGGTACCCAGCCCCTGAAGGACATCAGTTTGATGCTATCAAATACATCCGACACATATAGATGGTGATATACCAGCACACAATCCTTGGTACCCAGCCCCTGAAGGATATCAGTTTGATGCTATCAAATACATCCGACACATATAAAGGTGATATACCAGCACACAATCTCTTGGTACCCAGCCCCTGAAGGATATCAGTTTAAAGCTATCAAATACATCCGACACATATAGATGCTGATATACCAGCACACAATCCCTTGGTACCCAGTCCCTGAAGGACATCAGTTTGATGCTATCAAATACATCCGACACATATAGATGGTGATATACCAGCACACAATCCCTTGGTACCCAGCCCCTGAAGGATATCAGTTTGATGCTATCAAATACATCCGACACATATAGATGGTGACATACCAGCACACAATCTCTTGGTACCCAGCCCCTGAAGGATATCAGTTTGATGCTATCAAATACATCCGACACATATAGATGCTGATATACCAGCACACAATCCCTTGGTACCCAGTCCCTGAAGGACATCAGTTTGATGCTATCAAATACATCCGACACATATAGATGGTGATATACCAGCACACAATCCCTTGGTACCCAGCCCCTGAAGGACATCAGTTTGATACTATCAAATACATCTGACACATATAGATGGTGATATACCAGACCAAAATACCTTGGTACCCAGCCCCTGAAGGACATCAGTTTGATGCTATCAAATACATCCGACACATATAGATGGTGATATACCAGCACACAATCCCTTGGTACCCAGCCCCTGAAGGACATCAGTTTGATACTATCAAATACATCCGACACATATATATGGTGATATACCAGACCACAATACCTTGGTACCCAGCCCCTTAAGGATATCAGTTTGATGCAATCAAATACATCCGACACATATAGATGGTGATATACCAGACCATAATACCTTGGTACCCAGCCCCTGAAGGATATCAGTTTGATGCTATCAAATACATCCGACACATATAGATGGTGATATACCAGCACAGAATCCCTTGGTACTCAGCCCCTGAAGGACATCAGTTTGATGATATCAAATACATCCGACACATATAGATGGTGATATACCAGCACACAATCCCTTGGTACCCAGCCCCTGAAGGATATCAGTTTGATGCTATCAAATACATCCGACACATATAGATGGTGATATACCAGACCACAATACCTTGGTACCCAGCCCTGAAGGATATCAGTTTGATGCTATCAAATACATCCGACACATATAGATGGTGATAAACCAGACCACAATACCTTGGTACCCAGCCCCTGAAGGATATCAGTTTGATGCTATCAAATACATCCGACACATATAGATGGTGATATACCAGCACACAATCCCTTGGTACCCAGCCCCTGAAGGACATCAGTTTGATGATATCAAATACATCCGACACATATAGATGGTGATATACCAGCACACAATCCCTTGGTACCCAGCCCCTGAAGGACATCAGTTTGATGCTATTAAATACATCCGACACATATAGATGGTGATATACCAGCACACAATCCCTTGGTACCCAGCCCCTGTAGGATATCAGTTTGATGCTATCAAATACATCCGACACATATAGATGCTGATATACCAGCACACAATCCCTTGGTACCCAGCCCCTGAAGGATATCAGTTTGATGCTATCAAATACATCCGACACATATAGATGGTGATATATCAGCACACAATCCCTTGGTACCCAGCCCCTGAAGGACATCAGTTTGATGCTATCAAATACATCCGACACATATAGATGGTGATATACCAGCACACAATCCCTTGGTACCCAGCCCCTGAAGGATATCAGTTTGATGCTATCAAATACATCCGACACATATAGATGGTGATATACCAGCACACAATCCTTGGTACCCAGCCCTGAAGGACATCAGTTTGATGATATCAAATACA
The DNA here is from genome assembly GCF_003918875.1 of Haliotis rubra. Classification (NCBI taxonomy): domain Eukaryota; kingdom Metazoa; phylum Mollusca; class Gastropoda; order Lepetellida; family Haliotidae; genus Haliotis; species Haliotis rubra. The sequence continues at coordinate 393,637 of NW_025766769.1, read as the reverse complement.
TCCGACACATATAGATGGTGATATACCAGCACACAATCCCTTGGTACCCAGCCCCTGAAGGACATCAGTTTGATGATATTAAATACATCCGACACATATAGATGGTGATATACCAGCACACAATCCCTTGGTACCCAGCCCCTGAAGGATATCAGTTTGATGCTATCAAATACATCCGACACATATAGATGGTGATATACCAGCACACAATACCTTGGTACCCAGCCCCTGAAGGATATCAGTTTGATGCTATCAAATACATCCGACACATATAGATGGTGATAAACCAGCACACAATACCTTGGTACCCAGCCCCTGAAGGATATCAGTTTGATGCTATCAAATACATCCGACACATATAGATGGTGATATACCAGCACACAATCCCTTGGTACCCAGCCCCTGAAGGACATCAGTTTGATGCTATCAAATACATCCGACACATATAGATGGTGATATACCAGCACACAATCCTTGGTACCCAGCCCTGAAGGACATCAGTTTGATGCTATCAAATACATCCGACACATATAGATGGTGATATACCAGCACACAATCCCTTGGTACCCAGCCCTGAAGGATATCAGTTTGATGCTATCAAATACATCCGACACATATAGATGGTGATATACCAGCACACAATCCCTTGGTACCCAGCCCCTGAAGGACATCAGTTTGATGCTATCAAATACATCCGACACATATAGATGGTGATATACCAGCACACAATCCCTTGGTACCCAGCCCCTGAAGGACATCAGTTTGATGATATCAAATACATCCGACACATATAGATGGTGATATACCAGCACACAATCCCTTGGTACCCAGCCCCTGAAGGACATCAGTTTGATGGTATCAAATACATCCGACACATATAGATGGTGATATATCAGCACACAATCCCTTGGTACCCAGCCCCTGAAGGACATCAGTTTGATGCTATCAAATACATCCGACACATATAGATGGTGATATATCAGCACACAATCCCTTGGTACCCAGTCCCTGAAGGACCACAGTTTGATGATATCAAATACATCCGACACATATAGATGGTGATATACCAGCACACAATACCTTGGTACCCAGCCCCTGAAGGATATCAGTTTGATGCTATCAAATACATCCGACACATATAGATGGTGATATACCAGACCACAATACCTTGGTACCCAGCCCCTGAAGGATATCAGTTTGATGCTATCAAATACATCCGACACATATAGATGGTGATATACCAGCACAGAATCCCTTGGTACCCAGCCCCTGAAGGACCTCAGTTTCATGATATCAAATACATCCGACACATATAGATGCTGATATATCAGCACACAATCCCTTGGTACCCAGCCCCTGAAGGACATCAGTTTGATGCTATCAAATACATCCGACACATATAGATGGTGATATACCAGCACACAATCCCTTGGTACCCAGCCCCTGTAGGATATCAGTTTGATGCTATCAAATACATCCGACACATATAGATGCTGATATACCAGCACACAATCCCTTGGTACCCAGCCCTTGAAGGATATCAGTTTGATGCTATCAAATACATCCGACACATATAGATGCTGATATATAAGCACACAATCCCTTGGTACCCAGCCCCTGAACGACATCAGTTTGATGCTATTAAATACATCCCACACATATAGATGGTGATATACCAGCACACAATCCCTTGGTACCCAGCCCCTGAAGGATATCAGTTTGATGCTATCTAATACATCCGACACATATAGATGCTGATATATAAGCACACAATCCCTTGGTACCCAGCCCCTGAAGGACCACAGTTTGATGCTATCAAATACATCCGACACATATAGATGGTGATATATCAGCACACAATCTCTTGGTACCCAGCCCCTTAAGGATATCAGTTTGATGCTATCAAATACATCCGACACATATAGATGCTGATATACCAGCACACAATCCCTTGGTACCCAGCCCCTGAAGGATATCAGTTTGATGCTATCAAATACATCAGACACATATAGATGGTGATATATCAGCACACAATCCCTTGGTACCCAGCCCCTGAAGGACATCAGTTTGATGCTATCAAATACATCCGACACATATAGATGGTGATATATCAGCACACAATCCCTTGGTACCCAGCCCCTGAAGGACATCAGTTTGATGCTATTAAATACATCCCACACATATAGATGCTGATATATCAGCACACAATCCCTTGGTACCCAGCCCCTGAAGGACCTCAGTTTGATACCATCAAATACATCCGACACATATAGATGGTGTTATACCAGCACACAATCCCTTGGTACCCAGCCCTTGAAGGATATCAGTTTGATGCTATCAAATACATCCGACACATATAGATGGTGATATACCAGCACAAAATCTCTTGGTACCCAGCCCCTGAAGGATATCAGTTTGATGCTATCAAATACATCCGACACATATAGATGGTGATATACCAGCACACAATCCCTTGGTACCCAGCCCCTGAACGATATCAGTTTGATGCCATCAAATACATCCGACACATATAGATGGTGATATACCAGCACACAATCTCTTGGTACCCATCCCTTGTACCCAGTCCCTGAAGGACCACAGTTTGATGCTATCAAATACATCCGACACATATAGATACTGATATGTCAGCACACAATCTCTTGGTACTCAGCCCCTGAAGGATATCAGTTTGATGCTATCAAATACATCCGACACATAGAGATGCTGATACCAGCACACAATCCCTTGGTACCCAGCCCCTGAAGGATATCAGTTTGATGCTATCAAATACATCCTACACATATAGATGGTGATATACCAGCACACAATCCCTTGGTACCCAGCCCCTGAAGGATGTCAGTTTGATGGTATCAAATACATCCGACACATATAGATGGTGATATACCAGCACACAATCTCTTGGTACCCATCCCTTGGTACCCAGCCCCTGAAGGATATCAGTTTGATGCTATCAAATACATCCGACACATAGAGATGGTGATATACCAGCACACAATCCCTTGGTACCCAGCCCCGGAAGGATATCAGTTTGATGATATCAAATACATCCCACACATATTGATGCTGATATATCAGCACACAATCCCTTGGTACCCAGCCCCTGAACGAATTCAGTTTGGTGCTATCAAATACATCCGACACATATAGATGGTGATATACCAGCACACAATCTCTTGGTACCAAGCCCCTGTAGGATATCAGTTTGATGCTATCAAATACATCCGACACATATAGATGGTGATATATCAGCACACAATCCCTTGGTACCCAGCCCCTTAAGGATATCAGTTTGATGCTATCAAATACATCCGACACATATAGATGGTGATATATCAGCACACAATCCCTTGGTACCCAGCCCCTGAAGGACCACAGTTTGATGCTATCAAATACATCCCACACATATAGATGGTGATATACCAGCACACAATCCCTTGGTACCCAGCCCCTGAAGGATATCAGTTTGATGCTATCAAATACATCCCACACATATAGATGTTGATACATCAGCACACAATCCCTTGGTACCCAGCCCCTGAAGGACCTGAGTTTGATACCATCAAATACATCCGACACATATAGATGGTGATATACCAGCACACAATCCCTTGGTACCCAGCCCCTGAAGGATATCAGTTTGATGCTATCAAATACATCCGACACATATAGATGGTGATATACCAGCACAAAATCTCTTGGTACCCAGCCCCTGAAGGATATCAGTTTGATGCCATCAAATACATCCGACACATATAGATGGTGATATACCAGCACACAATCCCTTGGTACCCAGCCCCCGAAGGATATCAGTTCGATGCTATCAAATACATCCGACACATATAGATGGTGATATACCAGCACACAATCCCTTGGTACCCAGCCCCTGAAGGACCTCAGTTTGATGCTATCAAATACATCCCACACATATAGATGCTGATATATCAGCACACAATCCCTTGGTACACAGTCCCTGAAGGATATCAGTTTGATGATATCAAATACATCGCACACATATAGATGGTGATATATCAGCACACAATCCCTTGGTACCCAGCCCCTGAAGGACCACAGTTTGATGCCATCAAATACATCCGACACATATAGATGCTGATATATCAGCACACAATCTCTTGGTACCCAGCCCCTGAAGGACATCAGTTTGATGCTATTAAATACATCCCACACATATAGATGGTGATACATCAGCACACCATCCGTTGGTACCCAGCCCCTGAAGGACCTCAGTTTGATACCATCAAATACATCCGACACATAAAGATGGTGTTATACCAGCACACAATCCCTTGGTACCCAGCCCTTGAAGGATATCAGTTTGATGCTATCAAATACATCCGACACATATAGATGGTGATATACCAGCACAAAATCTCTTGGTACCCAGCCCCTGAAGGATATCAGTTTGATGCCATCAAATACATCCGACACATATAGATGGTGATATACCAGCACACAATCTCTTGGTACCCATCCCTTGGTACCCAGTCCCTGAAGGACCACAGTTTGATGCTATCAAATACATCCGACACATATAGATACTGATATGTCAGCACACAATCTCTTGGTACTCAGCCCCTGAAGGATATCAGTTTGATGCTATCAAATACATCCGACACATAGAGATGGTGATATACCAGCACACAATCTCTTGGTACCCATCCCATGGTACCCAGCCCCTGAAGGACCACAGTTTGATGCTATCAAATACATCCGACACATATAGATGGTGATATATCAGCACACAATCCCTTGGTACCCAGCCCCTGAAGGACATCAGTTTGATGCTATCAAATACATCCGACACATATAGATGGTGATATACCAGCACACAATCCCTTGGTACCCAGCCCCTGAAGGTCCACAGTTTCATGCTATCACATGCATCCGACACATATAGATGGTGATATACCAGCACACAATCCCTTGGTACCCAGCCCCTGTAGGATATCAGTTTGATGCTATCAAATACATCCGACACATATAGATGGTGATATACCAGCACACAATCCCTTGGTACCCAGCCCCTGAAGGATATCAATTTGATGCTATCAAATACATCCGACACATATAGATGCTGATATACCAGCACACAATCCCTTGGTACCCAGCCCCTGAAGGACCACAGTTTGATGATATCAAATACATCGCACACATATAGATGGTGATATACCAGCACACAATCCCTTGGTCTCCAGCCCCTGAAGGACCTCAGTTTGATGCTATCAAATACATCCGACACATATAGATGGTGATATACCAGCACACAATCCCTTGGTACCCAGCCCCTGAAGGACCTCAGTTTGATGCTATCAAATACATCCCACACATATAGATGTTGATACATCAGCACACAATCCCTTGGTACCCAGCCCCTGAAGGACCTGAGTTTGATACCATCAAATACATCCGACACATAAAGATGGTGATATACCAGCACACAACCCCTTGGTACCCAGCCCCTGAAGGATATCAGTTTGATGCTATCAAATACATCCGACACATATAGATGGTGATATATCAGCACACAATCCCTTGGTACCCAGCCCCTGAAGGATATCAGTTTGATGCTATCAAATACATCCGACACATATAGATGGTGATATACCAGCACACAATCTCTTGGTACCCATCCCTTGGCACCCAGTCCCTGAAGGACCTCAGTTTGATGCTATCAAATACATCCGACACATATAGATGCTGATATCTCAGCACACAATCTCTTGGTACCCAGCCCCTGAAGGATATCAGTTTGATGATATCAAATACATCCGACACATACAGATGCTGATATACCAGCACACAATCCCTTGGTACCCAGCCCCTGAAGGATATCAGTTTGATGCTATCAAATACATCCGACACATATAGATGGTAATATTTCAGCACACATTCCCTTGGTACCCAGCCCCTGAAGGACATCAGTTTGATGCTATCAAATACATCCGACACATATAGATGGTGATATACCAGCACACAATCCCTTGGTACCCAGCCCCTGAAGGATATCAGTTTGATGCTATCAAATACATCCGACACATATAGATGGTGATATACCTGCACACAATCTCTTGGTACCCATCCCTTGAAGGATATCACTTTGATGCTATCAAATACATCCGACACATGCAGATGCTGATATACCAGCACACAATGTCTTGGTACCCATCCCTTGGTACCCAGCCCCTGAAGGACCACAGTTTGATGCTATCAAAAACATCCCACACATATAGATGGTGATATATCAGCACACAATCCCTTGGTACCCAGCCCCTGAAGGACCACAGTTTGATGCTATCAAATACATCCGACACATATAGATGGTGATATGCCAGCACACAATCCCTTGGTACCCAGCCCCTGAAGGACCACAGTTTGATGCTATCACATACATCCGACACATATAGATGGTGATATACCAGCACTCAATCCCTTGGTACCCAGCCCCTGAAGGTTATCAATTTGATGCTATGAAATACATCCGACACATATAGATGGTGATATACCAGCACACAATCCCTTGGTACCCAGCCCCTGAAGGACCACAGTTTGATGCTATCAAATACATCCCACACACATAGATGGTGATATACCAGCACACAATCCCTTGGTACCCAGCCCCTGAAGGACCTCAGTTTGATGCTATCAAATACATCCCACACATATAGATGGTGATATACCAGCACACAATCCCTTGGTACCCAGCCCCTGAAGGACCACAGTTTGATGCTATCAAATACATCCGACACATATAGATGCTGATATACCAGCACACAATCCCTTGGTACCCAGCCCCTAAAGGACCTCAGTTTGATGCTATCAAATACATCCGACACATATAGATGGTGAAAAACCAGCACACAATCCCTTGGTACCCAGCCCCTGAAGGACCTCAGTTTGATGCTATCAAATACATCCGACACATATAGATGGTGATATACCAGCACACAATCCCTTGGTACCCAGCCCCTGAAGGACCTCAGTTTGATACCATCAAATACATCCGACACATAAAGATGGTGATATACCAGCACACAATCCCTTGGTACCCAGCCCCTGAATGATATCAGTTTGATGCTATCAAATACATCCGACACATATAGATGGTGATATATCAGCACACAATCCCTTGGTACCCAGCCCCTGAAGGATATCAGTTTGATGCTATCAAATACATCCGACACATATACATGGTGATATACCAGCACACAATCTCTTGGTACCCATCCCTTGGTACCCAGTCCCTGAAGGACAACAGTTTTATGCTATCAAATACATCCGACACATATAGATGTCGATATATCAGCATACAATCTCTTGGTACCCAGCCCCTGAAGGATATCAGTTTGATGCTATCAAATACATCCGACACATACAGATGCTGATATACCAGCACACAATCCCTTGGTACCCAGCCCCTGAAGGATATCAGTTTGATGCTATCAAATACATCCGACACATATAGATGGTGATATACCTGCACACAATCTCTTGGTACCCATCCCTTGAAGGATATCACTTTGATGCTATCAAATAGATTCGACACATATAGATGGTGATATACCAGCACACAATCTCTTGGTACCCATCCCTTGGTACCCAGCCCCTGAAGGACCACAGTTTGATGCTATCAAATACATCCAACACATATAGATGGTGATATATCAGCACACAATCCCTTGGTACCCAGCCCCTGAAGGACCACAGTTTGATGCTATCAAATACATCCGACACATATAGATGGTGATATGCCAGCACACAATCCCTTGGTACCCAGCCCCTGAAGGACCACAGTTTGATGCTATCACATACATCCGACACATATAGATGGTGATATACCAGCACACAATCCCTTGGTACCCAGCCCCTGAAGGATATCAATTTGATGCTATCAAATACATCCGACACATATAGATGGTGATATACCAGCACACAATCCCTTGGTACCCAGCCCCTGAAGGATATCAGTTTGATGCTATCAAATACATCCGACACATATAGATGGTGATATACCAGCACACAATCCCTTGGTACCCAGCCCCTGAAGGACCTCAGTTTGATGCTATCAAATACATCCGACACATATAGATGGTGATATACCAGTACACAATCCCTTGGTACCCAGCCCCTAAAGGACATCAGTTTGATGCTATCAAATACATCCGACACATATAGATGGTGATATACCAGCACACAATCCCTTGGTACCCAGCCCCTGAAGGACCTCAGTTTGATGCTATCAAATACATCCGACACATATAGATGCTGATATACCAGCACACAATCCCTTGGTACCCAGCCCCTGAAGGACCTCAGTTTGATACCATCAAATACATCCGACACATATAGATGGTGATATACCAGCACACAATCTCTTGGTACCCATCCCTTGGTACCCAGTCCCTGAAGGACATCAGTTTGATGCTATCAAATACATCCGACACATATAGATGCTGATATCTCAGCACACAATCTCTTTGTACCCAGCCCCTGAAGGTCATCAGTTTGATGCTATCAAATACATCCGACACATACAGATGCTGATATACCAGCACACAATCCCTTGGTACCCAGCCCCTGAAGGATATCAGTTTGATGCTATCAAATACATCCGACACATATAGATGGTGATATATCAGCACACAATCCCTTGGTACCCAGCCCCTGAAGGACTTCAGTTTGATACCATCAAATACATCCGACACATATAGATGGTGATATACCAGCACACAATCTCTTGGTACCCATCCCTTGGTACCCAGTCCCTGAAGGACATCAGTTTGATGCTATCAAATACATCCGACACATATAGATGCTGATATATCAGCACACAATCTCTTGGTACCCAGCCCCGGAAGGATATAAGTTTGATGCTATCAAATACATCCGACACAAACAGATACTGATATACCAGCACACAATCCCTTGGTACCCAGCCCCTTAAGGATATCAGTTTGATGCTATCAAATACATCCGACACATATAGATGGTGATATATCAGCACACAATCCCTTGGTACCCAGCCCCTAAAGGACATCAGTTTGATGCTATCAAATACATCCAACACATATAGATGGTGATACATCAGCACACAATCCCTTGGTACCCAGCCCCTGAAGGACATCAGTTTGATGCTATCAAATACATCCGACACATATACATGGTGATATACCAGCACACAATCCCTTGGTACCCAGCCCCTGAAGGACATCAGTTTGATGCTATCAAATACATCCCACACATATAGATGGTCATATACCAGCACACAATCCCTTGGTACCCAGCCCCTGAAGGATATCAGTTTGATACTATCAAATAGATCCGACACATATAGATGCTGATATACCAGCACACAATCCCTTGGTACCCAGCCCCTGAAGGATATCAGTTTGATGCTATCAAATACATCCGACACATATAGATGGTGATATACCAGCACACAATCCCTTGGTACCTAGCCCCTGAAGGACTTCAGTTTGATGCTATCAAATACATCCGACACATATAGATGGTGATATACCAGCACACAATCCCTTAGTACCCAGCCCCTGAAGGATATCAGTTTGATGCTATCAAATACATCCGACACATATAGATGGTGATATACCAGCACACAATCTCTTGGTGCCCATCCCTTGGTACCCAGCCCCTGAAGGACATCAGTTTGATGCTATCAAATACATCCGACACATATACATGGTGATATATCAGCACACAATCCATTGGTACCCAGCCCCTGAAGGACCTCAGTTTGATACCATCAAATACATCCGACACATAAAGATGGTGATATACCAGCACACAATCTCTTGGTACCTATCCCTTGGTACCCAGTCCCTGAAGGACATCAGTTTGATGCTATCAAATACATCCGACACATATAGATGCTGATATATCAGCACACAATCTCTTGGTACCCAGCCCCTGGAGGATATCAGTTTGATGCTATCAAATACATCCGACACATATAGATGCTGATATACCAGCACACAATCCCTTGGTACCCAGCCCCTGAAGGACCACCGTTTGATACCATCAAATACATCGGACACATAAAGATGGTGATATACCAGCACACAATCCCTTGGTACCCAGCCCCTGAAGGATATCAGTTTGAAGCTATCAAATACATTCGACACATATAGATGGTGATATACCAGCACACAATCTCTTGGTACCCAGCTTCTGAAGGATATCAGTTTGATGCTATCAAATACATCCAACACATATAGATGGTGATATACCAGCACACAATCTCTTGGTACCCATCCCTTGGTACCCAGTCCCTGAAGGACCACAGTTTGATGCTATCAAATACATCCGACACATATAGATGCTGATATATCAGCACACAATCTCTTGGTACCCAGCCCCTGGAGGATATCAGTTTGATGCTATCACATACATCCGACACATATAGATGTCGATATATCAGCATACAATCTCTTGGTACCCAGCCCCTGAAGGATATCAGTTTGATGCTATCAAATACATCCGACACATATAGATGGTGATATATCAGCACACAATCCCTTGGTACCCAGCCCCTGAAGGACATCAGTTTGATGCTATCACATACATCCGGCACATATAGATGGTGATATATCAGCACACAATCCCTTGGTACCCAGCCCCTAAAGGACATCAGTTTGATGCTATCAAATACATCCTACACATACAGATGGTGATATATCAGCACACAATCCCTTGGTACCCAGCCCCTGAAGGACATCAGTTTGATGCTATCAAATACATCCGACACACATAGATGTCGATATATCAGCATACAATCCCTTGGTACCCAGCCCCTGAAGGACCTCAGTTTGATGCTATCAAATACATCCGACACACATAAATGTCGATATATCAGCATACAATACCTTGGTACCCAGTCCCGGAAGGACATCAGTTTGATGCTATCAAATACATCCGACACACATAGATGTCGATATATCAGCATACAATGCCTTGGTACCCAGCCCCTGAAGGACATCAGTTTCATGATTAAAGGAAAGATGCAGTGATCGACACGATGTGCAAGATTTGCTGTGGTGTATGATAACAGAATCGTTGCTCATCGCTGTCGGTACACGGCAACATTGGCTACTGTAGCTAGCAACATGCTATGTAATTATTCGTGTACAAATAGGGAATAAATCCCACCTGGACAATACCCACATTGGAAACAGTCACTAAAACAGCCATGTTAGCAGTTGTTGGGGGCTAGGGGGTTGAATGATGTGGGTTGAGTGTTGGGGGCTAGGGGATGGGGGAGGGTGTGGTGTTGATGTTGGGGGCTAGGGGATGGGAGTACATGGGTTGGATGTTGGGGGCTAGGGGACGGAGGACGTGGGTTGGATGTTGGGGGGTAGGGGATGGGAGGACGTGGGTTGGATGTTGGGGGCTAGGGATAAGAGGACATGGGTTGGATATCGGGGGCTAGGGGCTGGGAGGACGTGTGGGTTGGATGTTGGGGGTAGGGGATGGGAGGACATGGGTTGGATGTTGGGGGCTATGGGATGGGAGGACATGGGTTGGATATCCGGGGGCTAGGGGCTGAGAGGACGTGGGTTGGATGTTGGGGGCTAGGGGATGGGAGGGCGTGGGTTGGATATGGGGGCTAGGGGCTGGGAGGAGGTGGGATGGATGTTGGGGACTAGGGGATGGGAGGACGTGGGTTGGATGTTGGGGGCTAGGGATGGGGGGCGTGGGTTGGATGTGAGGGGCTAGGGGATGGGAGGACGTGGGTTGGATATCGGGGGCTAGGGGCTGGGAGGAGGTGGGTTGGATGTTGGGGGCTAGGGGATGGGAGGACGTGGGCTGGATGTTGGGGGTTAGGGGATGGGAGGACGTGGGTTGGAGTGAGTGAGTGAGGTAGGTCGCAGTGTAATATAGCCCACCACTGTAGTAACTTGACATACCTTCCTGAGGTCCCAGTGTAATATAGCCCGCCACTGTAGTAACTTGACATACCTTCCAGAGGTACCAGTGTAATATAGCCCGCCACTGTAGTAACTTGACATACCTTCCTGAGGTCCCAGTGTAATATAGTCCGCCACTGTAGCACTTTGATATACCTTCCAGAGGTCCCAGCGTAATATAGCCCGCCACTGTAGTACCTTGACATACCTTCCAGAGGTCCCAATATAATATAGTCCGCCACTGTGGTAACTTGACAAACCTTCCAGAGGTACCAGTGTAATATAGCCTGCCACTGTAGTACTTTGATATACCTTCCAGAAGTCCCAGTATAATATAGCCTGCCACTGTAGTACCTTGATATACCTTCAAGAGGTCCCAGTGTAATATAGTTCGTCACTGTGGTACATTGACATACCTTCAAGAGGTCCAAGTGTAATATAGCCCACCACTGTAGTACCTTGACAAACCTTCCAGAGGTCCCCGTGTAATATAGCCTGCCACTGTAGTACTTTGATATACCTTCCAGAGGTACCAGTATAATATAGCCCACCACTGTAGTACCTTGACAAACCTTCCAGAGGTCCCAGTATAATATAGCCTGCCACTGTAGTACTTTGACATACCTTCCAGAGGTACCAGTGTAATATAGCCCGCCACTGTAGTAACTTGACATACCTTCCTGAGGTCCCAGTGTAATATAGTCCGCCACTGTAGTAACTTGACATACCTTCCTGAGGTCCCAGTGTAATATAGTCCGCCACTGTAGTAACTTGACATACCTTCCTGAGGTCCCAGTGTAATATAGTTCGTCACTGTGGTACATTGACATACCTTCCAGAAGTCCCAGTATAATATAGCCCTGTAGCCCGCCACTTTGACATACCTTCCAGAGGTCCCAGTGTAATATAGCCTGCCACTGTAGTACCTTGACATACCTTCCAGAGGTCCCAGTGTAATATAGTCCGCCACTGTAGTAACTTGACATACCTTCCAGAGGTCCCAGTATAATATAGCCTGCCACTGTAGTACTTTGACATACCTTCCAGAGGTACCAGTGTAATATAGCCTGCCACTGTAGTACCTTGACATACCTTCCAGAGGTACCAGTGTAATATAGCCCGCCACTGTAGTAACTTGACATACCTTCCTGAGGTCCCAGTGTAATATAGTCCGCCACTGTAGCACTTTGATATACCTTCCAGAGGTCCCAGCGTAATATAGCCCGCCACTGTAGTACCTTGACATACCTTCCAGAGGTCCCAATATAATATAGTCCGCCACTGTGGTAACTTGACAAACCTTCCAGAGGTCCCAGTATAATATAGCCTGCCACTGTAGTACTTTGATATACCTTCCAGAGGTCCCAGTATAATATAGCCTGCCACTGTAGTACCTTGATATACCTTCAAGAGGTCCCAGTGTAATATAGTTCGTCACTGTGGTACATTGACATACCTTCAAGAGGTCCAAGTGTAATATAGCCCACCACTGTAGTACCTTGACAAACCTTCCAGAGGTCCCCGTGTAATATAGTCGGCCACTGTAGTACCTTGACATACCTTCCAGACGTCGCAGTGTAATATAGCCCACCACTGTAGTAACTTGACATACCTTCCAGAGGTTCCAAGTGTAATATAGTCCGCCACTGTGGTAACTTGACAAACCTTCCAGAGGTCCCAGTATAATATAGCCCGCCACTGTAGTACCTTCACAAACCTTCCAGAGGTTCCAAGTGTAATATAGCCCGCCACTGTAGTACTTTGATATACCTTCCAGAGGTTCCAGTGTAATATAGCCCGCCACTGTAGTACCTTGACATACCTTCTAAAGGTCCCAGTGTAATATAGCCCACCACTGTAGTACCTTGACATACCTTCCAGAGGTCCCAATATAATATAGTCCGCCACTGTGGTAACTTGACAAACCTTCCAGAGGTTCCAAGTGTAATATAGCCCGCCACTGTAGCACTTTGATATACCTTCCAGAGGTCCCAGTATAATATAGCCTGCCACTGTAGTACCTTGACATACCTTCCAGAGGTCCCAGTGTAATATAGTTCGTCACTGTGGTACTTTGATATACCTTCCAGAAGTCCCGGTGTAATATAGCCCGCCACTGTAGTACCTTGACATACCTTCCAGCGGTCCAGTGTAATATAGTCGGCCACTGTAGTACCTTGACATACCTTCCTGAGGTCCCCGTGTAATATAGTCCGCCAGTGTAGTACATTGACATACCTTTTCAGAGCTCCCAGTGTAATATAGTCCGCCACTGTAGTACCTTGACATACCTTCCAGAGGTCCCTGTGTAATATAGTCCGTCACTGTAGTACTTTGACATACCTTCCAGAAGTCCCGGTGTAATATAGCCCGCCACTGTAGTACCTTGACATACCTTCCAGAGGTCCCAGTGTAATTTAGTCCGTCACTGTAGTACTTTGACATACCTTCCAGAAGTCCCGGTGTAATATAGCCCGCCACTGTAGTACCTTGACATACCTTCAAGAGGTTCCAGTGTAATATAGCCCGCCACTGTAGTACCTTGACATACCTTCCAGAGGTTCCAGTGTAATATAGCCTGCCACTGTAGTACCTTGACATACCTTCCAGAGGTACCAGTGTAATATAGCCCGCCACTGTAGTACCTTGACATACCTTCCAGAGGTTCCAGTGTAATATAGCCTGCCACTGTAGTACCTTGACATACCTTCCAGAGGTACCAGTGTAATATAGCCCGCCACTGTAGTAACTTGACATACCTTCCAGAGGTTCCAGTGTAATATAGCCCGCCACTGTAGTACCTTGACATACTTTCCAGAGCTCCCAGTGTAATATAGTCCCCCACTGTAGTACTTTGATATACCTTCCAGAGGTCCATGACTACTTGTATGTAATATGCTGCAAGTCTCATGTCTACTTGTGTGTAATATGCTACACGTCTCAACTCTACTTGTATGTAATATGCTGCAAGTCTCAACTCTACTTGTGTGTAATATGCTGCACTTCTCAAGTCTACTTGTGTGTAATATGCTGCACAACTCATGTCTACTTGTATGTAATATGCTGCACATTTCAAGTCTACTTGTATATAATATGCTGCACATCTCGTCTACTTGTATGTAATATGCTGCACGTCTCAAGTCTACTTGTGTGTAATATGCTGCACATCTCATGTCTACTTGTATGTAATATGCTACACGTCTCAACCCTACTTGTATGTAATATGCTGCACGTCTCAACTCTACTTGTATATAATATGCTGCACTTCTCAACTCTACTTGTATATAATATGCTGCACATCTCATGTCAACTTGTATGTAATATGCTGCACATTTAAAGTCTACTTGTGTGTAATATGCTGCACATCTCATGTCAACTTGTGTTTAATATGCTGCACGTCTCATGTCTACTTGTATATAATATGCTGCACATCTTATTTCTACTTGTATGTAATATGCTACACGTCTCATGTCTACTTGTATGTAATATGCTGCACGTCTCAACCCTACTTGTATGTAATATGCTGCACGTCTCAACTCTACTTGTATATAATGTGCTGCACTTCTCAACTCTACTTGTATATAATATGCTGCACGTCTCAACCCTACTTGTATGTAATATGCTGCACGTCTCAACTCTACTTGTATATAATATGCTGCACTTCTCAACTCTACTTGTATGTAACATGCTGCACGTCTCAACCCTACTTGTATGTAATATGATGCACGTCTCAACTCTACTTGTATATAATACGCTGCACTTCTCAACTCTACTTGTATGTAATATGTTGCACGTCTCGTGTCTACTTGTATGTAATATGCTACACGTCTCATGTCTACTTGTATGTAATATGCTGCACGTCTCAACCCTACTTGTATGTAATATGCTGCACGTCTCAACTCTACTTGTATATAATATGCTGCACTTCTCAACTCTACTTGTATATAATATGCTGCACATCTCATGTCAACTTGTATGTAATATGCTGCACATTTAAAGTCTACTTGTGTGTAATATGCTGCACATCTCATGTCAACTTGTGTTTAATATGCTACATGTCTCATGTCTACTTGTATGTAATATGATGCACGTCTCAACCCTACTTGTATATAATATGCTGCACGTCTCATGTCTACTTGTATGTAATATGCTGCACGTCTCAACTCTACTTCTATGTAATATGCTGCACGTCTCAAGTCTACTTGTGTGTAATATGCAGCACGTTTCATGTCTACTTGTATGTAATATGCTGCACGTCTCAATTCTACTTGTATGTAATATGCTGCACGTCTCATGTCAACTTGTATGTAATATGCTACACGTCTCATGTCTACATGTATGTAATATGCTGCAAGTCTCAAGTCTACTTGTGTGTAATATGATGCACGTCTTATGTCTACTTGTGTGTAATATGCTGCACATCTTATATCTCCTTGTGTTTAATATGTTGCACATGTCGTGTATACTTGTGTGTAATATGCCGTGCGTTTCACGTCTACTTGTATGTAATATGCTACACGTCTCATGTCTACTTGTATGTAAAATGCTGCACATCTCATGTCTACTTGTATGTAATATGCTGCACATCTCATGTCTACTTGTGTGTAATATGCTGTACTTCTCATGTCTACTTGTGTGTAATATGCTGCACATCTCAACTCTACTTGTATGTAATATGCAGGACGTCTCATGTCTACTTGTGTGTAATATGCTGTACGTCGCATGTCAACTTGTATGTAATATGCAGGAAGTCTCATGTCTACTTGTATGTAATATGCTGTAGGTCTCAACTCCACTTGTATGTAATATGCTACACGTCACAAGTCTACTGATATGAAATATGATAGACGTAACAAGTCTATTGATATGTAATATGATACACGTCACTTGTCTACTGATATGTAACATGATACACATAACAAGTCTAATCATATGTAATATGATACTGTGACGAAACCCTGCATCAATTTGACTTCATTACAATTTATGTAGTCCATGTGTGCTTGTCACGGACATATCATGTCAAGTATTAAAGTCAACTTTTGAATGTAACCTAAATCTTGTATCATGCAACTAGGCCCATAATACTCAGTTTTCGGTCTATATGGTCTAATTTATATAAACTTGTTTATTTTGGGAGAAATACAGTATTTTCCTCTATTAATCCCAGTGGAAGACTATTTTCAAGTCTTTATTGAGACTATATCTTCATTATTAGTCAATGTAGAACAATTAAAATAATATGTGATGGTAGCCACTAACGTCTGCTATCACATGTCCAGATTTGACTCATAAGATTAATGAATATTTTTTGGCTATATCATAAA
The DNA here is from genome assembly GCF_003918875.1 of Haliotis rubra. Classification (NCBI taxonomy): domain Eukaryota; kingdom Metazoa; phylum Mollusca; class Gastropoda; order Lepetellida; family Haliotidae; genus Haliotis; species Haliotis rubra. The sequence continues at coordinate 376,353 of NW_025766769.1, read as the reverse complement.
ACTTGATGCTTGAGAAACACAGTCTCTAAGTTTCAAGTATCATTTTCAATCTTTCTTGGCCAAGTCAGAGGTTGTCCCCTCTGACGTCCGGCAACTCCCTATAAATTCCAAACCATTCTAGTTGGGGGCGGTTCCCACGGTGGACTCACGCCAACTAGGACCTCTTGGAACGCTGGACACAGGAATATGTTGGTAAGTTCCTTGTAATCTTACCTTCAGTCTAGCGTTCCACTTATTACTTCATGTAATAGACTATTCCTGTCAGGGGTATTTTTATTATTACTGGTTCTTCATGTCAATATAGGCTTAATAGGAAGGTTCAGCTCATTGATACATATTGCAACTTTAATTTTGGTTATTCAGGTCTACATGTATAGTCCTCATAAATGTATTAGCATTACAGTTGGGTTGTGCTCTTTTTCATATATATTATTTTATCTTAGTTCACTGGTGCGGTCATTATGGTGTCTCTAGACGACCACACATGGTTGAGCCAATGACCCTTAACGCAGGGGTCATTACCGCTGCCAGCACCGTGACAATACACGTCACAAGTCTACTGATATGTAATATGATACACCTCTCAAGTCTACTCATATGTAATATGATACACGTCACAAGTCTACTGATATGTAATATGATACACTTCACAAGTCAACTGATATGTAATATGATACACGTCTCAAGTCTACTGATATGTAATATGATACACATCACAAGTCTACTCATATGTAATATGATACACGTCTCAAGTCTACTGATATGTAATATGATACACGTCTCAAGTCTACTCATATGTAATATGATACACGTCTCAAGTCTACTGATAAGTAATATCATACACGTCTCAAGTCTACTCATATGTAATATGATACACGTCTCAAGTCTACTGATAAGTAATATCATACACGTCTCAAGTCTACTCATATGTAATATGATACATGTCTCAAGTCTACTGATATGTAATATGATACACGTCTCAAGTCTCTCAAGTCTACTCTACTGATATGTAATATGATACACGTCTCAAGTCTACTGATATGTAATATGATACACGTCTCAAGTCTACTCATATGTAATATGATACACCTCTCAAGTCTACTGATATGTAATATCATACACGTCTCAAGTCTACTCATATGTAATATGATACACGTCTCAAGTCTACTGATATGTAATATGATACACGTCTCAAGTCTACTGATATGTAACATGATACACATAACAAGTCTACTCATATGTAATATGATACACGTCACAAGTCTACTCATATGTAATATGATACACGTCACAAGTCTACTCATATGTAATATGATACATGTCTCAAGTCTACTGATATGTAATATGATACACGTCTCAAGTCTACTCATATGTAATATGATACACGTCACAAGTCTACTGATATGTTATATGATACACGTCACAAGTCTACTGATATGTAACATGATACACGTCTCAAGTCTACTGATATGTAATATGATACACGTCTCAAGTCTACTGATATGTAATTTGATACACGTCTCAAGTCTACTCATATGTAATATGATACACGTCTCAAGTCTACTGATATGTAACATGATACACATAACAAGTCTACTGATATGTAATATGATACACGTCACAAGTCTACTCATATGTAATATGATACATGTCTCAAGTCTACTGATATGTAATATGATACACGTCTCAAGTCTACTCATATGTAATATGATAGACGTCTCAAGTCTACTGATATGTATGTAATATATGATATGTCACAAGTCTACTGATATGTAATGATACACTCTCAAGTCTACTGATATGTAATATGATACATGTCACAAGTCTACTGATATGTAAAATGATACACATCTCAAGCCTACTGATATGTAATATGATACACCTCTCAAGTCTACTGATATGTAATATGATACACGTCTCAAGTCTACTGATATGTAATATGATACACGTCTCAAGTCTACTGATATGTAATGTGATACACCTCTCAAGACTACTGATATGTAATATGATACACGTCTCAAGTCTACTGATATGTAATATGATACACCTCTCAAGTCTACTGATATGTAATATGATACACTTCACAAGTCTACTCATATGTAATAAGATACATGTCCTAAGTCTACTGATATGTAATATGATACACGTCTCAAGTCCACTCATATGTAATATGATACACGTCTCTAGTCTACTCATATGTAATATGATACACGTCTCAAGTCTACTGATATGTAATATGATACACGTCTCAAGCCTACTGATATGTAATATGATAGACGTCACAAGTCTACTCATATGTAATATGATACACGTCACTAGTCTACTGATATGTAATATGATACACTTCACAAGTCTACTCATATGTAATAAGATACATGTCCTAAGTCTACTGATATGTAATATGATACACGTCTCAAGTCTACTCATATGTAATATGATACACGTCTCAAGTCTACTCATATGTAATATGATACACGTCTCAAGTCTACTGATATGTAATATGATACACATCTCAAGTCTACTGATATGTAATATGATACATGTCACAAGTCTACTGATATGTAAAATGATACACGTCTCAAGCCTACTGATATGTAATATGATACACCTCTCAAGTCTACTCATATGTAATATGATACACCTCTCAAGTTTACTGATATGTAATATGATACACGTCACAAGTCTACTGATATGTAATATGATACACCTCTCAAGTCTACTGATATGTAATATGATACACGTCTCAAGTCTACTGATATGTAATATGATACACCTCTCAAGTCTACTGATATGTAATATGATACACCTCTCAAGTCTACTCATATGTAATATGATACACCTCTCAAGTCTACTGATATGTAATATGATACACGTCTCAAGTCTACTGATATGTAATATGATACACGTCTCAAGTCTACTGATATGTAATATGATACACCTCTCAAGTCTACTGATATGTAATATGATACACGTCTCAAGTCTACTGATATGTAATATGATACACGTCTCAAGTCTACTGATATGTAATATGATACACGTCTCAAGTCTACTGATATGTAATATGATACACGTCTCAAGTCTACTGATATGTAATATGATACACGTCTCAAGATACACGTCTACTGATATGTAATATGATACACGTCTCAAGTCTACTGATATGTAATATGATACACCTCTCAAGTCTACTGATATGTAATATGATACACGTCTCAAGTCTACTGATATGTAATATGATACACGTCTCAAGTCTACTGATATGTAATATGATACGTCTCAAGTCTACTGATATGTAATATGATACACGTCTCAAGTCTACTCATATGTAATATGATACACGTCTCAAGTCTACTGATATGTAATATGATACACGTCTCAAGTCTACTGATATGTAATATGATACACGTCTCAAGTCTACTGATATGTAATATGATACACGTCTCAAGTCTACTGATATGTAATATGATACACCTCTCAAGTCTACTGATATGTAATATGATACACGTCTCAAGTCTACTGATATGTAATATGATACACGTCTCAAGTCTACTGATATGTAATATGATACACGTCTCAAGTCTACTGATATGTAATATGATACACGTCTCAAGTCTACTGATATGTAATATGATACACGTCTCAAGTCTACTGATATGTAATATGATACACGTCTCAAGTCTACTGATATGTAATATGATACACGTCTCAAGTCTACTGATATGTAATATGATACATGTCTCGTCTCAAGTCTACTGATATGTAATATGATACACGTCTCAAGTCTACTGATATGTAATATGATACACGTCTCTCAAGTCTACTGATATGTAATATGATACACGTCTCAAGTCTACTGATATGTAATATGATACACGTCTCAAGTCTACTGATATGTAATATGATACACGTCTCAAGTCTACTGATATGTAATATGATACACGTCTCAAGTCTACTGATATGTAATATGATACACGTCTCAAGTCTACTGATATGTAATATGATACACGTCTCAAGTCTACTGATATGTAATATGATACACGTCACAAGTCTACTGATATGTAATATGATACACGTCTCAAGTCTACTGATATGTAATATGATACACGTCTCAAGTCTACTGATATGTAATATGATACACGTCTCAAGTCTACTGATATGTAATATGTAATACTGATATGTAATACGATACACTCTCAAGTCTACTGATATGTAATATGATACACGTCACAAGTCTACTGATATGTAATATGATACACGTCTCTCAAGTCTACTGATATGTAATATGATACACGTCTCAAGTCTACTCATATGTAATATGATACACGTCTCAAGTCTACTGATATGTAATATGATACACGTCTCAAGTCTACTGATATGTAATATGATACACGTCTCAAGTCTACTGATATGTAATATGATATGATACGTCTCAAGTCTACTGATATGTAATATGATACACGTCTCAAGTCTACTGATATGTAATATGATACACGTCTCAAGTCTACTCATATGTAATATGATACACGTCTCAAGTCTACTGATATGTAATATGATACACGTCTCAAGTCTACTGATATGTAATATGATACATGTCTCAAGACTACTGATATGTAATATGATACACGTCTCAAGTCTACTCATATGTAATATGATACACCTCTCAAGTCTACTGATATGTAATATGATACACGTCTCAAGTCTACTCATATGTAATATGATACACGTCTCAAGTCTACTGATATGTAATATGATCAAGTCTACTGATCTCAAGTCTACTGATATGTACACTTATGATACAACTCTCAAGTCTACTCACGATTAAGATCCAGCTCTGGACAGGTAGGTATTACACACCTTTGAGTGAGAAAACCACGTGAGAAACCAAATATCGACATGTTGTTGTTATCACATGTAAATTCTTTCATTCATCTGATGAAGGAATAAGAATATACTCAGAAACGTCGTGTCCATCACAATTAAGAAGTTCACATCCATAAAATTCTTGTACGACATGAAACGTTTATGAGTGGTGACACCTGTTTTACCCAATGAGCCCTGTCATCTTCAAACTTTCAGAGCAATATAGACATCCTGGACGCAGATCTTACAAGGATATCATCTTGGACACATACCTTACAAGGATATCATCTTGGACACATACCTTACATGGACATCAACCTGAATGCAAATCTCATGGGGATATCATCCTCACAAGGACACAGATCTCACAAGGATATCATCTTGGACAATGATATTATCCTGGAAACAGATGTCACAAGGATATGGTCTTGGACACAGATCTCACAAGGATATGGTCTTCGACACAGATCTCACAAGGATATGGTCCTGGAGGTGAGGTGAAATTGGGTTTAACGTCGTGCTTGAGAATATTTCACTCAAATGACGATGTGCATGCGTGTGTATGTGCGGCTTCTTGTACTAGCCCAGACTGAAGCTCAGACACATTATACTGACTCCGAGCCAACCAGTCCTTGTTGTACCCATTAATGCCAAGCGCCAGGCAGGGACCAACAAGTACCATATTTTAACGTCTTTTGGTATGACGCAGTCGGGGATCAAACCTGCGACCTTCCGCTCTCCAGGCGGACGCTCTAACCACTACACCACGGAGGCGGTCCATATGGTCTTGGCCACAGATCTCACAAGGATATGGTCTTGGCCACAGATCTCACAAGGATATGGTCTTGGCCACAGATCTCACAAAGATATGGTCTTGGACACAGATCTCACAAGGATATGGTCTTGGACACAGATCTCACAAGGATATGGCCCTTGACACAGATCTCACAAGGATATGGTCCTTGACACAGATCTCACAAGAATATGGTCTTGGACACAGATCTCACAAGGATATGGTCTTGGACACAGATCTCACAAGGATATGGCCCTTGACACAGATCTCACAAGGATATGGTCCTTGACACAGATCTCACAAGAATATGGTCTTGGACATAGATCTCACAAGGATATGGTCTTGGACACAGATCTCACAAGGATATGGTCTTGGACACAGATCTCACAAGGATATGGTCCTGGACACAGATCTCACAGGATCTCACAAGGATATGGTCTTGGACACAGATCTCACAAGGATATGGTCTTGGACACAGATCTCACAAGGATATGGTCCTGGAGGTCAGTCCTTGTTGTACCCATTAATGCCAAGCCAGGCAGGGACCAACAAGTACCATATTTTAACGTCTTTTGGTATGACGGACACAGATCTCACAACCTTCCGGTCTCCAGGCGGACGCCTAACCACTAGATCTCGGAGGAGTCCATATGGTCTTGGACACAGATCTCACAAGGATATGGTCTTGGACACAGATCTCACAAGGATATGGTCTTGGACACAGATCTCACAAGGATATGGTCTTGGACACAGATCTCACAAGGATATGGTCTTGGACACAGATCTCACAAGGATATGGTCTTGGACACAGATCTCACAAGGATATGGTCCTTGACACAGATCTCACAAGGATATGGTCTTGGACACAGATCTCACAAGGATATGGTCTTGGACATAGATCTCACAAGGATATGGTCTTGGACACAGATCTCACAAGGATATGGTCTTGACACAGATCTCACAAGGATATGGTCTTTGACACAGATCTCACAAGAATATGGTCTTGGACATAGATCTCACAAGGATATGGTCTTGGACATAGATCTCACAAGGATATGGTCTTGGACACAGATCTCACAAGGATATGGTCCTGGACACAGATCTCACAAGGATATGGTCTTGGACATAGATCTCACAAGGATATGGTCCTTGACACAGATCTCACAAGGATATGGTCTTGGACACAGATCTCACAAGGATATGTCTTGGACACAGATCTCACAAGGATATGGTCTTGGACTTGGACAGATCTCACAAGGATATGGTCTTGGACACAGATCTCACAAGGATATGGTCTTGGTCACAGATCTCACAAGGATATGGTCCTTGACACAGATCTCACAAGAATATGGTCTTGGACATAGATCTCACAAGGATATGGTCTTGGACACAGATCTCACAAGGATATGGCCCTTGACACAGATCTCACAAGGATATGGTCCTTGACACAGATCTCACAAGAATATGGTCTTGGACATAGATCTCACAAGGATATGGTCTTGGACACAGATCTCACAAGGATATGGTCTTCGACACAGATCTCACAAGGATATGGTCTTGGACATAGATCTCACAAGGATATGGTCCTTGACACAGATCTCACAAGGATATGGTCTTGGACACAGATCTCACAAGGATATGTCTTGGACACAGATGTCACAAGAATATGGTCTTGGACACAGATCTCACAAGGATATGGTCTTGGACACAGATCTCACAAGGATATGGTCTTGGTCACAGATCTCACAAGGATATGGTCTTGGACACAGATCTCACAAGGATATGGTCTTGGACACAGATCTCACAAGGATATGGTCTTGGACACAGATCTCACAAGGATATGGTCTTGGACATAGATCTCACAAGGATATGGTCCTTGACACAGATCTCACAAGGATATGGTCTTGGACACAGATCTCACAAGGATATGTCTTGGACGCAGATGTCACAAGAATATGGTCTTGGACACAGATCTCACAAGGATATGGTCCTGGACACAGATCTCACAAGGATATGGTCTTGGTCACAGATCTCACAAGGATATGGTCTTGGACACAGATCTCACAAGGATATGGTCCTTGACACAGATCTCACAAGGATATGGTCTTGGACACAGATCTCACAAGAATATGGTCTTGGACATAGATCTCACAAGAATATGGTCTTGGACACAGATCCCACAAGGATATGGTCTTGGACACAGATCTCACAAGGATATGGTCTTGGACATAGATCTCACAAGGGTATGGTCTTGGACACAGATCTCACAAGGATATGGTCTTGGACATAGATCTCACAAGGATATGGACAAGATATAAGGATGTTGACAACAACATTGAGCTTTGATTGTTTATTCTTCCCCTCAGTTTTACATTTATTAAAAGTAAATGAAACTAATAAACAACAAACACGAGGTTGCTTTGCAAGTTGACAAAAGATTCTAACAAGGCAAAATAAAGAGCGTAACAATAATAATTTCCTGCTACTGGACACATACCTTACATGGATATCAACCTGAATGCATATCTCATGGGGATATCATCCTCACAAGGACACAGATCTTAGAAGGATATCATCTTGGACAATGATATTATCCTGGAAACAGATGTCACAAGGATATGGTCTTGGACACAGATCTCACAAGGATATGGTCTTGGACACAGATCTCACAAGGATATGGTCTTGGACACAGATCTCACAAGGATATGGTCTTCGACACAGATCTCACAAGGATATGGTCCTGGAGGTGAGGTGAAATTGGGTTTAACGTCGTGCTTGAGAATATTTCGCTCAAATGACGACGTGCATGCGTGTGTATGTGTATGAGTGCGGCTGCTTGTACTAGCCCAGACTGAAGCTCAGACACATTATACTGACTCCGAGCCAACCAGTCCTTGTTGTACCCATTAATGCCGAGCGCCAGGCAGGGACCAACAAGTACCATATTTTAACGTCTTTTGGTATGACGCAGTCGGGGATCAAACCTGCGACCTTGCGCTCTCCAGGCGGACCCTCTAACCACTACACCACGGAGGCGGTCCATATGGTCCTGGACACAGATCTCACAAGGATATGGTCCTGGACACAGATCTCACAAGGATATGGTCTTGGACACAGATCTCACAAGGATATGGTCTTGGACACAGATCTCACAAGGATATGGTCCTGGACACAGATCTCACAAGGATATGGTCCTTGACACAGATCTCACAAGGATATGGTCTTGGACACAGATCTCAGAAGGATATGGTCTTGGACACAGATCTCACAAGGATATGGTCTTGGACACAGATCTCAGAAGGATATGGTCTTGGACACAGATCTCACAAGGATATGGTCTTGGACATAGATCTCACAAGGATATGGTCTTGGACACAGATCTCACAAGGATATGGACAAGATATAAGAATGTTGACAACAACATTGAGCTTTGTTTGTTTATTCTTCCCCTCAGTTTTACATTTATTAAAAGTATATGAAACTAAAAAACAACAAACACAAGGTTGCTTTGCAAGTTGACAAAAGATTCTAACAAGGCAAAATAAAGAGTGTAACAATAATAGTTTCCTGCTACTGAGGACAGCAAGTTATACCTGTGAGGAAAAGCCTGATATTCCCTGTGATAATACAAACTGCAATAAAAGGCTGATATTCCCTGTGATAATACAAACTGCAATAAAAGGCTGCACCACACTGAGGTTCAGTAATTCAGGTGGATGTTGGATTTCATTAGCAGAGGCTTTACATTTACCATAATTTACATGAGTGAGGTTTAGACAAGGAAATGGCATGGAAGCTAGTGGATATGTCTGTATTTCAATGAAACAGCCTTTTTTGTCCTTCTTATTTCAATACATGTGTGATTTTCCAGACGGGGTTCCAATCCCCTGGCCACCCCCCTACACTGCCACCCCCAGCATGTAGCATACAGTACAGTAACTGGCAAATCACTTCTGACTAATATTTAAACAAAAATAATCTTTATGAAAATTATACATCAACTTTGTGAGACAAACTCTTTTACCAGGAACAAATGTGTGGATTAACAAACTTCATGCTGATCCACTAAGACACAATTGGTAAATGTCGTCTTTTGTCAGCCTAGTGCCCTGGAAGCAGCCACCAAGCTTTGTGAGCTCAGGAAGACTGTGTGCATCAAGCTCACTCAACAAGAAAATTTGAACAGGGTCATATCTGACTGTTTAAGCTCCAATATCAAAATATGTTTTTGTCGAGCTTTAAAGAAGAGTCTGGTGTTTTCTATCATAACTTAAAGTTTACAAATCTGAGAGCACCATCAGATGACATGTACAAACAGAATCATCATATACTAGCTTAGCTAACAGCAATGTAGCAAGTAGGATCTTGTCTTCCTTCATTCACAGATCTGCAGACACTGTAAACTAAATCCTATACATTTTATCTGTGAACTGTTTAACAAATTCCCTCATACTGATATTATTGGCCCCAGTCTACAAAAAGTCAGCTTGTGACAATGAGACAGTTCCCCTCTTGGATGATACATAATCACATGAACTACAAACATTTCAAACTGTTAATACATAAAGGAAACATGGTGTACCACTGTTTTATATCTCAGATAATGACACCTCAGCATCTCAGATGACACCTCAGCATCTCTGACATAAACAGACCAGCACAAAATGAAAATAGATCTGTGCATGAAACGTAACTCAATGTTCATTCAACTGCATATTTTAATGCTTACATGATCATGTCATCACTAACACCATTAACAACTAACACAAGTGGTCAATCTCTGTGAACCCCACCTGAAGGATACACATGGCCACAGGTGGTCAATCTCTGTGTACACATGGACACAGGTGGTCAATCTCTGTGTACACATGGACACAGGTGGTCAATCTCTGTGTACACATGGACACAGGTGGTCAATCTCTGTGTACACATGGCCACAGGTGGTCAATCTCTGTGTACACATTGCCACAGGTGGTCAATCTTTTTTGTACACATGGCCACAGGTGGTCAATCTCTGTGTACCCCACCTGAAGGGTACACATAGTCACAGGTGGCCAATCTCTGTGTACCCCACCTGAAGGATACACATGGCCACAGGTGGTCAATCTCTGTGTACCCCACCTGAAGGGTACACATGGCCACAGGTGGTCAATCTCTGTGTACACATGGCCACAGGTGGTCAATCTCTGTGTACCCCACCTGAAGGATACACATGGCCACAGGTGGTCAATCTCTGTGTACCCCACCTGAAGGATACACATGGCCACAGGTGGTCAATCTCTGTGTACCCCACCTGAAGGGTACACATGGCCACAGGTGGTCAATCTCTGTGTACCCCACCTGAAGGGTACACATGGTCACAGGTGGCCAATCTCTGTGTACCTCACCTGAAGGGTACACATGGCCACAGGTGCATTAGCTGGGACTAGTATCATTCCAGTCAGACATGATGATTCCAACCAAAACTAGTTTAAGATGACTGGGTGTATCTACTGTTAACATCTCATGTGTAGATATACAGCATTGCAGATACATACAGGCATCAAAGAAGAGACACACATTGACAATTCTATAAATATTCCAATATCCAAAATGATAGGTCTATACCATAAGAATCAATAATCAATAACCATTATCTGGTATCCATAATCATGATAATACTGCTTTATGTTGGCTTCTTCCTCCCTCATAATTAACATTTGAACATTTGTTAGGAACTTCCAACATTCACACCATTCAATTTATTATGTATGTGAGAGATGAGTGGTCACACAAACACACAGGCACACACACACACACTTCTTTCAGTCTCTTCATCCAATATACCACCAATCAGACACTGCACTCAACTCTTTCATCTTTTGCCCAATGTAATTCAGCACTAGTCAAAGACGGATCAATCCATAGACACAACTGTTGTAAACAAAAACACATCAACATGAATAATAGCTGACAGCAACAGGTCCAGGTGACACAAGACAGCACACATACTGGACTAGATCATGGGGCACCAGCACCTGTGAAGACCTGACACTCACACTCTCAGATACAAGGGGCACCTGCACCAGTGAAGACCTGACACCCACACTCTCAGATGCAAGGGGCACCTGCACCAGTGAAGACCTGACACTCACGTACAAGGGGCACCTGCACTAGTGAAGACCTGACACCCACACTCTCAGGTACAAGGGGCACCTGCACCAGTGAAGACCTGACACCCACGCTCTCAGATACAAGGGGCACCTGCACCAGTGAAGACCTGACACTCACACTCTCAGATACAAGGGGCACCTGCAACAGTAAAGACCTGACATGCACACTCTCAGATACAAGGGGCACCTGCATCAGCGAAGACCTGACACTCACACTCTCAGATACAAGGGGCACCTGCACCAGTGAAGACCTAACACCCACGCTCTCAGGTACAAGGGGTACCTGCACCAGTGAAGACCTGACACTCACACTCTCAGATACATGGAGCACCTGCAACAGTGAAGACCTGACACCCACACTCTCAGGTACAAGGGGCACCTGCACCAGTGAAGACCTGACACTCACATTCTCAGATACATGGAGCACCTGCACCAGTGAAGAGACACCCACACTCTCAGGTACAAGGGCAGCACCAGTGAAGACCTGACACTCACATTCTCAGATACAAGGGGCACCTGCACCAGTGAAGACCTGACACCCACACTCTCAGGTACAAGGGGCACCTGCACTAGTGAAGACCTAACACTCACGCTCTCAGATACAAGGGGCACCTGCACCAGTGAAGACCTGACACGCACACTCTTAGATACAAGGGGCACCTGCTACAGTGAAGACCTAACACCCACGCTCTCAGGTATAAGGCGTACCTGCACCAGTGAAGACCTGACACTCACACTCTCAGATACATGGAGCACCTGCACCAGTGAAGACCTGACACCCACGCTCTCAGGTACAAGGGGCACCTGCACTAGTGAAGACCTGACACGCTCTCAGATACAAGGGACACCTGCACCAGTGAAGACCTGACACGCATACTCTCAGGTACAAGGGGCACCTGCACCAGTGAAGACCTGACACTCACACTCTCAGATACAAGGGGCACCTGCACCAGCGAAGACCTGACACCCACACTCTCAGGTACAAGGGGCACCTGCACCAGTGAAGACCTGACACTCACACTCTCAGATACAAGGGGCACCTGCACCAGTGAAGACCTGACACTCACACTCTCAGATACAAGGGGCACCTGCACCAGTGAAGACATGACACTCACACTCAAGTAGATGGTTTGCTTTCCTCCATTTTGTATCTTTCAGTTCACAGACATTTACAACAGCATTAAAATGTCCTTTCACTTCAGTATCACTGGTTCAGTATCACTGGTTCAGTATCACTGGTTCAGTATCACTGGTTCAGTACATTCTGGACACCAATTTTAGGAATATTTTAAATCAGCATCAGTACAGTAATATTTGAGAGATTCTGGTTGACAATGTTCAGAAACTGAAATACAAGTCATGACAAAATATCAGAAACAGTTCTCACAGATGGCACAGTCACTGGCAACAGATGTACCATTACCCCCCAATGAAGAAAGTAATTACAACATTAAGCATTTAGGAAATAAAAGCTGCTGCTCTTTAAAAAAAAGCTAAATTTATATCGACTTATAAGCAAATTGCTTACATATCTGTAAACTTCAACTTTGGGTATCAATCAGAATGAGATAAAATTACATAAATCTATGAGCCTCATGCAAAATACATGATCAAACAAGCCTTGCTGTCTGAATCTAGGGTGCTGTAGCTCAGCCAGCTTAAAGACATGAAATAAACTGACACATCAGTAACTTGAAGCACTGTGGAACATACTGGGAGTTCCGAGGTATAACATTAACAATTCAATGAGATTCCACTGCACCAAAAAGCATTTCAGTACGAACATAAATTATATCAAGTCCATCTTAAACAATTACAATTTTCTGAATTGTGGAAATATTGTTTGTTAAATAGATATTATGTTCGGATGCTGTGGACCATGTGGGCCCCGACACTGCTCCGTCATTACCATGGCAACAGTACTGCTGTACTTGCAGTGTTTAAGAGCCCCACACTGATCCACTTCAGGAAGACTCTAGTATACAGCAGGAAAAGACAGCATGGAGGACTATCTGAACTACAGTCAACGTCAACCTGGATTCGTACAACAAAACGAGACAAAACACCTTTCACTTTGGCTAATAAGAATATCAAGGCTTTTCTTTTCAAATAAGTGCAAGTTGAAATTTTTTAGCTTAACTAAGCTGTAGTTTCTTTTCATAAACAGGTGCACAGCATAAAATTCTTTGCCTATGGTTGTACTAGGCACCACATTCAAACCATTGCAGATAGAACCATCCCACAGATTTAATCATGCCTAACCACCCAGAACAGTGAGCAGCTCTTCTTCATAGAAAGCAATGACAAGCATTATTCCTGCCCCAAGAAGCATCCCAAAACACTGCAGGAAAAGATGACAGAAAGGGTGTTCCCCTTGCTTGGTGTCCACAGACGTCATCTCGGGAAGCATGTCTACAGTAGCAATGTACATGAACATCCCTGCAACACAAGCAAAGATCCACTCTGAAGCCTCATTGATGTTGCCAATGGCAACCCCGATGAGCATGCCAACAAAACAGAGCAGGGATGACACGCAGTTATAGACCACGGCCTGCTTCACTGACATGCCAGCTCTCAACAACACAGCAAAGTCCCCAATCTCGTGTGGAAGTTCATGACAGAAGACAGCAACGGAAGTGCTGAAACCACCAGTGATGCTGTTTGCAAAGGCAGCTCCAATAGCCAGGCCATCGCTGAAGTTGTGGATGCCGTCCCCAAGGATCACCATCCAGGCAATGGATGCCACAGAATTGCTCGACATTTCGCAATGTCTGTGGTGTGAATGGCCGCTGTGGGAATGTGGGAGGGCTGACAGCATGCCTTCTTCTTCAGCACTCTTGGGACTGGAATGGGAGTGTTCTTCTTCTTTGGGCCGACAACCATCATGGCTGGTATGAAATACTTTATGATGCGTTTCATCTGCAAAGCCTTTCAGAGACTTGTTTGGATGAACAACCATGACCATTTCCTCACAAGACTGATAATCTGGTTCATCGTAGGCAGAAAGTTTTTTTGGCAATGTGGCTCCGATCATCCTTGCAGACTGTTTTCTGTTTGGGAGACAAAGTCTTTCTGGTGTTTAGTTTTCGCTTCCTTTTAATGTCAGTGACTATTGTCAAGATCCTTTCCATCAGAAAAAAGAAAAACATCCCTGCAAGTCCACACAGTCCCTTAAATACTGCAGACTTATGTATATCGTCACTGTGCAAACCTTCAGCTCCATGGTTGTCATGGTTATGCAGACGATGTCCAATAATCGCATGTGGCAGAAGATGCAACAAAGCATCCCCAGTCAATGTACCGACAGCCAGGGCTATGAGGAACTGCAGCATGTGGTTATAAAAGACTTTCTTCATGATGGGGATGACTGCTACACCAAGCAGGCCGACCAGACTGATGATGACCACAGCCAGCGTGCTGTAGCCCCACACCTCAGCAGGGATCCCGCTGACGCTGATGACATCCGGGGAGTGTGCCGGGTGCCCAGTGACCTGGCATCGAGGGTTGTCCAGCTGATAGATCAAGGCTGGGGATATATGGAGGAACTGCTTCACATTAAACGTCTTCGCATTTTGTAAATGATAAAGATCAAGCAAATTTCTTAAATCTAGACAGTCAGTGTGATCTTTCTCAAGATGGGATGTCACAGCTCTTTTCTGCAGTTTTTCTTTAATATTATCCTGTTTCTCACTTTCATGTGGCACAGTCTTAAGGGGGGATGATCCATTTGGAAAGTTATCAGAATGATTACCATGTTTGAGGTGATCCACAGCAGAGGTGTCTGCTTCCTCTTCATCGTTGTCATCATGGTTGTGATCATCGCTGTGATCATGGTTGTGATCATCGCTGTGATCATGGTTGTGCTCTGTCACTGTGTCACTTCTGTGTTTGACGTCATTATGATCATGACTGTCACTATTACTGGCGTGATCATGATCATTGTCTGTGTCTGATGAAAGTATTTTCAATTCATGAAAGAGTTTTTTTAAACTTACAATTGTGAGTTCATCGTCTTTTCCAAACTTTTCAAATATTTTCTTCACGAAATACACACCATGTTCCAGAGAGTCATTTCCCTGTGTTCCGATGCCGTCATGTACGTGTTCATGATGGAGACTCACGTTTTTCACGTGTTGGTCACGTGGTTTCCAAGTCTTCATCTGTGTGGAATTAGACAAGTGATTCAAATTGGCATCCTCGTCCGATCTGCATGACGGGCATAGAAAATACAGACAGTAGCAGACGACACACAATCTATGCATGACACACATTCTCCCTTCCAAGCTGAATGACGACAGATGAACGATGATATGAGGCAAACTATCGCATAAAGCGATCTCTCTTTGTTCTGCGGACAGACTGTGAGCTCAAAGAGACAAATTAGGGCGTACACTTCACTTCTAGGGGAGTTGCCAACTATTGGAATGTATATTACCACCCAACTTCGCTCACGTAAGACCAATTCACGCTTAAATGTCCCGGTTGAAAGTCCACAAATCTTCGTTTTTGTGGGTCGTGTGCAAGACTCTAAATGTGAAGCCCAATATGGCGGCTTAAGTAGATGTATGTGACGTCACACGCACTTCACGTTTCCTCGCCAGTTGTTCATTCCCATAATGCATCGCTCACATGATTGCTATAATTAGAACATGACTCCCACCACAGTATGGGAATCCGAGGGCGCGTGACACGAGTGCAGCTGTGACTTGCCTGGCAGCCAGGATGTAACTGACAGGTTTCCCATTTCCAGCATCATCACCCAGCGCTCTCAAAGCTCGATCACAATCTAACTACACGGACGGCGGCGAGTAAACCCTGGCCTTCATGTTTAACATTGTTTACAAGTAACTGTGCTGTGCTCAGCAAGACGACGATGTCCAATATTACGGGAAACAAGCACGTACAGCGTTTAGTTCACATTGCAAGGCAGGGCATCGCCATTGTGAGCAAATGTTTAGAGTCTTCCTCCGTCCGTCTGTCCTCTCTGGAACTTAAAATGTCCTCTCCAAATCTACTGAACAATTTGTATCATTTATAAATTACCATGTTCAACTCGCCCCACAATGAAGTCAACGACACACCAAATATAAACCCATTAACCGGCGTTATAAACAACATGCACATCAAGGTTTTCATTTGCTAAATATGCCTCTCGTCTAACAGTTAGTCTGTCATACAGACCCTGAAACAAATATATCCTAGAAACCCCATGCATGTCTAGAATGTGTGGCAAGTCTAGAATGAAGAAAGTCTCAGGGCTCCTTTTCATTATATATATATTTTTTTATTATGCACTGTTTTATCTGTAAAATATGTTCATTTCCAAACTAGTTGTTAGTCTAACAGTGTGCTCAATCGGTTATCATGCTGGGGGTATGTCTGACCTCCACGCCTAGTTGTTAGTCTAACAGTGTGCTCAATCGGTTATCATGCTGGGGGTATGTCTGACCTCCACGCCTAGTTGTTAGTCTAACAGTGTGCTCAATCGGTTATCATGCTGGGGGTATGTCTGACCTCCACGCCTAGTTGTTAGTCTAACAGTGTGACCGCTCAATCGGTTATCATGCTGGGGGTATGTCTGACCTCCACGCCAACGCCAATAGCTGAATAGCTCTGGAGAGACACACCTATAGCATATAGCACACAACATAGGAATGTGGGAACGTGTGTGAGTGATATGCATTTAAAGAAAGTGCTCTTCTAAGTTAGAGAACTTGAGCCCAATTCTTTTTCTTCCTGGATAAAGTATGTTTAAACCAAGAAAGCTTCTGTGTGAAGAAAACCCACATTTATATAATGCAGGAATCACTTTTGACATTAGGCGGTGAAATAAATAACCTCATTGAAAATATTACCATTATGTAGCGGCCACTGCTTTAGTTATCCTTGTGTATGTGACAATTACTATTTAAGATGCTTTTAGTTTTTAATTATTTACGCGGGTTTGCGTAACATTCTTCTATGACTTCAGTAAACACTGGATTGTGATTGGTTAATTAACGTCATTTTACGGTAATGCATTATTTTTGTCTGCCCACCAACATGGCGGACACCAAACAACCTACTGATGCATCGATAAATTACGTCGATTTTGCTCTCGGAAATTACACATATGTCTTTAAAGATGGATTTAGCGATGACGGGCTCGACACACTACTTGCGTAAATCACAGCAATAGGTGTTAATACATACAAAAGTGTTTCGAAAGCATGGAAACAAATATTCAGTCAAACAACATCAAAACATCGTCTGCTTTCTGAATAAAAATATAGCAAGAACAATATGTTTACGCTGATCCTGTGTTATGTCAAAATAGATTAAGGAATAGACTGCTACATAATCTTTAAATTTATTATCAGCTTTCGTCAACGATATCGCCACTGATCTTGATCCGGTAACGGAGGATGCATTAACATCGAACGCCGAAGAAATTTTAATGCCTTCGGTCCACATAAATAAACAGTTGGGTTATCAATTCACACAAAATGATATATTTTTGAGAAATTTGTACGGTTTCAAATTTAGCGGTAGTACAACACATTTACAGAATCTGCAAAATTCACTTAAAACCGTTCTGTTTATCCCAACATATTTTTTTCTAAAAATATAATATTGTTGAACAAAAGATTTAGCTTAGTCATGATCTCTCTTATCCATTACACTGCTTGATCTAAAGTAGTCCAATAAAGTATAAGTAATTACCTTACCGTGTTTATGCCAGAGGTACACCTTCATGTCCTGTTCCATCCTTTCGGATATCACCACAAATCTGGCTCTTTGTCAACAGCCTCGCGAACATGCCAGCGAATCCGATTCAATTTGAATCCACTACACTTTGAAGCCACTAGGTTACAAAGCACTTTCCAAATTGTAGAAAATAATATCCGTAGAATCGAATTTGAGCACAAAGTACACACATGAGTGTGTAAGATTCACCACCACAGTGACTCTTCTGTCACGCAGACGTAGAGGTGCGTGAAATCGTCAAGTTGACAGGGCGCAAAATTCAACAGTATCTAAATTCGGTACAACCCGGACTTCTCATTACAGCAAAAGCGCCTCTACTCTTAAATTTTGTACCAGTTCCAGTAATTAGATATCAAAGACTGTCTCAGTCATACAATCAGGTTAACCTTGCGCAAACTGTCAGAGGCTCTCCTGTCGCATCTTTCCAAATTTCCAATATGCAACGTAAATGTAAACAATGACTTCCGAGACAAGGTCAAGGCCATGAGGTTGGGGTGGTGGGGAAAGGGTCTACGGTGGTATTTTCAAATGTGAACCAAGCTTTTTAAACCTATTTGATATATGTTTGCCAATTTATCAGTTAATGATTGGTGATTTATGCACTGATAAAACATAACGTTATTTGTTATTACTGAATCTGGAGTTTGTTAGTTATTGACAGTTTGCCACCAATCACCCCGTTACGGGCGATGCCACTTGAGACTGGAATGCGAGGCCGCTTCACGTATTGACTCGTAACCAAAGAAAGAGTTCCAACTGAAATTGTTCATAAAATTGTCATGGTAGAAAGGAGATAAACCTACTGTGTTGGAAAATCAGAGGTATATAACGAAATTATAATAGCTCTAAATTTTTCATTTAAAACCTCACGCTACGCGTTCGGTTTTAAATGAAATTTAGACCTATTATAATTTCGTTATATACTTCTGATTTTCCCACACAGTAGGTTTATCTCCTAAATATATTCAAAGAAATATATTCTGCTCGAAAATCAAAAATTTTCCATAGAACACGTGAGCAGATGGAAGTAAATGTCCCTCGAGAATATCTGTGTACGCTCACTGTTCATATTCCCTTCAAATAGACAGAGCGGCGTACACAGATATGCCACCCCACACGTTAAATTTCGGACTGTACTTTGGGCGCTGATACAAAGGTTTTTCAGTTTGTTTGGTCCAGAATTTCAGTGTATTAGGAAACAGCCACACAGAACTTTCATCTGAGAAAATCACATTGTCACAGTTAAAATGTCTATGCTGTAACCACCAGTTCAACCTTCGCTCCTTTTGTTCAGGTTTCATGATCGGTGATGGAATTCCTCGACTTTTCTGCCAACCCATTTCATGCAGCTTAGTTCTAATTGTCTCCTTACAGACAGAAAAACACAAGAATACCAAGCCGCCTCCTGTCACCGACAGTAAATTTTCTGGGCCTACCTGCGCCTCCCTGGTGCTCAATGCCATATCCATTTGCAATATTTTTTCAAAACACGATAAACAGTGGACAAGGGGATGCCTGTTCTACTTGAAATCACTTTAGCTGATCTGATGTCCTTGTTATAATACTCTAAAATCAACTTCCTCTTCTCTAAATCATCATACTGGTGATCACTGAAAATGTCGTCTGCTAGCAAGTAAACAAAGGGGGATAACTCTTCACAAACTAATGAAAAAGGATTAACGCAGTCGTCTCTCTTGAATGAAACCAAGCACTTGATAGCTGGTCAAGGTTGTTTATACTAGAAATCCAATTAAATATATTCCTAAAATTCTCAATTTATTCTGGTCATACTATATATATGTTTGTATAACACGTCCTGTTTCATTACAACAGAAGCTACAACGTGTGCTGTCTTCACATCCCTTTTATTAAGAAGACTGTCGACAGGGTATGATGCACGATGATTCGATACTGAAACCAGCTTCGTTAGCTTCGACAGTATTGTTTTACAGTGTAGAGAACAGCTGTAAAGGTTAAACAGTTGGATTTAAATTAAAAACGATTTCCAATGACAAGATTGTCCATTGTTATCAAGAAGATCATTAATTAACCGTCTCTCTTTTCCAAACCATACTTTGTAAAATAAAATGGTGTTTCATATTTGTGTGTTCTAGTTACACCATATGTAATGTACGAGGATACCCTTATCATCTCTACACTCCAGATGGATGTTATCTATGAACATCCATCAGGCTTCAATAAGGTCACTGTACGTAGTATACATTACTTATCTTGATAATCTTTGTATGTCATAAGTATATTTATATATCGTTTTTAATTATGACCGCAATATCTCCTGGGTTACGAAATAATTTGTGTTGGCTGATGTTGATATCATTTCACAAAATATAGAAACATACATAACATATAACATTTGAAGATACTTTAATAACAGAAAGATCACATTACATAATATATATTCATGAATACAATATTATACCAAAGCATACGTTTCACGTCTATATAACACATCTATAACATCTGCACCTTCATTATACAACGATAAACAATAACATATCTATAACAGCCGCTCACTAAAACCAACATATTTACGTACCTGTTTTCATGATTAGTTTTATACAAGGATAATAGTATGTATGTTTGTATGTATGTAATGTATGTATGTAATGTATGTATGTATGTATGTATGTATGTATGTATGTATGTATGTATGTATGTATGTATGTATGTATGTATGTATGTATGTATGTATGTATGTATGTATGTATGTATGTATGTATGTATGTATGTATGTCAGGCTAACTGTCTTTACCCGTGTCAACTGATAGAAGCACATCTGTGATGTGTGTCAGGTCTAACCCTATGGCACATCGTACAGTAAAGTATTACTATGTAAAGGTGGGAGGGCTGTCTCTTGATGTGTGTCAGGGTTAACCCTATGGCACATCGTACAGTAAAGTATTACTATGTAAAGGTGGGAGGGCTGTCTCTTGATGTGTGTCAGGGTTAACCCTATGACACATCGTACAGTAAAGTATTACTAAGTAAAGGTGGGAGGGCTGTCCCTTGATGTGTGTCCGGGTTAATCGTATGACACATCGTACAGTAAAGTATTACTATGTAAAGGTGGGACGGTTGTCTCTTGATGTGTGTCAGGGTTAACCATATGACACATCGTACAGTAAAGTATTACTAAGTAAAGGTGGGACGGTTGTCTCTTGATGTGTGTCAGGGTTAACCGTATGACACATCGTACAGTAAAGTATTACTATGTAAAGGTGGGACGGTTGTCTCTTGATGTGTGTCAGGGTTAACCGTATGACACATCGTACAGTAAAGTATTACTATGTAAAGGCTGGACGGTTGTCTCTTGATGTGTGTCAGGGTTAACCCTATGGCACATCGTACAGTAAAGTATTACTATGTAAAGGTGGGAGGGCTGTCTCTTGATGTGTGTGAGGGTTAACCCTATGACACATCGTACAGTAAAGTATTACTATGTAAAGGTGGGAGGGCTGTCTCTTGATGTGAGTCAGGGTTAACCTATGGCACTTCGTACAGTAAAGTATTACTATGTAAAGGTGGGAGGGCTGTCTCTTGATGTGTGTCAGAGTTAACCCTATGGCACATCATCAGTAAAGTAAAGTATTACTATGTAAAGGTGGGAGGGCTGTCTCTTGATGTGTGTCAGGGTTAACCCTATGACACTTCGTACAGTAAAGTATTACTATGTAAAGGTGGGAGGGTTGTCTCTTGATGTGTGTCAGGACTAACCCTATGGCACATCGTACAGTAAAGTATTACTATGTAATGGTGGAAGGGTTGTCTCTTGATGTGTGTCAGGGTTAACCCTATGGCTCATCGTACAGTAAAGTATTACTATGTAAAGGTGGGAGGGCTGTCTCTTGATGTGTGTCAGGGTTAACCCTATGGCACATCGTACAGTAAAGTATTACTATGTAAAGGTGGGAGGGCTGTCTCTTGATGTGTGTCAGGGTTAACCCTAAGGCACATCGTACAGTAAAGTATTACTATGTAAAGGTGGGACGGCTGTCTCTTGATGTGTGTGAGGGTTAACCCTATGGCACATCGTACAGTAAAGTATTACTATGTAAAGGTGGGAGGGCTGTCTCTTGATGTGTGTCAGGGTTAACCCTATGGCACATACAGTAAAGTATTACTATGTAAAAGGTGGGAGGGCTGTCTCTTGATGTGTCGTTAACCCTACATCGTACAGTAAAGTATTACTATGTAAAGGTGGGAGGGCTGTCTCTTGATGTGTGTCAGGGTTAACCCTATGGCACATCGTACAGTAAAGTATTACTATGTAAAGGTGGGAGGGCTGTCTCTTGATGTGTGTCAGGGTTAACCCTATGGCACATCGTACAGTAAAGTATTACTATGTAAAGGTGTGACGGCTGTCTCTTGATGTGTGTGAGGGTTAACCCTATGGCACATCGTACAGTAAAGTATTACTATGTAAAGGTGGGAGGGCTGTCTCTTGATGTGTGTCAGGGTTAACCCTAAGGCACATCGTACAGCAAAGTATTACTATGTAAAGGTGGGACGGCTGTCTCTTGATGTGTGTCAGGGTTAACCCTATTACACATCGTACAGTAAAGTATTACTATGTAAAGGTGGGAGGGCTGTCTCTTGATGTGTGTCAGGGTTAACCCTATGGCACATCGTACAGTAAAGTATTACTATGTAAAGGTGGGAGGGCTGTCTCTTGATGTGTGTCAGGACTAACCATATGACACATCGTACAGTAAAGTATTACTATGTAAATGTGGGAGGGCTGTCTCTTGATGTGTGTCAGGGTTAACCCTATGACACATCGTACAGTAAAGTATTACTATGTAAAGGTGGGAGGGCTGTCTCTTGATGTGTGTCAGGGTTAACCCTATGGCACATCGTACAGTAAAGTATTACTATGTAAAGGTGGGAGGGCTGTCTCTTGATGTGTGTCAGGGTTAACCCTATGGCACATCGTACAGTAAAGTATTACTATGTAAAGGTGGGAGGGCTGTCTCTTGATGTGTGTCAGGGTTAACCCTATGGCACATCGTACAGTAAAGTATTACTATGTAAAGGTGGGAGGGCTGTCTCTTGATGTGTGTCAGGACTAACCATATGACACATCGTACAGTAAAGTATTACTATGTAAAGGTGGGAGGGCTGTCTCTTGATGTGTGTCAGGGTTAACCCTATGACACATCGTACAGTAAAGTATTACTATGTAAAGGTGGGAGGGCTGTCTCTTGATGTGTGTCAGGACCAACCCTATGGCACATCGTACAGTAAAGTATTACTATGTAAAGGTGGGACGGTTGTCTCTTGATGTGTGTGAGGGTTAACCCTATGGCACATCGTACAGTAAAGTATTACTATGTAAAGGTGGGAGGGCTGTCTCTTGATGTGTGTGAGGGTTAACCTTATGGCACATCGTACAGTAAAAAGTATTACTATGTAAAGGTGGGAGGGCTGTCTCTTGATGTGTGTCAGGGTTAACCCTATGGCACATCGTACAGTAAAGTATTACTATGTAAAGGTGGGAGGGTTGTCTCTTGATGTGTGTCAGGGTTAACCCTATGGCACATCGTACAGTAAAGTATTACTATGTAAAGGTGGGAGGGGTGTCTCTTGATGTGTGTCAGAGTTAACCCTATGGCACATCGTACAGTAAAGTATTACTATGTAAAGGTGGGAGGGTTGTCTCTTGATGTGTGTCAGGGTTAACCCTATGGCACATCGTACAGTAAAGTATTACTATGTAAAGGTGGGAGGGCTGTCTCTTGATGTGTGTCAGGGTTAACCTATGGCACTTCGTACAGTAAAGTATTACTATGTAAAGGTGGGAGGGCTGTCTCTTGATGTGTGTCAGAGTTAACCCTATGGCACATCGTACAGTAAAGTATTACTATGTAAAGGTGGGAGGGCTGTCTCTTGATGTGTGTCAGGGTTAACCCTATGACACTTCGTACAGTAAAGTATTACTATGTAAAGGTGGGAGGGTTGTCTCTTGATGTGTGTCAGGACTAACCCTATGGCACATCGTACAGTAAAGTATTACTATGTAAAGGTGGAAGGGTTGTCTCTTGATGTGTGTCAGGGTTAACCCTATGGCACATCGTACAGTAAAAGTATTACTATGTAAAGGTGGGAGGGCTGTCTCTTGATGTGTGTCAGGGTTAACCCTATGGCACATCGTACAGTAAAGTATTACTATGTAAAGGTGGGAGGGCTGTCTCTTGATGTGTGTCAGGGTTAACCCTATGGCACATCGTACAGTAAAAGTATTACTATGTAAAGGTGGGAGGGCTGTCTCTTGATGTGTGTCAGGGTTAACCCTATGGCACATCGTACAGTAAAAGTATTACTATGTAAAGGTGGGAGGGCTGTCTCTTGATGTGTGTCAGGGTTAACCCTATGACACATCGTACAGTAAAAGTATTACTATGTAAAGGTGGGAGGGCTGTCTCTTGATGTGTGTCAGGGTTAACCCTATGGCACATCGTACAGTAAAGTATTACTATGTAAAGGTGGGAGGGCTGTCTCTTGATGTGTGTCAGGGTTAACCCTATGGCACATCGTACAGTAAAGTATTACTATGTAAAGGTGGGAGGGTTGTCTCTTGATGTGTGTGTGAGGGTTAACCCTATGGCACATCGTACAGTAAAGTATTACTATGTAAAGGTGGGAGGGCTGTCTCTTGATGTGTGTGAGGGTTAACCTTATGGCACATCGTACAGTAAAGTATTACTATGTAAAGGTGGGAGGGTTGTCTCTTGATGTGTGTCAGGGTTAACCCTATGGCACATCGTACAGTAAAAGTATTACTATGTAAAGGTGGGAGGGCTGTCTCTTGATGTGTGTCAGGGTTAACCCTATGGCACATCGTACAGTAAAGTATTACTATGTAAAGGTGGGAGGGCTGTCTCTTGATGTGTGTCAGGGTTAACCCTATGGCACATCGTACAGTAAAGTATTACTATGTAAAGGTGGGAGGGCTGTCTCTTGATGTGTGTCAGGGTTAACCCTATGGCACATCGTACAGTAAAGTATTACTATGTAAAGGTGGGAGGGCTGTCTCTTGATGTGTGTCAGGGTTAACCCTATGACACATCGTACAGTAAAAGTATTACTATGTAAAGGTGGGAGGGCTGTCTCTTGATGTGTGTCAGGGTTAACCATATGACACATCGTACAGTAAAGTATTACTATGTAAAGGTGGGAGGGTTGTCTCTTGATGTGTGTCAGGGTTAACCCTATGACACATCGTACAGTAAAGTATTACTATGTAAAGGTGGGACGGTTGTCTCTTGATGTGTGTCAGGGTTAACCCTATGACACATCGTACAGTAAAGTATTACTATGTAAAGGTGTGACGGTTGTCTCTTGATGTGTGTCAGGGTTAACCCTATGGCACATCGTACAGTAAAGTATTACTATGTAAAGGTGGGAGGGCTGTCTCTTGATGTGTGTGAGGGTTAACCCTATGGCACATCGTACAGTAAAGTATTACTATGTAAAGGTGGGAGGGCTGTCTCTTGATGTGAGTCAGGGTTAACCTATGGCACTTCGTACAGTAAAGTATTACTATGTAAAGGTGGGAGGGCTGTCTCTTGATGTGTGTCAGAGTTAACCCTATGGCACATCGTACAGTAAAGTATTACTATGTAAAGGTGGGAGGGCTGTCTCTTGATGTGTGTCAGGGTTAACCCTATGACACTTCGTACAGTAAAGTATTACTATGTAAAGGTGGGAGGGTTGTCTCTTGATGTGTGTCAGGACTAACCCTATGGCACATCGTACAGTAAAGTATTACTATGTAATGGTGGAAGGGTTGTCTCTTGATGTGTGTCAGGGTTAACCCTATGGCTCATCGTACAGTAAAGTATTACTATGTAAAGGTGGGAGGGCTGTCTCTTGATGTGTGTCAGGGTTAACCCTATGGCACATCGTACAGTAAAGTATTACTATGTAAAGGTGGGAGGGCTGTCTCTTGATGTGTGTCAGGGTTAACCCTAAGGCACATCGTACAGTAAAGTATTACTATGTAAAGGTGGGAGGGCTGTCTCTTGATGTGTGTCAGGGTTAACCCTATGGCACATCGTACAGTAAAAGTATTACTATGTAAAGGTGGGAGGGCTGTCTCTTGATGTGTGTCAGGGTTAACCCTATGGCACATCGTACAGTAAAGCAAAGTATTACTATGTAAAGGTGGGAGGGCTGTCTCTTGATGTGTGTCAGGGTTAACCCTATGGCACATCGTACAGTAAAGTATTACTATGTAAAGGTGGGAGGGCTGTCTCTTGATGTGTGTCAGGGTTAACCCTATGGCACATCGTACAGTAAAGTATTACTATGTAAAGGTGTGACGGCTGTCTCTTGATGTGTGTCAGGGTTAACCCTATGGCACATCGTACAGTAAAAGTATTACTATGTAAAGGTGGGAGGGCTGTCTCTTGATGTGTGTCAGGGTTAACCCTATGGCACATCGTACAGCAAAAGTATTACTATGTAAAGGTGGGAGGGCTGTCTCTTGATGTGTGTCAGGGTTAACCCTATGGCACATCGTACAGTAAAAGTATTACTATGTAAAGGTGGGAGGGCTGTCTCTTGATGTGTGTCAGGGTTAACCCTATGGCACATCGTACAGTAAAGTATTACTATGTAAAGGTGGGAGGGCTGTCTCTTGATGTGTGTCAGGACTAACCCTATGACACATCGTACAGTAAAGTATTACTATGTAAATGTGGGAGGGCTGTCTCTTGATGTGTGTCAGGGTTAACCCTATGACACATCGTACAGTAAAAAGTATTACTATGTAAAGGTGGGAGGGCTGTCTCTTGATGTGTGTCAGGGTTAACCCTATGGCACATCGTACAGTAAAGTATTACTATGTAAAGGTGGGAGGGCTGTCTCTTGATGTGTGTCAGGGTTAACCCTATGGCACATCGTACAGTAAAGTATTACTATGTAAAGGTGGGAGGGCTGTCTCTTGATGTGTGTCAGGGTTAACCCTATGGCACATCGTACAGTAAAGTATTACTATGTAAAGGTGGGAGGGCTGTCTCTTGATGTGTGTCAGGGTTAACCATATGACACATCGTACAGTAAAAAATATTACTATGTAAAGGTGGGAGGGCTGTCTCTTGATGTGTGTCAGGGTTAACCCTATGGCACATCGTACAGTAAAGTATTACTATGTA
Source organism: Haliotis rubra (assembly GCF_003918875.1). Taxonomy (NCBI): domain Eukaryota; kingdom Metazoa; phylum Mollusca; class Gastropoda; order Lepetellida; family Haliotidae; genus Haliotis; species Haliotis rubra. Next base: position 348,625 of record NW_025766769.1, on the reverse strand, counting down.
AAGGTGGGAGGGCTGTCTCTTGATGTGTGTCAGGGTTAACCCTATGGCACATCGTACAGTAAAAGTATTACTATGTAAAGGTGGGAGGGTTGTCTCTTGATGTGTGTCAGGGTTAACCCTATGGCACATCGTACAGTAAAGTATTACTATGTAAAGGTGGGAGGGCTGTCTCTTGATGTGTGTGAGGGTTAACCCTATGGCACATCGTACAGTAAAGTATTACTATGTAAAGGTGGGAGGGCTGTCTCTTGATGTGTGTCAGGGTTAACCCTATGGCACATCGTACAGTAAAGTATTACTATGTAAAGGTGGGAGGGCTGTCTCTTGATGTGTGTCAGAGTTAACCCTATGGCACATCGTACAGTAAAGTATTACTATGTAAAGGTGGGAGGGCTGTCTCTTGATGTGTGTCAGGGTTAACCCTATGGCACATCGTACAGTAAAAAGTATTACTATGTAAAGGTGGGAGGGCTGTCTCTTGATGTGTGTCAGGGTTAACCCTATGGCACATCGTACAGTAAAGTATTACTATGTAAAGGTGGGAGGGCTGTCTCTTGATGTGTGTCAGGGTTAACCCTATGGCACATCGTACAGTAAAGTATTACTATGTAAAGGTGGGAGGGCTGTCTCTTGATGTGTGTCAGGGTTAACCCTATGACACATCGTACAGTAAAGTATTACTATGTAAAGGTGGGAGGGCTGTCTCTTGATGTGTGTCAGGGTTAACCCTATGGCACATCGTACAGTAAAGTATTACTATGTAAAGGTGGGAGGGCTGTCTCTTGATGTGTGTCAGGGTTAACCCTATGGCACATCGTACAGTAAAGTATTACTATGTAAAGGTGGGAGGGCTGTCTCTTGATGTGTGTCAGGGTTAACCCTATGGCACATCGTACAGTAAAGTATTACTATGTAAAGGTGGGAGGGCTGTCTCTTGATGTGTGTCAGGGTTAACCCTATGGCACATCGTACAGTAAAAGTATTACTATGTAAAGGTGGGAGGGTTGTCTCTTGATGTGTGTCAGGGTTAACCCTATGGCACATCGTACAGTAAAGTATTACTATGTAAAGGTGGGAGGGCTGTCTCTTGATGTGTGTCAGGGTTAACCCTATGGCACATCGTACAGTAAAAATTATTACTATGTAAAGGTGGGAGGGTTGTCTCTTGATGTGTGTCAGGGTTAACCCTATGGCACATCGTACAGTAAAAGTATTACTATGTAAAGGTGGAGGGCTGTCTCTTGATGTGTGTCAGGGTTAACCCTATGGCACATCGTACAGTAAAAGTATTACTATGTAAAGGTGGGAGGGTTGTCTCTTGATGTGTGTCAGGGTTAACCCTATGGCACATCGTACAGTAAAGTATTACTATGTAAAGGTGGGAGGGCTGTCTCTTGATGTGTGTCAGGGTTAACCCTATGGCACATCGTACAGTAAAGTATTACTATGTAAAGGTGGGAGGGTTGTCTCTTGATGTGTGTCAGGGTTAACCCTATGGCACATCGTACAGTAAAGTATTACTATGTAAAGGTGGGAGGGCTGTCTCTTGATGTGTGTCAGGGTTAACCCTATGGCACATCGTACAGTAAAAGTATTACTATGTAAAGGTGGGAGGGCTGTCTCTTGATGTGTGTCAGGGTTAACCCTATGGCACATCGTACAGTAAAGTATTACTATGTAAAGGTGGGAGGGCTGTCTCTTGATGTGTGTCAGGGTTAACCCTATGGCACATCGTACAGTAAAAGTATTACTATGTAAAGGTGGGAGGGCTGTCTCTTGATGTGTGTCAGGGTTAACCCTATGGCACATCGTACAGTAAAGTATTACTATGTAAAAGGTGGGAGGGCTGTCTCTTGATGTGTGTCAGGGTTAACCCTATGACACATCGTACAGTAAAGTATTACTATGTAAAGGTGGGAGGGCTGTCTCTTGATGTGTGTCAGGGTTAACCCTATGGCACATCGTACAGTAAAAGTATTACTATGTAAAGGTGGGAGGGCTGTCTCTTGATGTGTGTCAGGGTTAACCCTATGGCACATCGTACAGTAAAGTATTACTATGTAAAGGTGGGAGGGTTGTCTCTTGATGTGTGTCAGGGTTAACCCTATGGCACATCGTACAGTAAAGTATTACTATGTAAAGGTGGGAGGGCTGTCTCTTGATGTGTGTCAGGGTTAACCCTATGGCACATCGTACAGTAAAAGTATTACTATGTAAAGGTGGAGGGCTGTCTCTTGATGTGTGTCAGGGTTAACCCTATGGCACATCGTACAGTAAAGTATTACTATGTAAAGGTGGGAGGGCTGTCTCTTGATGTGTGTCAGAGTTAACCCTATGGCACATCGTACAGTAAAGTATTACTATGTAAAGGTGGGAGGGTTGTCTCTTGATGTGTGTCAGGGTTAACCCTATGGCACATCGTACAGTAAAGTATTACTATGTAAAGGTGGGAGGGGTGTCTCTTGATGTGTGTCAGAGTTAACCCTATGGCACATCGTACAGTAAAGTATTACTATGTAAAGGTGGGAGGGTTGTCTCTTGATGTGTGTCAGGGTTAACCCTATGGCACATCGTACAGTAAAAAGTATTACTATGTAAAGGTGGGAGGGCTGTCTCTTGATGTGTGTCAGGGTTAACCCTATGGCACATCGTACAGTAAAAAGTATTACTATGTAAAGGTGGGAGGGCTGTCTCTTGATGTGTGTCAGAGGTTAACCCTATGGCACATCGTACAGTAAAAGTATTACTATGTAAAGGTGGGAGGGCTGTCTCTTGATGTGTGTCAGGGTTAACCCTATGGCACATCGTACAGTAAAGTATTACTATGTAAAGGTGGGAGGGCTGTCTCTTGATGTGTGTCAGGGTTAACCCTATGGCACATCGTACAGTAAAGTATTACTATGTAAAGGTGGGACGGCTGTCTCTTGATGTGTGTCAGGGTTAACCCTATTACACATCGTACAGTAAAGTATTACTATGTAAAGGTGGGAGGGCTGTCTCTTGATGTGTGTCAGGGTTAACCCTATGGCACATCGTACAGTAAAGTATTACTATGTAAAGGTGGGAGGGCTGTCTCTTGATGTGTGTCAGGACTAACCATATGACACATCGTACAGTAAAGTATTACTATGTAAATGTGGGAGGGCTGTCTCTTGATGTGTGTCAGGGTTAACCCTATGACACATCGTACAGTAAAGTATTACTATGTAAAGGTGGGAGGGCTGTCTCTTGATGTGTGTCAGGGTTAACCCTATGGCACATCGTACAGTAAAGTATTACTATGTGTAAAGGTGGGAGGGCTGTCTCTTGATGTGTGTCAGGGTTAACCCTATGGCACATCGTACAGTAAAGTATTACTATGTAAAGGTGGGAGGGGGCTGTCTCTTGATGTGTGTCAGGGTTAACCCTATGGCACATCGTACAGTAAAGTATTACTATGTAAAGGTGGGAGGGCTGTCTCTTGATGTGTGTCAGGACTAACCATATGACACATCGTACAGTAAAGTATTACTATGTAAAGGTGGGAGGGCTGTCTCTTGATGTGTGTCAGGGTTAACCCTATGACACATCGTACAGTAAAGTATTACTATGTAAAGGTGGGAGGGCTGTCTCTTGATGTGTGTCAGGACCAACCCTATGGCACATCGTACAGTAAAGTATTACTATGTAAAGGTGGGACGGTTGTCTCTTGATGTGTGTCAGGGTTAACCCTATGGCACATCGTACAGTAAAGTATTACTATGTAAAGGTGGGAGGGCTGTCTCTTGATGTGTGTCAGGGTTAACCTTATGGCACATCGTACAGTAAAGTATTACTATGTAAAGGTGGGAGGGTTGTCTCTTGATGTGTGTGAGGGTTAACCTTATGGCACATCGTACAGTAAAGTATTACTATGTAAAGGTGGGAGGGGTGTCTCTTGATGTGTGTCAGAGTTAACCCTATGGCACATCGTACAGTAAAGTATTACTATGTAAAGGTGGGAGGGTTGTCTCTTGATGTGTGTCAGGGTTAACCCTATGGCACATCGTACAGTAAAGTATTACTATGTAAAGGTGGGAGGGGTGTCTCTTGATGTGTGTCAGAGTTAACCCTATGGCACATCGTACAGTAAAAGTATTACTATGTAAAGGTGGGAGGGTTGTCTCTTGATGTGTGTCAGGGTTAACCCTATGGCACATCGTACAGTAAAAAGTATTACTATGTAAAGGTGGGAGGGCTGTCTCTTGATGTGTGTCAGGGTTAACCTATGGCACTTCGTACAGTAAAGTATTACTATGTAAAGGTGGGAGGGCTGTCTCTTGATGTGTGTCAGAGTTAACCCTATGGCACATCGTACAGTAAAGTATTACTATGTAAAGGTGGGAGGGCTGTCTCTTGATGTGTGTCAGGGTTAACCCTATGACACTTCGTACAGTAAAGTATTACTATGTAAAGGTGGGAGGGTTGTCTCTTGATGTGTGTCAGGACTAACCCTATGGCACATCGTACAGTAAAGTATTACTATGTAATGGTGGAAGGGTTGTCTCTTGATGTGTGTCAGGGTTAACCCTATGGCTCATCGTACAGTAAAGTATTACTATGTAAAGGTGGGAGGGCTGTCTCTTGATGTGTGTCAGGGTTAACCCTATGGCACATCGTACAGTAAAGTATTACTATGTAAAGGTGGGAGGGCTGTCTCTTGATGTGTGTCAGGGTTAACCCTAAGGCACATCGTACAGTAAAGTATTACTATGTAAAGGTGGGACGGCTGTCTCTTGATGTGTGTCAGGGTTAACCCTATGGCACATCGTACAGTAAAGTATTACTATGTAAAGGTGGGAGGGCTGTCTCTTGATGTGTGTCAGGGTTAACCCTATGGCACATCGTACAGTAAAGTATTACTATGTAAAGGTGGGAGGGCTGTCTCTTGATGTGTGTCAGGGTTAACCCTATTACACATCGTACAGTAAAGTATTACTATGTAAAGGTGGGAGGGCTGTCTCTTGATGTGTGTCAGGGTTAACCCTATGGCACATCGTACAGTAAAGTATTACTATGTAAAGGTGGGAGGGCTGTCTCTTGATGTGTGTCAGGGTTAACCATATGACACATCGTACAGTAAAGTATTACTATGTAAAGGTGGGAGGGCTGTCTCTTGATGTGTGTCAGGGTTAACCCTATGACACATCGTACAGTAAAAAATATTACTATGTAAAGGTGGGAGGGCTGTCTCTTGATGTGTGTCAGGGTTAACCCTATGGCACATCGTACAGTAAAGTATTACTATGTAAAGGTGGGAGGGCTGTCTCTTGATGTGTGTCAGGGTTAACCCTATGGCACATCGTACAGTAAAGTATTACTATGTAAAGGTGGGAGGGCTGTCTCTTGATGTGTGTCAGGGTTAACCCTATGGCACATCGTACAGTAAAGTATTACTATGTAAAGGTGGGAGGGCTGTCTCTTGATGTGTGTCAGGGTTAACCATATGACACATCGTACAGTAAAAGTATTACTATGTAAAGGTGGGAGGGCTGTCTCTTGATGTGTGTCAGGGTTAACCCTATGACACATCGTACAGTAAAGTATTACTATGTAAAGGTGGGAGGGCTGTCTCTTGATGTGTGTCAGGACCAACCCTATGGCACATCGTACAGTAAAGTATTACTATGTAAAGGTGGGACGGTTGTCTCTTGATGTGTGTCAGGGTTAACCCTATGGCACATCGTACAGTAAAGTATTACTATGTAAAGGTGGGAGGGCTGTCTCTTGATGTGTGTGAGGGTTAACCTTATGGCACATCGTACAGTAAAGTATTACTATGTAAAGGTGGGAGGGTTGTCTCTTGATGTGTGTGAGGGTTAACCTTATGGCACATCGTACAGTAAAAGTATTACTATGTAAAGGTGGGAGGGTGTCTCTTGATGTGTGTCAGAGTTAACCCTATGGCACATCGTACAGTAAAGGTGGGAAGTATTACTATGGCACATCGTACATGTAAAGGTGGGAGGGTTGTCTCTTGATGTGTGTCAGGGTTAACCCTATGGCACATCGTACAGTAAAGTATTACTATGTAAAGGTGGGACGGTTGTCTCTTGATGTGTGTCAGGACTAACCCTATGGCACATCGTACAGTAAAGTATTACTATGTAAAGGTGGGAGGGCTGTCTCTTGATGTGTGTCAGGGTTAACCGTATGACACATCGTACAGTAAAGTATTACTATGTAAAGGTGGGACGGTTGTCTCTTGATGTGTGTCAGGGTTAACCCTATGGCACATCGTACAGTAAAGTATTACTATGTAAAGGTGGGAGGGCTGTCTCTTGATGTGTGTCAGGGTTAACCTATGGCACTTCGTACAGTAAAGTATTACTATGTAAAGGTGGGAGGGCTGTCTCTTGTTGTGTGTCAGGGTTAACCCTATGACACATCGTACAGTAAAGTATTATTATGTAAAGGTGGGAGGGCTGTCTCTTGATGTCGCTTTAACGCATGCACACCTGTTACCATGAGTACATTGTGTGTGTGTACATATTTTTGTGATTGGAAGATTGTTGTTTTCATTATCGGTGGTATACAACGCGTGAACGTTTATATAATTATCTCCCAAATGCATGATAAACAACACCCGCTGATTTACGAAAACCAAAAATACAAATTAATATGAAGGCTAACACCAATTATGATTAGACTTTTTGCGTTTTTAGTTTGAGTGTTTGGTATAAATACAAGAAAAGATGGACATTAAACTCAACTATTTGTGTACTCAAAGTTTATTACATGTCAGATTGCCGGGATATAATAGGGCGATTGTTGTGAAAATACATTCTCTAACTAACATTTGTCACAAGCGACAGACCATTTGGGTTTGTGCTCAGCAACGGCGTTTCGCTGTTGGTTTATTCGCGAAACAGTTTCTACAAACTATCTATGTAGTGTGTGATGTTCGTGTTTGGGGACATTCATGAACCTGTTCCTGTGATGTCTAAAATTCGGGCGGATTGTGCTCGAGGCATGTATTCTTGGTCTAAATAAATGAATAACAAGCATTCTTAAATAATAGTAATATATTTAAGCAAATATGCAAATATGTTTTGAAATAAATAAATGGACAGATTGCAAGATATTTGAATTAACAGCGAAGGCTTCGTTTCCTAAGAGTAACACAATGATATAATCGACGTCTTTATTCATTATATTTTGGACATTGGAAATATGAGTGTGGAGGTCCTTCCCAAGGATGTCCACTAGAACAAGGGTTTACTGAGACAAGTAGTAGTCGGACATGCGTTATCTGACAGAACCTTGGACAGGAGTTTAAATCAAAGTTAAATTGCTCTATCGTGGTTATTTGTTTATAGTTACAAGAAATTAACGATTGAAAAGTATTAAATACATTTTTATTTCAGACAACGTTAAGTTAGTTCAAGAGAGAAATCAGAATATTCACAGAAGAATACTTTTAAAACATTCTAGTATAGAAAAAGCATTAAATTACCAAGTAAATAATGCAATCAGAATTCATGTTAATTACACATTGTAAACATATTTTCCATCATAACATATGTAATTGAAGCGTTTCGTATCTAATTTCATCCTATATAATTTTAGGTGATCCTATTCACATGACCGCTGTTATTAATAAAGCTGTTATAGGGACTAATTAAGGACAGCCATCGTCCAAATATTTAAAAAGTAAAAGCTATGTACTGAAGACATGTGAGACTTGTTTCTATCTGTCCATTGTTGAGTCGTCGCCTGTCCATTGTTGTCAAAAAGTGTATATATATATATGTATATATATATATATATATATATATATACTTAGTATGCTCACATCTAGACGGTGAAGGAGTACGAGTCAGGTATTCCAACTGTCTGTAGGGACGACCACGAGCAGGAGAATGCCGCTCGTAGGAAACGCCCCGGGGGTTGAGCAGGTACTCCGCTCACCACATGTATGCCTTGTGCATTTGTGTGTCATGTAACTAAAGAAGTTTCAGCTCAACTATGCATTCGTCTTCATCAACGCACACTTCATCTTAAAACATGAGCTAATTCCCCAGTCGACGCATTATCCACGCTATAAAACGATTTCTAAATGGGCAGATGCTTGCTTGGCAAGCTCACTTTCAAGACATCCTCTCCCCCCAACCCCGGAAACAATTCAGGTTTCAAGGATATTAATCCTCAGTAAAAAAACCCGAGTTAAAAAAGAAAGTTATTGACATTACAGACGTTACTGACATTACAGGAGTTACTGACATTACAGGAGTTACTGACATTACAGAAGTTGCTGACATTACAGAAGTTACTGACAGTTACTGACATTACAGAAGTTACTGACAGTTACTGACATTACAGGAGTTACTGACATTACAGGAGTTACTGACAGTTACTGACATTACAGGAGTTACTGACAGTTACTGACATTACAGGAGTTACTGACATTACAGGAGTTACTGACATTACAGGAGTTACTGACAGTTACTGACATTACAGGAGTTACTGACATTACAGGAGTTACTGACATTACAGGAGTTACTGACATTACAGGAGTTACTGACATTACAGGAGTTACTGACAGTTACTGACAGGAGTTACTGACATTACTGACAGTTAGTTAGGAGTTACTGACATTACAGGAGTTACTGACATTACAGGAGTTACTACTGACAGGAGTTACTGACATTACAGGAGTTACTGACAGTTACCGACACAGGAGTTACTGACATTACAGGAGTTACTGACATTACAGGATTACATTACAGGAGTTACTGGCAGTTACTGACATTACAGGAGTTACTGACATTACAGAAGTTATTACAGGAGTTACTGACATTACAGGAGTTACTGACATTTACAGGAGTTACTGACATTACAGTTACTGACAGTTACTGACATTACAGGAAGTTACTGACATTACAGGAGTTACTGACATTACAGGAGTTACTGACATTACAGGAGTTACTGACATTACAGGAGAGTTACTGACATTACAGTTAGGAGTTACTGACATTACAGTTTACAGGAGTTACTGACATTACAGGAGTTACTGACATTACAGGAGTTACTGACATTACAGTTACTGACATTACAGGAGTTACTGACATTACAGGAGTTACTGACATTACAGGAGTTACTGACAGGAGTTACTACATTACAGGAGTTACTGACATTACAGGAGTTACTGACATTACAGGAGTTACTGACATTACAGGAGTTACTGACATGACAGGAGAGAGTTGACATTACAGGAGTTACTGACATTACAGGAGTTACTGACATTACAGGAGTTACTGACATTACAGGAGTTACTGACATTACAGGAGTTACTGACATTACAGAAGTTACTGACATTACAGGAGTTACTGACATTACACAGGAGTTACTGACATTACAGGAGTTACTGACATTACAGGAGTTACTGACATTACAGGAGTTACTGACATTACAGGAGTTACTGACATTACAGGAGTTACTGACATTACAGGAGTTACTGACATTACAGGAGTTACTGACATTACAGGAGTTACTGACATTACAGGAGTTACTGACATTACAGGAGTTACTGACATTACAGGAGTTACTGACATTACAGGAGTTACTGACATTACAGGAGTTACTGACATTACAGGAGTTACTGACATTACAGGAGTTACTGACATTACAGGAGTTACTGACATTACAGGAGTTACTGACATTACAGGAGTTACTGACATTACAGGAGTTACTGACAGGAGTACAGGAGTTACTTACAGTTACTGACATTACAGGAGTTACTGACTGACAGGAGACGTTACTGACATTACATGAGTTACTGACATTACAAGAGTTACTGACATACAGGAGTTACTAGTTACTGACATTACAGGAGTTACTGACATTACAGGAGAGTTACTTACAGGAGTTACTGACATTACAGGAGTTACTGACATTACAGGAGTTACTGACATCAATAGGAGTTACTGACATTACAGGAGTTACTGACATTACAGGAGTTACTGACATTACAGGAGTTACTGACATTACAGAAGTTACTGACATTACAGTTACTGACATTACAGGAGTTACTGACATTACAGGAGTTACTGACATTACAGGAGTTACTGACATTACAGGAGTTACTGACATTACAGGAGTTACTGACATTACAGGAGTTACTGACAGGAGTTACTGACATTAGAGAGTTACTGACATTACAGGAGTTACTGACATTACAGGAGTTACTGACATTACAGAGTTACTGACATTACAGGAGTTACTGACATTACAGAGTTACTGACATTATAGGAGTTACTGACATTACAGAGTTACTGACATTACAGGAGTTACTGACATTACAGGAGTTACTGACATTACAGGAGTTACTGACATTACAGGAGTTACTGACATTATAGGAGTTACTGACATTACAGGAGTTACTGACATTACAGAAGTTACTGACATTACAAGAGTTACTGACATTACAGGAGTTACTGACAATACAGGAGTTACTGACATTACAAGAGTTACTGACAATACAGAAGTTACTGACATTACAGGAGTTACTGACATTACAGGAGTTACTGACATTACAGGAGTTACTGACATTACAGGAGTTACTGACATTACAGGAGTTACTGACATTACAGGAGTTACTGACATTACAGGAGTTACTGACATTACAGGAGTTACTGACATTACAGGAGTTACTGACATTACAGGAGTTACTGACATTACAGGAGTTACTGACATTACAGGAGTTACTGACATTACAGGAGTTACTGACATTACAGGAGTTACTGACATTACAGGAGTTACTGACATTACAGGAGTTACTGACATTACAGGAGTTACTGACATTACAGGAGTTACTGACATTACAGGAGTTACTGACATTACAGGAGTTACTGACATTACAGGAGTTACTGACATTACAGGAGTTACTGACATTATAGGAGTTACTGACATTACAGGAGTTACTGACATTACAGGAGTTACTGACATTATAGGAGTTACTGACATTACAGGAGTTACTGACATTACAGGAGTTGCTGAGGTAACAGGAGTTACTGACATTACAGGAGTTACTGACATTACAGGAGTTACTGACATTACAGGAGTTACTGACATTACAGGAGTTACTGACATTACAGGAGTTACTGACATTACAGAAGTTACTGACATTACAGGAGTTACTGACATTACAGGAGTTACTGACATTACAGGAGTTACTGACATTACAGGAGTTACTGACATTACAGGAGTTACTGACATTACAGGAGTTACTGACATTACAGGAGTTACTGACATTACAGGAGTTACTGACATTACAGGAGTTACTGACATTACAGGAGTTACTGACATTACAGGAGTTACTGACAATACAGGAGTAATTGACATTACAGAAGTTACTGACATTACAGGAGTTACTGACAATACAGGAGTTACTGACATTACAGGAGTTACTGACATTACAGAAGTTACTGACATTACAGGAGTTACTGACATTACAGAAGTTACTGACATTACAGGAGTTACTGACATTACAGGAGTTACTGACAATACAGGATTTACTGACATTACAGGAGTTACTGACATTACAGGAGTTACTGACATTACAGAAGTTACTGACATTAAAGGAGTTACTGACATTACAGGAGTTACTGACATTACAGGAGTTACTGACATTACAGGAGTTACTGACAATACAGGAGTAATTGACATTAAAGGAGTTACTGACATTACAAGAGCTACTGACATTACAGGATTTACTGATATTACAGACGTTACTAACATTACAGGAGTTACTGACATTACAGGAGTTACTGACATTACAGAAGTTACTGACATTACAGGAGTTACTGACATTACAGAAGTTACTGACATTACAAGAGTTACTGACATTATAGGAGTTACTGACATTTCAGGAGTTACTGACATTACAGAAGTTACTGACATTACAGGAGTTACTGACATTACAGAAGTTACTGATATTACAGGAGTTACTGACATTACAGAAGTTACTGACATTACAGGAGTTACTGACATTACAGGAGTTACTGACATTACAGGAGTTACTGACATTACAGGAGTTACTGACATTAAAGAAGTTACTGACATTACAGAAGTTACTGACATTACAAGAGTTACTGACATTACAGGAGTTACTGACATTACAGGAGTTACTGACATTACAGGAGTTACTGACATTACAGAAGTTACTGACATTACAGAAGTTACTGACATTACAGGAGTTACTGACATTACAGGAGTTACTGACATTACAGAAGTTACTGACATTACAGGAGTTACTGACATTACAGAAGTTACTGACATTACAGGAGTTACTGACATTACAGAAGTTACTGACATTGCAGGAGTTACTGACATTACAGGAGTTACTGACATTACAGGAGTTACTGACATTACAGAAGTTACTGACATTACAGGAGTTACTGACATTAGAGGAGTTACTGACATTACAGAAGTTACTGACGTTACAGGAGTTACTGACATTACAGAAGTTACTGACATTACAGGAGTTACTGACATTAAAGAAGTTACTGACATTACAGGAGTTACTGACAGTTTGACATTACAGGAGTTACTGACATTACAGGAGTTACTGACATTACAGGAGTTACTGACATTACAGAAGTTACTGACATTACAGAAGTTACTGACATTACAGGAGTTACTGACATTACAGGAGTTACTGACATTACAGGAGTTACTGACATTACAGGAGTTACTGACAGTTACTGACATTACAGAAGTTACTGACAGTTACTGACATTACAGGAGTTACTGACATTACAGGAGTTACTGACATTACAGGAGTTACTGACATTACAGGAGTTACTGACATTACAGGAGTTACTGACATTACAGGAGTTACTGACATTACAGAAGTTACTGACATTACAGAAGTTACTGACATTACAGGAGTTACTGACATTACAGGAGTTACTGACATTACAGGAGTTACTGACATTACAGGAGTTACTGACATTACAGGAGTTACTGACAATACAGGAGTTACTGACATTAGAGGAGTTACTGACATTATAGGAGTTACTGACATTACAGGAGTTACTGACATTACAGAAGTTACTGACATTACAAGAGTTACTGACAATACAGGAGTTACTGACATTACAGACGTTACTGACATTACAGGAGTTACTGACATTAGAGGAGTTACTGACATTACAGGAGTTACTGACAATACAGGAGTTACTGACATTACAGACGTTACTGACATTACAGAAGTTACTGACATTGAGATGAGTTACTGACATTACAGGAGTTACTGACAATACAGGAGTTACTGACATTACAGACGTTACTGACAATACAGGAGTTACTGACATTACAGGAGTTACAGGGGTTACTGACATTACAGGAGTTACTGACATTACAGGAGTTACTGACATTACAGGAGTTACTGACATTACAGGAGTTACTGACATTACAGGAGTTACTGACATTACAGGAGTTACTGACATTACAGGAGTTACTGACATTACAGGAGTTACTGACATTACAGGAGTTACTGACATTACAGGAGTTACTGACATTACAGGAGTTACTGACACAGTTACTGACATTACAGGAGTTACTGACAGTTACTGACATTACAGAAGTTACTGACATTACAGGAGTTACTGACATTACAGGAGTTACTGACATTACAGGAGTTACTGACATTACAGGAGTTACTGACATTACAGGAGTTACTGACATTACAGGAGTTACTGACATTACAGGAGTTACTGACATTACAGGAGTTACTGACATTATAGGAGTTACTGACATTACAGAAGTTACTGACATTACAGGAGTTACTGACATTACAGGAGTTACTGACATTACAGGAGTTACTGACATTACAGGAGTTACTGACATTACAGGAGTTACTGACATTACAGGAGTTACTGACATTACAGGAGTTACTGACATTACAGGAGTTACTGACTGATTACAGGAGTTACTGACATTACAGGAGTTACTGACACAGGAGTTACTGACATTACAGGAGTTACTGACATTACAGAAGTTACTGACATTACAGGAGTTACTGACATTACAGGAGTTACTGACAGTTACTGACATTACAGGAGTTACTGACATTTACAGGAGTTACTGACATTACAGGAGTTACTGACATTACAGGAGTTACTGAGTTACTGACATTACAGGAGTTACTGACATTACAGGAGTTACTGACATTACAGGAGTTACTGACATTACAGGAGTTACTGACATTACAGAAGTTACTGACATTACAGAAGTTACTGACATTACAGGAGTTACTGACATTACAGGAGTTACTGACAATACAGGAGTTACTGACATTACAGACGTTACTGACATTACAGAAGTTACTGACATTACAGGAGTTACAGGAGTTACTGACATTACAGGAGTTACTGACATTACAGGAGTTACTGACATTACAGGAGTTACTGACATTACAGAAGTTACTGACATTACAGGAGTTACTGACATTACAGGAGTTACTGACATTACAGGAGTTACTGACATTACAAGAGTTACTGACATTACAGAAGTTACTGACATTACAGGAGTTACTGACATTACAGAAGTTACTGACATTACAGGAGTTACTGACATTATAGTTACTGGAGTTACTGACATTACAGGAGTTACTGACATTACAGGAGTTACTGACATTACAGGAGTTACTGACATTACACAGGAGTTACTGACATTACAGGAGTTACTGACATTACAGGAGTTACTGACATTACAGGAGTTACTGACATTACAGTTACTGACATTACAGGAGTTACTGACATTACAGGAGTTACTGACATTACAGGAGTTACTGACATTACAGGAGTTACTGACATTACAGGAGTTACTGACATTACAGGAGTTACTGACATTACAGGAGTTACTGACATTACAGGAGTTACTGACATTACAGGAGTTACTGACATTACAGGAGTTACTGACATTACAGGAGTTACTGACATTACAGGAGTTACTGACATTACAGGAGTTACTGACATTACAGGAGTTACTGACATTACAGGAGTTACTGACATTACAGAAGTTACTGACATTACAGGAGTTACTGACATTACAGGAGTTACTGACATTACAGGAGTTACTGACATTACAGGAGTTACTGACATTACAGGAGTTACTGACATTACAGGAGTTACTGACATTACAGGAGTTACTGACATTACAGGAGTTACTGACATTACAGGAGTTACTGACATTACAGGAGTTACTGACATTACAGGAGTTACTGACATTACAGAAGTTACTGACATTACAGGAGTTACTGACATTACAGGAGTTACTGACATTACAGGAGTTACTGACATTACAGGAGTTACTGACATTACAGGAGTTACTGACATTACAGAAGTTACTGACATTACAGGAGTTACTGACATTACAGGAGTTACTGACATTACAGGAGTTACTGACATTACAGGAGTTACTGACATTACAGGAGTTACTGACATTACAGGAGTTACTGACATTGACAGGAGTTACTGACATTACAGGAGTTACTGACATTACAGGAGTTACTGACATTACAGGAGTTACTGACATTACAGGAGTTACTGACATTACAGAAGTTACTGACATTACAGGAGTTACTGACATTACAGGAGTTACTGACATTACAGGAGTTACTGACATTACAGGAGTTACTGACATTACAGGAGTTACTGACATTACAGGAGTTACTGACATTACAGGAGTTACTGACATTACAGGAGTTACTGACATTACAGAAGTTACTGACATTACAGAGTTACTGACATTACAGGAGTTACTAACATTACAGGAGTTACTGACATTACAGAAGTTACTGACATTACAGGAGTTACTGACATTACAGAATTTACTGACATTACAGGAGTTACTGACATTATAGGAGTTACTGACATTATAGGAGTTACTGACATTACAGGAGTTACTGACATTACAGGAGTTACTGACATTACAAGAGTTACTGACATTACAGGAGTTACTGACATTACAGGAGTTACTGACATTACAGGAGTTACTGACATTACAGGAGTTATAAACCACAAATATCTGCTAGGTTTGAAGGAACTGCGACCAGAGTGTACCCTGTGGCACACAGTTTTCGAAGTATTAATTACCGTTTATCTCGGAGACTCAAGAGACTGCGTACAAGTCATTTATCTTACCAACCTTTCTTTATTGTAGTATTATATGTACGCTAGATCAGAATCAACTTCATCTGGATGATTTAAGAACAATTTGCAGGATTCCCCGAGGCACTAGTCTTCTAGTTTAGTTTCAAGTTTCTGTGAGGAAACCAAATGTAAATCTCTCTGGAAAAAAACTATCTTTTCAAAATGATGCTATACCATGAAATGGC
This sequence comes from Haliotis rubra, assembly GCF_003918875.1. Classification (NCBI taxonomy): domain Eukaryota; kingdom Metazoa; phylum Mollusca; class Gastropoda; order Lepetellida; family Haliotidae; genus Haliotis; species Haliotis rubra. The sequence goes on along the minus strand of NW_025766769.1, from coordinate 332,265 downwards.
TAATATACCCGACTATCTTTCTGGGTTCGTTGAGGAATAATACCGATCTTCAAAGTTAATAAATGCGGAACTAAAACTATGCAAAATCATGTCGTCCCACTGCCACTAACGTGAGGAACAGCTGGTCATCAGATCTGACCAATGTGGGGGTCCATGGGATGTTTTAGACGACTTGATATCAACGATGATTACTGCATTGTGGCCTGTACTAAACAATAAGGCAGATCTTTCATATTCGACTCAGAAGGTAATTATAATTAGTTAAAATAATCATTTCGAGAAAATATAAATAAAAAGAACTGACGCCCCCGACAGGCTGTACGCTTATATAGACTTGCCTTTTAAAAGAAAGAATGAGTGTACATCCAAGGGCGTAGTATTCAGTGCAGCCCTGGACAGGGCCATTGTTCATGATGTGCCAGGAAACTGTTCATCAGTTCGTCATACCTATAGCTCCATGCTTCCCTACCAGGGGAGTTATGCTCAATTCTGTACTTCAAGCGTTCACAAATCAATTCCGGCATCCGTTCATTTTATTGAACAGATAAATATATTTAAAATTGAACAATAAAATGTATATGTGAATATAGGTTATTACTCATACAAAAACACAACACAACACAATAAACCACAACACAAAACAACACAACAGAATACACCACAACACAACACAATACAACAAAACACAACACAAAACAACACAACACAAAACAAAACAACACAACACCACAATACAAAAATACATCACAACACAAAACAACACAATACAACACAAAACAAAACAACACAACACAATACAACACAACACAACACAATGCAACACAACACAACACAATACACCACAACACAAAACAAAAAACACAACAATACAACACAACACAAAACAATACAACACAACACAAAACAACACAACACAAAACAACACCACACCACAACACAAAACACCACAACACAACACAACAATACAAAACAACACAAAAATACAACACAACACAAAACAACATAATACAACACAACACAAAACAACACAACACAATACAACACAACACAACACAATGCAACACAACACAACACAATACACCACAACACAAAACAAAAAAACACAACAATACAACACAACACAAAACAATACAACACAACACAAAACACCACAACACAACACAAAACAACACACCACACCACAACATAAAACACCACAACACAACAATACAACACAACACAACAACACAAAAAATACAACACAACACAAATCAACACAACACAACACTATACAACACAACACAAAACAACATAACACAACACAACACAACACAATACGACACAATACACCACAACACAACACCACAACAATACAACACAACACCACGACAATACAAAACAAGACAATACAACACAACACAACACAACACAATGCAACACAACACAATACACCACAACACAAAACAAAAAACACAACAATACAACACAACACAAAACAATACAACACAACACAAAACACCACAACACAACACAAAACAACACACCACAACACAACACAATACACCACAACACAACACAATACACGACAACACAACACAAAACAACAAAATACACCACAACACAACATAAAACAACACACCACAACACAATACGACACAACACAACACAATACCACAACAATACAACACAACACAACACACAACAACACAACACCAATACAACACAATACAACACAACACAAAACAATACACCACACCACAACACAAAACACCACACCACAATACGACACAACACAACACAATACCACAACACAACCAACACAACACAATACGGTAGAAATGGCGAGGACGTAGGGAGTATTTGGATGAAGCGAAACTCCCAGCAAATAACAAAAGTCCAATAGCATTTGGTCGTCAATAAATTATTCCAAAGAAAATGATAAACTACTCTTAAGGCGATATAACACATATCTTAATTAATACGCTAAAACTACTAATGCTAAAACATCTGCTGGATAGACTATTTTTTGGTTAAACAGCGGATACTTCAGGGTCGAGTTTCGTTACATGCAAACCTACAGGCTCTGGTTGGCCAGTTTAACTCTCCATATTGCTGTAACACTATGTTCCTTATGAAACGGGAGTGGTTACATACAAACCTACAGGCTCTGGTTGCCAGTTTAACTCTCCACTTTGCTGTAACACTATGTTCCTTATGTAACCGGAGTGGTTACATACAAACCTACAGGCTCTGGTTAGCCAGTTTAACTCTCCATATTGCTGTAACACTATGTTTCTTATGTAACCGGAGTGGTTACATACAAACCTACAGGTTCTTGTTGCCAGCTTTACTCTACATGTTGCTGTAACACTATGTTCCTTATGTAACCGGAGTGGTTACATACAAACCTACAGGCTCTGGTTGCCAGCTTTACTCTACATTTTGCTGTAACACTATGTTCCTTATGTAACCGGAGTGGTTACATACAAACCTACAGGCTCTGGTTGCCAGCTTTACTCTCCATGTTGCTGTAACACTATGTTCTTTATGTAACCGGAGTGGTTACGTACAAACCTACAGGCTCTGGTTGCCAGCTTTACTCTCCATGTTGCTGTAACACTATTAGTTTAACGTTTAGCCCCTGAATATAGATAATTTAGACAGTAACACACAAACCCATGTAAATTGAAAAGGAGGTCGTCAACCACCCAGGTGAAGACCAGGAACATGGTTAAATTGCTGATAAACATAGAAACATCAGTGGAACGAACTGGGATTCGACCCCACGACCCCCGGGGTCTGGCGGGCCCAAGGACGCCGTCTGTGTAGCTAGTGTGGACACTTTATTAAGGATTGACTGTTTAGCTTATGTCCTATCTAATAACATAGGTAATGATCTAACTACTTACCGGCGGGTTATCTGTACTACAAAGTAAACTATGCAAAATGCCGAGTAAGCTAATAAATACATCACAGGCAATTCTGAACTATTGAGTTTGGCTAGCTTGATCAAAGCAGTCTTGTTCCCGAATGATTTCGACTTTGACTAACAGCTAGTCTCTGAAATAAACATATTTACAGAAAATAAACGTTTTTAAATTTTTAAAAATCACAATAAAAATGAGGCCAGAGACTTTCTCCATCACCTGCAGAGGGATAATTTCTTGGAATTTCACAATTTGTACAAAGGTTCTTATCACAGATTACTGCTGAAATTGTTTCTGACAGGAATATTTATTGCCCCCAACATATCCCAGTCCTACTGTCAGTGGTGTGGGCCGTTTTCTGGTAATGAGTATCAAGTGTCGCCAAATCTATTTTGAGAGCAAGCAGGGATACCAGCTAAGTGTAGCATCTCTTGGTATTCCTATGGCTGGACAACCGGATCTCACAAAATTTCAAAGTGACTTATATTCCCCGAAATCCAAAGATTCTGTCTGCACTATATTTGGAAGTTTAGTTAATGTTGCATCGAAGAGGAGAAATGTTTTTATTGGAAGTGCTAAGACACAGCCATGTCTTCTGATCGAAAAATGTTCACAGGGAATGTTCAACACATACTGTGTATAGAAAATGTTTAGGTGAGGTCACTCGTGTGGACATTGTCCACTGGACAATACTTTGTGCTGAAGCTGTGGAAATCTAGACTTGCCACATTTTCTAGACAGCGTGGGCTTTCTTGGATATATTTGCTTCAGGGTCTGTATGACAGACTGACCACCTCAAGCCAACATCTCTTGAGATCAGCCTGAGTTTGCATGGCTGGAAAATTGGATCTCTCCAAAACTCCAACAAAGACATCAAAACTGGTCAATATTTCTCCCAAATCGAAACATTCTGTCTGCACTATATGTGGCAGTTTGATTGATGTCGCATCGAACAGGAGAAAACTTTTTATTGGAAGTACTAAGACAAAGCCATGTCTTCTGATTGAAAAAGTTTTACAAGTAACAGTTACCAGGGAATGTTCTACACATACTGTATGTAGAAAATGTTTACGTGAGGTCACTCGTGTGGAGAATACTTTGTGCCGGCTTGTAAACTCCTTTGAAAAGACTGTCATCGATTTGTACCAGTCCCGTGGATCTGAAGTCACTAAAAGATTGAGATCCGAAGACGATTCGAAATCCAGGGGTACGAGCAGAAAGTCATTATTCCAGGAAGCAAGATCACAAGTCTCGGGTCAAACAGACACTACATCTTCTTTTACCTGTACCGGTGATACAGACTCAGTCAGAGTAAGTATATTATCATATTTTGAAACTTGTAAATCACAAACATAAAATGAATCATGTATTCACTTTCATTACATTCGCTCTGTTGTGAATATGCTTAAGCTGGTTGTATAATGTTTGCTCTCTTAGATCACATGCTGCATGAATCCCCCACTCAGACACATTATACTGACTCCGATCCGACCAGTCTTTGTTTAACCCATTAATGCCGAGCGCCAGGCAGGGAACAAAAAGTGCCTTTTTTTAACGTCTTTTGGTATGACAAGGCCGGGGATCGAACCCGTGACCTTCCGTTCCCTAGTGGATGATGGGTGCAAGTGTAAGATTTGTGCACACACACACCCCACACCCCTTTCTCAATAGTGTGCACTCCCCTTTCCCAAAAAAGCTGCATCCGCCCCGCATATCCAAGAAAGCCCATGCAAATGTAGATTGTGTGGCAAGTCTAGATTCCACAGTGTCATGGTCTGCACCAATCTGCTGAATTCACAAGCGAGCACGGCGCTTGTAGTTATCAGTTGATCTCTAGCTGTCACTAGTATTTAATATAAACCCCGTGTTGAGCCTCCCCAACCACTCCCCAAGACCCCACACAGAGCCAAGACCTCCTGCTTCTGCACTGTACTTCCCCGCCACACCCCAAGACCCCTCACTGAGCCAAGACCTCCCAGGCCTAGATTTTCGAAGCTCTCTTAGCGCTAAGATAGTCGTAAGTTAATGCTAATGTATGACACTTACGACTATCTTAGCGCTAAGATAGTCGTAAGTTAATGCCAATGTATGGTACTTACGACTATCTTAGCGCTAAGAGAGCTTCGAAAATCTAGGCCCTGCTTTTGCTGTGTCCTCTCAGCCAAACAACATGTGTCACTGTACAACTAGACTAACAACTAATCTCTGAAATGAACATATTTTACAGAGAAAAAGCTCATAGTGAAAAAAATAAAACATAATGAAAAGGAGCCCAGAGACTTTCTTCGTTTTCAGAAATTGTCGAAATCTAGGCCTGCCACATAATTTAGACTTGCGTGGGCTTTCTTGGATATATTTGCTTCAGGGTATGTATGACAGACTACTACATGACAGACTTGATGACTTACAAAGTTTGTGTATTTTCATTGTCACACTGGAAAGGAGAGGGGACCATTTCGAAAGGTTTTCCATCTCATGGTAGCATTAAAATAGGACATTGATGAGGTAATTGCTTCATCACCAATGAAAGCAAATATACAGATCGCATTCGTCCCAATCAGTGATTGTAGATGTACTTAGGGGGTAAGGATGTGTTGTTCTCCACCCGGGATGGAGAGTCACGAACATTCCAAATCTCTCCCTATTTATACAAGGCAGTAGAAAATACAAGCCACTGTTGTGTCACCCTTGACTGCCTTGGTGAAGAAGGTCTCTCTGCTCATTTCCATTATATTCCATTTTATCATTATAATTAAGGAACAGTTTTTTCTGAAAAAAGTGTTCAGTTCAGAGACTATATGTTAAGCAGATATCCGACATGTCATCATTTTATTGCTCATTTTCTCCATGACGCCAACATATACTCTCTCTGTCTATTTGAGCATTTCTTCCATATATTTATGAGGTATGCATTGTTGCATGATACAGGTAAAAGCAGACGCAGTGTCTGTTTCATAGGACATTTCAGATCTTGTTTCCTGAAATAACGACTTACTCTGTGAATCCCTTCAGTCAGAACCACCTTCAGATCTTAGTCTTTTGTCACTTCAGCTCCACAGTGCTGGTACAACTTAATGGCAGTCTTTTCAACTGATTTCACCTGACCTAAACATTACACAGTATGTGTAAATCTTTCCCTGTGAACTAAGATTTTCGATCAGACCACATGACTCTGTCTGAACAAAGACCATATACCGGTATGTGGTCTCTGGTCTGAATTAGTACTTCCAGTAGAGTTTTCCCCTGTTAAATGACATATCAGACTGCCACATATAGTGCAGATAGAACCTGTGGATTTTCAAGAAATAAGAGTAACTTTGGTGTTGATGAGTTGTGGAGAAATCCAATGGTGTTGGTGAGTTGTGGAGAAATCCAATGGTGTTGATGAGTTGTGGAGAGATCCAATGGTGTTGGTGAGTTGTGGAGAGATCCAATGGTGTTGGTGAGTTGTGGAGAGATCCAATGGTGTTGGTGAGTTGTGGAGAGATCCAATGGTGTTGGTGAGTTGTGGAGAGATCCAATGGTGTTGGTGAGTTGTGGAGAGATCCAATTCATGCAATTGTCCAGGAATAGGAATCTCAGGAGATGCTCTCTAAGCTGGTATACCAAAGCTTGCTCTCAAAATAAATCTGGGGACACTTGATAAGTACTGCTCCCTAAAGTGCCCCCACCTCTGACAGTAGGACGGGGAGGCAATAAATAGTCCTGTCACACACACTTCCAGCACCAGGTCCTGTCACACACACTTCCAACACCAGGTCCTGTCACACACACTTCCAGCACCAGGTCCTGTCACACACACTTCCAGCACCAGGTCCTGTCACACACACTTCCAGCACCAGGTCCTGTCACACACACTTCCAGCACCAGGTCCTGTCACACACACTTCCAACACCAGGTCCTGTCACACACACTTCCAACACCAGGTCCTGTCACACACACTTCCAACACCAGGTCCTGTCACACACACTTCCAGCACCAGGTCCTGTCACACACACTTCCAGCACCAGGTCCTGTCACACACACTTCCAGCACCAGGTCCTGTCACACACACTTCCAGCACCAGGTCCTGTCACACACACTTCCAACACCAGGTCCTGTCACACACACTTCCAACACCAGGTCCTGTCACACACACTTCCAGCACCAGGTCCTGTCACACACACTTCCAGCACCAGGTCCTGTCACACACACTTCCAGCACCAGGTCAGTAATGGGTGATAACATTCTTTGCATGTCTCCTTTTCGTTATATTTTATTTTTTATTATGAACTGTTTTTTTCTGTAAAAGTCCCAAAATATGCGCTTGTTTACGAGGAACGTTAACGATGATTGGAACGACAGCTTCTAACCTAGGTGGAATTTTAACTGTGATAGAAACATGAGCAGTAAAAATCTTAGCCTGGGATCCAATTAAAGGAGTATCAGTTATGCCATTTTGAATTTTGAGAATATCAGCATGAAGACGTGTACAAGTATCTAAGGTAATAATGAATAGTTTAGATTATAATTACTAAAAACATATAAATATCCTTAGAGACTTGTTAAATCCGGATTTGCTCTGGGACAGCCATGTGGACATTGTTATCATCGACCTCCTTGTCAGGGTAGTCCTGTCAAGACTGTTTATTGTTTACATGTACATGGCTCTTGGCAGCAAAATGCCAGATTTCACCTCAAACACTCTCATAGTCTCACAGTAGTAGAGACCTGGTAGCCGTCTCAGAGTTAGTTTACTAGACGAATGTAATGATTAACATTCCATTCATACTTCCAAATCTTGGACATCAATGATCATATCTAAAAAAACAAAGAACTGTGTTTGAATTACGTGTAGGAATTTCATATCAAATGTGGATTACAGAAAAAAAAATTCAGAGGTAGGGAAAAGACCGAGACTTGTTTTCTGTTACCATAGATATGAGATATGACCATCTTGATAGTGTGTAGAAAGTGTCACAGAGAAATTCAAGCAATTAAAACTAAATTAGATTGCCTAAAACGTAAACGTCCCGAAACGCTGAAGGTAATTTCCGAAACATATGGCACAGTATAAAAAGAGAAACGCTTGAGGAAAGATGACCACGAGGAAGTAGGAGCTGAGAACCAAGCAGAACATCTCTATTTGCCATGTTGAACTTGGGAACTAACATCCCCAGCTGTCTTCTGTGTCATTATTAGTCAGAAAGGGCAAGGACGATGGTGACAGGAACCATGGAGTGGGTAGGGGGACATTTCAGCTGGCCATATCAAGTTTCGACCATACAGACGGTCGGTAGAAATTACAAACGAAATTCTGCAAACGTACTCTGGGAGTTTCGCATAACTGGGCATGCAGAGCAGAGCTTGGTTTCTTTCCCCTACTATTCAGAGTAATTAAATCCATTGTTCAATTCTACAGACATATTTTACAATCTCTGGGCTCCTTTTTATTATATTTTATGATTATAATTTAGGAACAGTATTTCTGTAAAATATGTTCATTTCATAGACTAGATGTCCATACAGCCTTGTAAGATAAGATAAAATATTTATTGCGCAAACGTTCCATTCAGAAACAGTGACAATATTCTATAAACTACATAAACAAGATATATAATGAATCAGAGTAACAAAACATGTAATAATACAAATGTGCATAATAATGGCTTACGACAATCTAGAGATCTTCTATATTTCTTTAAAGTTGCACATGTGGTAGCAGATTATTTCGATACTATTTGGTTCATTAATTCTAAACAGGAGGTTAGATTTTTCTGTGGTAGTAAGGCTTTGAAAGTTATTAATTTGAGAGGAAAGGGAGTAAAAAAAGGAGTGTCTTACATCTGAATATGAAATGGTGTTCTCCATCCCCAAGGACTGAACACTGATCACAGAGACGGTCCTCCAAAGGTGTAGGTGGTCTTGTTCTTCTACCCAGTTCAATTTTTAGTCTGTGATCACTCAGTCTTAGTTTTGTGAAGTAGAAACGATATTATTTTATCTTGCAGTGTTGCAGGTATGGTTCAAATTTAATTTCTGATTTAGATTTTCTGTATGTTCTAAGTTTGTTCCTTGAATTTAATGTATTTGGTTTATCTTGAACAGATGAGTGGAACATGTCTTAATTTCGGTTGAAGGTCCTTCAGTACAGAGGAAGAAGTTAGATTACTTTCCTTGATGTTAAACTTATCTAAGAAGCAACTGAGTTTATAGTACCATCCAATTTTGTGTTTGGCAGTCTTATTGATTCATTAAAAGCATGTTTTGAAAATGGTATTTGGAGATTGTAAAATATGTCTGTAGAACTGAACAATGGATTTAATTAGTCTGAATAGTAGGGGAAACAAACCAAGCTCTGCATGCCCAGTTATGCGAAACTCCCAGAGTACGTTTACAGAATTTCGTTTGTAGGTTTTCAGGAGAGAAAGTATCTACGTGTCTCAGCAGAACAAAGTCAATTCCTCGTACTTAACTGCTATACAGTACAATAGGTTCAACAATTGCCTTGAAACTTTTACAGCAGACTGTTGGATCTAAATCATCTCCAAACAAGTTAGAAGAGAGACCATAGTATGCGCTTTGACTTTGTTTACAAGGGATTCCACACAGTGTTTACAAGGGATTCCACACAGTGTTTACAAGGGACACCTTAGTAATTGTATCCGTCTAATACATTAATCTTCTGCCCTGCCACTGACCATTTGGATAATGGATAGTGTGGTTTTTTGGTGCCAAATATAACTATATTAGGTGTTTTTCAATGTTGATGGTTAATTTATTGTCAGTGCAGTAATTTGAGAGATTATTATGAAGCTCTTGGAGTTTGGCTGGTGAATCAGACAGAAGCACCAGATCATCGGCAAACAGTAAATGGCATATCTTGAAACCAGCTAGTGTTAGGCCATTTTTCTCTTTATCAAAATAGGATTCAAGATCATTAATAAATAGGTTAAACAATGTTGGGGAGAGTATACACCCTTGCCTTACCTCTTAAATGGGCTCGACATTCCCTCGCTTGTTTTAACTTTATAAAGGACATTGTTATATAAGGATGTTATAACACGGAGTATGTTACCAGATATACCCAATGCATGAAGTTTTGAGGTAAGTATACTTCGATCAACAGTGTCAAAGGCCTTCCTAAAGTCGACAAAGCAAGCATAAAGCTTCTTTTTCTTCGATTTAGAGCTGTCAATAATAGTTTTTAGTGTGAAAATGTTGTCAGATGTTCTGAATCCCTTTCTAAATCCTGCTCGACAATTATCATATTTTTATTATTTTCACAGTATTTAGTTATTCGCTCATTAAGTATTTTACAGAAAAGTTTACCTAAGCAGCTGCTTATGGCAATACCTCTATTTATTGCCCTTCTTATGTAATGGGTGGATAACAGATGTTGCCCATTCTTGTGGGAAGTGGACACAGTTAAGTAGATCATTAAATAGCTTTACTAGGTGGTCAATGATAGGATAAACTAGATTAGTAATGATGTCTTCACCTGTACTCGTATTGAAACAAGTAACATGTCACTAACAGAGCGGGAACTTTGTCTCCGTTGTGCAGGTGCGCGTAACTAATCTAGACTTGCCACATTTTCTAGACTTGCGTGGGCTTTCTTGGATATATTTGCTTCAGGGTCTGTACGACAGACTATTTAATGTCCTATGCGCCCACAAGTATAGCACTCTGTGCGGAACATTTCGACTTGGAATTATCCTGCTTACCTCAGCCCTCAGCATGTACAAGCGGGATGTCTTTGTTGAAAGGGCACCTGAAACTGTGGTAATCTAGATTGCCATATATTCTAGACTTGCATGGCCTGCACTGGGTAAATCTGTTTCCGGGTCTGTACGACTCACTAAGTTCGACTGAGGAGCGCTACCTGGGAGAAGTCACCTTGGCCGAGCTGGGCTGCGTGTAGAGGGGATAGGGCCCTGAGCTTTACCGGGATGGCTGTGCCAGGACCATTGAACCTCTCTCCGTTGCATTTTCTTTCAATCTGTAAAACAAGACATATCATTCAATACTGCAAACATAAAATCCACGGCTTTCCGTGTGTGCAGTTCCTGCAGAGTTACCTCCCTTGCATCATATCTCGCCAGACGATCGCAACATCCCTGAATACCCAAACAGAAGACTGTAGAGGAGACCAGCCCCCTGACCCTGTGTAGTTGAAATCAGCAGATCGTGCAGGGAAGTTACCTTTGTTTTTGGATTAACAACTAGTCTCTGAAATGAACATATTTTATGGAAAAACTCCGTAAAAAAAATATATATATATAATAAAATAATATATAATGTTAACGCGACATCTCATGAACTGTTGTACCCAATGTCTTCAAATGTGGTGACAGCCTACACTGGGGGATTACGCAGACACCAATCGATTTTTGTGACCTTGACCTTATTTTCAAGGTTCACACGACACTTTGACCACTTTTCAAACTTATGTATACGCGAATATCTCATAAAACATTGCACCCAATGTCTTCATTTATGTCGACAGCCTACTATGGATGATTATGTAGACACCAGTCATTTCAGGCATCTTGTATGTGACCAAAAAATACAAAGCAGTAAATATGTTATAACTATTTTATTCTTCTTTAGCGGCGGGGGACATTGCCATATTAGTGGCAAACACTTGTTTTATTTGATGCGAAGAGTAAGCTATCTTTAATCAACGTTGTTGGTGGTAAGTGCTTGTTAATCAAAACTACACCCTCACATAATTATTGATAAATATAACTGACTGAGGGTCATCACGCTTTGTGTGAGGGTGTCGGTACTCCTGTCTCGTCCAGTCTTACTTGCCACGTTTCGGGTGAACAGTGTTACATTTGTCCAGTTTAACGTACATACCAGTTTTATTGGAAAAGGAGTCGACAAGGAGAATCTGGTTTCCGTTTTTCTCCCTTGGCAATATATTCAAGGCCACCCATGTTAAGGACTTGAGTAAGAGGTGTGGGGAATCTTTGCTGAGGAGCTCACAGGTGGTACATTTCCTCTTTGTTTAGCAAATAAATCCAAGAAAGACAAAGGACTAAAATGTTCATTATCATTATTTTGTGTATATTGTATCATCCAATAATATATAAAATAAAGTCCCCGAACGGTATTTCACGCTTGTACCAGTGAGTGAATGAGTTTTGCTTTACGCCGCACTCAGCAATATTCCATCTATATGGCGGCGGTCTGTAAATTATTGAGTCTGGACCAGACAATCCAGTGATCAACACCATAAGCATCGATCTACGAAATTGGGATAGAATGACATGTGCAAACCAGGTCAGCGAGCCTGACCACCCGATCCCGTCAGTCGTCTCTTACGACAAGCATAACAAAGTACGTCACGATTGTACCAAGTGTCCTAGACAAGGGACGTCATGGTTGTATAAAGAGTCTTAGGGAAGGTAGGTTACGACTGTACCAAGTGTCCTTGTCGAGGGTCCCAGGGAAGGTAGGTTACGACTGTACCAAGTGTCCTTGTCGAGGGTCCCAGGGAAGGTAGGGTACGACTGTACCAAGTGTCCTTGTCCTCAGCGAGAATCCTACGGAAGGTACGTCATGATTATACCATGTGTCCTTACCGAGGATCCTTGGAAAAGTATGTCCTAATTACCATGTATGCTATATAAGCAAAGTATGTCCTTATTACCATGTATGCTATGTAAGCAAAGTATGTCCTTATTACAATGTAATGGTACAGTCATTGCCGGGTACTGTACTTGAGATATGTCCTGATTACCGTGCGTCTTGGTACAGTGATTGCCAGGTACCGTACTTGAGATATGTCCTGAATACCGTGCGTCCTGGTACAGTGATTGCCAGATACTGTAGGCCTACTTGAGATATGTCCTGAATACCGTGCGTCCTGGTACAGTGATTGCCAGATACTGTAGGCCTACTTGAGATATGTCCTGATTACCGTGCGTCATGGTACAGTGATTGCCAGGTACCGTACTTGAGATATGTCCTGATTACCGTGCGTCTTGGTACAGTGCTTGCCAGATACTGTAGGCCTACTTGAGATATGTCCTGATTACCTTGCGTCCTGGTACAGTGATTGCCAGATACTGTAGGCCTACTAGAGATATGTCCTGAATACCGTGCGTCCTGGTACAGTGATTGCCAGGTACCGTACTTGAGATATGTCCTGATTACCGTGCGTCCTGGTACAGTGATTGCCAGGTACCGTACTTGAGATATGTCCTGATTACCGTGCGTCCTGGTACAGTGATTGCCAGGTACCGTACTTGAGATATGTCCTGAATACCGTGCGTCCTGGTACAGTGATTGCCAGATACTGTAGGCCTACTTGAGATATGTCCTGAATACCGTGCGTCCTGGTACAGTGATTGCCAGGTACCGTACTTGAGATATGTCCTGAATACCGTGCGTCCTGGTACAGTGATTGCCAGATACTGTAGGCCTACTAGAGATATGTCCTGAATACCGTGCGTCCTGGTACAGTGATTGCCAGATACTGTAGGCCTACTTGAGATATGTCCTGAATACCGTGCGTCCTGGTACAGTGATTGCCAGATACTGTAGGCTTACTTGAGATATGTCCTGATTACCGTGCGTCATGGTACAGTGATTGCCAGGTACCGTACTTGAGATATGTACTGATTACCGTGCGTCCTGGTACAGTGATTGCCAGGTACCGTACTTGAGATATGTCCTGATTACCGTGCGTCCTGGTACAGTGATTGCCAGATACTGTAGGCCTACTTGAAATATGTCCTGAATACCGTGCGTCCTGGTACAGTGATTGCCAGGTACCGTACTTGAGATATGTCCTGAATACCGTGCGTCCTGGTACAGTGATTGCCAGGTACCGTACTTGAGATATGTCCGAATCCCGAATGCCCTCATACTTTCTGGAATATCCACACAAGTTAATATACCCGTCATTCGACAATGTGTGAAATGGTAGTACACATGATATCTGCATACGAAAACTTTGGTGAAGATATCTCAGATGTAGAACATTTTAAACGTGTTATCGTTTTGTTCCGTGTAAAACTGTAGCCTCACTTTCCAAGACTTTGTAAAGTTGACACGTAATAGTCGTTGTTTCGCTGGAAAGTTTTTCATTTGTATTTGTTTGGTTGGTTGTTTTTTTTCGGTTTGGTTTGGGTTTTTTTGCTCGCAAATGGTAGCAGACGACACACGACATCTAATAACGAAGTGTCGCAACAGCTACAAGCAGACGTCACTGGAAGTGAAAGGATTGCAAGTAAACCTGTTTCGCCTGGACCGATCTTTGTTGCGGCTCGCGATCGAATTTCCAACATTGTTGAAGAAATGCATTTCAGTGCAATTGAAATTCGTCGCGAGACGCGCCCATGGCGCGCTTATCTAGCTAAAGGTTACAAGTATTAATAGCGCACCTGTCCGACAGATGGCGGGGTAATACAGGTGGTGCGTGCTTGTGGACAGGAGCCTACCGGTTATGGTCTGTTTCAGAATTGCAATCGACTGCTGTAATCAGGGTGCATGGCAGTGGTAGTGACGTTACGTGTGTCCCACGGTGATCAGTGAGTGAGTGAGTCAATGATATCACAGTTACACCACGGTGATCAGTGAGTGAGTGAGTCAGTGATACCACAGCTACACCACGGTGATCAGTGAGTGAGTCAATGATATCAGAGTTAAACCACGGTGATCAGTGAGTGAGTGAGTCAATGATATCAGAGCTACACCACGGTGATCAGTGACTGAGCGAGACAATGATATCACAGTTACACCACGGTGATCAGTGAGTGAGTCAATGATATCAGAGCTACACCACGGTGATCAGTGAGTGAGTGAGTCAATGATGTCACAGTTAAATCACAGTGATCAGTGAGTCAATGATATCACAGTTACACCACGGTGATCAGTGAGTCAATGATATTACAGCTACAGCACGGTCATCAGTGCTTGAGTTGGTCAATGATATCACAGTTACACCACTATGATCAGTGAGTGAGTGAATGATCTCACAGCTACACCAAGGTCACCAGTGAGTGAGTCAATGATATCACAGTTACACCACGGTGATCAGTGAGTGAGTCAATGATATTACAGTTACACCACGGTGATCAGTGACTGAGTGAGTGAGTCAATGATATCATAGTCACACCACGGTGATCAGTGAGTGAGTCAATGATATCACATCTAGACCACGGTGGTCAGTGAGTGAGTGAGTCAATGATATCACAGTTACACCACGGTGATCAGTGAGTGAGTCAATGATATTACAGTTACACCACTATCATCAGTAAGTCAATGATATCTCAGTTATACCACAGTGATCAGTGAGTGAGTCAATGATATCACAGTTACACCACAGTGATCAGTGAGTGAGTGAGTCAATGATATCATGGTCACACCACGGTGATCAGTGAGTGAGTCAATGATATCACATCTAGACCACGGTGGTCAGTGAGTGAGTGAGTCAATGATACCACAGTTACACCACGGTGATCAGTGAGTCAGTGATATCACAGCTACACCCCGGCCATCAGTGAGTGAGTCAATGATATTACAGTTACACCACAATCATCAGTGAGTGAGTGAGTCAAAGATACCACAGTTACACCACAGTGATCAGTGAGTGTGTGAGTCAATGATATCACAGCTACACCACGGTGATTAGTGAGTGTGTGAGTCAATGATATCACAGCTACACCACGGTGATCAGTGAGTGAGTGAGTCACTGATATCACTGTTACACCACAGTGATCAGTGAGTGAGTCAATGATATCACAGTTACACCACGGTGATCAGTGAGTCGATGATATCACAGCTACACCACAGTGATCAGTGAGTGAGTGAGTCAGTGATATCACTGTTACACCACAGTGATCAGTGAGCGAGTGAGTCAATGATATCACAGTTACACCACGGTGATCAGTTAGTGTGTGAGTCAATGATATCACCGCTACACCACGGTCATCAGTGAGTGAGTCAATAATATCACAGTTACACCACGGTGCTCAGTGAGTGAGTGAGTCGATGATATCACAGCTACACCGCGGTCATCAGTGAGTGAGTCAATAATATCACAGTTACACCACGTTGATCAGTGAGTGAGTCAATGATATTACATCTAGACCACGGTGATCAGTGAGTGAGTGAGTCAATGATATCACAACTATACCACGACGGTAAGCGAGTCAGTGTGTCACTGATATAGCAGCTATACCACGACCGTGTGTCACTGATATCACAACTATACCACGACATTAAGTGAGTGAGTGTGTCAAGATCGACATCATAAAGTCAAATGCTTTCAGTAAACAATATATAGGTGTATTAAAGTTTCAAAACATAGCTTTAGATGCGCTGTCTGAATTTTTTGTGCGGCTTTATTGAATTTTCCGTTTCTGTTGAAAATCACTCCAAGATAAAAGTTATCACCTACAATGTCAAAGTACATGTATTTCCATAATGGAACTTTAGCTTAGAGAGTTTTGTTGGAACCCTCCCAAACATAAGTACCTTTGTTTTATCTAGGTTTACTTCTAGATGCCACATGTTACAATATGCATGGAATGAGTTAAGCGTACGTTGAAGTTCAAGAACTGAGTCAGCAAAAAGGACTGTGTCATCCGCATAAAGTAGTATCATAAATAAAATACATAAGTTCATATCTGGGAAGTAACAAAGACTCAAAGATGTACAGAAATTTGTAAGCTATTCTTCCAGGTCATTTATCAATAAACAGAACAAAAGAGGGGAAAGGCTTTCACCTTGGCGTAAAGAACGATCACTAGCCTGGACACGATGTGTGGCCTTCACTAGAGTCAGGTGTGTGTCATGTAAACAACAAAGATCACTAGCCTGGACACGATGTGCGTCCTTCACTAGAGCCAGGTGTGTGTCATGTAAAGTTGTAAACAGCGATCACTAGCCTGGAAACGATGTGCGTCCTTCACTAGAGCCAGGTGTGTGTCATGTAAAGTTGTAAACAGCGATCACTAGCCTGGAAACGATGTGCGTCCTTCACTAGAGCCAGGTGTGTCATGTAAACAACAAAGATCACTAGCCTGGACACGATGTGTGGCCTTCACTAGAGCCAGGTGTGTGTCATGTAAAACAACGAAGATCACTAGCCTGGAGACGATGTGGGGGCCTTCACAAGAGCCAGGTGTGTGTCATGTAAAGTCGTAAACAACGATCACTAGCCTGGAGACGATGTGCGTCCTTCACTAGAGCCAGGTGTGTGTCATGTAAATAACAACGATCACTAGCCTGGACACGATGTGCGTCCTTCACTAGAGCCAGGTGTGTGTCATGTAAATAACAACGATCACTAGCCTGGAGACGATGTGCGTCCTTCACTAGACCTAGGTGTGAGTCATGTAAATAACAACAATCACTAGCCTGGACACGATGTGCGTCCTTCACAAGAGCCAGGTGTGTGTCATGTAAAGTTGTAAACAGCGATCACTAGCCTGGAAACGATGTGCGTCCTTCACTAGAGCCAGGTGTGTCATGTAAACAACAAAGATCACTAGCCTGGACACGATGTGGCCTTCTCTAGAGCCAGGTGTGTGTCATGTAAAACAACGAAGATCACTAGCCTGGACACGATATGGGGGCCTTCACAAGAGCCAGGTGTGTGTCATGTAAATAACAACGATCACTAGCCTGGACACGATGTGCGTCCTTCACTAGAGCCAGGTGTGTGTCATGTAAATAACAACGATCACTAGCCTGGAGACGATGTGCGTCCTTCACTAGAGCCAGGTGTGTGTCATGTAAATAACAACGATCACTAGCCTGGACACGATGTGCGTCCTTCACTAGAGCCAGGTGTGTGTCATGTAAATAACAACGATCACTAGCCTGGAGACGATGTGCGTCCTTCACTAGAGCCAGGTGTGAGTCATGTAAATAACAACGATCACTAGCCTGGACACGATGTGTGGCCTTCACTAGAGCCAGGTGTGTGTCATGTAAACAACGATCACTAGCCTGGAGACGATGTGTGGCCTTCACTAGAGCCAGGTGTGAGTCATGTAAACAACGATCACTAGCCTGGAGACGATGTGTGGCCTTCACTAGAGCCAGGTGTGTGTCATGTAAACAACGATCACTAGCCTGGACACGATGTGTGGCCTTCACTAGAGCCAGGTGTGAGTCATGTAAACAGCGATCACTAGCCTGGACACGATGTGTGGCCTTCACTAGAGCCAGGTGTGTCATGTAAACAACAAAGATCACTAGCCTGGACACGATGTGTGGCCTTCTCTAGAGCCAGGTGTGTGTCATGTAAAACAACGAAGATCACTAGCCTGGACACGATATGGGGGCCTTCACAAGAGCCAGGTGTGTGTCATGTAAATAACAACGATCACTAGCCTGGACACGATGTGCGTCCTTCACTAGAGCCAGGTGTGTGTCATGTAAATAACAACGATCACTAGCCTGGAGACGATGTGTGGCCTTCACTAGAGCCAGGTGTGTGTCATGTAAACAACGATCACTAGCCTGGAGACGATGTGTGGCCTTCACTAGAGCCAGGTGTGAGTCATGTAAACAACGATCACTAGCCTGGAGACGATGTGCGTCCTTCACTAGAGCCAGGTGTGTGTCATGTAAATAACAGCTATCACTAGCCTGGAGACGATGTGTGGCCTTCACTAGAGCCAGGTGTGAGTCATGTAAATAACAACGATCACTAGCCTGGACACGATGTGCGTCCTTCACTAGAGCCAGGTGTGTGTCATGTAAATAACAACGATCACTAGCCTGGAGACGATGTGCGTCCTTCACTAGAGCCAGGTGTGTGTCATGTAAATAACAACGATCACTAGCCTGGACACGATGTGCGTCCTTCACTAGAGCCAGGTGTGTGTCATGTAAATAACAACGATCACTAACCTGGAGACGATGTGCGTCCTTCACTAGAGCCAGGTGTGAGTCATGTAAATAACAACGATCACTAGCCTGGACACGATGTGTGGCCTTCACTAGAGCCAGGTGTGTGTCATGTAAACAACGATCACTAGCCTGGAGACGATGTGTGGCCTTCACTAGAGCCAGGTGTGAGTCATGTAAACAACGATCACTAGCCTGGAGACGATGTGCGTCCTTCACTAGAGTCAGGTTTGTGTCATGTAAACAGCGATCACTAGCCTGGAGACGATGTGTGGCCTTCACTAGAGCCAGGTGTGTGTCATGTAAACAACGATCACTAGCCTGGACACGATTTGTGGCCTTCACTAGAGCCAGGTGTGAGTCATGTAAACAGCGATCACTAGCCTGGACACGATGTGTGGCCTTCACTAGAGCCAGGTGTGTCATGTAAACAACAAAGATCACTAGCCTGGACACGATGTGTGGCCTTCTCTAGAGCCAGGTGTGTGTCATGTAAAACAACGAAGATCACTAGCCTGGACACGATATGGGGGCCTTCACAAGAGCCAGGTGTGTGTCATGTAAATAACAACGATCACTAGCCTGGACACGATGTGCGTCCTTCACTAGAGCCAGGTGTGTGTCATGTAAATAACAACGATCACCAGCCTGGAGACGATGTGCGTCCTTCACTAGAGCCAGGTGTGAGTCATGTAAATAACAACGATCACTAGCCTGGACACGATGTGTGGCCTTCACTAGAGCCAGGTGTGTGTCATGTAAACAACGATCACTAGCCTGGAGACGATGTGTGGCCTTCACTAGAGCCAGGTGTGAGTCATGTAAACAACGATCACTAGCCTGGAGACGATGTGCGTCCTTCACTAGAGCCAGGTGTGTGTCATGTAAATAACAGCTATCACTAGCCTGGAGACGATGTGTGGCCTTCACTAGAGCCAGGTGTGTGTCATGTAAACAACGATCACTAGCCTGGACACGATTTGTGGCCTTCACTAGAGCCAGGTGTGAGTCATGTAAACAGCGATCACTAGCCTGGAGACGATGTGTGGCCTTCACTAGAGCCAGGTGTGAGTCATGTAAACAGCGATCACTAGACTGGAGACGATGTGGGTCCTTCACTAGAGCCAGGTGTCAGTCATGTAAACAGCGATCACTAGCCTGGAGACGATGTGCGTCCTTCACTAGAGCCAGGTGTGTGTCATGTAAACAACGATCACTAGCCTGGAGACGATGTGCGTCCTTCACTAGAGCCAGGTATGTGTCATGTAATCAACGATCACTAGCCTGGACACGATGTGTGGCCTTCACTAGAGCCAAGGTGTGTGTCATGTAAACAACGATCACTAGCCTGGAGACGATGTGTGGCCTTCACTAGAGCCAGGTGTGAGTCATGTAAACAGCGATCACTAGCCTGGACACGATGTGTGGCCTTCACTAGAGCCAAGGTGTGTGTCATGTAAACAACGATCACTAGCCTGGAGACGATGTGTGGCCTTCACTAGAGCCAGGTGTGAGTCATGTAAACAACGATCACTAGCCTGGAGACGATGTGCGTCCTTCACTAGAGCCAGGTTTGTGTCATGTAATCAACGATCACTAGCCTGGAGACGATGTGCGTCCTTCACTAGAGCCAGGTGTGTGTCGTGTAAACAACGATCACTAGCCTGGACACGATGTGCGTCCTTCACTAGAGCCAGGTGTGTGTCATGTAAACAACGATCACTAGCCTGGAGACGATGTGTGGCCTTCACTAGAGCCAGGTGTGAGTCATGTAAACAGCGATCACTAGCCTGGAGATGATGTGTGGCCTTCACTAGAGCCAAGGTGTGTGTCATGTAA
The DNA here is from genome assembly GCF_003918875.1 of Haliotis rubra. Lineage (NCBI taxonomy): Eukaryota > Metazoa > Mollusca > Gastropoda > Lepetellida > Haliotidae > Haliotis > Haliotis rubra. The sequence goes on along the minus strand of NW_025766769.1, from coordinate 311,662 downwards.
ACAACGATCACTAGCCTAGAGACGATGTGCGTCCTTCACTAGAGCCAGGTGTGTGTCATGTAAACAACGATCACTAGCCTGGAGACGATGTGTGGCCTTCACTAGAGCCAGGTGTGTGTCATGTAAAGAACGATCACTAGCCTGGAGACGATATGTGGCCTTCACTAGAGCCAGGTGTGTGTCATGTAAAGCTGTAATCAACGATCACTAGCCTGGAGACGATGTGCGTCCTTCGCTAGAGCTAGGTGTGTGTCATGTAAACAGACTGACGGATGAACAAAGGAGAAAGGAGTAAGCCAATGAAATTTCAGGAAAGGGTCGGATATACTTCAAGACATTGACATGGGAATGGTTAGGATTAACTGGAATATATCCACAAGGGAAAGGGTCAGATATACTTCAAGACATTGACATGGGAATGGTTGGGAGTAACTGGAAGATATCCACAAGGGAAAGGGTCAGATATACTTCAAGACATTGACATGGGAATGGTTGGGAGTAACTGGAAGATATCCACAAGGGAAAGGGTCGGATATACTTCAAGACATTGACATGGGAATGTTTGGCAGTAACTGGAAGATATCCACAAGGGAAAGGGTCAGATATACTTCAAGACATTGACATGGGAATGATAGGGAGTAACTGGAAGATATCCACAAGGGAAAGGGTCAGATATACTTCAAGACACTGACATGGGAATGATAGGGAGTAACTGGAAGATATCCACAAGGGAAAGGGTCGGATATACTTGAAGACATTGACATGGGAATGGTTGGCAGTAACTGGAAGATATCCACAAGGGAAAGGGTCGGATATACTTGAAGACATTGACATGGGAATGGTTGGCAGTAACTGGAAGATATCCACAAGGGAAAGGGTCAGATATACTTCAAGACATTGACATGGGAATGATATGGTGTAACGGGAAGAAATCCACAAGGGAAAGGGTCAGATATGCTTCAAGACATTGACATGGGAATGATATGGAGTAACTGGAAGATATCCACAAGGGAAAGGGTCGGATATACTTGAAGACATTGACATGGGAATGATAGGGAGTAACTGGAAGATATCCACAAGGGAAAGGGTCAGATATACTTCAAGACATTGATATGGGAATGGTTGGGAGTAACTGGAAGATATCCACAAGGGAAAGGGTCGGATATACTTGAAGACATTGACATGGGAATGATAGGGAGTAACTGGAAGATATCCACAAGGGAAAGGGTCAGATATACTTCAAGACATTGACATGGGAATGGTTGGCAGTAAGTGGAAGATATCCACAAGGGAAAGGGTCGGATATACTTCAAGACATTGACATGGGAAGGGGTCAGAACAGAACAAAACAGAACTTTTATTACGCTCAGGCCGGGATACTGACTGACTGACTGAGTTTGGTTTTACGCCGCTTTTAGCAATATTCCAGCAACATCACGGCGGGGGACACCAGAAATGGGGCCGGGATACTCGGCATATGAGGTAGAAATATACCGTTGTGAATACATGGGATGGCAGGATGGTTTACATGAAGATTGTACAGTTTTCATGATAGTACTACAAAATATATATACAGTTTTTTTTCTAAAAACACTAATTCGTTTACAGTTAAACAATTCGTTAAATCTTAAAACATTGGTTTTTGTAACATAATAGTTTGGGACGTAAATTTCCGATGATGTTTGAAGAAAGGACAGAGAAAATTGTAATGAAATTCGTCGCCAACATCACACGTGTCGTAGAGGTTACAAGAGGGTGGAACGTTATGCCACCTACCTACTTCAATAGGTAAACTATGGCAGGAGGTTCTAGAGAAGAGCAATAGGTAAACTATGGCAGGAAGTTCTAGAGAAGAGCAATAGGTAAACTATGGCAGGGAGTTCTAGAGAAGAGCAATAGGTAAACTATGGCAGGAAGTTCTAGAGAAGAGCAATAGGTAAACTATGGCAGGGAGTTCTAGAGAAGAGCAATGGGTAAACTATGGCAGGGAGTCCTAGAGAAGAGCAATAGGTAAACTATGGCAGGAAGTTCTAGAGAAGAGCGATAGGTAAACTATGGCAGGAAGTTCTAGAGAAGAGCAATAGGTAAACTATGGCAGGGAGTTCTAGAGAAGAGCAATGGGTAAACTATGGCAGGGAGTTCTAGAGAAGAGCAATGGGTAAACTATGGCAGGGAGTTCTAGAGAAGAGCAATAGGTAAACTATGGCAGGGAGTTCTAGAGAAGAGCAATGGGTAAACTATGGCAGGGAGTTCTAGAGAAGAGCAATAGGTAAACTATGGCAGGAAGTTCTAGAGAAGAGCAATGGGTAAACTATGGCAGGGAGTTCTAGAGAAGAGCAATAGGTAAACTATGGCAGGAAGTTCTAGAGAAGAGCAATAGGTAAACTATGGCAGGGAGTTCTAGAGAAGAGCAATGGGTAAACTATGGCAGGGAGTTCTAGAGAAGAGCAATGGGTAAACTATGGCAGGGAGTTCTAGAGAAGAGCAATAGGTAAACTATGGCAGGAAGTTCTAGAGAAGAGCAATAGGTAAACTATGGCAGGAAGTTCTAGAGAAGAGCAATAGGTAAACCATGGCAGGAGTTCTAGAGAAGAGCAATAGGTAAACTATGGCAGGAAGTTCTAGAGAAGAGCAATAGGTAAACTATGGCAGGGAGTTCTAGAGAAGAGCGATAGGTAAACTATGGCAGGAGTTCTAGAGAAGAGCAATAGGTAAACTATGGCAGGAGTTCTAGAGAAGAGCAATAGGTAAACTATGGCAGGAGTTCTAGAGAAGAGCAATAGGTAAACTATGGCAGGAGTTCTAGAGAAGAGCAATAGGTAAACTATGGCAGGAGTTCTAGAGAAGATAATAGGTAAACTATGGCAGGGAGTTCTAGAGAAGAGCAATAGGTAAACTATGGCAGGAGTTCTAGAGAAGAGCAATAGGTAAACTATGGCAGGAAGTTCTAGAGAAGAGCAATAGGTAAACTATGGCAGGAGTTCTAGAGAAGAGCAATGGGTAAACTATGGCAGGAGTTCTAGAGAAGAGCAATAGGTAAACTATGGCAGGAGTTCTAGAGAAGAGCAATAGGTAAACTATGGCAGGAAGTTCTAGAGAAGAGCAATAGGTAAACTATGGCAGGAGTTCTAGAGAAGAGCAATAGGTAAACTATGGCAGGAGTTCTAGAGAAGAGCAATGGGTAAACTATGGCAGGGAGTTCTAGAGAAGAGCAATGGGTAAACTATGGCAGGAGTTCTAGAGAAGAGCAATAGGTAAACTATGGCAGGGGAGTTCTAGAGAAGAGCAATGGGTAAACTATGGCAGGGAGTTCTAGAGAAGAGCAATGGGTAAACTATGGCAGGGAGTTCTAGAGAAGAGCAATAGGTAAACTATGGCAGGAAGTTCTAGAGAAGAGCAATAGGTAAACTATGGCAGGGAGTTCTAGAGAAGAGCGATAGGTAAACTATGGCAGGGAGTTCTAGAGAAGAGCAATAGGTAAACCATGGCAGGGAGTTCTAGAGAAGAGCAATGGGTAAACTATGGCAGGAGTTCTAGAGAAGAGCAATGGGTAAACTATGGCAGGGAGTTCTACAGAAGAGCAATAGGTAAACTATGGCAGGGAGTTCTAGAGAAGAGCAATAGGTAAACTATGGCAGGGAGTTCTAGAGAAGAGCAATGGGTAAACTATGGCAGGGAGTTCTAGAGAAGAGCAATAGGTAAACTATGGCAGGGGAGTTCTAGAGAAGAGCAATAGGTAAACTATGGCAGGAGTTCTAGAGAAGAGCAATAGGTAAACTATGGCAGGAAGTTCTAGAGAAGAGCAATAGGTAAACTATGGCAGGGAGTTCTAGAGAAGAGCAATAGGTAAACTATGGCAGGGAGTTCTAGAGAAGAGCAATAGGTAAACTATGGCAGGAAGTTCTAGAGAAGAGCAATAGGTAAACTATGGCAGGGAGTTCTAGAGAAGAGCAATAGGTAAACTATGGCAGGGAGTTCTAGAGAAGAGCAATAGGTAAACTATGGCAGGAAGTTCTAGAGAAGAGCAATAGGTAAACTATGGCAGGAAGTTCTAGAGAAGAGCAATAGGTAAACTATGGCAGGAAGTTCTAGAGAAGAGCAATAGGTAAACTATGGCAGGGAGTTCTAGAGAAGAGCAATAGGTAAACTATGGCAGGGAGTTCTAGAGAAGAGCAATAGGTAAACTATGGCAGGAAGTTCTAGAGAAGAGCAATAGGTAAACTATGGCAGGGAGTTCTAGAGAAGAGCAATAGGTAAACTATGGCAGGGAGTTCTAGAGAAGAGCAATGGGTAAACTATGGCAGGGAGTTCTAGAGAAGAGCAATGGGTAAACTATGGCAGGGAGTTCTACAGAAGAGCAATAGGTAAACTATGGCAGGGAGTTCTAGAGAAGAGCAATAGGTAAACTATGGCAGGGAGTTCTAGAGAAGAGCAATGGGTAAACTATGGCAGGGAGTTCTAGAGAAGAGCAATAGGTAAACTATGGCAGGAAGTTCTAGAAATTTAAGAGTCAAGGAGAAAGGGATATATGTGAGATATTTGTCAAGGACAAGTTCAGTTTTGAATACGCGATACGTGGTACCCTTAGAAGAATTCGGTTGGTTGCTATATCATGTAACAGAATGGAGATAATATTTTTAATTTCTTTGGGAAAGACAGCTTGTTGACTTAACCAGTAGAAGCTATGGCCAGTTGCATTAAACACGGCTTCCACAGATCTCGTCCATGTTGGATAGCTATTGTTTATACAGGCTTCATTATATAACATTGGGTATAACATGTTTGATTGCTATTGTTTATACAGGCTTCATTATATAACATTGGGTATAACATGTTTGATTGCTATTGTTTATACAGGCTTCATTATATAACATTGGGTATAACATGTTTGATTGCTATTGTTTATACAGGCTTCATTATATAACATTGGGTATAACATGTTTGATTGCTATTGTTTATACAGGCTTCATTATATAACATTGGGTATAACATGTTTGATAGCTATTGTTTATACAGGCTTCATTATATAACATTGGGTATAAAATTCTTGAGAGCTTTTGTTCTTTGCCAGATAGGAGTCTAGCCCAGAAACATACCATACAACATTTGATAGAGTTAATTAGGGGTACCCTTCCAAGTTATCCATATAGCATGTATAAAATCGTGCTTCTCTTAACGAGAAGTAATTTGCGTAAATAGTTAACATGAACGGATTCTACAACTTTACAGTTTTCAAAACCCCAGATTTCGCAGCCGAATAACAGCATTGGCTTAACCATGGCATCAAAGAGATATAATTGGCAAGGACTTACATTTGTAGAAATATTGAGGATATGAAGAAAGATGTGGTCGAATATTGGGATACGCTGTCACACGATTTCCTACAAATTTTGATCGGTGGTGTACCAAGGCGCATTCAGTCGTGTATTGCAGGACAAGGAGGTCTCACAAAGTACTGAATAGACACTTAGACTGTAAGAGAATCATATCTCAACATATTCATTAAAGTAAAACATTTATTTTATATATAAGTATTAGATATTTGCCGAAACAACATTCTCAATAGTTTCTTGGAATACTAAACTTCAAGACGTTCACTTAGGAACGGGTTGGAGTAACGTCAAGACATTGACATAGGAAGTGATGTAAGTAACTTCAAGATATCCACACACGATAGTCATTATGCTGGACATGTAGACCTTTTAGGGTGTAACATTGTACTTGACATGTACTTATTTTAGGTTGTATCATTGTCCTGGACATGTACATATTTTAGATTGTATCATTGTACTTGACATGTACTTATTTTAGGTTGTATCATTGCACTGGACATGAACTTCCTTTAGGGTGTATCACTGTATTGGAAATGTACTTATTTTAGATTGTATCATTGTCCTGGACATGTACATATTTTAGATTGTATCATTGTACTGGACATGTACTTATTTTATATTATATCATTCTACTTGACATGTACATATTTTAAATTGTATCATTGTACTAGACATATACTTATTTTAGGATGTATCATTGTATTGGACATGTACTTCCTTTAGGGTGTATCATTGTACTTGACATGTACTTATTTTAGGTTGTATCATTGTACTGGACATGTACTTATTTTAGATTATATCATTGTACTTGACATGTACATATTTTAGATTGTATCATTGTACTTGACATGTACTTATTGTAGATTGTATCATTGCACTGGACATGTACTTCCCTTAGGATGTATCATTGTACTTGACATGTACTTCCTTTAGGGTGTATCATTGTACTGGACATGTACTTCCTTTAGGGTGTATCATTGTACTTGACATGTACTTCCTTTAGGGTGTATCATTGTCCTGGACATGTACATATTTTAGATTGTATCATTGTACTTGACATGTACTTCCTTTAGGGTGTATCATTGTACTGGACATGTACTTCCTTTAGGGTGTATCATTGTACTGGACATGTACTTCCTTTAGGGTGTATCATTGTACTTGACATGTACTTCCTTTAGGTTGTATCATTGTACTTGACATGTACTTCCTTTAGGGTGTATCATTGTCCTGGACATGTACATATTTTAGATTGTATCATTGTATTGAACATGTACATATTTTAGATTGTATCATTGTACTTGACATTTACTTCTTTAAGGATGTATCATTGTACTTGACATGTACTTCCTTTAGGGTGTATCATTGTATTGGACATGTACTTCCTTTAGGGTGTATCATTGTACTTGACATGTACTTATTTTAGGGTGTATCATTATACTTGACATGTACTTATTTTAGGTTGTATCATTGTACTTGACATGTACTTATTTTAGGTTGTATCATTGTACTGGACATGTACTTCCTTTAGGGTGTATCATTGTACTGGGCATGTACTTATTTTAAGGTGTATCATTGTACTTGACATGTGCTTATTTTAGGTTGTATCATTGTACTGGACATGTACTTCCTTTAGGGTGTATCATTGTACTGGACATGTACTTATTTTAGGGTGTATCATTGTACTTGACATGAACTTATTTTAGGGAGTATCATTGTACTGGACATGTACTTATTTTAGGTTGTATCATTGTATTGGACATGTACATATTTTAGATTGTATCATTGTACTGGACATGTACATCTTTTAGGGTGTATCATTGTATTGGACATGTACTTCCTTTAGGGTGTAACATTGTACTGGACATGAACTTATTTTAGGGTGTATCATTGTACTGGACATGTACTTATTTTAGGGTGTATCATTGTACTTGACATGTACTTATTTTAGGTTGTATCATTGTACTGGACATGTACTTCCTTTAGGGTGTATCATTGTACTGGGCATGTACTTATTTTAAGGTGTATCATTGTACTTGACATGTACTTATTTTAGGTTGTATCATTGTACTGGACATGTATCATTGTATAATATAATATAATATAAATGGATATTTCTTATGCGCCATAGTCCATCCAGAGCATGCTCAAAGCGCTACATATACTGGACATGTACTTATTTTAGGGTGTATCATTGTACTGGACATATACTTATTTTAGGTTGTATCATTGTATTGGACATGTACATATTTTAGATTGTATTATTGTACTTGACATGTACTTCGTTTAGGGTGTATCATTGTACTGGACATGTACTAATTTTAGGGTGTATCATTGTACTGGACATGTACTTATTTTAGGGAGTATCATTGTACTGGACATGTACTTATTTTAGGTTGTATCATTGTATTGGACATGTACTTCCTTTAGGGTGTATCATTGTACTGGACATGTACTTATTTTAAGGTGTATCATTGTACTTGACATGTACTTATTTTAGGTTGTTTCATTGTACTGGACATGTACTTCCTTTAGGGTGTATGATTGTACGGGACATGTACTTATTTTAGGGTGTATCATTGTACTTGACATGTACTTATTTTAGGGAGTATCATTGAACTGGACATGTACTTATTTTAGGTTGTATCATTGTACTGAATGTACTTATTTTAGATTGTATCATTGTACTGGACATGTACTTATTTTAGGGTGTATCATTGTACTTGACATGTACTTCCTTTAGGGTGTATCATTGTCCTGGACATGTACTTATTTTAGGTTGTATCATTGTATTGGACATGTACATATTTTAGATTGTATCATTGTACTTGACATGTACTTATTTTAGATTGTATCATTGTACTTGACATGTACTTCTCTTAGGATGTATCATTGTACTGGACATGTACTTCCTTTAGGGTGTATCATTGTACTTGATATGTACTTCCTTTAGGGTGCATCATTGTACTGGACATGTACTTATTTTAGGGTGTATCATTGTACTTGACATGTACTTCCTTTAGGGTGCATCATTGTCCTGGACATGTACATATTTTAGGGAGTATCATTGTACTGGACATGTACTTGTTTTAGGTTGTATCATTGTACTTGACATGTACTTCCTTTAGGGTGTATCATTGTACTGGACATGTACTTATTTTAAGGTGTATCATTGTACTTGACATGTACTTATTTTAGGTTGTTTCATTGTACTGGACATGTACTTCCTTTAGGGTGTATGATTGTACTGGGCGTGTACTTATTTTAAGGTGTATCATTGTACTTGACATGTACTTATTTTAGATTGTATCATTGTACTTGACATGTACTTCTCTTAGGATGTATCATTGTACTTGACATGTACTTCCTTTAGGGTGCATCATTGTACTTGACATGTACTTATTTTAGGGTGTATCATTGTACTTGACATGTACTTATTTTAGGGTGTATCATTGTACTGAACATGTACTTATTTTAGGGTGTATCATTGTACTTGACATGTACTTATTTTAGGGTGTATCATTGTACTTGACATGTACTTCCTTTAGGGTGCATCATTGTCCTGGACATGTACATATTTTAGATTGTATCATTGTACTTGACATGTACTTATTTTAGATTGTATCATTGTACTTGACATGTACTTCTCTTAGGATGTATCATTGTACTGGACATGTACTTCCTTTAGGGTGTATCATTGTACTTGACATGTACTTCCTTTAGGGTGCATCATTGTACTGGACATGTACTTATTTTAGGGTGTATCATTGTACTTGACATGTACTTCTCTTAGGATGTATCATTGTACTGGACATGTACTTCCTTTAGGGTGTATCATTGTACTTGACATGTACTTCCTTTAGGGTGCATCATTGTACTGGACATGTACTTCCTTTAGGGTGCATCATTGTACTGGACATGTACTTATTTTAGGGTGTATCATTGTACTTGACATGTACTTCCTTTAGGGTGCATCATTGTCCTGGACATGTACATATTTTAGATTGTATCATTGTACTTGACATGTACTTATTTTAGATTGTATCATTGTACTTGACATGTACTTCTCTTAGGATGTATCATTGTATTGGACATGTACTTCCTTTAGGGTGCATCATTGAACTTGACATGTACTTATTTTAGGGTGTATCATTGTACTTGACATGTACTTCCTTTAGGGTGCATCATTGTCCTGGACATGTACATATTTTAGATTGTATCATTGTACTTGACATGTACTTATTTTAGATTGTATCATTGTACTTGACATGTACTTCTCTTAGGATGTATCATTGTACTTGACATGTACTTCCTTTAGGGTGCATCATTGTACTTGACATGTACTTATTTTAGGGTGTATCATTGTACTTGACATGTACTTATTTTAGGGTGTATCATTGTACTGGACATGTACTTATTTTAGGGTGTATCATTGTACTGGACATGTACTTATTTTAGGGTGTATCATTGTACTTGACATGTACTTCCTTTAGGGTGCATCATTGTCCTGGACATGTACTTCTCTTAGGATGTATCATTGTACTGGACATGTACATCCTTTAGGGTGCATCATTGTACTGGACATGTACATATTTTAGATTGTATCATTGTACTTGACATATACTTATTTTAGATTGTATCATTGTACTTGACATGTACTTCTCTTAGGATGTATCATTGTACTGGACATGTACTTCCTTTAGGGTGTATCATTGTACTTGACATGTACTTCCTTTAGGGTGCATCATTGTACTGGACATGTACTTATTTTAGGGTGTATCATTGTACTTGACATGTACTTCCTTTAGGGTGCATCATTGTCCTGGACATGTACATATTTTAGATTGTATCATTGTACTTGACATGTACTTATTTTAGATTGTATCATTGTACTTGACATGTACTTCTCTTAGGATGTATCATTGTACTGGACATGTACTTCCTTTAGGGTGCATCATTGTACTTGACATGTACTTATTTTAGGGTGTATCATTGTACTTGACATGTACTTCCTTTAGGGTGCATCATTGTCCTGGACATGTACATATTTTAGATTGTATCATTGTACTTGACATGTACTTATTTTAGATTGTATCATTGTACTTGACATGTACTTCTCTTAGGATGTATCATTGTACTGGACATGTACTTATTTTAGGGTGTATCATTGTACTTGACATGTACTTCCTTTAGGGTGCATCATTGTCCTGGACATGTACATATTTTAGATTGTATCATTGTATTGAACATGTACATATTTTAGATTGTATCATTGTACTTGACATGTACTTCCTTTAGGGTGTATCATTGTATTGGACATGTACTTCCTTTAGGGTGTATCATTGTACTTGACATGTACTTATTTTAGGGTGTATCATTGTACTTGACATGTACTTATTTTAGATTGTATCATTGTACTTGACATGTACTTATTTTAGGTTGTATCATTGTACTGGACATGTACTTCCTTAAGGGTGTATCATTGTACTGGGCATGTACTTATTTTAGGTTGTATCATTGTACTGGACATGTACTTATTTTAGGGTGTATCATTGTACTTGACATGAACTTATTTTAGGGAGTATCATTGTACTGGACATGTACTTATTTTAGGCTGTATCATTGTATTGGACATGTACATATTTTAGATTGTATCATTGTACTTGACATGTACTTCTTTTAGGGTGTATCATTGTACTTGACATGTACTTCCTTTAGGGTGTATCATTGTATTGGACATGTACTTCCTTTAGGGTGTATCATTGTACTGGACATGTACTTATTTTAGGGTGTATCATTGTACTGGACATGTACTTAGTTTAGGTTGTATCATTGTACTGGACATGTACTTCCTTTAGGGTGTATCATTGTACTGGGCATGTACTTATTTTAAGGTGTATCATTGTACTTGACATGTACTTATTTTAGGTTGTATCATTGTTCTTGACATGTACTTCCTTTAGGGTGTATCATTGTACTGGATATGTACTTATTTTAGGGTGTATCATTGTACTGGACATGTACTTATTTTAGGTTGTATCATTGTACTTGACATGTACTTCCTTTAGGGTGTATCATTGTACTTGACATGTACTTATTTTAGGGTGTATCATTGTACTTGACATGAACTTATTTTAGGGAGTATCATTGTACTGGACATGTACTTATTTTAGATTGTATCATTGTACTGGACATGTACTTATTTTAGGGTGTATGATTGTACTTGACATGTACTTCCTTTAGGGTGTATCATTGTCCTGGACATGTACTTATTTTAGGTTGTATCATTGTATTGGACATGTACATATTTTAGATTGTATTATTGTACTTGACATGTACTTCTTTTAGGGTGTATCATTGTACTTGACATGTACTTCCTTTAGGGTGTATCATTGTATTGGACATATACTTCCTTTAGGGTGTAACATTGTACTGGACATGTACTTATTTTAGGGTGTATCATTGTACTGGACATGTACTTATTTTAGGGAGTATCATTGTACTGGACATGTACTTATTTTAGGTTGTATCATTGTATTGGACATGTACTTCCTTTAGGGTGTATCATTGTACTGGACATGTACTTATTTTAAGGTGTATCATTGTACTTGACATGTACTTATTTTAGGTTGTATCATTGTACTGGACATGTACTTCCTTTAGGGTGTATCATTGTACGGGACATGTACTTATTTTAGGGTGTATCATTGTACTTGACATGTACTTATTTTAGGGAGTATCATTGTACTGGACATGTATTGTACCATTGTATTTGACATGTACTTCCTTTAGGTTGTATCATTGTACTGGACAGGTTCTAGTGGTTAGAGCGTCCGCCCGGAGAGCGGAAGGTCGCGGGTTCGATCCCCGACCGCGTCATACCAAAAGACGTTAAAATATGGTACTTGTTGGTCCCTGCCTGGCGCTCGGCATTAATTGGTACAACAAGGACTGATCGGCTCAGAGTCAGTATAATGTGTCTGAGTGGGGTATTCATGCTTCACTGCGGCATGGTATCTCAGTGGGCTAGCACAATAAAACCAGCTTAAGTCTGGGCTAGTACAAGCAGCCGCACATACACATACACACGCATGCACGTCGTCATATGAGCGAAATATTCTCAAGCACGACGTTAAACCCAATTTCACCTCACCTGAAATGTTTGTCTTCGGTCGCCGGATTCCCTCCAAAGTGATCGCGATCTGAAAATTATCGGCAAATTCTAGACGGTACAATCGTTGATATTCTGGCCATCGAGTTCCGCATATAATTTGCGGTACATGAAGCGGGCCTGTGTTTAAGACCAATCCTAATCCAGATGGTTATAAGGGAACATGCGCTCCCACAGATGTGTTCAGGGGCAAGGTCGGTTGACAGCGCAGATGTGCCTTCGTAAGGACATAAATTGAGACAATGGAAAGTTTGAAACGATTAACCCACGCAGGTTAGGATTGGTTACACCTTCCAGTCCCAACTGAAAATCTGCATTTCTAAAATTCTCAACAAGAGAGAAAACTCTACCAGACTAGCCATGGAATTCACACAGGGTTAGCTCCATGTCGCCTGTCAACGCCAAAACTAATGTGAATTTCCGCCACGCGAGAGGAACCTGCTATTCCATCTCACTATGTTTATCAACATAAGTTACATTGACAAGATTTCAGGGTCACGAGAGGTAGTCACGTGGCTTACGTGACCCCACATGTCAGGTGACCTTATTACGTGCTACATACAAGAAAAGCCATGTGGGCAACTCTATGGCGTGTTTCCGATTTGTGTGTAACGTGTGAATGCTTCCAAAATGCACGTTTTAAACGAGAATGTCTCAGCAACGTGATGTCAAACTTACAATAGTCGAATTGATTTTCTTCCTATGTATGACTTTGACTGAACAAGGAGTTAAAGAAATCTGTGGAAGCTTCGTTGGCTGAGTGGGTTAAATCGCTGACTTTGAAGAATTCCACTTCATGATGCGAAGTTAAAGTGCAACTCACTAACCCACCTGCTGAGAGATGTTGACAGATTTCATTGTTACAGTCTCACCCCGATTAGAATTCTATATTGGCGGGGTACAGTGGTCACACGTGTGGGTCGGGATGACACACGCAGTTGTTTGTATATGTAACTGTTCTTTGTTCAAGGGTGTCCTACTGGTCGCGTGTATAGTCTACGACCATCTACGGAGTCACCGGACCCATGATGCAAGGAAGAGGTAGACGTCCTGGTTCAGCCTAAGCCTTTCTAAAGTTTTCCAATTGTTGTCAGGCGCGTAGCAAGCCAATTTTTTCGTGTAAGCCCGAAAGATTGCAAATCTTTATATTGAGATAGTACTGAGGGCTTGCCCAACCCTTTTAGCAACAATCATGTGTAAGCCCGGGCTTTTTTGTATATAATGGCAGCTACGCCCCTGGTTGTATATCGCCCTTGTTAAAAATACCACTGAGTTATTTGAATACATTACGGCCGAATTTGCCTGTTTTTGTCCAATCTAAGTCAAATATTTTTCTCAAAGTCTACACTCTTAAGGGAGAGTAAATGATAACCTCCTTAGCAGTTACCCTTCAATTATGCCACCTAAGGAAGGAAACAGTTCAGTTAGTTTTACAGATTAGCACAATGAGGATTTAGGCAAGGAACGGTCTCATTGTAAGTTACCCTCTCGTCTAATGTACTTTTTTGCACGGTTTTTAATGTATTGCATTGAAGTTATTGTAAAGAGAAAAGATCTAACACTTGATCAGTGAGTGTTAGTGTGTTAGAGCGGTGGAGCGTTAGAGTGTTATTACATATGGTAACAATCGTAATGCATTTGTGTGTATTTAATGGCATGTAAGTGGATATGACATCTCAAAGTGCTCTGACACTGGATTTCACGCACCTTGCATACAATCTCCCTGAAGAGTAAAGAACGAAACATGTTGGAGAAAACGGCTTCTGTTTTTATTTATCTATGCAATATTTATGACTGAACACCTGTACTACTTTGGACATTTTGTGCGTGTATATATATAATGAGTGAGAGGCATACCTTCCGAAAACTACTTATTATAGGTATTTTGAATAGTCCTCAAAATCCAACACCCCTCCATACACAAATATTGAAATAGACTATAGTCAGATAGGGGAGCCCCCATTCCGGATAACGCTAAGCATTATGGGACGACTAAGACAGATGTTCTAACATGGCGACCTAGAGAGGTGCAGGGAATTCCCTCGATATAAGTTTGGAGTTTGGACATTTGACAACCCGTAGTCTACAAGCAGACATGAGAATTGCCTGTAGGATTTAATTAGCTGATTTTTCAATCATGGTGGATTTTTACCATTATGTGAGGTTTGTGATCGCAGCAGTTACTGAATGATTCGAGACCCACTTTTGAAAACGTCTTTTCTCAAACAATGCCGTGAGAACTCGGAGTGACTCATGGGCATCCCTCTTTATTTGTGAGACATGACAGACATTTCAACAACTTTTTTTGTGTTTATCGGCCTCTAGATGATGATACGCTCATACGTTTATGTTTTGTTTGTGCTTTGATCTGGAGGTTTTCGTGTGCTAAAGTTTGGACAATGCCATCACGGACTGTGTGTTTTGTGTGCGGCAGTGTGGGCGCCGAACTCTCTATTCATATCAAGTCGAGAGACAAAGGACCCTACTTCCCTTTTCTGGAGCACCATGATCCGCCCAAAGGTTCCCGTCTGCCAGGCCCAGATGGTCTCGTAGACAGCTGTAGAGTGTGCTATGCTTTTCTAACACAGCAGTGGGAAGCGTATGAGAGAAGCAAAACTCCCGCCATCAAAAGACTGTATTGGTTGAAGAGGGCTGACAATGGTCATTTTACAGGCGCTGAAATGAAGCTGCAAGGGGAATATATGGCTCAAGTAATGGGTTTACAATATCAGACGACCAGTGACTCTTATAATCCTTCTTCATCACCAGAGAGACCCTCTTACTCTCGAGATGGATATTTAATTTCCAGCAACCATCACTCCAGGGACCCACCTCGAAGTCACCACCCTGTTCACCAAGCACCCGATGGAGCTCTTGACCTGTCAGTTGGACCTACCAAAGTTGTGACTGACATGGCGCGAGCTGGCCACAGCCAACGTCATGTTGTTAGAGATTCTTTCACCTGTTTTACTTGTGGGAAAGAAAAGCAGATATCAAATTGTAAGCTTGCATCAGCAATAAGACAGGCTGGAAGTGAGCCCTATTTTCCGTTTCTCGAAAAGATTGTCCCACCAAGGGGCGCATCATCGATAAGTAGCCAGGGACTGGTGCAGTTATGTGAACATTGTTTTACATCATTGTTTCAACAATGGCTATCTTATGAGAGGGCTGGGGTGCCCCCTAGTGCAAGAATGTATAGTGTGGGTGATG
This sequence comes from Haliotis rubra, assembly GCF_003918875.1. Taxonomy (NCBI): domain Eukaryota; kingdom Metazoa; phylum Mollusca; class Gastropoda; order Lepetellida; family Haliotidae; genus Haliotis; species Haliotis rubra. The sequence goes on along the minus strand of NW_025766769.1, from coordinate 295,951 downwards.
ATCACATGACTGCTAAGTCCCATAGTGTACGTGAAATGCGTGAATCATATGAGAAGGAAAAAACATCTGATGCGGAGACATGTTACCTGTGTGGCCAGTCATATCCCATAAAGTCCATTAGACCCCTCTACACTATTCCATCCCAAGAAAATAAACTTGTTATGTATTTTCCCTTTATAAGGGAACTGAGACGGCCACATGGATCACGTCCCTTGAACCCTGATGGAACCGTCCTAGTTTGCCAAAATTGTCATCATAATCTCCAAAGCCAGTGGTGTCATTATGAAGCCAAAAAGATTCCTTTAATTCAGAGAAGATACTCATTATTGCCAGTCAGTGGGTCGTACACAGTACCACTTCCTGATAAACCACATCATAGTAAGGAGTCTGAGAAACCTCATCCCAAGCCTCCCTCTGACGGGTCTGATGTTACACAACCATTGAACATCCAGATCAGCAAAAGTCCCCTTCCTTCATCCCTACCTGGCAGTGCCCAGGGACTCTTGGCCATAGCTCAGCCAATGGTGAAGACAGAAGCAGTCGAGGGGCAGGGTTCATCTGTGACATCTACCATCCCCAACAGTGTCAACAATGCATTAGCTGCCAAAGTTCTCGAGCATCATCGTCAGCTCACTGAAACTAAGCCATCATCATCATCAGGAGCATCGATTCCCCATCCACTACAACAAGCAACTTCCATACCAAAGAAGGTATGTTTCATCTGTGGAGAAAAATGTCTCATTACCAAAGCACGCACTTTATGCTCATATCCAATGCGGCACGAAGCCAAGACGCCCAACAGTCAGTCAGCACCCTTCTTCCCATTCTTAGCCAGTCGAGATCCAGCACCAGGAGCTGAACTCAACACCGAAGATGGAACTGTCATAGCCTGCTCATACTGCTTCTGCTCACTCAATACTCAGTGGAAAGAATTTGAAGAATCAAAAGATCCAGAAGACCACAAGCGCGCTGGGTGAGGAAATATTCAGTTCAGGACTTTGTATGCTTTGTTTGTGGAACCACAGTTGTGAGGAAAGCAATTAGAACACTAGAAGTTCTCAAGTTCCCTTTCCTGAAGGAACATAAAGCTCCGTCTCGCGCCCTTGTGTTCAGTAGTGGGGAGGAGATTGGTGCATGTAGTTCTTGTGCCTTCAGTCTTCGCCATCAGTTTGCAGAGAATGAAAGGATGGGCGTCCCTGACGACCACAGAAAGTACAACTGGATTCAGCAGCCTCATCAGCCACAGGTCGTCGAGGAGAATAGCAGTGATTCGCGGGAACAGGTAGGAGCTGTCAGTCCTTGATCCTGTCTCAGTTTATAGAAGTGATAGATCTTGAAGACATGGTTGAAAATATTTCAGTATAAATTGCACTCAAAATGGTTCCCAAATTGGAGCTAATATTCATGGTGCTTGAAAAAATTATCAGAGTATGCACAAATGTGATGTCATGGATATATGACAAAAGTTATTTAGAAAGTGACTAGTTGTAGTGTCTTTGGGAACCTTAAGTTTAATAAACAAGAAAAAGTGACTGGCAAAAACCGACAGGTTCACACCCTAACCTTGAGAGCAGTGGTCTCCAGACCCCCAGCTCTTAGACCAGCAACCTCTGTATCTCCAACCCCTGAACCATCAACCTCCAGAACAGCAACCTCTGTATCCCCAACCCCTGAACCATCAACCTCCAAACCAGCAACATCCCATTCCCCCAGCCCTTAGACCAGCAACCTCTGTATCCCCAACCCCTAAACCATCAACCTCCAGACCAGCAACCTCCCATTCCCCCAGCCCTTAGACCAGCAACCTCTGTATCCTCAACCCCTGAACCAACATCCAGACCAGCAGACCCCCAGCCCTTAGACCAACAACTTCCAGACCCCCAACCGTCAGGGGAACACCCTTATTCATCACATACATGCATTGTTATATCATGTTTGCCTCATGTCCATAATGGATGTTTTGTTATGTTCATTGCTTACAAACTTTTGCAGTAATTGTTTTTGTGGAACAAGACAAGTTAAATCTTAAATACATACAACAGATCTATTTAGTGCAATCAGTGGCACAAAACATGTTAAAGACATACCACAAATCTATTTGGTAGCATGATAAGAAGTGTAGGCATTCACGATAGATTTCATTTATTCTCACGCATAGAAACCATGGCAACATTAGTAAAACAAATTGAATTATGTCCCACTGCTTGTGCTACCCTCCACGTCTCCACCTAGTGTTCAACCCTTGTACCCCTCCTTGCCCAAACCTCCTCGTGTTCAACCCTTGTACCCTTCCTTGCCTCCACCTCCTCGTGTTCAACCCTTGTCGGGGCGGTGGGGTAGCCTAGTGGTTAAAGCGTTGGCTCGTCACGCCGAAGACCCGGGTTCAATTCCCCACATGGGCACAATGTGTTAAGCCCATTTCTGGTGTTCCCCGCCGTGATATTGCTGGAATATTGCTAAAAGCGGCGTAAAACCAAACTCAGTCAGTCAACCCTTGTCCCTCTCCTTGCCTCCACCTCCTCATGTTCAACCCTTGTCCCTCTCCTTGCCTCCACCTCCTAGTGTTCAACCCTTGTCCCTCTCCTTGCCTCCACCTCCTCGTGTTCAACCCTTGTCCCTCTCCTTGCCTTCACCTCCTAGTGTTCAACCCTTGTACCTCTCCTTGCCTCCACCTCCTAGTGTTCAACCTCCTAGTGTTCAACCCTTGTCCCTCTCCTTGCCCTCCACCTCCTAGTGTTCAACCCTCCACCTCCCTTGTCCCTCTCCTTGCTGCCTCCACCTCCTAGTGTTCAACCCTTGTCCCTCTCCTTGCCTCCACCTCCTAGTGTTCAACCCCTTGTCCCTCTCCTTGCCTCCACCTCCTAGTGTTCAACCCTTGTCCCTCTCCTTGCCTCCACCTCCTAGTGTTCAACCCTTGTCCCTCTCCTTGCCTCCACCTCCTAGTGTTCAACCCTTGTCCCTCTCCTTGCCTCCACCTCCTAGTGTTCAACCCTTGTACCTCTCTCCTTGCCTCCACCTCCCTAGTGTTCAACCCTTGTGTCCCTCCTTGCCTGCCTCCACCTCCTAGTGTTCACCCCCTGTCCTCTCTCCTTTGCCTCCACCTCCTAGTGTTCAACCCTTGTCCCTCTCCTTGCCTCCACCTCCTAGTGTTCAACCCTTGTCCCTCTCCTTGCCTCCACCTCCTAGTGTTCAACCCTTGTCCTCTCCTTGCCTCCACCTCCTAGTGTTCAACCCTTGTCCCTCTCCTTGCCTCCACCTCCTCGTGTTCAACCCTTGTCCCTCTCCTTGCCTCCACCTCCTAGTGTTCAACCCTTGTACCCTTTCTTCCCCACCTCCTAGTGTTCAACCCTTGTACCCTTCCTTCCCCACCTCCTAAAGTACTGTCGGAAATGCTAGAAAAATGCTTTTTAGCCTTAATATCTTTATAAAGGTGATAAATGTACTATGTTGCCAATATATCAACTCGTCTATTGTCTACCTAATTTTTGTTTCAACCGATTTATCATTCCCATGCATTTAAAGGACAGTTTACAGGAGAGAATTTGGTACCAAAACAGCAACTTAAGATTTTTTCAGAGTTCAACAACAGAAATCTGAAATAGTCTTTACATTTATGCTAATAATACAGGTGGTGTAAAAATATGAATTAAAGTTTTTCCTAAACAAATAAATGTTGAATGTTTGTGTTACTTTACTTAATTATCGTTTCTTTATTGAAGAAATATTAATATAAATGTTAAGTCTTGATAAATAAGTTTCCGTTCATGCATGCACATCTTTATCACAGCGTCCACTGTGGCCAAGGATTTGCAGTCGATTGTTGCAAAGGTTTATAGGTTTTTTCTGCTGAAAAAAAGACAGAGGTAAACCTGTCATTAGTTTAGAAAGGGTTTATTACAGAACTTGTAGAGCTGTTGGCATGTCTTACCAACAAGTTTACAATATTGTAAACAAATCAGACAAGAGAGGGACCGTCTCAAATGCAAAACCGGGACGTAAAACCATCCTTGACAACTTTGACAAGGGAGTGCTTAGACGGGCGGTCTACAAACTTTATGAGAAGAAAAAATATATATATTCTAAAGAAGCTACACCAGTGACTTCGTTAAATCTTTGGCCAATGTTCACAACTAGATTAAACTGACCATTTTTCAATGAAATATACTGTTGACATGCAAAACATGTATTAAAACGTTGCACATTTCTACAATCAATCGATAAGATAACACAAGTGATAGGATTCTTTCCAATGTACAGTAATTCGTATGTTTATTTCAAAACAAATACACATACACAAATGAACCCTTACATAACCGATACGTATACTACGCGTACACATATTCAACATTTTGCAGAAAACATCTATTGAGATGACCCCTTGCCCGAGCGTGTGCTCAGGTGTCAATTTCACCTGTCGATACCGTGCTTGCTGATGACGTAACACAGGCAGTTAATATTTGTATCAAATAACGTCCCACTACCTCTTATTTTTCTAAGTTTTGGGTATTTTCATCAGTAAAATCACATTTTAGAGCATGTCTCAAAATTTATTCCCTCGGTCTACATTAGGTAGATGTTTCTTGAAGTGATATTTGTTATTTAAGTAACTGTAATACCTCTGAAGTTTTAATAAAAGTCAAAAAGCATTTTTCTAGCATTTCCGACAGTACTTTAGTGTTCAACCCTTGTACCCTTCCTTCCCCACCTCCTAGTGTTCAACCCTTGTACCCTTCCTTCCCCACCTCCTTGCTTCCACCTCCTAGTGTTCAACCCTTGTACCCTTCCTTCCCCATCTCCTAGTGTTCAACCCTTGTACCCTTCCTTCCCCACCTCCTAGTGTTCAACCCTTGTACCCTTCCTTCCCCACCTCCTTGCTTCCACCTCCTAGTTTTCAACCTTTGTACCCTTCCTTCCCCACCTCCTAGTGTTCAACCCTTGTACCCTTCCTTCCCCACCTCCTAGTGTTCAACCCTTGTACCCTTCCTTCCCCACCTCCTTGCTTCCACCTCCTAGTGTTCAACCCTTGTACCCTTTCCTTCCTTCCCCACCTCCTAGTGTTCAACCCTTTGTACCCTTCTCCTTCCTTCCCCACCTCTTGCTTCTCCCCACCCTCATAGTGTTCAACCCTTTGTACCCTCTTCCTTCCCCACCTCCTAGTGTTCAACCCTTGTACCCTTCCTTCCCCACCTCCTTGCCTCCACCTCCTAGTGTTCAACCCTTGTACCCCTTCCTTCCCCACCTCCTTGCCTCCACCTCCTAGTTTTCAACCTTTGTACCCTTCCCCTTCCCCACCTCCTTGCCTCCACCTCCTAGTTTTCAACCTTTGTACCCTTCCTTCCCCACCTCCTAGTGTTCAACCCTTGTACCCTTCCTTCCCCACCTCCTTGCCTCCACCTCCTAGTTTTCAACCTTTGTACCTCTTCCTTCCCCACCTCCTAGTGTTCAACCCTTGTACCCTTCCTTCCCCACCTCCTTGCTTCCACCTCCTAGTGTTCAACCCTTGTACCCTTCCTTCCCCACCTCCTAGTGTTCAACCCTTGTACCCTTCCTTCCCCACCTCCTTGCCTCCACCTCCCAGTGTTCAACCCCTTGTACCCTTTCCCTTCCCCACCTCCTAGTGTTCAACCCTTGTACCCTTCCCTTCCTCCTTCCTCCACCTCCTAGTGTTCAACCCCTTGTACCCTTCCTTCCCCCACCTCCTTGTACCCCATCTCCCAGTGTTCAACCCCCCCCTCCCTTCCCCACCTCCTAGTGTTCAACCCTTTGTACCCTTCCCTTCCCCCTTCCCCACCTCCTAGTGTTCAACCCTTGTACCCTCTTCCTTCCCCCACCCCTTCCCCACCTCCTAGTGTTCAACCTTTGTACCCCTTCCCCACCCTAGTGTTCCCCACCTCCTTCCTTCCCACCTCCTGTAAGTGTTCAACCCTTGTACCTCCTCCCCCCACTCTTGCCTCCACCTCCCCAGTTTTCAACCTTTGTACTCCTTCCTCTTCCCCACCTCCTAGTGTTCAACCCTTGTACCCTTCCCTTCCCCACCTCCTTGCTTCCACCTCCCAGTGTTCAACCCTTTGTACCCCCTTCCCTTCCCCACCTCCTCTTGCCTCCCACCTCCTAGTGTTCAACCCCTTGTACCCTTCCTTCCCCACCTCCTTGCCTCCACCTCCTAGTGTTCAACCCTTGTACCCTTTCCCTTCCCCACCTCCTTGCCTCCACCTCCTAGTGTTCCAACCCTTGTACCCCTTCCCCACCTCCTGCCTTCCACCTCCCAGTGTTCAACCCTTGTACCCCTTCCCTTCCCCACCTCCTTGCTTCCACCTCCCAGTGTTCAACCCTTGTACCCTTCCTTCCCCACCTCCTAGTGTTCAACCCTTGTACCTTCTTCCTTCCCCCACCCTCCTTTCCCCACCTCCTAGTGTTCAACCCTTGTACCCTTCCTTCCCCACCTCCTAGTGTTCAACCCTTTGTACCCTTCCTTCCCACCTCCTCCCCCCACCTCCTAGTGTTCAACCCTTTGTACCCTTTCCTTCCCACCTCCTAGTGTTCAACCCTTGTACCCTTCCCTTCCCCACCTCCTTCCCCACCTCCTAGTGTTCAACCCTTGTACCCTTCCTTCCCCATCTCCTAGTGTTCAACCCTTGTACCCTTCCTTCCCCACCTCCTTGCCCCCACCTCCTTGCCCCCACCTCCCCTAGTGTTCAACCTTTGTACCCCTTTCCTTCCCCACCTCCTTGCCCCCACCTCCCAGTGTTCAACCCTTGTACCCCTTCCTTTCCCACCTCCTAGTGTTCAACCCTTGTACCCTTTCCCTTCCCCACCTCCTAGTGTTCAACCCTTTGTACCCTTCCCTTCCCCACCTCCTGCCTCCACCTCCTAGTGTTCAACCCTTGTACCCTTCCTTCCCCACCTCCTAGTGTTCAACCCTTGTACCTTTCCCTTGTACCCTTCCTTCCCCACCTTGTTGCCTCCACCTTCTAGTGTTCAACCCTTGTACCCCTTCCCTTTCCCCACCTCCCCCTTCCTTCCCCACCTCCTAGTGTTCAACCCTTGTACCCTTCCCCTTTCCCCACCTCCTAGTGTTCAACCCTTGTACCCTTCCTTCCCCACCTCCTAGTGTTCAACCCTTGTACCCTTCCTTCCCCACCTCCTAGTGTTCAACCCTTGTACCCTTCCTTCCCCACCTCCTAGTGTTCAACCCTTGTACCCTTCCTTCCCCACCTCCTTGCCTCCACCTCCTAGTGTTCAACCCTTGTACCCTTCCTTCCCCACCTCCTAGTGTTCAACCCTTGTACCCTTCCTTCCCCACCTCCTTGCCTCCACCTCCTAGTGTTCAACCCTTGTACCCTTCCTTCCCCACCTCCTTGCCTCCACCTCCTAGTTTTCAACCCTTGTACCCTTCCTTCCCCACCTCCTTGCCTCCACCTCCTAGTGTTCAACCCTTGCACCCTTCCTTCCCCACCTCCTTGCCTCCACCTCCTAGTGTTCAACCCTTGTACCCTTCCTTCCCCACCTCCTTGCCTCCACCTCCTAGTTTTCAACCTTTGTACCCTTCCTTCCCCACCTCCTAGTGTTCAACCCTTGTACCTCCAACCGGATGACACAGAGTGTGGTTTTATGCCACATTTTACAATATTCCAGCAATATCATGGCAGGCTGCACAAGATATGGGCTTCATACATTGTACCAATGTGTAGAATCAAACCCATTTCTCCGCAGTGAGACAAGCACACTGTTGATAATTCATGTGTGGCACGTAGGAGATCACTGAGACGTTTTGCTGACCATCCATACCTGTTCACTCAGCAAATCTGATTAGGGAAAATATTCTATAACAAATCATGTGTGGCACGTAGGAGATCACTGAGACGTTTTGCTGACCATCCATACCTGTTCACTCAGCAAACTCTGATTAGGGAAAATATTTTATACAAATCATGTGTGGCACGTAGGAGATCACTGAGACGTTTTGCTGACCATCCATACCTGTTCACTCAGCAAACTCTGATTAGGGAAAATATTCTATAACAAATCATGTGGTGGCACGAGGGAGATCACTGAGATGTTTTTGCTGACCATCCATACCTGTTCACTCAGCAAACTCTGATTAGGGAAAATATTCTATAACAAATCATGTGTGGCACGTAGGAGATCACTGAGACGTTTTGCTGACCATCCATACCTGTTCACTCAGCAAACTCTGATTAGGGAAAATATTTTATACAAATCATGTGTGGCACGTAGGAGATCACTGAGACGTTTTGCTGACCATCCATACCTGTTCACTCAGCAAACTCTGATTAGGGAAAATATTCTATAACAAATCATGTGTGGCACGTAGGAGATCACTGAGATGTTTTGCTGACCATCCATACCTGTTCACTCAGCAAACTCTGATTAGGGAAAATATTCTATAACAAATCATGTGTGGCACGTAGGAGATCACTGAGACGTTTTGCTGACCATCCATACCTGTTCACTCAGCAAACTCTGATTAGGGAAAATATTTTATACAAATCATGTGTGGCACGTAGGAGATCACTGAGACGTTTTGCTGACCATCCATACCTGTTCACTCAACAAACTCTGATTAGGGAAAATATTCTATACAAATCATGTGTGGCGCATTTAGGAGATCACTGAGGCGCTTTTGCTGACCATCCATACCTGTTCACTCAGCAAACTCTGATTAGGGAAAATATTCTATAACAAATCATGTGTGGCACGTAGGAGATCACTGAGACGTTTTGCTGACCATCCATACCTGTTCACTCAACAAACTCTGATTAGGGAAAATATTCTATACAAATCATGTGTGGCACGTAGGAGATCACTGAGACGTTTTGCTGACCATCCATACCTGTTCACTCAACAAACTCTGATTAGGGAAAATATTCTATACAAATCATGTGTGGCACGTAGGAGATCACTGAGACATTTTGCTGACCATCCATACCTGTTCACTCAACAAACTCTGATTAGGGAAAATATTCTATAACAAATCATGTGTGGCACGTAGGAGATCACTGAGACGTTTTGCTGACCATCCATACCTGTTCACTCAGCAAACTCTGATTAGGGAAATATTCTATAACAAATCATGTGTGGCACGTGGGAGAACACTGACTCGTGACTGAGACGTTTTGCTGACCATCCATACCTGTTCACTCAGCGAAATCTGATTAGGGAAAATATTCTATAACAAATCATGTGTGGGATGAAAGGGAAAGTTTTATGAAAAAGTAAAGGCTTGGCAAAATAAGAAATAAGGCAATTAACAAAACCATAGTGAACAAACTAGAAAGAGGTTTGAACTTGAAATTCAGTGCTTGTGATTCTTAAAGGTTACATGCAACGTAAAACACAGATTCTGATACCTTTCGGTATGGACTTACCAAACAAATCATCAAAAAGCAAATTCAACTTATAACAGTTGAAAATTAATGTGTTGAAAAAATCTGCGTGAAATTGGAGTTCAAATGATTCCCTAATTTTGTGGTTTCAACAGCTGGGCTGGGCTGGGCTGCACTCATAGCGAATCCAGGACAAAATCCACCCGGACAAAATCCACCCCAAAATTGCAACCTAGGACAAAATCCACCCGGACAAAATCCACCCCTAATAAAATCCACCCTAAGAAAAAACAAACTAATGACATGTTTAGTCACAGAAATGAATTTTATTCATATCAGTCATTCATAATCGATAACAAAAACATCCAAAATACATATGTAAGCACATTTTCTTAGGGGGCTGACCTCTTTCGGACCTGTAGATGGCTGTACACGCAAGACCGTTGTCTTTTCTCAGACAGTCGATGAGTCTCCACACAGTAGGGTGGGAATGTCCTATCAGTTTCTTAAACGCATGGTTCCAACCTTCGCACACATTGTTTGTAAGTAGATGATCTCAACCTCATTTAAAATAAACAGGATGATCTCAAACTCATTAAAAAGTATGTCGATGATCTCAAACTCATTTAAAATAAACAGGATGATCTCAAACTCATTAAAAAGTATGTTATATCAAAACATGAGTATAAATGGCTCCAATCAGGCTTGCAAAATCATCTAGGAACAACAGCCAATTAGGAAAACGTAAATGCTATCAAAACAATGCTTGAGAAAAACAACTTGATCAAAGATCAGGACACACTAAAACTTTTAACAATAGCAATTTGAGAAGGGTGGATTTTGTCCATTTTTGTGTTAAGAAGAGGTGGATTTTGTCCGGGGTGGCAATTTTGGGGTGGATTTTGTCCGGGTGGATTTTGTCAGGTCACCACTCATAGCACATGCGCAGTGAAATAGGTTCGCACAGCTTGGAAGCGGGTTGTCCGGTGAATATTTGGTGAAGACTTTGGTGTGAGCTATTTTTCTAATGTTTTGTTGATATTTCTCAGGCGCGAGCTTTTTATATGTTATGACAGTAGATTACCGATTTAACTGTTTATATAATTTCATCTGACTATTTCACCACACGTTCATCTAATCTTACCGAGTCACTTTCTCAGTTCGATATTTAAAAGCAACTTCATTATTTAGCATTGTCAGAATTTCTAACTGTGATATAGATATACCTCTGTCACAGACAAAACTCAATGTCTGTTTTATTGACACCTATGTGTCTGCCTGCCTGCCTGCTAATGACAATATTCAATACACAACTTCGATCACTGACCACATGCAATTTGAACTTAACACCTATCAGGCTATACACCATAAACAAAACGCATTGATTTATGGCCCGAGTTCGGTCTCTGTCACATTATGTAATTACACAGACAGGCAGGTGTGATACTTGGACACATGACATGTTATGATGTCTGTTGACTGCAAAATGTTATACACAAAAAATGAGCATGTATTTACAAAACCCAACATCTCTATATATACACACACAATGAGCCGTTATTATGTTTGATTTTTTGGTTGCATGTGACCTTTAAGTATTGCATCCGTTAAGATCCAGGTTGAATTGGTCTTCAGCAGCCCTTGCTTGTCAAAGAGGCGACTAACAGGATCATGTGGTCGGATGGCTGACTTGGTTGACACATTTCATTGTGTCCCAATTTGCTTAGATGGATGCTCATGTCAATCACTGGATTATCTGGTCCAGACTTGATTATTTACGGACCACCGTCATACAGGTGAAAACTTTCTGAGGGTGGTGTTAAACAACAAACAAATCTTCAACACTGAAAATAGCCAGCCAGAGTTATTCCCCTTGTATTTATATATTGCCTCCATCTAAAGGTGCGTTCTTACAGTGCGACTTGTAGTAACATCTTGTAGCATGCAACACAGTTGCAACGTGAGAACACTCAAATCGTAAGAATTTGAAATTGCATACAACTAGTCGCAGCTGAGTTGTGAGACGTAGGATTTGTCCTAATTCCTACAAGCCGCAAGCTCTGGCTAATCAAATTGCTTAGATCTGTGTCCACCTCAGAGTGATGTCCCTTTTGTTTATGTTGACATTATGTCGGAGACACCACTAAAAACTAAATCGACCTTACTAGAGAATAAATTAAGTGGTTTATAGGTTTTTACTTGTGACAGGAATGTGTATAGAATGTTCCGCCTAAGAATCCAGTTGCAGACTCACACTGATTTAGGCTTTCTCCTCTTCTGTTTTAGTGACTGCGACGCTGACATTAACGTTAGCTTTTCTTCTTCAGCCAACAAATCCAAGTTGCAGAGTCATACATGAGAATCTCATGAGATACAAGTTGTATGCCACCTAAAAAGTACACAAATAACAAAATTGTTACGGTCTTTGTTGTTACTAGTTGTAAGCTACAAGTCAGCAAGTCGCAGCTTGAGAATGCACCTTTAGGCACCCAAGGTGGTCTTTGCTGGTCGACTTAGGTTTTCACAGTAGGGACACAAAGTGAGAAACATAGTTAAGCCTCAGAATCATAAATGTATATGGACTTGCATTAATATATATTTGTATCTAGGACACTTGCGTGCTATTCAACTATTTATTCCCGTTTTAACCAATTAATTACTGTCTTATGCTGAATTAGGAAAAATACAGTAAGACAGTAATTTATTCACATTTCATTCAGTCAAGTGAAATAACACTTCATTCTGGAACCGCTGTCAGTGTTCTTCATTCATGATGATCATGCACATGTTTAGGTTCAGGAAGAGAACACACAGCACATTCGTCTTTCCTTGTTAAATATTTTGACATGTTGACTCATGGCTCTACTACTAGTAAAAATAACCATTTTCTGTGGTCTCTCGTTGAGTTAAACATTACATATGGCAAGATTCGTCCCCATGTGAATGAGGAAGAAAGTTTGTTGCTAATGGCATCTGTTGCCGCTCCACAACAGCATGAACACTAACAAATATCACAGATTTACCTTGAGTCCTGTATTTGAGGGTCCCTGGGACTCATACTCTTAATTTTCAGGGGTCCTGGACTACAAAATGGGGGTCCCAGACACTTAAATATTATTATGAATACTGTGTTGTAATATTGTTGTAATTCAGTTACTGTCATTGTATTGTGTATCGTGATCATCACATTGTTACAGTAATTAAAGTGTACATGATAACAAAACCAGGCTAGCAGCAGACTTAGTGATAACTTGTTGTTTAATACTTGATCGACATTTTGAAAAAAAAGTACCGGTATTTGGACTTTTTCTGCGTCCCCATGGAAGCGCTAATTAATTTTGTTCTGTCCGTTGTCAGTTTCTATACGTATAGGACGCAGAAATTCGCGTCCTGTAAATTTGTGAAATATGAAGTCCTGTGTTGAGGGCAACATTAGTTATATTTATAATTACTTGCATTAAGTAATCACATACTCCTTATTCTCTCTTCTGATTACACAGTAAATTGTACCTGTATTTTACAGTGTAGTGGCCTTAGTTTCATTCAATTGTCAACATTGACACAAATCAGGATAAATAGTTATGTCTGAGACAACATGAATCATCAGTGATGCTGGATGAAAAAAAGAGATCATTAAACAGATCGTTCATGATAGACAAGATCAAGGTGCAATATCAGGTTTTCCTCACGTGGTAATCACTAGTGTTGGGAATCGGAAACCAAATCCACTATCGATTATTGGAGGATTGTGGTGAACGATTATCGATTATAATCGAAGTATATACATTTTTAATGTAATCACCAATTTTAAGGGTTTTGCCCCAGTTTTTTTGTAGTTAATGTGGGTTTTTTATATAACTAATGCTGTCATGCAATGAAATGAACACATGCAAGAAAGACACTGGAATTGTAATTAAACAATAAAAGTGGTTAAAATTTTACAATGTGCATAGCTTTACGCTGTTGAGCGCATGCTTGTTCGTGAATACTCGTCACATTTGATGGTTAGTTTACTTCATTCAAGGGTGTTATACAAAAGCAACAAAATTCTGATTAATCGCGAAAATATGTTTTTTACAATCGATAATCCTTTTTAATCCTTCTTTCGATCGATTTTCGAATTTTTTTTCTATCATCGGAACATCACTAGTAATCACTACAGAGAATATGACGTGATAGCAGAATATGACGTGCTTAGTTTGTGTAGAGAGGGGATATACAATGTGTACTTGTTGTGGCATGGAGAAAACATGGGCTGACGTTTTGTTGGTACTCAGCAATTTTCCACAATATAGCAGCAGTCAGTAAATAATTGCTAGCTAACATCTGAAGAAATAAATTAAACCTAAAGTTAGTCAAGAATTAGATTTATTTTCCCCAGAAGTGAATTATATCATGAAGTAGTTGGTTATATCCTGTAAGTTTTCTGTTGGTTATGTATGCAAGTCATCTATTTGATGCATGGATGTTTCATTTTGAGATAATGTGTTATAGTCACATGTAACTCTCAAACATTTCTGTTCTGTTTATTGGAAGGAGAAAAGTCTGCATAAATTTGCAAAGATTCCAGAGTCTGTCTCTTTAAATGTTTTTGAAGAATAACATTCTTACTTTTTTCTTGAATTGAGTCAACATTTGTTACAGATTATCCCATAAAGAATGAGCGTTTGACATACTTATAGAAATAGGTTCCATTCATCTTCCCTTTAACCCGTGAAGGTCCGGGTTAGAATATTGATCTTCAGTAACCCATGCTTGTCGTAAGAGGCGACTAACGGGATCGGGTGGTCAGACTTGCTGACTTGGTTGACACATGTCATCGGTTCCCCATTGCGCAGATCGATGCTCATGCTGTTGATCACTGGATTGTCTGATCTAGCCTCCATTATTTACAGACCGCCACCATATATAGTTCAAATATTGCTGAGTGTGGCCTAAAACTCACGTATTCATCTGCCCTTTTGCTTCATTCTTGGTGCAGAACTCATAAATCATTCCATTAGGGCACAAAAAACATTTGTCCGTTTTCCGGTTACCTGACCGACCCTATCCTAAACCCAAAACCCAGATGGCATTGTCACTACATGATATCGTACTCTGGAAGACATTCTCAGGTGCCCACCTGGTGATACCCCTGATATATCCCCCCCTCCCCCCCCTCCCCTTTCTTTGCGTACCCCAGATATATGGTCCTCCCCTTTCTTTGTGTACCCCAGATATATGGCCCTCCCCTTTCTATGTCATGTGTACCCCAGATATATGGTCCTCCCCTTTCTTTGTGTACCCCAGATATATGTCCTCCCCTTTCTTTGTGTACCCCAGTGCATGGCCCTCCCCTTTCTTTGTGTACCCCAGATATATGGTCCTCCCCTTTCTTTGTGTACCCCAGATATATGGTCCTCCGTTTCTTTGTGTACCCCAGATATATGGTCCTCCCCTTTCTTTGCGTACCCCAGATATATGGTCCTCCCCTTTCTTTGTGTACCCCAGATATATGGTCCTTCCCATTTCTTTGTGTACCCCAGATATATGGTCCTCCCCTTTCTTTGTATACCCCAGATATATGGTCCTCCCCTTTCTTTGTGTACCCCAGATATATGGTCCTTCCCATTTCTTTGTGTACCCCAGATATATGGTCCTCCCCTTTCTTTGTGTACCCCAGATATATGTCCTCCCCTTTCTTTGTGTACCCCAGATATATGGTCCTCCCCTTTCTTTGTGTACCCCAGATATATGGTCCTTCCCATTTCTTTGTGTACCCCAGATATATGGTCCTCCCCTTTCTTTGTGTACCCAAGATATATGGTCCTCCCCTTTCTTTGTGTACCCCAGATATATGGTCCTTCCCATTTCTTTGTGTACCCCAGATATATGTCCTCCTCTTCCTTTGTGTACCCCTACTCCTGCTCACAGCCTTATAATTCAGGCATCCCGCTTCAAGCTGTGCGAACCTATTCACTGCGCATGTTCTGTGAGCGCAGCTATTGAAACCACTTTTCACCCCAACTGAACTCCAATTTCGCGGGGGTTTTTTTTTCATCGCATTACTTTTCAACTTTATAAGTTGAATTTGCATTTTTGATAATTTGTTACTTTAAGTCCATACCGAAAGGTATCAGAATCTGCAAAGTTGTGTTTTGCATTGCATGTGACCTTTAAAGGGTAAAGGTTTTATTAATTTCTGTCATGTTGATGAAGTGTAGACCAAGATAAACTGTGATGTTTCCTGGTCGTTATTTAAGCTAACACCAAATGATTTCAACTCTAGTTTTTTAGCAATGGCCTTAAGAGCCAATGATATCATTGATAGTCGCAGTCTCATTTGCCTTCCACAACTTGCTGAAGGTTCACGTTGTCCTGCCCCTAATATCCATCACAATGTTGAGCCACGGTGGTGACTTGAGTACCTTTGTTTGCCACATGTCACTTCGGTAAGAGTTTTGTACAACACTGTTTACAAGTTGACAGACAGTATCATTGACCATACCTTTCACAGAGTAGCTTGGCACAGACATGTTTGCTTTTGCTTAAGAACTTGTGATAGTTTTCTGTGATGTGATGCGATTTCCGATATCGCTGCGAGAGAAGACTAATGAAAACACAAGACGTTCCAAGTGATTATTATTTTTAGATATTCGAATGAAGCCATTATCGTCCGATGCAGAATTGCTTAGCAACGAGAATTCCCTTGTTACGTAGTCAATCCATAATGCATTGGAAGGGGGAATTACTTCAACGATGGCAAAGCTTATGAAGTTTACATAACTGATGATTGTCAAAAGGGGAAGTACTATCTTAATCGAAAGGAGTGATGTAGTGGCCATAATACTTCAGTATATAATAAGCCATTAACTTACATTAACTTACATTCAATTGTATCTGCATATTTCCCGTGGCGTACAGACGGCAATTCACCGTTTTGTCTGGAGTACGGTACAGTGATTGCTGGCCAAGGACAATAACGTGAAGCATCTGGAAAGTGTAAAGAGTGAAAGATGTGATCTGATGCATCTCGATAGTGTAAAGAGTGCAAGATGTGAACTGATGCATCTCGATAGTGTAAAGAGTGCAAGATGTGATCTGATGCATCTCGATAGTGTAAAGAGTGCAAGATGTGAACTGATGCATCTCGATAGTGTAAAGAGTGCAAGATGTGATCTGATGCATCTCGATAGTGTAAAGAGTGCAAGATGTGAACTGATGCATCTCGATAGTGTAAAGAGTGCAAGATGTGATCTGATGCATCTCGATAGTGTAAAGAGTGCAAGATGTGATCTGATGCATCTCGATAGTGTAAAGAGTGCAAGATGTGAACTGATGCATCTCGATAGTGTAAAGAGTGCAAGATGTGATCTGATGCATCTCGATAGTGTAAAGAGTGCAAGATGTGAACTGATGCATCTCGATAGTGTAAAGAGTGCAAGATGTGATCTGATGCATCAGCCAGTCATCATGATCACACTCTAATTAGTGGATAGTATTTTTGTGGCTAAGGATAAGTTAAGATATTCTGCATGATTCATACAGAAGATATTTAACTGAGCCACATGTCCAAGTTTATTTACTTTAAAATGTCCCAGAGCTCCAGATAAGCCTTTGGCCATGTGGGTATGATACCCAAACTTTTAAAACTAAGTGGGTATTTCCAATTTCAAGTGGGTATCTATACTTTTTGATACACAACATCTTTTTAAGATCTGGGTATTCATTTCAAATAACAAGTGTAAGAGGTGTGCCTGACACACACTACACCATGACCTCATAAGACCCTTGTTTATTCAAAATTAACCATGGATATTTTCTTTTCCATGTAGCAACTAGTTTTTTTCAAAACCTTGTTCCCATCATGTTGTTTCACTTCCACGCTGCGAATAGCTGATGTTACAAGTTCATTTAAGATATCTACGGCAATTGATTCTGATTGTGAAACACAGCATAATATTAATTCATCTTATTTTGACATAGCGTAAACGTAAATATTTAGTGTTTTTTCATACGCTGGCATTTATTTTTCTTGCGTATTTCAACTTTTCTATAGCGTATTATATGCAAATATGCAGCTTATCTGGAGCTCTGATGTCCATTGATGAATTGCAGATGTCATTGGTAACAAGGATGTTTTAAAATTGTGCTTCCAGATTCTGTAACTATGTATTTATATAAAACATGTTGAAGTTGATTGAAATCAGTATGGATAATTAGCTGCCCTTGATCACCTCTTCACATTTTGTGTATCTCTCTAATTGTGCGCGTATAGTCTAGGGTGAGTTTCATGAGAAACTGAATTCTCATGTATGTTGTTAAAAACTACATTGTATCTCTTCAGTTGAATTACAAAAGATCACAAACTTTCATATTTAAAATAAATTACTGCGGGTAATGATCTACAACTTAATTATGTCTAAGTGTAAATAAATAATCTTGAAATGGCAATCAGGTGAATTGAGGTTAGCTTCAAGAATCATTAGTTCGTGTTGATCGTGTTGTTGTTGGCTGTAGGTAATGAATAATAACAAAGCTGTAGAGTCAGTAGAATATAAATACAGGTAAATCTTTCTGAAATTTGACATTGATTGCGAGTGGAATATCAATAATGTTTCACTGATGAAAGGTGTTAGCACACAATGTTTGTGTTACCATTGGTGATGCAGTCTATGTGGTATTGCTATAGTATATGAGAGATGACCCTTGTGGATCAATCTCCCATCAGTCATGAGCTCTAAATCTTCCATCTCTGTATGTTGTGTTGTATGCTGTACAGAATCAACATTATCTTATATGCTTCATAGGTCCATCATTGTGTTGTATGCTTCATAGGTCCACCATTATCTTATATGCTTCATAGGTCCATCATTGTGTTGTATGCTTCATAGGTCCATCATTGTGTTGTATGCTTCATAGGTCCATCATTGTGTTGTATGCTTCATAGGTCCATCATTGTGCAGTATGCTTCATAGGTCCATCATTGTGTAGTATGCTTCATAGGTCCATCATTGTGTTGTATGCTTCATAGGTCCATCATTGTGTAGTATGCTTCATAGGTCCATCATTGTGTTGTATGCTTCATAGGTCCATCATTGTGTTGTATGCTTCATAGGTCCATCATTTTGTTGTATGCTTCATAGGTCCATCATTGTGTAGTATGCTTCATAGGTCCATCATTGTGTAGTATGCTTCATAGGTCCATCATTGTGTTGTATGCTTCATAGGTCCATCATTGTGTTGTATGCTTCATAGGTCCATCATTTACTTCTGTTTATAAATATAAAATATATTTTTTAACATATTATTCAAATAATACAACTACAACGTAAGTTAATATTTAATGAAAATGCAAGCTTACTTTCCAGATAAACCACGAAGGGAGCAAAAAATGCTGCGATTTTTTCCATTTCTAACATGTCATACTTTCCCCTTACCTTTTCATTTTATATTTTCATTTTTACGTAATCAGAAAATTATTATAAAAAGATTTCGCAAATAATATGTATGGTCGTCTATTTCCCGATATCAGTAGCTTTCTGCTCGGTAACATGATACAACAGTGTGAAATACCTCCGTTTTGGAAGCTTCGTACGGATAACATATGAGGCCATTCGTTTGATGGCGGGTATCGTTCAAAAGCTCCGAACATCAACACTATCACTGCACCCTTGCCAAGAGTA
The DNA here is from genome assembly GCF_003918875.1 of Haliotis rubra. Lineage (NCBI taxonomy): Eukaryota > Metazoa > Mollusca > Gastropoda > Lepetellida > Haliotidae > Haliotis > Haliotis rubra. Next base: position 276,939 of record NW_025766769.1, on the reverse strand, counting down.
TTTTCGCAGTTGTAAGAAGCGATTTTATTGGACAAAGATTGGTTTCTACTGACGCTTTTTCTGCCACAGTCTGCTATGAGGATCGTGATTGGACAAAATTATGCATGTGACCTAAGGCAGCCAATCATATTTCAGTAATGGATAGTATCCTCGTAAACAAAAACTGTTAGATTCAGACGAAAGTTTTGGGTAAAAGCATGCTATTCTGAACTTGTTACGCAAAAATTCACCACCTATACGTATATTATGGAACTTAGTGGACTGTCGTGCTAGGCAATAACCACTGACAAAATGCTTCATGCATATATTTTAGCATTAAACATCGTGTCCGATCGCGAAGTTCGAGGCGATGAAAGTCGAGATGTCGAGAAAGTTATAATGTACATTTGACAACTTTTATGAGTACTGTTATTGACTTTATTCTTCGATTTATTAAATTTGTTTAATTATTATCTCGAAACATCGTTACTTTGATTACGATCGGTAATAACAAGTAGGGAATTCCCAATTTTCAAGCTGATCCGACAACATTCATGTTGTGACGATTTTTCTCATTGGTCAGTTTATTAATTATAGCCAATCAGGATATTCGAAGCACTTAGGTTACAAAACCACACTGCGCGATATCTGTTGAAAACAGATACCAAACAAACATCAAGACTTAAACTTTGCGGTTATTTTTGCGGGGAATTTGAAAATACTGCTAATCGTGAATGACGATGTTAAGACTTAAACTTATTGTCAAAATGTACTCGTCCTCTAGGAAGAGCAAATTATTTTTTTCACTTGCCCTAAACAAATTTTACTCATCAATACGAGCAGACGAGTGGAAGTTTCGAGCCCCTGTGTTGGTGTTGTACAGGGTTCACCATGCAGTTGGTTTACAGGGTTCACCATGCTGTTGATGTTGTACAGGGTTCACCATGCTGTTGATGTTGTACAGGGTTCACCATGCTGTTGATGTTGTACAGGGTTCACCATGCTGTTGATGTTGTACAGGGTTCACCATGCTGTTGATGTTGTACAGGGTTCACCATGCTGTTGATGTTGTACAGGGTTCACCATGCTGTTGATGTTGTACAGGGTTCACCATGCTGTTGATGTTGTACAGGGTTCACCAAGCTGTTGATGTTGTACAGGGTTCACCATGCTGTTGATGTTGTACAGGGTTCACCATGCCATTAATGTTGTACAGGGTTCTCCGTGCTGTTGGTGTGATTATTTAGAAAGAATATGTGTGTTTTCACCCAACTGAAAGTGATTATAATAACGGGCTACTCAATCTGTTTCACTTTCATTATTTGTCATAAGATCTAAATAATTTGAATTTAATGGCTAGTACTGCACCTAATATTCAATTTGAAATTGTCATGTAGCTCTGAAAGAATTTATTCCTCTACCAGCCCTGTGAAGTGGATGTCCCTAGTGCTGGGGAGATAGACAGGCACGAGCCAGCAGCCTTCTCTTGCATCCTCGCTTGAGCAGTCGGGGCTAACTGGCAGATGGGCACAAAGAGAATTGCTGATAAGAAAAGAAACGGGTTGGCAGGAAAACCAGTTTATGCTGGGCCCAGCTAGCTATTTCTGGCTGGTTTAGAAAGCATGTCAAAGACAGTATTATTCATGCCCCAACATAATGGAGTCACGACCTGCTTCAAGGGAGAAAACTCATGCACGCCTTATGGGCAGATGCATAGAACAATGGAACATTTAAATAGGGGTTAACTGAATTATTTAGAGATGTTTTGAAATGGAATACATAGTGGGAGTTTGGGGTGAAATGTAAAAAAATCGATTTGTGTGGTCATTTGGGGTGAGATCTTTTGTGTTAAGTTTTTGTCCATTTTGAGTTAAATTTATCAGACCAAATTTGACCTAGTTGTGATGTGATGCTGATTAAACCCTTTGTCTAGAAAGGATAGACTCAAACAATGATCTGAGATATCAAGGAATGTTTATTAAGGTATCTACTACCTATAAAAGTTTTCTTTTTAATAGGAATGTTTCATTTTGAAAATGCACAAAAACATTGTACCAGATACAGTGCTCAAAGTAAAGGCTGAACATTTCTGGGGTTTTCTCACAACCCTTATATCCCTATCATTACCCTAATGTTGGAGATGGCAGGTAACAGGTTCTCGTTAATCCACGGGACCACAGAACTACCCTTTATTTCACGTGATTCGGATCAGGTGGGGTGGCCTAGTGGTTGAAGCGTTCGCTCATCACATCAAAGGTCCAGGATCGATTCCTCCAAGGTACAATGTGTGAAGCCCATTTCTAGTGTCCGTAGGTTTAAATGAAGCACGGGATAAGATATGAAACGATCATGTGAAGGTCATATCATTAGTCGATGGGTGTCAAGTTTTGAAACTCTGAAGTGAACCGTTAGGTTATCATGATGAAACCTTTTCTGTTCCTAACAAACTAGACTCTTCCTACTATCTACAGTGCTACAAGGTACAAACTATTCCTGCTATCTATATTTGCACCAAGTGCAGACTATTCCTGCCAACTATACTATACCAGTATATACCAGAATATACCAGTATTTTCATGGGTCATCACTCTGATAGCACTGCACAATTTATTGGTGAGTGGTGACATCGTTCTGCATGAATTATACACAGAAACTGTTTTCTAAACATGATTTAGAACCACCTCATGAATAAAGGTGTCATTCTATTTTGCAGTTTACAGTGATAAGAGTATGAGTTCCAATGTTTGTACCTGTGTAGCGAGTAGTACATTCAGTCTGTTGGACTAATGGTCTGATTGCATACCATCTGCAGCACTTCTCTGTTTTTGTAAATCAAGACTATATCATTGTCAACAGTTTGTGTAAGATGCCAATAACACAATTGTTCTGATATATTTGGCACAGGCTTTATCAATACCCATATATATCATAAGGACACAAATGCGTGGCTTTATTCTGTTGCTACTTGTCTCAGTTTCTAGTAAAAAGAATGCAGAACGTGTTAATGGTCTCTGTGTAATAATAACTTCAGCTCATGGACATGAAGTTAATGGTCTCTGTGTAATAATAACTTCAGCTCATGGACATGAAGTTAATGGTCTCTGTGTAATGATAACTTCAGCTCATGGACATGAAGTTAATGGTCTCTGTGTAATAATAACTTCAGCTCATGGACATAACTTCAGCTCATGGACATGAAGTTAATGGTCTCTGTGTAATGATAACTTCAGCTCATGAACATGAAGTTAATGGTCTCTGTGTAATGATAACTTCAGCTCATGGACATGAAGTTAATGGTCTCTGTGTAATAATAACTTCAGCTCATGGACATGAAGTTAATGGTCTCTGTGTAATAATAACTTCAGCTCATGGACATGAAGTTAATGGTCTCTGTGTAATAATAACTTCAGCTCATGAACATGAAGTTAATGGTCTCTGTGTAATGATAACTTCAGCTCATGAACATGAAGTTAATGGTCTCTGTGTAATAATAACTTCAGCTCATGGACATGAAGTTAATGGTCTCTGTGTAATGATAACTTCAGCTCATGGACACAGTTAAGTCTTAATAATGATCTCTCATGACATGTAATGGTCTCTGTGTAATAACTTCAGCTCATGGACATGAAGTTAATGGTCTCTGTGTAATAATAACTTCAGCTCATGGACATGAAGTTAATGGTCTAATAACTTCAGCTCATGGACATGAAGTTAATGGTCTCTGTGTAATAATAACTTCAGCTCATGGACATGAAGTTAATGTAATAATAACTTCAGCTCATGGACATGAAGTTAATGGTCTAATAATAACTTCAGCTCATGGACATGAAGTTAATGGTCTCTGTGTAATAATAACTTCAGCTCATGGACATGAAGTTAATGGTCTCTGTGTAATGATAACTTCAGCTCATGGACATGAAGTTAATGGTCTCTGTGTAATGATAACTTCAGCTCATGAACATGAAGTTAATGGTCTCTGTGTAATAATAACTTCAGCTCATGGACATGAAGTTAATGGTCTCTGTGTAATAATAACTTCAGCTCATGGACATGAAGTTAATGGTCTCTGTGTAATGATAACTTTAATGAAGTTAATGGTCTCTGTGTAATGATAACTTCAGCTCATGAACATGAAGTTAATGGTCTCTGTGTAATGATAACTTCAGCTCATGAACATGAAGTTAATGGTCTCTGTAATGATAACTTCAGCCTCATGAACATGAAGTTAATGGTCTAATAATAATTCAGCTCATGGACATGAAGTTAATGGTCTCTGTGTAATAATAACTTCAGCTCATGGACATGAAGTTAATGGTCTCTGTGTAATAATAACTTCAGCTCATGGACATGAAGTTAATGGTCTCTGTGTAATGATAACTTCAGCTCATGGACATGAAGTTAATGGTCTCTGTGTAATAATAACTTCAGCTCATGGACATGAAGTTAATGGTCTCTGTGTAATGATAACTTCAGCTCATGGACATGAAGTTAATGGTCTCTGTGTAATAATAACTTCAGCTTAATGGAAGTTCTCTGTGTGTAATAATAACTTCAGCTCATGGACATGAAGTTAATGGTCTCTGTGTAATAATAACTTCAGCTCATGGACATGAAGTTAATGGTCTCTGTGTAATAATAATAACTTCAGCTCATGGACATGAAGTTAATGGTCTCTGTGTAATAATAACTTCAGCTCATGGACATGAAGTTAATGGTCTCTGTGTAATGATAACTTCAGCTCATGGACATGAAGTTAATGGTCTCTGTGTAATAATAACTTCAGCTCATGGACATGAAGTTAATGGTCTCTGTGTAATGATAACTTCAGCTCATGGACATGAAGTTAATGGTCTCTGTGTAATAATAACTTCAGCTCATGAACATGAAGTTAATGGTCTCTGTGTAATAATAACTTCAGCTCATGGACATGAAGTTAATGGTCTCTGTGTAATGATAACTTCAGCTCATGAACATGAAGTTAATGGTCTCTGTGTAATAATAACTTCAGCTCATGGACATGAAGTTAATGGTCTCTGTGTAATAATAACTTCAGCTCATGGACATGAAGTTAATGGTCTCTGTGTAATGATAACTTCAGCTCATGGACATGAAGTTAATGGTCTCTGTGTAATAATAACTTCAGCTCATGAACATGAAGTTAATGGTCTCTGTGTAATAATAACTTCAGCTCATGGACATGAAGTTAATGGTCTCTGTGTAATAATAACTTCAGCTCATGGACATGAAGTTAATGGTCTCTGTGTAATGATAACTTCACTTCATGAAGTTAATGGCTCATAATGATAACTTCACATGAACATGAAGTTAATGGTCTCTGTGTAATGGTCTCTGTGTAATATATAACTTCAGCTCATGGACATGAAGTTAATGGTCTCTAATGTAATAATAACTTCAGCTCATGAACATGAAGTTAATGGTCTCTGTGTAATAATAACTTCAGCTCATGAACATGAAGTTAATGGTCTCTTCAGCTCAGCTCATGAACATGAAGTTAATGGTCTCTGTGTAATAATAACTTCAGCTCATGGACATGAAGTTAATGGTCTCTAATGTAATAATAACTTCAGCTCATGGACATGAAGTTAATGGTCTCTGTGTAATAATAACTTCAGCTCATGGACATGAAGTTAATGGTCTCTGTGTAATAATAACTTCAGCTCATGGACATGAAGTTAATGGTGGTCTCTGTGTAATAATAACTTCAGCTCATGGACATGAAGTTAATGGTCTCTGTGTAATAATAACTTCAGCTCATGGACATGAAGTTAATGGTCTCTGTGTAATAATAACTTCAGCTCATGGACATGAAGTTAATGGTCTCTGTGTAATAATAACTTCAGCTCATGGACATGAAGTTAATGGTCTCTGTGTAATAATAACTTCAGCTCATGGACATGAAGTTAATGGTCTCTGTGTAATAATAACTTCAGCTCATGAACATGAAGTTAATGGTCTCTGTGTAATGATAACTTCAGCTCATGGACATGAAGTTAATGGTCTCTGTGTAATAATAACTTCAGCTCATGAACATGAAGTTAATGGTCTCTGTCTAATAATAACTTATATGCTACTGTTTACCTGTTCTTTAAGCTCCTGGTGGGAACGTTATTACATTAGAATATTCACGGGGGATTACCATGGTTACCATGGTTACAATAGTGACATTAATGTCTCAGCAATTTAACGGTAATGTAATCAGGGCATTACCATGGTAACAGTAGTATGACATTCATGTGGCAATAACGTAACAACAATATAACAAGGGTATAACCATGGTAACCATAGTATGACATCTGTATGTCATTAGTAGTAACTGTGCCATGTTCATGTGTCTGAGTAGGGTCTCCCAGTGATGAAATCATCTGGTGAGTATACAACCATACTGACCGAGTGTGTGGCACATTTAGTGGTAGTATGTAACAGTGCCAACCCTGTGTTCAGCACATGATAGTAACTGCCAGTCATATGTCATGTGTAACTGCCAGTCATATGTCATGTGTAACTGCCAGTCATATGTCATGTGTAACTATATGTCATGTGTAACTATATGTCATGTGTAACTACCAGTCATATGTCATGTGTAACTGCCAGTCATATGTCATGTGTAACTACCAGTCATATGTCATGTGTAACTACCAGTCATATGTCATGTGTAACTGCCAGTCATATGTCATGTGTAACTATATGTCATGTGTAACTACCAGTCATATGTCATGTGTAACTGCCAGTCATATGTCATGTGTAACTGCCAGTCATATGTCATGTGTAACTACCAGTCATATGTCATGTGTAACTGCCAGTCATATGTCATGTGTAACTGCCAGTCATATGTCATGTGTAACTACCAGTCATATGTCATGTGTAACTGCCAGTCATATGTGATGTGTAACTACCAGTCATATGTCATGTGTAACTACCAGTCACGTCATGTGTAACTATATGTCATGTGTAACTACCAGTCATGTGTCATGTGTAACAACCAGTCATATGTCATGTGTAACTGACAGTCATATTTCATGTGTAACTGCCAGTCATATGTTATGTAACTACCAGTCATATGTCATGTGTAATTATATGTCATATGTCATGTGTAACTACCAGTCATATGTCATGTGTAACTACCAGTCATATGTCATGTGTAACTGCCAGTCATATGTCATGTGTAACTATATGTCATGTGTAACTACCAGTCATATGTCATGTGTAACTGCCAGTCATATGTCATGTGTAACTACCTTTTCCTTGCACAGTGTTTCACATGTTTCTTCCTTGTTTTCTTCTAAAGGATGCCACTGGAAGTGAGTTGAGAGGGTACGCCAATTTGATGAGCTGTGATGATGACAGCAACAACACAAATCCTGACAGTAGCCGGCACGGGGACGGTAAGTGACAAGAGCTTGTGTCATTCAGCCACCTCCTGTACTTAGTCCATGACAAGGGAGTCCCTTGTAGTCTTGGGGAGGGAGGACATAGTCCATGACAAGGAAGCCCCTTGGAGTCTTGGGGAGGGAGGACATAGTCCATGACAAGGAAACCCCTTGGAGTCTTGGGGAGGGAGGACACAGTCCATGACAAGGAAGCCCCTTGGAGTCTTGGGGAGGGAGGACATAGTCCATGATAAGGAAACCCCTTGGAGTTTTTGGGAGGGAGGACATAGTCCATGACAAGGGAGCCCCTTGGAGTCTTGGGAGGGAGGACATAGTCCATGACAAGGAAGCCCTTTGAGTTTTGGGAGGGAGGACATAGTCCATGACAAGGGAGCCCCTTGGAGTTTTGGGAGGAGGACATAGTCCATGACAAGGAAGCCCCTTGGAGTCTTGGGGAGGGAGGACATAGTCCATGACAAGAAAACCCCTTGGAGTTTTTGGGAGGGAGGACATAGTCCATGACAAGGGAGCCCCTTGGAGTTTTGGGGAGGGAGGACATAGTCCATGACAAGGAAGCCCCTTGGAGTCTTGGGGAGGGAGGACATAGTCCATGACAAGGGAGCCCCTTGGAGTCTTGGGAAGGGAGGACATAGTCCATGACAAGGAAACCCCTTGGAGTTTTGGGGAGGGAGAACATAGTCCATGACAAGGGAGCCTCTTGGAGATTTGGGGAGGGAGGACACAGTCCATGACAAGGGAGCCCCTTGGAGTTTTGGGAGGGAGGACATAGTCCATGACAAGGAAGCCCCTTGGAGTTTTGGGAAGGGAGGACATAGTCCATGACAAGGGATCCCCTTGGAGTCTTGGGGAGGGAGGACATATTCCTTGACAAGGGAGCCCCTTGGAGTTTTGGGGAGGGAGGACGTAGTCCATGACAAGGGATCCCCTTGGAGTCTTGGGGAAGGAGGACGTAGTCCATGACAAGGGAGCCCCTTGGAGTTTTGGGGAGGGAGGACATAGTCCATGACAAGGGATCCCCTTGGAGTCTTGGGGAGGGAGGACGTAGTCCATGACAAGGGAGCCCCTTGGAGTCTTGGGGAGGGAGGACATATTCCATGACAAGGGAGCCCCTTGGAGTCTTGGGGAGGGAGGACATAGTCCATGACAAGGGAGCCCCTTGGAGTCTTGGGGAGGGAGGACATAGTCCATGACAAGGGAGCCCCTTGGAGTCTTGGGGAGGGAGGACATATTCCATGACAAGGGAGCCCCTTGGAGTCTTGGGGAGGGAGGACATATTCCATGACAAGGGATCCCCTTGGAGTCTTGGGTAGGGAGGACATAATCCATGACAAGGGACTTTCTCAGAGTCGTGGGGATATGTTACTATTGTATTTTTGTAAAACATTTTGGTTGCCAAAGATTTGTGTTTGATTTATGTGGGGTTTTTTCAATGAAAATATCAGTGACAAGCTTTTTGATTTTGTGAAGCCACTCTTAGCACTTAACTGACCGGTTGTTCATTGCTATTACAAGACTATTGTTATTGCTGTTAAGAAGGCACTGCCATGGACATTGCTGTGGACACTGTAAGGGCTGCCTTGTAGAAATAGCTGGATAGAGGAAGATTCTGCTGAAAATATGTGTTCTGTGAACTTCTTACCGATGCATCTCTTGCAAACTACGTTTTAATAAAGTTTAGTCTTGAAGATATTTATTTTTTGGCAAGAGGAAGGTGTGGTGCCTTCTAGGACATGGTTAGAAGCAGATGCACTAATAATGTCAGCCAACAGATGATAGATGGCCCCTTTATTGTTGTTATTTTCACTTGTTGCTTCTCTAAGAATTGAACTTAAGTGTAAACCGAGTGGACAAATGATATTCTGTCCTAAATAGATGACAGGTTGGAGAGAACTATTGGCTTGTGTCACTCATCATGTGGTCAGAATTGGACCTCAGGCACCTTCATGGGCATTTTAAGCTGCTTCAAATAGTTGATGATGTTCATGAGAGAAGGGTTACCTCCCTTCAGTTGTTTCTTTTCCCCACATGACCTCCCTCGGAAATACATATGGGCATGACATCAGCTTTGGGATGGTGCATGTCAGCTCCTGCTGCCAAGCTCCTCCATTACCTGCAGTACCTCCCGATGTGGGGCTCATTAAGATGTGACAATCCAGGAAACATTTCCACATGCTGGGGGCACTGGTTTACCTTGTAGGGTTGTTAACCTTTGGTGTGTACACTTTCTCCCCATCTTTACCAAACAGATTATTGAGATTGTCTTTCACACAATTATATGACAACAAATGAGTTTTGTTCAATCTTAGGTATGTACATTTTTACGGTGCTTCTGAACATGTATGTTTGCTCGTTTTCCATGATTGGCTCTAAAACTTGTCACCTTGTTCGTGCAGGGATTAGTGTGGCAGTTTCAACTTAGGAGAGAAAATCTCTATGGTCCAAATGTAAGGAGATTTTTTTTCAGTATGATGTGATTTTACAAATGATCACAGATATTTCATCTTAAAACTGTTACAACTGTTTAATGTCCTCTATTTGTGCTTCATATTATGAAGTATTATGTTGCTAGCTTCTTTATGTTTGTTTACCCTATGTGCTATGTTTCCACTGCAACTTTATAATGTTTTTATTATTGCATAATGGCCACTATTGTCTGATAACTAATACCAATTATATTAAGATTTTCAGAATAATGTGCTCCAGGTTCACTGTTGTGTGTAATTTGTAACAATCCTATATTTCCTGTAGATGGTGGTATGTTTACCATAAATCTGTGAATTTGTCACATTTTTCAATTTTTATGGACACATCCACAATCATCCTCTCAATTCAAGTTGCTGTTTAGTAAATAAAGGAGGGTTGCTATTCACAATGGAGGATATGTTTGTGAAAACTCTCAATTCAACTTGCAGCAGTATATGGATGGTTTAAACAAACACAGTTTGGGATCACTTTTAGGAAACCACATGCAGCAGTATATGGATGGTTCAAATAAACACTGTCAGGGATCACTTTTAGGAAACAGGGATCACTTTTAGGAAACTACATGCAGCAGTATATGGAATCGTCCATCATGCACATGTTAAGTCCAGTGGATCGTCCATCATGCACATGTTAAGTCCAGTGGAATCGTCCATCATGCACATGTTAAGACAGGTGGAGTCAGCCATCATGCACATGTTAAGACACTTGGAATCGTCCATCATGCACATGTTAAGACAGGTGGAGTCAGCCATCATGCACATGTTAAGACAGGTGGAATCGTCCATCATGCACATGTTTAGTCCAGTGGAATCATCCATCATGCACATGTTAAGACCGGTGGAATTGCCTATCATGCACATGTTAAATTCAATGGAATCGTCCATATGGACAATGTGTGTGCTGTGAGACAATCAATCTTTGGGCAATGTGTGTGTTGTGAGACAATCAATCTTTGGGCAATGTGTGTGTTGTGAGACAATCAATCTTTGGGCAATGTGTGTGCTGTGAGACAATCAATCTTTGGGCAATGTGTGTGCTGTGAGACAATCAATCTTTGGGCAATGTGTGTGTTGTGAGACAATCAATCTTTGGGCAATGTGTGTGTTGTGAGACATCAATCTTTGGGCAATGTGTGTGTTGTGAGACAATCAATCTTTGGGCAATGTGTGTGTTGTGAGACAATCAATCTTTGGGCAATGTGTGTGCTGTAAGACAGTATTTGTGTTTCTGCGTGTACCTGTTATGGAAATGTATCTGAGTGAAGGAGCCATGTGACCTATTGCAGGCCTTGAGTGTGGCGACTCTTGTCTCCGGTAGTTACAATACAACACTGCATCAGCTGGTAGGCTGCATGATAACATGATACAAACATGTTGCAGTTATGTGGAAATCAATATATAGGTAGCGTCAAGCTTTCTACACTGCAGATGCTGTCAGCAGCCTCCATGTTTCTTTCATACAATCTAGACATATTTACGTGATCATGGATCAAGTAATTTGGGCTTGGGTTACATGCCATTGTTGCTTCTTTTTCGAAAGATTGACATTCTCACAATTTTTATTTTGGATTTCAAATGTTTGATTTTTATGTGATGTTGTAGTTTGAGTCTTCTGCATTGAGCATTTTAGTATGTGCACTACTTCAATACATAAGTCAACATGCTTCATATTTCAAAGTGGTGTTTAAATACTATTCTGTAATGAAAGTAGCAGTGATCTTTTAAACATGTTAAAGATTGTTTTGGTTTCCGTGGTAACACAACAACAAAATTACATGGAAATTACAATGGTTAAAGAGTATTTGTCGTTTGGATCAAGACGATTTTCATTTGTGATGAGTACTGAACCAGACTCTGCAGAGTGATTGTGGCAACTGCTGTGTGGACGTCCCACTCCTTGACACTGGTATCACCTCTTGGAAACTCCCACAGCTGAAAATAATTGCAGATTTTGAACATTCCCTTTTTTGTAACAATGGTGAAAATGAATGCACAAACAGTAAAATGAAATATCACAGTGTTGTATCATACTGTTATCCAAATATCAGAATTTTGAAACAGAATGACACATCATTTGTACATGGGTGTCATGGTATTCAAGTCGTCTCAGGCTCTACAGTTTACTGTGCAGAGTTGCTTCCCTTCATCGTGCCAGGAACCTGTGATCATGAGATCTGATCATGGTCCATACCTGTGCTTCTTGGTTTCAGCAAAGGGGTATATCGGTGTATGAAATAAGGTACCGACCGCCTAAGACGGTCTAGATTTCTGACGAGCGGTCTAAATTTACAGCTAGCCAGCCCGATGGTCTGGTAAACATTTTGGATGTTCCATACATCTGAGTAAATTCACCATATTTAGTCTGGTTAAATCCATTTTACCAGCCCTGATGTCTGGCTGTATTTTTGGCTTATTTCATATATTGGGTATATATCTTAAGACATGCATCATTGTAGATTTTCCTCACACATAAGGTTCTTGGCACAACATAACTCCCATACTGGTGAAAGCAGTGTTGAAACCAGCCATCTCACACCTCACTGAGTATGTGTCTATGAGTAGAACTTGATGTAACTGGTCTACTGGTCCAAGTCACACCTGCCAACTCTCAGGTCCTTGAGACTCATGCCGTTGTTACTCATGCCATGCTCTCACCACAAAACTGAAAAATCAGATGCCAATCTGCGTTCTTATGACAAAAAGAAAAATGACCGCTTAAGATCACAGAAATAGGTCAGAAAACATTGTTTTCAGTGACTTTTCTGAGAATCGAAATTTAAAATTATGCTTTGGCTTCATGGTGGCTACGTACCCCTGGACCCGTCTGGGGCATGCGGCCCCTGAACCCAAGCATCTGCAACGCTGAGTTCAAACCTGCTACCTGCCACCTAATGGAGTAACATGTGGAAATGAACAAACCTTAATTAAGGCAGCTATTGGTATCTGACATTGGTATCCAGGCACATCTTTCCCCTAGGTCTGTTCATGTTTTAAGGTATGTGTTTATACGTATATGTGTGTGTGTATGTGTGCGTGCGTGTGTTTTCACTTTTTAGGGTATGTGTGTGTGTTCACATCTGTGGGTGTGTATTCACATTTTAGGGTAGGTGTTCGTGTGTGTGTGTATTTTTACATCTGTGTGTGTATTCACATTTTAGGGTATGTTTTCGTGTGTGCGTGTTCGCGTGCACCACATTTGCTGGTCCCTGGCTGTACTAACTGAATCATGTAATATATATTCCACCACATTTGCTGGTCCTTGGCTGTACTGAACTAACTGAATTATGTAATATATATTCCACCACATTTGCTGGTCCTTGGCTGTACTAACGGAATCATGTAATATATATTCCACCACATTTGCTGGTCCTTGGCTGTACTAACGGAATCATGTAATATATATTCCACCACATTTGCTGGTCCTTGGCTGTACTAACGGAATCATGTAATATATATTCCACCACATTTGCTGGTCCTTGGCTGTACTAACTGCATCATGTAATATATATTCCACCACATTTGCTGGTTCCTGGCTGTACTAACTGAATCATGTAATATATATTCCACCACATTTGCTGGTTCCTGGCTGTACTAACTGAATCATGTAATATATATTCCACCACATTTGCTGGTCCCTGGCTGTACTAACTGAATCATGTAATATATATTCCACCACATTTGCTGGTTCCTGGCTGTACTAACTGCATCATGTAATATATATTCCACCACATTTGCTGGTTCCTGGCTGTACTAACTGAATCATGTAATATATATTCCACCACATTTGCTGGTCCCCGGCTGTACTAACTGAATCATGTAATATATATTCCACCACATTTGCAATGATTTGTTGATAGCTACTGTAAGGTTATATGCTATTCAGGATGTGGAACAGATGTTTGAGGATTTATTCATTGAGTCAAGTATGCCAGATGACCATGAATCACCTATCAGGACACAAACATGGTGCAGGCTTCATTGTCTGTTTGGTGCTGGCTCTAGCTACCTCCTTTGAACAACTGTCAGACGGATAGTGTGATGCTTGTTCTAGCTACCTCCCTTGAACAACTGTCAGACTAATGGTGTGATGCTGGTTCTAGCTACCTCCCTTGAACAACTGTCAGACGGATAGTGTGTTGGTGGTTCTAGCTACCTCCCTTGACCAACAGTCAGACTAATGATGTGATGCTTGTTCTACCTACCTCCCTTGACCAACTGTCAGACGGATAGTGAGATGCTTGTTCTAGCTACCTCCCTTGACCAACAGTCAGGCCGGATAGTGAGATGGTGGTTCCTAGCTGGTCCCTCCCATGTTGACCAACTGTCAGGTCCTTGGCGGATCATGTAATATATGTGATGCTGGTTGGCTGTACTAAGCTATTCCACCACTGCTGGTTCCCTTTAATCAACTGTCCACCACAGTTCCTGGCTGATAACTGAATCATGTAATATTATTCCACCACATTTGCTGGTCCCTGGCTGTACCTCCATGTAATATATATTCCACCACATTTGCTGGTTCCTGTCACTGCATCATGTAATATATATTCCACCACATTTGTGGTTCCTGGCTGTACTTGAATCATGTAATATATATTCCACCACATTTGCTGGTCCCCGGCTGTACTAACTGAATCATGGCCGGATAGTCTGTTTGATGCTTGGTCTAGCTACCTCCTTTGAACAACTGTCAGATCGGATAGTGTGATGCTTGTTCTAGCTACCTCCCTTGAACAACTGTCAGACTAATGGTGTGATGCTGGTTCTAGCTACCTCCCTTGAACAACTGTCAGACGGATAGTGTGTTGGTGGTTCTAGCTACCTCCCTTGACCAACAGTCAGACTAATGATGTGATGCTTGTTCTACCTACCTCCCTTGACCAACTGTCAGACGGATAGTGAGATGCTTGTTCTAGCTACCTCCCTTGACCAACAGTCAGACGGATAGTGAGATGCTTGTTCTAGCTACCTCCCTTGAACAACTGTCAGATGGATAGTGTGATGGTGGTTCTAGCTACCTCCCTTGACCAACTGTCAGACGGATAGTGTGATGCTTGTTCTAGCTACCTCCCTTTATCAACTGTCAGACAGATAGTGTGATGCTTGTTCTAGCTACCTCCCTTGAACAACTGTCAGACTAATGGTGTGATGCTGGTTCTAGCTACCTCCCTTGACCAACTGTCAGACAGATAGTGTGATGCTTGGTCTAGCTACCTCCCTTGAACAACTGTCAGACGGATAGTGTGATGCTTGTTCTAGCTACCTCCCTTTATCAACTGTCAGACGGATAGTGTGATGCTTGTTCTAGCTACCTCCCTTGAACAACTGTCAGATGGATAGTGTGATGGTGGTTCTAGCTACCTCCCTTGACCAACTGTCAGACGGATAGTGTGATGCTTGTTCTAGCTACCTCCCTTTATCAACTGTCAGACAGATAGTGTGATGCTTGTTCTAGCTACCTCCCTTGAACAACTGTCAGACGGATTGTGTGATGCTTGTTCTAGCTACCTCCCTTGAACAACTGTCAGACGGATAGTGTGATGGTGGTTCTAGCTACCTCCCTTGACCAACCGTCAGACGGATAGTGTGATGCTGGCTCTAGCTACCTCCCTTAAACAACTGTCAGACGGATAGTGTGATGCTTGTTCTAGCTACCTCCCTTGAACAACTGTCAGACGGATAGTGAGATGCTTGTTCTAGCTACCTCCCTTGACCAACTGTCAGACGGATAGTGTGATGGTGGTTCTAGCTGCCTCCCTTGACCAACTGTCAGACGGATAGTGAGATGCTTGTTCTAGCTACCTCCCTTGACCAACTGTCAGACTGATAGTGTGATGGTGGTTCTAGCTGCCTCCCTTGACCAACTGTCAGACGGATAGTGAGATGCTTGTTCTAGCTACCTCCCTTGAGCAACTGTCAGACAGATAGTGTGATGGTGGTTCTAGCTACCTCCCTTGACCAACTTTCAGACGGATAGTGTGATGCTGGCTCTAGCTACCTCCCTTGAACAACTGTCAGACGGATAGTGTGATGGTGATTCTAGCTACCTCCCTTGACCAACTGTCAGACTAATGGTGTGATGCTTGTTCTAGCTTCCTCCCTTGACCAACAGTCAGACTAATGGTGTGATGTTGGTTTGAGATGCCTCCTTTATCATTGTCAGACCGATAGTGTGATGTTGGTTTGAGATGCCTCCTTTATCATTGTCAGACCGATAGTGTGATGTTGGTTTGAGATGCCTCCTTTATCGACTGTCAGACCGATAGTGTGATGTTGGTTTGAGATGCCACCTTTATCAACTGTCAGACCGATAGTGTGATGTTGGTTTGAGATGCCTCCTTTATCAACTGTCAGACCGATAGTGTGATGTTGGTTCGAGATGCCTCCTTTATCAACTGTCAGACCGATAGTGTGATGTTGGTTTGAGATGCCACCTTTATCAACTGTCAGACCGATAGTGTGATGCTGGTTTGAGATGCCACCTTTATCAACTGTCAGTCCGATAGTGTGTTGTTGGTTTGAGATGCCTCCTTTATCAACTGTCAGACCGATAGTGTGATGTTGGTTTGAGATGCCTCCTTTATCAACTGTCAGACCGATAGTGTGATATTGGTTTGAGACAACTGTCTTGAGTCACTGGCCAACAATAGAGTAAGAGTGATCCCCAGATGTGGTCTACAATTGGAATAGTGTCTGGTGACAGTGTGTAACAGTTCATCAATAAACATAAGCTTGTTGATAACTACAGCAGATTCTGTAATTGTTTTCCAGTGAATCCAGGAGCTATGATGTATTATCTGAATGTATGATGCAATGTTTGTTCACCATTCCCAGCATTTGGTATTTTTTGGGAGAAATTATTCATTGCTGGATGTTGTATTCTCAGGTTTTCAGAAATCTGTTGTGAATATTAGTGACATATCAGTGACAAAGGCATGCAGCAAGCCTAGTGAGTTGGTGAGACAATATTGACTCATTGAGCCTGTAGTGAGTTGGTGAGACATTATTGACTCATTGAGCCTGTAGTGATTCGGTGAGACATTATTGACTCATTGAGCCTGTAGTGAGTCGGTGAGACATTATTGACTCATTGAGCCTGTAGTGAGTCGGTGAGACATTATTGACTCATTGAGCCTGTAGTGAGTTGGTGAGACATTATTGACTCATTGAGCCTGTAGTGAGTCGGTGAGACATTATTGACTCATTGAGCCTGTAGTGAGTCGGTGAGACATTATTGACTCATTGAGCCTGTAGTGAGTTGGTGAGACATTATTGACTCATTGAGCCTGTAGTGAGTCGGTGAGACATTATTGACTCATTGAGCCTGTAGTGAGTCGGTGAGACATTATTGACTCATTGAGCCTGTAGTGAGTTGGTGAGACATTATTGACTCATTGAGCCTGTAGTGAGTCGGTGAGACATTATTGACTCATTGAGCCTGTAGTGAGTCGGTGAGACATTATTGACTCATTGAGCCTGTAGTGAGTTGGTGAGACATTATTGACTCATTGAGCCTGTAGTGAGTCGGTGAGACATTATTGACTCATTGAGCCTGTAGTGAGTCGGTGAGACATTATTGACTCATTGAGCCTGTAGTGATTGGTGAGACATTATTGACTCATTGAGCCTGTAGTGAGTTGGTGAGACATTATTGACTCATTGAGCCTGTAGTGAGTTGGTGAGACATTATTGACTCATTGAGCCTGTAGTGAGTCGGTGAGACATTATTGACTCATTGAGCCTGTAGTGAGTCGGTGAGACATTATTGACTCATTGAGCCTGTAGTGATTCGGTGAGACATTATTGACTCATTGAGCCTGTAGTGAGTTGGTGAGACATTATTGACTCATTGAGCCTGTAGTGAGTCGGTGAGACATTATTGACTCATTGAGCCTGTAGTGAGTCGGTGAGACATTATTGACTCATTGAGCCTGTAGTGAGTCGGTGAGACATTATTGACTCATTGAGCCTGTAGTGAGTCGGTGAGACATTATTGACTCATTGAGCCTGTAGTGATTCGGTGAGACATTATTGACTCATTGAGCCTGTAGTGAGTCGGTGAGACATTATTGACTCATTGAGCCTGTAGTGATTCGGTGAGACATTATTGACTCATTGAGCCTGTAGTGAGTCGGTGAGACATTGACTCATTGACTCATTGATTATTGACTCATTGAGCCTGTAGTGAGTCGGTGAGACATTATTGACTCATTGAGCCTGTAGTGAGTCGGTGAGACATTATTGACTCATTGAGCCTGTAGTGAGTCGGTGAGACATTATTGACTCATGTGAGCCTGTGAGTGATTGACTCATTGAGCCTGTAGTGATTCGGTGAGACATTATTGACTCATTGAGCCTGTAGTGAGTCGGTGAGACATTATTGACTCATTGAGCCTGTAGTGATTCGGTGAGACATTATTGACTCATTAGCGAGTCTAGTGAGGCTGTAGCAAGTCTAGTGAGGCTGTAGCGAATCTAGTGGGGCTGTAGCGAGTCTAGTGAGGCGGTAGCAAGTCTAGTGAGGCTGTAGCGAATCTAGTGAGACTGTAGCGCATGGAGATGGAAGCCTCAGCAGCCCTTCATGATGTAACATTGTCTGACATACTTAGTGACAGAAGGTTGTCATATCTCAAACAGACAGGAGGCAGTGGAAGGCTGTCTGAATGCACTATTTGACGTCAATTACCCTAAGACCAAATGCAACTGCACATCCCACTCCTTAGCCATGGTTGGCCAACCATGTGTGAAATGTAAGGCTATTTTTACATGCAGCAAATAAATGTCGTGAATTGATCAATGTTGTGCCATGTAGTGAACTGATCCAGTGAACCAGTGCCTCACACCAGCGTGATCGCTATACATTAATATTGTATCCTCATCCACCAGGATCTTGCTGCCACGGCTTCAGCACAGTTGATAGCAAGAGTTTTTTTCCTGACAGTGACATTTCCTGCTGTAGGATAATGCTGGCTGATTGTATATTAGAGTCTGCCTCTATCTAATTACAACACATGGCCCTTCAGCTGATTTGTCCCAAGTGTTGAAATGAGAAAGTATATAGTTTTCTGATATGATTTAAAAACCCAGTTGTTTGGAAGATTCTCCCTTATGAGAAGAAGCTTTTCACATTTGTTGAAATTTAAACCTTTTGTGCATTTTGACATGTTTGAAGTATCAGTGTTCTGTTGTGAGTTTGAAAAAAATCTAAATTTCTTGAAGAGCTTCGGAATTTTCAGAGAAAAGTGTGAAATCTGGGTTCCCTGGGAGAAAAGGTCAAGATTAGTTCAAGATTTAAGAGCTTATCACTGGGATTGTTATAAGAATTGCTTTTTGAAATATTTTGTTTTCATTCTTGATATCAGGTTTTATCATTGTGTTAAGTAGTGGAAGAAAGTCAGTACTTATGATCAAAGTGTATTGGTATGCCTAATGGCTAATGATCAAACAAGTGGAACAAAGTCAGCACTGACAATGTCCTGTGGTATCCCTAGGGACTAGTGGTACAGAGCCAGCACTGACAATGTCCTGTGGTATCCCTAAGGACTAGTGATACAGAGCCAGCACTGACAATGTCCTGTGGTATCCCTGTGGACTAGTTGTACAGAGCCAGCACTGACAATGTCCTGTGGTATCCCTGTGGAGTAGTAGTCCATGGCCAGCACTGACAATGTCCTGTGGTATCCCTAAGGACTAGTGATACAGAGCCAGCACTGACAAAGTCCTGTGGTATCCCTAAGGACTAGTGATACAGAGCCAGCACTGACAATGTCCTGTGGTATCCCTGTGGAGTAGTGGTCCATGGCCAGCACTGACAAAGTCCTGTGGTATCCCTAAGGACTAGTGATACAGAGCCAGCACTGACAAAGTCCTGTGGTATCCCTGTGGAGTAGTGGTCCATGGCCAGCACTGACAAAGTCCTGTGGTATCCCTAAGGACTAGTGATACAGAGCCAGCACTGACAATGTCCTGTGGTATCCCTGTGGAGTAGTGATACAGAGCCAGCACTGACAAAGTCCTGTGGTATCCCTAAGGACTAGTGATACAGAGCCAGCACTGACAATGTCCTGTGGTATCCCTGTGGAGTAGTGGTACAGAGCCAGCACTGACAATGTCCTGTGGTATCCCTGTGGAGTAGTGGTCCATGGCCAGCACTGACAATGTCCTGTGGTATCCCTAAGGACTAGTGATACAGAGCCAGCACTGACAATGTCCTGTGGTATCCCTGTGGAGTAGTGGTCCATGGCCAGCACTGACAATGTCCTGTGGTATCCCTAAGGACTAGTGATACAGAGCCAGCACTGACAATGTCCTGTGGTATCCCTGTGGAGTAGTGGTCCATGGCCAGCACTGACAATGTCCTGTGGTATCCCTGTGGACTAGTTGTACAGAGCCAGCACTGACAATGTCCTGTGGTATCCCTGTGGAGTAGTGGTCCATGGCCAGCACTGACAATGTCCTGTGGTATCCCTAAGGACTAGTGATACAGAGCCAGCACTGACAAAGTCCTGTGGTATCCCTAAGGACTAGTGATACAGAGCCAGCACTGACAATGTCCTGTGGTATCCCTGTGAAGTAGTAGTCCATGGCCAGCACTGACAAAGTCCTGTGGTATCTCTGTGGAGTAGTGGTCCATGGCCAGCACTGACAATGTCCTGTGGTATCCCTAAGGACTAGTGATACAGAGCCAGCACTGACAATGTCCTGTGGTATCCCTGAGGAATAGTGGTCCATAGTCAGAACTGACAATTGTCAAATATATCGGTGGTGACGAGGGGAGGGGGGATAATTGTCCAGTATATCGGTAGTGACGAGGAGAGGGGGGATAATTGTCCAGTATATTGTTGGTGACAACGGAAGGGGACAATTGTCCAGTATATCGGTAGTGACGAGATGAGGGGGTTAATTGTCCAATATATCGGTAGTGACGAGATGAGGGGGTATAATTGTCCAATATATCGGTAGTGACGAGACGAGGGGTATAATTGTCCAATATCGGTACTGCCGAGATGAGGGGGTATAATTGTCCAATATATCGGTAGTGACGAGGTGAGGGGGTTAATTGTCCAATATATCGGTAGTGACGAGATGAGGGGGGATAATTGTCCCGTATATTGGTAGTGACGAGGGGAGGGGGGTGCCTCATGGTCAGTTTGTTCCCTTTATGAAGTAGATAAATTAAGGCTTGAAAGCATATTCATGATGAATAAGGGTATACAAAGTTGTAAAATTGAATGTTATTAATTAATTGAACTTGATTCTTTGCATATTGAAAAAAATGCCAGCAAATCCTGTGAGTTTTTGACTACCCACATGGTATTAGTTCTCAGATGCTTTCTGTGGAAATAAAGAAAGTTGTTCCTGGATTGTATTAAATACTTGTGGCTAATCTTTGAGACAAGATTCGGTGGTACATTTGCTGGACACAGTGATATCTCTCTCTTTGTACAGATATTTATGAAGCACTGGAATCCAGTACAAAAGAGTAAAGGCCATGTCTTCATGTTTTAGATGCATGGGCACATATCTCGTCACTTCACACTGGCTTGTACCTGGCATAGTGTGGTATGTCACTGTTCACACTGGCTTGTACCTGGCATAATGTGTGGTACGTCACTTCACACTGGCTTGTACCTGGCATAGTGTGGTATGTCACTGTTCACATTGGCTTGTACCTGGCATAGTGTGGTATGTCACTGTTCACACTGGCTTGTACCTGGCATAGTGTGGTATGTCACTGTTCACATTGGCTTGTACCTGGCATAGTGTGGTATGTCACTGTTCACACTGGCTTGTACCTGGCATAGTGTGGTATGTCACTGTTCACACTGGCTTGTACCTGGCATAGTGTGGTATGTCACTGTTCACACTGGCTTGTACCTGGCATAGTGTGGTATGTCACTGTTCACACTGGCTTGTACCTGGCATAGTGTGGTATGTCACTGTTCACACTGGCTTGTACCTGGCATAGTGTGGTATGTCACTGTTCACACTGGCTTGTACCTGGCATAGTGTGGTATGTCACTGTTCACACTGGCTTGTACCTGGCATAATGTGGTATGTCACTGTTCACATTGGCTTGTACCTGGCATAGTGTGGTATGTCACTGTTCACACTGGCTTGTACCTGGCATAATGTGGTATGTCACTGTTCACACTGGCTTGTACCTGGCATAGTGTGGTATGTCACTGTTCACACTGGCTTGTACCTGGCATAGTGTGGTATGTCACTGTTCACACTGGCTTGTACCTGGCATAGTGTGGTATGTCACTGTTCACACTGGCTTGTACCTGGCATAGTGTGGTATGTCACTGTTCACACTGGCTTGTACCTGGCATAGTGTGGTATGTCACTGTTCACACTGGCTTGTACCTGGCATAGTGTGGTATGTCACTGTTCACACTGGCTTGTACCTGGCATAATGTGGTATGTCACTGTTCACACTGGCTTGTACCTGGCATAGTGTGGTATGTCAGTTAAACTAAGGTCTTTGATCAAACAATAGCATCTGTAACATCAGGAGTCTGTAGCACTGCTAACAATATCTGTTATATTTGGCAAACCAATACTGAGCACCAAAAGTATCATACAACTTCTTTCTGAAATAGACTTGTCATTAAATGCACAAGTACCAATTTCCAGTTGATCAGACTTTGTCTTCCTAACTTGGCTAATAGATCCCTTGAAAGTTGTCCATGTATTATGCACAGTTACACAGTTTGGGCATCACAATGCCACCATTCTCATTAGACTTGTAGATGGGAAAGTGGAGATTAAGGTTGGACACAAAATACCACATGGTAAATTATTCAGGGCTGTTATTTGTTGGAATCACCTCTGTGAGCCGTGTCACAGTAGTCTGTGAAGTACCATAGAGGCCTGTATTGTAGGTAATATCCAGCTTTGTGCTTCACATCAAACTTGCATGAGTCTTTGCCTTGATAAGCTGAACACTCAAGACACAACTTGCTTCAGGGATTGTACAAGAACAGTGTTTGTGCTCATGTCAGCGTGATAGTTTTCATTGTATAAATTTATCTCTGTGTGTTTGAATCAAATTTTTTATGAGGATATTGATAACATGGTATATAGTTTGGTGTGCTTTAGGTTCTTTGAAAATGAAATGTTTCAGAGAAAGATCAATTTTGTTAAAAAAAATTAATAGCAATTTTTCAAATGTCTCTCGTTCTGTCTTGGTCAAATTATTGGACATAGTGTAGTTAATTCCATCATCTAAATTTGAACCATTTTATTGGCAACAGACTTTGATTCCAGTGCTGTGCCATCTTTTACCAAAAGACAAATTACTGGAGATTTTGCTCTTTGCTTTGCAACAACAGCAGTGTTGGCCTTGAGCCTTCTATGGCGACTCTGAGACTGCTAGTTAGGATGATGCATATAAATTTCAATCCATGCCACAGTTGAAAGCCCTTCAATCTCCGTATTGTTCTGTGATCTTGTGCTCTATCACTTAATAGCTGCCTCATGATTTATATGGGCAAGGAGCACTGCTGCCCCTGATGAATTGCCTGGCAATCCTTGCTGGGAGATCTTTGGAATGAGAAGCCATCTCCCCACTTCCTCACGGTTTGTTGAAGATTTTACCGTCTTATGGTGGCTGTGTACATGATCAGAAATATTCATTATTTTTTTTCAGTCATATAGCACTCAGTATGGTTGTCATTTGAAGCAGTCAGATTGTGATACAAACCAAAGCTGTGTTCTAGATTTTGTTGGTCTGAAATATTTTTATTCATAGTAGCAGAAAAATCCATAATGCATATTGGCCTTCTATGGTTAATAATTTACACGTTGTAGCATAGCTATGGAAAATATCTGGTCTATCTACTTGCAAATTGTCTTTCTTCACCCCTATTGATCCTTATGTGAACTTGGAAGAAGAATTTAGTGAGAGATTGCTAGCGTAGAGAGCTTTACTACCCCTTCAAACCTATCATGTCATGCATTGTGACCTTGGTGCCGACAGGGCGGAAACTCATGGCTAATTCGTTCCTGGAAATTTTTCATGTGGTTTGCTTTGAATCAGTGAGGTCATGTGTTATCTGCAATTGGCTCCCCCCATGTTAACAGCGTTTGTCATTCATGTAATTTACTACCGTATTGAGAGATCAATTAACTGAACAATTTGTATACATTTTTCATGTGGTTTGCCATCATTTCGTGTTGACCATATGTTATCTCCCTCGATGCTTATATTCATTGCCCCCCGCCGTGATGTTGCTAGAATATTGCTAAAAGCGGCGTAAAACCAAATTCAGTCAGTCAGTCAGTCAGTATATTCATTGCCCATAGAGGGTAGCAATTACAGATAGATCACTTCACACAGCTCAAATATAATTCTCTGGTTCAGCTGTAATAGTGATACAGACAGTGTCAGCTGTGTTAGTGATACAGTGAGTGAGTGAGTTGGGTTTTACGCCGCTTTTAGCAATATTCCAGCAATATCACGGTGGGGGACACCAGAAATGGGCTTCACACTTTGTGCCCATGTGGGGAATCAAACCCGGGCCTTCAGCGTGACGACCGAACGCTTTAACCACTAGGCTACCCTACCTCCCTAGTGATACAGACAGTGTCAGCTGTGTAAGTGATACAGACAGTATCAGCTGTAGAAGTTATACAGACAGTGTCAGCTGTGTAAGTGATACAGTGTCAGCCGTGTTAGTGATACAGACAGTATCAGCTGTGTTAGTGATACTGACAGTGTCAGCAGTGTTAGTGATACAGACAGTGTCAGCTGTAGAAGTGATACAGACAGTGTCAGCAGTGTTAGTGATACAGACAGTGTCAGCTGTAGTAGTGATGTATCATAGAAGAAAGTTAAATCTTTCACTTGTTTCTTGGTATTTCCCACTTTGATGTTGAGTGAAACTGACACGTGGTGAGAATGGCATGTCAGATGTGGACCGTAACAAGGCAGCTCAAACAATAGACAGGTAGGGTGGCTTGTTATTTTCCTCAACAGACCAGGATGGAGATAATTAAACTTTAATCATGACTGCGGCTGGGAAGCCACGTCTGGAACTGCTTCCATGTCATGCCATGTTGACGCTGACGATGAATGTTTAATTAGATTGGCACGGGGAGGTTAAAACCAACCTCACTAAACAGTCGCGCATCATTCCGCGTAATGGCCACACGGCTTTACACAAATTCCGGGCTGCAATCAGGAGCGCAAGTAGCTCTAATAACGACTGTTTCTGCGTGATTAATGCACAAGTTATTGAAGATACATTGGAATCAATACCCAGGCCATGCAGGCGACTGGGTCTAGCTGAACACTCTCCGGCCTATGTGT
Organism: Haliotis rubra; assembly: GCF_003918875.1. Taxonomy (NCBI): domain Eukaryota; kingdom Metazoa; phylum Mollusca; class Gastropoda; order Lepetellida; family Haliotidae; genus Haliotis; species Haliotis rubra. The sequence continues at coordinate 251,752 of NW_025766769.1, read as the reverse complement.
TACTATCAAACTATGTGATTAGTGTAACATGCCAATCTTAGCCTATTATCCCTTGGGAAGTGGAACAGCTGCTTGGGGATTTATATGATACTACTGATGGGCCATGCTCATTATCTCCGTGTAGGGGGGAGCAGGCTAGGCCGCAAGGTGTGAAGGCTTGTGGTAGGGTGAGAGAGAGTTAGTCCAGGAAGCTTACTGCTGTGCTTGATTTAGGGAAGCATCTGCTCTTGGCAGTAGCGAGAAGGGGCACCTGAGGGTATACCTATCAGACAGAGGTGGCTACAGGTCACCAGGGGTGCCTTCCAGGTCATCAGAGGGGCCCACTAGGGCGGTACACAGGCCGTTGAGTCACAGTGTTCATCAATAATGGAAAAAAGCTGTGCGATTAGAAGACTTTACACACAATCACTGGCTTACTGCTAGCAGGGAGACTCGGAGAAGGATATACAACACTCAGTTGGTAATTGACAGGACAACATGTCACTCAACAATATTTACTCCCCCAATGGTTCATCATTCTTGTTTCCCCCACTGGGGCTTCATGGATTTTACCCCTACCATCAAGGTAAGATCAGGTGGTCGTGCCGTTGATTCATGTCGATTTCGCTCATCTATAACCTGCCTATTTTTAGCTGTTTGTTCCCAATTGATTGGTGGTTCTGCTCTATTACAGTGCTATTGACACATCACAACGCATCATGCGCTGGATGGCTTTTCACTATTTCACCACCCACTACTTGTTTGACACTTGCTCAAAGGATTGTCGTGTATCAAGTTTTTGTCATTGCTTGTCATTTTTTATTGTTGTCTATAGTTGAATAGGTGCTTGGCTTGTTCTGAGCATATTACTCCCATTCACTGACCCGAAGGCTGTTTAACTTTCGCCAACCTCCTCTTAACATGAGTTAATGGTTGGGCCCCGACAGTTAGCTTGTCAGATTACAAGGAAGATCATTATCCTTCATTCACTTGAAACAAGAGAGGTTGCAGACACTCCTGCACACTGCTTCTTGGTAGTTTACTACAGGCCACTGTAGTGATGCCATCTTCCCACTGTACAGTACATTCTTCTCAACACATCAGCTGCTACAAAATCAGCACAAAGTTGCTTATTGCAGTTTTGGAAATATGCTACAGTCCAAGGGCTTCATCATACCTTCCAGTACAATTGTTTACTATAAAATACAGTAGACAATTAGGGAAACTGCTTCCATAGTGTATGAACCTGTAGTTCTGTGATGGAAACTGCTTCCATAGTGTATGAACCTGTAGTTCTGTGATAGAAACTGCTTCCATGGTGTATGAACCTGTAGTTCTGTGATGGAATCTGCTTCCATGGTGTATGAACCTGTAGTTCTGTGATAGAAACTGCTTCCATGGTGTATGAACCTGTAGTTTTGTGATGGAATCTGCTTCCATGGTGTATGAACCTGTAGTTCTGTGATGGAAACTGCTTCCATGGTGTATGAACCTGTAGTTCTGTGAACATAGTGTATGTTCTGTAGTTTTGTGATGGAATCTGCTTCCATGGTGTATGAACCTGTGATGGAATCTGCTTCCATGGTGTATGAACCTGTAGTTCTGTGATGGAAACTGCTTCCATGGTGTATGAACCTGTAGTTCTGTGATAGAAACTGCTTCCATGGTGTATGAACCTGTAGTTCTGTGATGGAAACTGCTTCCATGGTGTATGAACCTGTAGTTCTGTGATAGAAACTGCTTCCATGGTGTATGAACCTGTAGTTCTGTGATGGAATCTGCTTCCATGGTGTATGAACCTGTAGTTCTGTGATGGAAACTGCTTCCATGGTGTATGAACCTGTAGTTCTGTGATGGAAACTGCTTCCATGGTGTATGAACCTGTAGTTTTGTGATGGAAACTGCTTCCATGGTGTATGAACCTGTAGTTTTGTGATGGAAACTGCTTCCATGGTGTATGAACCTGTAGTTTTGTGATGGAAACTGCTTCCATGGTGTATGAACCTGTAGTTCTGTGATAGAAACTGCTTCCATGGTGTATGAACCTGTAGTTCTGTGATGGAAACTGCTTCCATGGTGTATGAACCTGTAGTTCTGTGATGGAAACTGCTTCCATGGTGTATGAACCTGTAGTTTTGTGATGGAAACTGCTTCCATGGTGTATGAACCTGTAGTTTTGTGATGGAAACTGCTTCCATGGTGTATGAACCTGTAGTTCTGTGATGGAAACTGCTTCCATGGTGTATGAACCTGTAGTTTTGTGATGGAAACTGCTTCCATGGTGTATGAACCTGTAGTTCTGTGATGGAATCTGCTTCCATGGTGTATGAACCTGTAGTTCTGTGATGGAATCTGCTTCCATGGTGTATGAACCTGTAGTTTTGTGATGGAAACTGTTTCCATAGTGTATGAACCTGTAGTTCTGTGATGGAAACTGCTTCCATGGTGTATGAACCTGTAGTTCTGTGATAGAAACTGCTTCCATAGTGTATGAACCTGTAGTTCTGTGATGGAAACTGCTTCCATGGTGTATGAACCTGTAGTTCTGTGATGGAAACTGCTTCCATGGTGTATGAACCTGTAGTTCCGTGATGGAAACTGTTTCCATTAGTCAGTTAATCAGCTGATGAAATTCAAGACAATTAGTTTACATACATTTAAATGAATGTGTGCATGAAAACATGAAAGATCAATGAACTTTATTATTGAAGCAAAGTATTTCAAACAAATATGTTTTCATATATTCTGGAGCACAGAAAGTGGAGTAGAGCTGAAGATATTACCAAGATGAAATCCTGTTGAACTGGGCCAGGGTGTGTAGGGCCCTAACAAGCTGATCAGTGTGTTATTTCAACTCCTTCCCTGTGTTATTGTCCTTTATTTACGAGGTCATTTATTTTCTTGTCAGTTCTGCTCCTCATGACATTTGAATGACATTTGTGTGTTTTACCTCAACAGCTCCTCGGGGGTTGACAATTTACGTTCATAGTACATTGTGCAACATTTGGGTGACAGTTATCACCCAGTGTACCAGGTGTTGTGGGTTGCAGTTATCACCCAGTGTACCACGTATTGTGGGTTACAGTTATCACCCAGTTTACCACGTGTTGTGGGTTACAGTTATCACCCAGTGTACCACATATTGTGGGTTACAGTTATCACCCAGTTTACCACGTGTTGAAGGTTACAGTTATCACCCAGTGTACCACGTATTGTGGGTTACAGTGATCACCCAGTGTACCACGTGTTGAAGGTTACAGTTATCACCCAGTTTACCACGTATTGTGTGTTACAGTTATCACCCAGTGTACCACATGTTGTGGGTTACAGTTATCACCCAGTGTACCACATGTTGTGGGTTACAGTTATCACCCAGTTTACCACGTGTTGTGTGTTACAGTTATCACCCAGTGTACCACGTATTGTGTGTTACAGTTATCACCCAGTGTACCACGTGTTGTGTGTTACAGTTATCACCCAGTGTACCACGTGTTGTGGGTTACAGATATCACCCAGTGTACCACATGTTGTGAGTTACAGATATCACCCAGTGTACCACATGTTGTGGGTTACAGTTATCACCCAGTTTACCTCGTGTTGTGTGTTACAGTTATCACCCACTGTACCACGTGTTGTTGGTTACAGTTATCACCCAGTGTACCACATGTTGTGGGTTACAGTTATCACCCAGTGTACCACGTGTTGTGTGTTACAGTTATCACCCAGTTTACCACGTATTGTGGGTTGTGGTTATCACCCAGTGTACCACGCGGTTGTGGGTTACAGTTATCACCCAGTGTACCACGCGGTTGTGGGCAACAGTTATCACCCAGTGTACCATGTGTTGTGGGTTACAGTTATCACCCAGTGTACCGCTGTGATTGTGGGTTACAGTTATCACCCAGTGTACCACCGACATTGTGGGTTACAGTTATCACCCAGCCGCACTAATGCGGTTGTTGGTTACAGTTATCACCCAGTGTACCATGTGTTGTGGGTTACAGTTATCACCCAGTGTACAACATGTTGTGGGTTACAGTTATCACCCAGTGTACCATTGGTTGTGGGTTACAGTTATCACCCAGTGTACCGCTGCGGTTGAGGGCTGCAGTTATCACCCAGTTTACCACGGTTGTGGGTTACAGTTATCACCCAGTGTACCAACGGTTGTGGGCTACAGTTATCGCATTGTGGGTTACAGTTATCACCCAGTGTACCATGTGTTGTGGGTTACAGTTATCACCCAGTTTACCACGTATTGTGGGTTACAGTTATCACCCAGTGTACCACATGTTGTGGGTTACAGTTATCACCCAGTGTACCACGTGTTGTGGGTTACAGTTATCACCCAGTGTACCACGTGTTGTGGGTTACAGTTATCACCCAGTGTACCACGTGTTGTGGGTTACAGTTATCACCCAGTGTACCCGCGTGTTGTGTGTTACAGTTATCACCCAGTGTACCACGTGTTGTGGGTTACAGATATCACCCAGTGTACCACATGTTGTGAGTTACAGATATCACCCAGTGTACCACATGTTGTGGGTTACAGTTATCACCCAGTTTACCTCGTGTTGTGTGTTACAGTTATCACCCACTGTACCACGTGTTGTTGGTTACAGTTATCACCCAGTGTACCACATGTTGTGGGTTACAGTTATCACCCAGTGTACCACGTGTTGTGTGTTACAGTTATCACCCAGTTTACCACGTATTGTGGGTTGTGGTTATCACCCAGTGTACCACGTGTTGTGGGTTACAGTTATCACCCAGTGTACCACGTGTTGTGGGCAACAGTTATCACCCAGTGTACCATGTGTTGTGGGTTACAGTTATCACCCAGTGTACCGCGTATTGTGGGTTACAGTTATCACCCAGTGTACCACGTATTGTGGGTTACAGTTATCACCCAGCGTACCACGTGTTGTTGGTTACAGTTATCACCCAGTGTACCATGTGTTGTGGGTTACAGTTATCACCCAGTGTACAACATGTTGTGGGTTACAGTTATCACCCAGTGTACCACGTGTTGTGGGTTACAGTTATCACCCAGTGTACGCTGCGTGTTGAGGGCTGCAGTTATCACCCAGTTTACCACGTGTTGTGTGTTACAGTTATCACCCAGTTTACCACGTGTTGTGGGCTACAGTTATCACCCAGTGTACCACGTGTTGTGGGTTACAGTTATCACCCAGTGTACCATGTGTTGTGGGTTACAGTTATCACCCAGTGTACCACGTATTGTGGGTTACAGTTATCACCCAGTGTACCACGTATTGTGGGTTACAGTTATCACCCAGTGTACCACGTGTTGTGGGCAACAGTTATCACCCAGTGTACCATGTGTTGTGGGTTACAGTTATCACCCAGTGTACCACGTATTGTGGGTTACAGTTATCACCCAGTGTACCACGTATTGTGGGTTACAGTTATCACCCAGCGTACCACGTGTTGTTGGTTACAGTTATCACCCAGTGTACCATGTGTTGTGGGTTACAGTTATCACCCAGTGTACAACATGTTGTGGGTTACAGTTATCACCCAGTGTACCACGTGTTGTGGGTTACAGTTATCACCCAGTGTACCGCGTGTTGAGGGCTGCAGTTATCACCCAGTTTACCACGTGTTGTGTGTTACAGTTATCACCCAGTTTACCACGTGTTGTGGGCTACAGTTATCACCCAGTGTACCACGTGTTGTGGGTTACAGTTATCACCCAGTGTACCATGTGTTGTGGGCTACAGTTATCACTCAGTGTACCACGTGTTGTGGGTTCGATTATCACCCAGTGTACCACGTGTTGTGGGTTACAGCCTTTTAGCACACAGTGTACCACATGTTGTGGGCTAAACTAGCATACCTTGGCACATCCTTAATGACATTTAATTAAACTGCTACACCTGGCATACACTGGGAGACACTGAATTCCACTTTCACTGAATTATGCGCTCAAACACAGCCTTATTTTATATTGCGTTAGCATGCCCTGGCAATGCCACTAACTGACTCCTCCATATCAGCTGGCCCAATATAATAAATGTATATGGATGGATGGGAAACCCTGGCAAATATAGAATCATGGATTCCCAGTATAATTACAGGTGAAACAGGATCTGCTGCCAGGTATGCTGCATGATTAACTTCCCAAGCTAATACCAACCTGCCCAATGTTGGACATGATTGGCGTCATAGTCCTCTCTGTCAGGAGCATGTGAGTCCCATAGATCAGTCCTACCTCCCTACTGGCTGTGACAGATCCTTGTTGTAATTGGGATCTGGGAGACACAGCTATTGATTGTAGTAACACTGTCTTAGCAACCGGAAAACGAAAACATGCTTAATTAGTGAAATTACCCTCATTTAGCATTGACAATGCATTAGTAGATAGCGAAGCTTTTTTAATGGGGTAATTGATTCTCAGGTGCTTCATGGAGACTGGCTTCTTGCTCAGACTGCTGGGTGATCAGGATAATGTACTGTCCCTGGACAATAGGTTCAGATTTACGGTCAGTCATGAGGCACAAGGCTGAGATTTACAGTCATGTGACACAAGGTATAGATTTACATTAGGTACATGATGTCTGTGGCACCAGCCAGAGAGTAGGTACATGATGTCTGTGGCACCAGCCAGAGAGTAGGTACATTGTCTGTGGCACCTGCCAGAGAGAAGGTACATTATGTCTGTGACACAAGCCAGAGAGTAGGTACATCATGTCTGTGGCACAAGCCAGAGAGTAGGTACATTATGTCTGTGGCACCTGCCAGAGAGAAGGTACATTATGTCTGTGACACAAGCCAGAGAGAAGGTACATTATGTCTGTGACACAAGCCAGAGAGTAGGTACATCATGTCTGTGACACCAGCCAGAGAGTAGGTACATTATGTCTGTGGCACCATGGTGTTGTGATGTAATAGCAGCGACATTGTGTTGGGTTGTAATAGCAGCAACATTGTGTTGTGATGTAATAGCAGCAACATTGTGTTGTGATGTAATAGCAGCAACATTGTGTTGGGGTTGTAATAGCAGCAACATTGTGTTGTGATGTAATAGCAGCGACATTGTGTTGGGGTGTAATAGCAGCAACATTGTGTTGTGATGTAATAGCAGCAACATTGTGTTGTGATGTAATAGCAGCAACATTGTGTTGGGGTTGTAATAGCAGCAACATTGTGTTGTGATGTAATAGCAGCGACATTGTGTTGGGGTGTAATAGCAGCAACATTGTGTTGGGGTGTAATAGCAGCAACATTGTGTTGGGGTTGTAATAGCAGCAACATTGTGTTGGGGTTGTAATAGCAGCAACATTGTGTTGTGATGTAATAGCAGCAACATTATGTTGTGATGTAATAGCAGCGACATTGTGTTGAGGTGTAATAGCAGCAACATTGTGTTGTGATGTAACAGCAGCGACATTGTGTTGGGTTGTAATAGCAGCAACATTGTGTTGTGATGTAATAGCAGCAACATTATGTTGTGATGTAATAGCAGCAACATTGTGTTGTGATGTAATAGCAGCGACATTGTGTTGTGATGTAATAGCAGCGACATTGTGTTGGGTTGTAATAGCAGCACCATGGTGTTGTGATGTAATAGCAGCGACATTGTGTTGTGATGTAATAGCAGCACCATGGTGTTGTGATGTAATAGCAGCAATATTGTGTTGGGGTGTAATAGCAGCAACATTGTGTTGTGATGTAATAGCAGCAACATTGTGTTGGGGTGTAATAGCAGCAACATTGTGTTGTGATGTAATAGCAGCAACATTGTGTTGGGGTTTTAATAGCAACATTGTGTTGTGACGTAATAGCAGCAACATTATGTTGTGATGTAATAGCAGCAACATTGTGTTGGGGTGTAATAGCAGCAACATTGTGTTGGGGTTGTAATAGCAGCAACATTGTGTTGTGATGTAATAGCAGCAAAATTGTGTTGTGATGTAATCATGTCTTCACACCTTACCACATACACACAGGCTGAAAAACACCCACTGAACGTCAACAGATTCCTCTTCCAGTTTTCCTGTATCCAAGTGGACAAGACTGGTTCACGTCACAAACCCCCATTTTCTGTCGGCATGGAAGCAAGCATTAATGTAGATCAATACAAAAGCGCTATCGCTACACGACTCCCTGCCCCGGGCCCAGGACCCACAACCCCAGTAATTGACACTGAATCTAGACGTCAATCGAAAAAGAAATGTCTTCTTCTGCCCTAAGCTATCGCAGGACAACATGAGGGAAATTAATCCTTTTTTCTCAGAATGAGGACTGAAATAATTCGGCGATTTAATTTGGCAGGCGAGGACATGAGCTCCGTTTCACTGATTCTAGAATTGAAAGGGAAAAAATGGACGAAGAGTAAAATGAGGTTTTCATGTATCCGATCCTGATTGTCTTTATTGCATTTGTTTATGAACTGATCTCTGTGATATTGGCAGAGGCTTTTTCTTACTGTAAAGATGAGTGGTGTTTGTTCCAATCTGTGAACTTTTCAATTAAATATGCTTTTAAAATTTGTCAAGTCTGAGAAAACTGGACAATAGGTTTGAAGACTTGTAAGTGTGTCTTTTGTTGATCCCCCAAAGTGGAGGGGAGCTATTGGGTGAAAACAAAACACTGTTGGTATTTCTCGAGATAAAGAAATGCTGAGATGCAACACATGGTGAGAAACTGAGGCAGGATCAAGCCATAAAGATAAAGTGGCAACTGTTTGTACTTTGAAGTATAATTACTTAAATGGAAAATCATTCTCTCTTCTTAAACTTAGCAAAATCTTTCCAATATGATTTGTACTTTCAGAGAGAGCAGAGAAACAACTAGGTCTGTAACGATGCATCGAACTATCGATGGATGTCAGTTGTTGAGTCTCCGATAGCAAATGGTAGAAACAAACAGCTATCAATGCATCGATAGTTGATAAATGTGCAGCACAAAATACAGGAAGTACCAGATTTGTTCACTTTTATTTCATATAAACTATACATTAATTTGGGAAATGACTTCAAATGAGACATTTCAAGGAGGAAAAAACAATTGCAATAAATTATCGCTATCGCAGCAGTTGTTGCCCCCTCAATAGTCACAACAACAGCTTTTGTAATTAAACATGTTAGATTGTGACTAACTAATAAAACCAATCACACAATCACACACCCATAGGACCAATTTCTCTCTCTCTCTCACACTACCTTTGCACACAATCACACCCATAACACCAATTTCTCTCTCTCTCTCACACACACACACTTTCACACACAATCACACACCCATAAGACCAATTTCACTCAAAACACACACCGATAACACTACCTTTGCACACAATCACACCCATAACACCAATTTCTCTCTCTCTCTCACACACACACACTTTCACACACAATCACACACCCATAAGACCAATTTCACTCAAAACACACACCGATAACACTACCTTTGCACACAATCACACCCATAACACCACTTTCTCTCTCTCTCTCACACACACACACTTTCACACACAATCACACACCCATAAGACCAATTTCACTCAAAACACACACCGATAACACTACCTTTGCACACAATCACACCCATAACACCACTTTCTCTCTCTCTCTCACACACACACACTTTCACACACAATCACACACCCATAAGACCAATTTCACTCAAAACACACACCGATAACACTACCTTTGCACACAATCACACTCTTAACACCACTTTCTCTCTCTCACACACACACACACTTTCACACACAATCACACACCCATAAGACCAATTTCACTCAAAACACACACCGATAACACTACCTTTGCACACAATCACACTCTTAACACCACTTTCTCTCTCTCACACACACACACACACTTTCACACACAATCACACACCCATAAGACCAATTTCACTCAAAACACACACCGATAACACTACCTTTGCACACCATCACACTCTTAACACCACTTTCTCTCTCTCTCACACACACACACACTTTCTCACACAATCACACACCCATAAGACCAATTTCACTCAAAACACACCGATAACACTACCTTTGCACACCATCACACTCTTAACACCACTTTCTCTCTCACACACACACACACACTTTCACACACAATCACACACAATCACACACCCATAACATCATTTTTACACAATCACACAGCATCCATTCCCTGTCTGACTGATGGGTGTTTATCACAGAACAACTGCTTGGTCCCAGATGTAGAAATACTAAGCTTGATGCAGACAAAATACTGTCGATCAATTTCATTTGAAATCACTTGTGCTGCAACAGATGAGATGTAATTGATCTGGAAATGTAATAACAGTTTGTGCTGTCTTGTTTTGTAATAAACTGACACACATATGTCGTTGACAGCAGTAATTGATAACAAATTTACATGGCCATATTTCAGGGGTGACGTTAACTATGCACCAAGGTTGCCCATTGATTGCTGGGCAGAAAACCGGCTGTATTTAGTTTGATGATGAGTTTACAGCCTCAGCTGACAAGGAACAATAGCTGCCTCCACATTAGCAACAGCTGAAGGGGATAACACTACCTGGTCAATTTCAACATTGATAAAAGTAGCAATGAAGCTTGTACATTACCAGTGCTATTGACATTATATCAGTCACAGCTGATAGTTTCTCCAGAGTCACTGGGAAGAATACAATCATTAAGCTACAATATCACAGAAGCATTCCACTGAAGATATTATATACCCTGGCTTGGCTTTGAAAATTTCAGTTGGCGCTTCAACATTTGGATTACAACTCACCACATCCATAGCACCAGTTATTGACTGACACTTTTAATGTTGGACTGATTCATTCTCAAACATAACAGTAAATATATTCATTGTTTCATAGATACATGACTTGTGGCTACATTACATGTAATGATAAGTGTTCTTAAGTCTTTAGTTTCTGATAAAACCACATTCGTCATTCTTCATGTTCAGCAATGGAGTTTTGTATTAAAGTCAATCAAAGGTTAACATTGTATCTGAGTACAGCTAAGGTATAAGCATCAACAGCTGTGCACGAGTGAGAAAAGCTGTGGCCTAGTAGCTGTTGGTGTGAAATCAATGCGGCCTGTATGACAGATGCAACTGGTGTGATAACACTGAGGACTTGAGCTGCTGCTGCTGCTGCTGCTGTTGCTGAGGCTTCTGCCAGACCATTTGAAGGCTTGCCAACAACTGGGCCTAGTAACTCTTTGTAGGGTCAAGCAATTTATGTCTCTGCGTAAATCACCAACTATTATTTGGGAATACACTTATGTCTTAGGCAGCAAGTCGTATATTGTTTGTACATTATTAGACACTGGAATGAAGTGAATGTAATTAGTACTTTGATGGTGTCGCCTGGATGTAGGATGTTCCACCCAAGAAAGATGTGTATGAGCAGTTTGAAAGAAATTCATGTTTTTTGATCAGTTGGGAGACAAGATGTGGAGTTGATCAGTTGGGAGACAAGCTGTGGAGTTGATCAGTTGGGAGACAAGCTGTGGAGTTGATCAGTTGGGAGCTGAGCTGTGGAGTTTATCAGTTGGGAGACAAGATGTGGAGTTGATCAGTTGGGAGCTGAGCTGTGGAGTTGATCAGTTGGGAGACAAGCTGTGGAGTTTATCAGTTGGGAGCTGAGCTGTAGAGTTGATCAGTTGGGAGCTGAGCTGTGGAGTTGATCAGTTGGGAGACAAGATGTGGAGTTGATCAGTTGGGAGCTGAGCTGTGGAGTTGATCAGTTGGGAGCTGAGCTGTGGAGTTGATCAGTTGGGAGACAAGCTGTGGAGTTGATCAGTTGGGAGCTGAGCTGTGGAGTTTATCAGTTGGGAGACAAGATGTGGAGTTGATCAGTTGGGAGCTGAGCTGTGGAGTTGATCAGTTGGGAGACAAGCTGTGGAGTTGATCAGTTGGGAGCTGAGCTGTGGAGTTGATCAGTTGGGAGACAAGATGTGGAGTTGATCAGTTGGGAGCTGAGCTGTGGAGTTGATCAGTTGGGAGACAAGCTGTGGAGTTTATCAGCTGGGAGCTGAGCTGTGGAGTTGATCAGCTGGGAACTGAGCTGTAGAGTTGATCAGCTGGGAGCTAAGCTGTGGAGTTGATCAGTTGGGAGACAAGATGTGGAGGAGATCAGTTGGGAGTGTGGAGTTGAGCTGGGAGCTGAGCTGTGGAGTTTATCAGTGGGAGCTGAGCTGGAGCTGGGAGCTGTGGAGCTGATCAGCTGGGAGCTGAGCTGTGGAGTTGATCAGTTGGGAGACAAGCTGTAAGAGTTGATCAGTTGGGAGCTGATGATCAGCTGGGAGCTGAGCTGTGGAGTTGATCAGTTGGGAGATCAGTTGGGAGGACAAGATGTGGAGTTGATCAGTTGGGAGCTGAGCTGTGGAGTTGATCAGTTGGGAGCTGAGCTGTGGAGTTTATCAGTTGGGAGCTGAGCTGTAGAGTTGATCAGTTGGGAGCTGAGCTGTGGAGTTGATCAGCTGGGAGCTGAGCTGTGGAGTTGATCAGTTGGGAGACAAGATGTGGAGTTGATCAGTTGGGATCTGAGCTGTGGAGTTGATCAGTTGGGAGATGAGCTGTGGAGTTGATCAGCTGGGAACTGAGCTGTAGAGTTGATCAGCTGGGAGCTGAGCTGTGGAGTTGATCAGTTGGGATCAGTTGGGAGCTGAGCTGTGGAGTTGATCAGTTGGGAGCTGAGCTGTGGAGTTGATCAGTTGGGAGGCAAGATGTGGAGTTGATCAGTTGGGAGCTGAGCTGTGGAGTGGATCAGTTGGGAGACAAGCTGTGGAGTTGATCAGTTGGGAGCTGAGTTGTGGAGTTGATCAGTTGGGAGACAAGCTGTGGAGTTGATCAGTTGGGATCTGAGCTGTGGAGTTGATCAGTTGGGAGACAAGATGTGGAGTTGATCAGCTGGGAGCTGAGCTGTGGAGTTGATCAGTTGGGAGACAAGCTGTGGAGTTGATCAGCTGGGAGCTGAGTTGTGGAGTTGATCAGCTGGGAACTGAGCTGTGGAGTTGATCAGTTGGGAGACAAGATGTGGAGTTGATCAGTTGGGAGCTGAGCTGTGGAGTTTATCAGTTGGGAGCTGAGCTGTGGAGTTGATCAGTTGGGAGCTGAGCTGTGGAGTTTATCAGTTGGGAGCTGAGCTGTGGAGTTGATCAGCTGGGAGCTGAGCTGTGGAGTTGATCAGTTGGGAGGCAAGATGTGGAGTTCATCAGTTGGGAGCTGAGCTGTGGAGTTGATCAGTTGGGAGATGAGCTGTGGAGTTGATCAGTTGGGAGGCAAGATGTGGAGTTGATCAGTTGGGAGCTGAGCTGTGGAGTTGATCAGTTGGGAGATGAGCTGTGGAGTTGATCAGTTGGGAGATGAGCTGTGGAGTTGATCAGTTGGGAGGCAAGATGTGGAGTTGATCAGTTGGGAGCTGAGCTGTGGAGTTGATCAGTTGCGAGATGAGCTGTGGAGTTGATCAGTTGGGAGCTGAGTTGTGGAGTTGATCAGTTGGGAGACAAGCTGTGGAGTTGATCAGTTGGGATCTGAGCTGTGGAGTTGATCAGTTGGGAGACAAGCTGTGGAGTTGATCAGTTGGGAGCTGAGCTGTGGAGTTGAATAGTTGGGAGATGAGCCGTGGAGCTGATTAGTTGGGAGCTGAGTTGTGGAGTTGATTAGTTGGGAGCTGAACTGTGGAGTTGATTAGCTGGGAGCTGAGCTGTGGAGCTGAGCAGTTGGGAGACAAGCTGTAGAGCTGATTAGGTCACACATTTGCCCTCTTCTGATCACAAAATTGAACTGCATATATATTTTAAAGCAAATTTGTTTGAAACAGTCTTGAAATTACAAAGAAGGTTTAAAGTGTTTCAGTCTTCTTACATGGGTGATTCCAGGCCTTTCATGGATCCAAGGATTGCAAAATCCAAACATGTTCCTAACTCGGCTAAATGTTTAACAATGCCAGTCGGCTGTTAGCGCCCTGATACAATTATTTGCCCTGTGCTAGGTCAGTCAAGTTTGCCAGTGATGTCAAAAAAATTTCAAGTCGAACAAACAAACGATGAGAGTTACATTCTGAGACTAGCCAATCTCATCTGTTAGTCGTGTAGGTAAATGTTTGCTTGCCCGGGCCGTCTTTGTGTGGCTGTTATTTGCTGTGAAGAACCACCATTGGAAATCGATGATTACAATGAACAGGACAACCAGAAGGAGGATTTTCTTGCTCTTCGTTCACACAACACCATCGTAAATGTTGCACGTTGACGTGACGCCGGACTAGGTGAGCTCAAAACGGAAATCCAACACACGAGCGTGTAATGATTTTTGTTGTCTAAAGAGCGAACAGGGAATGCTGGGAACTGTGCAATAATTTCCTGTTGGCGATTCCTTGTTTATTGATGGGCAGACATTGTGTACGGATAGAAAATAGAATTAGAGATGGCGGGAAATGCATTAATGATGTGCTGGGTGTATTAAGCTGACTCTAGTCAAAGTACTGTACTTGGACAAGCTTGTCATATGTCTTCGTCAGCATGAATACAACTGCCATGAAAAAGCAATAATGATAAATCTGTTATTTCTTGACTTGTGAGACATGCAAAATCACTTTGCGCTGTTTGAGATCGCTCAGTAGGCAGTCATGCTTTTATTCAATTCATTGAATAACGGTTGCTGATCAGCAAACCCAGAAACTCACTGAAGCTATTAGGCTTGCAGTGTCTTTGATCTGAGGGGTAATTTGTGTGTTTCATGAACTAATTGTTATTGACCTGAGCATAGGGGAATATTTCATGTGATTTTTGTCGTCAAGGGACAATGGTGATTCCCCTATGCGTCGTTACCTCGATCATTGACATACAAGATTGTGTGTGTGTGTGTGTGTGGGGGGGGCTTGGGGAGAGAGAGGGCACTTTGAGAAGGTCAATACAACATTTACAGGTTTTTCCATCTTGTGCACAAGGCACATGGTTAGCTTGTATAATCCTTTATCATGGTATTTATTTATTTAGTAGGGAAAAGCATAATATTTAGAAACACATGTTTCACAAATTGCATATTTTTTCGAAACCATGAAGAGTTCTGAATTAGAATTACGAATGCACACAACAAATATCTATTAAAATACATCATTACCTGTTTTCATTTTTGGACTCCTTTGAAGTTATATTTCAGGTTTGAGCAAATTACAATTCATGTGAGGCCACCAAACCTGTTTACATTAACACCACAGAGCTAGTCCTTGTTGTCCTTTGTGGAAAGAGACCTTAATGAGGACCATGATAAATGCCTGATTTCTATTCAATATGTGCATAAAACTTGGTGAAATGGAAGCCTGTATTGAAAGCATGCAATGTAACAAGAGTAAATACTGTGTATTAAATTGGGATAGAGGTCATGACCTGACCTCTCTGTTTACCATATGGTTAGCAACAAGGTATAGAAACCAGCTGTTGGTGGGAGAAATTACTCTTCAATCGATTGTTGACCCAGCGCATTCTGGAGATCCTGGCGCTAGTAAACATCCCACAGAACACTTTCTTAACAATAATCATTGTTAAACATTTCATATTTCCAACTGTTTGTAGTTTATGGGAAGGGCTTTGTTCTATATTGATTCAGCAACATACAGCATTAATACTTGATATCATTAACCTTTTGCAGTATCAAATTTTCCTTGAATAAAAAGCAATAGCTGCTCATTTTTTTATGAATATGGTATTCTATGCAAGGTTAATATTTATCTTAATTACTAAGGTGATAAATAAATTACTTTGATAAATGCTGTAAATTAGTTTGATTGATTGGATTGTGATGGAAACAATGAAAACTGCAGTACTACAGCAACAGCAACAGCAACAACTGTAGAACAAATTCATAGAAAGTGTTTGCTTGCCGGTTGAAGTGTTCTGCATGATGGTTCAAGGTAGCAGTGCTCAGTGGCAGACTGTCAGCTGCCCCCAGGGACTCCAGTTAGGCAGGATTCATATCTCATTGTGAAAAAATAGCGTTTGTGTTACAGGAGGCCATATTGATTTTTGGTCGCTACAGATTGTCTGCTTTAAATATTTGATGCTATAAAGTCCCCAGTCACCTAGTAATTGTAGCAATTGGTCTGTACCACTGGGCAACATTAATAGATGGGAATAGGCTAACCCTTGACCTGGGGTCATGGCAGATATTTATACCATGGTTGTAATGCTGGGTGCTGGAAGGATGACATCATAGGTTTCAATGTTGTTTTTGACTTCAGTGTCAAGGGAGATACACAGGAGTGCACCTTTTGTGTTGTTAAGAGGTTCCTTAACTTTGTAGATAAACTTGCACAGGTCTCTAAAGTAATAATTAATAGTTTAAATGACAATTTCTAAAACATATAGATACCCCACTAACAGACTGGCATCCTTAGATGTACTGTCCTCTTATCTAGACTTGCCTCTTTAAAGGATAGAATTACTATACATCTATGGGCTTAGCTTTTAGTTTAGCCTTGGATCAAGGCTACCTTGTAGAGGACTGGTAGTCAATCACTAGCTATAGCAGGATGCCTTGATCAGCCAGGACAGTGTAACTTGATACATTGATGAGCTGGGACACCATACATTGATGAGTTAGGGCACATGTCACATGATACATTGATGAGCCAGGACAATGTAGCATGATACATTGATGAGCTGGGACACCATACATTGATGAGTTAGGGCACATGTCACATGATACATTGATGAGCCAGGACAATGTAGCATGATACATTGATGAGCTGGGACACCATACATTGATGAGCCAGGGCACATGTAACATGATACATTGATGAGCTGGGACACCATTCATTGATCAGCCAGGACAGTGTAACTTGATACATTGATGAGCTGGGACACCATACATTGATCAGCCAGGGCACATGTCACATGATACATTGATGAGCCAGGACAATGTAGCATGATACATTGATGAGCCAGGACAATGTAGCATGATACATTGATGAGCCAGGACAATGTAGCATGATACATTGATGAGCTGGGACACCATACATTGATGAGTTAGGGCACATGTCACATGATACATTGATCAGCCAGGACACATGTAGCATGATACATTGATGAGCTGGGACACCATACATTGATGAGACAGTACACGTGTAACTTGATACATTGATGAGCCAGGGCACATGTAACTTGATACATTGATCAGCCAGGACAATGTAGCATGATACATTGATGAGCTGGGACACCATACATTGATGAGTTAGGGCACATGTCACATGATACATTGATCAGCCAGGACACATGTAACTTGATACATTGATGAGCTAGGACACGTGTAACTTGATACATTGATGAGCCAGGGCACATGTAACTTGATACATTGATCAGCCAGGACACATGTAACTTGATACATTGATGAGCCAGGGCACATGTAACTTGATACATTGATCAGCCAGGACACATGTAACTTGATACATTGATGAGCCAGGGCACATGTAACATGATACATTGATGAGCCAGGACACATGTAACATGATACATTGATGAGCTGGGACACCATACATTGCTGAGCCAGGGCAAATGTAACTTGATACATTGATGAGCCAGGGCACATGTAACATGATACATTGATCAGCCAGGGCACATGTAACATGATACATTGATGAGCCAGGACACATGTAACATGATACATTGATGAACCAGGGCACATGTAACATGATACATTGATCAGCCAGGACACATGTAACATGATACATTGATGAGCCAGGACACATGTAACTTGATACATTGATGAGCCAGGACACATGTAACTTGATACATTGATCAGCCAGGGCACATGTAACATGATACATTGATGAGCCAGGACACATGTAACATGATACATTGATCAGCCAGGGCACATGTAACTTGATACATTGATCAGCCAGGGCACATGTAACATGATACATTGATCAGCCAGGGCACATGTAACTTGATACATTGATGAGCCAGGGCACATGTAACATGATACATTGATGAGCCAGGACACATGTAATATGATACATTGATCAACCAGGGCACATGTAACATGATACATTGATGAGCCAGGGCACATGTAACATGATACATTGATGAGCTGGGACAATGTAGCATGATACATTGATGAGCTGGGACACCATACATTGATGAGCCAGGGCACATGTAACATGATACATTGATGAGCTGGGACACCATACATTGATGAGCCAGGACACATGTAACTTGATACATTGATGAGCCAGGACAAAGTAGCATGATACGTTGATGAGCTGGGACACCATACATTGATCAGCCAGGACACATGTAACTTGATACATTGATGAGCCAGGGCACATGTAACTTGATACATTGATCAGCCAGGACAATGTAGCATGATACATTGATGAGCTGGGACACCATACATTGCTGAGCCAGGACACGTGTAACTTGATACATTGATGAGCCAGGGCACATGTAACTTGATACATTGATGAGCCAGAGCACATGTAACTTGATACATTGATGAGCCAGGGCACATGTAAATTGATACATTGATGAGCCAGGACACATGTAACTTGATACATTGATGAGCCAGGACACATGTAACTTGATACATTGATGAACCAGGATACCATACATTGATGAGCCATGCATTGGACATTAGTCTCATATGCAGAAGATGAACAAGAAATGTGTTACAGCTTCTGTGTATCGTGCCGCCATATAGCTGGAACTCAACTCACTCACTCTATGTATCGTGCCGCCATATAGCTGAAACTCACTCTATGTATCGTGCCACCATATAGCTGGAACTCAACTCACTCACTCTGTATCGTGCCGCCATATAGCTGAAACTAAACTCACTCACTCACTCACTCTATGTATCGTGCCGCCATATAGCTGAAACTAAACTCACTCACTCACTCTATGTATCATGAATCACACATGTCATAAGTAGATACCAATCAATCATCTTCATCTTCTTAATGGGCATTAATCATATTCTTAAGAGCTTAAGAAAACTTTGTAATTCTCTATTTCTAATGACTCTTTTATAACTCTGTAGCACATAATAATTGTATTTGACAATATAGTATAATACTCTAGATGTTTCAAACCTTTGTACAGGGTGCTGCAGCAAATTACAATCCTGCAAATTTTATTTTACTTTTTGTATTCCAAACATTTCCAAATTCGGAATATTCAGAGGATTTTTATCATATGATGCCTGTGTGATTCTTGCACTGTCATCAACCTTTTTCTGCTCATTGATGAACTTCTATTAAACAAAATATTAAGATTGTAAGTAACTTTTATTTTAAATAAATTAAAAGTCTCTGTCACTGGCCCTTCTTCTGCTCCTACTACAACCAGCATCTGACAGGAAATTGTTTTTTTCCACTGCATGGTAATTTCACACACTTGTCTGATAGAATGCCTCATTTGTCTCTCAGCCTTCAAACACAGAAAATGAATTGCAGACTCAGAGACTATCCCAGTATAATGAACATTTTGTACCATTGCAGTTGGAATCCATGTGGCTTAAGCAAGAAGTACACCTTATCTTAGCAGACAAATTCCAGTGGTGATAGTGCTGAGAATGCCAAGTAATGTGTCAGTTATGAAATATTTATTTATGTTTGATCATAAATTTTGGGTACTGTTACAACTGGATGTGGTGAGTGCATGCGAGTGGCGTTTTATTGCCAGTTTATTGGCTGTTCCCCTGCAGATAGGCCAGCTGGATTCATCTGCTTGTAATTGTGGGGGCAGTGTGTTAACATAAATTATCAGGAAAAGTGTCAAAAAGAATGAAATGTTGGTGGAAAAGATGGATTTAAGATGTGTGAAAATGGAATCTGCATGTTTCCCCTACAGGTAGGTGAGGAGTCACTGGCAGATGGAATAGTGAAGTGCACAACAACATATTTGAGATGCCTGCTATTGCAGGGATGGTTTATGTGCCTCTCAGACCAGCTGGCACTTTCAAGATGCACTTGTTGTTCTTAGATTATTAGCATAATAATTAATTTGTACTCTGATAACTGGTGAAGTTGGAAGGATATGATCAGGACATCAGCACATGCAGGCTGTCTGGACGGGGCATGCAACACAGGCGCATGACTTTTACGTGGTAGTAGGTGTACAGTGTGTGGAGCCCCAGTAGGTGTACAGTGTGTGGAGCCCCAGTAGGTGTACAGTGTGTGGAGCCCCAGCAAGTGGACAGTGTGTGGAGCCCCAGTAGGTGGACAGTGTGAGGTGCCCCAGTAGGTGGACAGTGTGTGGAGCCCCAGTAAGTGGACAGTGTGTGGTGCCGGAGAAGGTGGACAGTGTGTTGAGCCCCACTAGGTGGACAGTGTGTGGAGCCCCAGTCGGTGGAGGTGTACAGTGTGGACAGTGTGTGATGCCCCAGTAGGGTGTACAGTGTGTGGAGCCCCAGTAGGTGGACAGTGTGTGGAGCCCCAGCAAGTGGACAGTGTGTGGAGCCCCAGTAGGTGGACAGTGTGAGGTGCCCCAGTAGGTGGACAGTGTGTGGAGCCCCAGTAAGTGGACAGTGTGTGGTGCCGGAGAAGGTGGACAGTGTGTGGTGCCCCAGTAAGTGGACAGTGTGTGGAGCCCCAGTAAGTGGACAGTGTGTGGAGCCTCAGTAGGTGGACAGTGTGTGGAGCCCCAGTAGGTGGACAGTGTGTGGAGCCGCAGTAGGTGGACAGTGTGTTGAGCCCCACTAGGTGGACAGTGTGTGGAGCCCCAGTTCGGTGGACAGTGTGTGGAGCTCCAGCAAGTGGACAGTGTGTGATGCCCCAGTAGGTGGACAGTGTGTGGTGCCCCAGTAGGTGAACAGTGTGCTGTGCCCCAGTAGGTGGACAGTGTGTGGAGCCCCAGTTGGTGGACAGTGTGTGGAGCCCCAGTAGGTGGACAGTGTGTGGAGCTCCAGTAAGTGGACAGTGTGTGGAGCTCCAGTAGGTGGACAGTGTGTTGAGCCCCAGTTGGTGGACTGTGTGTGGAGCCCCAGTAGGTGGACAGTGTGTTGAGCCCTAGTAAGTGGACAGTGTGTGGAGCCCCAGTAAGTGGACAGTGTGTGGAGCCCCAGTAGGTGGACAGTGTGTGGAGCCCCAGTAAGTGGACAGTGTGTTGAGCCCCCAGTAAGTTGACAGTGTGTTGAGCCCCCAGTAAGTGGACAGTGTGTGGAGCCCCAGCAGGTGGACAGTGTGTGGAGCCCCAGTAAGTGGACAGTTTGTGGAGCCCCAGTAAGTGGACAGTGTGTTGAGCCCCAGTAAGTGGACAGTGTGTTGAGCCCCAGTAAGTGGACAGTGTGTTGAGCCCCAGTAAGTGGACAGTGTGCGGTGCCCCAGTAAGTGGACAGTGTGTGGAGCCCCAGTTGGTGGACAGTTTGTGGAGCCCCAGTTGGTGGACAGTGTGTGGAGCCCCAGTAGGTGGACAGTTTGTGGAGCTACAGTTGGTGGACAGTTTGTGGAGCCCCAGTAAGTGGACAGTGTGTGGAGCCCCAGTTGGTGGACAGTTTGTGGAGCTACAGTTGGTGGACAGTGTGTGGAGCTACAGTTGGTGGACAGTGTGTGGAGCCCTAGTAGGTGGACAGTTTGTGGAGCTACAGTTGGTGGACAGTGTGTGGAGCCCTAGTAGGTGGACAGTTTGTGGAGCTACAGTTGGTGGACAGTTTGTGGAGCTACAGTAGGTGGACAGTTTGTGGAGCTACAGTAGGTGGACAGTTTGTGGAGCTACAGTTGGTGGACAGTGTGTGGAGCCCCAGTTGGTGGACAGTGTGTTGAGCCCTAGTAGGCGGAAAGTGTGCGGTGCCCCAGTGAGTGGACAGTGTGTTGAGCCCCCAGTAAGTGGACAGTGTGTGGAGCCCCAGTTGGTGGACAGTGTGTGGAGCCCCAGTTGGTGGACAGTGTGTGGAGCCCCAGTAGGTGGACAGTTTGTGGAGCTACAGTTGGTGGACAGTGTGTGGAGACCTTGCGCGTGTGTTGAACTATCAACGCGTACTTGTGGGGCGGTGCATAATGTCCTGAAACTTAACTGTTTGCTGGTGACACTGTATTTCAAAAATCAAACTTCTTATGCCTGAAAGACAACAGATATTGTTGGGTGTCCTAGTCAAATATTGTTGGGTGTCCTAGTCAAATATTGTTGAGTGTCCTCGTTAGATGTTGTAGGGTGCCCTAGTCATATATTGTTGGGTGTTCTATTGGGTGTTCTGATACTATGAGGATATGGTTACCCAGGAGCTGGTGAGCAACAGCTTGCAGAGCATGTGTTAAACTGTATTCTCTGAGGTGAAAGTTGTATTGATTGCAAACATTAATATGATCCAGGTTCACCAGTAGCAATCATTGATCGCTGCACCTTCTCAACTCCTTGTGGAAGAGCCTGAAAGGGGAATAACCCAATTGATTTATAGATTATTCAATTATTTGAGAAAGACCTGTTTCTTTTCACAAGTACAGATTCTCTGAGAGAAGGTTAAACGGTTGTGATGTTTTTTATTGAACTGTTCCTTTGCTTTGGATAGATACCAGTTGGCGTAACCTTACAACTGAGAGACTGACTGGAACGGAAGCTGGGGGATGTGTGCCAATTGTAGTAAACTGTGTCTTGAGAAATAAAGGTCTTTTGAGCTGTGGAGTGAGACTGGGTTGTTAGGTTTCATAATCCAGACAGTGATCATATTGGCCTTGACCATGTCTTCCCCTCAGTCACACATGTACTGAGTGTGGGCCGTGTTTCACCTCAGTCACACATGTACTGAGTGTGGGCCGTGTTTCACCACAGTGACACATGTACTGAGTGTGGGCCGTGTTTCACCTCAGTGACACATGTACTGAGTGTGGGCCGTGTTTCACCTCAGTCACACATGTACTGAGTGTGGGCCGTGTTTCACCTCAGTCACACATGTACTGAGTGTGGGCCGTGTTTCACCTGTCACACATGTACTGAGTGTGGGCCGTGTTTCACCTCAGTCACACATGTACTGAGTGTGGGCCGTGTTTCACCACAGTCACACATGTACTGAGTGTGGACCGTGTTTCACCACAGTGACACATGTACTGAGTGTGGACCGTGTTACCCCTCAGTCACACATGTACTGGGTGTGGACCGTGTTACCCCTCAGTCACACATGTACTGGGTGTGGACCGTGTTACCCCTCAGTCACACATGTACTGGGTGTGGACCGTGTTACCCCTCAGTCACACATGTACTGAGTGTGGACCGTGTTTCACCACAGTGACACATGTACTGAGTGTGGACCGTGTTACCCCTCAGTCACACATGTACTGGGTGTGGACCGTGTTACCCCTCAGTCACACATGTACTGGGTGTGGACCGTGTTACCCCTCAGTCACACATGTACTGGGTGTGGACCGTGTTACCCCTCAGTCACACATGTACTGGGTGTGGACCGTGTTACCCCTCAGTCACACATGTACTGAGTGTGGACCGTGTTACCCCTCAGTCACACATGTACTGAGTGTGGGCCGTGTTACCCCTCAGTGACACATGTACTGAGTGTGGGCCGTGTTTCCCTCAGTGACACATGTACTGAGTGTGGGCCGTGTTTCACCTCAGTGACACATGTACTGAGTGTGGGCCGTGTTTCACCACATTGACACATGTACTGACTGTTTCCCTCAGTGACACATGTACTGAGGTGGGCGATGGTTTCCCCAGTCACGCATGTACACATGTAATATGTACTGAGTGTGTTTCACCACATTGACACATGTACTGAGTGTGGGCCGTGTTTCCCCTCAGTGACACATGTACTGAGTGTGGGCCGTGTTTCCCCTCAGTCACGCATGTACTGAGTGTGGGCCGTGTTTCCCCTCAGTCACACATGTACTGAGTGTGGGCCGTGTTTCCCCTCAGTCACACATGTACTGAGTGTGGACCATGTTTCCCCTCAGTCAGATGTGCAATGCGTCGGCCGTGTCTCCCTTCATGAGCACAGCTGTCCCTGATGCCGGCAATGGCTTTAAGAGCTCCTGCTAAGAGACAGAAATGAGTTGGCATTGCTTCTTGAGTGGAGCCGGGTCTAGCAATGAGAGGTTTGTGACAGAGAGTTGGTGAGTTTTCGTGAAGTGTTTTTATGAAGACAGGAGTTTGATGTGATGATTGCAGAAATGATTTCTTTGGTAAAAGGAACTCCCTTCACCACCTACATCCACCCTCCCTACACCACCTACATCCACCCTCCCTACACAACCTACATCCTCCCTCCCTTCACCACCTACATCCACCCTCCCTACACCACCTACGTCCACCCTCCCTACACCACCTACATCCACCCACATCCTCCCTACAACCACATCCAACTCCTTTCATCCCTCCCTTCATCCACTCCTTCACCTACATCCACCCTCCCTTCACCACCCACATCCACCCTCCCTATCCACCACCCTACATCCTCCCTCCCTTTCACCACCTACATCCACCCTCCCCACACCACCCACGCCCACCCTCCCTACACCACCTACATCCACCTCCTCCCTACACCTTATGACCTTTATTTACGAGATCTGACTTCCACTTAATCGAGATTCCATCTTTCCTGACGACTTCCTCGATCGACGACTTCGACGACCAGATCCATCTTCCTTTTCACTTTACGCCCACCTTCATTCACGACCCTTTTCCTGAGGACCGACGATCTAATTCCTTCCTTCCTTTTCTCGACGATCCTTCTTCCCCATCCACTTTTACTTTACTTCGATGATCAATTCCTTCCATATCTGACGATCCTCTTCCGAGACGACTTCGAGATCTTCCCATTTCTTCTCTAATTTTAATTTATGATCGACTTCCTTTTCGACGACGAGGATCGACTTTTCCTCCATCTTCCGAGACGACATCGATCGACGACCTCCGAGATCGACTTCCCTGGATCGATTGACGATCTTCCGACATCGATCCCTTGACGACCATCGACTCTTCCTTCTTTCGACTCCGAGACGACGATCGAGCTTCGACCTGATCATGACGACGATCCTTCCTTTCGACGATCGATCCTTGATTCACGATCTTCACGAGACGACGAGATTCATCGATCCCTCGATCGATCCTTCCCTAGACGACCGAGATCGACTTCGAGATAATCGAGATCGACTTCGAGACGACGATCCTTCGATGACGATGATCGATCTCGAGACGACGATGATCGACTTCCGAGACGACGATCGACGAGACGACGATCGACGACGACGATCGATTCTTTATTTATCGATAGTCGATTTTCGAGACGATTTATTAATGACTTCGAGACCGACGCGATTTCCGAGACGATCGATCGACTTCGAGACGATCGAGATCGATTCGACGATGACCGATATCGACTTTATCGATCGACTTCGACGAGACGATTCCAGGATCGATTTCCGAGATCCGAGACGATCGAGGATCGACTTCCTTCTTCCTCGAGGATCGACCTTTCCTGGAGACCGATCGACTTCGAGACGATCGACGACCTTCCATTGACGACCACATCGACTTCCGAGACCCTCGATGATCCACGTTCCTATCATCGATTGATGATCGACTTCCGACGACGATCGACTCCACGCGCGATCGACGTCCTGACGACGTGATCGACTTTATTTTATCGACGATCGACTTTCGATGACGTGATCCTTCTAGACGATCGAGATCGATCTTCCCTGACGACCGACATTTATCGACGACCCTTCGACGACGACGAGATCGACTTTTCGACCGAGATCGACTTCCTGAGACGACCGATCGATCCTTTCGCCTCGACGATCCTTTCCTCGAGGACCTTCCGGTATTAATTTGACGTCTTGATTTATCCTCCCTGGCTCGAGATCCTTTATTTCCTGGCGACCACGACCTTCGACTTTTCCCTAGATGCACATCCTGTCGACGTGACGATCCTTCCTCTCCATTTGACGATCGACGACGACTGAGATCCGACGACTCGACTTCGAGACGACCGATCGACGACGACTGAGATCTTCTTTTCCCGGACGAGACCGAGGACGACTTTGAGATCGAGGATCGAGTACCGAGACGATCGGAGATCTTTATTTACCGAGACGACTTCGAGACGACGAATTCGATTAATCGTAATCTTATTTACTGACGACGACGACGATCGACTTCGAGACGCGACATTTCGAGATCTTTATCGACGAGGTATGATTGCCCGACACCCAGGTACAGTAAACTTTCTATGTCGGGCAACTAACTGCTCATTTCAACTTCCCCCTCATATAACAAATATAATTGACTATCAAAGTCCACATATGTTAATTTCTGCATTTTTTACTGTTTTTCATAAAGATTTATTGGTGTTTATTTCACACATTCTGTTGATATTGTTGCCGAAGAAAGATAGAGTTACTTCCCTTGGTTTTCATTTTGCCTAATGACTAGTAGCTGGGTGTTGACTGGGTTCTTTCTTGCATATTAACTTGTGACAGTAGTTTACAAGTGCAAACACGCTTAGCAACGTTATCTGGTATAAATATAGGGTCATTGACAACACTGTCTCGCTACTGAAACGTGTTAGTTTCTTCACAATTTTCAGCGATTGCTTGAGTTAGATTTTCGTAAATATGTCTCTAAGAAGTATTTCTAGTTTCTTCGTTAGCAAAACAAAAAGCTGTACTACTAAAAGAAAATCGGAACAGTAGCAAGAGAGTGGATCAGTAAAAATCAAAAAGTTCCATGACGAAAAACATGATAGAAAATTCATTCCCAGTTGGCAAGAGCAAATTTCCGTGGGTTGAATACGACAGGAGCACAAATGCTATGTACTGTTCTATTTGTTAAAAAATATCAAACTGTGAGTTTAAGAAACAGAAAAAATATGTTCGTTGTTGGTTGCAGTAATTTCAGACTTGACTATTGGAAAAGTCACAATAAGTGACATGCATTTAGAATGTCTATCCTCTGACCGTGCTTCAAAACGGGTAAAAGGAGTGAAGATGTTCCCGTAGGACTCTGTACAAATGTATATGACTGAGTTCCGACTATGATAGGACATTCCAGATCACTGAGGATAGTATTCAGAATTTTGTACTGATTGTGTCATTGCGCTGTTTGATCTCAAACAATCTGCACTGAATGCGGCATTAATGTGCTCAAGATTTAATGTTGTTGCTTTATTTCTTTGTAATGAGACATAACTGTTTTAAGGACTTTGCTGTTTACTTGTCCGTGTCCTTTAAAGAGGTCACAAGAAACTTGTTCTTTTCACTTCCTCAAGTCAGTTTGTCTCATATTAAGGTATCCATCCTTATGGCTTGTAAGATGTCAGGGTTTTAGGTGCCATCTTCATTGTGTCTGACTGGTTGATAACGTGGCTTGTAGATGATGATATAGCCTGATTATTTAAAGAGATGATACATTGCATACAGCCATTTATGATACATTAAGCTCCATTTGCTTGGACATTTTCAAATTTTCTTGACATTTTGGCCAAAGCGCGCCAAGAAATTTAATGTCTTTGTTTAGATAGTGCATAAAAGAGAATTTAATTAACATAAAGCTGTAGTCTGTGAGATGGGACAAACGTCAGAGTGAGCTCAGTCCCTGCTTCTCCCTGATTTCCTCCTTGGCTGTGGCTGGCTGTGGCTGTCTTGACTGCCTCATGCCTGGTGTCTGTGCTTGTCATTTCATCTGGCTAATTGCTTGCTTACTGGTTGGCCAGCTACCTGCCTCCATTGTCAGCAGCCACCTGATGGCTGTTCATGCCGAACTTTCTGAAAGGTGGTAAAAGATATTTCCTCTCCACCACTGTGTGGAGACAGACCTAATTGATAGCTGCAGTCAGGAAAGGGGAGAAAACCAAGGGTAGATGTTCCGGAGAAGTGTGTTTGTAAACCCCATTGTTACTT
This sequence comes from Haliotis rubra, assembly GCF_003918875.1. Classification (NCBI taxonomy): domain Eukaryota; kingdom Metazoa; phylum Mollusca; class Gastropoda; order Lepetellida; family Haliotidae; genus Haliotis; species Haliotis rubra. Next base: position 223,945 of record NW_025766769.1, on the reverse strand, counting down.
TGCTGGTTTTGTTCACTGTGTGAAACACATGGATCTGAACTTGCAGTTGGTGTTTTCAATAGCAGTTTTGTGAATTGTTGATAGAACTTGAGAGCAGTCATACATTTGAATGATTTTAACTTGACTGGTGAGTGGTTGTATATTCAACAAGCTATTCTTACATTCGATTTGAACTTGTCAACTGGTAGGTATTTCTTGGATGATTGTCCTTCTTGGATTCTTTCCTTGTAGTGACATTAAAGTTCTATTATTGTGAATAATGTATCAACTGTATACAGTTGTGCAAAATAAGAAGAAAAGAATTAAAAGCGAAGAGATTAGTCATAGTGTTTAGAGTATATTTTAAGAAACACAGAGTAACAAAATGGTAGCAGGGTGTGGATAGTTAGTATAGTGTTGAGTTATATTGGTATAGGGTGCAGTTAGCTCATTAGCAGAACAGTTGTTTTTAGTAAAAGCTTTGAAGGTCATTCAGAAGTGGAATGCATAAGAAAAGCAAGATTTATGAATGTCAACTTCTTTATTGTGAATACGATGTTTCTGAGTCTGTGCTTGCTCCTCCATCATACATGAGGCACTACAAAGAAAACGTATTACAATGTTTAACAATGTTGAGGAATGACTATGTTAACACAAACATGAGGCCAGAGATACACTAAAACAACATGGTAATAGTTGGTTTTAGTAATATGGGATTTTTCTTTTCCATTTTACCATTGTCACGAAGACAAGTTGGGATATGAGGGAACTGAAAAGAAGATTAGGGATTTTAAGAAACAAACAATGGTAATGTATTTATTTTTTTCTTAGCTGGTAGCAGACAGGCATAAAAAGAGAGCTAATCACTTCTTTCAGTCAGCTTGTTGAAGATAATTCATCCGTAGAGAATATATTAATTGTATAAAGCTGGAAACTTTAAGAGAACATACATGTTTGATCAAAAGATATTTTTTATGTCTGTAAAACACTGATGCCCTGGCAAGGTTTGCATGAGGGGTACTGTATATATGGCTATGGAGAGAACGTTGTCACAACCACTTGCCTGCCACAACTAGTTGTATAGTGTCTTAAACAAGGACTTCCAAACACTGTGAGTTCAGTGACATACATACAGCCAAATTCCATTTCCAAATTGCACCAGTTCAGGGGATATCTAGTTTGACTCTCGTTATCATCAGATAGAAGAAATAGCCTTCCACTGGTTTACTGAGGTTATTATACTGGGACATTGGTTATTCACTGTACACAAAATACTCTCCCATTGGTTTATTGAGGTTATTATACTGGGACATTGGTTATTCACTGTACACAAAATACTCTCCCATTGGTTTATTGAGGTTATTATACTGGGACATTGGTTATTCACTGTACACAAAATGCTCCCATTGGTTTATTGAGGTTATTATACTGGGACATTGGTTATTCACTGTACACAAAATGCTCTCACATTGGTTTATTGAGGTTATTATACTGGGACATTGGTTATTCACTGTACACAAAATGCTTTCCCATTGGTTTATTGAGGTTATTATACTGGGACATTGCTTATTCAATCTGCATGAAACAGCCTTTCACTGGCTGACTTGAGGTTTTTATTACTTTTAGATGTATAAATACATGCCCACCTATACAAGCAGACAAACACAAAGTTACCTTCATTTCACAATGGTAAAGCCATGTCCTTCAGAATCAGCATATCACATGGTTACTAGAATGTTTTTCTCCTGCTTGAAGTGGCATCTGAGTTCGTGAATTATGTGGGCATAAAGATAGGCCAGACTATTGTCTGTTTTCTGTGTGCGACGACGACGACACCACAAGTCAGAGGTGCTGAATATGAAAGTGAAATGAGCATAAGTGCAGCTATTACTGACTTACTGCTTATCATAGTTGACATTTAGTGAATTCATATTTGGTAGGAGTGTCCTACTGTCATTTTCCTTTTTGTCATATATGATCTGAATATTCCTGTAAGTAAAATATTTACATTTAATGATAAGAATTAAATGAAGTAAGGGTGAAGTCACATACCATGTACATTAATAACTGAAACAAAACACAAAACAATGTTGGTGACATTGCAAGGTTTACTACAGTGTATTCTACTGGGCCTACTGCTGGATGTGCAACAGGGTGGTACAGTGTATTCTACTGGCCCTACTGCTGGATGTGCAACAGTGGTGGTACAGTGGTTGTACTGGGTCTACTGCTGGCTGTCCATCAGTGTGGTACAATGGTATTGCTGGGCCTACTGCTGGCTGTCCAACAGTGTGGTACAATGGTGGTGCTGGGCCTACTGCTGGATGTGCAACAGTGTGGTACAGTGGTGGTATTGGGCCTACTGCTGGCTGTGCAACAGTGTGGTACAGTGGTGGTACTGGGCCTACTGCTGGCTGTGCAACAGTGTGGTACAGTGGTGGTACTGGGCCTACTGCTGGCTGTGCAACAGTGTGGTACAGTGATGGTACTGGGCCTACTGCTGGCTGTCCAACAGTGTGGTACAGTGGTTGTACTGGGTCTACTGCAGGATGTGCAACAGGGTGGTACAGTGGTGGTACTTGGTCTACTGCAGGATGTGCAACGGTGTGGTACAATGGTTGTACTGGCCCAACTGCAGGATGTGCAACAGTGTGGTACAGTGGTGGTACTGGGCCCTACTGCTGGTACAGTGATGGTACTGGCAACAGTGTGGTACAGTGGTGGTACTGGGTCTACTGCAGGATGTGCAACAGTGTGGTACAGTGGTTGTACTGGGTCTACTGCAGGCTGTGCAACAGTGTGGTACAGTGGTTGTACTGGGTCTACTGCAGGATGTGCAACAGTGTGGTACAGTGGTGGTGGCCTACTGGGCCTACAGTGGTGGTACCTGGGCTGGCTGTGCAACAGTGTGGTACAGTGGTGGTACTGGGCCTACTGGTGGCTGTGCAACAGTGTGTTACAGTGGTTGTACTGGGTCTACTGCTGGCTGTGCAACAGTGTGGTACAGTGGTGGTACTGGGCCTACTGCTGGCTGTGCAACAGTGTGGTACAGTGATGGTACTGGGCCTACTGCTGGCTGTCCAACAGTGTGGTACAGTGGTTGTACTGGGTCTACTGCAGGATGTGCAACAGGGTGGTACAGTGGTGGTACTTGGTCTACTGCAGGATGTGCAACGGTGTGGTACAATGGTTGTACTGGCCCAACTGCAGGATGTGCAACAGTGTGGTACAGTGGTGGTACTGGGCCTACTGCTGGCTGTGCAACAGGGTGGTACAGTGGTGGTACTGGGTCTACTGCAGGATGTGCAACGGTGTGGTACAATGGTTGTACTGGGTCTACTGCTGGCTGTGCAACAGTGTGGTACAGTGGTGGTACTGGGCCTACTGGTGGCTGTGCAACAGTGTGTTACAATGGTGGTACTGGGCCTACTGCTGGCTGTGCAACAGTGCGGTACAGTGATGGTACTGGGCCTACTGCTGGCTGTCCAACAGTGTGGTACAGTGCTTGTACTGGGTCTACTGCAGGATGTGGAACAGGGTGGTACAGTGGTGGTACTGGGCCTACTGCTGGATGTGCAACAGTGTGGTACAGTGATGGTACTGGGCCTACTGCTGGCTGTCCAACAGTGTGGTACAGTGGTTGTACTGGGTCTACTGCAGGATGTGCAACAGGGTGGTACAGTGGTGGTACTGGGTCTACTGCTGGGTGTGCAACAGGGTGGTACAGTGATGGTACTGGCCCTACTGCAGGATGTGCAACAGTGTGACATGACATGGGTTGAGATATAGTGACATGGGTTGAGATAGTGACATGACATGGGTTGAGATATAGTGACATGACAGGTTGAGATACAGTGACATGGGTTGATATACAGTGACATGGGTTGATATACAGTGACATGGGTTGAGATGTAGTGACATGACATAGGTTGAGATACAGTGACATAGGTTGAGATACAGTGACATGGGTTGAGATAGTGACATGACATTGGTTGAGAAACCGTGACATGACATGGGTTGAGATATAGTGACATGACATGGGTTGAGATACAGTGACATGGGTTGAGATATTGAGAAACCGTGACATGACATGGGTTGAGATATAGTGACATGACATGGGTTGAGATACAGTGACATGGGTTGAGATATAGTGACATGAGATGGGTTGAGATATAGTGACATGACATAGGTTGAGATACAGTGACATGACATAGGTTGAGATAGTGACATGACATGGGTTGAGATATAGTGACATGACATGGGTTATGACATGGGTTGAGATAAAGTGACATGGCATGGGTTGAGATAGTGACATGACATGGGTTGAGATATAGTGACATGGGTTGAGATAGTGACATGACATGGGTTGAGATATAGTGACATGGCATGGGTTGAGATATAGTGACATGACATAGGTTGAGATACAGTGACATGACATAGGTTGAGATAGTGACATGACATGGGTTGAGATATAGTGACATGGGTTGAGATAGTGACATGACATGGGTTGAGATATAGTGACATGGGTTGAGATATAGTGACATGACATGGGTTATGACATGGGTTGAGATATAGTGACATGACATGGGTTGAGATATAGTGACATGACATGGGTTGAGATATAGTGACATGACATAGGTTGAGATATAGTAACATGACATGGGTTATGACATAGGTTGAGATATAGTGACATGACATAGGTTGAGATATAGTGACATGACATGGGATGAGATATAGTGACATGACATAGGTTGAGATACAGTGACATGACATAGGTTGAGATACAGTGACATGGGTTGAGATACAGTGACATGGGTTAATATACAGATTATATGTGGGTCTTGTGTAGTCATTGACAGACTGATGGTCCTCCTGAATATGTACTAATATAGAAGGGAGTACAGCATTTGAACATACCCTGTTTGAAAATATCTTAATGACACAAAGTGAGAAGTCTGATTCTTCTCCAAGAATCATTTCTAAAAGCAATGACAAGTTAAGAACTGAATTATTTTGTAGCAGGCCTTTACCTCACTTTCATTCCAGTCTTGTTGAGATTAGTACTTCATTGGCATCATCTGCTCACCAGGTTGTTCTGCGTCTTCCTGGTACAAGTTCCCCATGTGTGCCTGTAGCGTGTGTGGAAGGAGCAGGGGCGTTGAGAACCTGCTTGTTGCATCACCGCGTTTATTGCTGTTCCTTCAGTAGGTACCAGCTGACATTTCCTGCTGCTGACCCCGAGGTTAAAGGTCAGGGTCACAGAGAACACACAACATACAACATCACCAGATTCCTGGCATCAGGGACAGAACTGAGGGGCTGGCTGTATGATGTGCTGCTGCTGCACAGTATCTGTTTTCACAAGTCTGTGGAATTTGATCTTGTTTTAAAGAGGACATGTTTTTGGAATCACACACATTATGAATGGGATACTACTGCCATCAGCACTTGAATCCTTGGATACTTGCCCACTTCAGAAAGTAGTTACAAGTGTCATTTATTTGTGTGGATTATGGTGCTGATTGTATTACCATAAAACTAATACATGCAAAATCCCCAAAATATCATTTGAGTGTGCTAGCATTTTATGAAAGAGGTGAATTTGCAACATGGCACTTAGAAACATGATGGCTGCATTGGCAGACAACTACAAGAGGCTGTGTTGTCAGGTGATGAAAGTTGGCAGCAAGTTATTTGACACAGCTGCAACAAAGTTTATGCAAACTTGTTCCTTTCTCCATTTTGCGTACATGATGATTGAGAAAAGAAAGCCATAGACTCCCTTATCTCAGTGTTTCCTAACAGAGAGACTGCTGGTGAGAGTAATTGCTTCAGTATGGTGGCTCAGATATTGGCAATGTGGAGGTGTACAACCTGGTGCTGCTCTCCTACACCATGACACATTGATTTTAACAGCGGATGTCACTGGGTAAGATTGATGTCAAGTTACTGCAAGTAATGGCCATTGTAATGCCATAATACTAAACAGATTATTACCTCATTCAGTACAGTCATTTATCATCGTGACTGGCTCTTTCCCATGGGAAAGTAGCCTGGACATTGAGTGAATGTGTGGCCATTTACAGTTATCTCTGCAGGCTTAACCCTGAATCACTCACTCACCTATCTAGTGTTGAGACTATGATTAGCCTATGAGTGTTTGCCACTCATTTCATAGGAACAGTCAATAGAGTAATATAGAGTGATATTCTTGTGCAGTCAGCCCACACTGGGCCACCACTGCCAACATACCCCACCCACACTGTGCCACCACTGCCAACATACCCCACCCACACTGTACCACCACTGCCAACATACCCCACCCACACTGTGCCACCACTGCCAACATTTTCCACCCACACTGTACCACCACTGCCAACATACCCCACCCACACTGTACCACCACTGCCAACATGCCCCACCCACACTGTACCACCACTGCCAACATACCCCACCCACACTGTACCACCACTGCCAACATACCTCACCCCACACCCCACCACTGCCAACATACCCCACCACACTGTACCACCACTGCCAACATACCCCACCCACACTGTGCCACCCCTGCCAACATACCCCACCCACACTGCCAACATACCCCCACCCACACACCACCACTGCCAACATACCCCACCCACACTGTACCACCACACCACTGCCAACATACCCCACCCACACTGTACCACCACTGCCAACATACCCCACCCACACTGTACCACCACTGCCAACATACCCCACCCACACTGTGCCACCACTGCCAACATACCCCACCCACACTGTACCACCACTGCCAACATACCCCACCAACACTGTGCCACCACTGCCAACATGCTCCCACCCTCTCTGTGCCACCACTGCGAACATTGATCCGCTCTGTGTCTTCACTGTCAACATGCTCCCACCCACTCTGTGCCACCACTGCCAACATGCCCCACCCACACTGTGCCACCACTGCCAGCATGCTCCCACCCACTCTGTGCCAGCCACCTTTCACTCTTCCATTACTCCCAAAATACATGTTTATAATGACCCTGATAAGCAGCTTATACATTCCCAGTGCTCCAGAGTCGGAAATGCCAACATGATTGTTTAGTAAACATACATCCCACATGTTTTGCACATGTCATTCCCAATTCAGACCAGATATCCAGGCCTGCATTTCATACCTCCTGAGTTTATTTGAAACTAGGATTTATGATAAGCACTGTGTGGTGCATTTCGCAGCAATCAAAATTTGAAGGAGAGGGAGGATCTGCATTGATATTTTGTGGAATTATCTGTGTGGAAATATCAGCAGATCAGTACATACAGTGTAGTCTATTTGCAGTATCAACTGCATTGATATTTGTGCAACGATCTGTGTGATCAGAACATAGAATGTAGTCTCACTGCTGTAGAATGATCCTACCACCAGAATGTGATCAATTTCAAGTTGATTTCAAGCTTGTCTGCAAGCTGGTGATTAACCTTTTTCATTCCTTTCAAACTTTGTAAAAAAGAGGATTTCGCCTCTCCAGAGAATGGGCACATTTATTGTTTAAATACTATTAATTGAAACTCCTCTGAATTGCTTGTGATATTTAAATATTTATAATGGGTTTTGAGAACAACTCTCCCATTATGGTTACTGAATAGCCAAAGTACTAGGGCATCATTGTCTTGTATTGTAGTACAGTGTGATGTGGTAGTAGGGCAGTCATACCAGCAGCCAATGAGTGCAGAAGATCCATGATCTGTGCATGTGTTGACAGTCTGACTGCCCAGGGGGACTGACCTGAAATCATGTGGTCATTATTGACTGCTTTCAAGAGCTTCTAGATGGAGGCAGGCTCTGTAGGTGTCCTTAGATGGGTAATAGGTCATGTAAGGTGAACCATTTTAATTTGGTGACGAGTTCATGACTAGATAATCTGTCAGGCAACATAATGGTAGTCTCTCCCAGGGTACATACCTAACCCTAAGTGTTATTGTTTGTCTCTCTTAGCAGAAGGAAGTTTGTATATGTGGCTGCGCCACATTAGATCGGAGGCTTGACTCACTCCAATACCCTGCACCACTACTGGTGTAGGAAGGTTACAAGCACGTCCTCAGTGGAGAGATATGTTTTCAGGCTTCCCTCAGACCTTTCACCCATTCTACTTTTGCAGAAAGCAAATATACTTTGAGTTGAAATAATGGAAGGTTGAGTAGTGTTGAGGTAATGATTATTTCTATATCAATAGGGTGTTGTTTACACTAGAGTTGCTTTGAATGGCAAGCCAAGCTCTCAATGAGGAAACCTAGCTACTTGATCTGTCATGGGTCAGTGGCCCCTCCTATTGCTGTCAAGCCCTTGCTTCAGGTCACCTCCTGCAACCCTCCCCCCCTCGGGACTGGGGAATGGAATGCCCCAGTAGTGATTACCCTTTAGGGTTGCAGCCATCTGCTTTTCCATTCACTCTTTGTGTGCTGAGTTCTTTGTGGGGACGCCTACATAACAATTCCTTTACACTTCGATTGGAGGTTTAAAACTGCATCATGGACAGCTAGTAGAGTCAGTTGTCACGACCACTACAGCAATTTGATGTCAGTTCGTAGAGGAGCCAAAGGGCTTGTGTTTACAAGGCAGGACCCCCCAGGGTAAGTCAGGGTAGCAGGACCCATCACCATTGAGCTGGGCATGACTTGTGGGTTGGGGGCGGAGAGCAAGATTTGAGGAGTATGAGCAGCCAGGGTGGTGTCAGCAGTGTTAGAAGGAATTAGTCTGACTGACCCTGTATGTTCAGTTGGTGCTTGCATGTCTTTGTGATACTGTAAATAGCTTGTAGGTCACATGTTATGGTCACATGGCTCATTATAGGATAACTGTTGGCACTATTTCACAGTTTAGATTCTTGTCAGTTGTAGAAAACTGTTATTTTGGAAACACTGTTGGGAATTCCTTATTTTTGTGGAGTACTGTTGTCCTTTGGGCAAGACTGTTCGAAACAAGTATCTTGGGAATAGTGTTATTGTCATCTTGGGAACACCGTTGTCATTTTGAAATATTGTTGCCCTCTTGGGGACACATTTTCGTCATTGAACATTGTTGACATGTGAAGAAAATTACTGCCATCATGTAACATTGTTGACATGTGAAGAAAATTACTGCCATCATGTAACATTGTAGACATCTGAAGAAAATTACTGCCATCATGTAACATTGTTGACATGTGAAGAAAAACTACTGCCATCATGTAACATTGTTGACATGTTTAGAAAACTGCTGCCATCATGTAACATTGTTGACATGTGAAGAAAACTGCTGCCATCGTGTAACATTGTTGACGTGTGAGGAAAACTACTGCCATCATGTAACATTGTTGACGTGTGAAGAAAACTACTGCCATCGTGTAACATTGTTGACATGTGAAGAAAACTGCTGCCATCGTGTAACATTGTTGACATGTGAAGAAAACTGCTGCCATCATGTAACATTGTTGACGTGTGAGGAAAACTACTGCCATCATGTAACATTGTTGACATGTGAAGAAAACTACTGCCATCGTGTAACGTTGTTGACGTGTGAGGTAAACTACTGCCATCGTGTAACATTGTTGACATGTGAAGAAAACTGCTGCCATCATGTAACATTGTTGACGTGTGAGGAAAACTACTGCCATCATGTAACATTGTTGACGTGAGGTAAACTGCTGCCATCATGTAACATTGTTGACGTGTGCGGAAAACTACTGTCATCATGTAACATTGTTGACGTGTGAGGAAAACTTCTGTCATCATGTAACATTGTTGACGTTTGCGGAAAACTACTGCCATCATGTAACATTGTTGACGTGTGAGGAAAACTACTGCCATCATGTAACATTGTTGACATGTGGGGAAAACTGCTGCCATCATGTAACATTGTTGACATGTGGGGAAAACTGCTGCCATCATGTAACATTGTTGACGTGTGAGGAAAACTACTGCCATCATATAACATTGTTGACATGTGGGGAAAACTGCTGCCATCATGTAACATTGTTGACGTGTGAGGAAAACTACTGCCATCATGTAACATTGTTGACATGTGAGGAAAACTACTGCCATCATGTAACATTGTTGACATGTGGGGAAAACTGCTGCCATCATGTAACATTGTTGACGTGTGAGGAAAACTACTGCCATCATGTAACATTGTTGACGTGTGAGGAAAACTACTGCCATCTGAGGTCATGTTGGAGCACTAATGTCATTTTGGGAACTTTGTGATGCCCATGTCATGAGTCTAATAATGGTGGATGTTACAGAGCATGGTTGACATGTCATGAGCCAGCTAATGCAGGATGTTACAGAGCATGGTTGACATGTCATGAGGCAGATAATGCAGGATGTTACAGAGCATGGTGGAGATGTCATGAGCCAGCTAATGCAGGATGTTACAGAGCATGGTTGACATGTCATGAGGCAGATAATGCAGGATGTTACAGAGCATGGTGGAGATGTCATGAGCCAGCTAATGCAGGATGTTACAGAGCATGGTTGACATGTCATGAGCCAGATAATGCAGGATGTTACAGAGCATGGTGGACATGTCATGAGGCAGATAATGCAGGATGTTACGGAGCATGGTTGACATGTCATGAGCCCTATAATGTTGGATATTATAGGTCATGGTTTATACGTCGTGAGCCCTTTATGTTGGATATTACAGTTCATGGATGATACATCATGAGCTCAGTGTTGTAGGATGTTATAGTTCATGGATGATACGTCGTGAGCTCATTGTTGTAGGATGTTATAGTTCATGGATGATACGTCGTGAGCTCAGTGTTGTAGGATGTTACAGTTCATGGATGATACGTCATGAGCCCAGTGTTGTAGGATGTTACAGTTCATGGATGATACGTCATGAGCTCAGTGTTGTAGGATGTTATAGTTCATTGATGATACGTCGTGAGCTCAGTGTTGTAGGATGTTATAGTTCATTGATGATACGTCGTGAGCTCAGTGTTGTAGGATGTTATAGTTCATTGATGATACGTCATGAGCTCAGTGTTGTAGGATGTTACAGTTCATTGATGATACGTCGTGAGCTCAGTGTTGTAGGATGTTACAGTTCATTGATGATACGTCGTGAGCTCAGTGTTGTAGGATGTTACAGTTCATTGATGATACGTCATGAGCCCAGTGTTGTAGGATGTTACAGTTCATGGATGATACGTCATGAGCTCAGTGTTGTAGGATGTTATAGTTCATTGATGATAACGCCGCGGAGCTCAGTGTTGTAGGATGTTATAGTTCATTGATGATACGCCGTGGAGCTCAGTGTTGTAGGATGTTATAGTTCATTGATGATACGTCATGAGCTCAGTGTTGTAGGATGTTACAGTTCATTGATGATACGTCGTGAGCTCAGTGTTGTAGGATGTTACAGTTCATTGATGATACGTCATGAGCTCAGTGTTGTAGGATGTTACAGTTCATTGATGATACGTCATGAGCCCAGTGTTGTAGGATGTTATAGTTCATTGATGATACGTCGTGAGCTCAGTGTTGTAGGATGTTATAGTTCATTGATGATACGTCGTGAGCTCAGTGTTGTAGGATGTTACAGTTCTTGGATGATACGTCGTGAGCTCAGTGTTGTAGGATGTTAGGAAGCATAGGTGACATGTCAGATGGAGGTTGAAAGGAACATCCCAAAAATATTCAGATGCTCATTTCGTAAATGGTTAGTCTTGTTATTTATTTTGATGACTAGTTTGTTTCACAAATGACTGAGGATTTTTATGTATTTACAAATCAGTTTTGAAAGGAAAAGTTTTATAATGACTTTACACTGATTAGCTGTCATTCTTGGCAATGGTAAAGGGTTGACTTTAGGCAGATAAGAAGCTTGTAACAAGTGTGGCTTTTGTAAGTGATGTTTTTCCAAGAGAACAGATGCAAACACATGTGTAAGTGGTGAACCTGTGGCTGTATGTAATTGTCCTCATCACTACAGCACCAGACATTCAGGAATGGAGGCACACGCCAGATACTTAACCAGGGTCAGTCACGCAGGGAGAGCTGGCCTACTCTGCCTAATCACTCACATGTTGTGACCCACAATACAGCACATGAATCCACAAATTGTGTGCTGCTCTGTAAAGCGAATTAGTGAAATGAGGTGTGAGAAAACACAGGAGTGTAGTTAGCGGTCAGAACTCCATGATATTGACCCATCCATGCAATTGACTGGCCAATAAAGTTTGAGTGAGTGCCCTGTACCGTTCAGGGAAGAGAAAGAGACCGTGGGTCATTTGTAAGCACTGCTGGTGGAATCAATGGATTGGAAGCTCTTTAGCTGGCTGTAAATACAAGTAGGTCAGGACCTAGCTTCATGTACTGCTGTATCTGCTAGGGCAGGCATTCTTCCAGGGCAACATTTGATCTATGGCAGGTCAGCTTCAACAACGGTGTTGGCTGTATCATGTCCCACTATTCTGTGTGCTGTGTCAATACATTTCAGTACTTGTCAAGATGTTGTCTGTCTTAGTATCAGAGGGGAGGCTTCACATTCAAGATGATTACCACAAGTGGTAAGACTTCATGTCTGATACATGATGCTTGTGTGTCCTGTCATGGTGTAGGCACAGCCTGTTAACAGCACGTACTGGACTGGACAAAAAGTTATGAGGCTTTATCATTTCAGGTCATGATGACCTCATGTGATCATGTTTCTTTTTGACTGGCAGACAATACTCTTGAGGAAGTAGATAACCTGTGACACAGACAATGTCACCTTGCTCAGCGGGATGTACACTCACTGTTTCATACAGTTTGTACATCACCTCCAAGGTAGGTCACCCGGCCCTCTATCAGACCAGAATCTTGTGCTGTCAACCTGTCAACAGTGAGTGGTGTATCGTCACATCCTGGTTCTCTATGTGATCAGAATCTCCTGCTGTCAACTGTGAGTGATGTATCGACACATCCTGGTTCTCTATGTGATCAGAATCTCCTGCTGTCAACAGTGGGTGGTGTATCATCACATCCTGGTTGTCTATGTGATCAGAATCTCCTGCTGTCAACAGTGAGTGATGTATCGTCACATCCTGGTTGTCTATGTGATCAGAATCTCCTGCTGTCAACAGTGGGTGGTGTATCATCACATCCTGGTTGTCTATGTGATCAGAATCTCCTGCTGTCAACAGTGAGTGATGTATCGTCACATCCTGGTTCTCTATGTGATCAGAATCTCCTGCTGTCAACAGTGAGTGATGTATCATCACATCCTGGTTGTCTATGTGATCAGAATCTCCTGCTGTCAACAGTGAGTGGTGTATCATCACATCCTGGTTGTCTATGTGATCAGAATCTCCTGCTGTCAACTGTGAGTGGTGTATCATCATATCCTGGTTGTCTATGTGATCAGAATCTCCTGCTGTCAACAGTGAGTGGTGTATCATCACATCCTGGTTATCTATGTGATCAGAATCTCCTGCTGTCAACAGTGAGTGGTGTATCATCACATCCTGGTTGTCAATGTGATCAGAATCACCTGCTGTCAACAGTGAGTGATGTATCGTCACATCCTGGTTGTCTGTGTGATCAGAATCTCCTGCTGTCAACAGTGAGTGATGTATCGTCACATCCTGGTTGTCTATGTGATCAGAATCTCCTGCTGTCAACAGTGAGTGGTGTATCATCACATCCTGGTTGTCTATGTGATCAGAATCTCCTGCTGTCAACAGTGAGTGATGTATCATCACATCCTGGTTGTCTATGTGATCAGAATCTCCTGCTGTCAAAAGTGAGTGATGTATCGACACATCCTGGTTCTCTATGTGATCAGAATCTCCTGCTGTCAACTATGAGTGGTGTATCGTCACATCCTGGTTGTCTGTGTGATCAGAATCTCCTGCTGTCAACAGTGAGTGATGTATCGTCACATCCTGGTTGTCAAAGTGATCAGAATCTCCTGCTGTCAACTGTGAGTGGTGTATCATCACATCCTGGTTGTCTATGTGATCAGAATCTCCTGCTGTCAACTGTGAGTGATGTATCATCACATCCTGGTTGTCTATGTGATCAGAATCTCCTGCTGTCAACTGTGAGTGATGTATCGTCACATCCTGGTTGTCTATGTGATCAGAATCTCCTGCTGTCAACTGTGAGTGATGTATCGTCACATCCTGGTTGTCTGTGTGATCAGAATCTCCTGCTGTCAACAGTGAGTGATGTATCGTCACATCCTGGTTGTCTATGTGATCAGAATCTCCTGCTGTCAACTGTGAGTGGTGTATCATCACATCCTGGTTGTCTATGTGATCAGAATCTCCTGCTGTCAACTGTGAGTGATGTATCGTCACATCCTGGTTGTCTATGTGATCAGAATCTCCTGCTGTCAACTGTGAGTGGTGTATCATCACATCCTGGTTGTCTATGTGATCAGAATCTCCTGCTGTCAACTGTGAGTGATGTATCATCACATCCTGGTTGTCTATGTGATCAGAATCTCCTGCTGTCAACAGTGAGTGGTGTATCATCACATCCTGGTTGTCTATGTGATCAGAATCTCCTGCTGTCAACAGTGAGTGGTGTATCATCACATCCTGGTTGTCTGTGTGATCAGAATCTCCTGCTGTCAACAGTGAGTGGTGTATCATCACATCCTGGTTGTCTGTGTGATCAGAATCTCCTGCTGTCAACAGTGAGTGATGTATCGTCACATCCTGGTTGTCTATGTGATCAGAATCTCCTGCTGTCAACAGTGAGTGGTGTATCATCACATCCTGGTTGTCTGTGTGATCAGAATCTCCTGCTGTCAACTGTGAGTGGTGTATCATCACATCCTGGTTGTCTATGTGATCAGAATCTCCTGCTGTCAACAGTGAGTGATGTATCGTCACATCCTGGTTGTCTATGTGATCAGAATCTCCTGCTGTCAACTGTGAGTGATGTATCATCACATCCTGGTTGTCTATGTGATCAGAATCTCCTGCTGTCAACAGTGGGTGGTGTATCATCACATCCTGGTTGTCTATGTGATCAGAATCTCCTGCTGTCAACAGTGGGTGATGTATCGTCACATCCTGGTTGTCTATGTGATCAGAATCTCCTGCTGTCAACAGTGAGTGGTGTATCATCACATCCTGGTTGTCTGTGTGATCAGAATCTCCTGCTGTCAACAGTGAGTGGTGTATCATCACATCCTGGTTGTCTGTGTGATCAGAATCTCCTGCTGTCAACAGTGAGTGATGTATCGTCACATCCTGGTTGTCTATGTGATCAGAATCTCCTGCTGTCAACAGTGAGTGATGTATCGTCACATCCTGGTTCTCTATGTGATCAGAATTTCCTGCTGTCAACAGTGAGTGATGTATCGTCACATCCTGGTTCTCTATGTGATCAGAATCTCCTGCTGTCAACAGTGAGTGGTGTATCATCACATCCTGGTTGTCTATGTGATCAGAATCTCCTGCTGTCAACAGTGAGTGGTGTATCATCACATCCTGGTTGTCTATGTGATCAGAATCTCCTGCTGTCAACAGTGGGTGGTGTATCATCACATCCTGGTTCTCTATGTGATCAGAATTTCCTGCTGTCAACAGTGAGTGATGTATCGTCACATCCTGGTTGTCTATGTGATCAGAATCTCCTGCTGTCAACAGTGAGTGGTGTATCATCACATCCTGGTTGTCTGTGTGATCAGAATCACCTGCTGTCAACAGTGAGTGATGTATCGTCACATCCTGGTTGTCTATGTGATCAGAATCTCCTGCTGTCAACAGTGAGTGATGTATCGTCACATCCTGGTTCTCTATGTGATCAGAATTTCCTGCTGTCAACAGTGAGTGATGTATCGTCACATCCTGGTTCTCTATGTGATCAGAATCTCCTGCTGTCAACAGTGAGTGGTGTATCATCACATCCTGGTTGTCTATGTGATCAGAATCTCCTGCTGTCAACAGTGAGTGGTGTATCATCACATCCTGGTTGTCTATGTGATCAGAATCTCCTGCTGTCAACAGTGAGTGGTGTATCATCACATCCTGGTTGTCTGTGTGATCAGAATCTCCTGCTGTCAACAGTGAGTGATGTATCGTCACATCCTGGTTGTCTATGTGATCAGAATCTCCTGCTGTCAACAGTGGGTGGTGTATCATCACATCCTGGTTGTCTATGTGATCAGAATCTCCTGCTGTCAACAGTGAGTGGTGTATCATCACATCCTGGTTGTCTGTGTGATCAGAATTTCCTGCTGTCAACAGTGGGTGGTGTATCATCACATCCTGGTTCTCTATGTGATCAGAATCTCCTGCTGTCAACAGTGAGTGATGTATCGTCACATCCTGGTTGTCTGTGTGATCAGAATCTCCTGCTGTCAACAGTGAGTGATGTATCATCACATCCTGGTTGTCTATGTGATCAGAATCTCCTGCTGTCAACAGTGGGTGGTGTATCATCACATCCTGGTTGTCTATGTGATCAGAATCTCCTGGTGTCAACAGTGAGTGGTGTATCATCACATCCTGGTTGTCTATGTGATCAGAATCTCCTGCTGTCAACAGTGAGTGGTGTATCATCACATCCTGGTTGTCTATGTGATCAGAATCTCCTGCTGTCAACAGTGAGTGTGTATCATCACATCCTGGTTGTCTATGTGATCAGAATCTCCTGCTGTCAACAGTGAGTGATGTATCATCACATCCTGGTTCTCTATGTGATCAGAATCTCCTGCTGTCAACAGTGAGTGATGTATCATCACATCCTGGTTGTCTATGTGATCAGAATCTCCTGCTGTCAACAGTGGGTGGTGTATCATCACATCCTGGTTGTCTATGTGATCAGAATCTCCTGCTGTCAACAGTGGGTGATGTATCGTCACATCCTGGTTGTCTATGTGATCAGAATCTCCTGCTGTCAACAGTGAGTGGTGTATCATCACATCCTGGTTGTCTGTGTGATCAGAATCTCCTGCTGTCAACAGTGAGTGGTGTATCATCACATCCTGGTTGTCTGTGTGATCAGAATCTCCTGCTGTCAACAGTGAGTGATGTATCGTCACATCCTGGTTGTCTATGTGATCAGAATCTCCTGCTGTCAACAGTGAGTGATGTATCGTCACATCCTGGTTCTCTATGTGATCAGAATTTCCTGCTGTCAACAGTGAGTGATGTATCGTCACATCCTGGTTCTCTATGTGATCAGAATCTCCTGCTGTCAACAGTGAGTGGTGTATCATCACATCCTGGTTGTCTATGTGATCAGAATCTCCTGCTGTCAACAGTGAGTGGTGTATCATCACATCCTGGTTGTCTATGTGATCAGAATCTCCTGTCAACAGTGGGTGGTGTATCATCACATCCTGGTTCTCTATGTGATCAGAATTTCCTGCTGTCAACAGTGAGTGATGTATCGTCACATCCTGGTTGTCTATGTGATCAGAATCTCCTGCTGTCAACAGTGAGTGGTGTATCATCACATCCTGGTTGTCTGTGTGATCAGAATCACCTGCTGTCAACAGTGAGTGATGTATCGTCACATCCTGGTTGTCTATGTGATCAGAATCTCCTGCTGTCAACAGTGAGTGATGTATCGTCACATCCTGGTTCTCTATGTGATCAGAATTTCCTGCTGTCAACAGTGAGTGATGTATCGTCACATCCTGGTTCTCTATGTGATCAGAATCTCCTGCTGTCAACAGTGAGTGGTGTATCATCACATCCTGGTTGTCTATGTGATCAGAATCTCCTGCTGTCAACAGTGAGTGGTGTATCATCACATCCTGGTTGTCTATGTGATCAGAATCTCCTGCTGTCAACAGTGAGTGGTGTATCATCACATCCTGGTTGTCTGTGTGATCAGAATCTCCTGCTGTCAACAGTGAGTGATGTATCGTCACATCCTGGTTGTCTATGTGATCAGAATCTCCTGCTGTCAACAGTGGGTGGTGTATCATCACATCCTGGTTGTCTATGTGATCAGAATCTCCTGCTGTCAACAGTGAGTGGTGTATCATCACATCCTGGTTGTCTGTGTGATCAGAATTTCCTGCTGTCAACAGTGGGTGGTGTATCATCACATCCTGGTTCTCTATGTGATCAGAATCTCCTGCTGTCAACAGTGAGTGATGTATCGTCACATCCTGGTTGTCAATGTGATCAGAATCTCCTGCTGTCAACAGTGAGTGATGTATCATCACATCCTGGTTGTCTATGTGATCAGAATCTCCTGCTGTCAACAGTGGGTGGTGTATCATCACATCCTGGTTGTCTATGTGATCAGAATCTCCTGGTGTCAACAGTGAGTGGTGTATCATCACATCCTGGTTCTCTATGTGATCAGAATCTCCTGCTGTCAACAGTGAGTGGTGTATCATCACATCCTGGTTGTCTATGTGATCAGAATCTCCTGCTGTCAACAGTGAGTGGTGTATCATCACATCCTGGTTGTCTATGTGATCAGAATCTCCTGCTGTCAACAGTGAGTGGTGTATCATCACATCCTGGTTGTCTATGTGATCAGAATCTCCTGCTGTCAACAGTGAGTGGTGTATCATCACATCCTGGTTCTCTATGTGATCAGAATCTCCTGCTGTCAACAGTGAGTGATGTATCATCACATCCTGGTTGTCTATGTGATCAGAATCTCCTTCTGTCAACAGTGAGTGGTGTATCATCACATCCTGGTTGTCTACGTGATCAGAATCTCCTGCTGTCAACAGTGGGTGGGATATGGTCAAAATATTATTTGTCTTGACTGAAACAGCCAGATCATGGGATGCATAAATTCTTTTTGAGTCATTTTATTGGACTTGTAAACATAAAATTGTTAATTTTGGCTTGTTGTATATGGCATGTAATGGTCTTAATCTCTGTGAAAATTCAAATGCCAGGTAAAACAGGAAATATAACTGAAAGAGTAACTTGTCATGATAGCTTGTTGTGTGGCATATGTCTGGGAGAGAGTGTCGTTCCTTATGATGGGCATTATGCTGTTCTCAGACAGTTCAGCCCTTACATTTACAATGAAAGATTGAGCAACTCACTGCAAGGTGCCATGAATGTCATCAATATTTTTCACTGTGATCTGGTGGTCATGCTCGTTGACTTTGTTGATGCAGTTGATCATTGACCAATTGCATAGATTGATGCCAATGATATCAATCACTGGATTGCCTGGTCCAGACTCAATATTTACTGACTATCATCATATAACTGGAATATTGATGAGTCCAGGAACAAAAATAGCCCCACACATCAGACGTGAGGCACATGCATTCCACAGAGCACGCTCAGGGCACATGCATTTCACCCAGTACACACAGGGCACATGCATTCCACCCAGTACACACAGGGCACATGCATTTCACCCAGTACACACAGGGCACATGCATTACACACAGGGCAGATACATTTCACACAGTACACACAGGGCACATGCATTTCACACAGTACACACAGGGCACATGCATTTCACACAGTACACACAGGGCACATGCATTCCACACAGCACGCACAGGGCACATGTTGAAGTAGCAAACAATAGTCTGTGTGTCGCTTGACACAAGCTCATTAAAGGCATCATGAGACCTTGAAGCTGATTCTCTTGTTTGACATATGTGCATTGCAAAGGACTCTGCACAAGAGCAGCAGAGCGTAACCTATTGATTGCATGGGTACACAACAAATATTGACATGCTGTTGGTATGTTCTAATGCTGCTAATTCCGACATTGGATAGAAGCCACTAGTAATTCTGTATGTAATGTAAGTACACATTAAAGATAAAGCCTGAATATTTCAGTGCCTAGCTTGGTAATGTGGTTAATTTCAGTACAAGGGAAGTAGCATATGTCAGTCTGGAGCAGGTGGAGCAGGGGGTGGTGGGTTTTAATATCTTCATTAAATAGGCGTTTGTCATTTGGATGTGTGCAGGCTGCCAAATTAAACTGCAACCTTTCTAAAAAAGATATGTAATAGTTCACAGACTTATCATTAACAAACTGGAATTTTACACACAGCATCTGTATTGTGAAGGCTGGATGATGAGCTGTAGCAGTGTAAAGTTGTGTGAGAAAAACAACAAATTAGTGGTTTGTAGCTCAGGCTTGATCTATCACCTTGCTGATATTCCACAGCAATACATACATGTTATACTCCTTGCTGTATCTATGTCTTCCTCATCTCCACATTATATCCACATCTTCCTCATCTACGTGTTATATCCACATGTTCCTCATGTCCATGTTATATCGATGTCTTCCTCATCTCCATGTTATATCCACATCTTCCTCATCTCTATGTTATATCTATGTCTTCCTCATCTCCACATTATATCCACATCTTCCTCATCTAGTTATCCCCCACAACGCGTTTTGCGGGGGTGGGGGTGGGGGTGGTGGTGTGGTATTAAAAACATTGGTGATAGTGCTCCTTTCTGGAGCAGACCTTTAAAAACCTCTCAATACTCTCCTTTCACTTTTCTAAATACACACCTAAATATTTGACATTATCATAACTCATAGACATAATCATGAAGAGTATTTTGCCATTGCGGGGGATATTGATGACTTTGTCTTGTTATATCTATGTCTTCCTCATCTCCATGTTATATCCACATCTTCCTCATCTCCATGTTATATCTATATCTTCCTCTTCTCCATGTTATATGTCTTCCTCTTCTCCATGTTATATCTAACCTTCCTCATCTCCATGTTATATCTGTCTTCCCAATGTCCATGTTATATCTGTCTTCCCCACGTCCGAGTTATATCACACATATCCATGTTATATCCACATCTTATCTCCATGTTATATCCTCATCTTCCCCATGTCCATGTTATATCCACATCTTCCCCCATGTCCATGTTATATTTACACCCTCCTCATCTCCATGTTATATCTGTCTTCCCAATGTCCATGTTATATCTGTCTTCCCCAGGTCCGAGTTATATCCACATCTTCCCCATATCCATGTTATATCCACATCTTCCCCCATGTCCATGTTATATCTACACCCTCCTCATCTCCATGTTATATCTGTCTTCCCAATGTCCATGTTATATCTGTCTTCCCCAGGTCCGAGTTATATCCACATCTTCCCCATATCCATGTTATATCCACATCTTCCCCCATGTCCATGTTATATCTAACCTTCCTCATCTCCATGTTATATCTGTCTTCCCAATGTCCATGTTATATCTGTCTTCCCCACGTCCGAGTTATATCCACATCTTCCCCATATCCATGTTATATCCACATCTTCCTCATCTCCATGTTATATCTACATCTTCCTCATCTCCATGTTATATCTACAATTTCCTCGTCTCCATGTTATATCCACATCTTCCTCATCTCCATGTTATATCCACATCTTCCTCATCTCCATGTTATATCTACATCTTCCTCATCTCCATGTTATATCCACATCTTCCCCATATCCATGTTATATCCACATCTTCCCCATATCCATGTTATATCCACATCTTCCTCGTCTCCATGTTATATCCACATCTTCCTCGTCTCCATGTTATATCCACATCTTCCCCATCTCCATGTTATATCTACATCTTCCCCATGTCCATGTTATATCCACATCTTCCCCCATGTCCATGTTATATCTACATCTTCCTCATCTCCATGTTATATCTACACCTTCCTCATCTCCATGTTATATCTACATCTTCCCCATGTCCATGTTATATCCACATCTTCCTCATCTCCATGTTATATCCACATCTTCCTCGTCTCCATGTTATATCCACATCTTCCCCATCTCCATGTTATATCTTCATCTTCCCCATGTCCATGTTATATCCACATCTTCCCCCATGTCCATGTTATATCCACATCTTCCCCATGTCCATGTTATATCCACATCTTCCCCATGTCCATGTTACATCCACATCTTCCTCATCTCCATGTTATATCTACACCTTCTCATCTCCATGTTATATCTATGTCTTCCTCATCTCCATGTTATATCTACACCTTCCTCATCTCCATGTTATATCCACATCTTCCTCATCTCCATGTTATATCTACACCTTCCTCATCTCCATGTTATATCTATGTCTTCCTCATCTCCATGTTATATCTACATCTTCCTCATCTCCATGTTATATCTACATCTTCCTCATCTCCACGTTATATCTGTCTTCCTCATCTCCATGTTATATCTACATCTTCCTCATCTCCATGTTATATCTACATCTTCCCCATGTCCATGTTATATCCACATCTTCCCCCATGTCCATGTTATATCTACACCCTCCTCATCTCCATGTTATATCTGTCTTCCCAATGTCCATGTTATATCTGTCTTCCCCACGTCCGAGTTATATCCACATCTTCCCCATATCCATGTTATATCCACATCTTCCCCCATGTCCATGTTATATCTAACCTTCCTCATGTCCATGTTATATCCACATCTTCCCCCATGTCCATGTTATATCTACACCCTCCTCATCTCCATGTTATATCTGTCTTCCCAATGTCCATGTTATATCTGTCTTCCCCAGGTCCGAGTTATATCCACATCTTCCCCATATCCATGTTATATCCACATCTTCCCCCATGTCCATGTTATATCTAACCTTCCTCATCTCCATGTTATATCTGTCTTCCCAATGTCCATGTTATATCTGTCTTCCCCACGTCCGAGTTATATCCACATCTTCCCCATATCCATGTTATATCCACATCTTCCTCATCTCCATGTTATATCTACATCTTCCTCATCTCCATGTTATATCTACCTTCCTCTGCCTCCATGTTATATCCACATCTTCCCCTCATCTCCATGTTATATCCACATCTTTCCTCATCTCCATGTTATATCTATACATCTTCCCTCATCTCCATGTTATATCCACATCTTCCCCATATCCATGTTATATCCACATCTTCCCCATATCCATGTTATATCCACATCTTCCTCGTCTCCATGTTATATCCACATCTTCCTCGTCTCCATGTTATATCCACATCTTCCCCATCTCCATGTTATATCTACATCTTCCCCATGTCCATGTTATATCCACATCTTTCCCCATGTCCATGAAAGTTATATCCACATCTTCCTCATCTCCATGTTATATCCACATCTTCCTCATCTCCATGTTATATCTACATCTTCACTGCTCTCAGCAGTATTTCAAATTTCACTTCCCATACATCTCCATCTCCATCTCCATCTTATATATCATGTTACATCCACATCTTCCTCATCTCCATGCTTATATCTACATCTTCCTCATCTCCATGTTATATCTACATCTTCTCCCCCATGTCCTATCTCCATATCTTCTCCTTCATCTCCATGTTATATCTACATCTTCCTCATCTCCATGTTATATCTACATCTTCCTCATCTCCATGTTATATCTACATCTTCCCTCATCTCCATGTTTATATCTACATCTTCCTCATCTCCATGTTATATCCACATCTTCCCCTCATCTCCATGTTATATCTACATCTTCCTCATCTCCATGTTATATCCACATCTTCCCCCATCTCCATGTTATATCCACATCTTCCCTCATCTCCATGTTATATCCACATCTTCCCCATGTCCATGTTATATCGACATCTTCCCCATGTCCATGTTATATCCACATCTTCCTCATCTCCATGTTATATCTGTCTTCCTCATCTCCATGTTATATCTACATCTTCCTCATCTCCATGTTATATCTACATCTTCCTCATCTCCATGTTATATCTACATCTTCCTCATCTCCATGTTATATCTACATCTTCCTCATCTCCATGTTATATCCACATCTTCCCCATGTCCATGTTGTATCCACATCTTCCCCATGTCCATGTTATATCCACATCTTCCCCATGTCCATGTTATATCCACATCTTCCCCATGTCCATGTTATATCTACATCTTCCTCATCTCCATGTTATATCTACATCTTCCTCATCTCCATGTTATATCTACATCTTCCTCGTCTCCATATTATATCTACATCTTCCTCGTCTCCATGTTATATCCACATCTTCCTCATCTCCATGTTATATCTATGTCTTCCTCATCTCCATGTTATATCTACATCTTCCTCATCTCCATGTTATATCTACATCTTCCTCGTCTCCATGTTATATCCACATCTTCCTCATCTCCATGTTATATCTACATCTTCCTCATCTCCATGTTATATCTATGTCTTCCTCGTCTCCATGTTATATCCACATCTTCCTCATCTCCATGTTATATCTACATCTTCCTCGTCTCCATGTTATATATACATCTTCCTCGTCTCCATGTTATATCCACATCTTCCTCATCTCCATGTTATATCCACATCTTCCTCATCTCCATGTTATATCTACATCTTCCTCGTCTCCATGTTATATCTACATCTTCCTCGTCTCCATGTTATATCCACATCTTCCTCATCTCCATGTTATATCCACATCTTCTTCGTCTCCATGTTATATCTACATCTTCCTCATCTCCATGTTATATCCATGTCTTCCCTGCCTATTTGTACCATACCATCTGCATATGTTTTTGCAGAGTATTTGATTTCATGTCAGTGGAATGTTTGTTGATATTATGTATTGCACAATTCTTCAAAGGTTCTAATACTCTTCTTGGAATGACTACACTATAGAAATCTTGGGTATTCTCACATTGACAATTTAAATATTTCCAGGAAGGGTACTTGTTCCATTGGAAATGAGGACCTCAATGTTCAGCATTTAAAATTACTGTTAAATACTTTAATCTCTTCTGAAATAGTTGCATTGCAACCCATCTTGATTGTGAGAGAACCTTTCTTTGAAAGGTGGAGATGCTGTGGCCAATCTCAGCTTGTCTAGTGCTGGCAGAGAGCAGTATTTAACATTTGCTTTTTCAATCAACATGTTTGAAGAGCTGCTGAATTATGCAGTCCTGAGAGATGTTTAGAATCAGAAGCACTTTTGATCCCAACAGATGGATTCTTCCACTTCTCACGTCTGCACTGCTGATACCTAAAACCCCTCTAGATTGTAATGAGCTCGCCCACTTTAGAAAATGAGAAGTTCATATCATGAAATCAGATACGTTTCTTTCATAGGTACAGAAACAGTGTCTTTTTGAATGATTGCATGTTTCTTTCAGCAAAAACTTACAATACATGTTGGAATCTCTCTTTGAAAAGAGCTTATGTGCCAAAATGTTTTACTTAATTTTTACAATGCTGAACAGCTAGCATGGCTTGAGGCAAGATGATGTATGACACTAGTCGTGATGCCTGAGCTAGTATGGCTTGAGGCAAGATGATGTATGACACTAGTCATGTTGCCTGAGCTAGCATGGCTTGAGGCAAGATGATGTATGACACTAGTCGTGTTGCCTGAGCTAGCATGGCTTGAGGCAAGATGATGTATGACACTAGTCATGTTGCCTAAGCTAGCATGGCTTGAGGCAGGATGATGTATGACACTAGTCATGTTGCCTGAGCTAGTATGGCTTGAGGCAAGATGATGTATGACACTAGTCATGTTGCCTGAGCTAGTATGGCTTGAGGAAAGATGATGTATAACACTAGTCATGTTGCCTGAGCTAGAATGGCTTGAGGCAAGATGATGTATGACACTAGTCACGTTGCCTGAGCTAGCATGGCTTGAGGCAGGATGATGTATGACACTAGTCATGTTGCCTGAGCTAGTATGGCTTGAGGCAAGATGATGTATGACACTAGTCGTGTTGCCTGAGCTAGTATGTCTTGATGCAAGATGATGTATGACACTAGTCATGTTGCCTGAGCTAGTATGGCTTGAGGCAAGATGATGTATGACACTAGTCACGTTGCCTGAGATAGTATGGCTTGAGGCAAGAAGATGTATGACACTAGTCATGTTGCCTGAGCTAGTATGGCTTGAGGAAAGATGATGTATGATTGCCTGACTAGCAGTCTTGAGGCAGGATGATGTATGACACTAGTCATGTTGCCTGAGCTAGCATGGCTTGAGGCAAGATGATGTATGACACTAGTCATGTTGCCTGAGCTAGTATGGCTTGAGGCAGGATGATGTATGACACTAGTCATGTTGCCTGAGCTAGCATGGCTTGAGGCAGGATGATGTATGACACTAGTCATGTTGCCTGAGCTAGTATGGCTTGAGGCAGGATGATGTATGACACTAGTCATGCCTGCCTGAGCTTGAGGCAGGATGATGGTATGGCTTGAGGCAGGATGATGTATAACACTAGTCGTAATGCCTGAGCTAGTATGGCTTTGAGGCAGGATGATGTATGACACTAGTCGTAATGCCTGAGCTAGTATGGCTTGAGGCAGGATGATGTATGACACTAGTCGCGGTTGCCTGAGCTAGCATGGCTTGAGGCAGGATGATGTATGACACTATGTTGCCTCGCATGGCTTGAGGCAAGATGATGTATGCCTGTTGCCTGAGCTAGTATGGCTTGAGGCAGGATGATGTATGACACTCAGTCGATGTAGTCATGCCTGAGACACTAGTCATGAGCTAGTATGGCTTGAGGCAAGATGATGTATGACACTAGTAGCATGGCAGGCAAGATGATGTATGACACTAGTCATGTTGCCTGAGCTAGTATGGCTTGAGGAAAGATGATGTATGACACTAGTCAGATAGTGACACTAGGCTTGATGCAGAGAGGATGTATGACTAGTCATGTTGCCTGAGCTATGGCTTTGAGGCAAGATGATGTATGACACTAGTCATGTAGTGCCATGGTTCGACACTAGTCATGTTGCCTGAGCTAGTATGGCTTGAGGCAAGATGATGTATGACACTAGTCACGTTGCCTGAGCTAGTATGGCTTGAGGCAAGATGATGTATGACACTAGTCATGTTGCCTGAGCTAGCATGGCTTGAGGCAGGATGATGTATGACACTAGTCATGTTGCCTGAGCTAGTATGGCTTGAGGAAAGATGATGTATGACACTAGTCATGTTGCCTGAGCTAGCATGGCTTGAGGCAGGATGATGTATGACACTAGTCATGTGCCTGCCTTGAGGCTAGTATGGCTTGAGGAAAGATGATGTATGACACTAGTCATGTTGCCTGAGCTAGCATGGCTTGAGGAGGATGATGATGATGTATGACACTAGTCACGCTGCTAGTATGGCTTGAGCAAGATGATGTAGACACTAATGGCCTTGAGGCAAGATGATGTATGACACTAGTCACGCTGCCTCGAGCTAGTATGGCTTGAGCAAGATGATGTATGACACTAGGCTTAGAGGCTTGAGGGATGATGTATGACACTAGTCACGCTGTTCGAGCTAGTATGGCTTGAGGCAAGATGATGTATGACACAAGTCGTGATGCCTGTATGAGTCACTAGAGCTAGTATGGCTTGAGGCAGGATGATGTATGACACTAGTCGTGATGCCTGAGCTAGTATGGCTTGAGGCAGGATGATGTTTGACACTAGTCATGTTGCCTGAGCAGGATGATGTTTGACACTAGTATGGCTTGAGGCAAGATGATGTATGACACTAGTCATGTTGCCTGAGCTAGTATGGCTTGAGGAAAGATGATGTATGACACTAGTCGTGTTGCCTGAGCTAGTATGGCTTGAGGCAGGATGATGTATGACACTAGTCATGTTGCCTGAGCTAGCATGGCTTGAGGCAGGATGATGTATGACACTAGTCATGTTGCCTGAGCTAGCATGGATTGAGGCAGGATGATGTATGACACTAGTCACGTTGCCTGAGCTAGTATGGCTTGAGGCAGGATGATGTATGACACTAGTCGTGTTGCCTGAGCTAGTATGGCTTGAGGCAGGATGATGTATGACACTAGTCGTGATGCCTGAGCTAGCATGGCTTGAGGCAGGATGATGTATGACACTAGTCATGTTGCCTGAGCTAGTATGGCTTGAGGCAGGATGATGTATGACACTAGTCGTGATGCCTGAGCTAGTATGGCTTGAGGCAGGATGATGTATGACACTAGTCGTGATGCCTGAGCTGGTATGGCTTGAGGCAGGATGATGTATGACACTAGTCGTGATGCCTGAGCTAGTATGGCTTGAGGCAGGATGATGTATGACACTAGTCATGTTGCCTGAGCTAGTATGGCTTGAGGCAAGATGATGTATGACACTAGTCACGTTGCCTGAGCTAGTATGGCTTGATGCAAGATGATGTATGACACTAGTCGTGATGCCTGAACTAGTATGGCTTTAGGCAGGATGATGTATGACACTAGTCGTGATGCCTGAGCTAGTATGGCTTGAGGCAAGATGATGTATGACACTAGTCACGTTGCCTGAGCTAGTATGGCTTGAGGCAAGATGATGTATGACACTAGTCGTGTTGCCTGAGCTAGTATGGCTTGAGGAAAGATGATGTATGACACTAGTCGTGTTGCCTGAGCTAGTATGACTTGAGGCAAGATGATGTATGACACTAGTCATGTTGGCTGAGCTAGTATGGCTTGAGGCAGGATGATGTATGACACTAGTCATGTTGCCTGAGCTAGCATGGCTTGAGGCAGGATGATGTATGACACTAGTCATGTTGCCTGAGCTAGCATGGCTTGAGGCAGGATGATGTATGACACTAGTCGTGATGCCTGAGCTAGTATGGCTTGAGGCAAGATGATGTATGACACTAGTCATGTTGCCTGAGCTAGCATGGCTTGAGGCAGGATGATGTATGACACTAGTCATGTTGCCTGAGCTAGTATGGCTTGAGGAAAGATGATGTATGACACTAGTCATGATGCCTGAGCTAGTATGGCTTGAGGCAGAATGGATGTATGACATATTATCATACTTCATTTTTATTTATTTATATATACTTACATAGCGCCAATATCCAGATCACCAGCTCAAAGGCACTTTGTTTTTCCCTCGATCATTGGATGTCAGTCTCAAACGGCACAATGTATAATCAATCTCAACTCCCTGGGGATCATACAACCCATTCACAGCTGGGTGGACTGGGACACATGGTCACAGTATTTTGTCCAAGTTTACTGCATGTTGCTGTACCCGCAACTAGGTGTTTGCACGTATTCATGTGGCTACCATCTGGTCATATATCAACGGATTCGTGGGTTCTTTGAAGTGCACAGTGTTGTGTACTGTACACTAGGGGTTGTGACAACACTGAGCGAGTCTGCACGCAAAGTTGACTCCCAAGGTTTTGACACCCAGTCACAGGTGGGCTCGATCCCGTCACTTCAAGCTCACGGGATCACTAGCCTGGCACCTTAGCCAGCTCACCCACCATGCCCCCAATGCCAATATTATCATACCTTCCTAGTTTTCTGGCTTTTGGTTTTCAACAAAGATATGCTCTGCTACATTCATATTGATTTCGGTATCGGGTAGAACACCAGAAGTGTACACAGTCTCAAGTCCATGGAACATTGTCTTCCTGCTTGTATGATGCAACTGATGGAGGGAAGGGAAGGGAGCAGTTGTTGATGATGTGTAGGTTAGTTGTCATACAAATACTGTTGTGATGTTTGTGTCATGTACATGTGGGTCTGTTATGTGCAGTCCTGTTCCAGTTATGTGCAGTCCTGTTCCAGTTATGTTGTATGATGTACGTCTGTGAAGCATGAAGGCTCTATTAGATCTCTTTAGATCCGAGTTCAAGTTACTTTGTTCGAACAGATAAAGTCAATGCTGAACATGTTTTGAAAAATCAATCCTTCCAAGTGAATAGCTCGTCTTATGTCTTTTCAAAGATCATGTCCTCCATGTGAAGCTCCATCCTACTTGGAGATGTCCCTCACATTTTGATGAATTAAAATATTTCTTTATTTCCTGACAAGATCAAAACAGTTCTTTTGTTGCTGATCACTCTGATGGCAATATTAGTTTGAAATCTATTTAATCTTCTTCATTTTCAATGTTGTTTATTTCAGGACTACCCCAGGGTTCCAAGCCCCCTCCCCTGAACATGCTAAGTCCGTCGGGTAGCAAGGTAGCACGCAACACTGCCACAGTGCCCCCACTCAACCAGGTGTCACCCAACAATGGACTCAACTCTGTCAGTGGCGATGCTGCCCTCAGTGCCACAAGAACATCCAGTTTTGCTGCAGCTCTCCGGAAACTTGCTCACCAAGCTAAGGACCCAGGTAATGCAAGATATCTCTTCTTCCTGGTGCCTTGTCAGGGTTGCAGGCAAATGAAAGAACAAATACACCCAGGGTTAGGCCAGTTAGTGTCTCTCTTGTATGTAACGGGTCTCCCTGACCAAGATTATGCCC
This sequence comes from Haliotis rubra, assembly GCF_003918875.1. Taxonomy (NCBI): domain Eukaryota; kingdom Metazoa; phylum Mollusca; class Gastropoda; order Lepetellida; family Haliotidae; genus Haliotis; species Haliotis rubra. Next base: position 193,787 of record NW_025766769.1, on the reverse strand, counting down.
CCTAGTATTGTGGAAGTACTTAAATCAGAGCATCTTCCTAGTCTGGAGGATGGACCCCTGTGTAGGGATGTACCCTAATACTGACCCAGTACATATCTCCTTGTGTCTTGCTAGTATGGTGGATGGACCCCTGTGTAGGGATGTACCCTAATACTGACCCAGTACATATCTCCTTGTGTCTTGCTAGTATGGTGGAGGTACCCTTACTAAGAACATGTCTGCCTAGTAGGCTGGAGGTACCCTTAACCAGTACATGTCTCCCCTGTATGTTTGAGGTACCCTAACCCAGTACATGTATTCCTGTATACTGGAGGTACCCTAACCCAGTACATGTCTCCCCTGTATGTTGGAGGTACCCTAACCCAGTATATGTCTCCCTGTATGCTGGAGGTACCCTAACCCAGCACATGTCTCCCTGTATACTTGAGGTACCCTAACCTAGTATATGTCTCCCTGTATGCTGGAGGTACCCTAACCCAGCACATGTCTCCCTGTATACTTGAGGTACCCTAACCTAGTATATGTCTCCCTGTATGCTGGAGGTACCCTAACCCAGCACATGTCTCCCTGTATACTTGAGGTACCCTAACCTAGTATATGTCTCCCTGTATGCTGGAGGTACCCTAACCCAGTATATGTCTCCCTGTATGCTGGAGGTACCCTAACCCAGCACATGTCTCCCTGTATACTTGAGGTACCCTAACCTAGTATATGTCTCCCTGTATGCTGGAGGTACCCTAACCCAGCACATGCCTCCCTGTATACTTGAGGTACCCTAACCTAGTATATGTCTCCCTGTATGCTGGAGGTACCCTAACCCAGTACATGTCTCCCTGTATACTTGAGGTACCCTAACCTAGTATATGTCTCCCTGTATGCTGGAGGTACCCTAACCCAGCACATGTCTCCCTGTATACTTGAGGTACCCTAACCCAGTATATGTCTTCCTGTATACTGGAGGTACCCTAACCCAGTACATGTCTCCCTGTATGCTGGAGGTACCCTAACCCAGCACGTCTCCCCTGTATGTTGGAGGTACCCTAACCCAGTATATGTCTCCCTGTATGTTGGAGGTACCCTAACCCAGTATATGTCTCCCTGTATGCTGGAGGTACCCTAACCCAGCACATGTCTCTCTGTATGCTGGAGGTACCCTAACCCAATATATGTCTCCCTGTATACTTGAGGTACCCTAACCAGTATATGTCTCCCTGTATGCTGGAGGTACCCTAACCAGTATATGTCTCCCTGTATACAGGTACCCTAACCCAGTACATGTCTCCCTGTATGCTGGAGGTACCCTAACCCAGCACATGTCTCCCCTGTATGTTGGAGGTACCCTAACCCAGTATATGTCTCCCTGTATGTTGGAGGTACCCTAACCCAGTATATGTCTCCCTGTATGCTGGAGGTACCCTAACCCAGCACATGTCTCCCTGTATGCTGGAGGTACCCTAACCCAATATATGTCTCCCTGTATACTTGAGGTACCCTAACCAGTATATGTCTCCCTGTATGCTGGAGGTACCCTAACCAGTATATGTCTCCCTGTATACAGGTACCCTAACCCAGTACATGTCTCCCTGTATGCTGGAGGTACCCTAACCCAGTACATGTATCCCTGTATACTTGAGGTACCCTAACCTAGTATATGTCTCCCTGTATAATGGTGGTACCCTAACCCAGTACATGTCTCCCTGTATGCTGGAGGTACCCTAACCCAGTACATGTCTCCCTGTATAATGGTGGTACCCTAACCCAGTACATGTCTCTCTAGTACTGTGAGAAATATCCCTCTAGGTATGAGGAATCACTGATTGTTGTGTTGGAGAATAATGGTTCTGAATTTTCAGTGATGATCAGTGATTTGCCAGCCATTGAACTGTGACTGTGTTAATGTTTTGCTTGTTATTCAAGCCTGGGTATTTGTGTGACCAGCCACCCTGATTCCCTGATGTAGTGTGTTAGTGCACCTTCATACTTTTGTTTCCTGGCCCTGATTTCTCGAAACAAACTTAAGTCTGAGTTTTGACTTAAGTTCGAGTTTTTACTCAAATTTGAGAAAATGCAGGAAAATGCATTCCACAGAATGAACTGAAATTGGCATTAAACTCAAACTATAGAAGACAATTTGAGTGTGGTGGATAGATTACTTAAGTTGTTTGGGCTTTTATATTTTGAAAATGCAGTTGAGTTAAAAATTCAGCTGTTTCAAATTATGAAACTCAGTTTGATATTTGAGTAAAAACTTAAGTTTGTTTCAAGAAATCCGGGCCTGATCCTCCAACTAGTCAGTGATCCTTCTTCCCAACAAGAAAGTGATGAGTCTTTCTGTACTTTCTTGATGGAACAGAAGTTAATGTTTCTACTTGTCAAAAGTTTAAACATTCAAACATATTTTGTTGTACTTTATCTTTCTCCTGACATTTAATTCAGTTTCATTATTGATTATTTTGAAAGGTTAAACTTCAACAGAACAATCGAAAATTTGAAATATTATAATTTTTTCTTTGATTTACCTTTTTAGTGAGAAGATATGAGTTCCAGTAGAAAGTCCTGTAGCTGTATATGTTGGTGTATTTGTTCCTTCAGGCATGTTGCTGATGCCCCTCTCTCACCTAGTGCAGTCTGTCACTTGTAGGATTAACTTCTTGCATCTTATGCATGCAATTCTCAATGTGTTATGTTTTCCATACACTGTTGGGAAAGTGTTGAAGCTGTCTTTCTGATTTAACCTGTTTAAACTGTTGGTAGAGGTGTAGGAATGCTGCCATTGCTTGTGTGTTGTTTAGTTTGTGTTGAATCCTTGGTTAATGGAAGCATGAGTTCTGTAACCTTACCGTGCACACAGGTCTCAGTTGTATTTCATCTTTCTTTCTCAATTTATTTGAGATGCACATCTTTTGAATTGCATGCATAAGGATGGTGAAAACTTTGTACTAATTATTTAGGGCTGAAGTGTAACCATGACTACATTGTTTGATTAGCATGATGTATCAGCCAGACATTGTTGTCTCACAGAATTCCCTCAACCCCTTCTGGCACGGCCGCTAGGGCATGGCTTCACCGTCGCCACCAACAACAACGGCAACAGCATTTGGTATTTTAGGGATCAGATCCAACTCTTTATATACAATGATGTTTTTCAGAATCACCTGCTGTGTTCTCAGGGCATCAGATGCTAGAGATGTACGAGTGGCTAGCACACAATCTTCAGGCAGTAGTATTTGAAGTCTAGTGAAAGTAGACTTTTCTTAGGTACCATCTCTGGTGATTGACGACATTTCTATCAGCTGATAACTGAGAACACAGTGACTTACATGTATAACATATTTGTTTTGGTGTGTATTCATATATTGTCATAGCCACCATTATTGTAAAACATAGCAAACTTGTATGTGAATGTCTGTGAGTGACTGTTTAAGTAAATATGTAACTGTTTTTGCCAGTTAATTATTAAATATATGATGAAAACAAGCTTATTGTGTCTATGTGATGTTCAACAACTGGGAGTGTAGTAATACTCGTGCGGATTACATCTATGTCTACATGTGTTGATTTCAGAGGACCCTTCCAGCATCAAGCACACCAGTCCTCCCAGTTCCAGCGTCAGTCCGCGTTCATCCACCCCGAAACGTGCGCCACCACCCCTTGTATACGCCTCACAGGCCCAATCCCTTACCTCTCCACCGGTGGTAACCATAGCACCCACCCAAGCACACCCATCTGTGCTGAATGATAGTCGGCAGGTGAGTCTGCCACCTTATCAAAGGGAGGTAACTCTACTGCTTTCAATGCTCCAGTTGATATTTTCACAGTATTGATTGCATCAGCCTGTGGTGGTTTTTGTGATACTTTACTACAGTAGGAAATCCAGTAAATATATTGTCATTCATAGGTTTGTTATTAAATGATAACAGAATGATAGGCGAAACTAACGGGTTTAGTTACCATATAGGACTGCATGGTATTACCAGTACATGTATATACCCCCACCTTGTATTATATTGCACCGTATCAGAGTTTGGTTACATGAATACAAGATATAGACCACACCATACCAGTATATTGCACCATGTCAGAGTTTAGTTACATGAATACAAGATATAGACCACACCATACCAGTTTATTGCACCATGTCAGAGTTTAGTTACATGGATACAAGATATAGACCACACCACACCAGTTTATTGCACCATGTCAGAGTTTAGTTACATGAATACAAGATATAGACCACACCATACCAGTATATTGTTCCATATCAGAGTTTAGTTACATGAATACAAGATATAGACCACACCATACCAGTTTATTGCACCATGTCAGAGTTTAGTTACATGGATACAAGATATAGACCACACCATACCACACCACAACACAACACAACACAACACAACACACTAATATATTGTTCCATATCACAGTTTAGTTACATGGTTACTAGATATATACCACACCACACCACACCACACCACACCACACCACACCACACCACACCACACCACACCACACCACACCACACCACACCACACTAATATATTGTTCCATATCACAGTTTAGTTACATGGTTACTAGATATATACCACACCACACCACACCACACTAATATGTTGCTCCATATCACAGTTTAGTTACATGGTTACTAGATATATACCACACCACACCACACCACACCACACCACACCACACCACACTAATATGTTGCTCCATATCACAGTTTAGTTACATGGTTACTAGATATATACCACACCACACCACACCACACCACACCACACCACACCACACCACACCACACCACACCACACCACACCACACCACACCATATACACCACACCACACCACACCACACCACACCACACCACACTAATATGTTGCTCCATATCACAGTTTAGTTACATGGTTACTAGATATATACCACACCACACCACACCACACCACACCACACCACACCACACCACACTAATATGTTGCTCCATATCACAGTTTAGTTACATGGTTACTAGATATATACCACACCACACTAATATATTGCTCCATATCACAGTTTAGTTACATGGATACAAGACTGCTTGGTATTACTGATACACACCACACCGCTTCTTAACTAAAGGGGAGGTGCAGTGCCCTAACCCTTACCCTGAATACAGCTTCTTTCTCTAAAGGGCAAGTGCAGTGCCAAGTGTGCAAGAGTCAGGGTTAGGGTTAACCACTTTAGCTCACAATGTATTGGATTATGAATCGCAGTGCTTGTAATTGTGTTGTGATATACTGAGCTACAGTATACAAATATACAGCTGTCAGTTAAACATGTTTCAGGGCCTGGAGCGAGTGTCGTCTGCTCATAGTACATCCTCCTCAATCTATGAGCCGCTCTCATTAAAACAGGAACGAGATCAGCGCCCTCTGTCTTCTCACTCTCGTGATGATGATCGCTCATCAATGAAGGATGGCCCTCATGCACAGACACCATCAAGAATGTATGTCTAACATTGAGAGTGTACTTATCTAACCACTACACAGACACCATCAAGAATGTATGTCTAACATTGAGAGTGTACTTATCTAACCACTACACAGACACCATCAAGAATGTATGTCTAACATTGAGAGTGTACTTATCTAACCACTACACAGACACCATCAAGAATGTATGTCTAACATTGAGAGTGTACTTATCTAACCACTCACACAGACACCATCAAGAATGTATGTCTAACATTGAGAGTGTACTTATCTAACCACTACACAGACACCATCAAGAATGTATGTCTAACATTGAGAGTGTACTTATCTAACCACTACACAGACACCATCAAGAATGTATGTCTAACATTGAGAGTGTACTTATCTAACCACTACACAGACACCATCAAGAATGTATGTCTAACATTGAGAGTGTACTTATCTAACCACTACACAGACACCATCAAGAATGTATGTCTAACATTGAGAGTGTACTTATCTAACCACTACACAGACACCATCAAGAATGTATGTCTAACATTGAGAGTGTACTTATCTAACCACTACACAGACACCATCGAGAATGTATGTCTAACATTGAGAGTGTACTTATCTAACCACTACACAGACACCATCGAGAATGTATGTCTAACATTGAGACTGTACTTATCTAACCACTACACAGACACCATCAAGAATGTATGTCTAACATTGAGAGTGTACTTATCTAACCACTACACAGACACCATCAAGAATGTATGTCTAACATTGAGAGTGTACTTATCTAACCACTACACAGACACCATCAAGAATGTATGTCTAACATTGAGAGTGTACTTATCTAACCACTACACAGACACCATCAAGAATGTATGTCTAACATTGAGGAGTGTACTTATCTAACATTGAGAGTGTACTTATCTAACCACTACACAGACACCATCAAGAATGTATGTCTAACATTGAGAGTGTACTTATCTAACCACTACACACAGACACCATCGAGAATGTATGTCTAACATTGAGAGTGTACTTATCTAACCACTAACCACACAGACACCATCGAGAATGTATGTCTAACATTGAGAGTGTACTTATCTAACCACTACACAGACACCATCGAGAATGTATGTCTAACATTGAGAGTGTACTTATCTAACCACTACACAGACACCATCGAGAATGTATGTCTAACATTGAGAGTGTACTTATCTAACCACTACACAGACACCATCAAGAATGTATGTCTAACATTGAGAGTGTACTTATCTAACCACTACACAGACACCATCAAGAATGTATGTCTAACATTGAGAGTGTACTTATCTAACCACTACACAGACACCATCAAGAATGTATGTCTAACATTGAGAGTGTACTTATCTAACCACTCACACAGACACCATCGAGAATGTATGTCTAACATTGAGAGTGTACTTATCTAACCACTACACAGACACCATCGAGAATGTATGTCTAACATTGAGAGTGTACTTATCTAACCACTACACAGACACCATCGAGAATGTATGTCTAACATTGAGAGTGTACTTATCTAACCACTACACAGACACCATCGAGAATGTATGTCTAACATTGAGAGTGTACTTATCTAACCACAACACAGACACCATCGAGAATGTATGTCTAACATTGAGAGTGTACTTATCTAACCACTACACAGACACCATCAAGAATGTATGTCTAACATTGAGAGTGTACTTATCTAACCACTACACAGACACCATCGAGAATGTATGTCTAACATTGAGAGTGTACTTATCTAACCACTACACAGACACCATCAAGAATGTATGTCTAACATTGAGAGTGTACTTATCTAACCACTACACAGACACCATCAAGAATGTATGTCTAACATTGAGAGTGTACTTATCTAACCACTACACAGACACCATCAAGAATGTATGTCTAACATTGAGAGTGTACTTATCTAACCACTACACAGACACCATCAAGAATGTATGTCTAACATTGAGAGTGTACTTATCTAACCACTACACAGACACCATCAAGAATGTATGTCTAACATTGAGAGTGTACTTATCTAACCACTACACACAGACACCATCGAGAATGTATGTCTAACATTGAGAGTGTACTTATCTAACCACTACACAGACACCATCAAGAATGTATGTCTAACATTGAGAGTGTACTTATCTAACCACTACACAGACACCATCGAGAATGTATGTCTAACATTGAGAGTGTACTTATCTAACCACTACACAGACACCATCGAGAATGTATGTCTAACATTGAGACTGTACTTATCTAACCACTACACAGACACCATCAAGAATGTATGTCTAACATTGAGAGTGTACTTATCTAACCACTACACAGACACCATCAAGAATGTATGTCTAACATTCACATTGAGAGTGTACTTATCTAACCACTACACTTGATATCCTGATGGTATAGAAAGTTCCTCACAATATCAATCTCTGACTTGTTTCATCTAGACACAGTTACATACAGGCGTACTGCATTCTGCCTTCTGCATGAATTTGTGTTGTACCAGGGTGGGATAGTTGTGACCGGATGGGTCAGTTGTGACAGGATGGGTCAGTTTTGACAGGGTGGGTCAGTTGTGACAGGGTGGGTCAGTTGTGACAGGATGGGTCAGTTTTATTGATAGGATGGGTCAGTTGTGACAGGGTGGGTCAGTTGTGACAGGATGGGTCAGTTTTATTGATAGGATGGGTCAGTTGTAACAGGAGGGTCAAATGTGACAAGGTGGCATTTAACTAAATGACAACCAAATTAAACATATCTGGAGGAGAAATCTATACATGAGGAGAAATCTATGGGCTGAATGTAGGTCTACCTTAAAGAACAGAGTGATTGAATATATGGATAAAAAGAAGACTGCCTTTCCTGTTCCAGTCTGACACCCCATTCCACCCCTGGTTCAAGAGAAGATGGCTTGGTCCGTGGGTTCCAGCCTTATCGTCCTGGGGATGAGATCAGACCACCTGTTCCCCTTCCATTTGGAATGGACCCAGCCACCTACCAGGCAGCATATCAACAGGCCTTCATGCAACCTCATCCATACACTCATCCGGCATACAGGTAGGAGTTGTCTCCCTTCCATGTTACATCCCACACTAGTGCTAGACCTTCATGCAACCAATCCATACTCTCATTCTGAAGACAGCCAGGAGTTGTCTCCCTTCCATGTTACATCCCACACTAGTGCTAGACCTTCATGCAACCAATCCATACTCTCATTCTTAAGAAAGCCAGGAGTTGTCTCCCTTCCATGTTACATCCCACACTAGTGCTAGACCTTCATGCAACCAATCCATACTCTCATTCTGAAGACAGCCAGGAGTTGTCTCCCTTCCATGTTACATCCCACACTAGTGCTAGACCTTCATGCAACCAATCCATACTCTCATTCTGAAGACAGCCAGGAGTTGTCTCCCTTCCATGTTACATCCCACACTAGTGCTAGACCTTCATGCAACCAATCCATACTCTCATTCTTAAGAAAGCCAGGAGTTGTCTCCCTTCCATGTTACATGCCACACTAGTGCTAGACCTTCATGCAACCAATCCATACTCTCATTCTGAAGACAGCCAGGAGTTGTCTCCCTTCCATGTTACATGCCACACTAGTGCTAGACCTTCATGCAACCAATCCATACTCTCATTCTGAAGACAGCCAGGAGTTGTCTCCCTTCCATGTTACATGCCACACTAGTGCTAGAGGTAACACATCACCAAATGTTTTCCCATAGACTTCTATGGTAACCTTATATTTTTTTTTAAATTATCCAGGCTATCAACAGCCATTCCACGTACACATGGGTACAGTCAGGCATTTAAACTACAATAAAACAATTTCTGGCCAAATTGTCCAGCTCATTTTCCGAGCACAGGTAGCGGAACACATCAACCCCAGTTCATGGTGATAAAAATGACAGCACTAAATACTTAAAATTGTGGTCAGTTTTAATTACTGGATGGATGTGCTTTTAAAAGCATAAACATCTTACACTATTTCATCCAATCACAGCTGTCACAAGTCACTGTCTCTTCAGTTGTTTACATATGTAATAGGCGCGCTCTAGTAGGCAGCTCAGTGGCAGGAGTTCAATGTAGAATGTACCTCGGTGTTTCCCTGTTCATAGTTTTGTTATAGACTTTGCGTTGTGTACTTTTATTAAATGATGGAAAGCTTTAAAAAAAACAGCAGAGCAGTGTACAGTCTTCTTCGGTTCAGTGGCATTTGTCAACTCTTTCCGCGAAATATGACACAAGGCAGAAATGTAGATAGTAATAATTTATTCTGTTAAATAAAAATAAGGAAAACAAGCAAAACAAAAGATAACAAAAACTGAACAAAAGTAGCTCTTTCACTCACTAAAAAAACCCTATTCCCTACACTAATTCCTAAGTTCTACATGACCTACTTAATTCCGAACGCTAGTTTCTCCCCCAACCCGTACTACCTACATGTTAAACCAGAGAAAATAAACTATGTCATAATCTATTTTTTTCTTAACCCACCCGACTACAGTATAAAGCTACTTCAACAGTACGAGTCTTAAAAAAATAAACCAACCCTAACGAGCCGTAGGGAACATACCCCGTATAGGCAGTGGACTTACTTGCTCGGGACACCGATACACAAGACAACGATATCAGTTGCATCAGACTCTTATATACCCCGTGAGCTAACCTCCGAAAGGTCATGACGAAGTGTTATGATTGGCTATGCAACAGTAAACAACTTCACTGCGGTACTGCGCACCCTCCGCTTCTGCTCCCAACATGGCGGACAGCGAAGGGATACGACAGATACCCAGCTACATTACATGACAGACGAAGGAAATTCCAACCAAATTTTACTTCCAAACGTGAGTAATAAGTAGAATAAATGACTACAAGATAGCGACGTCAGTACAGTACTTGCAAAATAGGCGGAAACGTAATTATGAGCCACCCAACCTATTTGTTTACATTAGCAAAACCACGTATATAAAAAGCCACCCAACCTGCCGATAAATAAGTATAAACAACCCATAACACTAATCTATTCTACCCAACAACCCATTTCTAAAGTATAAATTATCCGATCTCCTACACATACGGTTCTCGCTCAGGGAGCATGTGATTCTGATTTAGTGTAGTGGAACCTAGACCTTCGTGCAACCAATCCATACTCTCATCCTGAATACAGCCAGGAGTTGTCTCCCTTCCATGTTACATGCAACACTAGTGCTAGACCTTTGTGCAGACCAATCCATACTCTCATTCTGAATACAGCCAGGAGTTGTCTCCCTTCCATGTTACATGCCACACTAGTGCTAGACCTTCATGCAACCAATCCATACCCTCATCCTGAATTTTCATTGCGGGTAATCACCTCATCAGTATCAGTTTCTGATACCTGACGGAATGAATTCGTCGTCTTCTTTGTTGTGATCAATAGATCGAAATCCTTGGTTGGTACCTTTCTTAGACGATAGCCTGTCATTTGTGCCACATAGTCCGTACTGGACCCGTGAAGGTCCGGGTTAGAATATTGATCTTCAGTAACCCATGCTTGTCTTAAGAGGCGACTAGCGGGATCGGGTGGTCAGACTCGCTGACTTGGTTGACACGTGTCATCGGTTCCTAATTGCGCAGATCACTGCTCATGCTGTTGATCACTGGATTGTCTGGTGCAGACACATCTTTACAGACGGCCGCCATATAGCTGGAATATTGCTGAGTGCGGCATACAACTAAACTCACTCTTTCATAATCCGTACCTTCAATTTGAACGAAGTTCTCTGTTTCATGTTTTCCAAAGTCAGTTACTGCAGTAACGACTCCAGAGGCTCTGTCATCAATTCTTACAGAATCACTAATTTTGATAATGGGGGCAGCAATGTTTGTTTACGAACTCGTCGACGCAGCATAAACTCGCGACGACGTCATCAATAAAATGTTAACATATTAGGATTCGCACGGCATGTATGGAGTTTTGAGAAAGTAGTTCGAGGCTTGACGTAATCTGCATAGTTATCAGATTTGGATACCAAGTTTATCAGATTGCTTTATTTTTGCACCGATAACACCCTCCATTAGATGTAATACAGGTGTAGCAGCGAGTATGTAATACATGTGTAGCAGCGAGTATGTAATACAGGTGTAACAGCGAGTATGTAATACAGGTGTAGCAGCGAGTATGTAATACAGGTGTAGCAGCGAGTATGTAATACAGGTGTAACAGCGAGTATGTAATACAGGTGTAGCAGCGAGTATGTAATACAGGTGTAGCAGTGAGTATGTAATACAGGTGTTTCAGTGAGTATGTAATACAGGTGTAGCAGTGAGTATGTAATACAGGTTTAGCAGTGAGTATGTAATACAGGTGTAGCAGCGAGTATGTAATACAGGTGTAGCAGCGAGTATGCAATACAGGTGTAGCAGTGAGTATGTAATACAAGTGTAGAGATGAATGCATGATACAAGTGTAGAGATGAATGCATGATACAAGTGTAGAGATGAATGCATGATACAAGTGTATAAAGTAGTGATAGGAACAGTTTGTTTTCCCTGTTTTGTGTTCCCAATTTTGGCAATGAGAACATAGTGATGGCCAAGCTGAATGTGTTGCAGACTTGAGGACCCCATGATGCTGGAGCGATACCGTATGATGCAGCCTCCCTATCTACCCTTCACCTCCACCGGCTCTGCTGGGGCCATGATGCCCCACCCAGGAATGCATCCTCTCCTCGCAGGCGGGCGGTACCCCCCAGAGTTGCTGCACCAGTACCCATTTCTCTCCCCTAGTGCCCCTGGGGTGGACCCCAGATCCCCAGCAATGTCTGCAGAGAGGTGGGTATGGGGTACATGATCCAAGCTTTGTTGTAGGGTGGAGCTCTCAGTGTCTGCAGAGAGGTGGGTATGGGGTACATGATCCAAGCTTTGTTGTTGTAGGGTGGAGCTCTCAGTGTCTGCAGAGAGGTGGGTATGGGGTACATGATCCAAGCTCTGTTGTAGGGTGGAGCTCTCAGTGTCTGCAGAGGGGTGGGTATGGGGTACATGATCCAAGCTCTGTTGTAGGGTGGAGCTCTCAGTGTCTGCAGAGAGGTGGGTATGGGGTACATGATCCAAGCTTTGTTGTTGTAGGGTGGAGCTCTCTGTGTCTGCAGAGGGGTGGGTATGGGGTACATGATCCAAGCTCTGTTGTAGGGTGGAGCTCTCAGTGTCTGCAGAGAGAGGTGGGTATGGGGTACATGATCCAAGCTTTGTTGTTGTAGGGTGGAGCTCTCAGTGTCTGCAGAGGGGTGGGTATGGGGTACATGATCCAAGCTCTGTTGTAGGGTGGAGCTCTCAGTGTCTGCAGAGAGGTGGGTATGGGGTACATGATCCAAGCTCTGTTGTGTGGTGGAGCTCTCTGTGTCTGCAGAGGGGTGGGTATGGGGTACATGATCCAAGCTCTGTGGTTGTAGGGTGAAGCTCTCAGTGTCTGCAGAGAGGTGGGTATGGGGTACATGATCCAAGCTCTGTTGTAGGGTGGAGCTCTCAGTGTCTGCAGAGAGGTGGGTATGGGGAACGTGCTTAAGTCTGTGTTCTGATACATGATAAGGCTTTCTCTTAGGCTGATAGGCTGCACATATTTCCAGTCATTACTACTTGGTTCTCTGGATATATAATTCTATGTAGGCGTACTATGTGTAGATGTTCTCGTGTCATGAGGTATTGTCATAATTTCTCCTTCAGATCAAGAGCTGAGGAAGACCGACAACGAGAACTTGACAGGGAAAGAGAGCGAGAACGGGAAAGAGAAAGAGAGAAAGAAAGAGAGCGAGAAAGGGAAAAGGAACGAGAGAAGGAAAGAGAGAGGGAGGCTGAGATTCAACGTTTGAGAGAACAACAAAGAGAGATTGAACGAGAAAGACAGAAAATATTAGAAAGACACAATGACCTAACCAACTCTCATAATAGTGTGCTGACTGTGCCCCTGCGAGGTCGGCACCATGACGACATGCGCGGTCGGCACCATGACGACATGCGAGGTCGGCACCACGATGACATACGGGTCAGGGACTCGCGACAAGAGGAAGGTATGTCATTGATGGCAACAGATTCACAGTAAACCAAAGTGAAGGCTTCATTTGACTAAAACTGATTTCAGCTCATAATGTGTTGACGTTTGAATGATTGACATATCTAATTTACAGCCTCAAAGTTTGGCTCCATAACGCAAGGCACTCCACGAGATCCTGGCTGCAGGGGGTCCTCTGAGTCTAGCTACAGCAAAGATGTACGATGGCAGGATGTAGCAGGAGCACGAAGGGAACATGACCGCAATCATTACCACCATAAGGTACAGCAGCACAAACTCTACCCCAGTATACTGACATTCTAACATAGCCAGACGCACGACCGCAATCACTAGGGGTTCATACATCTAGCACCTGGCACCAGGGGTTCATACATCTAGCACCTGACACCAGGGGTTCATACATCTAGCACCAGGGGTTCATACATCTAGCACCTGGCACCAGGGGTTCATACATCTAGCACCTGACACCAGGGGTTCATACATCTAGCACCTGGCACCAGGGGTTCATACATCTAGCACCTGACACCAGGGGTTCATACATCTAGCACCTGGTTCATACACCACCAGGGGTTTCATAGCATCTAGCACACCAGGGGTTCATACATCTAGCACCTGGCACCAGGGGTTCATACATCTAGCACCTAGCACCAGGGGCACCTGACACCAGGGGTTCATACATCTAGCACCTGGCACCAGGGGTTCATACATCTAGCACCAGGGGTACATCACCAGGGTTTCATACATCTAGCACCTGGCACCAGGGGTTCATACATCTAGCACCAGGGGTTCATACATCTAGCACCTGGCACCAGGGGTTCATACATCTAGCACCTGGCACCAGGGGTTCATACATCTAGCACCAGGGGTTCATACATCTACCATCTAGCACCTGGCACCAGGGGTTCATACACCTGGCACCAGGGGTTCATACATCTAGCACCAGGGGTTCATACATCTAGCACCTGGCACCAGGGGTTCATACATCTAGCAGCACCAGGGGCACCAGGGGCACCTGGACACCAGGGGTTCATACATCTAGCACCAGGGGTTCATACATCTAGCACCTGGCACCAGGGGTTCATACATCTAGCAGCACCAGGGGTTCATACATCTAGCACCAGGGGTTCATACATCTAGCACCTGGCACCAGGGGTTCATACATCTAGCACCTGGCACCAGGGGTTCATACATCTAGCACCAGGGGTTCATACATCTAGCACCAGGGGTTCATACATCTAGCACCTGGCACCAGGGGTTCATACATCTAGCACCTGGCACCAGGGGTTCATACATCTAGCACCTGGCACCAGGGGTTCATACATCTAGCACCAGGGGGGTTCATACACACACAGGGGTTCATACATCTAGCACCTGGCACCAGGGGTTCATACATCTAGCACCTGACACCAGGGGTTCATACATCTAGCACCTGGCACCAGGGGTTCATACATCTAGCACCTGACACCAGGGGTTCATACATCTAGCAGCACCAGGGTTCATACATCTAGCACCTGACACCAGGGGTTCATACATCTAGCACCTGGCACCAGGGGTTCATACATCTAGCACCACACCAGGGGTTCATCCAGCACCATCTAGCACCTGCACCACCAGGGTTCATACATCTAGCACCTGACACCAGGGGTTCATACATCTAGCACCTGGCACCTGGGTCCTTACATCTAGCACCTGACACCAGGGGTTCATACATCTAGCACCTGACACCAGGGGTTCATACATCTAGCACCAGGGGTTCATACATCTAGCACCTGGCACCAGGGGTTCATACATCTAGCACCTGGCACCAGGGGTTCATACATCTCTAGCAGCACACCAGGGGTTCATACATCTAGCACCTGGCAGGGGTTCATACATTCAGCACCTACCAGGGCATCTAGCACCAGGGGTTCATACATCTAGCACCTGGCACCAGGGGTTCATACATCTAGCACCTGGCACCAGGGGTTCATACATCTAGCACCTGGCACCAGGGGTTCATACATCTAGCACCTGGCACCAGGGGTTCATACATCTAGCACCTGACACCAGGGGTTCATACATCTAGCACCTGGCACCAGGGGTTCATACATCTAGCACCAGGGGTTCATACATCTAGCACCTGGCACCAGGGGTTCATCACCAGGGGTTCAGCACAGCACCTAGCACCAGGGGTTACATCTATACAGGGTTTATCTAGCACCTGGACACCAGGGGTTCATACATCTAGCACCAGGGCACCATACATCTAGCACCTGGCACCATACATCTAGCACCTGGCACCAGGGGTTCATACATCTAGCACCTGGCACCAGGGTTCATACATCTAGCATCAGCACCAGGGGTTCATACATTAGCACCTGGCACCAGGGGTTCATACATCTAGCACCTGCACCTGGCACCAGGGGTTCATACATCTAGCACCTGGCACCAGGGGTTCATACATCTAGCACCAGGGGTTCATATATCTAGCACCTGGCACCAGGGGTTCATACATCTAGCACCAGGGGTTCATATATCTAGCACACCAGGGGTTCATACATCTAGCACCTGACACCAGGGGTTCATACATCTAGCACCTGACACCAGGGGTTCATACATCTAGCACCTGACACCAGGGGTTCATACATCTAGCACCAGGGGTTCATACATCTAGCACCTGGCACCAGGGGTTCATACATCTGGCACAAGGGGTTCATACATCTAGCACCTGGCACCAGGGGTTCATACATCTGGCACCAGCTGTTCATACATCTAGCACCTGGTACTCCGGTTCATACATCTACCTGGTACTTCAGTTCATACATCCAAGATGGAGAAGACTTATAAAGATATTTCCCTACTTGACCTAAGTCCCTTCTTTTACACTTGTTTGTCTCTTGTGGACAGATATTACAAATTTTCTAGAACTCTATTGATTGACTGTGTGTGTGACAATGATAGACTTTCTCTTTTAGTTGTTTCATGTACTCTGTCACAAAAGCTTTTCAAAATTTTGCAGGGTCCTAGACTAGTGTTGCATCCATTGCTTGCACTTTTCACATCCATGTGGACGTTGATAGTAATGAATAATGTGTTGTTTGCTTACAGCCCCCCGACATCCCCTCTGTACGTCACCACGCAAGTATGGCTGAATCTGGAAGAAGGTATATGGTGGACCACCCTGAATCTGACCATGGCCGTGGTTCAGTCGGGATGGATCGAGGTCAGCCTCCGCCGCTTGTGTCCCCACGGGGTCAAGGTGATGCTAGTCGAGGGGACAAAACAACTGATGGTGCCATCTTCCGACCGTTTGAAAAGCCTGCTCCTGATTCCCAGTATTCCCAATATTCACAACACCTTCAAAACTCAAAATCAGCCGACCTGTCTGTGCCCGCCTACAGACGATCTCATGATCGGGAACAGAATGGGGAAGTCAGAGAGAGGTTTCCTGACTCTATGGAACGTAGAGACAATTCCATGGCAGATGGTTACGATCATCACCAGCTCAAGAAGCCCATCAATATGACTCACAGTAATCATAACATTGAAAGGTTTGACTTCAAGAGTTTGGCCACAGAGTTTGGCCATCTTCCAAAAGCTGAGTCGCAAAGTGTGGACAGTCGAGTGTTGATACCATTCTCAGACACAACCTATGTGCAGAAGCAGTGTGTTGAGAACCATGTACGCAGTAAACTGGATATAGAGGAACAGAAACTACGTGATTCTCGTGTCAATGGCACCTATTGCAGCGACAGTGAAGATGATGCTTTGTCCGATGACGAGGAGCGTCGGCTTCAGCATTTGATGTTCATCACCAGAGTTCCGCCACTCAAGTTTGAAGCATCACCACCTAAAATGAAACTGCTGGGAGAACTTGGACTTGTAACACTTAGGAGAAAGAAAGGTGGGTTGAGAGATAAGAAGTTTGCTGTGGTGCCAATTATAACATTGTTGGAATTTTCTGATGGATAGTTTGGTGTCAGCTGGTGTTCATGCATTTCATTAATCTCTCAATAGCCAGGTAGCCAGTGTTGTACAACACAATCATTGATCTCTCAAACAATAGCGAGGTAGATAAGGGCCGGACCCACTTGTACTATTCAATCATGAATCTCTCAAACAATAGCGAGGTAGATAAGGGCCGGACCCACTTGTACTATTCAATCATTAATCTCTCAAACAATAGCGAGGTAGATAAGGGCCGGACCCACTTGTACTATTCAATCATTAATCATTACAAATCCTTCCGATTGTGATTTTTGGCTTTGGCTACAGTCACCATCCTCTTGCGCACAGCAATTGGAGGCTGACATCATTGTAAGCTACAATAAAAATTTACAATTGGTTTGTACAAGTAGCCAAGGTTGTTGTAGACTGTGAATACGCCTGACAAAATTGTTTTCAAGTCTAGGACTGTTTCACACAAATAATCTGCTTTACCTTCAAGGAATGCAGGGATCACTTTGAACTGCAGCACTGTACATCATTAGTATAAGCTACGCGTTCGGTTTTAAAAGAAATTTAGAGCTGTCATAATTTCGTTATATACCTCAGCTTTTCCAACACAGTATGTTCATCCCCTGATTATGGTTTATTTTTTATATTCTAATTTCCATAGCTACTATACCACTAAATCTAGTATACCATAGCTACTATACCACTAAATCTAGTATACCATAGCTACTATACCACTAAATCTAGTATACCATAGCTACTATACCACTAAATCTAGTATACCATAGCTACTATACCACTAAATCTAGTATACCATAGCTACTATACCACTAAATCTAGTATACCATAGCTACTATACCACTAAATCTAGTATACCATAGCTACTATACCACTAAATCTAGTATACCAATGTATGAATGCATTTATTCATATTTAAATATGTTCATACAACTGGTAGTATTTCTCTGGTTGCAATATCAAACTCGCAGTACATAAATTGCAACAGTTTATGTAGAAAAGCATGGGCATGATATCCAGGTCATCGTTTTCTTCTAACAATTGTGTTTCCTGCAACTAAGGGTGTGATGGATAGAGGCACTGGAGGAGTGCTATGATTGGTACTACTTTTGGAATACTGTTCATTTTGGCAGATAAAGTGTAAGAATTTTGTCCCTCCCCTATTCAAGATTGCAATCTTAGCTAACTTAGCAATATCAAATGGAAATTATCTTACAGTCGTGCTAAGATTGTTGTGTGCAAGTGGAAGAGACCTGTATGGTGATTGTAAAGTTGATTGTAGGGACGTAAGATTGATTGTAACTAAGATTGTTGTGTGCAAGTGGGCCCAAGTGTGAGAGGAAGTGCTCATCAAGGGTCTTGATCTCTATTTGGATCTCAATTTTGGTGCTAAGTAATCTGGTGATGATGTCTGTTTTAGACATTCAGTACGAGCGTCTTGGAAAGCGGCGGAAACTGCATCGTGAACGCAGCATAAGCCCTGTGGAAGTTGAGGAGGAGAACTGCTCTCCTCTGCCACACCCAAGTCTGGCTGAATCTGATGCCTTGTGTCACGACAACGACTACCCAGACAAGTGCCAGTTCCTCCACAACATGGACCTGGGACCACTCGGTCGAGACAGAAAGAAAGGTGCCTATATTTACACTTGTACATAGAGGACTAGAGATCTAGATACATATGTATACTAGAGAACTTGCTACCTCAAGTCTGTTCTCTGCTACCTAAAACCTGTTCTCTGCTACCTCAGGTCTGTTCTCTGCTACCTCAAACCTGTCCTCTGCTACCTCAGGTCTGTCCTCGGCTACCTCAAACCTGTCCTCTGCTACCTCAGGTCTGTTCTCTGCTACCTCAAGTCTGTTCTCTGCAACCTCAGGTCTGTTCTCTGCTACCTCAGGTCTGTTCTCTGCTACCTCAGGTCTGGCCTCTGCTACCTCAGGTCTGTCCTCTGCTACCTCAAGTCTGTTCTCTGCTACCTCAGGTCTGTTCCCTGCTACCTCAGGTCTGTTCTCTGCTACCTCAAGTCTGTTCTCTGCTACCTCAGGTCTGTCCTCTGCTACCTCAGGTCTGTCCTCTGCTACCTCAAACCTGTTTTCTGCTACCTCAAACCTGTTCTCTGCTACCTCAGGTCTGTCCTCTGCTACCTCAAACCTGTTTTCTGCTACCTCAAACCTGTTCTCTGCTACCTCAGGTCTGTTCTCTGCTACCTCAGGTCTGTCCTCTGCTACCTCAGGTCTGTCCTCTGCTACCTCAAACCTGTTCTCTGCTACCTCAAGTCTGTTCTCTGCTACCTCAAACCTGTTCTCTGCTACCTCAGGTCTGTTCTCTGCTACCTCAGGTCTGTCCTCTGCTACCTCAAACCTGTTTTCTGCTACCTCAAACCTGTTCTCTGCTACCTCAGGTCTGTCCTCTGCTACCTCAAACCTGTTCTCTGCTACCTCAAACCTGTTCTCTGCTACCTCAGGTCTGTCCTCTGCTACCTCAGGTCTGTTCTCTGCTACCTCAGGTCTGTCCTCTGCTACCTCAGGTCTGTCCTCTGCTACCTCAGGTCTGTTCTCTGCTACCTCAGGTCTGTTCTCTGCTACCTCAAGTCTGTTCTCTGCTACCTCAGGTCTGTTCTCTGCTACCTCAAGTCTGTCCTCTGCTACCTCAGGTCTGTCCTCTGCTACCTCAAAACCTGTTCTCTGCTACCTCAAACCTGTCTCTCTGCTACCTCAAACCTGTTCTCTGCTACCTCAGGTCTGTTCTCTGCTACCTCAGGTCTGTCTCTCTGCTACCTCAAACCTGTTCTCTCTGCTACCTCAGGTCTGTTCTCTGCTACCTCAGGTCTGTTCTCTGCTACCTCAAGGTCTGTTCTCTGCTACCTCAGGTCTGTCCTCTGCTACCTCAGGTCTGTCTGTCCTCTGCTACCTCAAGCCTGTTCTCTGCTACCTCAAACCTGTTCTCTGCTACCTCAAACCTGTTCTCTGCTACCTCAGGTCTGTCCTCTGCTACCTCAAGTCTGTCCTCTGCTACCTCAAGTCTGTTCTCTGCTATCTCAGGTCTGTTCTCTGCTACCTCAAGTCTGTCCTCTGCTACCTCAAACCTGTTCTCTGCTACCTCATGTCTGTTCTCTGCTACCTCAGGTCTGTTCTCTGCTACCTCAGGTCTGTTCTCTGCTACCTCAGGTCTGTTCTCTGCTACCTCAAGTCTGTTCTCTGCTACCTCAGGTCTGTCCTCTGCTACCTCAAGTCTGTCCTCTGCTACCTCAAACCTGTCCTCTGCTACCTCAGATCTGTTCTCTGCTACCTCAAGTCTGTTCTCTGCTACCTCAGGTCTGTCCTCTGCTACCTCAAACCTGTTCTCTGCTACCTCAAACCTGTTCTCTGCTACCTCAGGTCTGTTCTCTGCTACCTCAGGTCTGTCCTCTGCTACCTCAAACCTGTTCTCTGCTACCTCAAACCTGTTCTCTGCTACCTCAGGTCTGTTCTCTGCTACCTCAGGTCTGTCCTCTGCTACCTCAAACCTGTTCTCTGCTACCTCAAACCTGTTCTCTGCTACCTCAAACCTGTTCTCTGCTACCTCAGGTCTGTTCTCTGCTACCTCAAACCTGTTCTCTGCTACCTCAGATCTGTTCTCTGCTACCTCCAGTCTGTTCTCTGCTACCTCAGGTCTGTCCTCTGCTACCTCAAGCCTGTTCTCTGCTACCTCAAACCTGTTCTCTGCTACCTCAAACCTGTTCTCTGCTACCTCATGTCTGTTCTCTGCTACCTCAGGTCTGTTTTCTGCTACCTCAGGTCTGTTCTCTGCTACCTCAGGTCTGTTCTCTGCTACCTCAAGTCTGTTCTCTGCTACCTCAGGTCTGTCCTCTGCTACCTCAAGTCTGTCCTCTGCTACCTCAAACCTGTCCTCTGCTACCTCAGATCTGTTCTCTGCTACCTCAAGTCTGTTCTCTGCTACCTCAGGTCTGTCCTCTGCTACCTCAAACCTGTTCTCTGCTACCTCAAACCTGTTCTCTGCTACCTCAGGTCTGTTCTCTGCTACCTCAAGTCTGTCCTCTGCTACCTCAGGTCTGTCCTCTGCTACCTCAAACCTGTTCTCTGCTACCTCAAGTCTGTTCTCTGCTACCTCAAACCTGTTCTCTGCTACCTCAGGTCTGTTCTCTGCTACCTCAAACCTGTTCTCTGCTACCTCAAGTCTGTTCTCTGCTACCTCAGGTCTGTTCTCTGCTACCTCAAACCTGTTCTCTGCTACCTCAAACCTGTTCTCTGCTACCTCAGGTCTGTTCTCTGCTACCTCAAGTCTGTTCTCTGCTACCTCAAACCTGTTCTCTGCTACCTCAAACCTGTTCTCTGCTACCTCAAACCTGTTCTCTGCTACCTCAGGTCTGTTCTCTGCTACCTCAAACCTGTTCTCTGCTACCTCAGATCTGTTCTCTGCTACCTCCAGTCTGTTCTCTGCTACCTCAGGTCTGTTCTCTGCTACCTCAAGTCTGTTCTCTGCTACCTCAAACCTGTTCTCTGCTACCTCAAACCTGTTCTCTGCTACCTCAAACCCTGTCTGTCAGGTCTCTGCTACCTCCAGGTCTGTTCTCTGCTACCTCAAGTCTGTTCTCTGCTACCTCAAGTCTGTTCTCTGCTACCTCAAACCTGTTCTCTGTTCTCTGCTACCTCAAGGTCTGTTCTCTGCTACCTCAAACCTGTTCTCTGCTACCTCAAACCTGTTCTCTGCTACCTCAAACCTGTTCTCTGCTACCTCAGGTCTGTTCTCTGCTACCTCAGGTCTGTTCTCTGCTACCTCAAGTCTGTTCTCTGCTACCTCAGGTCTGTTCTCTGCTACCTCAAGTCTGTCCTCTGCTACCTCAAACCTGTCCTCTGCTACCTCAAGTCTGTTCTCTGCTACCTCAGGTCTGTCCCCTGCTACCTCAAACCTGTTCCCTCAAACCTGTTCCCTGCTACCTCAAACCTGTTCTCTGCTACCTCAAACCTGTTCTCTGCTACCTCAAGTCTGTTCTCTGCTACCTCAAGCCTGTCCTCTGCTACCTCAAGCCTGTCCTCTGCTACCTCAAGCCTGTCCTCTGCATCCTCATCCCCCTGTTCTGGGGCTGTAGGGTAGCATAACCCGGGCTCGATTCTCCACATGGGTACCAATGTCTGAAGCCCATTTCTGGTGTCCCCCGCCGTGATATTACCTGATTCTTGCTATATCAAGTCCATTCTCTGCTGTCATCGTCCGTTGCCTAGATGTCTCCTAGATGGAAATAGTCGCTGCAGGTTTGTGTAGTTGAATCACTGACATAAAGCTTATCTTTGTTGCAGAGTTGGACCAGATCAGAACATTTTGTGAGCAGGAGAAACAGAGGAGGCTTGGAGTCCTAGAGGAAAATAACCGAGTTCAGATGAATGGAGATGGTGATATCTTACCAGGTACAATGATGTATTGCTGCAACATTCAACATAGTGTATTTCCCTTTGATTTGTAGTTTATGGCTAAGTCAGGTGTGTAATTGATGTGATTACATCTGGCCGTGATGATTGTGCTGTTATACCCCCTGTGGCTTTGAATGTTGACATCATCACTTTGTTGTGTAACTGGAATACAGCTAACTGCTTATATAGTATTCATTCATCAACTTTCATTGTCATTGTACCCCAAAAAAGATTTATTCCTGGTTAAACCCCCCTTCCCCAAACCCCAAACCTGAGACCCACTCATTTCTTCGTTTAGTTGAAGTCCAATAGTACCCTTTGCTGTTCTAATCCAAGATTTTTTCCCACACTTTCAGAAACTTCAGGTTGTGGCGTGAAACGGAAATTTGATGAAATGGAAAATATGTCATCCCAATCAGAACCTGTAAAAATTTCTCTGAGTCAGTTGCAAGCTCGTCACCAGAAACAAGGAAAACCATCCAACCATGTCAAGTCGAGTGCAGTAGTGTTCCCAGAGTCACGGGATCGCCAGCTCAGTAGAGAGTTTGCGGAACAATTCCATGAATCTGTTCTCCAGACAACAAGACAAAAAGAGATAGCAAGTCGTTTAGGTAATAACAGGTTCCACTGAAACATCATCACATCTGTAGGGCAGAACTTACTGATACATATAAATCTCTGATGGATTCATTCCTTTGTTCTTCTTTCAAGGAAGTCTTGAACACAATGAAGGAGAGTTTATGCTTTCAATAAGACCTGTTTTCAGTTTTTGCTGCTCCCATGTAGGACCTGCTTTTGGGGTCTGCTGTTGAAATATGTCGGTTAAGTCTCATCTCATCAAGATTTTTCACAATCATGGAATCTAGTGTTTTTCCAGCGAACACCCAGTGAAGGAATAAATGTTTCCTCATCTCATGGCTTGTTGCAGCCCACCAGTTGGTTCATGTGCCTTCCACACAAAGCCAGTGCTTCAAGTGATGGAGTTTTACCTTTCCAATAAATAGTAGATGAATGTGTGTATCAGTCTGTATACATTTTGGTTCACGAGTATGTTCAGAACCTTAAACTATGTATTTACAAGGGCAGTAAGGTTTCAGGGGCTCAGGCTCAGGTAAAAAAGTAAGACTTTGTAGGCCAGGTCTTGCTGATACATCATCACTTGTGTAGGCCAGGTCTTGCTGATACATCATCACTTCTGTAGGCCAGGTCTTGCTAACACATCATCACTTGTGTAGTCCAGGTCTTGCTGATACATCATCACTTCTGTAGGCCAGTTGTGTAGGCCAGTTCCTAATACATCATCACTTGTTTAGGCCAGTTGTTCCTAATACATCATCACTTGTGTAGGCCAGTTGTTCCTAATACATCATCACTTGTGTAGACCGGGTGTTGCTCATACATCATCACTTCTGTAGGCCGGGTCTTACATGTTTGTGTGAGAAGACATTTTTGTTGTTCCTACAGGGTCCAGAGGGCAGGAAGAGTCCTTCAGCTCAAGACCTCTCGAACAATCACAAGGTCCAACACTCCGCATCAATGCATCAGGTGAATCTAGTGGTTCAACACGTGAAACAGACATCTTGGACTATGGGGCCAATCAAGGGTTCCGCTGGCCGGGTATTGAAGCCATAATTGACTCCTATCAAAGATACGTAGAAGGTGGGTGTGGTTTGGGGCCTGCTTGTTACTTGTTCCGTGTGTGGAAGGTGGATGTGGTTAGGGGCCAGTTAGTCCCTTGTTCCATATATGGAAGGTGGGTGTGGTTAGGGGCCAGTTAGTTCCTTGTTCCGTATATCGAAGGTGGGTGTGGTTAGGGGCCAGCTAATTCCTTGTTCCGTATATGGAAGGTGGGTGTGGTTAGGGGGCCAGCAAGTTCCTTGTTCCATGTGTGGAAGGTGGGTGTGGTTAGGGGGCAGCTAGTTCCTTGTTCCATATATCGAAGGTGGGTGTGGTTAAGGGCCAGTTAGTTCCTTGTTCCGTATATGGAATGTGGTTGCTGTTAGGGGCCAGTTAGTTCCTTGTTCCATATATCGAAGGTGGGTGTGGTTAGGGGGCCAGCAAGTTCCTTGTTTCATGTGTGGAAGGTGGGTGTGGTTAGGGGGCAGCTAGTTCCTTGTTCCATATATCGAAGGTGGGTGTGGTTAGGGGCCAGTTAGTTCCTTGTTCCGTATATGGAAGGTGGTTGTGGTTAGGGGCCAGTTAGTTCCTTGTTCCATATATGGAAGGTGGGTGTGGTTAGGGACCAGTTAGTTCCTTGTTCCGTATATGGAAGGTGGGTGTGGTTAGGGGCCAGTTAGTTCCTTGTTCCGTATATCGAAGGTGGGTGTGGGTAGGGGGCAGCTAGTTCCTTGTTCCGTATATGGAAGGTGGGTGTAGCTAATTCTTTGTTCCGTATAAAGAAGGTAGCTGTAGTTAGGGCCGGTTCATGGCCGGGAAGGCTAAAATCGCGACGCTTCTCGGGTCAATGAGCGTAGCCCTTGCAGTACTTGCAATGCAATGTTATGGCTGAATGAACACAGTGCGTCTTGCTTGGAGGCTCTGACAAATTACAAAGAAAAACAGGATTAACATTGACGCTCTATAATTTTGGCACATATAAATATATAAATAAAGTTATTCACGTCATTTCCATATACAATACCTTTTCCAGTAAATGCTTGATCAAAACGTTATAATATATTATTGATGTAATTTAAAATCGAAGTGGCAACATAATGATTAACTTTAGTGTCACACTTTGCAGTCCATATTTGTGAGAAATGCCCCAGATAAGAGAGAACTTGTCAAAATAGGAATGTCGCCAAAAGGAGATAGTATATCGACTACGTGTGTGAGATGACATGCTGAGCTGTGGAAGCAGAAACATGTGTCTAATGACAGCACACGATCTGTTTAGACCACTTTTCAGAAGTCATGCTGTCAAGAATTTTCCTAAATTTCACTAAAAAATGAAATGCGATATGTGGCTGTTTTCATGTATTTTACATTATGGACTAAAATTCAGCTGAAATAATGGTGCTAGTTATGCCAGCAAATGGAGAAATATGCAAAAATATCAGTTGGCTACCAGCGAACACCGTCTTGTATTTTACGTTATTATATCTGTACATTTTGAGGAAAAGTTTAATTGATTAAACTATAGTTATCAATTATACATAAAAGATCATAAATTACAATTTGTGGACAATGATAACAAGAAATTAGGTTTGAATTGGATCTTAAAAATTCATAAACGTAGTTTACAAATAGGTGACCTTTGCGCTATGCAACTTACAACCTCTTATTCCAACTACGATTTTTTCGAAATACATATTTGCAATTATTTCTAATTAAATACATCTGAAATACAAATGCCATTATTTAAAGTTGTGAACAAGAGAAGAAGCTGAACACTTTACTATAGCAATGTTTTGAAAAGAAATCTATCTGTTCCTAACATGGATTATGCTTCCCGGCACCGTATCTTTAGCTTTGGTGGTACTACCGTATTCCGTTGGAAATAGCTCTCCCGGTAAAACCGAAATATACATTTTAGCCTTCCCGGGACATCTGAAAAATAAATTTTAGCCTTCCCGGCACGAGACCTTAGGACCAGGTAGTTCCTTGTTCCGTATGTAGAAGGTGACTGTAGTTAGGGGCCAGCTAATTCCTTGTTCCATGTGTGGAAGGTTGGTGTGGTTAGGGGCCAGCTGGTTCCTTGTTCCATTTGTAGGAGATGCTCACAAGTGACTATCACAATGAAGATGGACATGCTGATTTTAAGAAGTGGGAATGGGGAGGAAACAGTTATTGGTTAGAGTCAGTATTCTCTCCAGTGACAGAACGCATGGTCCTGCCATGGTGTTGGTGTAGATATAAACACAATTAGTGTCAGGTTTTGACTAGTGATGGTAATTTTGCAGAGCAGCGCTTGGAACGCCACATACTGACAGACCGTTGTCGGAGACTGAGAGCTGATAACATGGACCTGAACCGAACAGCCGAGAGACTAAGCCATAGAGTATCGGTAGGTACCCAGTTCAGTAGGGAGCATTAGTATTAAAACATGCGAGTTTCATGATTTCACCCTGACCTAATGTGTTTCATGAATTCAACAGAGACCATTTTCACAACCTTGACCAGTGTGATGTGTGTTTCACTGAGTTTATCATGTGTGTTTCAGAGTCTCCTTGATGCAAAGCAGCATGTAGAGGGGGAGCGGGCACAGGCGCAAAGTGCAATAGACAGCATGAAGAAGTGTCTCAAGTACCTGAGGTGATGCTGACAGCACTGGAGACGCCACTGTGCATTACAGCGTCAAATACTACTCAATTTCTACGGGATCAAATTCAGCAATGTTCATATCTTTCTCATCAGTCACTCTCTTTCATCGTCATGGAAACTAACTCCACGCTGATGGCAGCAATGGATAAATACTCCGTTACCATGGCAATCTCACGTTGCCATGTAAACTAGTTCTTCAAGGTAACTGTTGTTACTAATGAAAATGTGCCCTCAGATTTTCAATTTGCGACATATCACAGCTGGAAGTGTTGTTGAGAATGAACGTGATTGGCAGGAGGGAAGATTGTACTTGTCTGTGACAACTATGGCATCATCGTGTGTGTCTGGGTGACACATATGACATCATCGACATATCTGTGATTCCCTGCGGCCTTATGGCACCATGTGATAGTTGAGCTGTCTCTGTTCATGTCCTAGCAGAGTTCTGTCCCTTTCAGTGATGACTTGCACATACACCGCCTTATTCTTAGATAGTGAATATTGCTACACACCTGTTCCAATTCAAGAAAATATCTATAAATGAAATATATTTCAATTCCCAGTAAAGTCATGTGTTAATGGGTTGACAGAAGACTTTAGAGAAATGGTGGAAATGATATTGCCTATTGTGATTGGAGACCTTGTTTGACTAGGTGTTGACAGATGATATGTGACTGGCCCATGTAGACAGGTGGCACGTGAGTGGCCCTGTAGACAAGTGGCATGTGACTGGCCAATGTAGACAAGTGACTGGCCCTGTAGACAGCTGACATGTGTCTGGCCCTGTAGACAAGTGGCATGTGACTGGCCCTGTAGACAGGTGACACGTGACTGGCCCATGTAGACAGGTGACAAGTGACTGGCCCTGTAGACAAGTGACAAGTGACTGGCCCTGTAGACAGGTGGCACGTGACCGGCCATGTAGACAGGTGGCACGTGACTAGCCCTGTACACATGCATGGTCCTTCAGACAGGTGACATGTGACTGGCCCTGTAGACAGGTGACATGTGACTGGCCCTGTAGACAGGTGACACGTGACTGGCCCTGTAGACATGTGACTGGCCCTGTAGACAGGTGACATGTGACTGGCCCTGCAATACTATTGTGAATCATTTCTCCGTGGAAATCTCATGAACTGAAATTTGTGCAAGCATTTTTACGATTTAAGGTAAAGAGTATGTCTTAAATTTTGTGAATTTCCCAGACTAGCACACTAATATGGAAATGCTGCTAGTGAAACATAATTGACTAGCTGATAATGAATAACTATATGATAAACATAGCATGGTTAGTTTGCATTTACTTGTTTACAAGACTGTGTTTTGGGAGATATACAACATGCAATAGTATTACTGGTTATACCAAGCAATATGTGAAGTATTGTAGGTAGCAGTGGTGTAAGTGAAACATGTCAAGGTATTAAACACTGAGTAATCGAACATACATAATGTCAAGGCATTAAACACTGAGTAATCGAACATACATAATGTCAAGGCATTAAACACTGAGTAATCGAACATACATAATGTCAAGGCATTAAACACTGAGTAATCGAACATACATAATGTCAAGGCATTAAACACTGAGTAATCGAACATACATAATGTCAAGGTATTAAACACTGAGTAATCGAACATACATAATGTCATGGTATTAAACACTGAGTAATTGAACAGATATAATGTCAATGCATTAAACACTGAGTAATTGGGAAGTTTCACTCAAAATAATTTAAAAACAAGTTATTGTTTTATTTATGAAATTTGTTTCTTGAATTATTTGTGCAATATATATTATTTTTGAGTCAAATTTTAGTCTCCATGTAGAATGTTTTCAGACATTGATTTTTGGATGCTGATTCCCTCTACAATTTCTGCAAGTAGCTGAGGGTGTGTCCATGCATTGCCCGTTAGGTTTGGAGAAACATGAAGCAAGGAACACTGGGATTCCCAAGTTTGAATGTGTGGACATGTGGCGCAGTACGGTGCTACTGTGCTGTTTATTTATGATTCTGTGTAGTAGACAGTAGTGAAGTGTGGCGAGTCACTCCTGATGATAATCATGTATGTTTCCTAATTGTTTCTACAATGTGTTGATGTGTAGTCTGTAGGCCACATTCCTGTCACATTTCCTTGGAAAAAAAGCATTAAAAACTATCCTTCTAATGTACAAAGTGTTTTGTTGATCATTAAATGGTTTACCTTGTTGTGGACTATCCTGCTATTTACTGATTTTCTGGATCCCAGTAGGAACATCATGCATTCAAATGTCTGGATCCCAGTAGGAACATCATGCATTCAAATGTCTGGATCCCAGTAGGAACATCATGCATTCAAATGTCTGGATCCCAGTAGGATCATCATGCATTCAAATGTCTGGATCCCAGTAGGATCATCATGCATTCAAATGTCTGGATCCCAGTAGGATCATCATGCATTCAAATGTCTGATCCCAGTAGGATCTTCATGCATTCAAATGTCTGGATCCCAGTAGGATGCATCATGCATTCAAATGTCTGGATCCCAGTAGGATCATCATGCATTCAAATGTCTGGATCCCAGTAGTAGGATCATCATGCATTCAAATGTCTGATCCCAGTAGGATCATCATGCATTCAAATGTCTGGATCCCAGTAGGATCTTCATGCATTCAAATGTCTGGATCCCAGTAGGATCTTCATGCATTCAAATGTCTGGATCCCAGTAGGATCTTCATGCATTCAAATGTCTGGATCCCAGTAGGATCTTCATGCATTCAAATGTCTGGATCCCAGTAGGATCATCATGCATTCATCATCATGCATTCAAATGTCTGATCCCAGTAGGATCATCATGCATTCAAATGTCTGGATCCCAGTAGGATCATCATGCATTCAAATGTCTGGATCCCAGTAGGATCATCATGCATTCAAATGTCTGGATCAAATGTCTGGATCCCAGTAGGATCTTCATGCATTCAAATGTCTGATCCCAGTAGGATCATCATGCATTCAAATGTCTGGATCCCAGTAGGATCATCATGCATTCAAATGTCTGGATCCCAGTAGGGATCATCATGCATTCAAATGATCCCAGTAGGATCCCAGTAGGATCATCATGCATTCAAATGTCTGGATCCCATGTAGGATCTTCATGCATTCAAATGTCTGGATCCCAGTAGGATCATCATGCATTCAAATGTCTGGATCCCAGTAGGATCATCATGCATTCAAATGTCTGGATCCCAGTAGGATCTTCATGCATTCAAATGTCTGGATCCCAGTAGGATCATCATGCATTCAAATGTCTGGATCCCAGTAGGATCATCATGCATTCAAATGTCTGGATCCCTGTAGGAACATCATGCATTCAAATGTCTGGATCCCAGTAGGAACATCATGCATTCAAATGTCTGGATCCCTGTAGGAACATCATGCATTCAAATGTCTGGATCCCTGTAGGATCTTCATGCATTCAAATGATCCCAGTGATCTTCATGATCAAATGTCTGGAGTAGGATCATCATGCATTCAAATGTCTGGATCCCAGTAGGATCTCTTCATCATGCATTCAAATGTCTGGATCCCAGTAGGATCTTCAAATGTCATCTTCATGCATTCAAATGGATCCCAGTAGGATCTTCATGCATTCAAATGTCTGATCCCAGGATCTTCTCATTCATTCAAATGTCTGGATCCCAGTAGGATCATCATGCATTCAAATGTCTGGATCCCAGTAGGATCTTCATGCATTCAAATGTCTGGATCCCAGTAGGATCTTCATGCATTCAAATGTCTGGATCCCAGTAGGAACATCATGCATTCAAATGTCTGGATCCCAGTAGGAACATCATGCATTCAAATGTCTGGATCCCAGTAGGATCTTCATGCATCTTCATGCATTGGATTGTCTGCATCAGGTGACAGGAGGGGGCGGGGCGGTGGGTATAGTGGTTAGGAGCAATCGCTCCTCACGCCCAAGGTACAATTTGAGAAGCCCATTTCTGGTGTCCCCCAGAATATTGCTGGAATATTGCTAAAAACGGTGTAAAACCACTCAGTCAGTCAGTCAGGTGACAGGGAGAACAATAGATTGTTTCGATCTCAGTGTTAGCCATACCAGTTCCCAATCCTGACCTGTTGTGCAAGAATGTCACAAAACCATTGTGATCACCCTGTTCCCAATCCAGAACTGTTGTGCAAGAATGTCACAAAACCATTGTGATCACCCTGTTCCCAATCCTGACCTGTTGTGCAAGAATGTCACAAAACCATTGTGATCACCCTGTTCCCAATCCTGACCTGTTGTGCAAGAATGTCACAAAACCATTGTGATCACCCTGTTCCCAATCCAGAACTGTTGTGCAAGAATGTCACAAAACCATTGTGATCACCCTGTTCCCAATCCTGACCTGTTGTAATCACCCTGTTCCCAATCCTGACCTGTTGTGATCACCCTGTTCCCAATCCTGACCTGTTGTGATCACCCTGTTCCCAATCCTGACCTGTTGTAATCACCCTGTTCCCAATCCTGAACTGTTGTAATCACCCTGTTCCCAATCCTGACCAGTTGTAATCACCCTGTTCCCAATCCTGACCTGTTGTGATCACCCTGTTCCCAATCCTGACCTGTTGTGATCACCCTGTTCCCAATCCTGACCTGTTGTGATCACCCTGTTCCCAATCCTGACCTGTTGTAATCACCCTGTTCCCAATCCTGACCTGTTGTGCATGAATGTGTTGTGAAAGCAACAAACAACAAAGAAATGTGCATGATATAATTGACAATTGTATTCTGAAATTTACAAGTTTAAAATAGCCCTACAATATGAATCTAATCAAACTTGTTGCCTTGAAGATTGATACATACTGGACAATGACATTATTGTATCAAGTTCAGTTACAGATGCTCCACCCACCTAAAAGTGGTGTACAGACAACTATCATGAACACTGTATTGTGTGCCATGTGCTGACAACTACCATGAACACTGTATTGTGTGCCATGTGCTGACAACTACCATGAACACTGTATTGTGTGCCATGTTCTGACAACTACCATGAACACTGTGTTGTGTGCCATGTTCTGACAACTACCATGAACACTGTATTGTGTGCCATGTGCTGACAACTACCATGAACACTGTATTGTGTGCCATGTTCTGACAACTGCCATGAACACTGTATTGTGTGCCATGTTCTGACAACTACCATGAACACTGTATTGTGTGCCATGTTCTGACAACTGCCATGAACACTGTATTGTGTGCCATGTGCTGACAACTACCATGAACACTGTATTGTGTGCCATGTGCTGACAACTACCATGAACACTGTATTGTGTGCCATGTGCTGACAACTACCATGAACACTGTATTGTGTGCCATGTTCTGACAACTACCATGAACACTGTATTGTGTGCCATGTGCGGACAACTACCATGAACACTGTATTGTGTGCCATGTGCTGACAACTGCCATGAACACTGTATTGTGTGCCATGTGCTGACAACTACCATGAACACTGTGTTGTGTGCCATGTGCTGACAACTACCATGAACACTGTATTGTGTGCCATGTGCTGACAACTACCATGAACACTGTATTGTGTGCCATGTGCGGACAACTACCATGAACACTGTGTTGTGTGCCATGTGCTGACAACTACCATGAACACTGTATTGTGTGCCATGTGCGGACAACTACCATGAACACTGTATTGTGTGCCATGTGCAGACAACTACCATGAACACTGTATTGTGTGCCATGTGCTGACAACTACCATGAACACTGTGTTGTGTGCCATGTGCTGACAACTACCATGAACACTGTATTGTGTGCCATGTGCTGACAACTACCATGAACACTGTGTTGTGTGCCATGTGCTGACAACTATCATATATTGCTGATAATTGTTTATGGTTTTAGTTGTATGCACTAAGAGCATGCCCGTGCAGCATTGAGTTCAGCATATATAAGTGGACGTATTAAATGTACACACCTTGAGTTGAACTTGTGAACGCCTAATGTAGGTATATTCTTAAAACCACTTAGTGACGCCCCCGTATATTGTGTGAGAATTGAGAGCTCCCACCATTAACTACGTTTAGACGAGGATTAGAGGGCGAGGTAGGGTTGGGGTTATGAACAGGGCGAGACAGATTGCACAAATTTAAATTCCTACCTACATAAAAGAAATAAATGCCAACTGGGTAAATGCACTCACTACATTTTGCTGATAGTTTTGATTCACCATAGTCCATAGTTTCAATATTTGAGGAATCACTTGAGATTTATCAACACCATGTGAATGTTGGCGTCCCTGCTCCCGAACTTCAGCTGGCTGGAGGTGCAGTCTGTCAAGATCTTGCCATTAGTCTTACGTGGCCAAAACACCACCCCCAGTCAGGTTTGCCCGAAGAAGGTGCATCTGGTCTAGGGCTTTGGTCAGGAACTGGCGACCAGTGTTAATCTCCATTAATGTCAAAAAGTTCAACTGAAAAATATACAAGTTAGTCATATAATATATTCTTTGACCAAGATTAGCGATTCTTGCAAATGGCATAAACTGTAATATCCTTCCCTTATCACTCACATTCCATAGCTATATTGTGTCCAACACAACTGCCTCTCACCCTTCAATAGACCACATAACTATACACGGTAGAGCACCACTGCCTCTTACCCTTCATTAGACCATGTAACTATACACGGTAGAGCACCACTGCCTCTAACCCTTCATAAGACCACGTAACTATACACTGTAGAGCAACACTGCCTCTAACCCTTCATTAGACCATGTAACTATACACGGTAGAGCAACACTGCCTCTAACCCTTCATAAGACCACATAACTATACACTGTAGAGCACCACTGCCTCTAACGCTTCATTAGACCATGTAACTATACACGGTAGAGCAACACTGCCTCTAACCCTTCATAAGACCACATAACTATACACTGTAGAGCACCACTGCCTCTAACCCTTCATTAGACCACATAACTATACACTGTAGAGCACCACTGCCTCTAACGCTTCATTAGACCATGTAACTATACACGGTAGAGCAACACTGCCTCTAACCCTTCATAAGACCACATAACTATACCCTGTAGAGCACCACTGCCTCTAACGCTTCATTAGACCATGTAACTATACACGGTAGAGCAACACTGCCTCTAACCCTTCATTAGACCACATAACTATACACTGTAGAGCACCACTGCCTCTAACCCTTCATTAGACCACATAACTATACACTGTAGAGCACCACTGCCTCTAACCCTTCATTAGACCACATAACTATACCCTGTAGAGCACCACTGCCTCTAACGCTTCATTAGACCATGTAACTATACACGGAAGAGCAACACTGCCTCTAACCCTTCATTAGACCACATAACTATACACTGTAGAGCACCACTGCCTCTAACCCTTCATTAGACCACATAACTATACACTGTAGAGCAACAGTGCCTCTAACCCTTCATAAGACCACATAACTATACACTGTAGAGCACCACTGCCTCTAACCCTTCATTAGACCACATAACTATACCCTGTAGAGCACCACTGCCTCTAACGCTTCATTAGACCATGTAACTATACACGGAAGAGCAACACTGCCTCT
This sequence comes from Haliotis rubra, assembly GCF_003918875.1. Classification (NCBI taxonomy): domain Eukaryota; kingdom Metazoa; phylum Mollusca; class Gastropoda; order Lepetellida; family Haliotidae; genus Haliotis; species Haliotis rubra. Next base: position 158,998 of record NW_025766769.1, on the reverse strand, counting down.
AACCCTTCATTAGACCACATAACTATACACTGTAGAGCACCACTGCCTCTAACCCTTCATTAGACCACATAACTATACACGGTAGAGCACCACTGCCTCTAACCCTTCATTAGACCACGTAACTATACACGGTAGAGCACAACTGCCTCTTACCCTTCAATAGACCACATAACTATACACTGTAGAGCACCACTGCCTCTAACGCTTCATTAGACCACGTAACTATACACGGTAGAGCACAACTGCCTCTTACCCTTCAATAGACCACATAACTATACACTGTAGAGCACAACTGCCTCTAACCCTTCAATAGACCACATAACTATACACGGTAGAGCACAACTGCCTCTTACCCTTCAATAAACCACATAACTATACACGGTAGAGCACCACTGCCTCTTACCCTTTATTAGGCCACATAACTATACACTGTACGTAGAGCACCACTGCCTCTTACCCTTCATAAGACCACGTAACTATACACGGTAGAGCACCACTGCCTCTTACCCTTCATAAGACCACGTAACTATACACGGTAGAGCACCACTGCCTCTAACCCTTCATAAGACCACGTAACTATACATGGTAGAGCACCACTGCCTCTAACATTTCATTAGACCACATAACTATACACTGTAGAGCACCACTGCCTCTTACCCTTTCATAGACCACATAACTATACACTGTACGTAGAGCACCACTGCCTCTTACCCTTCAATAGACCACAAAGCAATTCTGTAGAGCACCACTGGATGACCAACGGCTTCTGTGAGATCAACCAACTACTGTATGACACAATGCTTCTGTGAGATTCAACCAACTACTATATGACACACTTACTGCTTCTGTGAGATTCAACCAACTACAATATGACACACTTACTGCTTCTGTGAGATTCAACCAATTACTATATGTCACACTTACTGCTTCTGCAAGATTACACACTTACTGCTTCTGTGAGATTCAACCAACTACTATATGACACACTTACTGCTTCTGTAAGATTCAACCAACTACTATATGACACACTTACTGCTTCTGTAAGATTCATCCAACTACTATATGACACACTTACTGCTTCTGTAAGATTCAACCAACTACTATATGACACACTTACTGCTTCTGTAAGATTCAACCAACTACTATATGACACACTTACTGCTTCTGTAAGATTCAACCAACTACTATATGACAAACTTACTGCTTCTGTAAGATTCAACCAACTACTATATGACACACTTACTGCTTCTGTGAGATTCAACCAACTATTATATGACACACTTACTGCTTCTGTGAGATTCAACCAACTACTATATGACACACTTACTGCTTCTGTGAGATTCAACCAACTACTATATGAAATACTTACTGCTTCTGTGAGATTCAACCAACTACTATATGACACACTTACTGCTTCTGTGAGATTCAACCAACTACTATATGACACACACACTTACTGCTTCTGTGAGATTCAACCAACTACTATATGACACACTTACTGCTTCTGTGAGATTCAACCAACTACTATATGACATACTTACTGCTTCTGTGAGATTCAACCAACTACTATATGACATACTTACTGCTTCTGTGAGATTCAACCAACTATTATATGACATACTTACTGCTTCTGTAAGATTCAACCAACTACTATATGACATACTTACTGCTTCTGTGAGATTCAACCAACTACTATATGACATACTTACTGCTTCTGTGAGATTCAACCAACTACTATATGACATACTTACTGCTTCTGTAAGATTCAACCAACTACTATATGACACACTTACTGCTTCTGTAAGATTCAACCAACTACTATATGACACACTTACTGCTTCTGTGAGATTCAACCAACTACTATATGACACACTTACTGCTTCTGTGAGATTCAACGAACTACTACTACACACTTAATGCTTCTGTGAGACACTAACTACTATATATGAGACACACTTACTTCTGTAAGATTCAACGAACTACTATATGACACACTTACTGCTTCTGTGAGATTCAACCAACTACTATATGACACACTTACTGCTTCTGTAAGATTCAACCAACTACTATATGACACACTTACTGCTTCTGTGAGATTCAACCAACTACTATATGACACACTTACTGCTTCTGTAAGATTCAACAAACTACTAAATGTCACACTTAATGCTTCTGTGAGATTCAACGAACTACTATATGACACACTTACTGCTTCTGTAAGATTCAACGAACTACTATATGACACACTTAATGCTTCTGTGAGATTCAACGAACTACTATATGACACACTTACTGCTTCTGTGAGATTCAACCAACTACTATATGACATACTTACTGCTTCTGTGAGATTCAACCAACTACTATATGACACACTTACTGCTTCTGTGAGATTCAACCAACTACTATATGACACACTTACTGCTTCTGTAAGATTCAACAAACTACTAAATGTCACACTTAATGCTTCTGTGAGATTCAACGAACTACTATATGACACACTTACTGCTTCTGTAAGATTCAACGAACTACTATATGACACACTTAATGCTTCTGTGAGATTCAACGAACTACTATATGACACACTTACTGCTTCTGTAAGATTCAACGAACTACTATATGACACACTGCTTCTGTGAGATTCAACCAACTACTATATGACACACTTACTGCTTCTGTAAGATTCAACCAACTACTATATGACACACTTACTGCTTCTGTGAGATTCAACCAACTACTATATGACATACTTACTGCTTCTGTGAGATTCATCCAACTACTATATGACACACTTACTGCTTCTGTGAGATTCAACCAACTATTATATGACACACTTACTGCTTCTTTAAGATTCATCCAACTACTATATGACACACTTACTGCTTCTGTAAGATTCAACCAACTACTATATGACACACTTACTGCTTCTGTAAGATTCAACCAACTACTATGTGACACACTTACTGCTTCTGGAAGATTCAACCAACTACTATATGACACATTTACTGCTTCTGCGAGTTTCAACCAACTACTATATGACATACTTACTGCTTCTGTGAGATTCAACCAACTACTATATGACACACTTACTGCTTCTGTGAGATTCAACCAACTACTATATGACACACTTACTGCTTCTGTGAGATTCAACCAACTACTATATGACACACTTACTGCTTCTGTGAGATTCAACCAACTTCTATATGACATACTGCTTACTGCTTCTGTGAGATTCAACCAACTACTATATGACATACTTACTGCTTCTGTAAGATTCAACCAACTACTATATGACACACTTACTGCTTCTGTGAGATTCAACCAACTACTATATGACATACTTACTGCTTCTGTGGGATTCAACCAACTACTATATGACATACTTACTGCTTCTGTAAGATTCAACCAACTACTATATGACATACTTACTGCTTCTGTAAGATTCAACCAACTACTATATGACACACTTACTGCTTCTGTGAGATTCAACGAACTACTATATGACACACTTAATGCTTCTGTGAGATTCAACGAACTACTATATGACACATTTACTGCTTCTGTGAGATTCAACCAACTTTTATATGACATACTTACTGCTTCTGTGAGATTCAACCAACTACTATATGACATACTTACTGCTTCTGTGAGATTCAACGAACTACTATATGACACACTTAATGCTTCTGTGAGATTCAACGAACTACTATATGACACATTTACTGCTTCTGTGAGATTCAACCAACTTTTATATGACATACTTACTGCTTCTGTGAGATTCAACCAACTTTTATATGACATACTTACTGCTTCTGTGAGATTCAACCAACTACTATATGACACACTTACTGCTTCTGTGAGATTCAACCAACTACTATATGACACACTTAATGCTTCTGTGAGATTCAACCAACTACTATATGACACATTTACTGCTTCTGTGAGATTCAACCAACTTTTATATGACATACTTACTGCTTCTGTGAGATTCAACCAACTACTATATGACATACTTACTGCTTCTGTGAGATTCATCCAACTACTATATGACACACTTACTGCTTCTGTGAGATTCAACCAACTATTATATGACACACTTACTGCTTCTGTGAGATTCAACCAACTACTATATGACACACTAACTGCTTCTGTGAGATTCAACCAACTACTATATGACACACTTACTGCTTCTGTGAGATTCAACCAACTACTATATGACACACTTACTGCTTCTGTAAGATTCAACCAACTACTATATGACACACTTACTGCTTCTGTAAGATTCATCCAACTACTATATGACACACTTACTGCTTCTGTGAGATTCAGCGAACTACTATATGACACTTACTGCTTCTGTATTCTGCTTCTGTAAGATTCATCCAACTACTATATGACACACTTACTGCTTCTGTGAGATTCAACCAACTACTATATGACACACACTTACTGCTTCTGTAAGATTCAACCAACTACTATATGACACACTTACTGCTTCTGTAAGATTCAACCAACTACTATATGACATTACTTAATGCTTCTATGACTTCTGTGAGATCAACCAACTACTGCTTCTGTGAGATTCAATCAACTACTATATGACACACTTTACTGCTTCTGTAAGATTCAACCAACTACTATATGACACACTTACTGTTTCTGTGAGATTCAACCAACTACTATATGACACACTTACTGCTTCTGTAAGATTCAACCAACTACTATATGACATACTTACTGCTTCTGTGAGATTCAATCCAACTACTATATGACACACTTACTGCTTCTGTAAGATTCAACCAACTACTATATGACACACTCTACTGCTTCTGTAAGATTCAACCAACTACTATATGACACACTTTACTGCTTCTGTAAGATTCAACCAACTACTATATGACACACTTACTGCTTCTGTAAGATTCGAACCAACTACTATATGACACACTTACTGCTTCTGTAAGATTCAACCAACTACTATATGACACACTTACTGCTTCTGTGAGATTCAACCAACTACTATATGACACACTCTACTGCTTCTGTGAGATTCAACCAACTACTATATGACATACTTACTGCTTCTGTGAGATTCAACCAACTACTATATACCAGACAACTAAATTATATCTTACTGCTTCTGTGAGATTCAACCAACTACTATATGACACACTTACTGCTTCTGTGAGATTCAACCAACTACTATATGACACACTTACTGCTTCTGTGAGATTCAACCAACTACTATATGACATACTTACTGCTTCTGTGAGATTCAACCAACTACTATATGACATACTTACTGCTTCTGTGAGATTCAACCAACTACTATATGACATACTTACTGCTTCTGTAAGATTCAACCAACTACTATATGACACACTTACTGCTTCTGTGAGATTCAACCAACTACTATATGACATACTTACTGCTTCTGTGAGATTCAACCAACTACTATATGACATACTTACTGCTTCTGTAAGATTCAACCAACTACTATATGACACACTTACTGCTTCTGTAAGATTCAACCAACTACTATATATGACATACTTACTGCTTCTGTGAGATTCAACCAACTACTATATGACACACTTAATGCTTCTGTGAGATTCGTAATCTATAACTACTATATGACACACTTACTACTGCTTCTGTAAGATTCAACCAACTACTATATGACACACTTCTACTGCTTCTGTGAGATTCAACCAACTACTATATGACACACTTACTGCTTCTGTAAGATTCAACCAACTACTATATGACACACTTACTGCTTCTGTGAGATTCAACTAACTACTATATGACACACTTACTGCTTCTGTGAGATTCAACCAACTACTAAATGACACACTTAATGCTTCTGTGAGATTCAACTAACTACTATATGACACACTTACTGCTTCTGTGAGATTCAACCAACTACTATATGACACACACTTAATGCTTCTGTGAGATTCAACTAACTACTATATGACACACTTACTGCTTCTGTAAGATCCAACCAACTACTATATGACACACTGCTTCTGTGAGATTCAACCAACTACTATATGACACACTTTCACTGCTTCTGTAAGATTCAACCAACTACTATATGACACACTTTTACTGCTTCTGTGAGATTCCAACCAACTACTATATGACATACAACTTACTGCTTCTGTGAGATTCATCCAACTACTATATGACACACTTACTGCTTCTGTGAGATTCAACCAACTACTATATGACACACCTACTGCTTCTGTAAGATTCAACCAACTACTATATGACACACTTACTGCTTCTGATTCAACCAACTTTACTATAATGACACTGTAAGATTCAACCAACTACTATATGACACACTTACTGCTTCTGTAAGATTCAACCAACTACTATATGACACACTTACTGCTTCTGGAAGATTCAACCAACTACTATATGACACACTTACTGCTTCTGTGAGATTCAACCAACTACTATATGACACACTTACTGCTTCTGGAAGATTCAACCAACTACTATATGACACATTTACTGCTTCTGCGAGTTTCAACCAACTACTATATGACATACTTACTGCTTCTGTGAGATTCAACCAACTACTATATGACACACTTACTGCTTCTGTGAGATTCAACCAACTACTATATGACACACTTACTGCTTCTGTGAGATTCAACCAACTACTATATGACACACTTACTGCTTCTGTGAGATTCAACCAACTACTATATGACATACTTACTGCTTCTGTGAGATTCAACCAACTACTATATGACATACTTACTGCTTCTGTAAGATTCAACCAACTACTATATGACACACTTACTGCTTCTGTGAGATTCAACCAACTACTATATGACACACTTACTGCTTCTGTGAGATTCAACCAACTACTATATGACATACTTACTGCTTCTGTGAGATTCAACCAACTTTTATATGACATACTTACTGCTTCTGTGAGATTCAACCAACTACTATATGACACACTTACTGCTTCTGTGAGATTCAACGAACTACTATATGACACACTTAATGCTTCTGTGAGATTCAACGAACTACTATATGACACATTTACTGCTTCTGTGAGATTCAACCAACTTTTATATGACATACTTACTGCTTCTGTGAGATTCAACCAACTACTATATGACATACTTACTGCTTCTGTGAGATTCAACAACTACTATATGACACACTTACTGCTTCTGTGAGATTCAACATTTAACTATTATATGACACACATTTACTGCTTCTGTGAGATTCAACCAACTACTATATGACATACTTACTGCTTCTGTGAGATTCAACCAACTACTATATGACACACTTACTGCTTCTGTGAGATTCAACCAACTACTATATGACACACTTACTGCTTCTGTGAGATTCAACCAACTACTATATGACACACTTACTGCTTCTGTAAGATTCAACCAACTACTATATGATGACACACTTACTGCTTCTGTGAGATTCAACCAACTACTATATGACACACTTACTGCTTCTGTAAGATTCATCCAACTACTATATGACACACTTACTGCTTCTGTGAGATTCAACCAACTACAATATGACACACTTACTGCTTCTGTAAGATTCATCCAACTACTATATGACACACTTACTGCTTCTGTAAGATTCAACCAACTACTATATGACACACTTACTGCTTCTGTGAGATTCAACCAACTACTATATGACACACTTACTGCTTCTGTAAGATTCATCCAACTACTATATGACACACTTACTGCTTCTGTGAGATTCAACCAACTACAATATGACACACTTACTGCTTCTGTAAGATTCATCCAACTACTATATGACACACTATCTGCTTCTGTAAGATTCATCGAACTACTATATGACACACTTACTGTTTCTGTGAGATTCAACCAACTACTATATGACACACTTACTGCTTCTGTGAGATTCAACCAACTACTGTATCTATGTATATATACAGATATATATATATGGGTCATTTTCAAAATTGGTAGTATTTTCTTTCTGTTCCAAATAATAAACAAAACTCTTAACTTAAAATGAGTTTTTTGTGCTAGAAAACATATTTAGATGTTTACTAGTCATGTGGTACATCATTAGTCTTGTCATTTGGAAATTTATATTTAGCCTCATTTTAGGGTCAAAATTAGCAGATTTGCTCTGTCCAGAGGTGACGGTCCTAATATCAATGTTCACAAATAATGTAAATATGAATGCAAATAAACAAACTAATTCATATTATGCCATTTAGGATTGATCAAGCATACTCAAACTGCATTTAATTTTGTTTCAACTCTCAAAAAGGTTTTTTCTACAAATTGTAACATGCTTGTCCTGCAATAATTTCCCCCTGGAGCTGGATTGTAATTCTACTTCCTGTGTCTGCTTGAGCTAGCCCCTGTGGATGTGACAGTAGATGACATAAAGAGATTCAACACATTTTGCAGAAAACTGACACCATCAAATAAGTATAAATGTTATGTGTCAACCTTAACTGTCCAGACCGTTACCAATGTATTTTGTGTCAAACATATCTCTCTTTTTTTTTAAATTTCAATGGATATGTTGCTCAGAAATGGAAGAGGTGGAAGGCATGTCCTTGAAATCAATTAGGGATCACTCATTTTTAGGGCACCTTGCCTCTAGGCAGGAGACATATTGAAATCGTTCGGATTATTATTATTTATTATTCCGCCGTATTTTGTACCAAACATAGCTCCTAAACCAGAGCTCAGAATCGCTTCCAAAAAATCACCAGGGTGCCCACAATGCTGAAGTTGATTGCGCCAAAAACTCAGGACTCGAGGCCCAATAGCAAGGGGCAGATAATTCAAAATTAATTTAAAAAATTCAATTTCCAAAGCAATAATCTCCGAAACTACATGTCCAATCACTACCAAATTTCCGGGGCAGCTCTGGAATCTGATTACCTTCAATTTCAACTACAGGAACCATGGGCCTAAGAGGCACCGTTTGGCCGCCATATTGGATTGAAGGAAATTTGAAGTTTTTGACGGGTAGGCGTTTGTCTGCATCAGATAGCTGAGATCATGCCGATTCCAGAACACTAGTCGTTAAGATTGTAGACACAAGGACAGCAGAGCTACAGACTGTTAAAGAGGGAACTTTTTCTTCTCCTGAACTATTTGAAAGGTACATGACCCTGTTCAAAAACGTGTTCTGGGTGTGTTTTTAACGATTTCTAGCTCTCAATACAAGTCTGAAACCAGTCATCTGATTTTTTCCAAAATTGGCCTGTATGTGTAGACTATGAGCCCCAATTATACATACCAATTGCAGTAATACGGCATCAAAGACAACTGGGCAATAAGCCAAATTCTATTTTGTTCACAAAAGTTGCTATCTTCATTGGTTCTATACAGTACACAATGAAAGTTTGCAATATGTATCTCAAACGTTTGCTGATTATATTTTGTTCATGGTGCATGTTAAAAGTATCACCGTTTGGTGGCTAGATACATATCTTTTGCTATTGGCAATTGAGCTAGGTGAAGGAAGCGCCATGAGAATCTACCAACAACCCCCACTCGCTGGGCTTCCAATGCCCAAAGAGCAATGCACTTTTTGTAACAATTTGGTCTTCTGCTGTTTGTATATGGATTTCTAAACTTCGTATGTACCTGTATCCAGGTGTAAGGTGTACCTCCAGTATATGCACTTGCTCTCGATTCACAAGTTCAGTTGCGACAGCCTGAGAGTAACAGTGTAATGGATACTGATACAGACTACAGAAGTGCCTTACTTGCTGTGACTTCACAAGTTCAGTTGCGGCAGCGTTAGAGAAAGAACGTTATGGATATAAATACCCGCTATAGAAATACCGAGCATGTGCGCTTCGTGCCAACTGCTGTTGATATTCAAATGGAAATTGTGTCTACCGACAGTGCATTAAAATGTGCATCATGACTCGTCAGGTACCTCTATCGGTTGGACTGCATCATCATGATAAAGAGTATAACAATGTCATTCTTTCAGTCAAATGGCACCAGAGTGGTGTTTACCGACAGTTAAATGTGAATCACGACTACTCAGCTACATGTATCAGTGTGTAATGCCGATTAAGAGTATAACAATATCATTTTTGGCACAGACCTCAGTGACAAATGTTTTCTTCAATCACAAGATAATTGTCTCAACAGTCTGCATAGGAATTACGACGAAGGGCTTCCTCGGCACCCACGTAACATCATGTCATGACTTTCCCAAACCATAGCATCTCCCGGCAACAGCTGTTGATGTCAAATGGGCAAATAGAATTACCTCCATTAACAATATCCTACTGACGACAAAAAAGATATTTTAAACATTTTTGTTCACCTGGTGTCAAAGATTTTCAATGATCCATCACATATAATTTTCACAGCAAAGTAACGGTTTGGACAGTCCTTGTAACAGTCAGGACAAAATGATTTGTATTTCAAAAAGTTGTTCATTAATATTTGAAATATAACAAATTTATAATTACTTTAAGAGTTAAGATAAGTTTAAGCATGGAAGTTTACTGTTCAATGGAGTTTTGATGTAGTAGCATAAAAAACAGTCTCTAGTAACGGTTTGGACAAATAATAGTAACGGTCTGGACATATCTTTGATAAATTTCAATTTTGAAGAATATGTTCTATGGTGTGATAATAAATTTCTATTTACTTATCTAATATACGGTATCTGCTTTAAATAATAAAAACCAAAACAAATTTATCACGTTAAGTTTCTATTTTCTATAAGATCTATAGTCTTTATGAATTAAAGGTAACAGTTAGGACATCTATGGTAACAGTTTGGACCAAAGGTAGTAAGGGTAAACAACTTAATTGTATTCCAACCTTTAAAGATTTGCTGGGTGTAAACTGTTTTAACTTTAACTGTGAGATATGTAAGGCTACCATTTACTTTGAATATTTGCTAGGTGCTAATATGTTGGCCAAACCTTTGTATTTGATAAATATGTGTTGCCATCTCACGATTAACAAAAACTAAAGGTATCCGAGTGAATGAAAGAAGTATATTTCGTGGAGATTAATATTGCACCATAATATCAACAGCAAAATGATATCTATGCAGTGGCCTGTGTAGCATGACCATGTGTACAGTATCATAGTTGTTGCAGTACCTTTCAGAATTTAATCTTTTGCAACTTTTTAGAGGGATAACATTTGTTTGTTACACTGATGTCCTGACCGTTACCAATAATGTCACAACCGTTACTATTCATTCAATTTTCGTTCCCCAATTGCACTCTTCTTTAGATTATAAGTGATTTTCAACCTAGACAGGTGTGTTTTTCTATTCTTTAGAAGCTACAGTTTGTTTTTATTCAAAAGCCTAAATTCATTCACAAGTTTCATATTGATATAACAAATGTCCAAACCGTTACCACAGCATGGAAGAAAACATGTCACATTTGTTACAAGTTACAATTTCTAATACACATTTCACTGTCTGTCCAAAATAGGGTTAGCAGTTGAAGTAAATGATATTATTTTTTCCTTTCATGTTACCTGGTTCTATGTTGAATTAAATTGTTTACGGTTTATGTCCAGCCCGTTACCATTCCTGTCCAAACCGTTACCACTATTGTCCTAACCATTACTCGTGTTAATTGACTGCTCTAATTAATTCATGATAATACATGAAACACTTCTCTTTATGCTGGTGTCATCAAAAGATGTTCTGGGCTTAGTAGCTGATGTTTATTTTGGACAATTTTACCTGTTGAAAGCTATATACATAATAATGTTTTAGAAAAGTGCCATTATTTTGTGGTAAATAAATGAAAGACACAAAATAACACTTTCAAGATTCATGATAATAGTTTTTACCTTCAAGTTTGACTAAGGCTGTGTAAAAGCTGTGTCTGCCATCTTTAAAAGATTTTTATGAATTATTCTGATTAAAAAGTGGTAACGGTCAGGACTTTCCCTCACCCTATTACATACATACATTCCATCCATCCATCCATCCATCCATCCATCATTCCGTAAATTACGCACGACATATATATATTTCTCAGTAATTTCTGGGATAACTATATATTTCTCTGTATATAAGTACAGTCAATAAATCACCTTAGCATGTGTGGCGTCACTATTAACAAAGACGTCAATACTGCTGCGGAGTTTGGCTATCCTAAGATCCCAAGCATCTTTAATCAGTGTCCGGACTTCGTCTGCCCGTGGGATGTCATCTGTGGCACTGGATGTCATCTGTGGCACTGCAAGAGACATCATGAATACAAGCACTGCAAGAGACATCATGAATACAAGCAAGGCAAAAGACATCATGAATACAAGTACTGCAAGAGACATCATGAATACAAGCACTGCAAGAGACATCAAGAATACAAGCACTGCAAGAGACATCATGAATACAAGTATTGCAAGAGACATCATGAATACAAGTACTGCAAGAGACATCAAGAAAACAAGCACTGGAAGAGACATGAATACAAGCACTGGAAGAGACATGAATACAAGTACTGCCAGAGACATCATGAATACAAGCACTGCAAGAAACATCATGAATACAAGCACTGCAAGAGACATCATGAATACAAGCACTGCAAGAGACATCATGAATACAAGCACTGCAAGAGACATCATGAATTACAAGCACTGCAAGACTGACATCATGAATAGAAGCACTGCAAAGAGACATGAATAGAAGTACTGCAAGAGACATCATGAATACAAGCACTGCACTGAAGAGACATCATGAATAGAAGTACTGCAAGAGACATCATAAATACAAGTACTGCAAGAGACATCATGAATACAAGACACTGCAAGAGACATCATGAATACAAGTACTGCAAAGAGACATGAATAGATGTACTGCACAAGAGACATCATGAATACAAGTACTGCAAGAGACATCATGAATACAAGCACTGCAAGAGACATCATGAATAGAAGCACTGCAAGAGACATCATGAATACAAGCACTGCAAGAGACATCATGAATACAAGCACTGCAAGAGACATCATGAATACAAGCACTGCAAGAGACATCATGAATTACAAGCACTGCAAGAGACACATCATGAATACAAGCACTGCAAGAGACATCATGAATAGAAGCACTGCAAGAGACATCATGATTACAAGCACTGCAAGAGACATCATGAATACAAGCACTGCAAGAGACATCATGAATAGAAGCACTGCAAGAGACATCATGAATAGAAGCACTGCAAGAGACATCATGAATAGAAGCACTGCAAGAGACATCATGAATAGAAGCACTGCAAGAGACATCATGAATACAAGCACTGCAAGAGACATCATGAATACAAGCACTGCAAGAGACATCATGAATACAAGCACTGCAAGAGACATCATGAATACAAGCACTGCAAGAGACATCATAAATACAAGTACTGCAAGAGACATCATGAATACAAGCACTGCAAGAGACATCATGAATACAAGCACTGCAAGAGACATCATGAATACAAGCACTGCAAGAGACATCATGAATAGAAGTACTGCAAGAGACATCATGAATACAAGCACTGCAAGAGACATCATGAATCGGGCACTGCAAGAGACATCATAAATACAAGTACTGCAAGAGACATCATGAATAGATGTACTGCAAGATACATCATGAATACAAGCACTGCAAGAGACGTCATGAATAGAAGCACTGCAAGAGACATCATGAATACAAGTACTGCCAGAGACATGAATACAAGTATTGCAAGAGACATCATGAATAGAAGTACTGCAAGAGAAATGAATACAAGTACTGCAAGAGACATGAAAACAAGCACTGCAAGAGACATCATGAATACAAGTACTGCAAGAGACACCATGAATACAAGCACTGCAAGAGACATCATGAATAGAAGTACTGCAAGAGACACCATGAATACAAGCACTGCAAGAGACATCATGAATAGAAGTACTGCAAAAGACATCAAGAATACAAGCACCGCAAGAGACATCATGAATAGAAGTACTGCAAGAGACATCATGAATACAAGTACTGCAAGAGACATCATGAATAGAAGTACTGCAAAAGACATCAAGAATACAAGTACTGCAAGAGACATCAAGAAAACAAGTACTGCAAGAGACATCATGAATAGAAGTACTGCAAGAGACATGAATACAAGCACTGCAAGAGACGTCATGAATACAAGCACTGCAAGAGACGTCATGAATAGAAGCACTGGAAGAGACATCATGAATACAAGTACTGCCAGAGACATCATGAATACGAGTATTGCAAGAGACATCATGAATAGAAGTACTGAAAGAGACAAATGGTAATCTACACTGCGGAAGTTTTGTACCCCTCAGATAAGTGCAAATTGGCACGGCTCCCATGGCTGAAAGTTATGAATACACAATGCCATTTAGAAAGTGGTCAAATGTAACATATGTTATATTTGGGATTGCACTTTTTTTAATAAAGTACAGATTCTAGTACTATTATTGGGTTGAGTCCCATCTGGACAATTAGGTGCCTCACTGAGGGTATCGGTCCGAATCCCAGATGGGACTCAACCCAACAAAAATGTAATTTTCTGAGTAAAATTGATATTTTATACTTATCCTGACTCATGCTATTTTGCTTGTCTTCTTCTTCTTTGCGAACATAGTGGAACACTTGTATCTCCCAATTGAAGTTCCCTTCAATGTAAAATCACTAATTAGTACTCACCCTGAGTTATCTTTCCCCTCGCAAGCGCGGGAACGAGGGCGCCACCTCCCACCATGTGCCTCACTCTCTCCTTTTGTAGCGAGCCCAACACTTGAATTTACAGGGAAATCCAAAGTGTTATGTGGGGAGGACGGGAGGGCTTACCTCATGAGTCAGGATAAGTATAAAATATCAATTTTACTCAGAAAATTACATATTTTTCCTTATCCTGACTCATGCTTTTTTGCTTGTAGAATTCGACGGCTATGGAGGTGGGATTATATAATACTTTGGATTGGGATAATTAGTGATTTGAATTGTAATGACTGTAAAGGCTTCATAAAGGCACTGAACTGATGAATTCCTGCTGCTAACTTATCAGCTGCCATATATGGGTTATTACAATATAACTATTACAATATACTTATTATGATAAAGTATATACAACATTAGTACAAAACCTAAGACAAGTAGACTTAAGTTGTTAATGTGATAGCATAAACTCCTCGAGTTTATAGTTAATATACTTTTATGAAGTAACCAAAGTACTAAGCTTAAGATATGCATAAACTTAAGCTATATGAGTATAGTACTGAGCTTAAGATATGATTTAACTTAAGCTATATAATAGCAAAATCTCCGTCGAGTTTGTTAGCTAATATATATAAAAATTGTGACCATATTACTGAGCTTAAGATATGATGAAACTTAAGCTAAATATAATAGCAAAACTTCTAGAGTTGTAAGCTAATA
This sequence comes from Haliotis rubra, assembly GCF_003918875.1. Taxonomy (NCBI): domain Eukaryota; kingdom Metazoa; phylum Mollusca; class Gastropoda; order Lepetellida; family Haliotidae; genus Haliotis; species Haliotis rubra. Next base: position 143,575 of record NW_025766769.1, on the reverse strand, counting down.
TATTGTATGATATAATAACCATAGTACTGAGCTTAAGATATGATTAAACTTAAGCTAAATATATATGAGCAAAAACTCCTTAGAGTTTATTAGCTAATATACTTTTATGAAGTAAACATAGTACTAAGCTTAAGATATGAATAAAACTTAAGCTACATATATAATAGCAAAACCCCGTAGAGTTTGTTAGCTAGTATATTTTTATGATATGAGTATAGTACTGTGCTTAAGATATAATTTAACTTAAGCTACATAAATAATAGCAAAAACTCCGTAGAGTTTGTTAGCTCATACATTTTATAATGTAACCATAATACTGAGCTTAAGATATGATGAAACTTAAGCTAAATATACAATAGCAAAAAACTCCTTAGAGTTTGTTAGCTAATATACTTTTATGATATAAACATAGTACTGAGCTTAAGATATGAATAAACTTAAGCTACATATATAATAGCAAAAACTCCGTAGAGTTTGTTAGCTAATATATTTTTATGATATGAGTATAGTACTGTGCTTAAGATATAATTAACTTAAGCTACATATATAATAGCAAACTCCGTAGAGTTGTTAGCTAATATATTGTATGATATAATAACCATAGTACTGAGCTTAAGATGATAAAAGAACTTAAGCAAAATACATATAGCATGTAGCTATTTAGTACTGTTATAAGATAAGTAGAAATCTGTAAGATAGACTTATCTTCTCCGTGGAACTGTCAACTGTTGTGCGAGGACCATGGGACCGAAATGGTGGATACCTGAGACGTCCTCGGTGGTGATATCTCTCAGATAGTGGTTGGCAAACACCATATCGGATCTCCAGAAACAACCCTCCATTATGGTATTCCAAGAGCAGTTGTCGTGTAGAGCAAGTGTAGATGCTAGCGCTCTAATATCATGAGGATTAGAAGCTCTTGGAGGGTCGAGTCCTGCAGTCTTGTAGGCACGTAGTATGACAGTTCTGATCCAAATGGAGAGCGTAGTACGTGAGACTTCAGTCTGCGTAGCTGTTGATAGAGGAAATTAATCTCTTGAATTTTTCCCTCCTCTGTTTGGATCGGTGGAGATATATTTTAAGTGCTCTTACTGGCCATAGTGATAGATCCACCGTATCATGAGGTCCAAGTATATCATCAAAGCGTGTTCTCTCATAATCTAATGCATGAATCTCTGACATCCTGGCAGCCGTAGCTAGAGATAACAGGAACGAGGTTATCTGAGTCAGAGATTCAACGATGTAGATTCTAACGGTTCATAAGCCTCACTTGTGAGGTGTTGGAGCACTACATTCAGATCCCAAGCTGGAGCGTGAAACTTCCGTTTTTATCCTCCAATCGGAATGCTCGTAGCAAGGCGAGTAACTTTGGGGTTTGATTAACTTGATGCCCGTTCTCATAGTTATGACAGAGCTTATTGCTGCAAGAGAGGTGGACAAAGCTGAGCCTTTTAAATTCTTAGTCTGACGTAGATAACATAAGTAGTCCGCCACTTGAGGATGAGTAGCATATCTAGCTGTAAATCCTTCTTTGCAGCATAATTGACAAAACTGTGCCATTTGTCATCGTATAAGTTGCAAGTTGAGTTACGCAATGCAAGCTTGACTGCTTTTGCCGCTCTGGCTAAATAACCTCTTATTCAGACACGCCTTGATACAATCCATATGTGAAGTTGGAATATTTCTGGCTTTCCGTGCGCGTTTGTTTGGTGTGCGGATGTATTAACAGATTCGAGCACTCTGGAAGATGTTGTATTGGTTGTCCGATTCCTTGAATAAGAGTTGGAAACCACGTTCTCGCTGGTCAGTAGAGCGTGACCAAATTCAGATGGAGGCTCTGCGTTTGACTGATTTTGAGTAAGACTTGTGGGATTAACGCTGGTGTATGAAAGCGCATCGCGCTGAGTCCTTCCCACGATATGCTTAGTGCGTCCGCTGCCCATGCTAGTGGGTCTGGGACTGGCGATATAATGTAATGTTGTTTGTTGAATCGAGTGGTAAATAGGTCTATTAGTAGAGTTCCTATTTCCTTGATAATTTGAGTGAATATCTCTGTATGGAGCATCCATTCTGTCGGCGATGGTAGGTGTGGCCGAGAGAGAGCGTCTGCTATTACATTCTTTGCTCCTAGAATGTGACATGCTCTGACATGTATGTTGAGATTGTCGATTAAATCGAACAATTGAAAACAGAGTCAATAGGTTCGGAGAACTGGTTGAGCTTAGTTTGTTCACATAAAACGCCACTGTCGAATTGTCTGTGTGAATCATCAACTGAGCATTCTGTAGTAAGTTGCTCCTGTGCTTTATGGCGTTATCACTGCTTGCATCTCTAGCAGATTTATGTGTAATTTGCTCTCTTGATTGCTCCATAGCCCTGATGCCGTCCTGTTTTGCGAGATGGGCTCCCCAACCTTGTAGTGACACGTCTACGTAGAGATGGGTTTTCGATTCCGGCTCTATTAAAGAGACGCCTACTCAAACATTCGATCTCTTGGTCCACCATAGTAGGTGAGGTTTAACGTGATCCGGTAAACTGAACGGTAGAGAGTCGTCGAGATGCGAATTGATGATGACTTGTAATGGACATAATTGTAGTCTGCCTCTGACTGTCATGTCTTGAGCTGAAGTGAGTAACCCCTGTGGGATTGACTGTTGGATCTTGATCCATGCTCCTCCGGTACAATTATACGATTCTGCGCCGTTACAAATCAAATACCTAGAAATTGCAGATCTTGCGTAGGTTCTAGGTCCGACTTAAGTAGATTTACTAACCATCCTAGTTGTGTTAGTAGCTAGATGATGAAATTCAACTGTAGTCTGAGACGCTGTGGATCTGGATCCACTTGTATCCCGTCGTCTAATCGCTGCGAAGTCCTTGACGATGTAGGTGCACAACCAGGGGTGACTGCCATCGTTGAACTTTATGTAAAAATCGCCTGACTGCCTTGCCCTCGTCCTTACTTGACAGGGGAGGTCTCTAACCTCATGAAGTCAGCCCAATCATGAAGGTTCAGATTAACTGGACTGTATGGAGGCTTTGCTCGTTCACTGATATGTTGTTGTCACTTGCAACCTATGTCTTGAACTGTGAACTATGATCGACCTCTGCATAGGGCGTTGTCCATCGCGGTCCAATCAGAACAAGGCATTTAGATTCTGTAGTGTACCCGCGCTGTGATGTCACCGGTGTAGCAGGAAAAGGAACCTTGTATAATTTAGTGCCGTCGTTGATATTAGATCAATCGTCGGTCTTGTCCGTAGCTTCCCGAAGTTACACGAGTGACCACGTGTTTCGAGGGTTAATGGTAAACGCGCGAATCTATCGGCATGAATTACCTCGCCCTGTAATATTAATGCTGGGTAGGTTATTTTCCTGGCTGTTGTGAATGTAACTTCAGTCTTGAAGATAATGCCGACTTCCTTACATATAGGCTGAATAAAACTTGCAAGTTGTCAGTTTGTAGACTGCATACATCAATGTAGCGTTATAATTGTAGAATTAAAGCTGAACTTGTTGTACATATTTCTTCTCAGGAAATCGTTCACGATCATCTGTTTTACTCGCTGTAACAAGGCTGCTGCTCAATTCCGTTATTGAATTGTCTGCAGATCTGCGTAATGGTCATGCATGTAGATAATCGTATCGTAGTCCGGGATTGCATAATTAGCAATATATACGGAAATGGTGATTCCTGTGAAGATCTGCGAAACGTCGTTGATGCCCTTGATGTAGGTAGTCGGCCTGAAGATCCTTAATTAGGCTCTTCATCTGTAAATAGTACTTCGCGTAACTATATAACATTCTGTTTTGTAAATAGCCTGTGCAAATGTCTTCGTGTAGGCTTGAAGACGGCATGTGGCATACAGTTTATAGACAAGTACTGCAATGTCTCTGCTTCGCTGGATACTTGTGTGTAAATCGGCGAGGGGATCGACGTGGTGAATAACCCGACGAACTGTGTAGGGTGACCTGTAGTTTCGCTAAGGTCCGAATGAATCCCTCGACAACTATAAGACGAAGATGTCTTGAACGGACTGACGAGTGGCTTCTATATGGAGACCTTCGTGGAGCTTCCTTGGCGAACGATGGTGGCTTCGTGAAGCTCTCGGTGAATCCCTTAAAGATCTTCTGAATGAAGATGACTTGGAGCCACTTAACCTACGTGAAGGCCTTCGTGAAGGTAGCGAGTCTGAGTCCGACTCATTAGATAGGAGCTTGCTTCGCGAACGACCTGTGTTCTACAGGGTGTGAGCTCGGTGAAGCACTCCTCCTCCGCGAAGGTGAGGATCTGGATCCTTCGTGGAGGCGGCCTGGGACGTTCTTCGCGAAGGCTTCACTACGGGCTGGGATGCCCTTCGTGGAGGCGCGTTTGTGGGCTCTAGGGCCCTACGCGAAGTCAAGGCGGGCTCTAGGGCCCTGTATGACTTATTATGGGTTGGGCTCTAGGGCCCGCGGCTCTGAGGCCTCTGTAAACCATATCGGTCTTCCATCAACTTCATGATTTGGTTAACCAGGTCGTTTGGGACTGTCTGCGCTGGCGTTGAGGGTGTCCTCTCTGTGATAGTGACGGGACCCTCAGTTATCATCTCAGGCGTCAGCGTAGGCATCTCTGGTTGCGTGTTGATCTGCGCTGAAGTGACGGTAGCCGATACTGGTCGCTCTTATGACGTACATCTGGAATGATAATCGGAATGTCATCATCATATAAACACAATTCTGAAACAGGTAAAATGTCAGAAGCAAAGTTTTTAGTAGCCTTCGTGGATTTCCCTTTTGACGAAGCTGGAGACCTGGGGGTTCGGAGCGTACGTTGAGACGACGTGGAAGCTCTTCTAGTCTTAGACTGTGATGATGGAACGTCCTGGGATGCAGGTCGCTTCTTGGATATAGCGGACTGCGTCCCACGCTTATCCCCCGAAGGTAACTCAGGCGGAACACCAGACGGTAGAGGGTCGTCCGCCAACAGTTGACAGGGTATATCTGACTCTGATCTATTAGCCATGACTGAAGCTTGTTTCCGAGATCTATTCGTCACCGCCTCAAGACGGAATATAAATATTTATCAAAGGCAGAATTAGACAAATTAATACATAATTTGCAGCGTGAAACAATAGAGCATGGAGTTATGCAACTAGGGCATATTAAATGCGGATCGGCAGCAGAGTAACGTAATTTACAAACAGTGCAGATTTTCATTAACGCAAACTGCTGAGCAAACACGGCTAACCCGCATAAAGCAGCAGAAACACCTAATAATTATCAATGCATGTTGAATAAGGATACTAGTTACACCTCTATAGATGAATATAAGAGGTACCAAACTAAATATAAATAAAGGATATATGTGTAGGGAGACACAGGCGCTCTCACGTCCAGCTCACTGGGCGAAGGAGAGAGTGAGGCACATGGTGGGAGGTGGCGCCCTCGTTCCCGCGCTTGCGAGGGGAAAGATAACTCAGGGTGAGTACTAATTAGTGATTTTACATTGAAGGGAACTTCAATTGGGAGATACAAGTGTTCCACTATGTTCGCAAAGAAGAAGACAAGCAAAAAAGCATGAGTCAGGATAAGGAAAAATATACTAGAATCTGTACTTTACTAGCAAAGTGTAATTCCAAATATAACATGCTACATCTGACCACTTTCTAAATGGCATTGTGTAACATCTGTTGCCTTGACTACTAGAAGGCATCAACGCTTGATCAAAGCTCATGTATATACTTCAGTCATGTTGGAGCAGGAGTATGTTTGTGGAAGGTAAACCACTGGTTATGTATCGACAGACAACTCGTCACGCGTGGTTATGTATCGACAGACAACTCGTCACGTGTGGTCGTGTAAATGGGGACATGTGACAGAGGAGCTGTTATTACCACTGCAGGAGCAATTGGGTGACTTCAATGTAGAACTGGCTTGGCATAGCTGTGAAGAACTTGCTATCTATTTCTTCTTGTTTCTTTTCTTCTAACTTTTCTGAAACAGAAAATATCATTTATAAGTAAAAGTTACAAAAGCTAAATAACCTCACTTTATCACATTATTATTTGGGAGAGTGTAGGTGCAGTCATGACACCCGAGGAATGGGGAAAAGCATGATAACGCTCATCTGTCCTGGTTGAGAAACCAAGTCTATGGCCTTCCTTCACCAGAGGGAACGTGCAAACTGCACAGGCAGCATGGCCCATGGAGTCCTTGGATGGGTGACCGTGTTTGGCTGCTTGACTCCAGAGAGTTTCTAGGACTTCAGTCCTGCCCCACAATGAAGCACATGTGATACATGTGGTCTCACCTTAGGCAAGTGAGTTTCTTCAATATTGCCTCTGTTCAACCAGCAGATAATGGGTACGCGGTGGGATAAAGTCACGTCACTATAACCTTCTAGCACCTAACAGGCAGCTTGGGTTATCTGGGGTAATAATAATCAGATTGTTTGAGCGCTTTGATCATGCATTGTGCATGGAGCAATGAGCATAACAAATGGACCATTATTATTAATAACATCTATACAAATGTGTTTGTTTTTTCACACTTTAAATGTTTTTCAACTTTTGAAAGATAAGAAGAGTATATTTACTCAGTCTAATCTTAAAAAGTGGGCCCACATTTCTGTCTTCTTCGATGCCTACAGATTTGTTGGTGAGATCATTTTTCGTTCTTTTGCATAACTACATTCAACACAAATTTTTAAATACTAAGATTTGTAGTTTTACTCATTTTTTTTCTAAAATGTGGGCTCACTTACAAAAATCTCAATTCAGAGAAAGATAAGTGGGCCCATGTTCCTGATTTCACTTTAATACAGTTACTGACATCGTATGTAGTGAACGCTTTATATCTATAAGCAAAGTACTTGAAATTGTCCACATTTCCTGTGCCACATATCGGATACTTCAACATCAGAACCCATGAAGGTCCGGGTCAGAATGAACCTTCAGTAACCCATGCTTGTCTTAAGAGGCGACTAACGGGACCGGGTGGTCAGGCTCGCTGACTTAGCTGACACATGTCATCGGTTCACAATTGCGTAGAACAATGTTCACTATGTTGATCACTGGATTGTCTGGTCCAGACTCGATTATTTACAGACCGCCGCCATATAGCTGGAATATTGCTAAGTGTGGCATAAATCTAAACTCACTCACTCAACATCACATGATACTCTTTGATTCGTTGATAATCAAATAAAATGTTGGCCCACATCCGACACCATCTAACAACCAGCTAGTAAGTGATCCACAGTTCAGTAATATTGACAAATATGTCTAACAATCATAAAGCAAATTGCTGTAATTAGTATAGATGGAAATCACTAGCTAAACTGTTTTCAGATACGAAACTAATCAGCATACTTCCAGTCTGTCCAGTCTCTAGTCTAGAGTTAGCTCTCTTTTAAAGTCAAACCACACATGTGGTTTCGACTATTATCTTGATAACTGTTTCAATGTAGCTCAGTGTTCGTAGTAATGCAAAAACCTGCGTGTTTCACGCAAATAAATCTACATTTCACACACAATATTTTCTACCAGCGTGTTCTGCACGCAAAGCGTTTTGTGTTCTGAGAACAAGTAACCGAAAAACGTATTTCCCCCAAGGAACAGCAAAATAAAATAAAGTTTCTCTCAGCTAATTTGACTTGCAAATGATGACAACATGCTCTAAAATGGAAAGAAATTACGTCTAAATTTCAATTTTTTACAGGGGGACCCCGCAGCCCCTAGAGACCACGTCGCTTTCTGGCAGGGACATACACCTGCTGTGCAGGCAAACGCAAGAGTCTTGGGGCAATGCATTTTAAGAACGCAAAGTTTTTTTCCCTACCGCGAACACTGTAGCTGATGTTAATGGTATAATTTGACGGGACAGATACAAGTTTACAGTCATAGCTGTTGTATACTCACCTACATCCATCCATTCAGGGGGCACAATTCTGCATTTCTGACGCTGCTTCAAGTTGACTGCCATCCAAAGCGGCACTTGCAGTGGAATACTTGGGATGAATGGTCCAACATCTCCCTACAATCACGCATGCAACACAGCACATAACAGCAGGACATGATCTTACTTAAAAAATCACAAAACAACAACAAAAAAAGCAGGTGAACCGAATTGAGCACCCAAAAATCCTCTAGGCACAGGCAACATGCAGTGTCTGCGGTACGTAGGTCTGGGGATCAGCACAGTTGTTCATTCAGGGCTCTGTGATACTCCAGCAGAGAAAATCAACTGTCATCTCATGCGTGGACATCACTGAGCTTACTGTGGCAAATGGTGATGAACTACCACAGCAGACAAAAGCTATTGCCCGACCACTGTCTACATGCAGAATCTCATGGTCTCACCACATCACAGCTATTGCCCGAACACTGTCTACATGCAGAATCTCATGGTCTCATCACATCACAGCTATTGCCCGAACACTGTCTACATGCAGAATATCATGGTCTCATCAGATCACAGCTATTGCCTGAATACTGTCTACATGCAGAATCTCATGGTCTCACCACATCACAGCTATTGCCCAACCACTGTCTACATGCAGAATATCATGGTGCCCTCACTGTCTACATGCAGAACATGGCTATCACAGCTATTGCCTGAACACTGTCTACATGCAGAATCTCATGGTCTCACCACATGCAGAACTGTCTCTCATGGTCTCACCACATCACAGCTATTGCCCGACCACTGTCTACATGCAGAATCTCATGGTCTCATCAGATCACAGCTATTGCCCGACCACTGTCTACATGCAGAATCTCATGGTCTCATCAGATCACAGCTATTGCCCGACCACTGTCTACATGCAGAATCTCATGGTCTCATCAGATCACAGCTATTGCCCGACCACTGTCTACATGCAGAATCTCATGGTCTCATCAGATCACAGCTATTGCCCGACCACTGTCTACATGCAGAATCTCATGGTCTCATCAGATCACAGCTATTGTCCGACCACTGTCTACATGCAGAATCTCATGGTCTCACATGCAGAATCTCATGGTCTCATCAGATCACAGCTATTGCCCGACCACTGTCTACATGCAGAATCTCATGGTCTCACCACATCACAGCTATTGCCCGACCACTGTCTACATGCAGAATCTCATGGTCTCACCACATCACAGCTATTGTCCGACCACTGTCTACATGCAGAATCTCATGGTCTCACCACATCACAGCTATTGCCCGACCACTGTCTACATGCAGAATCTCATGGTCTCACCACATCACAGCTATTGCCCGACCACTGTCTACATGCAGAATCTCATGGTCTCACCACATCACAGCTATTGCCCGAACACTGTCTACATGCAGAATCTCATGGTCTCATCAGATCACAGGTATTGCCCGACCACTGTCTACATGCAGAATCTCATGGTCTCACCACATCACAGCTATTGCCCGACCACTGTCTACATGCAGAATCTCATGGTCTAACCACATCACAGCTATTGCCCGACCACTGTCTACATGCAGAATCTCATGGTCTCACCACATCACAGCTATTGCCCGACCACTGTCTACATGCAGAATCTCATGGTCTCACCACATCACAGCTATTGCCCGACCATTGTCTACATGCAGAATCTCATGGTCTCACCACATCACAGCTATTGCCCGACCATTGTCTACATGCAGAATCTCATGGTCTCACCACATCACAGCTATTGCCCGACCATTGTCTACATGCAGAATCTCATGGTCTCATCAGATCACAGCTAAAGCTATTAGCCTGGATATAATAGAATTAACAAGTGCTTGCCACTGATATGGAAATGTCCCCCGTCGCTAAAGAATGGAATACCTATATTTACTACTTTTTATTTTTTGGTCACATACAAGATGCCTAAAATGACTGGTGTCTGCCTAATCACCCATTGTAGGCCGTCGACATAATTGAAACCATTGGGTGCAATGTTTTATGAGATATCGCATTTAAATAAGTTTGAAAAGCGGTCAAAGTGTCGCGGTGACCTTGAAGATAAGGTCAAGGTCACCCAAATAAAATGGTGTCTGCGTAATCCCCCAATGTAGCCTGTCACCAAATTCGAAGACATTGGGTACAACAGTTCATGAGATATCGCGTTAACAAGAATCCAGACGTACATATGGACGCCGCTGAATACATAGTCTCCGGTTCCGCTTTGCCGAGACCCGTGAAGATCCGGGGTAGAATAGGTCTTCAGCAACCCATGTGCTTGCCATAAAAAGGCGACTATCTTGTCGTAAGAGGCGACTAACGGGATCGGGTGGTCAGTTTCGCTGACTTGGTTGACACATGTCATCGGTTCCCAATTGCGCAGATCGATGCTCATGCTGTTGATCACTGGATTGTCTGGTCCAGACTCGATTATTTACAGACCGCCGCCATATAGCTGGAATATTGCTGAGTGCGGCGTAAAACTAAACTCACTCACTCACTCACTCACTCCGCTTTGCCGCAGGGGACAATTATCCATGAAAACAAAGTGGGTCACCTGCCAATGAAATCCCATATGCATACTTGAAGCAACAGTTTCCCCTGTTATCGTCTGGTGTCTATAACTGTTTCTCCAGCCTATGTTCAACAGATGGACACCCCAAGATCATATCTAGTCCGTACACAAGATGAAATGGTCTACCACCCAAACCGCCAACATTTCTCTAATGCCACCAGGAGATGCATGTTAGCAGAAGAGGCCAATCACCCAATACAGCCTGATCAACAATGACCAACAGCAACAACCCAACAACAAGGACCAACAGCAACAACAACACCTGTACTAACAGCTGATGCCACACATAATGAAAGGCAAGCCAACACCTTTACTGCCAATGGCAGACCAGTTTTCAAGCCATCAAGACCCATGAAGGTCCGGGTTAAAATATTGATCATCTGTAACCCATGCTCGTCATAAGGGGCGACTAACGGGATCGGGTGGTCAGGCTCGCTGACTTGGTTGACACATGTCATTGGTTCCCAATTGCACAGATCAATCGATATTCATGCTGTTGATCACTGGATTGTCTGGTCCAGACTCGATTATTTACAGACCGCCGACATATAGCTTCCATATAGCTGAGTGCAGCGTAAAACTAAACTCTCTCACTCACTCATTCAAGCCATGAAGATATGATGACTGAAAGACACTAAAGGTCAACTATAATCATGATAATGTGTACCCACAAACTGTAAAAATGTTCAACTCATAACTGCTCAGTGTTTGATGTAGCATTATTATGTCATGTACTCTCTTAAAGTACAGAAGTTTGTGTTACATTTAAAGACAACTCAAGGTCAACATGATTCCTGAGTGCCACAGAACTTTATTCCCATGATCCAGTTACTAAAATGCTAATATCAAGTTGATTATCAGGTTCTACAATGTAAACTGTAATGATAACAAGATGCGTTATATTTCACATCAAAAGAAGAGAGATCAAATGAGCTTAATGCATATTAATAGTTTTTCTGTACATGGTCACATGTACATACTTTGAAGATAACCCAGAAATGTCAACCGGTTCGTGATTTATGCTGTGTCCCCCAAAACGACCCCTTAAATGAATATTCTGCTCCATATTTCTCTTAAAGGGGCAGTGTTCCAGAGAAATTTCCGTGGACTGGTTGTTGCTATTGTTATTGTTTTTCTCCTGTGAGTAACCGGATGATATTCCAGAATTCTTGACGTTAATCTTGATAAAACCAAAATTGTTGTTTTTCGCAAGGGTGGTCTAACGGCAGCTAAAGAAAACTGGTACCTTCAATGTGAACATAAGACTGTTGCTAACGAATATAAATAATCAAGGGATACTGTTTATACATACACTAAATCTGAATAAATATATTATTAATTTGGCAATTAGAGGGAAAAGGGCCCTACTTCAGTTGCTCTCTGTTATACCAAAGTTGGGGGTTGTTGGTCCCAATATATTTTTCAAATTGTTGGATTCCGAAGTACAACCTATTCTTCTTCAGAGATAAAGAGATAAGAGAGATAAAATACTTATTGTGCAAAGGTTCCACACAGAAACAGTGACAATATTCTATAAACTACATAAACAAGATATATAATGAATCACATATATATGATGAGTAACAAAACATGTAATAATGTGTATAATAATAATAATGGCCTAGGACAATCAGATCTTCTATATTTGTTTAAAGTTGTACATGTGGTAGCAAATAATTTCTATACTATCAAGGTGTAGGTGATCTTGTTCTTCTCCCCAGTTCAATTTTTAGCCTGTGATCACTCAGTCTTAGTTTGTTTTGTGAAGTAGATACGGTATTTTTTTATCTTGCAGTGTTGCAGGTATGGTTCAAAGTTGATTTAAATTTTCTATATGTTCTAAGTTTGTTCCTTGAATTTAATGTGTTTGGATTATCTTGAACAGATGAGTTGTCTGTAAATTTCAATTGGAGGTCCTTCAGTACAGAAGAGGAAGTAAGGGTCTGAAATTTGGGGCTACAAGGAATTTTATCCCATTGAAAAGGTTCATCTTCTTGCTTGTAAAGGGTTTCTAAATGTTGGTATGTCTACCCCTAATAATATGGTGTACAGTGAATGTGGGAGATTTCCTTTGTACATTATTTCTTATTCTCGCTGTTTAAAGTACTGGTGTAAAGTAATAAATATGCCAGAACATTGTCTGCCCAAAAAACCTACAATATGATTGTCCATCTTGATAATATTGGTAAAAATACTCGGGCAACCCGTATTTGTAATCTTTTGTTTAGATACGGCTTTGGATTTGTTTGGTTATCCCAAACCCTTGGCAACGTTAATGCATTTATCAAACATTTTCGTACCAGAGCTATCGATATCTTTAAACAAGATTGGCATTCTTCTTTACATGAAAGTTCAAGATATGATTGTTATCGTGAGTTTAAATATATCTTTACTTGAACCTCAGTCGTATCTATACAACTTACGTAATAAAAACCTTTGTAATGTTTTCATATGCCTGAGACTTGGCCTAAATGATTTATATATCTATCAAGGAAGATATTCATCTATTATTAAATCACAAAGGTTCTGTCCATTTTGTAATACTGTAGAGAATGAATTACTTTTTTTATTTCTTTGTCCTGTATATAATGATTTACGGCAACTGTATTTTCCACAATGGCTACTATCAAATATTAATGCTACAAAACCATATTCAATACTTTCCTGTAAAGCATTCCTATAACAATATAAGGTAGCTCTATTTATCTATCACACACTTGTATTGAGACGAGATTTAATATAACTTGTGTGTTGTATGTTGTATATGTTGTACATATTATGCATATTTATTTTGTATATGGGCCTATGGCCTTCATGCAATAAACTGATAGACTCTTGACTGGTTTGTGACCTCTGCTGCACCACCCGCATGCGTAATTGACAGTATAAGTATAGGATGATCAACAACAATGAAATCTTTTTCACTCGATAATATTTTCATCTTCATAAGTTTGATAACAAATGAGAACACTTTGAAGTTTAACCATCTGCCAGTGGTAAAAAATGTTAGGACTGAAAAATAACAAAGTCAGTCTTTATATTTTGTCTTATAAACCTAATTAGTTTATTATCATATTTGTATGTATTTTTAAACTTAATAAAAAGCAAATGATCTGCTTATACATGTACTAATAGTTAATTTATAACATGACTGTAATATCTAGACATTTTATAGTTTGCCAACGTGAATCATATTTCACACACGCGCCATAAGTGCAACCTAGTGTATGATGTTGTATGTCTCATTACACTTCACAAGAAATAAACTGATTCTGTTGAATGCTACCACAAATGAATACAACAAAATGCAAATATTAAAATTAAAACAGACTAAAGTTATAGCAACAATGTCAGGCTATTACCTCGTTCGTGGAATGTATCCATCAATATCCACATAAAGGAACGATATGCCATTCATATGCAGCTGACTAAGAATCCTGTTCCATGTCATGTGTCTTTTAACAGTCTAATATGCGAAAAAGTGATACATGTATATCTTTTCAGGTTTTTCACATTGGTGTATTGTCTCATGGGTCACCCAAGATAGCACACCTGGCAACTAATTGCATGATGTCCACCATTCTTTAAAAAAGTAATTTAGTTGGCCAATAATGAGCAATCAATCAACATATTGGTCAGAGCTACAGATAACTTTTGGGGTCATTGAGTTATGTACACGCGTGTGTTCATCTCAATTGGGTATATTAATTTTCCTTTGAGTAACCAAATAAATTGTACCCACCTCACTCAAACTCAATTGGGTATTTTGTCAATTTCCATTAATTGTAAAAATATAACAAAGTTTAAATGTTGGTTTACGTGTTGTTTATATTTGATCAGTAATGTGAGAAACGATGAGAAAGACTGCAAGTTGCCAAGTTCATGTGCTGAAATAGAACCTCTCAATATACCTTAACATGTTTGTGTGTACGCATGTAAGATCAAATGTATTGAGTATTTACTAAAAAACAAGCGTACATGTACGCAATAGACGTAATAGGAATTGAGTTTTCATATAAATATTTGCGTAATTTACGCAGATACGCCGCTTATCTGTTCCTCTGATTGGGGGTCAGTCCTTTGAAGGAAGGACATTGTTTTTACAGAGATACTTTACGACAGGGTGTATTCAGTATAGATTAGTAAATCTACATACATAAACACTACCTTTGACAAATCCACTGTGCAGGATAAAAGTAAGTAATCAATCAGCGGGTTATCAGTTAATTCTTTGATCAATGTTTGTTTTTGTAACTCAGCTGATAATTCGTCTTGCTGCCCTTCCATGCGCATATCAGATAACATGTAGGACATTTGTCACATCCGACCTTAATTTATAATGTTGAGTATTTACTGCAGACACGAGAAATGCCAAATGGGAACCACTGTCAGGTAATCTGAGTGATATTACCACTAATTATACCTGTTATAAATTCATTAGGGGCGGTGGGGTAGCCTTGTGCTTAAAGTGTTGGCTTGTCACGCCCAAGACCCGAGTTCGATTCCCCACACGGATACAATGTGTGAAGCCCTTTTCTGGTGTCCCCCACAGCGATATTGCTGGAATATTGCTAAAAGCGGCGTAAAACCATACTCACTCACTCACTATAAATTCAATAACTGACCATTAAGTGAATGATGACAAATAACGTGTAGGTTTATACAACCAAACACGGGTTACAACTAAGGGGGTAGTAATCGCTATATTGCATGCAATTTTAATTGCCTAAAAAAACTTATGGGCTGACACTGTTTGAAGGATACGAACAGAACTTCATTGTGGCATAAGAAATATATCTTTCTAAGTGTTTGCTGTGGGGAGCCTTAACTTGTATATACCTATTTACCGGAGTAAATTTTCAGATTTTTCTCGCAGTGGCAAAGTGTGGTTGTTTAGTTTACGGATTCAAATAAATCAAATGTGTTTTTTTAATATCATAATAAGCATAATATTTTTACATGACATGATTAAATATTGTGGTAAAAAATCAGATCGAATTCAATCACTCACTATACCATCCAGAAATTAGAAAATCTGACAAGCCTACACTGCTTGGATACTTATTGCAATCAGACATGAAGTACGGGGGATATTTTCAAATAACGGCAACTGATGGGCATCCACCCTGCTTATGTCCCGCTGTATCGGTTGAAAATAATTTGCCAAGGTGGACCTACTGTCCACCCAGCCCCCGTGTCCACCACGGTCGAGGGAGCAGGTACTGGCCAGCTTGCAGCTCGGTTTCATAATTAGACTGTTGGCGAGAAATATTCATCGCTGGTAAGAGTTCCGCAGGTAACCCCCGCTTGAAAAAAATACGGGGGTTACTGGCGGAAATCTTTTCTCTAATCGCTCCTGATCTGTGCCCCTTTAATGGTCAGTCGATAATTAAGATCAGAAAAAGTGCACTTTGGTTATCAACATGATTCCTGCTGTGGAGAAATGCACACAATTCGTCAATCTAAATGAGTAACCCTCAGACAACGATACGACGATCGGAGGGCAAAGCATCGATCGCTCTGGAATAAAACGCGTAGACTACTTAGAGTCTTAGACAAAGTCTACTCACACTGATCAGATAGATCTTATCTTGTGCAAAGTTCGGTACGATCGTCACCAACTCCTTCTCGGCCAAAAACTCCACTTCTGCCGGATCCATGGCTACTAAAGAAGTCACAGAGTCATACCATTTCCTCTCTGGATATGATATACACAACAGATATCTACTGTGCACAGTGTCAATTTTCCCGCAAAATATGTAGAAGGTGAAGGACACTCTGTATTTCCGTTTCCGCATTATGCGCCGAGGCACTGGCGAAAGATGGCAGCCTCCTTGCTTCGAAGAGAAGCCGGGTTCTTGGGACAGTATATGCTTCGATTTGAAACGGGAAAAGTAACAACTTTTTAGTGTTATTGCATTTGGAAATATTTAGGCGATATGCATTTTACCCCGTAAAGACCCGTGCTTTTCACATGGCAATATATTCGCCAGAGCATGTTTTGACATTGAACATGACACTGGCAGAAAGAATGATGAAAAAAACCCATATATACGAGTGCATCAACCCATAACTTGATACAAAGTATAACAGCAAACTCTAGCATGGATGATCTCTCCATATATATAAACAAGTGAAACGCCAGTGAACGTACCCACCGTAAATTCTGCTCGTCAAACCCAGTCTATTTAGTTCCTAAGTTAACGTGAAATAGGAAAATCCCAGAAGTGTTGATTCAGGCACTTTATTTAGGGCGTAAGAAGGAATCATACTTGATATGGGTATGTACAACTTCTGTGTATGTGCAATGTACCAGTCTTTATCACTAGCGACCCGTGAAGGTCCGAGTTAACATATTGATCTTCAGTAACCCATGCTTGTCGTAAGAGGTGACTAACAGGATCGGGTGGTCAGGCTCGCTGACTTGGTTGACACATGTCATCGGTTCCCAATTGCGCAGATCGATGCTCATGTTGTTGATCACTGGATTGTCTGGTCCAGACTCGATTATCTACAGACGGCCGCCATATAGCTGGAATATTGCTGAGTGTGGCGTAAAACTAAACTCACTTTATTACTAGCCGAGGGGAGTGTCTGATATTATAACATTCCTACTATTCATTAGTGTGTGTATGCTTGCATGAAAATACATGAAGATATGCTCCATTTGTGACTTGCTTAGTGTAGGCATAGGTACTCAGATAGCATTTACGTTGGGCCAACATTGATGTCAATGTCTTTTTGACTGTCGGGCCAACGTTGAGCAAACACTGCGCCACCATTATATAATCATCGTTGGTTCAACGTTGGCAAAGAAACATTGGCCCAATGTCTATTTAACTCCTCAATACCTCCAACATAGCAAGCAATACATTCAAGTTGAAGTCACCTTGGGCTGTACCCATGAAACAATCAAGTCAATTAAATGCTCTCTATCTGTCTTGGCTGAGCAGCTCTTGAAAGCTTGAGGTAGGCTCAAGAATAATCTAAAATGTTTCTGAATACAATTAGTTAATATATTATGCATATTCCAAAACAATATTTAAGGCCTTATTTATCACAAATGACAATATTAAAGAATAGTTGATTTTCAAATTAATATCCATCATACAACAGGCCCTGGTAAAAGCACAACACAATGATGTGAAACACTTGAACTTTGTTTGAGTGGCATTTTAGAAGTTGAGACGTACAATATAGAACAAGTTTTATGGATAACAACTTCTTTATTTCGTGAGTGTGACGTTTCGATACAGATTCTTGTACCGTTGTCAAGCACTTGCTTGACAACGGTACAAGAATCTGTATCGAAACGTCGCACTCACGAAATAAAGAAGTTGTTATCCATAAAACTTGTTCTATATTGCACTTGAACTTTGCTTGGCTTACCCTAGAAATTTAACATTGAGGGCAAGAGTAGGGGCGAATAGTCTGTTCATCTAACGTCCCAAAATCTATTTTCTTGGTTAGTTAAAATTTTGTTGACAACACATAATTCTGGTTTATGTGACTTTTGTATATTTCTTAAATAACAAGTCAGAAATGCAGCTGAGTGGCAGGGGAGGCTTATATATTCAGCCCTCAAATGAGGAGGCAGAAGAAATAATCACAGGAGGTCTCCACCTGTATCCAAGGTCTGTCCTTGCGCCTTAGCCTCTGAATAAAACACTGACATAAACATCTAATGACTTGACAAGGCATCGATTTTTGATATGTGAACAAACATTGGTTGCCTTAAAAAAAAATAATTGGATGTCTGGTGTCACTGGATCATAGGAGAAACACACATTCCACATATACATACACACATAATGAAACACTTACAATCGTATCTATGTTCGAGGAAACCTGTACTCTGATGGCCAGGCTGTGATCATGTCGTGTCGTCTGCTCGAAGAAAGGTGTACAAACCAAAGTACCCTCTAGGAAAAACAGTTTTTAGTAGGGTCCCTTAAATATAATTTCTGTGACGCTACCTTACATTGGGCCAACATCAGGTCAACATCAGGCCAACATCAGGTCAGCGTAGGAAATCCGACCATGGCGTTGCCAACCACTGCAAACGTTGGGCCAATGTTTGAATGCTATCTGGGTACACACACCCCAGAGTCACAAACCCATTTGGCCTATTAGTGTCCCCACAGAGCCCCTTGATGCCCTGTTGGTGTCCCCTCAGTTTCCCTTTGTTGCTCTATTGGTGTCCCTTCAGTGACCCCTTGTTGCTCTATTTGTGTCCTTTCAGTGTCTCCTTGTTGCTCTATTGGTGTCCCTTCAGTGCACCTCGTTGCTCTATTGGTGTCCCTTCAGTGCCCCCTTGTTGCTCTGTTGGTGTCCCTTCAGTGCCCCCTTGGTGTCCCTTCAGTGCCCCCTTGTTGCCCTGTTGGTGTCCCTTCAGTGCCCTATTGGTGTCCCTTCAGTGCCCCCTTGTTGCTGTTGGTGTCCCTTCAGTGCCCCCTTGTTGCCCTGTTGGTGTCCCTTCAGTGCCCTATTGGTGTCCCTTCAGTGCCCCCTTGTTGCTCTATTGGTGTCCCTTCAGTGACCCCTTGTTGCCCTGTTGGTGTCCCTTCAGTGACCCCTTGTTGCCCTGTTGGTGTCCCTTCAGTGCCCCCTTGTTGCCCTGTTGGTGTCCCTTCAGTGCCCCCTTGTTTCTCTGTTGGTGTCCCTTCAGTGCCCCCTTGTTGCTCTGTTGGTGTCCCTTCAGTGAACCCTTGTTGCTCTATTGGTGTCCCTTCAGTGCCCCCTTGTTGCCTTCTTAGTGTCCCTTCAGTGACCCCTTGTTGCTCTATTGGTGTCCCTTCAGTGCCCCCTTTGTTGCTCTATTGGTGTCCCTTCAGTGACCCCTTGTTGCCCTGTTGGTGTCCCTTCAGTGACCCCTTGTTGCCCTGTTGGTGTCCCTTCAGTGCCCCCTTGTTGCCCTGTTGGTGTCCCTTCAGTGCCCCCTTGTTTCTCTGTTGGTGTCCCTTCAGTGCCCCCTTGTTGCTCTGTTGGTGTCCCTTCAGTGACCCCTTGTTGCTCTATTGGTGTCCCTTCAGTGCCCCCTTGTTGCCTTCTTAGTGTCCCTTCAGTGACCCCTTGTTGCTCTATTGGTGTCCCTTCAGTGCCCCCTTGTTGCTCTGTTGGTGTCCCTTCAGTGACCCCTTGTTGCTCTATTGGTGTCCCTTCAGTGCCCCCTTGTTGCCTTCTTAGTGTCCCTTCAGTGACCCCTTGTTGCTCTATTGGTGTCCCTTCAGTGACCCCTTGTTGCACTGTTGGTGTCCCGTCAGTGACCCCTTGTTGCTCTGTTGGTGTCCCTTCAGTGACCCCTTAGTGACCCCTTGTTGCTCTATTGGTGTCCCTTCAGTGTCCCCTTGTTGCTCTATTGGTGTCCCTTCAGTGACCCCTTGTTGCTCTATTGGTGTCCCTTCAGTGACCCCTTGTTGCCCTGTTGGTGTCCCTTCAGTGACCCCTTGTTGCTCTGTTGGTGTCCCTTCAGTGCCCCCTTGTTGCTCTATTGGTGTCCCTTCAGTGTCCCCTTGTTGCTCTATTATTGGTGTCCCTTCAGTGCCCCCTTTGTTGCTCTGTTGTGTCCCTTCAGTGTCCCCTTGTTGCTCTATTGGTGTCCCTTCAGTGCCCCCTTGTTGCTCTATTGGTGTCCCTTCAGTGCCCCCTTGTTGCTCTGTTGGTGTCCCTTCAGTGCCCCCTTGTTGCTCTATTGGTGTCCCTTCAGTGTCCCCTTGTTGCTCTATTGGTGTCCCTTCAGTGACCCCTTGTTGCTCTGTTGGTGTCCCTTCAGTGACCCCTTGTTGCTCTATTGGTGTCCCTTCAGTGTCCCCTTGTTGCTCTATTGGTGTCCCTTCAGTGACCCCTTGTTGCCCTGTTGGTGTCCTTCAGTGTCCCCTTTGTTGCTCTGTTGGTGTCCCTTCAGTGACCCTTTGTTGCTCATTGGTGTCCCTTCTGACCCTTGTTGCTCTATTGGTGTCCCTTCAGTGACCCCTTTGTTGCTCCTATTGGTGTCCCTTCAGTGACCCCTTGTTACCCCTGTTGGTGTCCCTTCAGTGCCCCTTGATTTGCCCTTGGTGTCCATCCAGTGCCCCTTGTTGCCCTGTTGGTGTCCCTTCAGTGCCCCTTTGTTGTTCTATTGTGTCCCTTCAGTGCCCCTTTGTTGCTCGCATTGGTGTCCTTCCAGTGACCCCTTTGTTACCTGTTGGTGTCCCATTGACCCCCTTGTTGTCTTGTCCTTTCAGTGACCCCTTGTTGCCCTGTTGGTGTCCTTTCAGTGCCCCTTGTTGCTCTGTTGGTGTCCCTTCAGTGACCCCTTGTTGCTCTATTGGTGTCCCTTCAGTGTCCCCTTGTTGCTCTATTGGTGACCCTTCAGTGACCCCTTGTTGCCCTGTTGGTGTCCCTTCAGTGCCCCTTGTTGCCCTGTTGGTGTCCCTTCAGTGCCCCCTTGTTGCCCTGTTGGTGTCCCTTCAGTGCCCCCTTGTTGCCCTGTTGGTGTCCCTTCACTGCCCCCTTGTTGCTCTATTGGTGTCCCTTCAGTGACCCCTTGTTGCCCTGTTGGTGTCCCTTCAGTGACCCCTTGTTGCTCTATTGGTGTCCATTCAGTGTCCCCTTGTTGCCCTGTTGGTGTCCCTTCAGTGACCCCTTGTTGCCCTGTTGGTGTCCATTCAGTGTCTCCTTGTTGCTCTATTGGTGTCCTTTCAGTGTCTCCTTGTTGCTCTATTGGTGTCCCTTCAGTGCCCCCTTGTTGCCTTCTTGGTGTCCCTTCAGTGACCCCTTGGTGACCCTTCAGTGACCCCTTGGTGACCCATTGGTGTCCCTTCAGTGACCCCTTGTTGCTCTATTGGTGTCCTTTCAGTGTCTCCTTGTTGCTCTATTTGTGTCCCTTCAGTGCCCCCTTGTTGCTCTATTGGTGTCCCTTCAGTGCCCCCTTGTTGCCTTCTTGGTGTCCCTTCAGTGACCCCTTGTTGCTCTATTGGTGTCCCTTCAGTGACCCCTTGTTGCTATATTTTGGTGACCGATCCGTGAAGATCAGGGGTAGAATAGGTCTTCAGCAACCCATGCTTGCCACAAAAGGCGATTACGTTTGTCGTAAGAGGCGACTAACGGGATCAGGTGGTCAGGCTCGCTGGCTTGGTTGACACATGTCATCGGTTCCCAATTGCGCAGATCGATGCTCATGCTGTTGATCAATGGATTGTCTGGTCCAGACTCGATTAATTATGGACCGCCGCCATATAGCTGGAATATTGCTGAGTGCGGCGTAGATATAAATTCACTCACTCACTCTGTTGGTGTCCCTTCAGTGTCCCCTTGTTGCTTTATTGGTGTCCCTTCAGTGTCCCCTTGTTGCCCTGTTGGTGTCCCTTCAGTGCCCCCTTGTTGTCCTGTTGGTGTCTCTTCAGTGACCCCTTGTTGCCCTGTTGGTGTCCCTTCAGTGACCCCTTGTTGCCCTGTGATTTCTGGTGTCCCCCGCCGTGATATTGCTGGAATATTGCTAAAAGCGGCGTAAAACTAAACTCAGTCAGTCAGTCAGTGTTGCCCTGTTGGTGTCCCTTCAGTGCCCCCTTGTTGCCCTGTTGGTGTCTCTTCAGTGACCCCTTGTTGCCCTGTTGGTGTCCCTTCAGTGTCCCCTTGTTGCTCTATTGGTGTCCCTTCAGTGACCCCTTGTTGCCCTGTTGGTGTCCTTTCAGTGCCCTCTTGTTGCCCTATTGGTGTCCCTTCAGTGACCCCTTGTTGCCCTACTGGTGTCCCTTCAGTGCCTCCTCAGTGCCCCCATGTTGCCCTCTTGGTGTCCCCTCAGTGCCCCCATGTTGCCCTCTTGGTGTCCCCTCAGTGCCCCCATGTTGCCCTCTTGGTGTCCCTCAGTGCCCCCATGTTGCCCTCTTGGTGTCCCCTCAGTGCCCCCTTGTCCTCTTGGTGCCCCTTTGTAGACCCCTTGTCCTCTTGGTGTCCCCTCAGTGCCTTCTTGGTCCCTCCCTCAGTGCCCCCATCAGGTGTCCCCTCAGTGCCCTCCTGTTGCCTCTTGTTGTCCATTCAGTCTCTTGTTGCCTTCTTGGTGTCCATTCAGTGCCCCTCTTTGTTGCCTTCAGTGTGCCCTTCTTGTGCCCCTCCCCTCAGTGTCCCTTTCTGTTGCCTTCTTGGTGTCCCTTCAGTGCCCTCTTGTTTCCCTTGGTGTCCCCCTCAGTGCCCTCCTGTTGCCTTCTTGGTGTCCCTTCAGTGCCCTCCTTGTTGCCTTCTTGGTGTCCCCTCAGTGCCCTCCTGTTGCCTTCTTTGGTGTCCCCTCAGTGTCTCTTGTTGCCCTCTTGTTGTCCCTTCAGTGCCCTCTTGTTGTCCCTTCAGTGCCACTTCAGTGCCCTCTTGTTGCCTCTCTTGGTGTCCCCTCAGTCCTCTGTTGCCTCTTGAGTCCCTTCAGTGCCCTTGTGTGTCCCTTCAGTGCCCTCCTTGTTGCCTTCTTGGTGTCCCTTCAGTGCCCTCCCAGTTTGTGTCCCTTCAGTGCCCTCTTGTTGCCTTCTTGATGTCCCTTCAGTGCCCTCTTGTTGCCTTCTTGATGTCCCTTCAGTGCCCTCTTGGTGTCCCCTCCTGTTGCCTTCTTGGTGTCCCTTCAGTGCCCTCTTGTTTCCCAGTTTGTGTCCCTTCAGTGCCCTCTTGTTGCCTTCTTGATGTCCCTTCAGTGCCCACTTGATGTCCCTTCAGTGCCCTCTTGGTGTCCCCTCTTGTTGCCTCCTTGGTGTCCCTTCAGTGCCCCCTTGGTGTACCCTCAGTGCCTTCTTGGTGTCCCTTCAGTGCCCCCTTGGTGTCCCCTCAGTGCCCTCCTGTTGCCTTCTTGGTGACCCTCAGGGCCCTCCTGTTGCCCCCCTTAGTGTCCCCCTCAGTGCCCTGTTGTTCTTGCCTTCGGTGCTCCCTTGGTGTCCCCTCAGTGCCCTCTTGTTGCCCCTTCTGTGCCCCCTTGGTGTACCTTCAGTGCCCTCCTGTTGCCCTCTTGGTGTCCCCTCCGTACCGCCTTCTTGCCCTCTTGGTGTCCTCTCAGTGCCCCCTTGTTGCCCTTCTGGTGTACCCTCAGTGCCCTCTTTGTGTCTTTTCAGTGCCCCCTTGTTGCTCTCTTGGTCCTCAGTGCCCTCTTGTTGCTGTCTTGGTGCCCCCTTGTTATCCTATTGTTGCCCTCTCAGAGCCCATTGTTGCCCACTTGGTGTCCCCTCAGTGCCCCTTGGTGCCACTATGTTTCTATTACAGTTTCATGATTTTCCAGAATGTTGCAAGAGGGCAGCGGTTGGTGTGTCGTGTCCAGCTGCTTGTCCGTCAGAAGTATAGCGGCCAGAGTGTCCGATCATTGGCCACCTCCCCAACCAAGTCAGAGAAGACAGATTTAGTACCATCAGACCAAGAGGCCCTGTACAGGTAAGAATAACACATTATCAGACCAAGAGGCCCTGTACAGGTAAGAATAACACATTACCAGATCAAGAGGCCCTGTACAGGTAAGAATAACACATTATCAGACCAAGAGGCCCTGTACAGGTATGAATAACACATTACCAGATCAAGAGGCCCTGTACAGGTAATGGTAATAATTAACCAGACCAAGAGGCCCTGTACAGGTAAGAATAACACATTAGATTTTAGCAATACAGTGGAAACCTGATAAGTAAAATTTCAAAGGACTCACCAAAATTGTTTACTTATCAGGTATTTTACTTATCCAAACTTGTAAAAACCTGCAAATGACAAACATATGCATGTATATGTATGTATATGTAACAGTGAACAACTTATCAGGGCTGGCCTCCAGTTGTCAGTGTATTGTCAACTGCTTGACGCCAGCGAGCTGACACGACTGCCCCTAATGTCGGATTATGTGGTGATCGCTAATTTAGTTATCCAGTCTCTTTTGTTAAGTAATTTACTTCCAGGGACCGTGAGAAGACGTTTAGTTAAGCGGTATTGTTTACTTATCCGAGTTTAGTTAACCAGACTCTAATAGTGATAATTAATGAAGAAATTTGCTGGGACCAAAGAAAAGTGTTTACTTATCAGGTCTGTTTAGTTAAGCGGTCTTTACTTAGGCGGTTTCCACTGTACGTGGATACTTGCTACTGATTTAGGTGAGTACAATGTTAATAACAAGGTCTTAGACTATATATTCACATTTTTATTTAATATGAAAATTCTTTGGAAAAGTTAATACTAATTTTGGCCAAGAAATACTAATATTTTTCCTTATCCTGACTCATGCTTTTTTGCTTGTCTTCTTCTTCTTTGCGAACACAGTGGAACACTTGTATCTCCCAATTGAAGTTCCCTTCAATGTAAAATCACTAATTAGTACTCACCCTGAGTTATCTTTCCCCTCGCAAGCGCGGGAATGAGGGCGCCACCTCCCACCATGTGCCTCACTCTCTCCTTCTTTGCCCAGTGAGCTGGACGTGAGAGCGCCTGTGTCTCCCTACACACTATATCCTTTATTTATATTTAGTTTGGTACCTCTTATATTCATCTATAGAGGTGTAACTAGTATCCTTATTCAACATGCATTGATAATTATTCGTGTTTTTTGCTGCTTTATTCACGGTTTGCCGTGTTTGCTCAGCAGTTTGCGTTAATGAAAATCTGCACTGTTTGTAAATTACGTTACTCTGCTGCCGATCCGCATTTAATATGCCCTAGTTGCATAACTCCATGCTCTATTGTTTCACGCTGCAAATTATGTATTAATTTGTCTAATTCTGCCTTTGATAAATATTTATATTCCGTCTTGAGACGGGTGGCAGATAGATCTCGGAAACAAGCTTCAGTCATGGCTAATAGATCAGAGTCAGATATACCCTGTCAACTGTTAGCGGACGACCCTCTACCGTCTGGTGTTCCGCCTGAGTTACCTTCGGGGGATAAGCGTGGGACGCAGTCCGCTATATCCAAGAAGCGACCTGCATCCCAGGACGTTCCATCATCACAGTCTAAGACTAGAAGAGCTTCCACGTCGTCTCAACGTACGCTCCGAACCCCCAGGTCTCCAGCTTCGTCAAAAGGGAAATCCACGAAGGCTACTAAAAACTTTGCTTCTGACATTTTACCTGTTTCAGAATTGTGTTTATATGATGATGACATTCCGATTATCATTCCAGATGTACGTCATAAGAAGGCGACCAATATCGGCTACCGTCTACTTCAGCGCAGATCAACACGCAACCAGAGATGCCTACGCTGACGCTTGAGAGATTATAACTGAGGGTCCCGCTACTATCACAGAGAGGACACCCTCAACGCCAGCGCAGACCGTCCCAGACGACCTGGTTAACCAAATCATGAAGTTGATGGAAGACCGATACGGTTTACAGAGGCCTCAGAGCCGCGGGCCTTAGAGCCCAACCCATTATAAGTCATACAGGGCCCTAGAGCCCGCCTTGACTTCGCGTAGGGCCCTAGAGCCCACAAACGTGCCTCCACGAAGGGCAACCCAGCCCGTAGTGAGCCTTCGCGAAGAACAACCCAGGCCGCCTCCACGAAGGATCCAGATCCTCAACAGTTGCGAAGGGCTTCGCGGAGGAGGAGTGCTTCACCGAGCTCACACCCTGTAGAACACAGGTCGTTCTCAAAGCAGGCTCTCATATAATGATTCGGACTCTGACTCAATACCTTCCCGAAGGCCTTCATGAAGGTTAAGTGGCTCCAAGTCATCTTCACCCAGAAGATCTAGAAGGGATTCATCGAGAGCTCACTTGAAGCCACCAGCGTCGCCGAGGAAGTCTCCTCCAAGGTCTCCCTATACTAGCCACTCGCCAGTCCGTTTCACCACAATCTTCTCATCTTCCATCTTCTTACAGATCTAGGACTCCACCTCACTCTATTACATGTGATCCCTCGTCAGAAGAGGAAGAAGGTATCGTATTCTCAGATGCAGAAATTAGATACTGGATGGTGAATGGATTAGAACTTGCTTCCCCGTCTAAGAACGAGAACTCAGCTCATACTTATTTGATGAAGGAAGATGATGCGGACACTATCACCTTACCTCCTATTGACCCGATAGCAGCGGTTCCAGCTAATCTGGATACAGCCTTTACCAAATCTACGAAATTTCAATCAACACATTTCCCGGTTTTCAACGCCAAGAAATTTGCAGGTCACAATATGGACTCCTTTTTCAAGGCCCAAGAGATTGATGACAACTTTAAGTTAATCATTGATGCCAAGTCCAGAAATTACAGAATAGACGATCGCAAACTAGCCCAGTTGGATACCATTTCTAGGAGAATGTTTTTTGGATTGAATAGATCTAGAACGGTTAATGAAACTCTCATCACCAAGTTCAAAGATTCTACAGAGGAGGAAGATAGAATGATCTACTCTACTCATGCAGAAAAGAGACCATCAGTTCCTTACTAATCACTTGTCAGCACTTACGGAAGCTACTACCATGGCTCGTCGGCAGGGTCTACTAGCCTCCTGCAATTGGGATAATCAATTTACGGAATCACTCTACGCTGCCCCATGGTCATCGCCCCTACTCTTTGGTGGTAACATAGACAAGGTCTCCAAAGAGGTGTCTAAGGACTCTAGAGAGGTGCTTATGATCAAGTCCATGGATACGTTAGCGAACGTCATTAAACAATCATCCTTGAGATACTCTGGCAAGTCTAAATTCTCTGGACTACAGAAAGCACGGGACAAGAAATTGGCTACAGCAAAAGGTCCCAGGGAATCTTTTCGTCGCCCATACAGCAATTTCAGAGGAGGATCAGCAAGAGGCAGATCATCCAGAGGTTCCCGCAGATTTAGACGATGAAATTCAGGTTCAGAACGACTGGAGTCTTCCACCCCCAGCCATTCCAGTACAACTGTCTCAAGTGGGTGGACGCCTTCAGCTGCACTGGGAAAACTGGGGACTACTACAAGATCCTTATGTATCCAACATCCTACAGCACGGATATCAAATACAACTCAAGGCCACACCTCCGTTAACAGTCACCCCTCCAAGGTTCGACTTTCAACCGGCACAACTACCTATGTTAAGAGAACCAGTAGCTACTCTGCTAAGCAAACAGGCCTTAGAAGTTCTGGATCAGCGAAACATCGTACCAGGTTTCTACTCCCCAGTTTTCCTAGTGCCCAAGAAAAATTCCAAGGAAAAGTTTCGTCTCATATACAACATGAGCATCTTCAACAAAGACTATCTAAGCAAACCGCCAGCGTTTCGCATGATACACTTACCGCTAACTTCGGCACTTAATTAGGTCCCAAAGATTACATGGCCAGCATAGATTTGCAAGATGCATATCTACACATTCCGATTCATCCCAATTCAAGGAAATATCTAAGATTTATCCTAGACGGGAAACACTACCAATGGAAAGTACTTCCCTTCGAATCTCATCGCCCCTTGGGTATTCACAAGAGGCGAAGCCTATTGTCGCATAAGTACATCGTCAAAGGTCCTCATGGCGCATTTTACCTAGACGCGGCCAGACGGGATACAAGTGGATCCAGATCCACAGCGTCTCAGACTACAGCTGAACTTTATAATCAAGTTACTAACACAACTAGGATGGTTAGTAAATCTACTCAAGTCGGCCCTAGAACCAACGCCAAGATCTGCAATTTCTAGGTATCACGATTTGAACAGCCCAGAATCGTGATAGTAGTCCCGAGGACAGATGGATCAAGATCCAACAGTTAATCCCACAAGCCTTACTCTCTCCGCTACCACTACGACAGTGGCAGATCCTATTGGGACTACTCACATCAGCCCAAGACTTGACAGTCAGAGGCAGGCTTCAATTACGGTCGTTACAAGTCCTTATCAATGCGCATCTCGAGGACCCTCTACCGTTCAGTCTACCAGATCACGTCAAACCTCATCTACTCTGGTGGACCAAGAGATTGAATGTTTGCGTAGGCGTCTCCTTATTAGAGCCGGAATCGGAAACACTACGTAGACGCGTCACTACAAGGTTGGGGAGCCCACCTCGCCTACAAGACAGCGTCAGGCCTATGGAGCAATCAAGAGAGCAAATATCACATAAATCTGCTAGAGATGCAAGCAGTCATAAACGCCATAAGTCACTGGAGCAAACTACTACAGAACGCTCAGTTGATGCTCAGTGGCGTTTTATGTAAACAAACAGGGCTCAACAAGGTCACCGAACCTACTGTCCCTTTGTTTCCGACTATTCGAGCTAATAGACAATCTAAACATACATGTCAGAGCTTGCCACATTCCAGGAGCAAAGAATGTATTAGCAGACGCTCTCTCTCGACCACACCTACCGTCGCCGACAGAATGGATGCTCCACACAGAGATATTCACTCAAATAATCATGGAAATAGGATCTCCACTAGTAGACCTATTCGCCACTCGATTCAACAAACAACTGACATCATTCGTATCGACAGTTCCAGACCCACTAGCATGGGCAACGGACTAGGGCTTCCACGGGTACTCGAATACTCGAGGACGAGTCGGGTTTAGCCGGACTCGAGTCCATTTTCTAGGACTCTAGGACTCGAAAAGGGGAGATAACTCGAATTATTGGGTTACGTTGACAGACTGTCTGCCATGTACTAAGAATGAGCGGCCGTTAACGTCTAATATTAAGATAAGATATAACTTTATTATCCCCGAGGAAATTCTTATACATCCAAACTGTCTCAAAATGAATATGTACACAATTCACAAAAATATACACAATAATTACATGCACAAAACGAAAGCTATTTACACAATAAAACTGACATGATGTAATTCAATTAACCACATAGGTAAAGAGGCTGAATAATTCTAGTTGTTATCACATGGTGATAATTCAAAATATTTGTTGCATTCACGAATACTTGATGGTATGAAAGACTGTCGAGCTCTGTTGGTTTTAAGGGAAGGTAATGTCGACAGCAGCGTCAGAAAGAAGTACTTCAAAATTGTGAGATCAAATATGTTAACTATCAAATCTAATTTTAGTTGCCTTTTGACAATCTGGCTCATAGATAAAGGGAATATACTTTCGAAATTTTGTCGGCAGTATTTACAATTTTGAAAAGGTTGTTTTTGTTGCGATCAGACAGGCCCCATACCAACATAGAAAATTGTAGGTCAACACACTTTGAATAAAGGTTTGATAAAAAACTGTCATTACGGTTTTGTCAATGCCTTGACGATAATAATGTTCAGAATCAGAAATTAGGCCAGTAACAGTGGCGTCATCTGCGAATTTCACAGTAAACAGTCATTGGTATACAAAACGAAGAGTACGGATGAAAGAACACAGTCCTGTGGAGCTCCAGTAGAGGTTGAGAGGAAAGAAGATTGATAGCCATTGACACTGACATACTGAGTTCTATGTACCCTGAATTCTTTAACCCATCTGATAATGTTTTTATTATACCCCCGCTACGAAGTAACGGGGGTATATAGCGTTCATTCTGTCTGTCCGTCCGTCCCGAAACTTTGTCCGGAGCATATCTCTTAAAGTTTACATGCTAGGTTCACCAAACTTCACACACATAGTAATCATTACCCATTGATGTGCCTTTTGCTATTTTAAAGTTTTTTCAGAAGTTAGTTTTTTTGCTGTTTCCATGGAAACATGATTTAGGCTGTGACTATGAGGATGTCATCTTGTCCGGAGCAGATCTTCCAAACTATACATGCTAGCTTCATCAAACTTGGTACACATATCAAGCATGATCCCTAGATGTGCCTTTTGGGGTGTAGATCCAGATATGAATTGTATTTTTTGCTGTTTCCATGGAAACATGACTTAGTGCCAAATGTGTTTGATTATTTTGTCCAGAGCATATCTCTTAAAGTTTACATGCTAGGTTCATGCTAGGTACATGCAAAATGTATTTGATGGTGACCTGACCACGACATATCATCGCAACTATACATGCTAGGTTCACCAAACTTAATACACAAGTTAATCATGACCCACAGATATGCCATGTGCTAAAAAATAGCAATCTTCATCTACGTCCACTTCATTGTGTGCAACATGAGACAGTCAAGTTCAATTACATGTCAGGTTTCCACGGAAAACACAAAAAATCTAGTTTCCATAAATTATTACCGTAATCAGTACATGCCAAAACTATTATCTAACATTTATATAAAGTTTAGTAGAGTCAAAGAGAAAGTCTTGTGAGCTGCTGATCCTTGTTACATTATATATATCAATATCAGTCATTTCCATGTCCCAAAGTGGGAAGCGGGGGTATGTGAGCTTTGCTCACTTCTACACTTGTTAAGGCCTAGATTAAATAGTTTACTCCTCACACGGTGTGGCTGTATGGTATTAATTGTTACAAGTCTGCAGATGAGAGTAATTATTATACATCGTTTGAGATTTCACTTCTTAAAATGATTAGGTAACGATAAGGAGAACGATAAAAAATTCAAATGTATGGGCGTGTCTTGATCTGGATAGTGAAAAGAGAAAAATAACCAAATGCCGCCTGTGCGGTATATTACTGCGCTATGAAGGCAGTACAACCAGTACGATGAAAAAACAAAACATTTGGCAAGTAAACATCCAAATACGGATTCTGACCAATAGGAAATGTTAGTCACACGACGATATGAAGTTGGAATGAAGTAAGTGTTCACTTGTGTGATCGGAACACATGTCATGCCGGTTACGCTATCGTTTGTTTGAAAGGTATGAATTTCGAGTACTCGGGTCCGAGTCGAGTCTCACCCCTCGAGTACTCGAGTCCAAGAAAATGGACTCGTTGAAGCCCTACAACGGACGCACTAAGCATATCGTGGGAGGGACTCAACGCGTACGCTTTCCCGCCACCAGCGTTAATCCCACAAGTCTTACCGAAAATCAGTCAAACGCAGAGCCTCCATCTGATTTTGGTCTCGCCATACTGGCCAGCGAGAACGTGGTTTCCAAATCTTATTCAAGAAATCAGTCAACCAATTCTACAACTTCCAGAACGCTCGAATCTATTGATACATCCACACACCAAAAAAGTGCACGGAAAACCAGAAGTATTCCAACTTCACGTATGGATTGTATCAAGGCATGTCTGAATAAGAGAGGTTATTCAGCCAGAGCGGCAAAAGCAGTCAAGCTTGCACTGCGTAACTCAACTCGCAATCTACACGACAACTGCTCTTTGAATACCATAATGGAGGGCTGTTTCTGGATATCCGATATGGTGTTTGCCAACCACTATCTGAGAGATATTACCACTAAGGATGTCTCAGGTATCCACCATTTCGGTCCCATGGTCCTCGCTCAACAGTTGACAGTTCCCCGGAGAAGATAAGTCAATCTTACAGATTTATACTTATCTGATATCAGTACTAAATAGCTACATGCTATATATATATTTTGCTTAAGTTCAATCTATTATCTTAAGCTCAGTACTATGATTATTATATCATACAATATATTAGCTAACAACTCTAGAAGTTTTGCTACTATATTTAGCTTCAGTTTCATCAGATCTTAAGCTCAGTAATATGGTCACAATTTATATATACATTAGCTAACAAACTCTACTTAGTTTCTGCTATTATATAGCTTAAGTTAAATTATATCTTAAGCTCAGTACTATACTCATATAGCTTAAGTTTATGCATATCTTAAGCTTAGTACTTTGGTTACTGCATAAAAGTATATTAACTATAAACTCAAGGAGTTTATGCTATCACATTAACAACTTAAGTCTACTAGTCTTAAGCTTTGTAATAATGTTGTATATACTTTATCATAATAAGTATATTGTAATAGTTATATTGTAATAACCCATATATGGCAGCTGATAAGTTAGCAGCAGGAATTCATCAGTTCAGTGCCTTTATGAAGTTCCCATTGGGTTATTACAGTCATTACAATTCAAATCACTAATTATCCAAATCCAAAGTATTATATATTCCCACCTCCATAGCCGTCGGATTCTACAAGCAAAAAAGCATGAGTCAGGATAAGGAAAATATGTAATTTTCTGAGTAAAATTGATATTTTATACTTATCCTGACTCATGAGGTAAGCCCTCCCGTCCTCCCCACATAACACTTTGGATTTCCCTGTAAATTCAAGTGTTGGGCTCGCTACAAAAGGAGAGAGTAAGGCACATGGTGGGAGGTGGCGCCCTCGTTCCCGCGCTTGCGAGGGGAAAGATAACTCAGGGTGAGTACTAATTAGTGATTTTACATTGAAGGGAACTTCAATTGGGAGATACAAGTGTTCCACTGTGTTCGCAAAGAAGAAGAAGACAAGCAAAAAAGCATGAGTCAGGATAAATATAAAATATCAGTTTTATTCAGAAAATTACATTTGTGCATCAGCTTTTGGCCAAAATACTAATTGGGTTATATTAGGGTTGGCATCTCTGGATGACATGTGTCAACTAAGTCAGCAAGCCCGACGACCCGATCCCGTTAGTCGCTTCTTATTACAAGCATGGGTTGCTGAAGACCAATTCTAACCCGGTTCTTCATGGGTCTCATCATGGAAGACTGATTTCATTAAGGTTTTAGCCAAGGATTTCAGAACTATACTCTTAAAAAAAGTAGGGGAACCAGAACTTTCAATTTGGATAGGAAGTATAAGCGTTAACAAACTCTAAACACAACGTATTGGATGCTATAGTATCCTGACTCATGCTATATTCCTCATCTCCCGTCTGCTTGGGCAATGAAGGAGAGAGTGAGGACAGCGTGCCTTTGGTCACGTGGATGCGCTTTGGCGGGAGATAGGGAGGCAACTCCAGGGTGAGTGATTGTACATTCGCTTCAGGGAACTGAAAGGGATTCAAGTTTCCACTTAACCATCACAGGAGAAGGGAGATAAGCAATATAGCATGAGTCAGGATAAGTATAAAATATCAAGTTTATCATAAAAATTACACGTCTCATATTTATATCTACAATTTAGGTAGTTAATATGTGAAAGTGTGAAATGTCTGTTAAACAAAGTTCAGCCTAACTACAGTCTTAGTGGTAGGGTGATAGGAAATGTAAAAAAGGACTTAAAGAGGAGAGATTAGTGCAGAAATGAGCAATGTGTTTCTTTTTCTAAGTCCAATGCTACTTATTTGGTACAGACCATGGCTTTATGCAAATTAGTGTGCGATGGTATTGTATTACAATGGGAACTTTTTAAATATCCATTTTAGCTTCATTATAATGATAGTTGACGTAAAAAGTAATAACTTGAATACTGAAACTATTAAGGATGTCTCTACCATGGAGTCTCACTATCACTATAAGAACAAACAGGTAGGAGGAGTAGTAAGCAATTTTGTGCATAAAAATATGTTTAAAATTATGCTTAGAAATTATGGGAAGGGGAGGGGGGTATCGGTAATTGATTTTGTACATGACCTGAATGGGGGGTTCCTCCATAAAATCATCACTATCCCCCCTAGCCATAAATTATGAACGGTCCCTTAGGTACGAAAATCTTTTAGGCAATGTGGGTATGTAACACCTGGATGATTACTAAGGGGTAGGTGAAGTGGGAATGGGAGAGTCCACAGGTGAGTGATCAGAGGGGGTGTTCAAAGAATGACAAAATGCAAGTGACCTTTTTATATACATTTAATACTTTATACACATCATTAACATATCACGTTCGAGCAGCCTTGAAAACATCCTCATCATAGAGATGGAAAATCGGGGTGTGGTCATGGTCTGGTCCTATCTTTAATAGTCGGTCCTCGACAGTTTGGATTGTACCTGTAAAATTAGGGTGACATTAAATAAAAAGTAAAAATAATAATAAAAATAATAATTTTCATTGATGAAATCAGTTTTGAAACTGATTGCACAAGATTGTCTATTGTCTATATATAGGTGTTAATAGGTGTAACTTGATAATTGATTGCATTCAGGTCAAAGAATACAAGACTTAATGTTTTACAGTATGTTTACAGCGAGATTCGGTACAGCTCTAATATACTGTCTCAGTTTTATTTCTGTTTACTCGGTACTTGTATCCGCCATGGTAAGCATGTCGTCCGCCTCGAAGATGTTGTATGAAAGATACTGACACTTGTACATTCGCCACTGTGATAATGTAACATGGTAAACATAACCTGTGTTATATATTTCCACATATCCTGCTCTAAATTCATCTCAGAGTCACATAAAGCTACTTTAACTTCTTTAGCTTAATTTATGTTGTTCTAAGAATTAATGGGGTGCTGGGAGCAGGGACACCCCCACTTGGGAACTTAGACTGTTCCAGTGAGACTCCACAACAGAAGTAACCAGAAGTGACATCATAGTCCATCAGAATATTAAACACAGCTGCAAGAGCGTTCTCAAAGGTTGTCACAACAACCAGGTCTATTTGTCTGCCTGTCAACATTATGATCTTTATGGTTGTCTTCCTAACCTGGGTGGAGGTACTCCGGGCCCACCATGTGTGTGGGGGATTTGGCAATCAAGTATTACAAGGATGTATTTGAAAGAATTTTCGAACATTATCAATGATCTTAAGAATTCTTAGAATATTACCTCTAACACATGAGGCAAAGGCCCATCCACCTTTCCCCAGATATCCCAATGTACCATTACCAAGGAGCCGATTCCTACGGATGGTGCTTGGAGGACCAAGGAGGAAAACCAGGGACATTTATTCAATTTCAGTCAAGCTAAACTTGTGGATTCAGAAACAAGTTTCAGGAGATAAGGCAATCAAGTGTTAGAGGTAGTATTGTCAAGGCAACCAAGTGTTAGAGGTAGTATTGTAAAGGCAATCAAGTGTTAGAGGTAGTATTGTCAAGGCAATCAAGTATTAGAGGTAGTATTGTCACGGCAATCAAGTGTTAGAGGTAGTATTGTCAAGGCAATCAAGTGTTAGAGGTAGTATTGTCAAGGCAATCAAGTGTTAGAGGTAGTATTGTCAAGGCAATCAAGTGTTAGAGGTAGTATTGTCAAGGCAATCAAGTGTTAGAGGTAGTATTGTCAAGGCAATCAAGTGTTAGAGGTAGTATTGTCAAGGGCATTCAAGTGTTAGTTAGAGGTAGTATTGTCAAGGCAATCAAGTGTTAGAGGTAGTGTTAGAGGTAGTATTGTCAGGGCAATCAAGTGTTAGTGAGGTAGTATTGTCAAGGCAATCAAGTGTTAGAGGTAGTATTGTGTCAAGGCAATCAAGTGTAGAGAGTAGTATTGTCAAGGCAATCAAGTGTTAGAGGTAGTATTGTCAAGGCAATCAAGTGTTAGAGGTAGTATTGTAAAGGCAATCAAGTGTTAGAGGAAGTATTGTCAAGGCAATCAAGTGTTAGAGGTATTATTGTCAAGGCATTCAAGTGTTAGAGGTAGTATTGTACAGGCAATCAAGTGTTAGAGGTAGTATTGTCAAGGCAATCAAGTGTTAGAGGTAGTATTGTCAAGGCAATCAAGTGTTAGAGGTAGTATTGTCAAGGCAATCAAGTGTTAGAGGTAGTATTGTCAAGGCAATCAAGTGTTAAAGGTAGTATTGTCAAGGCAATCAAGTGTTTGAGGTAGTATTGTCACGGCAATCAAGTGTTAGAGGTAGTATTGTAAAGGCAATCAAGTGTTAGAGGTAGTATTGTAAAGGCAATCAAGTGTTAGAGGTAGTATTGTCAAGGCAATCAAGTGTTAGAGGTAGTATTGTAAAGGCAATCAAGTGTTAGAGGTAGTATTGTCAAGGCAATCAAGTGTTAGAGGTAGTATTGTCAAGGCAATCAAGTGTTAAAGGTAGTATTGTCAAGGCAATCAAGTGTTTGAGGTAGTATTGTCACGGCAATCAAGTGTTAGAGGTAGTATTGTAAAGGCAATCAAGTGTTAGAGGTAGTATTGTAAAGGCAATCAAGTGTTAGAGGTAGTATTGTCAAGGCAATCAAGTGTTAGAGGTAGTATTCTAATAATTATTATCATTGTGGATAATGTTCAATGTAGGCAGGTGACTAACAGTTCTTTTAGTGTAAATAATTGTGTATGTGGAAGTTTAGAGGCCATTGAATTGGTTACTGACTGTTAAAATATGTACTGTCACCAGGGAGCGCTACATCCCCATCACACGGAGGTCTGTCATTCGACATCTCATGCAAGAGGAAGACTTTCTCACAGATGAAGAAAAGAGGAAATTTGATGATTTTGCTCTGGCTCTAGACTCTGCTATAGTCAACAAGTACCACGGTGTTCTTCAAGAGCTCAAGGTGGGCATACAGGGACTAACTCTAGACATCCTCATCTCTCCACATACTGTCAACTCAGACCAACGTAAAAACTTGGACCCCTGTAATTTCATACCTGTGTAAACTCTGTGAACTCAGATCATTGTGAACTATAACCCCTGTGAACTCAGATCCCTTTGAACTAAGACTCCTGTAAATTGAGATCCCATCAAACTCGGATCCTTTCAAACTTCAAATACATTTAGTTGTGGTTTCAGTAACTGTCACTACACAACTTAAATCTTCCAGTGTTCGTACCATACATGAAACCATTGAATGTCCCACATTGATTGTAACTTGGAGGTAACTGTATTTTGGTCTCTGTATTTATTTCCTCAATACAAACAAGTAATCACTTAAAGGAGCAACAACATGGTGTATATGTACGATGATTGTAAAAGTAATACACATTTTCAGCGCATATTTGACCCCCTGAACCCTGATAAGGACACTATCGCGACACGTGAGTGGACGTGGCGTGAGCGGCTCGACAATGAGTTCTGGCTACTGCAGCAGATGGAGGACATCATGGAGAAAGCCAACTTCCATGAACTGTCATCCTCCACTGTCAGCCGAGCCCTCGAGGAACACGAAGCCAGGGAAGGAGTACGGGTAGGTGTAGCATGGGAGTCTGGGTGGTGCCCTGTCTGGGTGTGTCAGCATGGGAGTCTGGGTGGTGCCCTGTCTGGGTGTGTCAACATGGGAGTCTGGGTGGAGCCCTGTCTGGGTGTGTCAGCATGGGAGTCTGGGTGGTACCCTGTCTGGGTGTGTAGCATAGGAGTCTGGGTGGTGCCCTGTGTGGTGTAGTGTGTCAGCATGGGAGTCTGGGGAGCATGGGAGTCTGGGGGGGGGGCCCTGTCTGGGAGTGTGGAGCCTGTCAGCATGGGAGTCTGGGTGGGGCCCTGTCTGGGTGTGTCAGCATGGGAGTCTGGGTGGGGCCCTGTCTGGGTGTGTCAGCATGGGAGTCTGGGTGGGGCCCTGTCTGGGTGTGTCAGCATGGGAGTCTGGGTGGTGCCCTGTCTGGGTGTGTCAACATGGGAGTCTGGGTGGGGCCCTGTCTGGGTGTGTCAACATGGGAGTCTGGGTGGGGCCCTGTCTGGGTGTGTCAACATGGGAGTCTGGGTGGGCCCTGTGTGGGTGTGTCAACATGTCTGGTGCCCTGTCTGGGTGTGTCAACATGGGAGTCTGGGTGGTGCCCTGTCTGGGTGTGTCAACATGGGAGTCTGGGTGGAGCCCTGTCTGGGTGTGTCAACATGGGAGTCTGGGTGGAGCCCTGTCTGGTTGTGTCAACATGGGAGTCTGGGTGGAGCCCTGTCTCGGTGTGTCAACATGGGAGTCTGGGTGGAGCCCTGTCTGGGTGTGTCAACATGGGAGTCTGGGTGGAGCCCTGTCTGGGTGTGTCAACATGGGAGTCTGGGTGGAGCCCTGTCTGGGTGTGTCAACATGGGAGTCTGGGTGGTACCCTGTCTGGGTGTGTCAACATGGGAGTCTGGGTGGAACCCTGTCTGGGTGTGTAGCAGCTGGGTGGAACCCTGTGTGGGTGTGTCAGCATAGGAGTCTGGATGGAGCCCTGTCTGGGTGTGTCAGCCTGGGAGTCTAGGTGGAGCCCAGGGGCCCTGTCTGGGTGTGTCAGCATGGGAATCTGGGTGGGGCCCTGTGTGGGTGTGTCAGCATGGGAGTCTGGGCGGGGCCCTGTCTGGGTGTGTCAGCATGGGAGTCTGGGTGGGGCCCTGTCTGGGTGTGTCAGCATGGGAGTCTGGGTGGGGCCCTGTCTGGGTGTGTCAGCATGGGAGTCTGGGTGGTACCCTGTCTGGGTGTGTAGCATAGGAGTCTGGGTGGTGCCCTGTGTGGGTGTGTCAGCATGGGAGTCTGGGTGGGGCCGTGTCTGGGTGTGTCAGCATGGGAGTCTGGGTGGTGCCCTGTGTGGGTGTGTCAGCATGGGAGTCTGGGTGGGGCCGTGTCTGGGTGTGTCAGCATGGGTGTCTGGGTGGGGCCCTGTCAGGGTGGGTGGGAGTATGGGGTGGGTGGGTGTATGGGTGTATGATACAGAAGGAAATATAGTCTCCACTGATAAGTGTGTGGGCAGAGCTGCTTGTATCAAACCCTGGAGATATAGTCACCGACATAGATGTGGGCACAGCTCTTTTGACGTTAGGCCAAAAAAAAAAAGCTTGTGGTTCCGATTTCCCGACTGACCCTAAATATTCCTGCCGAGCCTAACAATTTTACTCACCACATTAAATTTATTGATACATGAGTAATGTAAAAATACCTCTTGGCACAGGTATGGACTCATCACCCAGTCCTTAATCATCACCCTGTCCTTGACTCATCACCCTGTCCTTGACTCATCACCCATCACCCTGTCCTTGACTCATCACCCTGTCCTTGACTCATCACCCTGTCCTTGACACATCACCCTGTCCTTGACACATCAACCTGTCCTTGACACATCACTAGGTCCTTGACACATCACCCTGTTCTTGACTCATCACCCATCACCCTGTCCTTGACTCATCACCCTGTCCTTGACTCATCACCCTGTCCTTGACACATCACCCTGTCCTTGACACATCAACCTGTCCTTGACACATCAACCTGTCCTTGACACATCACCCTGTCCTTGACTCATCACCCAGTCCTTGTCATCACCCAGTCCTTGACTCATCACCCTGTCCTTGACTCATCACCCTGTCCTTGACACATCACCCTGTCCCTGACACATCACCCTGTCCTTGACACATCACTAGGTCCTTGACACATCACCCTGTCCTTGACACATCAACCTGTCCTTGACACATCACTAGGTCCTTGACTCATCACCCTGTCCTT
This sequence comes from Haliotis rubra, assembly GCF_003918875.1. Classification (NCBI taxonomy): domain Eukaryota; kingdom Metazoa; phylum Mollusca; class Gastropoda; order Lepetellida; family Haliotidae; genus Haliotis; species Haliotis rubra. The sequence continues at coordinate 104,114 of NW_025766769.1, read as the reverse complement.
GACTCATCACCCATCACCCTGTCCTTGACTCATCACCCTGTCCTTGACTCATCACCCATCACCCTGTCCTTGACTCATCACCCTGTCCTTGACTCATCACCCTGTCCTTGACACATCACCCTGTCCTTGACTCATCACCCAGTCCTTGACACATCACCCTGTCCTTGACAAATCAACCTGTCCTTGACACATCAACCTGTCCTTGACACATCACCCTGTCCTTGACTCATCACCCAGTCCTTGTCATCACCCAGTCCTTGACTCATCACCCTGTCCTTGACTCATCACCCTGTCCTTGACTCATCACCCTGTCCTTGACACATCACCCTGTCCCTGACACATCACCCTGTCCTTGACACATCACCCTGTCCCTGACACATCACCCTGTCCTTGACACATCACTAGGTCCTTGACACATCACCCTGTCCTTGACTCATCACCCTGTCCTTGACTCATCACTAGGTTCTTGACACATCACCCTGTCCTTGACTCATGACTCATCACCCTGTCCTTGACTCAACACCCTGTCCTTGACTCATCACTTGCTCCATCACCCTGTCCTTGACACACCACTCTGTCCTTGACACACCATCCTGTCCTTGACACACCATCCTGTCCTTGACTCATCACCCAGTCCTTGACTCATCACCTAGTCCTTGACTCATCACCCAGTCCTTGACTCATCACCCTGTCCTTGACTCATCACTTGCTCCTTGATTCATCACCCTGTCCTTGACACATCAGCCAGTCCTTGACTCATCACCCAGTCCTTGACTCATCACCCTGTCCTTGACTCATCACCCTGTCCTTGACTCAACACCCTGTCCTTGACTCAACATCCTGTCCTTGACTCACACCCTGTCCTTGACTCTTGTCCTTGACTCAACACCCTGTCTTTGACTCAACACCCTGTCCTTGACTCCCTGTCCTTGACTCATCACCCTGTCCTTGATTCATCACCCTGTCCTTGATTCATCACCCTGTCCTTGACTCATCACCCTGTCCTTGACTCAACACCCTGTCCTTGACTCAACACCCTGTCCTTGACTCAACACCCTGTCCTTGACTCATCACCCTGACCTTGACACATGACCCTGACTCATCACCCTGACCTTGACTCAACCTGTCCTTGACTCATCACCCTGCCCTTGACTCATCACCCTGTCCTTGACTCATCACCCTGTCCTTGACTCGTCACCTAGTCCTTGAGTCATCACCCTGTCCTTGACTCATCACCCAGTCCTTGTCATCACCCTGTCCTTGACTCATCACTAGGTTTTTGACACATCACCCTGTCCTTGACTCATGACTCATCACCCATGTCCTTGACTCATCACCCTGTCCTTGACTCATCACCCTGTCCTTGACTCAACACCTGTCCTTGACTCATCACCCTGTCCTTGACTCAACACCTGTCCTTGACTCAACACCCTGTCCTTGACTCATCACCCTGTCTTCAACAATGTCTTCAACAATGACCTCAACAATGTCCTCAACCATGACTCAACACCCTGTCTATACTCATTACCTTGTCTTTGACACATCACTCTGTTCATGGTTGGAAAAGGTTCAGCCCATCTCTCCAAATCCTTACCTCTCTCTCTGATGGTTTGGGAATCATGGACACAACATGTTTCTGGTCCCTTCAGTGTATCCTGGCTTTGATGTAATAGAGGAGGAGTATATGCCATAGTTGTTGAGAGTTAAGGCTTGAAGGAAGGGACTGTTTCCTGCCTCACACGGTTTCACGTGCATTTCCTGTGGAGGATAGGGGTTTCCTCATAACTGTATATATACTGGACAAAAATAGTTAGGGATATATGTAAATTTTGAAATTATGAATAATGATCTGTTTATTAACTGACACACTGATAAAATATCAATCATAAAAATACCAATATCCCTAACTTATTTTGTCCAGTATATGTTGGAAATTGAGATGACAGCTGTTGAAATTTTGTAAACTTTGTATTGTGAAGTGGACGGCATAAACAAGTACCCTTGACGAAATATGGTTATTATTCCTAGACTCATACATAATGAAGAATGACGACAATATTTTATGGATATACAACTTCTTTATTCTGTATAAGCAACGTTTCATTCACAAGAAGTCGTACACAATGGTAACTAATGTCTGATTAATTTATTAATATTTATTTCGTTAAAAATTCATTCAGTTGATTTGTTACAGGTAAGTGTGGATCCCAACAAGTATGATGTTTTACGGTTCTGGGCACTAGGGCGTGAGACACCACTACACGGTCCGTCCATCTGGGAGCGCCTGGTCAGCAGGGTGACCAGGACACCGATACCACAGCCTATAGAGTACTACAAGAGGGTTGTGCTGGCAATTAGGCTGAAGAAGGACTCCAAACTCATGCTTAAAGCTTTCAAAGAAGTGCCCATCAATTCATTAGAAATGCTTCTACCAGATGGCACGATAAAGATGAGTACTTTTGACAAAGGCTTGTTGTCATCGTCTGTTTTCTTAGCTTCTGTGGGTGTTGTAGCCAAAGTTGTGACAGTTTTAGCAGAAATGAAAATTGACTGGACATTGATAGTGACTGCCATTACTGGCGTGGTGGGAATCAGAGCATGGACAGTACAAGAACCGACGGAACAGCTACCTTGTGGACGTGTCAAGGATGCTGTATTTCAAGAACATAGCCAACAACAGGGGCTTGTTGACATTGTTGGTGGATCGTGCAGAAGACGAGAGTTTCAAAGAAGCCTTGCTAACATACAGCTTCCTGCTGACGAATCGACCACCATCAGAAAAAGCCAAGCCCAGTAGTCAACATAACCCAGCAGAACTCGGTACTTGATTACGGTATTCTCCTGATACGTCACTCTGAGTAATCCTGTTAACTACTTATGTCTGCAGGGATGCCAACCTCTACAATTTTATTGTAGTCGCTACGAATTTTAGCCTCAAACACGCGAATACGATTGCACTAGAAATTCTACGAGATTTTAAGACAATTCATTAAAATATTGACAAAAACATATATTTTCGTTGATTAAATACATTTTTACCAAAAAGAGACAACAAAAAGAAATGTAATGCTGATAATTAGGAAAAGCTTTACTCTTGATTAGTGTCATATTATCTTTCTCAGAATCCATCATGATTTTAAGTATTTAGTTGACTACTAATTTTATGGTCAAACTGCTTATTTTGAACCTTGAAACTACTATTTGCAACACTTTGGGGTTGGCATCTCTGAGTGTGTGAAGTCTTTTACTCTTGCTTACAGTATACTCCTGCTTACAGTATACTCTTGCTTACAGTATACTCCTGCTTACAGTATACTCTTGCTTACAGTATACTCCTGCTTACAGTATACTCCTGCTTACAGTATACTCCTGCTTACAGTATACTCTTGCTTACAGTATACTCCTGCTTACGGTATACTCTTGCTTACAGTATACTCCTGCTTACAGTATACTCTTGCTTACAGTATACTCCTGCTTACAGTATACTCTTGCTTACAGTATACTCTTGCTTACAGTATACTCCTGACAGGTCACTCTGAGTAATCCTGTTAACTACTTGAGTTATAGTCATGCTGACCCTGTCTATGTAATGGTCTGACTAGGTATGTGAGTCAAGTCTTATACTCTTGCTGACCCTGTCTATGTAATGGTCTGACTAGGTATGTGAGTCAAGTCTTATACTCTTGCTGACCCTGTCTATGTAATGGTCTGACTAGGTATGTGAGTCAAGTCTTATACTCTTGCTGACCCTGTCTATGTAATCGTCTGACTAGGTATGTGAGTCAAGTCTTATACTCTTGCTGACCCTATCTATGTAATCGTCTGACTAGGTATGTGAGTCAAGTCTTATAGTCATGCTGACCCTGTCTATGTAATCGTCTGACTAGGTATGTGAGTCAAGTCTTATACTCTTGCTGACCCTGTCTATGTAATCGTCTGACTAGGTATGTGAGTCAAGTCTTATACTCTTGCTGACCCTGTCTATGTAATCGTCTGACTAGGTATGTGAGTCAAGTCTTATAGTCATGCTGACCCTGTCTATGTAATCGTCTGACTAGGTATGTGAGTCAAGTCTTATACTCTTGCTGACCCTGTCTATGTAATCGTCTGACTAGGTATGTGAGTCAAGTCTTATAGTCATGCTGACCCTGTCTATGTAATCATCTGACTAGGTATGTGAGTCAAGTCTTATACTCTTGCTGACCCTGTCTATGTAATCGTCTGACTAGGTATGTGAGTCAAGTCTTATACTCTTGCTGACCCTGTCTATGTAATCGTCTGACTAGGTATGTGAGTCAAGTCTTATACTCTTGCTGACCCTGTCTATGTAATCGATCTGACTAGGTATGTGAGTCAAGTCTTATAGTCATGCTGACCCTGTCTATGTAATCGTCTGACTAGGTATGTGAGTCAAGTCTTATACTCTTGCTGACCCTGTCTATGTAATCGTCTGACTAGGCATGTGAGTCAAGTCTTATAGTCATGCTGACCCTGTCTATGTAATCGTCTGACTAGGTATGTGAGTCAAGTCTTATAGTCATGCTGACCCTGTCTATGTAATCGTCTGACTAGGTATGTGAGTCAAGTCTTATACTCTTGCTGACCCTATCTATGTAATCGTCTGACTAGGTATGTGAGTCAAGTCTTATAGTCATGCTGACCCTGTCTATGTAATCGTCTGACTAGGTATGTGAGTCAAGTCTTATACTCTTGCTGACCCTGTCTATGTAATCGTCTGACTAGGTATGTGAGTCAAGTCTTATAGTCATGCTGACCCTGTCTATGTAATCGTCTGACTAGGTATGTTAGTCAAGTCTTATACTCTTGCTGACCCTGTCTATGTAATCGTCTGACTAGGTATGTGAGTCAAGTCTTATACTCTTGCTGACCCTGTCTATGTAATCGTCTGACTAGGTATGTGAGTCAAGTCTTATACTCTTGCTGACCCTGTCCATGTAATCGTGCTGACTAGGTATGCGAGTCAAGTATTATACTCTTGCTCACTCTTTTTACGTAGTCGTGCCGAATAGGTATTTTGCATCAATATATATTTTGTGAATTTTGCCTTTCTCTTCACCAAAATTGTCGGTGTAGTAATATTAAGAAAGGTAAATTTACATCCAGAATATCTTAGACATTCCTCCTTCAATATTTATCAATACACACGCCACAAAACAAGTATTTCTGATGATACTTTATTCTTGAAAATACACAGACAAATTCTCCACAGAATAATAACGAAATAGATGTATATTAATAGCACTCCCGACCAGAGCGGTTACAACTGAATCTAGTTTACTCAGTGTCATGTCCTATACAAATACTCAAATAGCAGCTTACTGGTGGATTAGCCTACTTCTTGATTACTGCATCGAGAAAACCTGATGCCCTCCATCCATGAATGACTGAGTCTTCGTTCTTCTTCACGATATCGAAGCTGGACAGGACCCATCTGGCATGAAGAGGTTTCCGGTTGCTAATTCGTAAATCAACACGTTGATCACCCCCCATCCTTCAGATTCTCGGCCACACAATCAGCATACCAGTTTGTGAACTTGTTTTTCACGGCTGACTTAAACTCCGAATTAACTGACAGGTCCATTGGCACTGACACTGAGTTATCCATCTCAGTGCCCACTGACACTGAGTTGATACTGTTGAGATCAAAGGGATTAATAAGAAACCTGTCATCCTGTATCCCTGAAACCTGTATCTTTGATGTAAGAAGCAATGTAGTTTTAGTTAACAATGTTGTTTTTGCAACCTCTCGCAAAAATAATACATCGCAGAACAGGCACGGGGTATATTGACATCATCCTCTACCACCTATAGTATGACCAGAAATTATTGAGAATTTGAGGAATATGTTTAATTGGATTTCTAGTATAAACAACCTTAACCAGCTATCATGTTAGTTTCATTCAAGAGAGACAACTTCATTATTCCTTTTTCATTAGTTTGTGAAGAGTTATCCCCCTTTGTTTACTTGCTAGCAGACGACATTTTCAGTGATCCTCAGTATGGATGATGTAGAGAAGAGGAAGTTGATGTTAGAGTATTATAACAAGGACATCAGATCAGCTAAAGTGATTTCAAGTAGAACAGACATCCCCTTGTCCACTGTTTATTGTGTTTTGAAAAATATTGCAAATGGATATGGCATTGAGCACCAGGGAGGCGCAGGTAGGCCCAGAAAATTGACTGTCTGTGACAGGAGGCGGCTTGGTATTCTTGTTTCTAAAAACAAATGAAGGAGTTTAGAAAACTTAAGGCTGGATATGATTGATAGAGGAACTGTGGCTTTCTGTAAGGAGACAATTAGAACTGAGCTGCATGCAATGGGTTGGCAGAAAAGTCGAGGAATTCCATCACCGATTATGAAACCTGAAAAACCTTTGTATCAGCGCCCAAAGTACAGTCCGAAATTTAACGTGTGGGGTGGTATATCTGTGTTAGGGGCAACGCCCCTCAGTGTATTTGAAGGGAATATGAACTGTGAGCGGTACACAGATATTCTCGAGGGACATTTACTTCCATCTGCTCACGTGTTCTATGGAAATGTTTGGATTTTCCAGCAGGACAACGACCCCAAACATCGTTCAAAGCATTCACAGGCCTGGTTTCGGACCCCAAATATGACATTATTAGATTGGTCAAGCTAAAGCCCTGACCTAAATCCAATAGAAAATGTTTGGGGACTTATGAAGGCAAGTGTCAATAAGAAAAATCTGATAAATATTGCTGAAATGAAAGAAGAGGTGGTCCGATATTGGGACAGTATGGACCACAACTTTCTAACTTCTTTGATCAGTAGTATGCCCCGACGCATTGAAGCCTGCATTGCTGCCCATGGTGACTTGACAGAATACTAACTGTTCACCTGTCTTTGAATCTGGAGTTATGTTCTGCTAATATTCACATTTAATACGTGAGTAATGAGTGAAAAAAAATAATAAATGTACAATCTTTTAAATTCTCAATAATTTCTGGTTGTACTATACTATACCCAAGACAGCCAAGATGTTGCTGATACAATTAGACAGGTTCTTCTGGCAGAATGGACTTCCCAGGTGCCGTGCACAGATCGACTTGATCCAGCCATGTCTCATCCTGTCCTCATGTCTGAAAGAGGAACTGGACATCCACATTCCATCATGTCCTTATCTCTGATAGAGGAACTGGACATCCACATTCCATCCTGTCCTCATCTCTGACAGAGGAACTGGACATCCACATTCCATCCTGTCCTCATGTCTGATAGAGGAACTGGACATCCACATTCCATCATGTCCTCATCTCTGATAGAGGAACTGGACATCCACATTCCATCCTGTCCTCATGTCTGATAGAGGAACTGGACATCCACATTCCATCATGATGATAGAGGAACTGGACATCCACATTCCATCCTGTCCTCATGTCTGATAGAGGAACTGGACATCCACATTCCATCATGTCCTCATCTCTGATAGAGGAACTTGACATCCACATTCCATCATGTCCTCAACTCTGATAGAGGAACTGGACATCCACATTCCATCCTGTCCTCATCTCTGATAGAGGAACTGGACATCCACATTCCATCATGTCCTCATCTATGATAGAGGAACTGGACATCCACATTCCATTCTGTCCTCATGCCTGATAGAGGAACTTGACATCCACATTCCATCATGTCCTCATCTCTGATAGAGGAACTTGACATCCACATTCCATCATGTCCTCATCTCTGATAGAGGAACTGGACATCCACATTCCATCCTGTCCTCATGTCTGATAGAGCAACTGGACATCCACATTCCATTCTGTCCTCATCTCTGATAGAGGAACTGGACATCCACATTCCATCCTGTCCTCAACTCTGATAGAGGAACTGGACATCCACATTCCATCATGTCCTCATATCTGATAGAGGAACTGGACATTCACATTCCATTCTGTCCTCATCTCTGATAGAGGAACTGGACATCCACATTCTATCATGTCCTCAACTCTGATAGAGGAACTGGACATCCACATTCCATCATGTCCTCAACTCTGATAGAGGAACTGGACATCCGCATTCCATCCTGTCCTCATCTCTGATAGAGGAACTGGACATCCACATTCCATCATGTCCTCATCTCTGACAGAGGAACTGGACATCCCCATTCCATTCTGACATCCACATTCCATCATGTTCCCCGTGTGACTCAACCCTCTGGAGTGTTTAGGGGATGTAGTGGATCACACTTGATGGAATGACATTTAACTTCGCCCTTTAGTCTAAGGAGGACAATCGAAGAAAAGTGAGTGTGAAGTTGCATCCCTCAAGAAAGCAAGGAAGCTTAGTTCTGTCTAAAATGTTCAAGTGTGCAGAGATCAGCTAGGCTCAGGGATGCTTCACATGCACCCAAGGGATTGTACTAGCATTTCGACTTGGGATTGCATGAAAGATTGACCGAATCTGCAATCGGCTTGGGAGTGATGAGAAAAATCTGATGATCAACTTCAGAATCCAACAAATGATCGGGAGAATACATTTGGAAGGAGCATACAGATGTTTGGGAGGACTGGACATTTACCATAAGGATCATACTTTCCATTGACATGAAAGCAGTCCTCTAGGGAGCAGTTGATGGGATTGGACAGTCAACAGTGGGATTTACAAACAATTGAGGACGTACTGCAGTTGGATTTGGAGCTATAAACTGATTGAATATGCACCTCGGGGACTGCAGGAACAATTGTGAGAAAATGATACAGAGCAAATACAGGATGAGACATTTTTAGTGATTGTACCAACGTTAAAGAGGTGTGAAGATCAGCATTAGATAGAATATGTCCATCTCCTCAGACACTCATGAGTTGTGAAAATGGAGTGGAATTCTCATTAACATGTGGTTTATAATCCTCTGCTCAGCTCATTCAGACCCTCAACCAGCTTTGTCTCCACATCGACTATTCACGACTGCTTCAGAATCCTACTCTTCTCCATCGATATTGTCCATATGGACTCTGAGAAGTAGTTGAAAAACCTGCACTCTTGGATTACCAACGTACCTATTAGCTGCCTAGAATCTTTGCAGAAGAGGAATATGTACATGTAATTGGGCTCTATGTGAAAGGCAGAACTAAGGTGTGTCACTCCCTTGCTGAGGAGGGGCTGTGGGGTAGCCTACTGGTTAAAGCGTTGGCTCGTCACGCCGAAGACCCGGGTTTGAATCCCCACATGGGTACAATGTGTGAAGCCCATTTCTGGTGTCCCCTGCCGTGATGTTGCTCGAATATTGCTAAAAGTGGCGGCGCGTAAAACCAAACTAAGTCAGTCAGTCTTGCTGAGGATGTTATGTTTGACAATGGCCTTTGCTGCTATGTGAGGGATAAAGGTTGGTTTCAGAGTTCCTAGTTTCAGACTTACAACTGGCAATGAACAGTTTGGAGTCTCTCTCCACTGCTCCAGAACTTCACAGAGACAGCTTGAATCCTAAATGCATAGGGTGCACCTTGAAGGATAAAAGGTACAGCTAAGTCAACAGTCCCGTCAGCTCCAGCTTCATTAAGTGGCATTTAGAAGCTGGTATGATGAAAAGGAACAATTCTTTTTCAGAAGAAGTCCTCCTTGGGGTACATATATGCATTAAAGTGTCCCTTTTAAAATACCTACGACAGTTGTAACAATATTCAATAAAATATTTTACCAAACAAAAAACTCGTTTTGTTTAGTGAGAACACCCCTACAGGGCCCCTCACAGCCAAGAGCAGGTCACTCTGGCTGCTTGCCTCGTACCTCACATTTCATGCTGTCGTTGTCAAGAACGATTGTGCATGATCCAGTATCGCCTATCTACGAAAGAGAAATGAGTGAGAGAGAGTCCAATCCTGTATGTATGGTTCCTTCTTTTTCGCACAGGCGCTAGCTGGAATCTTCAAATGACTTTTTTCATTCATGATTTGTTGTAACTTTGCCGGCATGTTTGCTCTTTGCAGCCATATGGCAGGCAAGATGGCGGACTGCATGGTCCCTTCTTTATCCCTTCTGCTGGCTTTGTAATCCGTTGAAGTCGGGTTGTAAGGTTTTCATATTTCATTACATAGGTTATGCTTGCCTAAATTCCTCTTTTTTCAGCGTTTTTTGGTAAGTTATGGTTGAGTGATTTTGTAGTGTGTTCGTTTCATATCGCTCACAAATGTTGCACTTTGTTAGTTATGTGCACAATTAGGCTTCGCTATTGTTGCTTTATGCTAGTATTTTAATAGCTTTGCTGTAGCAGTTAAATATCACCTGTGCGTTGTATTTTTCTGTATTATTGTGTGCATATTCAACCATGTTAAACAGTCATAGCGTGGTTCTGTTTTTTGCAGTCCAAGGGGTGTGTTACCTGTAGCGCTACCATATCGTCTCAGGATCGCCACCTTGTATGTTTGCGTTGCTTGGCGGAGGAAGCCCATGATGACTAGGGTTGTACCATGTGTCAGGCAGATTCCCCTCATTCCATCAAGTCGCGACATGCGGACATGATGTTCTACACGTCTTTGCTTCAGGTGGGGGGGGGGACATGTGGGTGCAGGAGCCTCCCTCTAAGGAAAAGGATAAAAAGCCTAAGAAAAAGAAGAGTTCCTCTTCTTCTGCGTCTGTATCAGGGGATACAGCGACTAAACGGGCGAAGGGTGCGGGATCTTTGGTCCCTTCACCAGCAATTCCTTCCACTTCACAGGCACCTTCCCCTCCAAATGTCCCTGTTTCAAATCCATTAACATTTGAACTAATCTCCGATCTTTTACAGCAACAAATGGTGTTGGTTCACTCGCTCATATCTGACGCGATGTCCGGTTTCCATCAGGAGATTGGCGTCCGTCCAGCTACTGGGGGGTGTCCCGTTTCTGTGGTGGGCAGTGTCCCCAACCTTAACTTAGGCTCTGGTGTGGGGATTACTGTCGGGAGTGCGTCTGCACCGAGCATCGTCTCGGTTGCCGGCCACCCCTAGCTGTTGCTGTGCCTACTGCCAGTCCGTGCCTCGGCTCTGGGTCTGGGTCGGTAGTTGGTGCCGGTGTAACAGGCCAGAGCATACCCCTGTCCCAGACTATACCCGGGGTTAAACTGGGCGAGCCTAGTTTATACCTCGGGGTATATTCTGAACTAGGCCATAGTATACCCCCCTAGCCAAGATTATACCCCTACAGAAAACAAGTGATTAAGGATAGTACTATAATTTTATTGTACTTCTCACACAATTAAACACTGGTTACAACATTGAAATGGTCCGATACATTTTCCAGATACAAAGCATAATCAGTGTGAGTTTTCAAGCTGAAGCTGGCAGGGTACATCAGCAGGTGTCCTCCGAAAAGTTAGACGTCCCAAAAGTTAGACGCGTTAAAACAACAAAGGTTATGGTTGGTTGCACCGAGGTTCACTACACTGTTACCTTCGTTAATTAATGGACTAGTCCAAATGTACTAATCCAAACACAATGAGAAGAGATTGTCGATAATGACAATGACTTTATTTGACATAAACCCAAATAAGTTATTTCAACAAGATAATTATAAATGATCTATGGATGACTTTGTAATGACTTTATTTGGCATTAAAAAAATTAACTTAACAAGATAATTTAAATGGTCAATCAAATCATTTAAGATTTAAGATTTCACATCTTTCACATCATTCACTATACAGGCAAGAATGTCAACCAAGTCTGAGCAAATGCCCAACTGCATCGAGGAACTCCATGTTTGTCACCCCTCCTGCACGCAGTCTCTCTTGCAGACGCACGCCGAAGACCCGGATTCGAATCCCCACATGGGTACAATGTGTGAAGCCCATTTCTGGTGTCCACCGCCGTGATGTTGCTGGAATATTGCTAAAAGCGGCGTAAAACCAAACTCAGTCAGTCAGTAAGTCTTGCAGACGCATCAGTTCTCACTTTCCCTGTAGACCCTCTTCGTCTTCCACATCGCCAGTGAACAAACTCTCCCCTGACTCTGTTCTTGGTGTATGTGTGGCCTTGAAGGAATTTCAGCTACCGCTACCCCCTCGCATTTGGCCCCACCGCTTGCGCCAGCTTTGCCGGGCCATTCGGTGTCGGCGCTGTTTGGTTTGCCATTGGGGAATCCCACGTCTGGCTCTTCCTCGTCTGGCTCTTCCTCGTCTCGCCACCGTGACTCAGTGTCGGTCGTACCTGGCACCACGGCTCTGCTCAAGCCTCTGTCACTCTCCCTAGACCCCTCGAATGAACCCTCAGAGCTATCTCTAGAAACAGAGACTTCGCTCCAGGAGGATAGGTTCGAGGAGGCTATGGAGTAGGAGGAGGGTCAGGTACGCCATTAGCATATCGCTTAGTGCGTCCCTGAGACAGGTACGGGAGCACATTGCCTCCATTCTGCCTCAGGTGGTTGTCAGTTCTGGCGCCCCCAACCCTACAGAGTTTCACATCCCCAGGGAGGCATTCGCTCCTACTAAGGTGGCAGACTCACGGCTACACATTTTGACTTCAGTCCTAGCTGAAGTTATTTACCCACTCCTCTGTGGTACCAGGTCCAGGTTCGACTTGCCCGAGCTGGTTCAGTCACATCTGGCGCACGACTCTATTAGGTCGTCGGCTTGGCAATGACCTATATCCTTAAGCAGGATGGTACGGCTGCGCCGTCTCTCCTGCAGGAGGCATGGCAGTTTCTGCTCTGGTGCGACCAGTTTGACATACGGGTGATGCCTGTTTATCTACCCGGGGCAGACAACCTTCGAGCAGACGCGCTCTCTCGACGTATCCTGGCCCCGCACGAGTGGATGCTCAATCGGGAGATATTCGGGATTATGTCCCAGTTGTTCGGGTCATTCCAGGTGGATCTGTTTGCTCCTGGAGGGACGAACCAGATTCCGGTGTTTTGCTCTCGGATACCAGATCAAAGAGCCATCGCCTCGGACGTTTTCCAGCTCGATTGGACGTAGCGGGTTCTGTGGGCATTCCCACCAATACCCCTGATTCCCAAGGTCCTCTCGCAGCTTGCCACCAAACCAGCTCGACTGCTTGTGCTCCTTGCACCTCTTTGGTCAGCTCAAACATGGTTTCTGGTACTACTAAGGTTTCTGGCTCAGCCTCCTGTACTATTACCCTTTCAACCGGACCTACTATCCCAGAACGGAGCACCGCACCCGAATCCCAGGATTCAGTGGGTGGCCTTCATCGTAACTCTTTTATTCTTTCACATTGTTCAATAATGCCATACAAGTGATTGAAGGAGAAGTGGAGCAGGGTAACCAGCTCCAGGTGTTGATGGTGCTTCTGCGTCTTTAGAATTTATAAGTCGATAAATATCTTCGGAGGCAGAGACGACAGCCATTGCTGAGCCCCTGCAACTCTGAGTCAAGAGAGACAAATAACTTCAGGAACAATTCGCTTAGTGGCAAAGGAAGCAGGTATATGGCAACAAAGGACAGTATGATAAGCAGTCTGAATAATCCAGAAGGAGTATTGTTCTGTCAGGACTGCATTTCCTGCTAAGGCTTCAACACAACAGGTGAATATCTGCACTTGACGGTTTGGAGGAAGCTAAAGGGATCAACCCTCACCACATACTTGGCTGTCAACAAATCTGTCATCTCTCCTGGCATCTCTCCTGGCATCAAGATGTCCACAGTGGCAGAACTTCCGACTCTGATTTTATCTGCAAGATGATCAAGATATTTAGCATCCTGGGGACATACTACAGCTTTTTGCCGTGGCTAATTACAAACGTCTCCAGGATTAGAAGTCAGAATAGACTTTATACTCTTGCTACTGTAGCAAGGATCAGTGAGATTCCTGTGTTGAGTATGATGGGATAACATTGTCAAGAATCAGCTGCCAGGCCTACCAGGTAGGTTGTTTACCATCCCTGCTCTCCTCTCAGTGATCCTCAACACTTACTCCTACTGAGGCTCAACAGCACTGCTTGCTGTCAGGTTTACCAGGTAGGTTGTTTACCATCCCTGCTCTCCTCTCAGTGATCCTCAACACTTACTCCTACTGAGGCTCAACAGCACTGCTTGCTGTCAGGCCTACCAGGTAGGTTGTTTAGCATCCCTGCTCTCCTCTCAGTGATCCTCAACACTTACTCCTACTGAGGCTCAACAGCACTGCTTGCTGTCAGGCCTACCAGGTAGGTTGTTTAGCATCCCTGCTCTCCTCTCAGTGATCCTCAACACTTACTCCTACTGAGGCTCAACAGCACTGCTTGCTGTCAGGCCTACCAGGTAGGTTGTTTAGCATCCCTCCTCTCCTCTCAGTGATCCTCAACACTTACTCCTACTGAGGCTCAACAGCACTGCTTGCTGTCAGGCCTACCAGGTAGGTTGTTTAGCATCCCTGCTCTCCTCTCAGTGATCCTCAACACTTACTCCTACTGAGGCTCAACAGCACTGCTTGCTGTCAGGCCTACCAGGTAGGTTGTTTAGCATCCCTCCTCTCCTCTCAGTGATCCTCAACACTTACTCCTACTGAGGCTCAACAGCACTGCTTGCTGTCAGGCCTACCAGGTAGGTTGTTTAGCATCCCTCCTCTCCTCTCAGTGATCCTCAACACTTACTCCTACTGAGGCTCAACAGCACTGCTTGCTGTCAGGCCTACCAGGTAGGTTGTTTAGCATCCCTCCCTCTCCTCTCAGTGATCCTCAACACTTACTCCTACTGAGGCTCAACAGCACTGCTTGCTGTCAGGCCTACCAGGTAGGTTGTTTAGCATCCCTCCTCTCCTCTCAGTGATCCTCAACACTTACTCCTACTGAGGCTCAACAGCACTGCTTGCTGTCAGGCCTACCAGGTAGGTTGTTTAGCATCCCTGCTCTCCTCTCAGTGATCCTCAACACTTACTCCTACTGAGGCTCAACAGCACTGCTTGCTGTCAGGTTTACCAGGTAGGTTGTTTAGCATCCTCCTCTCCTCTCAGTGATCCTCAACACTTACTCCTACTGAGGCTCAACAGCACTGCTTGCTGTCAGGCCTACCAGGTAGGTTGTTTAGCATCCCTGCTCTCCTCTCAGTGATCCTCAACACTTACTCCTACTGAGGCTCAACAGCACTGCTTGCTGTCAGGGCCTACCAGGTAGGTTGTTTAGCATCCCTCCTCTCCTCTCAGTGATCCTCAACACTTACTCCTACTGAGGCTCAACAGCACTGCTTGCTGTCAGGCCTACCAGGTAGGTTGTTTAGCATCCCTGCTCTCCTCTCAGTGATCCTCAACACTTACTCCTACTGAGGCTCAACAGCACTGCTTGCTGTCAGGCCTACCAGGTAGGTTGTTTAGCATCCCTGCTCTCCTCTCAGTGATCCTCAACACTTACTCCTACTGAGGCTCAACAGCACTGCTTGCTGTCAGGCCTACCAGGTAGGTTGTTTAGCATCCCTGCTCTCCTCTCAGTGATCCTCAACACTTACTCCTACTGAGGCTCAACAGCACTGCTTGCTGTCAGGTTTACCAGGTAGGTTGTTTAGCATCCCTCCACTCCTCTCAGTGATCCTCAACACTTACTCCTACTGAGGCTCAACAGCACTGCTTGCTGTCAGGCCTACCAGGTAGGTTGTTTAGCATCCCTGCTCTCCTCTCAGTGATCCTCAACACTTACTCCTACTGAGGCTCAACAGCACTGCTTGCTGTCAGGTTTACCAGGTAGGTTGTTTAGCATCCCTCCACTCCTCTCAGTGATCCTCAACACTTACTCCTACTGAGGCTCAACAGCACTGCTTGCTGTCAGGTTTACCAGGTAGGTTGTTTAGCATCCCTCCTCTCCTCTCAGTGATCCTCAACACTTACTCCTACTGAGGCTCAACAGCACTGCTTGCTGTCAGGCTTACCAGGTAGGTTGTTTAGCATCCCTCCACTCCTCTCAGTGATCCTCAACACTTACTCCTACTGAGGCTCAACAGCACTGCTTGCTGCCAGGCCTACCAGGTAGGTTGTTTAGCATCCCTCTCTCTCTCAGTGATCCTCAACACTTACTCCTACTGAGGCTCAACAGCACTGCTTGCTGTCAGGTTTACCAGGTAGGTTGTTTAGCATCCCTCCACTCCTCTCAGTGATCCTCAACACTTACTCCTACTGAGGCTCAACAGCACTGCTTGCTGTCAGGTTTACCAGGTAGGTTGTTTAGCATCCCTCCACTCCTCTCAGTGATCCTCAACACTTACTCCTACTGAGGCTCAACAGCACTGCTTGCTGTCAGGCCTACCAGGTAGGTTGTTTAGCATCCCTCCTCTCCTCTCAGTGATCCTCAACACTTACTCCTACTGAGGCTCAACAGCACTGCTTGCTGTCAGGTTTACCAGGTAGGTTGTTTAGCATCCCTCCTCTCCTCTCAGTGATCCTCAACACTTACTCCTACTGAGGCTCAACAGCACTGCTTGCTGTCAGGCCTACCAGGTAGGTTGTTTAGCATCCCTCCTCTCCTCTCAGTGATCCTCAACACTTACTCCTACTGAGGCTCAACAGCACTGCTTGCTGTCAGGTTTACCAGGTAGGTTGTTTAGCATCCCTCCACTCCTCTCAGTGATCCTCAACACTTACTCCTACTGAGGCTCAACAGCACTGCTTGCTGTCAGGCCTACCAGGTAGGTTGTTTAGCATCCCTCCACTCCTCTCAGTGATCCTCACACACTTACTCCTACTGAGGCTCAACAGCACTGCTTGCTGTCAGGTTTACCAGGTAGGTTGTTTAGCATCCCTCCTCTCCTCTCAGTGATCCTCAACACTTACTCCTACTGAGGCTCAACAGCACTGCTTGCTGTCAGGTTTACCAGGTAGGTTGTTTAGCATCCCTCCACTCCTCTCAGTGATCCTCAACACTTACTCCTACTGAGGCTCAACAGCACTGCTTGCTGTCAGGCCTACCAGGTAGGTTGTTTAGCATCCCTCCACTCCTCTCAGTGATCCTCAACACTTACTCCTACTGAGGCTCAACAGCACTGCTTGCTGCCAGGCCTACCAGGTAGGTTGTTTAGCATCCCTGCTCTCCTCTCAGTGATCCTCAACACTTACTCCTACTGAGGCTCAACAGCACTGCTTGCTGTCAGGTTTACCAGGTAGGTTGTTTAGCATCCCTCCACTCCTCTCAGTGATCCTCAACACTTACTCCTACTGAGGCTCAACAGCACTGCTTGCTGCCAGGCCTACCAGGTAGGTTGTTTAGCATCCCTGCTCTCCTCTCAGTGATCCTCAACACTTACTCCTACTGAGGCTCAACAGCACTGCTTGCTGTCAGGCCTACCAGGTAGGTTGTTTAGCATCCCTCCTCTCCTCTCAGTGATCCTCAACACTTACTCCTACTGAGGCTCAACAGCTGTCAGGCCTCATACAGTATGAATGCTGGCATCTACCACTGATGCCCCCTCTATGGTTCTATGACAGTCTTCAGCTCCAGTCTTCTTTGTGGGGACTGAACAAGTTTGATGTCATATTCCATGTATCCATCTCTAATTGTCTTGGAATCTCTGTCCACCTTAAGCCATTGGTTAAATTCAATATGTGAGGTAGGATAAACCTATATACATACCGAATATCTGATAAATGTAAAACTTTAAATAAATACTCTGTGGCATATGGATTACACCCACTCAGCTGGCCCCAGGTTCCTAGCCAGGTTAGCTCTTAGAAGAGAACGACTTGACTAGGGAAGGTATGGGTCTCACCCATGGAAGCACACATGTGGAAGGGTACACTTTAAAGGGATTGTGATTGGGTGAGATGTAAAGAAAATGCTTACTCCAATATGAGAATTACTTTGAAATAGGAATATATTTAGGAATTTGTAATATCAAGAGTAACTGTGGTAGCAACTTATCTCTTTTTTTTCAGGTGGAATAACAGACATCCAGGTTGAGAAGATGGCAGAGCATTTCATCAGTAAGAAGACTGGGGTGAAGATTGAGTTTGACTCCTCTGAGGCGGTGAAATTGTTGAAGGGTTTCGGACTCCTAAGTGAAAAGGGAGACAAGCTGAATGTGCTATCATTGGAGGCGGCAATGCGGAACCTCCCTCAGCAGCCCCAGTCTGTGGTTGCACGTGGAGAGGAGGCGGACATCACGGAGGGGTATGATCGGGATGAGTACCTGGAGACAGAGGAG
The DNA here is from genome assembly GCF_003918875.1 of Haliotis rubra. NCBI lineage: Eukaryota > Metazoa > Mollusca > Gastropoda > Lepetellida > Haliotidae > Haliotis > Haliotis rubra. The sequence goes on along the minus strand of NW_025766769.1, from coordinate 86,038 downwards.
GAATACAAGGATGAGGAGAGGAAGACCAAGAAATATGGCTGGTTTTAATCAACGCCAGCAACTTAGGAGAAAGTTATTTTAGGAAATAAGTATCAGTTGAATATCTTGAATCAACTCTGTCAGTCATATCTTAAGATACATGTTGATCTAAGCATAAATTTTGCTGAATGATTTCAGGCTAACTTAAGTGTTTATATTAAATAATCTTTGGGTATAATTCTGGTTGTTTGGAATTATCTCTGAATAGCAGATATGAAATTTGTCATGACAGTGAAAGCCGTGTTAGGATCATAGAATGTTGGTTTTTGGTAGATTATTTTCTAACGTTGTCAGTGTTTGGGTGGAGAGTGATCGATGTATTCTAGGATGTCCAGAAAGGGAATGAATTCAGATTGGTTTTATTGGAGATCTTCATCTTGCTTTTGAGGATGTGAATGTATCTTTACAGTGAGAATGTGTCCTACATCAAGCTACAACTACTCATTGTGTTGGAAGTGTTTCAGACAGATTCCGCCATTACAGGCAAACTTAGTACATTGTCTCTCCATACCTTTCCTGTCCATTTGGACATGTGATAAATTATGCAATCCTTTTCTTTAAACTGTTGTCAATAACTTAAAGTGCATGTTATATCATGTTTTCACTCCCAAGTTATGTCAATCCACACAGATGAAATTGTAGTAAAGGTATTACTCCAATTAGTGATATTGTTGACATCGTGAATTTTCAACATGTCCATATAGGAAGTTTATACACAGGTCATATATTGATTTACTGTATGCTGTAAATAGGCCTCAGCTGGGGAATGTCTGTATATAAAATTGTGTTTATTTCTTTACTTTCTTATTGATTATTTTGGTTCGGTAACAACAAGCGATACACTGGTGTGGGTCTATGTTGACATGTTGGTGCCGCCGTGCTGAACCAGAACCAGATTCAGTGTTGGTTTGGAGGATGCTGTAGTCACATCAAGAAGAAGCACACACAGCTGTGAGTACACATGACAGGTTGACTCTGCACATTCTGTTCCAAGCATGTACTTAGTACAGCTGGTTCATTATCAACTGGAAGTCTCCCAATGACGGCAGAACACAGACATCTCTGAGAGGCTGCATGGACCTAATTGTGTACAGGCCGTGTCTTCGGTGCTCCAACCTAGCTCTCCTTGGAGAGGACGCCCTGCTTGCCGGGTTTGTCCTGCGATAGCACCGATATCTGATCTGTGAATCCATTAATAAGATCACCAAACAGCATCAAAGCCTAAGGCTTCTTCCGTTACGAACTTGGCTGCACTGACTCTGGAGTATAAGGACGAGGAGTGTCTAAACCTGATGATACAGCAGTGTAGGAAAGATGTAGAAAATCTAGCCTGTCCACAGGACTGGCAGGTCAAATTTTTTACCAGTCCTGCCAAAATCTAGCCTGTCCTCCAAATATAAATAAAACACCTTCGGCAGTAAATATTCAAAAAGGTTATAATCATTATATATATGTCATTGGTTTGCTAAAATTGACCCGACATGAGGACGGACTAGATATTTTTTTAACCCGTCCTCCACAAAATTCACCTGTCTCGGACGTTGGGACGGGCTATCTTTCCTACAGTGGATACAGGGAGAACACAGAGCTTCCCAGAGTAGTGCTTCTGTTGGAACTTTGGCTACCCAGAGTAGTGCTTCTGTTGGAACTTTGGCTACCCAGAGTAGTGCTTCTGTTGGAACTTTGGCTACCCAGAGTAGTGCTTCTGTTGGAACTTTGGCTACCCAGAGTAGTGCTTCTGTTAGAACTTTGGCTGGACGAGGTGTGTCTAAATCAAATGGGACAGGGAGAACACAGAGCTCCCCAAAGTAGTGCTTCTGTTAGGACTTTGGCTGTCATTCACTGTCCACATATACAATGTTTTACACTTGGAACCCAACATCTATTTTATATTTACATATCACAGGGATATACTGATTAACCTGATAAACCACACCATACTACAGTGCTGAAGGAAGACTCACCAGGAAATACACAGCAGTGTAAAACTGCCAGATTGTTGAAGTGCTTGAGAGTTACTGAAGTAACTGGTCAACGTGTAACAATTTCATAGCATAAACTTTGAAACTGCCACACTTTCATTCTGTGTGAAGTACATAGTATGCTGAAAACACTCGCCTTTTATTCCCCGATAAGAACTGACGCACCAATGTGTACAGACAGACAGACAGACAGAGAGAGAGTAAAACATATTAAAATGTACATAGCAAAAAGTACATAAAAATGCGAACAGACGTCCGGCCCCGTGGCCTGAGACACTTTTTACATATAAAACAATAAATAGTGATGAAGATATTTTCACATTAAAAACATACGAAATATATATTAAAAATAGGGTGAGTAGTCTCTTGCACATTGTTGTTGTGTACTTGCTAGAAGTGGCTGTAAAATATCACACTGCAGCAAGAAAATAAACTTCATTTCTTCATTATAATCTACAAAGGATGGGTTTATTGTCTCGCTTCATTCCACAGGGTAAACTTCAGGTCTGAATAGAATTCACAATTTACTGACAAAATGCCGTTCATCTTCAATGGTATTTGTATTATTGCAATATCTGCAAATTCTGTTTTCCAGCGGAATAGGAGGCTTGGTATAACGGCCAGTGCCTATAGCTAAAGGGAGACAACCACTCCGGAACTTGGCAAGAATACTTCTTTCTTCTCTTTTCGAAACACGTTTTACATAAGGGCCAACAACAGGGTCATATTTAAAACATCGATACGTTCTTAGTTTATTACCATTCATTTTCCCCCGTGTCACCCCACACTTTCTGAGACCACTCCAAGCTGTCTTGGCAAGTTAATAATTCTTTTAAGAACTGTATTTATTTTCTGTACACTCCAGTTTTCAGTAATAATCCACTGAGCATTCAATTTGTGAAGGGACTTGATAGTTTTGTTAATCCAAGGCTTCTAAATTTTACAGGACCAGTCATACCGGTATATCTTGTGCGCTGTACGTGATTCAGACATATTTTAACACGGAAGAATAATCTATATAGTTCAATTTGTTGCATCACAGAGCAGGATGTTCAGCCCATATCCCCTCCAATAGCTACGTTGCTGCAATTAGTTCCTGTTCCAAGGTAGTATCCACACGCTTTATTTTGTACATATTGGATTTCCTTGAAAACATAGAATAGAAGAGAATAGTTCCACCAGTCTATTGTACAGAGTAGTAAAAACTTCATAGCACAGACCTCCAGCACTCTTGAACTTAAAATACATTGCAGATAGTGCTCGGCTTGCAGCTTTACAGTTCTTTTACAGATTTCTTCCTGTCTAAATCCTCATGTTGCCTTATTCCAAGGTATCTATAGCAATTTATTAAGGACACTTCCTCTTCGCCACAGTGGAATATTTAGTTGATTGGGGTACATGAACTTGGTCTAAAATGAACAACTCTAGTCTTACTTATATTAATAACCAGTCTCCATTTAGAACACCACACAGATAAAACATTCAGCATTTTCTGAATAGATTCTTCATTTGGAGCAATAAAAGCAACATCATCTGCATAAAATAACAAGGAGAGCATTGAATCTTTATACTATATCCCACATTGTAAATGATTTATTTCTTCTGCAAGGTCATTGATTTCGATTGAAAACAAGGTTGGGGACATCTTACATCCCTGTTTAACTCCCAGTGATACAGAGAATGGAGATGTGTAAACTTCATTAATTGCAACTTGACTGTTGACATCATTATACATCTTCTGGATAGCACTGAGTATTTTTCCATGGATTCCAATCTTCATCAGTTTGTACCATAAACAGGACCTGTTAACAGTATCAAAGGCTTTGTTTAAGTCCACAAAACACAAATGTTCTCTGCTTACTTATTTCCCTGTTTTGTATCATATTACACAGAGTATACAAATGTTCAATACAGTTTCTTTTAGGGCAGAAACCATTTTGTTCATCTACAACAGTGTTATGTCAAAATTTGAGGCGTACAAAACAAATGTGGGTTTCTTCACAATGGAATATGGAAATATATTAACAATAATGTTTTGTATGATTCCGCACAAAAATATAAACTAAATCAGATTCCGCACATTAATACCCATATGATTTATATCATATTGGTATCTGGTCGCTACATCCAATCATCTCCCCGTGAAGATCTGGGTTAGAATTGGTCTTCAGTAACCCAGGCTTGTCTATCCGTGAAGATCCGGGTTAGAATTGGTCTTCAGTAACCCAGGCTTGTCTCCCATGAAAATCTGGGTTAGAATTGGTCTTCAGTAACCAAGGCTTGTCTACCCGTGAAGATCCGGGTTAGAATTGGTCTTCAGTAACCCAGGCTTGTCTACCTGTGAAGATCCGGGTTAGAATTGGTCTTCAGTAACCCAGGCTTGTCTACCTGTGAAGATCTGGGTTAGAATTGGTCTTCAGTAACCCAGGCTTGTCTACCCGTGAAGAACCGGGTTAGAATTGGTCTTCAGTAACCCAGGCTTGTCTCCCATGAAAATCTTGGTTAGAATTGGTCTTCAGTAACCAAGGCTTGTCTACCCATGAAGATCCGGGTTAGAATTGGTCTTCAGTAACCCAGTCTTGTCTACCTGTCATGATCCGGGTTAGAATTGGTCTTCAGTAACCCTGGCTTGTCTACCCATGAAGATCTGGGTTAGAATTGGTCTTCAGTAACCCAGGCTTGTCTACCTGTGAAGATCCGGGTTAGAACTGGTCTTCAGTAACCCAGGCTTGTCTACCCGTGAAGATCCAGGTTAGAATTGGTCTTCAGTAACCCAGGCTTGTCTACCCGCGCCGGGAGTTAATCAAAAACCGTCCTCAGTCCTTGTTGAACCCTGTAAAGACATACTTTTTACACAAGGTTTAATGATGAGTAACTCCATAGTTCATAATGAAACTAAAGGCCTGTTTATACGGCGACATTTCCACATGTGTTTATTTTTTGCATGTGTGTAAATTTGCTTACATGAGTATATTTGGTCGTATAAACGCAATTACACATATGCAAATTTTACTACCCCAAGCAAAAATACTCCTGGCCTAGACCAGGTGCAAATGTTTTACTACCGGTGAGTAAATGCTTATTTTTTGCTACCCTAAGCAAATCTGGTCGTATAAACGCATAGCAAATTTACTCAGGGTGAGTATTTTTCCCGTTCGATTTCATAATGGCTATTTTGGTAGTTTCCGCCCTAAACTTTACGCGCCTTATTGGTCACATATCTGTCAGTTGATGTCTAGCTTCCATTAAAACAGACACACGACAATGGCGAACCGGAAAGAAACTTCAGCGATTGCCAAAAGGCGGTTCGCTTGGAATGGCGAGGAAACAAAATGCCTATTGGCAATATGGGAAGATAACAGTATAGAGGAATTACTGGAAAACCCCAAAGCAACAATGTTTCTGTGTACAATACTGTCGCACGGAAATGGGTGCAAAAGGATTCAACAGGACATCTGACCAATGTAAAGTGAGAATCCATACCTTAAAGAGGACATACAGAGAGTGTAAATCAAACCTGAAGAAAAGTGGAAAGGGAAGGAAACTTTGTAAGTTTTTGAAGAACTGGACGCCATTCTTGGTACCAGACCAGCCTAAATTAAGCCTCTGAAGGTTATAGATACATTGACCAAGAAAGTAGAAGATGAAGGAGAGGATTCTTGTGAACCTGATGATACAGCACAGGCAAACACACAGGCTGTTGGTGACAGTTGTGCTGACATTACACCTCTTGCTGATAATGAAACTGAAAGGGATGAAAAGGATGCATCTGACACGGAAAGCAGAAAGAATAAAAGAAAAGGAATCCACTGAAGGGGAAAATGAAAAGGTGAAAAGCGAAGAAAAGAGCTCGGAAGGCGAGGGATGGAAGTAGCACTGAAATCTGTGATGGGTGGATTTAGTGCAGCAAACGAGAGAGCTGATGATAAGGTTCTTGACCTTGAACGCCAGAAAATAGAACTTCAACGCCAAAAGCTTGATGTCGAGAAAGCCAAGATCGAATCAGATGAAAGACAGAAGCGTGAAGAGAGACAGCACCAATTCAACATGATGAATATGATTATGAGAGCTGTACGGGGGACAGGACAACAGTCCCCACCTGTCCCATACAGCACGGGTCGTACAGCTCAGTATGATGGAGGTGAAACGGTAAGAGGTCCGGGCCCTTCATCACGCTATTCCTCGACAGTCAACCAACAATCTTCAAATGACGATTCTTGGATAACTGATACTGAAGACGGAACAAGTTTCTACAATTTGTAGACTTCATGAATGACACAATACTATAAATGATACATTCATGATTATTTTAACTATTGCTCAATTCTGTGTTCTCATCAACAGCCATGACGTTCATTGGCGTTTAGTTTCCATTTCATCCTTCGAGTTAGTTCCAGTTTGTGTTTTGAGACGTTTTCGTTCTGATGTTTGTCCAGCCATATTCTTAGTGCTGCTGTTATCACAATGTTCATTTGAGCAATCTAGACAGCATCTAGATATAAGCCTTGTAATAATTCATGTTCTCTTATGAATAAAGGATTTAAAGATTTAGTGCACATTTCACTTTTTCCGAAAAGAAGAAAAAGCATGGTTTTCACCCTCTGTTAGCAGCTTTGTATAATTACTGAAACCTCTCGTAATTAACCTTACAGCTTTAAGATGATGCTGTTGAAGCCATGACTTGTCATTCACTTATAACGTCAAATGTTTGCGTATCTTACCGTTTCGAAAATCATGATCCTGGTTTTGAGGCTATCGAAAGTGTGTATTATAGCTAATGCAAAACGTCATGTCAAATTGTTCTCTGAGGTTATGATCAATGTGTTGCAATATTGTATTGATGTGTTGACATAAAAGAAAGGATTGCTTACATCTTCACAAAATACTTTAATTTGAATTTTGAAACACGTGCATGTACAAGTGTAAATGTTTACAATAATCACCAATATGAACTATACATGGTTTACTCAAAGTAAATGTCTTCACAAATGAAAAATGTCTTTAAAACACATCGTTGCAGAAAGCCAGCGCGATTTCATCACGCGAGAGCTTTCGCACATTGATCCCTTCATTCAAAGCCCCATCCTGTACATCCAGTTGGTAGTCATTTTCTTCTTCGTCTTCTTCTGCGTCCCAATCCTCCCTGTAGAGGTCACGTACACTCTCGCAAATGTTGTGGAGGACAACACAGCATGTAATTACCGTGCAGGCAAATTCGACGTCAACGTCCATCCTCTTCTGCAAACACAGCCAGCGTCCCTTCAAAGCGACCAAGCTGGCGTTTTCAATCGTCATCCTGGCTCGGCTGAGTCGATAGTTGAAGGTACTCTGAGCTGGAGTGAGGTTAGCTCTGCCAGTGTAGGGCTTCAATAACCATGACTTTAAGGGGTATGCTGCATCACCAAGGAGCACCAAGGGCATCTGTGTATTTCGATGTTCTTCGACCAGTTTGGTAAGAGAGAACCATCATCACCAAGGAAATAAATGTCTGAGTTCACAAAGACACGGGCGTCATGCACTCTGCCTGGCCAGCCAATATTGATGTTTGTAAACATCTGGTTGTGGTCACATATCCCTTGAAGGATAAGAGAATAGAAACCTTTCCTGTTCAGGTAGTCACCGTGTGAATATTTAGGAGCTATGATAGGGATGTGACTGCCATCTATAGATCCTACACAGTTTGGAAATCCCCAACGCTCCTCATAGCCCCTGATAACATCCTTCAATGCGTCTCCCTGGGGAACCTGGCGTATTCAGTCAGGAGAAGTTTCATGATGGCTTCACACACTTGATGGACGCAGACATACGGTTGCCTTCCCGACACCAAAAAGGTTGGCCACAGTCCTATATTCTGCGGAGGAAGCCATCCAATAGATTGTTATAGCAACCTTTTTCTTTACATCCAATGGTTCCTCAACTGTATGTTCAGAGGGAGAGAGCTCATCGTTTAGTCGAGTGCAGATCAATTCATATGTTTCTCTTCGCATTCTAAAATTTTCTAACCATTCGGCATCAGTGAAATGTTTGCCAACAACTTCCGTATACCAATGACTTGATCTTGGCTTTCTTCTAGAAGTTCGATCATGGGAACATCCCAGTATCAGACCCACACTTATGTAATATGGGAAATGCCTATACCTTCTTGTTATCTCACGTCTTACTCCATCCATTGCTAGGGCAGAAATGAACTATTATCAAGATTTACTACCGCTTTGCCTAAAGTCCGTATGAACGCATAGCAAATTGCTCACCCTAGCAAATTACACTCCCTATGTAAATTTACTCATGTATGCAAATTTGCACATGTGTATATTTTCGCGGTATAAACAAGCCTTAAGGCACCCACAGTTAAAGTCATTAATGTTTTAGACAGCGAATACACTTTAACTAAGGGGAGAATTATAGGTCAATGTTATGGGACTAAAGTCATAGAACCTACCATAATCCCAAAGAGAGTTTCTAAGGTTAGGGTTGCAAATCCCGAGGTTCCCGAACACTTAGTAGATTTGTTCGAGAGAAGCCAAGTTAATCTTACCCTGGAACAACAGGAAATACTCAGAGATCTCCTGTATACTTACAGAGATATTTTTGCTAAGAACGATGATGACCTAGGTCGTACAGGTCTGGTGAAACACCATATCGATACTGGGGATGCTAGACCCATCAAGCAAGCTCCATGTCACCAAACTCTTGCTAAGCAAGAAGCAGAGGAGAAAGAGGTTGCCCGAATGTTAGAGCAAGGCGTTATTCGTCAATCGAATAGTCCTTGGGCTTCCCCAATGGTATTAGTGCAGCGCGCTGATGGTCGTTGGAGATATTGCTGTGATTTTAGGATGCTCAAGGGTGTTTCTCGTAAGGACAGCTATCCCCTTCCTCGAATAGATGATTGTATTGACTGTCTAGGAGGGGCAACCATGTTCTGCACGATGGACCTTCAAGCAGGCTATTGGCAAGTGGAGATGGACCCTCGAGATCGAGAGAAAACAGCTTTTGTCACTCGTTCAGGACTCTACGAGTGGAATGTCCTCCCATTCGGACTTTGTAATGCTCCGAGTGTTTTTGAGAGACTAATGGAAACAGTCCTGACAGGCTTACAGTGGAGTGAATGTCTCTGTTTTCTTGATGATATAATTATCTTTGCAAATTCCTTTGATGAGGCACTTTTACGACTAAAATCTGTTTGGGACAGGCTGACTGTAGCAGGTTTAAAGTTAAAGCCTAAAAAGTGTCAACTTTCTGGGCCATGTAATTTCCGCTGATGGGGTTCACACCCAGCCAGAGAAAATAAACTCTGTTAGATTGTGGCCTACTCCTAAATCTCGCAAAGAGATTTTACGATTCCTGGGGCTTGCAAACTATTATCAGAGATTTATCAAAGACTTCTCCAGAATTGCAAGACCCCTTACCTTGCTTACCAGTCCCTCAGTTGATTTTGAGTTGACTGAGTGTACTGACCGAGCATTCATGAATCTGAAAGAGGCTCTCACCTCAGCACCCATACTTGGTTTTCCTGCCCAGGAAGGTGCCATGACCTTGGACACAGATGCTTCCGGTGAGGGAATTGGAGCAGTCCTGTCCCAAGATCAAAATGGCAGGGAAGCGGTTTTAGGTTACTACAGCAAGTGTCTCACCCGGGCAGAGAAAAACTACTGTGTTACATGCCGGGAGCTCCTAGCTATTTTGAAAGCTAGACAACAAAACAAGAGCCCCGAGTGGGAGGCAGTTTCTGCACTGTCTGAAGCATGCAAAGCCCTATGGGGTCAGTTCCACCGTTTGTCAGTTAGACAAGGTGTGTTGCATAGGAAATGGGAGAGCAACGATGGAAAGGAGTGGCGATGGCAAATAGTTATACCATCCATCAGACGTAGAGCAATCCTTGAAGGTTGTCATAACTCACCCTTAGGAGGGCATCTTGGCGTCCTAAAGACATTCGCCAAAGCTGAGCAGTCCTACTACTGGGTAGGGATGAAGATGGCTGTCCGAGATCACTGCCTTCAGTGTGACAAGTGTGTCGCCAGGAAGAGTCCAAGGAAACAAAAAGCTCCTATGAAGGAGTATACCACCGGCTCCCCAATGGAGAGACTAACCACTGACATCATGGGTCCAATGGACCGCACATCAGCTGGCAACAAGTATATACTTGTTGTTACGGACTCATTCACTAAGTGGACAGAAGCCTTTGCCATCCCAAATATTGAGGCAAAGACAGTGGCCAAGAAAATTGTTGAGGAGTGGGTGTGTCGTTATGGTACCCCCAAATTCATACATAGTAATCAGGGTAGGCAGTATGAAGCCAATTTGTTCCAGGAACTATGCAAATAGTTGGGAGTGGTGAAAACAAGAACCACTTCTCTCTGACCTCAGGCAAATGGCCAGGTCGAGCATTTCAATCGTACCCTAGCTGCCATGTTGAGCATTTACACAGACGGGAAACCATGATATTGGGACAAACATCTTCCCTTTGTGATGGCGGCATACAGAAGCTCAAAGCATGAGTCAACTCGCCAAACCCCAAACAAACTCATGTTAGGTAAGGAAGTGCGTATGCCCTTCCACCTGGTTACTGGTGATCCTAATGACCAGCAGCTCACCAGGGATGAGTATGTAGATGAGGTCAAGCAGCAGGTGGAAAAAGCTTTCGAATCGGCACGGAAAGCACTTAAGCACTCTTCAGAGGTGCGAAAGAAGCGTTACGATGTTGGAAGAAGAGAGTCACGACTTACTGTGTGGTTGTATAACCCCCACAAAAGTACCAAGTTATAAACTGACTCCAAAATGGTCGAAAGGTTGGGTTGTCACCAAGGTGATTGATGACATCACCTACCGCATTCAGAACGACATCAACAATCCTCCCTGGGTGGTTCATGTAGGCCGTCTACTGCCATACCTGGGGAAGGACCAACCAAACTGGTTCAATTCCAAGCAGAATGCTTGAGTTCACTGCCTCTATGGTCCACTGTCCTGAAACACTCAGACATAAAAACATTATACCCATTTGATAATAGTGGGGTGTAAACTTAAGATAAGATATGAATTGCTGACGTCACGAATGAATTCTGTATATTCAGTTATCTAGAAATCTATCAAGATTTAAAATTTAGGCTTGTTGGACACTGTCTGATAGAAATTAGTTGATTGAGGAAATAGAATGACTGGTTCATAGGCTTAATAGCGAGACTAAAATGTAGATGGTGGATCAACCATTAGTACCCTAAAAGCCTAAAAGACATGTTGTTGTTGGAATAACATGGGGTATGGATCTCTCTCTCTTGTTGCCCGTCCATAACAAACATTTTTTATATTATATCATCCTACCTACTATGTAATACGTAAATTCTAATCTTCAGGACCGAAAAATCTGTCACGTCACCCTCCCCAGGGGAGGAGGTGCTCATCCTGGATGAGAACACAACCATCGACACAAACATGGACCTTCCGGCAGAAGCAGAGCAGGATATACATTTCCAGTCTGGAATGGATTGCCCGGCATGTCCGGAGAGAAGCATATTCACACACTTCCCGGCATTTCAGCGCCACTGGACAATGAGAAATAGGCCCCAGTTGACCATCTTCCATTGTCCTGTCCTGGATTGCCGAGCGACCTACCATATGTTCCCGGACTTGACCCGGCACTATATGAGGCATCACACCAGCAAGCGGGCCAACCCAAAGAACATTGTACAGGCTTGCAGGAAGGCTAGGACAACTGTGGCAACGAACAAGGGGTTCATGGACCCAGGGAAATGGACCTTCCCGGCTCGGAAGTCAAAGAAGGCAGCCACATTTACACCGGCACCTTCCCAATCAACACAGAAGGAGTTACCAGCAGAACCAGTAGATGTCCAGTCCGCTCCTGAGCTGACTGAGAAGGAGAGTAGACCAGTTTCCGTTGGTGATGTTATTCCTAACCAGTGGGAACTGGCCTATGATCGGGCCCAGCTTGAGATACAGGCCCTGAAATGTCAGGTTTCCCAGCTGGAGAGACAGATAGCCAGGTCAGTTCCGAGCTGGCCTACCACCTTCGACATTCCTCTGACCAGACCGACACTGGATGATTTCATCCAGTCTGGCAGAGAAGCTATGGCTGTCCTTCACGAGGCAGAGGACAGACGGTTCAATGAGCAGTTAACTTTGCGCAGACAAGCTGATGCCTACATCTGAATAATGACCAAGTAAGCTGCCGTTATACTTCGCAACTCTGGAACTATCTCCTGATCTCTGGATCTCTCTGGAACTATCTGTGGATCTCTCTGGAACTATCTGTGGATCTCTGCTGAACTGGGTGGACCTTACTATTTTGAACTGTATTTAGTCTGGAACTGTGGAAGATATATGTATATTTGTGATGATTGTGTATAATTCTTGGGAATGGTAAGTAGGTAAGTTTTCCTGATTGTATGCTATATGAATTCCACATTATGCCTGTATTATTATCTGTATGAATGTACTGTACATATAATTACCATACCTCTGTATATATGTATCTCCTCTTCTCAAATACTTATGTCAGTAAATCGAGACGATTTAAAAATAAAAGAGGGGATATTGTAATGTACAGGGTAATCGATAATAATTACCCTATATAAATATCTTAACTATTTATGACGTATTTTGGGTATACTAATTCCCGCGATATCAGTTGCACTGTCCATGTAGTGTTGTTCCGTGCCAGTGCACTGCAACATATAGTTTACCATGATCTTAAGATTACGAGAGCTCATACCGTTGGAATTAGTATGTAAACAGATCCAAGCCATCTCTTCACCTCGTTCCATCAGTCTACCTGATGTGGCGTAATTTATGTAGCGACTTGGGTGTTGACTTGTGCTGCCTCAGGTAAGCTACGTCTCGACATGGGCGCCGCCATGTTGTGACGTCATAGCGAGGTGTTTTAGAAGGTTTCGTATCTAGGATTTTACGTCACAATAGAAATAACGGAGACGAGGGAGTCTTCGATTAACGGTTGAAAAAGATAGACGAATCACCGAGAGTTGGATTGTTGCATCTCCATCGTAGGGAAAAAAACCATGAATAATCTTTAAGTTTACACCCGGCTTGCCCTACTCAATGAAGCGCATGTAAAATCTTTCTACTGTTGTAACTATATATAATTGTACTGTACCTTATAACTTGTAGAGTAACGCTTTGGGCGGCGTGATTGCATATTGTCTTTACTGTTAGAAGTTTGCTATTGTATATAATAAATTTTGCTGTTGGTAACTTTTATGACTTGTGAAATTATTTACTAGTTAAAACTGTTGTGTTGCTGTGGCTGGAAGAGAGAGATCCACATACCCACCATGTCGTAGTACATACCTCTCCAGCCACCCCGTCGACCGTTACAGTTATCTTGAGAAAAGGGCGTCAAATCTGCCTGATTTTACGATATATAAATGAACAGATTCAAGAATCTGCATATTTACAGGTGCAGTTGCATGGACATTTCCGAATAATACTGAGTCTAATGTATATCCTTTTTGGTAAAAGTACATGTTATTTTGAGTTACAGTATATATTGGACAAGTAAAGAAAAAGTGAAAACTATCCTCATTTGCTAGTCCACATGAGCATATCAGACTTTCTAAAATGTATCTTTCATATTTGTGAGCACTGAGGTCACTGCAGCCGAGTCGCAGGCGGGAATGAACGATTTGAGCAAAACGGCTTCCATAGTTTAGATTGAAACATATACGAGGTGCATTAATAGTCCTCAGTCGTCTTTTAAAACTGGACAGGGACTCTAATTGAGTAAGATGTTGGGGTAAGTTGTTCCATAGTTTAATAGTATCAGGTAAAAACGAGTTTTCGTAATTACTTGTTCTGCAATTAATAGTTAGAATGTTATTACGATTTCTTAAGTTGTATTGGTTTGAATCAGATACACAAGGAGGGACAAGACTGGTTAGATAGTCGGCCGTTAAGTTATTTACCATTTTGTAGAACAAAATTAATTTATTATTATTTCTTCTCATCCTGGATATTTGTTTCGTCATATAATTTGTTATGGCTAGTTCCGCGTACCGCTCCACATATTGTTCGTATAGCATCTAGGTTTAATTTTTCTAGAAATTCAGATTGCTCTTTAGTGCAGTTGTCCCAGATGTGACCACAATAGTCAAACAAGGGTAATATATACTGTTTGTACATAATTTCAAGGGTTTCACGATAAAGACGGTATTTGTATTTCCGTAAGCAATCTATCATTGGGCTTACTTTTTCTGCGACATCGGTAATGTGTTTGCTCCAAGTGCAATCGCTCTGCAGAGTAACCCCGAAATGTTTATGACTTTCGACTTCACAGGTAACAGTATTATTCATAAAAAGTGGTAGTTTAGAGCTCGGATATTTTTTTCTAGTAAAAAGTATGGATTCTGTTTTTAATGGATTAAATGAGACTTTCCATTTTTTTGCCCACGATGAAATTTTAGACAGGTTGCTAAAAGCACACGAAGAGAGAATTCGCCACCTGGAGAAGAAAAATGGAAATGGCCGCGAGAAACTGACAGTACCACGATCGTGTCAGGTAAGACCAAAGTGTTTTGTTGTCAAATGACGTTTGAAGAATTATTTACTTTACGGGCAGAAATCCGGATAGGTAAACACGCTTATCTCGCGAATGTTTAGTTTTCTTTGAATTATTTTCAAAGATTGGTCAAGTAAAATAAGTCTTGATCTACTACCATCTTTTCTTTTGTTTTCTGTTTATATTCAATTTCAATACATGGTATAATGTGCGACATTTCGGTGTAAATTCTTCAATTTAATTATGGATGAAATGAAATTGTTCATCCCAAATTCGCCCAAAGAGTAATTTCATATAAGAAAAATGGGAGACAGGTACTCATTTTGTGCAGGATATATTAGAAAATATATGTTTGGTGTTTTTTCATTTAAATTGTTGTCAACAAATTTAGCATTCTATTTGTGCTTACTCTTGTACACATGTGCCTTACATATATTATATATTTAGTACAAATATATTGAATATGATTCTTTGCATATAATGTATATGTTAAACTTAATGGATTTGTTTTATTCATTTAGGCTGTTGTGAGAAAAGTACTGACACGGCTACTCCTGGAGGAACATATCATCCTCACTTATCGAAGGTATGTGTTTATGGTACAAGGAAATAGACATAATTTCATTTTGAATATTTCATTATCATGCTTCCCTACATAGATTTTCACAGAATGAACCATACTAAAGTTACATTTGCAAATGGATTTGAATAGCATGTAAACTGAACCAGGATTTCAAATTGTACCAATCAACCTGTGTGAAATTGCAATCAAACTGACCCCTTGATTTTACAATAGGTAATCACGCTAAGGTTATGTGATATGAGATAACTAAACTTCATTCATCAGGATCTTTATGTCACTAACTGATTGCATAACTTTGTAAACAGGATGTACACCCTGTACATAGAATTGCAGGAAATAACATAGGATGGCTAGTCTATTTGCAAGTTATTTTGAATCATTTAATTACAAAATGTTAAACGTTCAGAACAATATAGGTATACAAGTCATAAATCTGTATTATATATATATTATATATGGTTTAAACGATATTTATTGCTCAATAGAGCATGTGCATACGATACATTAACAAAATGGAGTGGATTGGCAAACAAGCCTGTGGCTTATATCAATGCCTTTCCACATATATATCTGTTTATACTAGTGTTGGGAATTGGTTGAAATCTCACAATTGATGATTGGTTCGATACCAACGACCAATCATCGAAAAAAAATTGGTTAGCGTTATTTTGTAGATTTTCCTATTCAGGTTGTAATTGCAGGTAAGTATAAAGAAAAAACATTTGGTTCTCTGTTGTTGTTTTTATTTTATTTAGAAACTGCACAAATTACATTTGCAAATTTCACATCCAGTGGAAAATGATTCAGTTCCAGTGTAACATAAACTTCCCAGATTCTTCAAGAAATATTCAGTCATGACTTTTCAGAAAGTGAAGTGAGTTTTCTAAGAATGAAACACGTTTTCTGGCCCATACATTGTCCTAGATATGTTCCGTCATCAAGTATTCAAATTCTATTACAGCGGTTCTTAAATTGTTTGTGTTCGATTATGAGAAAATGTGATCGATTGCTTGGTCGTTTGGCCACTGCGACCAATCTTCGATTATTTCAATTAATCGGAACACCACTAGTTTATACCTGTTTGGTTGCTGGTATAAATTTCACTGCAGTTGTTTTCTTTAAATCAAAATTACAAATGAATGAATAGGAATGTGCCAGGAAAAGTGATGTTTTATTATTAATTTTTTCAGCAAAGCTGATGATGAAGACTCTATGAAAACAGTGGTCAAAGAAACAAGGAGACTATATCATGACCAAGGACGGTCCGCAGGAACATGTGAAGGTATTTTTTACTAATCTGTTGTGACTTTCATTATGAATAGTGTTACCTGAGGGTGTCGGGATGTTCTACCCTTCCTCCCTAGGCAATCTGTCTAGCCACTCTGGTTCTGGGGATGATGTAGCTAAGATGGATAGTCAATGATAAGTCCGTTATGGTGTTCAAGTCTATTTATTCTGGAATGAATTCTTTCACAAAGGTCCTCAGATATTGCCTAGCTTTCCTGAATTACACACAACATTAGATCACAAACTTCATGGAAGAACTTGTTGGTTTCTTGTACAACTCCTAGTTACATGTTCATCTGAGCCATTCTCTCAATATACAGAGAGAACCTCTCAAGCCAACGGTGGGGCCCAGAATCTCCCTCTCTCTCTCAGTCAGCTAACAAAATATTCTCATCACAATTTTTGGCTCCTCCCCCTGAAATACTGTCATGCACTTTCCAAGCACAATGACACTTCTTAACTGAACTTCAAGTTTTCCTTAAATATTTACCAAATATATTTTAAGTTTTCAATCCTAAATATCCTGGTTATACATGCCCCTCCTGTTGTAGAGCATGTCCCATGCGACTGACGAATGACTTAAGCTTAGACCTACAACACAAGTAAGTTATCCATATCAATTATACATCAATCATACAAAAATACAATATCAAAGAGATAATTGAGTAACTATGTATCTGAGGACCAGAAAACACAAAATTGAAATACAGGTGAATGTCTCAGATAGGATCTGTCTTAGGTTGTACCTATCTGAGAAATGTAACAGACATGTTATAGCAAATAACATTTTTAACAATTGCTGATTGAATATAATAGATGCAAACAGTATAGGTGTTACAAATCAAATCAAATATCGAAAGTTTGGATTCTTGAACATTTTCTTCTTTTTTTTTCTTTACAAATCATGATAGTTTTATAACACCATATTATGCATCCAGATTATAAATGTACAAAGCATGCAACATCAGAATACAATATGGAATCATTTATACATGAGGACACTAGTACGTCTTAGTTCACATAAGTTTGTAAAATGAATTAGATTATTCAAAGTCACATCAGCTTTTAAAATGAAACTTGAAAGTCATCACAAAGTTCTCCTGTCTTGAAGGAACTGAAGGTGAAATTAACTTTGTTTGTGTTACTGTTCAACAAGGTGGTGGAGCAGAAAGACTAACTCGTGATAAGTATTGGATATTGTTCACTTCCATGTATCAGTGGAAACAAAGATGAATAAAATTATGAGTAAAAATAAGCATCCATATATGAGATATGAAGTTCTTGATATCCACTGCATGTCCCCAATCAGAGACCATCTATTCATTAAGATAGGGTCAGTTGGGTATATGTAAATTATCTTATTCTCTTTTGCTAACTTTATGGCTCTTAAAGACACTCTTTCGAATGACTTTTTTTGATAAAGATGAGTGTTTCTGTCATTGGACGTTACTGGTAACATCATAGAAACATAATAGTAGTATAATGTCTGTACCTTAGAAGCTGTGTAGTACTGTAAACGTATTATATTTCGCGCAGGTTTTATTTTCTCGCATTTCGCGCAAAACGTTTTAGCGCGAAAATTTATACACCGCGAATAAACCTGTCATTCATTCAGTCTAGCCACGCTCTCCCCCGAGTTGTTACCATAACACATCAAGTTTGAAGACAGAAATCTACGGGAATCTTAAAATGACGACTGATAGTAGCATAAAGAATCATACTGAACTGTCGCTGTAATGGATTTCCCAAAACATAATTAAATAATGAGCCAAATCCCATCCCCGAATTAGCGAAAACAGCAATGTGTGTTGTGGCCGCCATGGAAATTGGTCACATGACAGATGGTTTGATACAAAACAGATTACCATGAAACGTCTCGGAAAGAAATAATACAGCAGTATTTTATTTATTCATTAAGATTTTATTTACCAGTACATCATGAAGCGAATAGTCACTTAACACTCAATCATCTCACTCACAACAACCCGGCTTGTTTGAAATCTCAAAGAGCTTCATATACAGTAGAAGTTAATTCGTCAGATCGTCAGAATTCGGAACATAAGACTGATGTGTTTTTCATCTCTTCCGGGAGTAAACGGATGACTGTGTACTAGTATATCGCACAGATAGGAATTTCCTGTGAGTAAGCAATAAACGCCGCCTGACAGGTTAAGCCACTCTGTTTGTTTTCACTGCTATTAGTAGCGGCCAAAGAGACAGCTGGCAGTTCCGGCAATTACTGATTGCGCGAATAATTGACCGCGCGATGTAGTCTAAACTGTCAATTCCGCGAAAATTGCACCACGCGAAAATAAGTACGTTTACAGTATTTGAGTATTTCTATCCTTTGAAAGTCAGTTCTATTACCAATGTATGCTTCTGTGTCTGTTCATACGTGAAGATTTCTCCCTTATAATGACTAAAGGTAGTACCCCAAAGAAACCCATAGTTATCTAAAACACATATCGTCAGTGGTATTGAGTTCCACCTCGTCAGTAGTGTCATCATCACCTTAAGTGTGAGCTGAAAGGTCCTGTAGAATATCAACAATCGAGTAATTCAAATACTCTGTTCCTGCTCCTTATCATAAGGAGTCAACATCTCTCCCTAGTGAAGGAATATCCAACAATCCCAATTGGTCGTCACCAATGTACCATACAACATATCACTCTGATATAATTTAATTAATGACATGAAGGCATGACAAGAAGGTTTATGGAAGGTCAACTTTTTTATTATGTGAAAACACTGTTTAATGAACAAACAAAATGGATTATATTAATAACTTTCCCTAACAAATGAACCTAAATACATGAAACACACCACATGGAGCTGAAAACATTTATATAAAACCTGAAACATAATTCCCTTTTATTGCACAGAAGCTTTTTGGAGAGTGTGGAGGAACAGGCGTGATGATCTAAAGAGGCAAGAAAGTGGAAAAAAGGCAACACACAGGACAGCAGCAAAGAATAACAGAAGAATTAAATCCGTAAGTATATCTCGCCTCGGACATGACTTCAACAGTGGTGAGTGATGAAGAAGATAGCAATTTATTGCACTCGATCCCCTTTGCCTGGGGGTCCAGAAGACTCAGGACCTACAAGTCGACACTGGACTCAGCAAGAATTTACAGCGCCACTACCCGCGCTAAGGCCAACATGAGAACGAGGATGAGGCATCCAACAAATATAACAGAAGGATCTCTGCCCAAGGATGCCCCCGAGTGGGCTATTGAATAGCTGTACATGATCAACTCAGTTTGATTTATTTTCAATGTAATAATTTAGTAAAATATATATTAAATTTTAAAAATTAATTTCATTTCATTTTTAATGGAACTTTATTCATTTCAGTACATTTTTTTTCATTTCAATACAATTTTATTTATTTTTAAATGCAATTTTTATTTATATTCAAATACAATTTTATTTATTTTCAATGCAATTTTATTTTCAATTTAATCTAAATTATTTATGATATTGAAACAACAGCAATTTTGTATACACAAGCCGAAGTAAGTGAATGAGAAGTCAATCGGCGTAGCTAACTTATGCAATTAACAAACCAGCGTGGATAACACCTTTCATGACTCATGGGGATTTGACTTTAGATGTATGCTAGATTTCACTGATGCGTTGCTGACTGAAGATATATACTCGAGAGCAAAAAAAATTATACCAGATGTTGAAATATGTACAAACTATTAAGGAACTTTTATGTAGGTAAATTATATACTGAAATATGTGGCCCCAACGCAGCAATTTGATACCTGCACACATACGCCAACCTGTGACATGCTAGATGTATTACGGGTAGAGTGGTGGTATTATGGGGTTCAGGCTAAAACGTCACCACAGCAAAACGGCACCTGGCGAAAACGGCACCATTTGGACATAACGGAACCTCGACTTGGCAAAAACGGCTACAAATCTTATGGCGAAAACGGCACCAAATAAAATCTTAATTATTGGGAAAATCTTATTTGGCATTAGATAATCTGAATACAGAATTTTCCGACATATCAGACATCAATATTTCCACAGCGTCATTGCCACCACAAGACGACCATGATTTCAACCATTTTTCGGAACCATCCATGATAGACAGCACCCTCTTCGACCCCCCCACTGCTGATATCCCGGACAACGTGTTCACAATCGTGGAGATTGGTTCTCACAAAGGAGGCTAGCACAGGCGAATTAATAACAAGGTGGAAGAACAGTCACTGGGGCTCTACAGGCTCATCCCAGAGCTCCATCGTGAGGCCAGCCTCCTACCCCTCCAGACAAGGCTTATACAAGAAGGAAGGCTGAAGGTGTACATCCGCAAATCATCAACAGCTAGGCAGGAGGAGGTATTTGAACTTTTGTTCAAGGATGGTGACCTGTCTCTGTCACAACTACTGTCAAGATGTGCGATTATCCACAGACCAATCGTTTAGTGAATTGCTGCAATTCATGAAAAGACATTCATAGGATATATAAGCATCCGGCCAAACATGGACTTTGACGTAGATTCACCGTTGTATAAGAACATGTGTTATGTTGACGGTGCTTTTGTTATCTTCTTGATAATCTTGTTATTTTAATGCAATGGGTGAGCAAACTTCCAGCTTTATCACGTGTTATAATCTTGCTAATGTTATGAAATGAAATAAAAGTCAACGTCATACTGTGTTTTATATATGTTGATATAGGCTTGCTAATGTTATAATGAAACGAACTAAAACATAAAAGTCAACATCATATTGTGTTTTATATATGGTGCCGTTTTAGCTCAGAAATCAGTAGCCGTTTTCGCCAATACGGTGCCGTTTTTGCCAAACTATTTTGGTGCCGTTTTTGCCAAACTATTTTGGTGCCGTTCTGCTGTGGTGCCGTTTTAGCTATAACCCGTATTATGGATGTATTTTGAATGGGATGGGGGTGGTGAAATGTAGGATGTATTCTGGATAGGGCTTTTCACATTAGATAGGTATGAGGTTATGGCATGCAGGATGAAGTAGCCAGATACTGCATGTGTACGTTATGGGGCTCTGGAATATGAAATAAGAAGGGAAAATATAACAATTGTATACTGCATGGGGTTGGCACATGCTAGATGTATGAGGCAGGGATAAATCTACCCGCACGTCCTGCGTAATATACGCATGAAAATTTGAAAGGACACACAAATATTTTACATGTGCGTCCTGTGGATGCATACATATTCACTGTTCATACATGCTTTCTCGGACAGATTCTTCGGCAGCGGGTCCATATCAAAGTTGTCAAACAGCAAAGTAACAATGTTTCGTGGAAATAATTAAACAAATTGAATAAACTGAAGAATAAAATCAACAACAGTACTCATATTAGTCATAAAAGTTGTCAAACATACATGATAACTTACTATTTCCATCTTTATTGAGCGATCGTGTAGTGTAATTCAAGAGACATCTCGGCTTTCATCGCCTCGAACTTAGCGTTCGGACACGATGTTTAATGGCTAAAATATATGCATAAAGCATTTTTGTCACAGGTCATAACTTAGCACGGTACGTCCACTTAGTTCCATTATATACGTATAGGTGGTGATTTTTTGCGTAACACGTTCAGAATACCATGATTTTACCCAAAACTTCCGTCTGAATCTATAAGTTTTTGTTTACGAGGACAGTATCCATTGCTTTAATATGATTGGCTGCCTTAGTGTCACATGCATGATTTCGACCAATCACGACCCTTATAGCAGACTGTGGCGAAAAAGCGTCATAAGAAACCAATCTTTATCCAATAAAATCGCTTCTAACAACTGTGAAAATATTCTTGGCAAGGGTACAGTGATATTGTTGATGTTCCGAGCTTTCGAACGACAGCCGCCATCAAACGAATCGCCTTACATGTTATTTATACGAAGCTTCGAAAACAGAGGTATTTTCCACTGTTGTATCACTTTACCGAGATGAAAGGCACTGATAACGGGAAATAGACGACCATACATATTATTTGAGAAATCTTTTTATAATAATTTTCCGATTACATAAAAATTTAAAAAAAGACAAGAAAAAGGTAAGGGGATATTATGACATGTTACAAATGGAAAAAAAATCGCCGCATTTTTTGCTTCCTTTGTGGTTTATCCGGACATTATAATTGTGTAAGCTTGCATTTTCATTTAAATTAACTTATTTAAGTTGTAGTTGCATTATTTGAATAATATGATAAAAGATAAACTTCATATTTATAAACAGGTAGCTAGGATTAGACCTTTCAAATGGTGTATGATATGTAGTAGCAATAATGTTTTACAAGCTGATATTTTTCTTTCTGAGCTGGACATCGGCGCTATACAAATGTTAGTATGTATGTATGTAAAGTTTGAGGGACTCACAAAAATTTGAAAAGGACTCATTACTTTTCAACTAAGTGAGTCCCAGGACTCACTCACTAAAAATTGTAGATTTATCACTGATGAGGGGTTTCACTACATGGATAATGATACATACACAATACATACATAGGGACTATACTGTGGAGACCATTGAAGTATGTGGATGTATACCAGATGGTAAAGTTGAGTGTAATGGCATGTATACCAGATGGTAAAGTTGAGTGTAATGGCATGTATACCAGATGGTAAAGTTGAGTGTAATGGCATGTATACCAGATGGTAAAGTTGAGTGTAATGGCATGTATACCAGATGGTAAAGTTGAGTGTAATGGCATGTATACCAGATGGTAAAGTTGAGTGTAATGGCATGTATACCAGATGGTAAAGTTGAGTGTAATGGCACTTATACCAGATGGTAAAGTTGAGTGTAATGGCATGTATACGAGATGGTAAAGTTGAGTGTAATGGCATGTATACCAGATGGTAAAGTTGAGTGTAATGGCATGTATACCAGATGGTAAAGTTGAGTGTAATGGCATGTATACCAGATGGTAAAGTTGAGTGTAATGGCACGTATACCAGATGGCATAAATGTGCTAAAAGTCCATGCATGTTGTTGTTGGAAAGTGTTAACAAAGGTGAAGTAGAACAACCTTCTTTTCATATATTTACAGATGGAGGACTGTTCAGACGTGTCGCCAGAAGAGGTATTTGATGCGTTAAAGGATTTCACTTTCAAAGAAATACAGAAAATGTCACATCAAATAGAAAAGTGTGAAAAAAAATAAAATAAAATGAGAAGGGACATAACCCAATTGAATGAACAAATGCAAAACATGACTGAACAATTACGGAAGGCAGTGACCGGAGTCACCGAAGCCAGCCAATCGAAGGTAAAGTTGAACCGAATATACATGTGATACAACGATATTTTAACCATAAAATGATAGTAACGATTTGTGGGTTAATTGTTATGACCTACTGTGGTGAGGTGAAAGTGCTCGACAATTGAACACATACAGTGACAATTACTAACATAGGGTATGAATACTTTGTGAAAGAGTTTTTAATGTGTGTTTACAGATTGGCGACAGTGTGAAAAGGGAGGTTCTCAACCTCATTGAGGACGTAAAGGAGTTGATAACTAGCAAGCTTGAAAAAGACGATGCCCCGAACCCAAACCCGGAGCCTGCACAGGAAACATGAGTTTGTTATACTGTGATTATGTGTAGCGGTAACAAACCTGTACAAACAAAGTAATGCACACAACACCACCCCTAAAAACCTTAGTTATTATTACATACATGGGTGTACTACATGGAATATAGATATAGTAAAAAAATGTGCCAGCAATGTACAGGATATATGTCACATACCGAGGGTTTTAACAAATGAAAGAAGCTACGCCTACATTGCTTGTGCTGGTTTTCAACATCACACTGTTAAACGTAATATCAATTGAAACACTGCACATAATTATACTTGCACTATTCATTTTTTCTTTTATTTTGCTACTTATTTTTTTGCAGATGCACACTGGTGGATTCAATTTACAGATTACCTCAGGAGTTGGTTGAACGCATTGAACCCTTTCTTGGCCCGAGCAAAAGAGACTTGATAAACGAGGCCCAACGAGCTTTCTTTAATTACTACGTTTTAGGTGAAAGCCAAAGGGGGAAGTGCAACCATGGACCAATATAGGGACATGGCGGCACTGGATTGCCCAGTTGCGCTTGTGGCCAGAAAATGATTGGGTTCCGGACAACTGCACCTCTGCGGATTTACCGACGTACCTACGTACTAAGTGGAAAAATGCGAAAACCACAGACCGGAGACATTCACTCCAAAGATGCGCAGGTCATTTGACCTCTGAAAGGAATACCGTCAATACCTCCAGAGCCCCGTGCCTGGGCCCAGCCACCAGGAAGACAACGCTGAGGGAATACCGTCAATACCTCCAGAGCCCCGTGCCTGGGCCCAGCCACCAGGAAGACAACGCTGAGGGAATACCGTCAATACCTCCAGAGCCCCGTGCCTGGGCCCAGCCACCAGGAAGACAACGCTGAGGGAGTGGATGAAGAAGCTAAAGGTGATTCACCTAGGATTAGTCCCTAAAATTGGGGTGGTGGGGTAGCCTAGTGGTTAAAGCGTTTGGTCGTAACGTCGTAGACCCGAGGGTTCGATTCCCCACATAGGTACAATGTGTGAAGCCCATTTCTGGTGCCCCCCCCCCCGTGATGTTGCTTGAATTGCTAAAAGCGGCGCAAAACTAAACTCATTCACTAGTGCCTAAAAGTCATGCAAGTGCCTATGGTGAGTGCATGTGCCTAATAAGAATAAAGATTGCTTTTCTCCAAGAGCACTTTTGATTTTTGAACAACCTAAACAAGAGTGATGACATCATATTTTATCCGATATGGTATTTTTCTGGTACAGTCCCTGGTTCGAAAGTAGGGACATACTTGGCATCTCTTTCCAGTAAACACTTGAAAGCCAAAGACATTCAAAACGTTAAGAACAGAGGAGACACAGAGGATGACATTTATTAGGATACAAGGCTAATAAATGTCATCAATACCATATTGGAAGAGGATGCAGAAGTGATTTTAACAGCAGCTGTAAACAAAGACAACACCATTGCCTTCATTTCTCTGCAGTCATCTTCTATGAAGCCAAACTACACAAAGTATCCAGAGGTACTTGACACAACATACAAAGTCAACAACAAAAGTATGTATTTGACATCTCAAATTGGTGGTCGATGGTAATGGTTATGGTCAAGTCGTAGCCCATGAACTGGTGTCCTCTGAGAAGAAGGACATGATGACTCAGTGCCTGGATGTGTTTGTAGTAAACAATGCCATCTGCACTGCAGGAACTCAAGTCATTCTTATCGACGAGGATTTTAGCTAAATTGGTGCCATTGAAGAGACCATGCCTGGCGTTGCAATCCAGCTCTGCATCTGGCACATCCACTGTGCTATGAAAAGGCGCCTAAAATCAAGAGGACACAGACGAACAGCATAAGATCAAAATTAGAAAAACCCTGCAGGAAATCTCTCATGCTAATTCACTGGAAACTTATGATAAATTAAAGGAGAAGCTGAAGATGTAAAGTTTGTGTACTTGGGGCTTTTTCCAATATCTTGAAGACCATTATGTTCAATGGGCCTTTCACATCTGCCAACAACTGCCCAACTACCAATTATCTTGAACGTTTCCACCAAAAACTGAAGGGCAGTTTTTCGAGGAATACTGCTTTGGACAAGTGTCTGAAGTTCATGTATGAGTACAGTGCATTTTAAAGTGACCAGAGTTCTACTAAGGCCATTGTTTCCATGACCTCTCAGACATATGATCTAAAAGAACGATCACAACTATTGACGGACTGTAAGCATAGGTTATGCAGCAAACCATATGGCCAAAGAACTGAACAAAGCAAAGAAGCTTGTTACCATTGCAAACGTAAAATATGGTAAGAAGGTCGGGGATTATATAAAGTGACTAGTCAACTCTTGCTTGGCTTGATCATTATGTTAATCCTTGCTTGTTTTGATTGTGCAAGTAACTGTTGTTTAGTAAATAAATCTTAATAATTAAGGTGTAAAGAAGTCTATTGTCGCTTCTCACATTGTTTGTAATTTTACAAATAGGTTATTTCTTATTATTGGTATAATTAAAGAAAATTAGATGGGTGCTGGATTGTTGGACTGTTGTTGTTGTTATTATTGGTATATATGTACCTCACCTGTCAGCACCAACATGGCAAATCTTCAGAGAGCAGAGTTTGTAACATCACAAAGAGATGGCCAGCAAGTACTTTATGCAGGCTATAGATACAGACTGAATATCAAACGTCAGGTTGCTGTTCACTGGAAGTGTGTCCACACAGGTTGCTGTTCACTGGAAGTGTGTCCACACAGGTTGCTGTTCACTGGAAGTGTGTCCACACAGGTTGCAATGGTAAATTTGTTTGGGGCCCCATACTGTTTACCGTGTACACTCTACCCGTCGGCGACATAGTTAGGAAGTACAACCTTGGATTTCATTTGTACGCTGACCACTCTCAGATCTATATGGGATTCAAACCGAAGGGCGCTGCTTCTGTTACATCTCTACGTGACTCCATAACTGCATGTGTCAACGAGATAAAAACCTGGATGACAACTCACTACCTACAACTTAATGGTGATAAGTCGGAGCTTCTCATATTTGGATCGAAGTCTACACTGTCATCATTCCAATTCCAGCCACTGAAAGTAGGTGAAAGTGGTATCAGGCCAAGTTCACACGCTAAAAACCTTGGAGTTATTTTCGAGTCCTCTCTGGCTCTTGAAAGTCACTCTGATGCTGTATGCAGGATGGCCTACTTTCACATAACAAGCATCAGCCTTATCAAAAGGTACATTGGAGAGAAAGCAGTTAAGACACTTGTCCATGCTTTTGTTACATCATGCTTAGACTATTGCAATAGTCTCCTTTACGGCTCATTAGCGAAAACACTAGACAAACTACAGAGAGTCCAGAACTGTGCTGCTCGCCTCATTACTGGCAATGTTGTTGGAAAAGGCGCTATATAAATACTAACTTAATTATTATTATTATTATTATTACTATTGCAGAACACATCGTGTGTACAACTCCTCACAGCCATCCCCCTGTAGAGAGTGAACAACACATCAGACTCCTTGGTTGAGTCGAGCAGCGTGTCTAGACCGACATTTCTCCTGTACAGCAGATATACAACGCAGAACTTGATCAACTTGATGAAGAAGTAACTGCGACCGCCCCTTCTTTTGCCAGCGTTTAAGTTTCCCTGTACAGAAACAGAGGCAAGACCATTCCACAAGTTCCAGAAACCAGAGCAGCAGGAAGGGCCATGGACACAGACAGAAGATGGAGGAGACTTTCTGTGCATCAATGACGGGGAAGATGACAGACTTCTGGTGTTTGCTACCACTGAGATGCTAGAGATCATGATTGACTCTGACAGTTTGTTTATGGATGGTACTTTTTTTGTTTGTCCTAGCTTGTGGCTCCACGTGTATATTATCCATTGTCTTGTAAATGGTAAAATGTAACCTGTTACTTTTTCTTTGCTTCCTAACAAGACCAAACAGACATATGTTAGATTATTTAGGTTGTTAAAGGACACAGTAGGAACAAGAACTAGTACAGAACTTTCTCCAGAGGTGTTTCAGACTGATTACAAGTCATCAGTCATCAGTGCCATTACAGAGGTTTTCCCTGATAGTTCTGTGAGGGGTTGCCTGTTTCATCATTTGCAAGCTTTGTGGCATCAGGTGGGTGAAAACAACCTTAAACACTAAGGTTAGAGTTACGATCACCTTGAGAAAACGTTACGCCCGTTGCACAAAACAACCTTAGGGCAACCTTAACTCGGACTCTAACCTTAGCCGTAACCTTAACTAAGGCTGAACTCTTCAGCGCTGGAGTTACGGAAGCGTCCCTAGTTACCATGTGAATTACCTCCCCTGCTCACACCTGCAGACGACAACAATGACATTGTCAGTGTCCAAGCTGTCAGTCATATGGAAGTGTAACCGAGAATCAAACTTTTCTCCTACCGAGATAAATTTGATAGCTGATGAGGTGAAGGCGCGACAGAGCCTATTGTTCAGCCCGTTTTCGTCAACAGTCACCAACACGGCCAAATTACAGAAATGGGATGAAAACACAAAAAAGAAAGTGTTACTTCCGGGTTGTATCACAAAACTTGTATGGGATTACACGAACAATCCAGCAGTTCAGTCCCATGTTCGACGTGCCACAGCCTTGCCACTTCTCCCACTTGACCAGGTACATAATGCTAAGGGTGGAGATGATGGAGCAGGGACCTCATGGTCAACAGATTGGAGATTTTAATGACCATATGACCAGCACATGGGGAGATGACGACTCTGGATTCCACAGCCACATTTGAAACCAGCACAACACCGGTCCCGATCCAACAACCATCTTGAAGGGTTCCACTGTGGACTGAGAAAGAGAATGCCCCGATCACATCCTAACATCTTCCAGTTCTTGAATGAGATCAAGAAGATTGAAAGGGCAGACCTGAGCTTTTGTTGACAGACAAAGAGACAAGAGAATTGAGAGATACTTAAGACACAGCTTTTCAGTGGTCAAAAACTGTGGTGAAATTTCTTGACGCCATTGGACCTTGTTCTAAAGCTACAAAAATATTGAACAAGGCAATGCAATTATTGTCATAACATACTAACCAGCAAAAGAAAGATCAGCTTGGAATTTTCCTTTGCAGAAACGGATAACTGTAAACTCATTTAATGTTTTGATGTTGTGCGACAGCATGTACAGAATCCATTCATGCAGGCATCCGAAACAGCACGCCAGACAGTAGGAACACACGAAAGACCAATCAGTAGTGATACAGTACGCCGACATCTTAACAGCGGGAACCTCCATTGCCGTAGACCTTACCGTGGACCTATCCTCACCCCTCGTCATCAGCGTGAACATCTACAGTTTGCCCTACAACACCAAAACTGGCGATACAGGCAATGGAGAACTGTTCTGTTCACAGATGAGATACCGCGTATCAACTGCAGATGGCAGAACAAGAATATGGCGATGACGAGGCCAGCGTTACTCAGACCAGTGTGTTATGGTGAGACTCATGGGGAGGTGCAAGCATCATGGTACAGTAAAATCCCTCGCAATAACGCTCTTCGCGGTACCGCGGATTCGGTTAAACCGCGGGGTAATCCATGGCTTCCCATAAAAAAAGTTGCCCAGTGATCACACATATTCACGTCATCGAAAATAGCACATCAACAAATCCGCTCTTGAGCTCTGGTTAATCACGTTGTAAACTAGTGAAATTCAGTGCGGATTGCAATTAACAGTGTTTATCGTACATATCGATGGTTTTTCAGATGCTTAAAACATGCAGGTTTCTTTTTCAATAATAATAGATGAACAGCGAAACATCATTATAACTTTATCATAAAGACATGTCAATCATCAGCAGAGTACTTACAACGTTTGCTATGATGCAACACACCGCGTAATTGCGCGGGTAAACACTGCCATCCGAGAATGTATGATGTCAGAAAACACATTTTATTTGATTAAATTCAATCCCATTTTCATTCATTAAAACTGTTTACAATAACAACGGAGAAACCGTGAGTGAAATGGCATTACCTCATTCCATACAACGCCCGCTTACCACATTCGTGAGGGTCAGTTTTTCGCACCTACCGCGATAGCACCAATTTCACATTTTTCTCAGCAATCACGAACAGATTACAGCCTTGTCATCCATTGACCCCAAGACCCGCGTTATTGACTCATTGAAGTCATATTTGACAATTAATTGCCAACATTTTGTTTTTACAATCAAAGTGGCACGTTCCGCGGGAAGTCAGCGGTGACTTGTCAAACTGTCTCCTACGTAAAATGTATCCAGCCAGGTAACCAAAAGTGCTTAGCAATGCTAATTATTATGTTAAATATATGTTCGTAGAAAACATGAATTATACTTATACGATAGCAATATATAAGATCTCTGTTAGAATAACTGCTTGACATATAAATTATTCTGATAATGGAATAGAAATTCTTTGATGTTATATTTTCAGATCGTTTTTAACTGAATCACCGGTACATTGGACCAAAATTGATATTTTATACTTATCCTGACTCATGCTTATTGCTTGTCTCCCTTTCCTTCCGAATGCTAGTGGAACACTTGAATACCCTGAAGCTCCTTTAAAAAAAGCGGACGTAAAATCACTTACCAGGAGTCACCTCCCTTGCCAGGTTTTGGCGGGGAACGGTGCCACCCGTCTGCCATGCTCTTCACTCTCTCCGTATTATAATCCGTCACACTGGTTTACTGGGAAATCCAGAGTGCCTTGAGGGGAGGTTGGGAGGGCTTACCTCATGAGTCAGGATAAGTATAAAATATCAATTTTAGTCAGAAAATTACATATTTTTCCTTATCCTGACTCATGCTTATTGCTTGTAGAATCCGACAGTATAGGTGTTGGGTCAAGCCACCTCTGGATTCCTTAGTGATGAATTTACGTCCTATATACCCCCATGGGAACTTTAAATGGCACTGCTGCTGTTTATCCATATGTCGAAATAATTTGGTAATTTGGGGGGACCACAATATATCAAACTCTTCTGTAACCGTACATGTGGATTTAAATAACTCCAACTCTTGATGTTCATATCAAGTGGAGTAGTGACCCTATCCATGTACAAGTAATTCCTTACTAGCACAGGGTCCAATATTCATGCTAGTCTGTTCTAGACGTGTACATGGACTATAAGCTCTATTCCTTGGAGTATGAGCTTTGCATGACATGCGGTAAAAGGGCGAGATACATCTCAGCGCCTTTGAGGGACCGTCAGCTGTTGAGCTACAATCAAAGGTCCAAACTGGTGGATACCGGAGACGTCCTCGGTAGCAAAGTCTCTGAGGTAGTGGTTAGCAAATACTCTCTCTGATTTCCAAAAACACCCTTCCATGATCGTGGATATTGAGCAATTTCTATGTAGAGCGAGTGTAGATGCCAGTGCTCTAACTTCGTGCGGATTGGAGGCTCGAGGAGGCTCAAGTCCTGCTGCCTTGTAGGCTCATAGTATGATTGCTCTCATCCAAACTGATATCGTAGTACGTGAGATCTCTGTGGGTGTCTCCGACGATATGGGGATGAAAAGGCGTTTAAATTTTCGTCTCCTGGTTTTAGACTTTTGTAGATATATTTTCAGCGCTCTGACTGGACATAGGGATAAATCTTGTATATCCTGTGGACCAAGGATTGTAGATAATGCTGGGATGTGGAATTGTCTGTCCGGTTGACCTACCAGTTGATTCTTAGCTATGAAATCCCACCTCAATCCTAGATGAACCATGTTGTGGACGTGTGTCAAAACGTATCCGTTCGAAGTCCAGCGCATGTATTTCTGACATACGTGCCACTGTTGCCAAGGCGATCAGAAATAGCGTTTTCTGTGTAAGAAGTTCGTAAGAAGTTCTTTCTAGTGGTTTGTACACATCACTGGTGAGATGTCATAATACCACGTTGAGATCCCAAACCGGCGCTTTAAATTTCATTTGTTGGTCTTCCAGTTTAAAAGAGCATAGCAAGGCCAGTAACTCTGGCACCTTCGTCAGTTTCACGCCTGTGTTCATAGTGATAACTGAGCTGAGAGCCACTAGGTATGTAGATAATGTCGAACCTTTTAATTTCCTCATTTGTCTGAGATGACAAAGATATTCTGCCATTTGAGGATGTGTTGCTTTCACTGCAGTGAAACCTTTCCTCGATGCATATTTCTCAAAGCTTTGCCACTTGTCGTCACACAAGTTACGAGTAAATCTGCGTAAAGCTAGTGTAACTGCTTTCGCTGCTCTGGCGGAGTATCCTCTTTTCAACAAGCAATTCGTGATACGTTCCATACGTGCAGGTGGAACAATTTGGGATACTTGTGAACTTGCTTGGTGTGAGGATGAATTAGTAGGTTCAACCATACTGGAAGTTGTATTGTTGGTTTTCCGATTTCTTGTAAAAGAACGGGAAGCCACGTTCTTGCTGGCCAGTACGGCGCGACCAAAATCAGTTGTAGATTGTTTGTCTGCCTGATTTTCTGTAATACCTGTGGTATAAACGCTGGCGGAGGGAACGCGTACGCGTTTAGCCCTTCCCATGGGATGCTTAGAGCGTCTGTCGCCCATGCTTGCAGATCGGGAATTGGAGAGACGAATGTTGCCAGTTGATTGTTGAATCTCGTGGCGAATAGGTCTACGAGTGGAGATCCTATCGTCTGTATGATGCATCTGAACGCTTGTGGATGTAACATCCATTCTGTGGTCGAGATAGCGCATCTGCTATTACATTCCTGGCTCCCGGAATGTGACATGCTTTCAAAACATAAATGTTGAGATTGTCTATTATGTTGAATAGTTGAAAGCTGAGGTCAAGAAGATTGCAAGATCTTGTTGATCCTTGTTTGTTTATGTAGAACGCCACTGTTGAGTTGTCCGTAGGGATCATCAATTTTGCGTTCCTTAGTACTTTGGACCAATGTAGTAGGGCATTTACTACTGCTTTCATCTCAAGCATGTTGATATGCAGATTCATTTCTTGTTTCGACCATTTCTCGGCAACCACTTCGTTGTCGAGGTGTGCTCCCCAACCGCGCAGTGATGCGTCTGTGTAGAGGTGGACGTTGCACTCCGGCTCTATTAACTCTTTCAACACCAGTCAACCAGAGGCATTTACTGCCATGACACCGGTTCCCAGGGACTCTGAGGTCATAGATGAAGCCTATGTTTATGAAGGAAATTATGAGCTTGTAAAACGTTATTGCTACTACATCCCATACACCATTTAAAAGATCTTATCCTACTGTTGATAAATATGAAGTTTATTTTTATAATATTATTCAAATAATACAACTACAACTTAAATAAAATTATTTTTGAATGAAAATGCAAGCTTACATTTATAACGTCCAGATAAACCACGAAAGAAGCAAAAACTATGGCGATTTTGTTCCATTTGTGACATGTCATAACATGCCCGTGCCTTTTTCTTTTATATTTTTATTTTTACATAATCAGAACATTATTATAAAAAGATTTCTTAAATAATATGTATGGTCGCCTAATTCCCGATATCTGTGGATTTCTGTTCGGTAACATGACATAACAACGGAAAATACCTCCGTTTTCGAAGCTTCGTATGAATAACATGGGAGGCGAATTGTTTGATGTCGGGTATCGTTCGAAAGCTCTGAACATCAACAACATCACTGAACCCTTGCCGAGAGTATTTTCACAGTTGTAAGAAGCGATTTTATTGGATAAAAATTGGTTTCTAATGACGCTTTTTCGCTACAGTCTGCTATAAGGGTCGTGATTGGTCAAAATCAGACACGTGACCTAAGGCAGCCAATCATATTACGGCAATGGATACCATCCTCGTAAACGAAAACTTTTAGATTTAGACGAAAGTTTTGGGTAAAATAAAGCTATTTTGAACATATTAAGCAAGAAATCGCTACCTATACGTAAATTATGGAACTTATTGGACGTATCGTGCTACGTTATGACCTGTGACAAAAATGCCTCATGCATATATTTTCGCATTAAACATCGTGTCCGAGTGTGAAGATTGAGGCGGCAAGAGGCGAGATGTCACTTGTCAGTGACTTGACTTACATTACATGATCGCACAAAAAGATGGAAATAGTAATTTTATATGTACGTTTGACAACTTTTATGAATGTTGTTGTTGATTTTATTCATTAGTTTATTCAATTTATTTAATGATTTCCTCGAAACATCGTTACTTTGCTCTTTTACAATGTTATTGTGGACCCGCTGTCGAAGCATATGTCCGAGAATCGTCGTTTTCAATAACATTGCGAAAAATAGTTTATAATTTTAATTCTGCTGATAATATATGATAAATTGAAATTTAATAAGTGTTTTCAGACATTGTGAAATGTGATAGATTTAATATATGAATCATAAGTCAGGTAGGTTCCTAAAATTATGTCTCATTTTGACGTGACTACTGCCTGGCCGCTTAATCGGCCTCCGGTGTCTGGGGACTCATAACGTTGTGGCCGCTTAAGCAGCCTGCGGTGTTGAATGGGTTAAGTAGTTTCCGTCGCAAACATTCGACTTCTGAGTCCACCATAGTAGATATGGTTCTAGCCTGTCTGGTATTTCGAAGGGATCCAGACTGTGTAAGTGGGCGTTCACAAATCTCTGTAGTGGACGCAGTTGTAGTCTCCCTCTGCGTGTCATGTCTTGAGCTGACGTGAGGAGACCTAATAGGCTCTGCCATTCTCGTAGTGGTAACGGAGAGAGTAGAACTTGAGAGATCATTTGTTGAATCTTGATCCAACGATCCTCTGGAACGAGAATGCGATTCTTCGTTGTTATAAGCCGTATTCCTAGGAATTGCAAGTCCTGAGTAGACTGTAGTTCGGACTTGAGGAGATTTACTAGCCATCCTAGTTGAGTGAGAAGTCTGATGGTGAAGTTCAGTTGCAGTCTGAGTTGACTGGGATCTTGCTGAGCTTGAATCCCGTCGTCTAGGTAGAACGCACTGCGTAGACCTCGATGATGTAGATATATATTAATGGGCTTTGTCACTCGAGTAAACAACCAGGGGGCCGACGATATTCCAAATGGCAGGACCTTCCATTGGAAATGACGTCCGTTGAACAGGAATCGTAGATATTTCCTTGACTCCTGATGGATCGGGATGTGTAAGTATGCATCCTGTAAATCTATGCTGGCGAGATAGTCTAGCAGACGTATGAGCTGTCGTGTAGCTGTGGAATATGTATCATCTTGAACTTTTGGTGGTAGGAGGTAATCTTTGTTGAATTTCCTCATGTTGTAAATGAGTCGGAACTTTTTCTTTTGAGTTTTCTTTGGTACCAGAAAAATTGGGGAGTAGAAACCTGGTGTGACGCAGTGTTTTATCTCTTCTATTGCCTCTTTCTCTAGTAGAGATGTGATGGCTTCTAGTAGATTTCCCTTCTGGTCTGCAGCGTAGTTGTGAACCATAGGGTTGATTGTTACTGGTGGTACTGCTTGTAGCTGTATCCTGTAACCTGTGCGTAGAATCTGAGATACTAAGAAGTTGTCTTGAAGAATTCCCCAATTCTTCCAGTAGAGTTGCAGACGTCCACCCACTTGTGAGGGTTGTACTGGAACGGCTGGGGGTGGAAGACTCCAGTCGTTCCGAACCTGTATTTCATCGTCTGGAACTTCTGGCTCCTCGAAAGGGCCGACCTCTTCCGTAGTTACCTCTTGGAGCTGCGGATGGGCTACGAAAAGAATCCTTATTTCCATTAGCGTTGCCTGATTTCTTATCCCTTGCTCTCTGGATGCCTGCAAACTTCGATTTGCCGGAATAATGTTGGGAGGTCTGACATATTACACTGGCCTGTGTATCGATAGACTTGATCATCATTACTTCTCGGGAATCTTTAGCGACTTCCTTGGCGACTTCATTTCTCCTGCAAAAATGGATGGCGCTGACCAACGGGCTCGATCGTTTTTGATCGGCTTATTATGTCCATTTCTGTAATGATTTGATTACAGTGCCTATCTAATTTTGACTTCATAATGACGTTTATTTTGCTGCTGAGTATATCAGATTTAATTCTGCAATAACTTCCAGTAAATAATCTTTTGCCTTAGGATTGTTAACATTCTTGTAATTAATAATGTCTTAATCTGGATCAAGAACAAGACAAAAAACTCCTCCCAAAACACAGGATTCATTTCCAAATTTGCTAAACTTTGTCAATATCATTTTATTAAATTCTGGAGAGTCTGAATTTGCCCCTTGACTTATCCATTTCTAAAAAAGGAATTGAACTATTACCGCAAGGTAGAAAAAAATCAGATATTATAGCAAAGCAAGGTTTGTGGAATACCATAACAAATGGAAACATTATAAAAATCAAATGAAAAGAAATTTCACCAACCTCAAGCACCAAGCCAAGGAATGTATTCAGCTCTGAGAACCACCAAAGAAACAATAAATGCATTATGCAACACAAATGCAAATCCAAAAGACATCTTCCATACCAAGCTGTAAGAACAGGGTTGAATTGAAAGTGTTAAAACTTTGTCAAATATTCCAAAAGGCAAGGGACAAGTAAGTTATTTCAAAAAGTCAGTATAATCGCACATAGATCCATTATTAGAATGCACTCATTTGGCAAACGAGAAGGTAGAAATAATAAATTTATTTAAAAGATGAGTTCAGCTCCTGAATTCATAAAGCTTTTGTCAACAGATACTCAGCTTAAAAATCTGAAGAAATTTAACAAAAACCTTTGTATCCTAGGTGTGGATACAACAATCAGCATTGGACAATAGTTTATAACTTCTAATTGATCTGTCGTCATTGATTGATTGTATATAGATGTACATCTCTGGCTTCCTGTAAATCTAATTATCACTTCATTAGCTGTATTCACATCTCCTTATCCTCATTGTTTGTGTCAACTGGCTTTACCCTTATCCCTATTATCATTGTTTTTATAACTGCTTTTCATCGGTCCTCTCATTCATTGTATATACATGTTCTTCTCTGGCTTCCTGTAATTCTGGTATACTGTAAACGTACTTATTTTCGCGTGGTGCAATTTTCGCGGAATTGACAGTTTAGGCTACTTCGCGCGGTCAATTATTCCGCGCAATCAGTAATTGCCGGAACTGCCAGTTGTCTCTTTGGCCGCCACTAATAGCAGTGAAAACAAACAGAGTGGCTTAACCTGTCAGGCGGCGTTTATTGCTTACTCACAGGAAATCCCTATCTGTGCGATATACTAGTACACAGTAACCCGTTTACTCCCGGAAGAGATTAAAAACACATCAGTCTTATGTTCCGAATTCTGACGATCTGACGAATTAACTTATACTGTATATGAAGCTTTTTGTGATTTCAAACAAGCCGGGTTGTTGTGAATGAGATGATTGAGTGTTAAGTGACTATTCGCTTCATGATGATACGTTTGTATCTAAATGAATAAATAAAATACTGCTGTATTATTTCTTTCCGAGACGTTTCATGGTAATCTGTTTTGTATCAAACCATCTGTCATGTGACCAATTTCCATGGCGGCCACAACACACATTGCTGTTTTCGCTAATTCGGGGATGGGATTTGGCTCATTATTTAATTATGTTTTGGGAAATCCATTACAGCGACAGTTACTAGTAAGTATGATTGTTTATGCTACTATCAGTCGTCATTTTAAGATTCCCGTAGATTTCTGTCTTCATGTGTTATGGTTTATTCGCGGTGTATAAATTTTCGCGCTAAAATGTTTTGCTCGAAAAGCGCGAAAATAAAACCTGCGCGAAATATACTACGTTTACAGTATATAGTATGTTTTGTACTCCTGTCTTTATATCACCTGAAGAAGGGGCAAGAAGTAGCCCAGAAACGTCGTGTTATACAATAAAGAAAAAGTTGTCATCCATATACTCGTCTTATAGTATATAACTGCTATTACATATCGTCACCTCATGCTAGAAACAGATCAAGGTACTGAACTGGTAATGTTAGGCCCAATGTTATTACATCAGATAAAAACTTTTGACAGTTATTTCAAATTACCAAGTGGACTAATGCCAGAGTGCCCTGAACTAAAACATTTCAGGTAAACGTTACCGATGTGTGAAGTTTCACGCGTGACATGTCTGATAATATGAAAAGGAAATTACATTCTTCAGCAACTGAAGGGCACACAGCCAAGTTGTATACATGTATTAAGGACATTAATGGTGAGGTAGTTGATAGACCAAAGTTTAGTGGAGAGGTTGACAGACAGTTTGATCAGAAAATAATGAGTGGAAGTATGCATGGATCAAACACCATCAGGTCAGGCGTTACATTTTATCACTATTTCATAGACTACAAACCACACATTATTAAACACTGCAGATTTACGCAGGATGTGTGGTCTTTGATTTCCTCCAAAACCATACACTCAGAATCCATATGAGTGCCTGACTTCTGTGATGAAGAAAGAATTACTCAAACAGACAGGACAAACTTGACAAAATATGACTTTGTTCGTGAATTTAAAAAAATTCTAGAGGCAGGAAAATGAAATGAAATTATCTCTCATTGGGAAAGGTGAATGGTGAAACCAGAATATTCCCATCTCTGTGAAAATGAAACTTCCCATGGAAAAAATCAAGAAATCAATGGCAGGCTGTTTACAATTATTAAGTGTTTTCTCCTATTATTATTAAAAAATGTTATTCATTCATCTCAAAAAGCGACCACCATATCTCCTAATGATAGTTTGAATTTCTGTCTTTTAAGCTTAGCATACATATTTCATATGGTACTGAAAGATCCAAATGTTCTCTTTCAGAATCTTCTCCGATTCAGCGATGAGTCCATGCAGCCTAAGGTGTCATCTGATACAGTCATAAGAAACCAGTGATGCTGATGATTTTCAAAATGGAGTTGAACTGCTAACTGATGAACATTAGGCATTGCAAGGGGAAGGTGTTGTTTGTAAGAAGGTGCTTGGTTCTAAGAAACATTTCAACGTCTGTTTGTTGAAACCAATGAAAGAGGCAACTGTTCTTCTTTGCCAGGAGACTTCCCACAAGTCTCCTCCCACTTGTTTTCCCAACAACTCTCATCAAGTTAGAATGCATATTTCAAGTCAAACCGCATGACATCATCACCTGCCACAGTAGTATGAAGTTGACAATGTTGAAAAACTTGAAAAAGAGGAACACGTCAACAGAAGCAGAAGATACCCTCCAAATGGCCTGCTGCCTAGTGACACTGAGGTTCAGCAAGGGTACAAATTACAAGTATTGTTTGTTGCTAATTGTCGACCATTTCATAGTGAAGAACAATATGATAAATTTTAAATCTTCAAATATTTCCTATTTCTGAAGTTACTACA
This sequence comes from Haliotis rubra, assembly GCF_003918875.1. Classification (NCBI taxonomy): domain Eukaryota; kingdom Metazoa; phylum Mollusca; class Gastropoda; order Lepetellida; family Haliotidae; genus Haliotis; species Haliotis rubra. Next base: position 46,776 of record NW_025766769.1, on the reverse strand, counting down.
GTTAATGAAGGAAAGTGATGACAGATGTGATTGCTCTTCCCATGTATTTGACTATGTTTGTTTCAATGTTTGCTGTCAATGTGCCACCTATGGCAGATTTAGATAATGAACTCAGTGCTGTAAGTGATGTAAATGTTAATCTAGTAATCAAACAAAGTTTTAAAAAAAACTAAGTGAGTGAGTGAAAACATGGCTGTTATATCATCAAACAGTAATAATGGTATCTTTTGACACCAAAACGGATGTAGAATAAGGCACATATTATTTCAGCACAAGTGGATAAAGCTGTATTAGCTATTAGCTATAACTTAGCATTATTAGTTATTCATCTGAACCTGGAAGATTTTCTATCTCTATTATTGAATAAACTTCTTATTTGAAATGAATATCCATATTTAAAAATATGGTGGGTATCAAAAAGTATAGATACCCACTTGAAATTGGAAATACCCACTCAGTTTCAAAAGTATGGGTATCATACCCACATGGCCAAAAGCTTATCTGGAGCTCTGTATTTTTATATCTATAGCCTTTTTATTCTGATTTCTGCATCTAAGTCAATACGTAGATCTAGAGTTCTACTTTCTCTATTTCCACACACACAAATAACTTAATCGTTTAGCTGTAATAAGTATGATCTAAATTCATATTCACTGTCAAATATGCCATGATTTTCAACATCCTTTTAATATAAAGTGTGGTTGGGTTTTTTCACAATCTTGTCTCATATGACAGATCTATATTTGTAGCAGTCATCTCATCCAGCTGGTCTTGTGTTCATAAATCCACACTTGTAGTCATTCATTTATCGATAACTCATCGACAGATGACCTCGATAATCGATTATAGTTTTAGAGGTCGATTCCCAATTCTAGGGTGGACAGCCATTCAACAAAAGACAAAAGTTCCCACCTCATGATTTGTTTCTGAAGAGATATGATCATCGTATTTACACCAGCCCCAGGAGTAAAGAAAAGAAAACAACAGCTAACCTGCAGAACACGTATGTCCATCTCAGTGTTCACTGTGCAAGGCGATAGGATCCTGGGTTTGAGATGAAGAATATTATCATACATGATGAAGTAAGGGAACAACTGACTCTTGTTCACGAAGAGAAATTAAAAAGACTGAAGTGTTTACAATGTAATGTTCATTGTTATTGATGACACTAAATAACAAGTCATGTTTACAAAACTATGTACTGTGAAACATGTCCGATATGGATAAGAAAAGAAAGATGGGCAGGCCTGAAGTGCATTGGAAGTATGATGTCAATGAGAGTGATGTATTTATTTTGGATATGCAGTGCATGATAACTAGTAATGTTTGACTTGGTTTTACAAATACATTGAATGTCTGTTATGTGTAACTATTTAAATGTCTTTGTTTTTACAATGAAATAGATAATTTTCGAGTTTTATAGATTGCTTGGCCAATCTGTATGTTCTTAATTTGTTATTTGAAGTAGGGGAATCACTTAATGAATGCTTGAACATGTCTTCACATTTTGACTGGAGTTTATTCATGGTAGATAGATTGATAACATTTATTCGTGTTCGCTAAAGTTTGCTTTGTTTGATTAACTTCATGAACCCAGCCTATATTGAGATCACAGAGACTGATATTAGCTTCCATGGCATCTTTAAGGATGACATCTGTGTTGTGTTATCTATATGGACGGACTGACTGACTGAGTTTGGTTTTACGCCGCTTTTAGCAATATTCCAGCAACATCACAGTGGGGGACACCAGAAATGGGCTTCACACATTGTACCCATGCGGGGGATTCGAACCCAGGTCTTCGGCGTGACGAACCAACGCTTTAACCACTAGGCTACCCCACCGCCCCGTTATCTATATGAAACTTGTAATCAATTATCTTTTTGAGGATTGGTACTAGTAATGGGTACACACCTAGTTCTGCGCGACCAGTGTGTCAATATTTTTTTAACATTGTAAAATCTACACCCCAGACTTCACAATTGTATAACATTATTGGTTCTATGAGGGTTTTAAATAGTTTTATTGCTAGTTTTACTGGAATATCATCATGTTTATTGATAGAAACTTTGCATGCATGGTATGTTAATAATTAGTGATTACTGCACGTACTACAAACCTAGAGACTCACAAAATCCCTGTTTTCTTAACTGATTCATTGTTACACTGGTGATGAGAGGGGAGGATTTCGAAAGGTTTTGCATCTCAAAGTAAAAATGAATTGGAAAATTGATGAGGTAATTGCTTCATCACTAATGAAAGCAAATGTACAGAGCATTTGTCCAAATCAGAAGACAGTGATAGAAAGATACTTAAGTGGTAAGGATGTGTTGTTTTGTTATCTGCCTGGGAGTGGAAAATCACTGACTTTTGAAATTTCTCCCTATTTATATAAGACAGTAGAAAATACAAGCCATGCTACTGTCATTGTTGTGTCACCCTTGATTGCCCGATGAAGAAACAAACAGAGAAATGTTTGTCATTAGGGCTTACAGCAGTGTACCTGAATGATGTTACACCGGAGGAAAATGATGAGTTTGGTATGTACAATAGAGAAAATGTCTCTGGAAGACATAAGAGATGGGGCAGCTGATATCATATTTACCACCCCAGAATCCATTCTTGGACATTATCGGAATCTAGTGATTTAATTGGACAAAGAAAAACATCTGAAGGCATGTTAGAAAACTAATCTCACGAAAGAAGAATAGTCCATTATTCATAGCAAAGGCATGCTGCAAATTCCAAGGATGTATAAGATACATAGTGAATATAAGACAGGAACCAAAGGAGGGCAAGCCAGTGAAGGTAAAGGTGAAGGCTATCAAGCCCTTTATTCACACCAGTCATGAAGACTGTGACTGGGGCATCCATACAAAGGTGCATATCTGTTCAGCCCATCTTCTACAAAAGATTTCAGGACACTTGAGCCAGCTTGTAAAGATCAAACACTGCAGAAAGTACACCTTGTACTCTTGCTTGACCACGGTATAGGAAGCTATACCGAAACGTCACATTATAATAAAATAAAGAAGTTGTTATCCATAAAGTATTATACTTTTGTTAAATTGTATGTGATTGCTCATATGGTAAATGCAGAAAACCAAGAACAAATTGATGCATGTTTCAAGAGCCTGTGTTCTTTGTTATTGTCAAAGAATGTTGACTCCCACCCACATGTGGAAAGCAGTATTAAGTATTTGGACAAGGTCATAGCTAATGAAGGCCCTGATACAGCAATGGATGTATTTCAAGACAACAATGACGATGAAGCCGAAGACCAAGCCCCAAGTGCACAACCAAGTACTTCTGCTTTTGGAAGCCACTTCAGGCGTATCTCTGAGGAAGTAAAATCAGAAACCCAAAATGGTATTTCTGAGAAAAATCCCTACTACAGCCCTGATACTGTCAAACACGTATGTGAAGATATTGTCATTATGGACAGGTTTAATGTTCGATGGAGACAGAAATGACACAAACAGTCCCGCAGAGAACTGGATAAAGATTGTCAAGAAGGAGATTCTTGGGTGCAAAACACATCTGACTCCAAGCAATTTCATTGTTGAAGTAAGGGCAAATCTTAAAGAACGTCTAAGAGAGTTTAGTCACCGCTAACATGTCCAGAAACAGACTGTAGACCACTTATGAAGCAAGAAGAAGAAGAAAGAATCAAAGGAATCAACCTTATTCATAGTATCAGAGGAGAAATGGTAAGGATGCATGTGATGAAACCCTGTATTAAGTTGAATTCTATACAATTAAGTGGTCGTGTCAAGATTTAAAGTCAACTTGTGAATTTAACCTAAATCTTTCATCATGCAAATGGGCCCATAATACTTAGTTTTCAGGCTATATGGTCTAATTGATGTAAACTTGTTTATTTTGGGAGGAATACAGTATTTTCTTCCATTAATCTCATTGGAAGACTATTTTCAAATCTTTATTGGAACTATATCTTCATTATTAGTTACACTCGAACAATTAAAATTCTACGTGAAAGTAGCCAGTAACGTCTGCTATCACATGTTCAGATTTCAACTCATAAGATTAATTAATAATTTTTGCAATATATTAAAACCTGATGCTTGAGAAACACAATTACTAAGTCTCAAGTATCAGTTTCAATCTTTCTTGGTCAAGTTAGAGGTTGTCCTCTCCAACGTCTGCCAAACTCCTATAAATTCCAAACCATTCTAGTTGGGGTCAGTTCCCACGGTGGACTCACACCAACTAGGACCTCTTGGAATGCTGGACACAGGAATATGATGGTAAGTTCCTTGTGTTCTTACCTTCAGTCTGGCGTTTCACTTCATGTAATAGACTATAGTCCTGTCAGGGGTATGTTTATTATTATTGTTATCACAACATGAAGATTCATATTCTTCATGTTCATGTAGTCTCATAAGAATGTAAGTCTTCACAAGAATTCAAAGGTTATTGTTATTTTGGTAGATAATAATTTCTTCATATCTACATGAACAATATCTATGTCAATATTCATCATCTTCATTCTATTTGAAGAGTATTGAGGTACAGTCCTCAGATACTTGAGGTCTTCAGGTCTTCAGGTCTTCAGTTTCATTTGCTAACACATCGATTATCATTAACCTGAGTTAGAGATTCTCACCGAACATTTCCGACGCAGTCTCGAGAGAGATGTTACATCGCCAGGCATGTTCCTCCCAGCATGTTTCAATCGTTACTGGATACATGTAAACTTAGTTAACCGGCTGCTATCCGCTTTGAGCGTTGTGATTGGCCGAGACAATTCTCTCAGCCAATCACGTTGCTGGATACATGATATAAGCGAAACGAAAAGTCATAGCAAAACCCCGGGAACATGGCGTTCTCGGCAACGGAATTTGAGCCTCTGTCGGGCAAATACAAGTCAAATGTGTGGAAACACTTTAATTTTCCAGTCACTTACGATAGTAATGGAGTCTGGAGTGTTTGTCATGAAAAAACAGTATGTATGCTTTGCAAAACCTATTTAGTTTATTCCGGTAACACAACTAACATGAGTACATACTTGAATCGACACCACCCGACATCGGGCTCAACTGCAACTTCTAGTGCTTGTGACAGGTCAAATGTACCAACTAAGAGGAAAAAAAGACTCTTCAGGGAAAAGTCAAATGACATTAACAGGTTGTTTCCAAAACAATATTGTTCAATTCTGAAAAGTACAGATTGATAACACGACAGATAGGTGTGTATCTGGCTCATGACATGCGGACCTTCTCGACAGTAGAAACTCAGGCTTTTATTAAGTGGACGGCTGTCGCGAACAAGCATGCAGTGTCATATCTTAATATATATTAATATAATAATATTGTCATAAACCAAAGGAAACTGTTATCAATATCCGCCAATAGTTAGGATGTGCGAGGTCAGGCATGCAGGGTCTGGGGTATTAGTGAGCCATGCTCATTTTTTTGCTTCTTTTGTACTGTAGTAATCTGTTACATTATGTTGCAGATGGATGACGAATGGTCTAATGGCCAAAGTGAACCTTGTAGGCCATGGTGATAAGGTTGGATTTAGGAGAACAAAGCTGTGTTCACCTCTTGTAGGTCATGGGGATAAGGTTGGATTTAGGAGAACAAAGCTGTGTTCACCTCTTGTAGGTCATGGTGATAAGGTTGGATTTAGGAGAACAAAGCTGTGTTCACCTCTTGTTTGGATTTAGGAGAACAAAGCTGTGTTCACCTCTTGTAGGTCATGGGGATAAGGTTGGATTTAGGAGAACAAAGCTGTGTTCACCTCTTGTAGGTCATGGGGATAAGGTTGGATTTAGGAGAACAAAGCTGTGTTCACCTCTTGTTTGGATTTAGGAGAACAAAGCTGTGTTCACCTCTTGTAGGTCATGGGGATAAGGTTGGATTTAGGAGAACAAAGCTGTGTTCACCTCTTGTAGGTCATGGGGATAAGGTTGGATTTAGGAGAACAAAGCTGTGTTCACCTCTTGTAGGTCATGGGGATAAGGTTGGATTTAGGAGAACAAAGCTGTGTTCACCTCTTGTAGGTCATAGGGATAAGGTTGGATTTAGGAGAACAAAGCTGTGTTCACCTCTTGTTTGGATTTAGGAGAACAAAGCTGTGTTCACCTCTTGTAGGTCATGGGGATAAGGTTGGATTTAGGAGAACAAAGCTGTGTTCACCTCTTGTTTGGATTTAGGAGAACAAAGCTGTGTTCACCTCTTGTAGGTCATGGGGATAAGGTTGGATTTAGGAGAACAAAGCTGTGTTCACCTCTTGTAGGTCATGGGGATAAGGTTGGATTTAGGAGAACAAAGCTGTGTTCACCTCTTGTAGGTCAGACAAATTTAATTAAGTTATTCTTAGGAGACATGTTTTCAGGGGTTCACATTCTGAAGAGCTTGCTTAAAAAGATGAGATAAATTGAAAGTTCACTGGCTAAAAAAACAATTGTTGAAGTTGAGTTACTTTGCAGACAAAAGTTTTCAAGATATTCTAGTTAAATCATAATATAAGGGTTTTGAAAGTTTTTATTGGAATTCTAAAATTTCACTAGCAAAGACTAGTAATTAACAAGTTACTTCGTGCCCTGAAGGAGGACAATATGACTTGACTGTCACTTAGTCCTTCTCACTAAATGATAATATTCTCTCAGTTGTAAAGACTTAATTAAGTCACGCTTAATATTGGACTAAATTGAGATTTCCCCCTCAGGGTCTTTGTAACGACTGCTATCAATAGTATTCAAGCAAATAAGTAATGTCAAAATAATGTTCTGGGAAACTTATTAATGTCTGAAAACAAAAGGACAATAACCCCCAAAAACAGTATATGCCTATTGTACACCAAATATCCTATAAAATGGAATTATTGCTCAAAACCATGTAGAATCATTTCACTTAATTATTTGATTCAATTTGATCTTTTCAGAGACTATAACAAACCCCCATAAAGTGACGGAAAATGAGGTCTACCTTGAGATGGGAAAGTATCTGAAGAATGCCCCTGGACGGTGTTGCAGGGGTAGAAGATCGAAGGATGACTGATGCCCCAAATTTGTATTTAAAACTTGATTTTACATCATTTACAAATGTTGTCTTCTTTTATCAATTTATGTGAAAATAATGCATTTGAGCTTAAAAACTTCATGGGTTCAATTTCATGCTCAATTCAAAGTTCATGCTTAATTCTGACTTCATGCTCGAACTTACTGCTGAAATTCAATGTAAAACATTCAGCTGCATGAAATTGACCTCAAGAAGTCTTAGAACCTGGAGCCCTGCCGGTGGGATGAGGATGGTACATGTTTGAACTGGCAACTTGTGTAAACAACAGGTATTGTAGTTAGTAGAATACAATGTGTTTTGGTGCACCATTAAAACCATACAGAAATTGGCATCTAATCAACGTCTTTTATACGTTTTTTCAACGTTTAGATGACGTCTATCTTTAGACATGTAAATGACGTTTAAGTTTCAACGGCTTCTAGGCTTCCATTTTAAACTATATTTAGATGTCTTTTCAACGTATTGTGTAGTCGTCATTTAGACGTCTATTAGACGTTGATGTGCTTGCTGGGTGGAAAATCAGACATTTGGAAATACTTTGGCCTTAAATCTGCAGACGGGAAGGTTGACACAAAGTTAGCTGTTTGCTATGAATGTAAGGCAGTGGTAAAACCGAGTGGCGGGACCACACACCTCATGACACATTTTAGAAGACTTCATCCCATGTTTCACTCCACGACAAAAAGTGACAGGGCAAAATTTTCCAGCAAACCTACAACTATTGTGTATCGCAATATATCGCAATACATATCAATACGCAATATGTTTTTGTGTATTGCAATATATCGCAATATGTATCACAAAACGCTTTTGTGTATCGCAATATGTCACAATACGGAAATGAGAAGCAATACCCACCCCTACAATTGACTTGAAACACAGCAATAAGGAAGATCTCTCTTTACATCAATCAGTATGGAGTAACTCTTGTATCTGTCAGAAATACCTACAATGACAGACATGTTATTGTCAACAATGGACATACATAAGGCCTTTGGAAACTTTCTAGAGATACAGGTTTGACTTGACAAGAAATCCTCTCTTGTTTGAACGGCTGACTTTGTGTGCTGGCGATTTGGTGCCTGATTGTGTAATCATACTGTATACCAGCAGGTTCACCCAGAGAGTTCACCATCGATATACCTGACATAAATTGCAAGTTTGTTTTTTTCCTATGGTGATGTCACAGGTCTCATCCAACATAAGGCCAATGTATGGACTGCTCTTTAATTGCTTCAATTTGCTGTTCTTCCATAACATGGAAGATTGATTCCTCCATTTCCTCAATGACATGAGCATTTCTGTTTCAGAAGTGCAGCATTCTACACCACTGATAACTTGTAGATCCATCCAATCTTCAAAAGTATAAGCAGGGATATTTTTGGAGCCATGACACAAACAATGCGCATTTGTTTAATGTGACCACCAGACTGGTCACTACAGTGAACTTTGTCTGCCTTTTCTGCAATTTTTGACGTCCGCTGAAATGCTGTTGCAGTTTGTGAATTTTAATTGCGTCAATGTGATCTTTAGAAGCTTGATGTCTCTTTCAAGTTGACTTCTGAATTTTGACAAGAAATGAAAATGGGTTCGGATTATTTTTTCCCCCAAATGCACATATCGCAGGTCGTGATTTTATTGACAATGTCGTATATTAGCCAGGTGTATAGCGATAGCCAATCCTCACGAAATACCCTTGTGACTGACATGTTTTGCAGTTGGTTTTAGTGCTCTATTTATTTGCATCATCATCAGCAACATCAGGAGATTTGTTTTTCTTACTTTCATAACCAAAAAATGAGTCAAGCGACCACTGTTTTTAGCAGAACCAGTCATGCATAAATGTCCAAAACATAGTCTAAATATACCGAATAACATACTCAGCTGCTACTGGCTGTCTAGATATAGTGAATGACATGCTCAAATGATATTGGCTGGTATTTTTACCGCATTGCAGCAAAGCTCTATTTTAGCCACTCAGTGTTCCTGTACTTTCTGTCAATTACACAAGCGTTTTCAACACAGTTTGCAATAAAACGAAAACTATCATTGTTTGCTTATCAAATTGATTTTATTGAACTGAATTCTGGGGGTCACTCATAAAACATGCGTCAAGCTTGACTCATATGATATTTTTGGAGTCTCTTAAAAATTGTGTTCTAATTTTGATAGTAGTAAATACAGAGTCTTAAACTGGAATATCTTTGTTAAAATATAAACATTACAAGACACAATATATATTTAATTATGGAACATGTATTTGTCCTACCATCCCCATGTATTTATTACTGCAATACTATAGTTAACTTATGGCTCAAACAATTCACCCCTTCATGTTCATTAAGGTCACGACAAAGATCCAGGTTCAATTCCTCCGCCATGATATTGCTGGAATACTGCTAAAAGCGGCGTAAAACCATTCTCACTAACAAAATGGCGTTAGCAAGCTCAAACTAGCTCCTGTCGAAGTTGATCCATGCGTCCACAACACAAATGGCGCTAAGATATTTACATCTTTTGCCAATTCCACGAGGATATCCGAGATTTATGAACATTTTTACGTAGTCGACTCAACATCATTGTCACCGGAAAAAAATGACAGGAATTTGAGTGCAGGGCTGCAACAGCTTGTGAAAGAGAAACCGATTTCATGGTTGACCCCATCCTAACAATCGGCGACGTTGTGCAAACGTGTCAGGTAAAGAAACTGAAGTTTAAGTGTCTATGTAAACCTGATGAAAGAGCAGACAGGCTGCACATAATGCCATGACAGTTCCTGTTGATGCGTTCCTGATATTAATGGAAGGGGGCGGCAAGTTCCTGTGAAAAAGACTACCAGGTAAGAGGATCTAGCAAAGGGTTTGCCTTGAAGCAGCCCCCTAGATTATGACCCCATCCCTATACATGATCACACCAACATATGCTGCTTTGTTGTATTTTATTTTAAGTCATAAGGTAATTCATTGCATAAATATAATATTGGTGGAAAAAAAATATTTCACAAGGACCCAAAATATGCTAAACTGAACCCACTCCTATGTCAGAATCTTCATAGGGCATACAGGAACATCCAGGAGTTCAAAGAAATAAGACAGACAGAGACCAGAGAGAAGCAGACGACTTGTGGAATTGTTCCACCTCAAGCCAAACTTGTATCCAAAAGATAGTACAAGGAAACAATGTTCCACCTAAAGCCAAACTTGTATCCAAAAGATAGTACAAGGAAACAATGTTCCACTTAGAGCCAAACTTGTATCCAAAAGATAGTACAAGGAAACAATGTTCCACCTAAAGCCAAACTTGTATCCCAAAGATAGTACAAGGAAACAATGTTCCACCTAAAGGCAAACTTGTATCCAAAAGATAGTACAAGGAAACAATATTCCACCTAAAGCCAAACTTGTATCCAAAAGATAGTACAAGGAAACAATGTTCCACCTAAAGGCAAACTTGTATCCAAAAGATAGTACAAGGAAACAATGTTCCACTTAAAGCCAAACTTGTATCCAAAAGATAGTACAAGGAAACAATGTTCCACTTAAAAGCCAAACTTGTTTCCAAAAGATAGTACAAGGAAACAATGTTCCACCTAAAGGCAAACTTGTATCCAAAAGATAGTACAAGGAAACAATGTTCCACTTAAAGCCAAACTTGTATCCAAAAGAAAGTACAAGGAAATAATGTTCCACTTAAAGCCAAACTTGTATCCAAAAGATAGTACAAGGGAACAATGTTCCACCTAAAGCCAAACTTGTATCCAAAAGAAAGTACAAGGAAACAATGTTCCACTTAAAGCCAAACTTGTATCCAAAAGATAGTACAAGGAAACAATGTTCCACTTAAAGCCAAACTTGTATCCAAAAGAAAGTACAAGGAAACAATGTTCCACTTAAATCCAAAAGAAAGTACAAGGAAACAATTTCAAAAGAAATGGAGGCATCATGGCTGAAACACTGCAGTGAATAAAGAAACAAGTTGGGTTAGTCCAATGATTACTATTACATGGAATGAAAGATTACAAAACATCATCTGCCTATTTTGTTTTGTAAATTATTTCATTATCTTAGGTATTAAATTAGTTTTTCATTACTTTTTATTATTTGTTTACTTTTCTTAACTTCCTTGGTAAATGATATATTTATTTTCAAACTAGGTTCAAAGTCGACATCACTTATTTATCTCCTGAGGCAAGCTGAAGAAGGAACAGTGACAGCAAATGTAAGCAAAACCATTCCCATCAATGTATTATCAATCATTCCTCGCCTTATTTCGTCAATGCACCCAGACAAAGAGCTGACCTGTACATTCCATCTATGGAATTTGGTTTGTAAAATTATTGAACAACTCATCAATGAAGAAGTCATCTATGAAATGTTGCAAAAACTTCTGTCATACATTCAAAACACTCAAATTACCCACATGTTCAATGAAATTATCGATCCTGTCATGTACCAGATAATTCATGGGGAGGATACTCCGAGGCAATCACAGATGGTACTGTCAAATGAAAATGTTGGAAATTACCATCAGATGTGGTTATCATACCTGATTGAGATAATAAATTAGAAACACACCAAAAGATCTCAAAAGCCATGGATGTCCTTGCTGAATTTAAAATGGACAATGGCTGCCTCATTAGTGAAAACTTTATTACACTCTCTGAGAAAGTTTGCACTACTGACTTTGTTTTGCAATATTTCAAAAACCAAAAGATCTTTTTCCTGGAGAATCAGTTCAAAAACTTTTATTCTGGGTGTATCGCATTTTTAATATTCCTCTTGAAACTATTAATGTCAATGGGTTGAAAGCTAAAATTCTGAGGCAACAGAAAGAACTAGCAAAGAAAAGAGGCCAGGACAAAATCCACTTTTTGAAGGACAGGTTTGTTATTCCTTGTACAACTTTGACTTCAACAGCTCCAAAGGAATTTGATATAACAGGTCTGATTGCTGCAGGGTTAGTTGAATCAACACAAAATGAAGAAAAACTGAAGATGCAACAAGCTGAGAAAAACTTGATCATCTCCAAAGTGCGGGAAAAAGGCAAGGTGTTAAAAAGAACATTGAAAAGACATGAAAGACTCAAGAAAAGGCAATAACCCCAGAAAAACTGGGTTTTAGAAAGTAAAAAAATCATAACTTAAAAATATAATATGGCAAAAAACATACTACAATCAGCGACTTAGTCACTAGTATGAACCCAAGCTCAGCAGAAATGGGCACAAGATGACACTGACAATATGTCAGCCATGTTCAAAGAGGGGTCACACAATCCTGTGATCATGATACAATCAAAGAAGTTGCCAGAGGTTGGCTTTTTCAGGTTTCATTTTCTTTGGGGTTTTTTACTGACAAAAACAAATGTTGTATGTTAAACTACTATAGTAATGTGGTCAAATACACTGAAACACATTTCAAAACTGAATGATTAGCAGCACATTGGTCCTACAGTGGTGCTTGCACCATGTTCAGTTCTTCAGTTCCAACACATATAACGTTCACAGTCCTTCAGCAACCAACTGGTCATTCAGTACTCTGACTAACCAGCATACAAGGAAAGCAGCTAACAAATATAAAACACCTCATTTCCTACAGGTTCTTTCTATCAACATTTTTCTTAGTGTATTCATTTGAAATTCCAGCGTGTGTATGGCAGTAAGGTTAGATGTAAGTTCAGACAATTGGTAGACACTACACATATCAAATCATAAGAATATGGTTACCGTATTTTACCGTAGATAAGCCGAATTTTGAGGACAAAAAAAGCAGTCTCTAGAAGGGGATCAGCTTATCTATGAGATATAATTTCTTGAAAGTATTTTTCAGGTCGTCAGTGCCCTGTCAGGACGATCTTACAGGTTAGCGGTACAGCAGTGGAAGTTTACGACGATTACAGCCACTTTCTTATACATGATAAATAAAATACATATTAAAGTATACATTTTGTTGTTATTTCAAAGGGGCGGTGGGGTAGCCTAGTGGTTAAAGCGTTGGCTCGTCACGCCAAAGACCCGGGTTCGATTCCCCACATGGGCACAATGTGTTAAGCCCATTTCTGGTGTCCCCCGCCGTGAAATTGCTGGAATATTGCTAAAAGCGGCGTAAAACTAAACTCAGTCAGTCAGTGTTATTTCAAAATATTTTGCCCTTAGCCATTATTAAGTTTCGTACCTACCTATTTACACACAATAAATCCACAAACAAGAAGTTATAATCCTGTCCGGTCGCCATTTGCAAAATACATATTAAAGTATACATTTTGTTGTTATTTCAAATATTTTGCCCTTAGTCATTATTAAGTTTCGTACCTACCTATTTACATACAATAAATCCACAAACAAGAAGTTATAATCCTGTCCGGTCGCCATTTGCAAAATGACATGTGCCAATGCGATCAGCTGGTCAGGTCACATACATTGATTGCATTCATTTGCAGTGAAGATTTAATACAGGTTTGGGCTACATGAAAACTAGCAATGATTTTCAACCTCCATGCTAAATGTAAACTGACAACTCACTGAACATATTTTAAATAAGAATTCATTACCAATTCATTATAACACCACAAGTCGCTGTAGTGTATGAATACAAAAGTACCAAAAGCTTCCACACCTTGTACATAATACTTCTCATTTTGGATGGTACAGTACAAAGGTCTGTTTGAATTTTAGACATTTTAAAATCTATTTCTTTAACTTAAAATACCTGAGAAATCTGAACATCAGGTAATGATGTGCCCTTTGTTATTCATCATACTTGCAAAACCAAATATATTTATCAACTCTATTTGTGATGAAAGATGTGTCAATAAGTTCATTTCCTTTTGAGAAGCCAGGTGTACAATTAATGCAGGCCTTGGGATGCCAGTGAAGGAGGCACAATTCAGTCCCGTCATAGATCATTCCAGAGTGGCACCTGGACCAAGTGATTGAATCCTGGAGTGAGTGTTGCGGCCCACATCACACAGAGTGACCTGGGCCTCAGATGAAGCCACACCAGAAAGAATTTTATGAGATTGATTTGAACCTGCTACACATGGTCGTATCCTGTCCAAAAATACAGAAGCCAGACACCTGTCATAACTATTGAGTAAATGACAAACATTTCAATTCAATTAGTTACAGTGTTGGTTGGGATCATTATGCTGCCTTCTTTTAGATTATTAAAAAACACATCACAAAAACGAACAAACATTATTAAGGCTGATAGTGATAAACAGAATGTTCACTCAGCCCTACCTGTCAGTGATCTTCCCACACCTCTTTCCTCAGAGACACAGGGACACTGTCACCATCCCCTCTTCCAGTTCCAGGAACAGCGAGACTGTCACCATCTTCTCTTCCAGTTCCAGGAACAGCAAGACTGTCACCATGCTCTACCTCCAGACACAGGGAGACTGTCACCATCCTCTACCTCCAGACACAGGGAGACTGTCACCATCCTCTACCTCCAGACACAGGGAGACTGTCACCATCCTCTACCTCCAGACACAGGAAGACTGTCACCATCCTCTACCCAGAGACACAGGGAGACTGTCACCATCCTCTACCTCCAGACACAGGAAGACTGTCACCATCCTCTACCTCCAGACACAGGGAGACTGTCACCATCCTCTACCTCCAGACACAGGAAGACTGTCACCATCCTCTACCTCCAGACACAGGGAGACTGTCACCATTCTCTACCTCCAGACACAGGGAGACTGTCACAATCCTCTACCTCCAGACACAGGAAGACTGTCACCATCCTCTACCTCCAGACACAGGGAGACTGTCACCATCCTCTACCACAGACACAGTGTGACTGTCACCATCTTCTACTTCCAGACAGGGATACTGTCACCATTCTCTACCTCCATACACGGGAAGACTGTTACCATTCTCTACCTCCAGACACAGGGAGACTGTCACCATCCTCTCCCTCCATACACAGGGAGACTGTCACCATCCTCTACCTCCAGACACAGGGAGACTGTCACCATTCTCTACCTCCAGACACAGGGAGACTGTCACCATCCTCTACCTCCAGACACAGGAAGACTGTCACCATCCTCTACCCAGAGACACAGGGAGACTGTCACCATCCTCTACCTCCAGACACAGGGAGACTGTCACCATCCTCTACCACAGACACAGTGTGACTGTCACCATCTTCTACTTCCAGACAGGGATACTGTCACCATTCTCTACCTCCATACACAGGAACACAGGGAGACCGTCACCATCCTCTCCCTCCATACACAGGGAGACTGTCACCATCCTCTACCTCCAGACACAGGGAGACTGTCACCATCCTCTACCTCCAGACACAGGTAGACTGTCATCGTCCTCTCTCCCACACGCAGGGACACTGTCACCATCCTCTACCTCCAGACACAGGGAGACTGTCACCATCCTCTCCCCAGACACAGGGACACTGTCACCATCCTCTACCAGACACAGGGAGACTCACCATCCTCTCCCTAGACACAGGGAGACTGTCACCGTCCTCTTTCTGCAAACACAGGGAGACTGTCACCATCCTCTCCCCAGACACAGCTAGGGAGACTGTCACCATCCTCTCTCCCCAGACACAGGGAGACTGTAATCATCTCTACTTAGACATAGTTAAACTGTCACCATCCTCTCCCCAGACAATGGGAGGCTGTCACCATGCTTCCCCGCCGACTGTGACAACCATCTACATCCTCCATGTTGTGAATGTTCTGGAGTTACCGTTGCCTGTAACATAAGAATAAATTCCAATTTAGCCAACTTTCCCAAGAATTATTAATTTGGATTTTTAGAACACCTTTACTGATATGTGCTGTTGCCTTTTTTCTCAAATGCGAAGACAAGTAGATCAAATATGTTTTTTACTGAGAAGATCAAATGAAAATGTATGTGTTTGTGCGAGAGTGACCGGGGGCGACTGTAGTTTGCCGCTCCACTCTGCGGTATAGTACAACGCCTACAGCAAGTTATTCATTACATAAATGCTTTATGCATCAATAAAATACACACGTGCACATTGACATTGGCAATTTAAAGGCACATTATAAAAGCATATCAGAAGAGAACGTTCTGTCAAGTTCAAGGTTGCCCCGCTGCGAGAAGTCGCAGTCGCGTGTCCGTACAATGACTGGCGAGCAGCTCGAACACTATGCCCAACCAATTCACTCCATGCCATGAGAGCAAACAAAAAAGTTTCATTGAGTCATTTCAGCATTTGAATTTTGATACTACCTTGTTCGCTGCTGGCTGAGTCGCAAGTTAATGATTTCCCGCCGAATACAGTTGTGTGCAGGTCAAAACTAGTAATAGATTAGGGAAACCCCACATTTGCTCCAAATTTGCTATTCCTCAACATTGAATGAATAATCTCACAGACCAGAGACCATTTGGTTTCTGCACAGACTAATCAAACCTTCGTGAGTTTTTAACTTTATGTGATATTTTTTATATCGATCACCTCACCTACCGGCTAGATCTGACAAAACCTTTGCCTCGCCTCCAACCACGTGTTCTGCAGGGCCCACACACCGCCACAGAGGAAGCGCTTGGAACCAAAGGCTCAAGCCTCGTTCGGGGCGGATCCAGAGCGGAGGTGCGCATCCCCCCAACCCCACCGCTTCTGAGCGGCTTGTCCCCCGACACAAATTTCCCAGAGGAGGATTTCCCCTAACCTTTGGACTTCATCATTTATGTGCAACCCCCTTCTCCAAAATCCTGGATCCGTCCTTGGTTATAAATTACCTATCATCACTGATCACACAATGCTTACTTTATGTTTTATTTTTGAGAAAAATTACACGTTTCAAAGACTAATTTGCACATTAATTTGTTTTACTGAAAAAAGTCAATAAACGGAAAACTATCTGCACGAACACCACCACACTCCTGAGGCTTCCTATCGTGTCAGCTGTGTGTGAAACATTCCCGCTCACTCCAAAAGTGTGCGCGTCAGAAAAACGTATGTTGAAATGTTGAAACACTTCTTGGAACTGGGCCAAGTTAACATTAATATTACATGTAAAGGTTTAGAATACTTTTTAACTAAGCGCACAGTATATTTGTTGTTTCGTTTTGTCGGGTTTTGGGTTTAATATGGAACAAGTTTTTTGGGTTTGTTTGATTTTAATAAATTTTGTACACATTTAAAAATGTGATACCAGTTATCTGTAACTGGTATCATTTTTATCAATCAGAAGAAGAAAGACGATTGAGAACCATTTACATGTTGTGACAGATATCTTAAGTTAAAGCACCACCTCTCATCTTACCCGTGAAGATCCGGGTTAGAATTGGTCTTCAGTAACCCATACTTGTCGAAAGAGGCTACAAACTGGATCGGGTGGCCAGGCTCGCGGACTTGGCTAAAACCTGTCATCGTATCCCAACTGTGTAGATCAATGCTCATGCTGTTGATCACTGGAGTGTCTGGTCCAGAGGATTGTCTGGTCCAGACTCGATTAATTACAGACCGCCGCCAAAAGGCTGGAATACTGCTGAGTGCGGCATTACACTACAACCAATTAACAAAACAACCTCTCACCCCTTTTTAATAGTCATGAATTCGAAACTTACCATTGCTATCAAAGAAAACGTTATACGGAGTGCTGAATCTGTCACTGACGATAATACCTATATGAAACAACAACTCGGTCCATTTAGATCACCGGGTGATGTAATAATTCACCATTACTTCAGTATACGTAGAGTCACACCCACACGACATGGCGTGTATTTTACACCCAGAAATGACTAGGGACGGTAATGTCATAAATCCATAGTCATTTAAATCCTGGTATCACTCACGTGGTCTGTCATACGGACCCTGATACACTTATATCAAATAAAGCCCATGCAAGTCTAGAATATGTGGCAAGTCTAGGTGTCCACAGTTTCTGAAAATGAAGAAAGTATCCGGGCTCCTTTTCCTTATATTTTCTTTTTTATTATCAACTTTTTTTTCTAATTTCTAAAATATATCATTTCGGAGACTATAGTTGTTAGTCAATCAGTGACGTGACGTCCACAGTATTGATCTACAGATACTGATGATAGACTACATTGCCACGGTAATAACGTAACACCAGACATTCAAGAAGGCTGCTGCAGTCCGCATACATCAATCTGTAACACGCCATAGAGCCGCCCACATGTGTATAGCTTTAATATCATTTAGAAACAACCTCGTCTCAATTATGACCCAATTGCTGGTTTCGAAACCAGGAAATTCATTAATTACTCAACCACAAAGGTCCTTGTTTAAAGAAATGCCTGATGAAATTATTTACGATGTCAAATTTGTTAGTGTAGTACCGACTACTGTTGTCTGGTTATTAAACTAAAAAGAGAGAAATTGTTCCTAAAAAGTCATAACAACATAATTATGATTCATTCCATTGAAAAAAATTTGACTAAAACATACATTGTTGCATTAAATGTTTGCCTTAGTATTAATGCCCAATGCCCAAGTAAAAATATATTAGTATTTAAAGCTGAAGCTAAAAACCAAAAAACAAAATCTCCAACAAAATCACAGGAACTCCATCTGACAAGCCAGCCTGTTGCTAGACTGTCTCACAGTCCCTGAACTACATTATTTTCCCTACTGCCTTGCCCTCCCTGCAATGCTTACAGCCCTAAATGAAGCAGGTCTAGATTTCCTCAGGTTCAACCATCTCTGGTATCCCTGAGGCTCCTTAATCAATATAGATGGGTTTGTTTGTTACTATCAATATTATACATATTCAGAGACTAAGCGTTAGTCTACACAAGACATTAATCTATTCCAAAAGCCACGCATTCACACTGATTTCAAGAAGACACTAGACTAACAACTAGTCTCTGAAATGAACATATTTTACTGATATATATATATAATGAAAAGGAGCCCTGAGACTTTCTTCATTTTCAGACCTGTTGTGTCTTCCCATCGCCTGGTCCTGCGGAGTCCGCGGGCTGAACGACGGAGGGTCCAATCAATGTCGACTGGGGGAGTGAGGTCCTATCTTGGCCACTTCATGCATCGAGTACGCGTCTGTGGTCACAGCTCAAATTGCGTTATTGCATCTGCATGTCAGTGTCAGAATATAAACTTTGTATCTCATCGTAAACGTCTCTCCAAATATATATTGGAGTTTTCGCTCAACTTCCTGCATTGGTGGGTTGTGGAACTCATAGACTCGTCCATAGGAGGGTGCGCAGGTTGTAAAGTCACTTACTCACAAAACCCACAGACGACAACACTGAACTTGGATGCCTAGGCCAGTCGTTAGACTTGCACAGATATTATATACCAGTCTCTAAGGAAGCGATCATTAGTTTAAATCTCAAGTCCGAGATTTTGTAAATACTACGAACAAGTTGTTGCAATAACTGACTAAACTTGCCCATTTTAAGGAAGTATAATCGCATTATAACCATGTACTTATCATTGACTACAGCCTTAGAGCAAAGATAGTCCACCAAACGATATCGTTTTCGCCGACACGCTTTCTGTCGTCTCCTTCCAAGTGACTAATGCTTGCACGTATATAGTGAGTGAGTGAGTGCGTTTAGTTTTACGCCGCACTCAGCAATATTCCAGCTATATAGCGGCGATCTGTAAATAATCAAGTCTTGACCAGAGAATCCAGTGATCAACAGCATGAGCATCGATCTACGCAATTGGTATACGGTGGCATGTGTCAACCAAGAAAGCGAGCCTGACAACCCGATCGCGTCAGTCGCCTCTAACGACAAGCATGGGTTACTGAAGATCAATTCTAGCCCGCATCTTCACGGGCCTTACATGTATATAGAGGATATATTTTCTGTAACACTATTTTCAATGTCAAAGATTAAAACTTTATCCGACAGCTAACTGACTAACAGATAGTGCGCACTTCGAAAACCAAGCCATCATTCTTTTCTACTCTCCCCATAACTAACCATGTTTCTCTCTCGGTGAGGTAATGGCTACCACAGGTCAGCAGTGTCTCAACTCTATCGCGGGGGCGGCGGCGGCCTTAATTTGTCTCACAGTCCCTGAGCGAAATAGTCACTGGCCCGCTAGCATGTGGCTAATAAAAATCCACACCAGAACTGCTATGGCTGGTGAATTTTCATGGGGTCATTTTGTAAATATATCACTCTCTCCGACTTGTTAAGTTATTATAATACACTTTTAAATGTACATCATATTATATAGCATCTTAATGATGAAACCCGTGTCATACCGACAATATCTTATTCTCATCTTTTATTGTAATCTTTGGTAAGTTTCTACATTCAAATTTCGGGCTAGTGAATTATTTTGTGGGCTATTAACTCTCAGGCATAGCTAGCCCGACAGGCTAGCAAAATTTGGAAACCATTTCGGTGTCACCCATTTTGTTCTGGGGAGGCAGAGGGCACAGGCCCACGTGTCTTTGCGAGAATTAAAGATGTATGAAATATATGAAAATCTATATGAACAATTTAAGATGACCCTCGACTCGAAATGCTTCACAGTACAATACATGATGTCGAGTCGGGCGCATTTCGAGTCGGGGGCCATCTCAAACAACTTTTATTTTCAACCTTTAATCTTCGTAAAGACACGAAGGCCTGGTGGTCACCAACATAGAAGGCGCGTAGCAAGCCACTTTATTTGTCAGACCGATAGGTTTTAACGTTTTATATTTAGATAGTATTGAGGGCTTGCCCAACTATCATGGTTCTCTTTAGCAAACATCATGTGTAAGCCCGGGCGTTTTTTTCATAATGGTAAGTACGCCCTTGATAAAAGTCATCATCACGTCCACTATACCTAGGCTTAGTCTTTGCAAATATTTATTTCATATAGAAACAAATAGCTCCATTTGAATCGAAAAGAATATCTGCGATATTAGAGATCCCCAACCGGAGGAAAATCTTTGCTTTATTTAGGGCTTTTGGTAATAAATAAGAACTATTGCTTATGCAACAACAAGGTGAACATGTTCGTTAAAGTTTCGTATACATGTAAGGTATAATATATAAAAAAATCACTGGCACGGCCTTTCCTGGATTCTGAGTTCGTGTTTCGGCTGAGAAAATTATACCAACGTGTAGTACATTTTCATGCAGTATTTTTCATGATCTCAGAGAACAATACAAACTGATGTTGAAGAGGTGAAATTACGCATGGTCTCTGAAATAAGCAATGCATAAAAATATGTGAAGAAATCATATTGTTTTAATGAACCACCACGCCTATTAACTTCGTGTGACTGTTGCTGGAGCTAAGGGAACGGTGAAGCGTGATTGTTTAATGTGCCATTAAGTCTGTAAAACAGACCTCTGTGCTGTTGTGGTTGAGCACTGGTACAGGACACCGAGTGGTTTGAAAAATTTGTAGTATTTGGAAAATTTGAAGATCATCTTGCTCATGCAGTGGCGTCCCTGATGTTACGCACGAGTCCAAATTCAACACATCCGCGTGTCCAAGCAGCAGTACGCACGCGTGTCAACCGATAACCACGTGGGTCAGTGGTGCCTCCTTTCGTTCTGGTTCAGTTTTGTAGAAATTATTTTTAAAAGTCCACTTCCTCAAAATATATTTTCATGTGATCCTTTGCAAATGTAATTGCAATACAACCTGGGTATATATGAGACACACAGAATCTGTAACAACACATGAAATACAGCTGTACAGCCTGGGATAGCCTCGCTCCAAGGCTGTCCTTAATGCTTCGCCCTTTCATGTATAGTACTTCTATCCTTAAAAGAAGCAAGCCTAGATAAGGACGCCAGTATGTCACTTATATTATTTTTAGAATTATTCTATGAAACTATTAATTATTACCATATACACCTGTGCAAGTCTAAGCCTGGGACGATAAAGCGTGATTGTAGCTGAAGTGACACGACAGTCAGAGTTTATACAGTAGATTGGGCTTGGTGGATGAGTGCATCATAAGCAGATGGAATGGTATCCTTGGTCTCGGTTGAAGTGGGCTTTTGGCGTTTGCTGGATGGCTTCGGTGAGCTTGCGTTTCGAAGTCTGTTTGTTTGTTAGAGAAAATGGTGAGTCAAACGCCGCCGAGAATCCGCCAGTGGGTGTATAATCATCTCATTATTGTTTTACAAGATTGTCCTTTGTCTACTCTCTGGCTTCATCAGCTTTCTGCCTAGCCAATTATGTTAATTATGTTGTTTTCTTTGTTACAGTGTTACATACAGCATATATATACTTCCCGGTTTATGGACACGAAGTCGACCTTTTGAAATTTCGCTATGGACACGAAGTCGACCTGCGGCTAAAATGTCATCAATGTCATAATCCGCCAGTGGGTGTTGTTTTAAGATTGTCCATAACTTGGGCGTGCAAAAAGGCGTGAACATAGTTCACCCACGTAGTTCACACAAAATGTCATCAATGTCATAAATGTTATCATATGAGAGTGATTTTTACAATGATGAACACATTTCATTCAATTTGGATATATATGAAAGAACTTGAGGTAGTTTACATTCAGTTTCGAAATGGCAAATGCTCAGTTGAATCAGCGATTTCTTCCTACATCTCGTGGTGGCAGATACCTGTGTGTTGGTGGCTTTATGTACCGTGTGAATAAGAGGAAGAGAGATTGGATATCTTGGAAGTGCACAGAAAAGAACTGTAACCCCACTGCGTCAACCGTCAATGACATAGTGACGAAGGTGAAAGGCGTCCATAGTCATCCCAATGTCGAAGTAGACATGAAGTTAAGCATTTTCTCAGTGCCTAATATCAATATGTTACAAAGAAAAATATAAATGTAAAATAAATATATCTGATCCGAACCATGTTTTGCATAATTTACATTTGATATTTGTTCACAGGTGAAGGAAACCCGCACCAAAACCATTTAGAAGGGTGGCACTCTCGTCTCAAGAGATTGGTGGGGAAGGCGCACCCCAATATCTTTGAAATGATCAAGTTTCTTGCAAAGGAGCAGACTCACACTGAAGTCCGCCTGTTGCAGTTCGGCGGTGGACAAAAACGTCCCTTGAAGAAAAAGAAGTACAGGGATTTGGAACGTCGCCTGGACGTCCTAAAACATGATCTTAGGAATGGCCTCATCAACACCAGAGATTTTGCAGATGCTGCATCTCACCTGCTTCATGTGGGATGATTTCGAATCAGAAATAAAATGGACGAAATATAATGCTTTTCTCCTGTTGTCTGTGCTTTCAACCGCATAAACCGGATTATCACCTTGTGTAAACACTGGATTATCTCTGTCTTTTTTAATCCCCTGTTGATTGGACAAATGGACAGGACGTCGACCTTTTTTCTTACCTGAACCGTGACATGTCACCCAAAGGTCGACGTCCTGTGCAGACACCATACTTCCCCCTTCTTCATATTCCATTATGCTTGACAACGGTACAAGAATCTGTATCGAAACGTCGCACTCACGAATAAAAAGTTGTTATCCATAAAGTGTGTTCTATATTGTATTGCACACCCAATTTATTTTAACAACAAACTGGTAAAAAACCCAGACAGTATTACACTCAAATACACCTGTCATGTTTGATATTTCACACACTTCCCCATGCAGAAACATGTAAAAAATATTTGTATCATCAGTGTGTAACACATTTTTATTCAGGTAAGTTATCCTGATTGTATACTAAACAGTGTATATCATGTATATGGTTATCGGCATCTACTACAGTTATATAAATATATAAACAGTGTATATCATGATGTATATGGTTGTCAGCATCTACTACAGTTATATAAATATATAAACAGTGAATATCATGTATATGGTTATCAGCATCTACTACAGTTATATACATTATAAACAAGGAATGATTCAATTTCAGGGTCTACAGATGCTGTGCATACAGAAGATTCTCAATACATTTGTGACAATTCATTACATTTAATCCACTTCAAATACAACAATAGACAAAGTATATTAAGTAGTAACAACGAGCCTATTGGGTGCTTTGATACAGTCTATAGTTTGATTAAATCCTCTTTTTATGTAATCCGCTCTATGCATTAGTACCTCTGTGACACTTCTCTCTGAGGCCACAATTACCACACTACCATCAGTAGCGATTTAACAATTAATTAATTATACCCTTCCAACACTTAGTTAATTAAGCACTAAAAATCTTCAGCCATTCACATATCGTTAATTGAAACTGGTCACCTGTACCTCTGTGGCACGTGGCCTCTACTCGATTTCCCTCTGTGGCCTATGACATGAGTGATGTGTGACAGAGACAAGTGCCACAGAGGGAAGTTACTGTCATTCATAAAGTTGTATGTTTCATTTTTGACTCACCAACTGTAAAATGTGGATCAAACATTTAGATATAAGCACTGTAAACAAAGTAAAATGGCCGTCGTCTCGCATCTATGACGTCACCGCCTGACTTCACCTGACTTACAAGCTGGCTATCTGATTTGGGCAGTTGTTTGTTACTTTTTAGAACACAATGAAAGCACATGTGACATTTTTGTGTGTGGATGTATACTTTGTTTCCTCCTTTATAACATATTACAAACAGTTGTGTAATATATCTCCTTTATAACATATCACAAACAGTTGTGTAATATTTTTCCTTTATAACATATCACAAACAGTTGTGTAATATATCTCCTTTAAACTGAAACAAATGGGCATCAAGGGAAAGGTTTCTCATGTGCTAAAACCATGTTGAATAATATGTATAATTTTTTTTTATAACAATATGATAAAATTAGGAAGCAATTGCTTAAGTTACTTTAAATGTCAGTGTGGGGAAGACATTTGTCCCCTTGTGTTCGCCATCCTTGTTGATCACCTTAGGTAGAATGGCATACATATTAAATATGTATATGAGAGCCATGTGAATGTTGCAGTTTTGGGGGAGTTATTATTATTGAATGCTGATGACACTGTTACATGTGGTGAAATTCCTGATGACTGGAAAATCATTTCACAAATTCTGTAACATACTGAAATTGAGTGCAAATATAATGAAAACTAAAGTTCTTGTTTTGGAAGAAACCCTGTAAGTAAAAAAAAGCAATAACATTCTACTATGGTAATAAAGATGTGGTGGAATAACATTCCTGGTCAACAAGTGTAACAGCATGTAAGTACATGGGAATATTAATGTGTGATGTTTATGTATATGTAACTGTTCATACAAACAAGTAAAACATCACAAATAATGCTTTGAGTAAATCTAGAATCACTGATCTCTGTTTTTGTTCAACCTCTGTGTAACCTCTGAAGAACATGGAAGCTGGCCCTTCCCTCTCACACTATGTAATTGGATAAAGCCTGTGAAGCACAGCCACCCAGATCATTGTAGTACTTGTACCACTCTTACTGGTCAGAAACAGGTGATGTGGGCGGACACTCATGAATATAGGCACCCACAATGGTTCAGCAACATTTTGAGTTTACACTCAACTACTGTAAAAACAAGTTTTGTATAATTTTCAGATGTATATAACCTTCACTGCAAGTGCATTAAGGCACTGTCTGTTGTCTATGTAATCATACCAGGGTAACTGTGGTATATCAGGGTAACTGTGGTATACAGGGTAACTGTTGTATATCAGGGTAACTGTGGTATGTCAGGGTAATTGTGGTATATGAGGTCCCCAGTACTGTAACCAGGTCATCAATGTGAGCTGACCAAGTTGTGTCACTGAGTGAGTAGGTGGGTGAGTGAGTGAAAGAAAGAAAATTTTTAATCCTCTCGGCAATACTTCAGCCATATATCAACAACACCAAGTCTATACATATACACAAGCCAGTTTTAAGTACAAATTAAAAATAAGGAATTTCTATATACATAGAAGGTGTGAGCTGTCAGTGGAGCACCACTGTAGGATATTAATCTTGAGGACATTATGTAATCATGGAGTAATAATTCATACAAATATTCATTATTACCACTGTAAGCGATATATTAGGATTCATATATTATGAAAATATTAATATAGAATATTAGTTTTCATCATAATCAGTAATAGCATAGAGAAAGACTATAAAAACTTAACTCATCTCACAGACATACTATTCCAAAAGGTATACATTACCACTACATAGATACAAGATGTTTCTCAGCCCAGAGGGTTGTACCGACTGTCTGTGGCCACCCCATGTTATTCTGTTCTTGGTAATAGAATTGTAATTAACTTCTTGGAACTTGGAACTCTTTGCTGAGCTAATTCCCCACAACCAGACCAGCCAGTTGGAAAAGGGGTTTCACCAGAACCCTCACTGGGAGCCAAGACCCTTATCATAATAGCTGGCAGAGAATAAACTATTTTGGGGACCTCGGAGCCCAGGAACTAATAGTCTGTCGTACAGACCCTGAAGCAAATATATCCAAGAAAGCCCACACAAGTCTAGAAAATGTGGCAAGTCTAGATTTCCTCAGCTTCTTCTGAAAATGAAGAAAGTCTCAGGGCTCCTTTTCAATATATTTTATATTTTTTTACTATGAACTTTTCAGTAAAATATGTTCATTTCAGAGACTAGTTGTTAGTCTAAGGAACTAACTACAACCAGCTACAAGAACATATGGAATAACAAGCAGCTGCATCCATCTCTAATCTCTGATCTCAGCACTGGATAAGGACCACCAACCATAAACATGGGAACCATAATAATGTCATGAACAAATAACAAGTCACTTCACCCTCAAGCAGACCCCCTTCAGGAAATACAGAAGTTGTTTTCGATAAAGTTTGTCTACACAGCCTATACCGGCTATCACTCACCTGTTTATATCTGCTACCATTGACCTATAAGAGTTGTGAAATACCAGTGTGAATTGAGTGAGATATTTGTTTATACATGTATACTGAGAGAAAGAAATAAAGGAACCCAGGAAAGTTCAGGCTTTCCTTTAATATTTTCAAGTTTTCATCACCAGCTTTGAAAAGTGCTGAAGGAGGAAATCTGAGAATAAATAGAGGAACACCGCCATGAAGAGGTGTTCCCTTATTTGTTTCCCTCAGTATATAATGAGACAACAGATAGAGTTATTCAGCTGCATGTAATCAGCAAGATACTTTGTTCAGCAAATATCATGTAGTGTGTTAAGTGATAACATTCAAGTGCTAGAGAGACTTATACAATACTGGTCTGAAGAAACATGAGTGAACTAAACAACAGGTACACTGTACCACACTGGTTGTGTCACTGCACTAACACTGTAATCCCCAACATCTATAAAGCTTGGTCTGTAGCCAGGGAGGATGTTTGTCCTTCTGTTGGTCATTATATAAACCAGGGTAATTTAACTCAAAGCTGGCCCGGGGTGGTAGGGTAGCCCAGTGGTTAAACCGTCCACTCGTCACGCCGAAGACCCGGGTTCGATTCCCCACATGGGTACATTGTGTGAAGCCCATTTCTGCTGTCCCTCACGGTCATATTGCTGGAATATTCCTAAAAGCGGTTGTGATTTGCTCTGGAATCCCCTGTTTCTATAAACAAATTCTGAAATATACCTGCTGTAGCATACCAGTTATAGCTTATCAGCTGTAGCATACTAGATGCACCATATTGCTTGTCACTATACTGGATACTGATTTGAACAAAGTGTTGAGAATGATTAAACTGAAGAAAGACTGTACATTACTGAACCCAATAGTGTCTTGGCTGCCTGTGTAACTTATTCATTGGCATTGAATACGAACCCAGTGTGCATGTGTCAGTATCGCAGCTTAATTTATGCTGCTACTTGATTAAATGAGTAAGTGAGTGAGTGAGTGAGTGTAGTTTTATGCCGCACCCAGCAATATTCCAGCTTAGTGGCAGCGGTCTGTAAACAATCGAGTCTGGACCAGACAATCCAGTGATCAACAGCATGAGCATCAACCTGCACTTGATTAAATGAAATGAAACAGGTAAAATCATATTTTTTATTCATGTAAGCTTAAAATATCACTTGTCAAATAGATACATTTACTCCCTCAGTGTATTAACCATTGCCATGTTTCTGTCAGTATACACACATTAGCCACTCAGGTAAGTTATTCCACTAAAGCCTGAGAGTTGTAAGGGACAGTGCTGGGAGACACAGAGACAACTTGCCTGACTGTATTAGTGTCTGTTCATACTCAAAAGGAAGAATTGTAAACAAACAACTTCAATTACACGCTTCTTGTTTATTGTAAACATCTGCCTCTGTTGTCCTGTGTGAAGAAGCACATATCAGTGTTGAGATACTGCATAATGGCTCCTGTATAGTCTGGCCTATGCTTTGAATGAAAGTCAGCTGCAATCTTCACAGGCTTAGCAATTTGACATGTCATACCACACCTACATACAACACCCAACAGCTCTGATAGTCTCAATATGAACTGTGGAATAAATCAGTTAAAGCCCAGGAGAGCTTACCAACAATGAACAATGTTTCAATAATGTTTAACAAGGGAGGGTGTAAGGGTGAGAAAGGATGAACTGTGTAACACTGTAGAACACTGTGACAGTGAGAATTTCACACTGTATCAGGATTGTATCACAATGTTACATACTACTGTTAGGGTTCCATTGAGTATAATGGACAACAATTATATTCTCATTAGGAATTATTAATAAGTACTTCATCCACTCATTCCCCTCTCAGTCGTCAGTGCCAAGTACACAATACCCCCACTCCCACAGGTGAGCTGTCATTTGTAAATAAGTGCACATTACATGAAGGTATCACAAGATGAAGGCGACTCGAAACGAGAACAAATTACTAGGATTTGGTGTAGCGACGGTTAAAAACAATCACAAAATTATTTATGCATTTATTGAGTGCAAGGTTTTGTTCGGAGCCACTGAAGGCATCTTTATTAATAAAAGTTTGTGACAAGCCGACAACAACATGCTTGATTCGGTTGGGCAGAGCCATGAACGGAAACCGAAGCTCTCTTATAATTATTTTGCTTAATTAAAATTGTCATTAGAAATATATTGGACATATGTTGCCACAAAGGTGATTTACTTTTGCACATAATGTCTTCTATAACCTTAATATTACTCACCTGAACAAAGCAAAGTAATGAGGAATACTCCTGTGGGATCATGAGCAATTAGCGAAATCCGATGCCGGGTGGAAGGGAGCAACTCCGGCCATAAAAGTTATGACACTTGTAAAGGATATTTTTTTTACGCAATAGGACATTGTCAGTGCTTTAATAGTCCTTGAATATCATAAATATATTATAATATACGAAGAATAATAGGAATCCAGACGAGTGTAGATGGCATGTGAAGTAGGAACTTCTTTTGGAATGTCCCGTGAAATGAATTCTCCCGTTCCTGTTTTCTGTAAAATACTATTTTTCACTTATGATAAAAATATGGATGTATCCCTGGGCCGTCGGTGATATAAAGTAGTTCCTAAAAAAATAAAATAGTCCTTCGCTATTTTGATATCGTCAGTATTGTACGGAACAGTATCCTGAAGCTCACCGCGGCTGTTATTTCTCCAAACTGTGGGTGTTCGATTCGCGGTTCTGTGCAAAACTTTGCACTATTTTCTCTTTTGTGGGGACCGTCTCAGTAATTTTCTTGAAAGTATCTGTCTTCAAAGAAATATGTCAGCTTGTATCCAAACTGCCATTTCGAGTGAAATGTTGGTCTGTGTACAATATAAATATCCAAGCGCTTTATGTCATTGAAACAGTAGTGTTTAATATGAAAAACTCTAGCTCGGTTGGGGAAATTGCGGGCGATTTTTGCCTGTCGTGTTAGTTACGTATGTCTGTGCCATGAGATTGGTCTGACTTCGCTAGGTGTGCAATAGTTCTACTCCCCAGCCCTTCCAATTTCCGAATAATAGTTTAATACATTTACTTCGCATTCAATGATATCAAAGATAAAATATATGGCTATTTTTAAATATGAAACTAACCAACAGTTTCACACATCACAGGGTGGTTGGTTTACTGTTATGCTACGGTAAACTACTGGTGGTGAATGTACAGAGACAGGGGTGGCATGTTCACTGTAGATACCCCATTATGTCATGAAGAACACATTCATTTCAACCTATGTATGCTTTAGTTAAAGTGTTATAACCACTAGGTGTAGAGAAATTCTGAACGTTATGAGATCATGGTTGGGGGGGTTGATAAAACAATTTATTGGAAAACAAACAGGGAATTACATATTTTTTACTCCATGTCGAAAATGAGCAGGACTTAGGCGCAAAACGCTCACCCACGGTGCCCGCCGCTGGACTCAAAATAGGGCCAAAACGGGCCCAAATAAGTGCCAAACACGCGGTTTTGCGCTTGCCACACCCGCCCAGCACCCCGCACATGCCCAAAGGCCAAAACCGCACCCAATTCCACCAAAGGGGCCGAAATGACCTAACCCTAGCTGTAACCCTAACACTCACCGTTACCTCACCTTGTGCAGGCTAGGGTTAGGGTTAGTATCAAATAAGTGCCAAACATGCGGTTTTGCGCTCACCACCCCGCACACAGCCCCCAACACGTCCCAACGAAGACCGCACCCAAATCGACCAAAGGGGTCGAAATAAACCTAACCTAGCTCGTACCCGTAACCCTAGCTCCAACCCTAAGGACTCAAAATAGGGCCAAAACGGGCCCAAATAAGTGCCAAACACGCGGTTTTGCGCTTCCCACATCCGCCAGCACCCCGCACATGCCCAAAGTCAAACCGCATCCCTCGAAACTCCTTCCCCCGCCGTCATACTAAGCACCGTGGACTTAGGCGCAAAACGCTCACCCACGGTGCCCGCCGCTGGACTCAAAATAGGGCCAAAACGGGCCCAAATAAGTGCCAAACACGCGGTTTTTTGCGCTTGCCACACCCGCCCAGCACCCCGCACATGCCCAAAGGCCAAAACCGCACCCAATTCCACCAAAGGGGCCGAAATGACCTAACCCTAGCTGTAACCCTAACACTCACCGTTACCTCACCTTGTGCAGGCTAGGGTTAGGGTTAGTATCAAATAAGTGCCAAACATGCGGTTTTGCGCTCACCACCCCGCACACAGCCCCCAACACGTCCCAACGAAGACCGCACCCAAATCGACCAAAGGGGTCGAAATAAACCTAACCCTAGCTCGTACCCGTAACCCTAGCTCCAACCCTAAGGACTCAAAATAGGGCCAAAACGGGCCCAAATAAGTGCCAAACACGCGGTTTTTTGCGCTTCCCACATCCGCCAGCACCCCGCACATGCCCAAAGTCAAACCGCATCCCTCCCGAAACTCCTTCCCCCCGCCGTCATACTAAGCACCGTGGACTTAGGCGCAAAACGCTCACCCACGGTGCCCGCCGCTGGACTCAAAATAGGGCCAAAACGGGCCCAAATAAGTGCCAAACACGCGGTTTTTTGCGCTTGCCACACCCGCCCAGCACCCCGCACATGCCCAAAGGCCAAAACCGCACCCAATTCCACCAAAGGGGCCGAAATGACCTAACCCTAGCTGTAACCCTAACACTCACCGTTACCTCACCTTGTGCAGGCTAGGGTTAGGGTTAGTATCAAATAAGTGCCAAACATGCGGTTTTGCGCTCACCACCCCGCACACAGCCCCCAACACGTCCCAACGAAGACCGCACCCAAATCGACCAAAGGGGTCGAAATAAACCTAACCCTAGCTCGTACCCGTAACCCTAGCTCCAACCCTAAGGACTCAAAATAGGGCCAAAACGGGCCCAAATAAGTGCCAAACACGCGGTTTTTTGCGCTTCCCACATCCGCCAGCACCCCGCACATGCCCAAAGTCAAACCGCATCCCTCCCGAAACTCCTTCCCCCCGCCGTCATACTAAGCACCGTGGACTTAGGCGCAAAACGCTCACCCACGGTGCCCGCCGCTGGACTCAAAATAGGGCCAAAACGGGCCCAAATAAGTGCCAAACACGCGGTTTTGCGCTTGCCACCCGCCCAGCACCCCGCACATGCCCAAAGGCCAAAACCGCACCCAATTCCACCAAAGGGGCCGAAATGACCTAACCCTAGCTGTAACCCTAACACTCACCGTTACCTCACCTTGTGCAGGCTAGGGTTAGGGTTAGTATCAAATAAGTGCCAAACATGCGGTTTTGCGCTCACCACCCCGCACACAGCCCCCAACACGTCCCAACGAAGACCGCACCCAAATCGACCAAAGGGGTCGAAATAAACCTAACCTAGCTCGTACCCGTAACCCTAGCTCCAACCCTAAGGACTCAAAATAGGGCCAAAACGGGCCCAAATAAGTGCCAAACACGCGGTTTTTTGCGCTTCCCACATCCGCCCAGCACCCCCGCACATGCCCAAAGTCAAACCGCATCCCTCCCGAAACTCCTTCCCCCCGCCGTCATACTAAGCACCGTGGACTTAGGCGCAAAACGCTCACCCACGGTGCCCGCCGCTGGACTCAAAATAGGGCCAAAACGGGCCCAAATAAGTGCCAAACACGCGGTTTTTTGCGCTTGCCACACCCGCCCAGCACCCCCGCACATGCCCAAAGGCCAAAACCGCACCCAATTCCACCAAAGGGGCCGAAATGACCTAACCCTAGCTGTAACCTAACACTCACCGTTACCTCACCTTGTGCAGGCTAGGGTTAGGGTTAGTATCAAATAAGTGCCAAACATGCGGTTTTTTGCGCTCACCACCCCCGCACACAGCCCCCCAACACGTCCCAACGAAGACCGCACCCAAATCGACCAAAGGGGTCGAAATAAACCTAACCCTAGCTCGTACCCGTAACCCTAGCTCCAACCCTAAGGACTCAAAATAGGGCCAAAACGGGCCCAAATAAGTGCCAAACACGCGGTTTTGCGCTTCCCACATCCGCCCAGCACCCCGCACATGCCCAAAGTCAAACCGCATCCCCTCCCGAAACTCCTTCCCCGCCGTCATACTAAGCACCGTGGACTTAGGCGCAAAACGCTCACCCACGGTGCCCGCCGCTGGACTCAAAATAGGGCCAAAACGGGCCCAAATAAGTGCCAAACACGCGGTTTTGCGCTTGCCACACCCGCCCAGCACCCCGCACATGCCCAAAGGCCAAAACCGCACCCAATTCCACCAAAGGGGCCGAAATGACCTAACCCTAGCTGTAACCTAACACTCACCGTTACCTCACCTTGTGCAGGCTAGGGTTAGGGTTAGTATCAAATAAGTGCCAAACATGCGGTTTTGCGCTCACCACCCCGCACACAGCCCCCAACACGTCCCAACGAAGACCGCACCCAAATCGACCAAAGGGGTCGAAATAAACCTAACCTAGCTCGTACCCGTAACCCTAGCTCCAACCCTAAGGACTCAAAATAGGGCCAAAACGGGCCCAAATAAGTGCCAAACACGCGGTTTTGCGCTTCCCACATCCGCCAGCACCCCGCACATGCCCAAAGTCAAACCGCATCCCTCGAAACTCCTTCCCCGCCGTCATACTAAGCACCGTGGACTTAGGCGCAAAACGCTCACCCACGGTGCCCGCCGCTGGACTCAAAATAGGGCCAAAACGGGCCCAAATAAGTGCCAAACACGCGGTTTTGCGCTTGCCACACCCGCCCAGCACCCCGCACATGCCCAAAGGCCAAAACCGCACCCAATTCCACCAAAGGGGCCGAAATGACCTAACCCTAGCTGTAACCCTAACACTCACCGTTACCTCACCTTGTGCAGGCTAGGGTTAGGGTTAGTATCAAATAAGTGCCAAACATGCGGTTTTGCGCTCACCACCCCGCACACAGCCCCCAACACGTCCCAACGAAGACCGCACCCAAATCGACCAAAGGGGTCGAAATAAACCTAACCCTAGCTCGTACCCGTAACCCTAGCTCCAACCCTAAGGACTCAAAATAGGGCCAAAACGGGCCCAAATAAGTGCCAAACACGCGGTTTTTTGCGCTTCCCACATCCGCCAGCACCCCGCACATGCCCAAAGTCAAACCGCATCCCCCCGAAACTCCTTCCCCGCCGTCATACTAAGCACCGTGGACTTAGGCGCAAAACGCTCACCACGGTGCCCGCCGCTGGACTCAAAATAGGGCCAAAACGGGCCCAAATAAGTGCCAAACACGCGGTTTTGCGCTTGCCACACCCGCCCAGCACCCCGCACATGCCCAAAGGCCAAAACCGCACCCAATTCCACCAAAAGGGGCCGAAATGACCTAACCCTAGCTGTAACCCTAACACTCACCGTTACCTCACCTTGTGCAGGCTAGGGTTAGGGTTAGTATCAAATAAGTGCCAAACATGCGGTTTTGCGCTCACCACCCCGCACACAGCCCCCCAACACGTCCCAACGAAGACCGCACCCAAATCGACCAAAGGGGTCGAAATAAACCTAACCCTAGCTCGTACCCGTAACCCTAGCTCCAACCCTAAGGACTCAAAATAGGGCCAAAACGGGCCCAAATAAGTGCCAAACACGCGGTTTTTTGCGCTTCCCACATCCGCCAGCACCCCGCACATGCCCAAAGTCAAACCGCATCCCTCCCGAAACTCCTTCCCCCCGCCGTCATACTAAGCACCGTGGACTTAGGCGCAAAACGCTCACCCACGGTGCCCGCCGCTGGACTCAAAATAGGGCCAAAACGGGCCCAAATAAGTGCCAAACACGCGGTTTTTTGCGCTTGCCACACCCGCCCAGCACCCCGCACATGCCCAAAGGCCAAAACCGCACCCAATTCCACCAAAGGGGCCGAAATGACCTAACCCTAGCTGTAACCCTAACACTCACCGTTACCTCACCTTGTGCAGGCTAGGGTTAGGGTTAGTATCAAATAAGTGCCAAACATGCGGTTTTTTGCGCTCACCACCCCCGCACACAGCCCCCCAACACGTCCCAACGAAGACCGCACCCAAATCGACCAAAGGGGTCGAAATAAACCTAACCCTAGCTCGTACCCGTAACCCTAGCTCCAACCCTAAGGACTCAAAATAGGGCCAAAACGGGCCCAAATAAGTGCCAAACACGCGGTTTTGCGCTTCCCACATCCGCCCAGCACCCCGCACATGCCCAAAGTCAAACCGCATCCCTCGAAACTCCTTCCCCGCCGTCATACTAAGCACCGTGGACTTAGGCGCAAAACGCTCACCACGGTGCCCGCCGCTGGACTCAAAATAGGGCCAAAACGGGCCCAAATAAGTGCCAAACACGCGGTTTTGCGCTTGCCACACCCGCCCAGCACCCCGCACATGCCCAAAGGCCAAAACCGCACCCAATTCCACCAAAGGGGCCGAAATGACCTAACCCTAGCTGTAACCCTAACACTCACCGTTACCTCACCTTGTGCAGGCTAGGGTTAGGGTTAGTCAAATAAGTGCCAAACATGCGGTTTTGCGCTCACCACCCCCGCACACAGCCCCCCAACACGTCCCAACGAAGACCGCACCCAAATCGACCAAAGGGGTCGAAATAAACCTAACCCTAGCTCGTACCCGTAACCCTAGCTCCAACCCTAAGGACTCAAAATAGGGCCAAAACGGGCCCAAATAAGTGCCAAACACGCGGTTTTGCGCTTCCCACATCCGCCAGCACCCCGCACATGCCCAAAGTCAAACCGCATCCCTCCCGAAACTCCTTCCCCGCCGTCATACTAAGCACCGTGGACTTAGGCGCAAAACGCTCACCACGGTGCCCGCCGCTGGACTCAAAATAGGGCCAAAACGGGCCCAAATAAGTGCCAAACACGCGGTTTTGCGCTTGCCACACCCGCCCAGCACCCCGCACATGCCCAAAGGCCAAAACCGCACCCAATTCCACCAAAGGGGCCGAAATGACCTAACCCTAGCTGTAACCCTAACACTCACCGTTACCTCACCTTGTGCAGGCTAGGGTTAGGGTTAGTATCAAATAAGTGCCAAACATGCGGTTTTGCGCTCACCACCCCGCACACAGCCCCCAACACGTCCCAACGAAGACCGCACCCAAATCGACCAAAGGGGTCGAAATAAACCTAACCCTAGCTCGTACCCGTAACCCTAGCTCCAACCCTAAGGACTCAAAATAGGGCCAAAACGGGCCCAAATAAGTGCCAAACACGCGGTTTTTTGCGCTTCCCACATCCGCCCAGCACCCCCGCACATGCCCAAAGTCAAACCGCATCCCTCCCGAAACTCCTTCCCCCCGCCGTCATACTAAGCACCGTGGACTTAGGCGCAAAACGCTCACCCACGGTGCCCGCCGCTGGACTCAAAATAGGGCCAAAACGGGCCCAAATAAGTGCCAAACACGCGGTTTTGCGCTTGCCACACCCGCCCAGCACCCCGCACATGCCCAAAGGCCAAAACCGCACCCAATTCCACCAAAGGGGCCGAAATGACCTAACCCTAGCTGTAACCCTAACACTCACCGTTACCTCACCTTGTGCAGGCTAGGGTTAGGGTTAGTCAAATAAGTGCCAAACATGCGGTTTTGCGCTCACCACCCCGCACACAGCCCCCAACACGTCCCAACGAAGACCGCACCCAAATCGACCAAGGGGTCGAAATAAACCTAACCTAGCTCGTACCCGTAACCCTAGCTCCAACCCTAAGGACTCAAAATAGGGCCAAAACGGGCCCAAATAAGTGCCAAACACGCGGTTTTGCGCTTCCCACATCCGCCAGCACCCCGCACATGCCCAAAGTCAAACCGCATCCTCCCGAAACTCCTTCCCCGCCGTCATACTAAGCACCGTGGACTTAGGCGCAAAACGCTCACCCACGGTGCCCGCCGCTGGACTCAAAATAGGGCCAAAACGGGCCCAAATAAGTGCCAAACACGCGGTTTTGCGCTTGCCACACCCGCCCAGCACCCCGCACATGCCCAAAGGCCAAAACCGCACCCAATTCCACCAAAGGGGCCGAAATGACCTAACCCTAGCTGTAACCCTAACACTCACCGTTACCTCACCTTGTGCAGGCTAGGGTTAGGGTTAGTATCAAATAAGTGCCAAACATGCGGTTTTGCGCTCACCACCCCGCACACAGCCCCCAACACGTCCCAACGAAGACCGCACCCAAATCGACCAAAGGGGTCGAAATAAACCTAACCCTAGCTCGTACCCGTAACCCTAGCTCCAACCCTAAGGACTCAAAATAGGGCCAAAACGGGCCCAAATAAGTGCCAAACACGCGGTTTTTTGCGCTTCCCACATCCGCCAGCACCCCGCACATGCCCAAAGTCAAACCGCATCCCTCCCGAAACTCCTTCCCCCCGCCGTCATACTAAGCACCGTGGACTTAGGCGCAAAACGCTCACCCACGGTGCCCGCCGCTGGACTCAAAATAGGGCCAAAACGGGCCCAAATAAGTGCCAAACACGCGGTTTTTTGCGCTTGCCACACCCGCCCAGCACCCCCGCACATGCCCAAAGGCCAAAACCGCACCCAATTCCACCAAAGGGGCCGAAATGACCTAACCCTAGCTGTAACCCTAACACTCACCGTTACCTCACCTTGTGCAGGCTAGGGTTAGGGTTAGTATCAAATAAGTGCCAAACATGCGGTTTTTTGCGCTCACCACCCCCGCACACAGCCCCCCAACACGTCCCAACGAAGACCGCACCCAAATCGACCAAAGGGGTCGAAATAAACCTAACCCTAGCTCGTACCCGTAACCCTAGCTCCAACCCTAAGGACTCAAAATAGGGCCAAAACGGGCCCAAATAAGTGCCAAACACGCGGTTTTTTGCGCTTCCCACATCCGCCAGCACCCCGCACATGCCCAAAGTCAAACCGCATCCCTCCCGAAACTCCTTCCCCCCGCCGTCATACTAAGCACCGTGGACTTAGGCGCAAAACGCTCACCCACGGTGCCCGCCGCTGGACTCAAAATAGGGCCAAAACGGGCCCAAATAAGTGCCAAACACGCGGTTTTTTGCGCTTGCCACACCCGCCCAGCACCCCCCCGCACATGCCCAAAGGCCAAAACCGCACCCAATTCCACCAAAGGGGCCGAAATGACCTAACCCTAGCTGTAACCCTAACACTCACCGTTACCTCACCTTGTGCAGGCTAGGGTTAGGGTTAGTATCAAATAAGTGCCAAACATGCGGTTTTGCGCTCACCACCCCGCACACAGCCCCCAACACGTCCCAACGAAGACCGCACCCAAATCGACCAAAGGGGTCGAAATAAACCTAACCCTAGCTCGTACCCGTAACCCTAGCTCCAACCCTAAGGACTCAAAATAGGGCCAAAACGGGCCCAAATAAGTGCCAAACACGCGGTTTTTTGCGCTTCCCACATCCGCCAGCACCCCGCACATGCCCAAAGTCAAACCGCATCCCTCCCGAAACTCCTTCCCCCCGCCGTCATACTAAGCACCGTGGACTTAGGCGCAAAACGCTCACCCACGGTGCCCGCCGCTGGACTCAAAATAGGGCCAAAACGGGCCCAAATAAGTGCCAAACACGCGGTTTTTTGCGCTTGCCACACCCGCCCAGCACCCCCCGCACATGCCCAAAGGCCAAAACCGCACCCAATTCCACCAAAGGGGCCGAAATGACCTAACCCTA
The DNA here is from genome assembly GCF_003918875.1 of Haliotis rubra. Lineage (NCBI taxonomy): Eukaryota > Metazoa > Mollusca > Gastropoda > Lepetellida > Haliotidae > Haliotis > Haliotis rubra. The sequence continues at coordinate 8,317 of NW_025766769.1, read as the reverse complement.
GCTGTAACCCTAACACTCACCGTTACCTCACCTTGTGCAGGCTAGGGTTAGGGTTAGTATCAAATAAGTGCCAAACATGCGGTTTTTTGCGCTCACCACCCCCGCACACAGCCCCCCAACACGTCCCAACGAAGACCGCACCCAAATCGACCAAAGGGGTCGAAATAAACCTAACCCTAGCTCGTACCCGTAACCCTAGCTCCAACCCTAAGGACTCAAAATAGGGCCAAAACGGGCCCAAATAAGTGCCAAACACGCGGTTTTTTGCGCTTCCCACATCCGCCAGCACCCCGCACATGCCCAAAGTCAAACCGCATCCCTCCCGAAACTCCTTCCCCCCGCCGTCATACTAAGCACCGTGGACTTAGGCGCAAAACGCTCACCCACGGTGCCCGCCGCTGGACTCAAAATAGGGCCAAAACGGGCCCAAATAAGTGCCAAACACGCGGTTTTTTGCGCTTGCCACACCCGCCCAGCACCCCGCACATGCCCAAAGGCCAAAACCGCACCCAATTCCACCAAAGGGGCCGAAATGACCTAACCCTAGCTGTAACCCTAACACTCACCGTTACCTCACCTTGTGCAGGCTAGGGTTAGGGTTAGTATCAAATAAGTGCCAAACATGCGGTTTTGCGCTCACCACCCCGCACACAGCCCCCAACACGTCCCAACGAAGACCGCACCCAAATCGACCAAAGGGGTCGAAATAAACCTAACCCTAGCTCGTACCCGTAACCCTAGCTCCAACCCTAAGGACTCAAAATAGGGCCAAAACGGGCCCAAATAAGTGCCAAACACGCGGTTTTTTGCGCTTCCCACATCCGCCCAGCACCCCCGCACATGCCCAAAGTCAAACCGCATCCCTCCCGAAACTCCTTCCCCCCGCCGTCATACTAAGCACCGTGGACTTAGGCGCAAAACGCTCACCCACGGTGCCCGCCGCTGGACTCAAAATAGGGCCAAAACGGGCCCAAATAAGTGCCAAACACGCGGTTTTTTGCGCTTGCCACACCCGCCCAGCACCCCGCACATGCCCAAAGGCCAAAACCGCACCCAATTCCACCAAAGGGGCCGAAATGACCTAACCCTAGCTGTAACCCTAACACTCACCGTTACCTCACCTTGTGCAGGCTAGGGTTAGGGTTAGTATCAAATAAGTGCCAAACATGCGGTTTTGCGCTCACCACCCCGCACACAGCCCCCAACACGTCCCAACGAAGACCGCACCCAAATCGACCAAAGGGGTCGAAATAAACCTAACCCTAGCTCGTACCCGTAACCCTAGCTCCAACCCTAAGGACTCAAAATAGGGCCAAAACGGGCCCAAATAAGTGCCAAACACGCGGTTTTTTGCGCTTCCCACATCCGCCAGCACCCCGCACATGCCCAAAGTCAAACCGCATCCCTCCCGAAACTCCTTCCCCCCGCCGTCATACTAAGCACCGTGGACTTAGGCGCAAAACGCTCACCCACGGTGCCCGCCGCTGGACTCAAAATAGGGCCAAAACGGGCCCAAATAAGTGCCAAACACGCGGTTTTTTGCGCTTGCCACACCCGCCCAGCACCCCCGCACATGCCCAAAGGCCAAAACCGCACCCAATTCCACCAAAGGGGCCGAAATGACCTAACCCTAGCTGTAACCCTAACACTCACCGTTACCTCACCTTGTGCAGGCTAGGGTTAGGGTTAGTATCAAATAAGTGCCAAACATGCGGTTTTTTGCGCTCACCACCCCCGCACACAGCCCCCCAACACGTCCCAACGAAGACCGCACCCAAATCGACCAAAGGGGTCGAAATAAACCTAACCCTAGCTCGTACCCGTAACCCTAGCTCCAACCCTAAGGACTCAAAATAGGGCCAAAACGGGCCCAAATAAGTGCCAAACACGCGGTTTTTTGCGCTTCCCACATCCGCCAGCACCCCCGCACATGCCCAAAGTCAAACCGCATCCCTCCCGAAACTCCTTCCCCCCGCCGTCATACTAAGCACCGTGGACTTAGGCGCAAAACGCTCACCCACGGTGCCCGCCGCTGGACTCAAAATAGGGCCAAAACGGGCCCAAATAAGTGCCAAACACGCGGTTTTTTGCGCTTGCCACACCCGCCCAGCACCCCCGCACATGCCCAAAGGCCAAAACCGCACCCAATTCCACCAAAGGGGCCGAAATGACCTAACCCTAGCTGTAACCTAACACTCACCGTTACCTCACCTTGTGCAGGCTAGGGTTAGGGTTAGTATCAAATAAGTGCCAAACATGCGGTTTTTTGCGCTCACCACCCCCGCACACAGCCCCCAACACGTCCCAACGAAGACCGCACCCAAATCGACCAAAGGGGTCGAAATAAACCTAACCTAGCTCGTACCCGTAACCCTGGCTCCAACCCTAAGGACTCAAAATAGGGCCAAAACGGGCCCAAATAAGTGCCAAACACGCGGTTTTTTGCGCTTCCCACATCCGCCAGCACCCCCGCACATGCCCAAAGTCAAACCGCATCCCTCCCGAAACTCCTTCCCCCCGCCGTCATACTAAGCACCGTGGACTTAGGCGCAAAACGCTCACCCACGGTGCCCGCCGCTGGACTCAAAATAGGGCCAAAACGGGCCCAAATAAGTGCCAAACACGCGGTTTTTTGCGCTTGCCACACCCGCCCAGCACCCCGCACATGCCCAAAGGCCAAAACCGCACCCAATTCCACCAAAGGGGCCGAAATGACCTAACCCTAGCTGTAACCTAACACTCACCGTTACCTCACCTTGTGCAGGCTAGGGTTAGGGTTAGTATCAAATAAGTGCCAAACATGCGGTTTTTTGCGCTCACCACCCCCGCACACAGCCCCCCAACACGTCCCAACGAAGACCGCACCCAAATCGACCAAAGGGGTCGAAATAAACCTAACCCTAGCTCGTACCCGTAACCCTAGCTCCAACCCTAAGGACTCAAAATAGGGCCAAAACGGGCCCAAATAAGTGCCAAACACGCGGTTTTTTGCGCTTCCCACATCCGCCAGCACCCCGCACATGCCCAAAGTCAAACCGCATCCCTCCCGAAACTCCTTCCCCCCGCCGTCATACTAAGCACCGTGGACTTAGGCGCAAAACGCTCACCCACGGTGCCCGCCGCTGGACTCAAAATAGGGCCAAAACGGGCCCAAATAAGTGCCAAACACGCGGTTTTGCGCTTGCCACACCCGCCCAGCACCCCGCACATGCCCAAAGGCCAAAACCGCACCCAATTCCACCAAAGGGGCCGAAATGACCTAACCCTAGCTGTAACCCTAACACTCACCGTTACCTCACCTTGTGCAGGCTAGGGTTAGGGTTAGTATCAAATAAGTGCCAAACATGCGGTTTTGCGCTCACCACCCCGCACACAGCCCCCAACACGTCCCAACGAAGACCGCACCCAAATCGACCAAAGGGGTCGAAATAAACCTAACCCTAGCTCGTACCCGTAACCCTAGCTCCAACCCTAAGGACTCAAAATAGGGCCAAAACGGGCCCAAATAAGTGCCAAACACGCGGTTTTGCGCTTCCCACATCCGCCAGCACCCCGCACATGCCCAAAGTCAAACCGCATCCTCTCGAAACTCCTTCCCCGCCGTCATACTAAGCACCGTGGACTTAGGCGCAAAACGCTCACCCACGGTGCCCGCCGCTGGACTCAAAATAGGGCCAAAACGGGCCCAAATAAGTGCCAAACACGCGGTTTTGCGCTTGCCACACCCGCCCAGCACCCCGCACATGCCCAAAGGCCAAAACCGCACCCAATTCCACCAAAGGGGCCGAAATGACCTAACCCTAGCTGTAACCTAACACTCACCGTTACCTCACCTTGTGCAGGCTAGGGTTAGGGTTAGTATCAAATAAGTGCCAAACATGCGGTTTTGCGCTCACCACCCCGCACACAGCCCCCCAACACGTCCCAACGAAGACCGCACCCAAATCGACCAAAGGGGTCGAAATAAACCTAACCCTAGCTCGTACCCGTAACCCTAGCTCCAACCCTAAGGACTCAAAATAGGGCCAAAACGGGCCCAAATAAGTGCCAAACACGCGGTTTTTTGCGCTTCCCACATCCGCCAGCACCCCGCACATGCCCAAAGTCAAACCGCATCCCTCCCGAAACTCCTTCCCCCCGCCGTCATACTAAGCACCGTGGACTTAGGCGCAAAACGCTCACCCACGGTGCCCGCCGCTGGACTCAAAATAGGGCCAAAACGGGCCCAAATAAGTGCCAAACACGCGGTTTTTTGCGCTTGCCACACCCGCCCAGCACCCCCGCACATGCCCAAAGGCCAAAACCGCACCCAATTCCACCAAAGGGGCCGAAATGACCTAACCCTAGCTGTAACCCTAACACTCACCGTTACCTCACCTTGTGCAGGCTAGGGTTAGGGTTAGTATCAAATAAGTGCCAAACATGCGGTTTTGCGCTCACCACCCCGCACACAGCCCCAACACGTCCCAACGAAGACCGCACCCAAATCGACCAAAGGGGTCGAAATAAACCTAACCCTAGCTCGTACCCGTAACCCTAGCTCCAACCCTAAGGACTCAAAATAGGGCCAAAACGGGCCCAAATAAGTGCCAAACACGCGGTTTTGCGCTTCCCACATCCGCCAGCACCCCGCACATGCCCAAAGTCAAACCGCATCCTCCCGAAACTCCTTCCCCCGCCGTCATACTAAGCACCGTGGACTTAGGCGCAAAACGCTCACCCACGGTGCCCGCCGCTGGACTCAAAATAGGGCCAAAACGGGCCCAAATAAGTGCCAAACACGCGGTTTTGCGCTTGCCACACCCGCCCAGCACCCCGCACATGCCCAAAGGCCAAAACCGCACCCAATTCCACCAAAGGGGCCGAAATGACCTAACCCTAGCTGTAACCCTAACACTCACCGTTACCTCACCTTGTGCAGGCTAGGGTTAGGGTTAGTATCAAATAAGTGCCAAACATGCGGTTTTGCGCTCACCACCCCGCACACAGCCCCCAACACGTCCCAACGAAGACCGCACCCAAATCGACCAAAGGGGTCGAAATAAACCTAACCTAGCTCGTACCCGTAACCCTAGCTCCAACCCTAAGGACTCAAAATAGGGGCCAAAACGGGCCCAAATAAGTGCCAAACACGCGGTTTTGCGCTTCCCACATCCGCCAGCACCCCGCACATGCCCAAAGTCAAACCGCATCCCTCCCGAAACTCCTTCCCCCGCCGTCATACTAAGCACCGTGGACTTAGGCGCAAAACGCTCACCACGGTGCCCGCCGCTGGACTCAAAATAGGGCCAAAACGGGCCCAAATAAGTGCCAAACACGCGGTTTTGCGCTTGCCACACCCGCCAGCACCCCGCACATGCCCAAAGGCCAAAACCGCACCCAATTCCACCAAAGGGGCCGAAATGACCTAACCCTAGCTGTAACCCTAACACTCACCGTTACCTCACCTTGTGCAGGCTAGGGTTAGGGTTAGTATCAAATAAGTGCCAAACATGCGGTTTTGCGCTCACCACCCGCACACAGCCCCCAACACGTCCCAACGAAGACCGCACCCAAATCGACCAAAGGGGTCGAAATAAACCTAACCTAGCTCGTACCCGTAACCCTAGCTCCAACCCTAAGGACTCAAAATAGGGCCAAAACGGGCCCAAATAAGTGCCAAACACGCGGTTTTGCGCTTCCCACATCCGCCAGCACCCCGCACATGCCCAAAGTCAAACCGCATCCCTCCCGAAACTCCTTCCCCGCCGTCATACTAAGCACCGTGGACTTAGGCGCAAAACGCTCACCCACGGTGCCCGCCGCTGGACTCAAAATAGGGCCAAAACGGGCCCAAATAAGTGCCAAACACGCGGTTTTGCGCTTGCCACACCGCCCAGCACCCCGCACATGCCCAAAGGCCAAAACCGCACCCAATTCCACCAAAGGGGCCGAAATGACCTAACCCTAGCTGTAACCCTAACACTCACCGTTACCTCACCTTGTGCAGGCTAGGGTTAGGGTTAGTATCAAATAAGTGCCAAACATGCGGTTTTGCGCTCACCACCCCGCACACAGCCCCCAACACGTCCCAACGAAGACCGCACCCAAATCGACCAAAGGGGTCGAAATAAACCTAACCCTAGCTCGTACCCGTAACCCTAGCTCCAACCCTAAGGACTCAAAATAGGGCCAAAACGGGCCCAAATAAGTGCCAAACACGCGGTTTTTTGCGCTTCCCACATCCGCCCAGCACCCCCGCACATGCCCAAAGTCAAACCGCATCCCTCCCGAAACTCCTTCCCCCCGCCGTCATACTAAGCACCGTGGACTTAGGCGCAAAACGCTCACCCACGGTGCCCGCCGCTGGACTCAAAATAGGGCCAAAACGGGCCCAAATAAGTGCCAAACACGCGGTTTTGCGCTTGCCACACCCGCCAGCACCCCGCACATGCCCAAAGGCCAAAACCGCACCCAATTCCACCAAAGGGGCCGAAATGACCTAACCCTAGCTGTAACCCTAACACTCACCGTTACCTCACCTTGTGCAGGCTAGGGTTAGGGTTAGTATCAAATAAGTGCCAAACATGCGGTTTTTTGCGCTCACCCCCCCGCACACAGCCCCCCAACACGTCCCAACGAAGACCGCACCCAAATCGACCAAAGGGGTCGAAATAAACCTAACCCTAGCTCGTACCCGTAACCCTAGCTCCAACCCTAAGGACTCAAAATAGGGCCAAAACGGGCCCAAATAAGTGCCAAACACGCGGTTTTTTGCGCTTCCCACATCCGCCAGCACCCCGCACATGCCCAAAGTCAAACCGCATCCCTCCCGAAACTCCTTCCCCCCGCCGTCATACTAAGCACCGTGGACTTAGGCGCAAAACGCTCACCCACGGTGCCCGCCGCTGGACTCAAAATAGGGCCAAAACGGGCCCAAATAAGTGCCAAACACGCGGTTTTTTGCGCTTGCCACACCCGCCCAGCACCCCGCACATGCCCAAAGGCCAAAACCGCACCCAATTCCACCAAAGGGGCCGAAATGACCTAACCCTAGCTGTAACCCTAACACTCACCGTTACCTCACCTTGTGCAGGCTAGGGTTAGGGTTAGTATCAAATAAGTGCCAAACATGCGGTTTTGCGCTCACCACCCCACACAGCCCCCAACACGTCCCAACGAAGACCGCACCCAAATCGACCAAAGGGGTCGAAATAAACCTAACCCTAGCTCGTACCCGTAACCCTAGCTCCAACCCTAAGGACTCAAAATAGGGCCAAAACGGGCCCAAATAAGTGCCAAACACGCGGTTTTGCGCTTCCCACATCCGCCAGCACCCCGCACATGCCCAAAGTCAAACCGCATCCCTCCCGAAACTCCTTCCCCGCCGTCATACTAAGCACCGTGGACTTAGGCGCAAAACGCTCACCCACGGTGCCCGCCGCTGGACTCAAAAATAGGGCCAAAACGGGCCCAAATAAGTGCCAAACACGCGGTTTTGCGCTTGCCACACCCGCCCAGCACCCCCGCACATGCCCAAAGGCCAAAACCGCACCCAATTCCACCAAAGGGGCCGAAATGACCTAACCCTAGCTGTAACCCTAACACTCACCGTTACCTCACCTTGTGCAGGCTAGGGTTAGGGTTAGTATCAAATAAGTGCCAAACATGCGGTTTTTTGCGCTCACCACCCCCGCACACAGCCCCCCAACACGTCCCAACGAAGACCGCACCCAAATCGACCAAAGGGGTCGAAATAAACCTAACCCTAGCTCGTACCCGTAACCCTAGCTCCAACCCTAAGGACTCAAAATAGGGCCAAAACGGGCCCAAATAAGTGCCAAACACGCGGTTTTTTGCGCTTCCCACATCCGCCAGCACCCCGCACATGCCCAAAGTCAAACCGCATCCCTCCCGAAACTCCTTCCCCCCGCCGTCATACTAAGCACCGTGGACTTAGGCGCAAAACGCTCACCCACGGTGCCCGCCGCTGGACTCAAAATAGGGCCAAAACGGGCCCAAATAAGTGCCAAACACGCGGTTTTGCGCTTGCCACACCCGCCCAGCACCCCGCACATGCCCAAAGGCCAAAACCGCACCCAATTCCACCAAAGGGGCCGAAATGACCTAACCCTAGCTGTAACCTAACACTCACCGTTACCTCACCTTGTGCAGGCTAGGGTTAGGGTTAGTATCAAATAAGTGCCAAACATGCGGTTTTGCGCTCACCACCCCGCACACAGCCCCCAACACGTCCCAACGAAGACCGCACCCAAATCGACCAAAGGGGTCGAAATAAACCTAACCCTAGCTCGTACCCGTAACCCTGGCTCCAACC